>NC_143210.1:5212890-6493152 GCF_030267445.1 Bombyx mandarina
TTTTTTATTACACGGTGTTATTCCATCACGGTGGAAGTCAATCGTGAACATTTGTTAAGTACTCCATATTTCATTAGAAAAATCGGCACCCGCCTGCGAGATCCAAACACCGTTGCATCGCTAGATACGAATGCATGGGACGTCTTATCCTTTAGGCCACGACGACTTCAGACTGCTGGAGTCAAGCTCCAGATCATCAAGGAGATCCACGTTCCTAATGAACCACGATGCTCTGACGGCTATCCTGCAAAAACGGGATTGAATGACTGTGTAAAGTGTCACCTTATTACGAAAGGACAATTTACTTCGTTTGCGAATCATCGGATACAAAAAATCAACAAAAGCGCTCAAAATAAATTGTTTTGTTTTATTTCGTTATATTCATAAATTATTGTTTGCTGAATAAATGAAAATTAGAAAAATTATACCTACCTACTGCTTTTGTATTTTTAGAATCTATATCTATACTAATATATAAATCTACAGTGCTTTTTACGGATGTTCCGTTATAAGTACTGAACCGTGCATCCGATTGACTTGAAACTTGGTATCCATGTAAAAAATATATGTACTTAATGGATAGGCTAATATTTATATGAGTGTTGGACTCCCTACAGCAGTTGCGGGGGCGTTAATGATAAGAATCTTTGTGGGGGTGAGAAATAATAATGTTAATTTTAAATGACCAGCGAAGCGGACGGGTACAGCTAGTAATTCATAATTCTAAAAAAAAAAACAATTAGATTGCTGTAGATTTAGGTCCAAACATAAAAAAAGTGCTCTGGTATTCAAGGAAGAAATGTCCTTGATGCGTTTGTATGAAACTAAACGCAGCCAACGTTTCCACAAATCGAACCTCCCTAAAACGAAGCGTATTTTCTAGAAATAAACATACCGTGATATCACCAGTACACCGGCGGACCAAATTATCGGACTATCGATTTCCGAGGCAATAAGCCTTCGGTGCGAGCGACAGTGCAAACACAATAATCCCTCGCGTGTTTGCCGACATTGACTGGACGGTAATGAATCTGATTAAGTAGCCTCGCCTGCCAAATTGGCTGACACCGCAGATAAATTAACTTGTGTCAACAGGAATTTGTGATGTTTGCAAGATAAATTCGGATGACGTGTGCTCGATTTATGTGTTACACGTAATGTGTTTTTGTAGTTTCAGTTTTCGTGAGCCCGCGATGTAACGCGAAAAGATTTGTTGGACGCGATTTGGCTGATTTTTAACAATTTTCAATTGCGCATATTAAGATTACATGAGGACTCCTCACCGCATTGCATTTTATGGAAAAAAACAAACTTTTTAGTTGTTTTTTTTCTCTATTTTTTTTTACCTATCCTGATAGTCTTGAGAGGCTATTTCAGCTTCGCCCTAACATGCAGGTGAGCTCACGGGGCTCAAACCTGACGACGTTGCTAACACGAACCCTAGCAAGAGCCTACCACCGTATCGGAAACGCGACCCATTGAGAAGATCCGGCGAGAAACTCAATAATTCAGTGGGCCGTGTCTGTGGGTTAATTTACTCGTCGAGCCCTTGGTCGCAAGCGACGGGTTCGACGAGAATGATGACCGGATATTTTTAATGACGATTTTCTTGTAGGTATTGGAAATTATGAGCTTAACAACACATAGTTAACCAAAAATATATTTCACTTTCATTACGATTCCAATATCATCATTAGGTCTGTAACGTCTGTTTTCGTTTTTAATAATTAATTACCAATATAATTTATTAGTTACGTACCTACTATAGGTACGTTTTGAATGAACCACAAACTTTGACCATCACCATTATAGTTTAAAAATTAAAGTCGACCATAAACAAATCGATCACTTTATCACAGAAACCCCTAAAGATTTAACGCAAACAAGCGAACCATAAATAAGTAATAATGGTCGCCGCTGGTCAAGTCAGCATATTAACTGAAGTCTGAAACTAGTCAATCACTTTTCATAAACGTCAATAATTTTCCTTTTTTTTTTTTTCCCTACCTATGCTGATAGCCTTGAGAGGCTATTTCAGCTTCACCCTAACGTTTGTAGGTGAGCTCGCGGGGCTCAACCGGAGAGTTGCTAACACTGACCCTAGCAAGAGCAGTGCTTCGCAGAATCTACCACCGGATCGGAAACACGACCCACTGAGAAGATCCGGCGAGAAACTCAGTGGGCTGTGTCTATGGGTTAGTTCGCTCGTCGAGCCCTTCGTCGCAAGCGACGGGTTCGACAAGGACGGTGACCGGTGCTTGTGGTGCCTAAGAGCACCGTTAATGGATCAGGAGGATCCGTAATGACGTGCTTTGGGCGACGTCGACGGTTTACCATTCGGTCTACTGGGTCGGGTATGTAATTTCCAGCGGCTACGATGAGAGGGTTCTCATGTCGTGCCGCCTTCTCAAAATGGCGCAGCGATGCCGACTGTAGATACTTACTGACAGAGTCAAGCTCCAGGTCATCGTGGAGATCCACGTTCCTCAGGAACCATGGTGCTCCGACGGCTATCCTGCAGAATCGGGATTGAATAACCTGAAGGGGCTTCAAGTTGGTGCGGGCTGCGTGAGCGAACACTACGCTTGCATACGTCATAACGGGGCGTATGCAAGTTTTGTAGAGAGTTACCTTATTACGGAGGGACAGTTTGCTTCGCTTGCAAAGCATAGGGTAGAGACGTCCTAATATGAAGGCGGCACGGTCGCGTACCGTTTTAATATGGGGACGGAATGTCATCCCTCTGTCGAGGGTGACGCCTAGGTATTTGACCTGCGAGGCCCACGGTATGGGCTGGCCAAAGAGAGTGACGGGGCTAACGGCGGAGGTGTTTGCGCGCCTATTAGGGAGTGGGATGCTCGAAGTGGTATTCGGAGGGCGACCCCTTTTGAAGAGCACCGCTGTGCTTTTCGTGGGGTTGATGTCGATGCGCCACTTCCGGAACCACTGTCCCATGGTGGCTACTGCGATCTGGAGTCGCCGATGAAGCAGCGACATCTTCCTACACGAGTAGTAGATACCCGTGTCATCGGCGAAGAGCGCTAGATGGGTCTCCGGAGACCGGGGTATATCATTGATATACAAACTAAATAATAACGGGGAGAGCGCGGAGCCTTGCGGGACTCCGGCAGTCAGTTGACGGGGACGAGAACGAGTTCCCTCTACTCGATATCGAAACGAACGGTTCGACAAGAAGTCTCGTATGATGAGCACGAGTCTGTCTGGCACTCCCATGTTGTACAGTTTGTAAATTAAACCGTTGTGCCAGACTTTGTCGAACGCCTTCGCGATGTCGAAGAAGAGGGCGCCGGTCGGGATTTGTTTACGCCTATTTAGTCCTATCAGGATGTGCTCCGTGAGGCGGTGCACTTGTTGTACGCACGAGTGTTTAGAGCGGAATCCGAACTGTTCGTCTATGAGAATTTTGTTCGCGGTAACAAAATCCCAGAGGCGTTTCCTAAGGAGCCGTTCGTAAATTTTTCCTATCGTCGGGAGGAGACTAATCGGACGGTAACTAGAAGTTTCGTTTGTCGGTTTGCCCGGCTTATGTATACCGATAACGTCCGCTTCTTTCCACACCGCGGGAAAGATGCAGTGCGTCATAGCGGCATTTAAAATTGTAGCCAACATTGCTATCAGTTGGACTGGCAAGAGTTTTAGCGCGCGGTTGCGGATGCCGTCGGAGCCGGGTGCCTTCCTAGGTTGGAGGTTGTGGATCGCGTCTCTAACTTCGTCAGTGGTAATGGGGGGTAACGCGTCCGAGGGCGGCAGGGAAGCTCTGCGCTCGACCTCCCTGTCGACTAACTCGGTGTGTTCGGGGTCCGCGTGTTGAGTGCTGGTGGTGCACTGCTCTTGCAGTGCATCGGCCAGCAGCTCAGCCTTGTCATCGTCATCGAATGCCGGTGGTTGGCCTGAAGGGCATACGAGGGGAGGCATAGTAGCGGTAGTTTCGGATTTGAGAGTCCTAGCTAGTCGCCAGTATGCTTGGTGGGAGGGCGCGAGTTGTTCTAAATAACTATGCCAATTATCGTTACGCGCGTCACTTAGGCGGGAGTGGACTTCGCGTTGTAGACGACGCATCCGAATCCGGTTTGAATGCGTGGGAAGACGATCGTAGGCCCGGATTGCCGCGTTCCTAACTCTTAAGAGATTCCTAAGTTCGGAGGACAGTCTGATGCGGTGGAAGCTGTCCTCCACATCGACTTCTTTTGAAGATCTAATGATCGCGGAAGAGATGTGATCGGTAATGATGTTTATGGATTCGACGGTGTCCTCGGGGGATAGATTCGAATCCGGGCCGTAAGGGAGGATTGGCGGAGCGGCTTCGGCTAGGCACGAGCCCAGCTTATTCCAATCCACCATGGTCCTCGTAACAGTGGCTGGGTTGTGAGGGCGACCGAGCTGCATAAGGACAGGTCGGTGGTCTGAGTCGAGCTCTGACAGTGCTTCGATGGAACGTAAGCGCAGAGTTACGTTCCTAAGCAATGCCAGGTCTATAGTGCTCGGACGGAGCGCGATGTTATACGGATAACATGTTGAAGTTGGGGGACCGACTACTTCAAAAGTGAGGTCGTCTATAAACGCGTCGAGACGCCTACCGTTAACGTTCGTACGATGGCAGTTCCACCTAGTGTGGTGGCAATTTAAATCGCCTGCCAGGATGACGGAGTCTCCCATGCCAAACAGTGACTCGATGTCACTGCTCAGGAGGGGCTTGTCCGGGGGGAGATAAACGGATGCGATGACGATCGGCTGGTGTCCCGTCAGCGAGATACGGCACACTGACGCCTCGATATGTAAGAGCGAGGGAGTATCGAGAGGAACAACGTGCAGAGCCCGCCTATAGTAAATGGCAGTCCCGCCTTTGGAGGCGGTGAGTCTGTCATTCCTAACCATGACGTAATTCGCGACTTTCGGGTCACGACGCGAGGGCTTCAGACAGGTCTCCTGCACTAACAAAATATCTACAAGATTATCGCGGAGGAATTCGAAAATTTGATCGCGTTGCCGCGCGAGTCCGTTAGCATTGTAGAATGCTAACGTAAGGGAATACGGTTTTTCTCTACCTTTTTGCGCCATTGATTACCGGTAAAGAATTTTTATAACGTGCGAGACACGGACTCGTAGATGTCCATGTGATCGAAAGCGGCCGCGAGCCGCTGTTCGGGGGTTACCGACCTACGGATAGCATCTGCGAACGATCGCAGACGGTCAAAGTTTACCGCGGTGACGAAGTCGCGCACGAGCGCGAAGTCGTTGACGACTGAGGGTTGCGGGGGGCGGTACGCGGGCGCGGGGCGAGGTGCCAGCAGGGGCTGAGGCGCGTGACGTGTCGCAGGCGGGAGCTGGGGTACGTTTTGTGTTCCCTCCTTCGTATACGGCAGCGGTTTTTTCCACGCCGAGACGGTGGGAACCGCAGCCGGTACGAAGGCTGGTTTCGGTACTGAAGGCGCCGAAGTCTTTGGGTCGACGGTTCGGGGGGCTGGGTGGTTCAGGCGTTTACGCGGAGCCCTAGGACATCCGCGGTAGTTTGCCGGGTGCCCTTGCTTAAGGCATAGGACACAGCTTGGGGGTTCCGTCGCGGTTTCCCTAACACGCGAACATTCTGTGGTTGCGTGATCGCCGAGGCATTTCACGCAGCGGGGGCGCGCGTGGCAATTACGCGCTGAGTGGCCATAGAGCTGGCACCTGTGGCACTGCCCGGGAGTACCACGTTTATGGGGGGCTTCGATGGTGACCCCGGAGAGGCCGCATATCGTTTTGAGACATGAGATTCTTTTCTTTGCCTCCGGGGTTGATTCTAGCGCGACGAGAATCATATTGTACGGCTGTCTGCCGCGTCCGCTGTGCATCCGGTGCACACTAATTATTGGGAGGGACTGACCGATCAGATCCTCCAAATTTTCCAATGACAAGCTCTGCATTTAATGAGCAATATTCATCAATTATAAAATAAACACCATAATGAGCGAACGCTTCCAGCCTTTTTTTCATATTCAGTGTGAATTTAAATGTAATAACTGTAAAAAAGTTCGTATGTATTGTACTAATATGTTTGTACTTAAAAGATTTTTATTACATTTAAATGATTTTTTTTAACAGTGACATCTATTGACTTATTTTGGTACTGTTAGTGTGAGATCCAACGATTAATTTTGTTAGTTTCTCAACACGTCACTAGGTGGCCAAATTCAATTTTAGTGATAAAAATATGATTACTTATTATTATGTACGGATAAATACAAAATGAATACTGAATAAATAGATAAAATAAAATAAATGCTTATGTCATATTAAATGAAATACCTAAAATAAAATGTCTTTGCAGACTATACTAAAAAGCTAACAATAGTTAAATGCCAATACTACTGTGAGTCGACATAAAAGCTATTTATAATTATGTTCTTTTATTAACTTTTAATAACTACCGTATGTGGAAAACTGACAAAGGGATCAACCAACATAATCTTCGTCTAGTTAAATGAGTTTTTTAAACAGAAACAGAAAACCTCGGGAAAAAACCGAAAAACAGAGACGTCATATGTTTTGTTCTGCCATCTAGTAAGTTATTTAATAACTAATACTACTCCTAGAAAGATCAAACATTCTAATCGATACAAGAACGTCTCAAAAGTTTCTTATACAAATTCAGAGATGGCACTTCAGAATATTTTTTTCACATATTTTATAGTATTTAACGCATTACTTTGGAAAATTTTACACATACATAATAATATTCTCTAAGTAAAAACCAGAACGACATCTAAATTTTTTAATTAAACTACTAAACTAAAATTTGCTACAAAATTTTCTGCCAGACCTATAATTATAATACAGTGATACATACATACAGTGTAAAAACAAGTGTTTTTAAATACAATTTGAAAACTCCTCCCAGCTTGCCATTCCCCAGAAATTTGCATGCAGAAGCGCCACTTCAAAGGCAACCATTGATCGACCTATTAAAGACCGATTTCTGAGACAAACAAAAATAAATCTTATTGTTAGAAAATATAACACAGAATCTTTCTTCGCGTAGAACCTAAATTTTACCGGGAATTTTGTACTGTGACGTGCAATTAAAATATTTGTCGCGTAGAAGTTAAAACACTGTATTGGCTGTGTGGAAGCGCACTTATGACGTTTTCGTTTTGAGACGGCGAAAAGATAGGTTTATCCCGAAAGCGAAGCCCCTTAGGGGAGGTTTAACACAATTTTGTACCGGTGAATGGGTTTTGGTAGCCGCCAGCCATTCTAGCTCTCTCAGTTTGACTTTGATGTAATGGAACGGCTTTATTAAATAGCTCATTAAAATTAAAATTATTTTTTATGCAAACGAGGGTAGCTTAAACCGCTTTTTTATATACCATAGCTTGAGCTCATCCGACCTTAGCCTCTAAATACTGCTATATATTGTTGAGCACATGTCAACGTCCTCAGAATTGTTGGGCTTTGAATTATTAAGTGGAGATAGAAACAGCCTACGCACATAAAATTGAGAATTGTAAACAGTCGTGGTCTAAAGGATAAGACATCCGGTGTACCCGACACGGGCAAAGTGACACTGCCAGTGTTCAAATCCCACTAGCAGACATGACTTTTTGCAAACCGGTGCAAATAAAAAAATTGTCTAAGTAGTGGTAGAGCTTTTTGGAAGCTCACCCGGTAACAAGTACCATCTTATCTATTTTTTCGCGAAACAGTCATGGAGGGTATATTCGACCTCACTACTAATGGTGGGTATCGAAATTCACATTACGACGTCTATGAGTTCGGCTTAGCACAGTACAGTACGTGGTTTTGTTTCATACATTTGAATCTGAATTACAAAAAGTAGTCAGAATAAATAGTTTAAATTTTTTTTTATTGCTTAGATGGGTGGACGATCTCACAGCCCACCTGGTGTTAAGTGGTTACTGGAGCCCATAGACATCTACCACGTAAATGCGCCACCCACCTTGAGATATACGTTCTAAGGTCTCAAGGATAGTTACAACGGCTGCCCCACCCTTCGAACCGAAATGCATTACTGCTTCACGGCAGAAATAGGCAGAGTGTTGGTATCTACCCGCGCGGACTCACAAGAGGTCCTACCACCAGTAATTACGCAAATAATAATTTTCCGGGTTTGATTTTTATTACACGATGTTATTCCTTCACCGTGGAAGTCAATCGTGAAAATTTGTTGAGTACGTATTAACGAGTAAGTTGGAAACCGGACCCTGGGACTCGACTGGGAAAACGCTAAGAAGAAGAAGAAGAAGAAGTCAGAATAAATCGTGTAAGCTGGCATTTCCCGATCAACGATACTGAAAGAACTGGTCCTGATATTTTCTCTTTGAAAATACACAAGTCCACGTTTCTCAATGTGAATGCAAATAAACGTGTTTACGAGATACGAAGCAGTCACAACTCATAAAGCGTAGATCGCAAGTTCTAATATGGTATTGCAACCCCCAACATTCTGTTTAGCCCACTGAGTTTTTCGCCGGATCTTCAAAGTGAGTCGCGGTTCCGATTCGGCATGAGATTCTGCGAATCACTGCTCTTGCTAGGGCTAGTATTAGTAAATTCTCTCAGGTTGAGACCGTGAGTTCATCTACCCGTCCGAACATAGCTGGAATAGTCCCTTAGGCTGCTGCTTGCACGTCATTTCGAATCTATCTCGAGTCTAATCTATCGCGAGTAAACTAACCCATAGACACAGCCCACTGAGTTTCTCGCCGGATCTTTTCAATGGGTCGCGTTTCCGATGCGGCGGTAGATTCTGCGTAGCACTGCTCTTGCTAGGGCTAGTGTTAGCAACGTCCCCAGATTAAAGCCCCGTGAACTCATCTATTCACTTGGTTACGCTTGCATATACCTCTAAGGCTACCGGCTTAGGTAGAAAAAAAGGCCATCGTGGTTTTTTTATGCGTTTCGGTTTGAAGGGTGGGGTAGCTGCGGTACTTTAAAAAATGAGACCTAGATCTCATGTCCAAAGGTGGGTAGTGGAATTACATTCTAGGTGTCTATTTGCACCGGTAACCACTTAACACCAGGTGGGCCTTGAGCTCGTCCACCCATCTAAGCAAAAAAAAGGACTAAATTACAATTTACATTCTGAAACGTTCCATTTACAATTCTGCTTATGTTATGCATATGCTCGAATACTGCTTAGACTTTTTGCTTCTTTTACATTACGGTTGGCACATCACATTCGAAATTTAAAACGCGCGTCCAGTGACGAACACGCCGACGCGTCGGGCGGTATCGCGATAAGCAATAACCGATAACGTTTTGTCGGCGCGTCGCATCTGTTCTAGCGTCATCGTGCTTCATCACGCCTCTGATCGTTTTAGGGGGTAGACAGAGATCTATTAAATAATGGACTGAAAAGAGCGACGAGATAGAGCGATGCGATTATGAGGCTCAAACCGAGCCTAGGTCGATTGTTTTTTGTAATTACGTAACGATTATATGGTTGTTTATAAATTCAACTAGTAAGATATAACCATCAGGTGTGTTTCCATCAGTGTATCTTGAGGCTGAATAGATTGGACCCCTGTCTCAATGTGGGAAACCCCTTAACACTAAATTGACCCTGAATTCATTCACCCGTCAGTGCAATGAAAAAAACCAAATAAATACCCCTGTAACCTATGTAACCCCTGTAACTGTAACTGTAAATGACGTTGAGGTAGTTTGATTAAAAAAACAAAACTATTATTAACTCAATTATAACGATAAATCTTCGAGAAATCCCAAATACTCCGTAAAAGAAGTGTGTTCAACGCCTAAAACTCATCGAATTGGCTATGACTGCATAGCCGATATCCACGATCCACGAAGACGGCTGAACATCAGCTGGGACGTGTGCTCCTGCTTACAGAGAATCGAAAAGAAAAAAAAACGTCGCTGACATCGTTCGCACGACCATCTGAAAGTAAACATGGGGACTGTCAAAACCGAAAAATTTAGGTCACCTCTCGCATCGAACTCAACCAGTTCAGAGTTATAAATCATCCGAACGCTGTTTATCTTCCGATAGGTACCTGTTCCTACAATCGTAACTTTCAGAGCACATAAGTATTGTACAAACAAACTGACGTTAGATTGACGGGTCATTGGTAAATTGGTAATACCACAAGACTGTGGTATAATTGTCGCAAATACAGTTACGCTCCGCCCTTAGTTGTGGTAACAGTAGTAACATACTTACTTGGTCTGGCCATAAATACTGTTACAAAGGAAAATAAAAAAAAACTCTATGGCAAATAACATTTATTACTTTTACAGTGTGTTAGTTTAATACATAAATATAAAACAATTTAAAGTATAAAAACCTTATTAGAAGTGGTCTCCATTGGCTGCAATACAGTCCTTTAAACGTTGGGGCCAGTTATCTATAGAAGCACGCACTCTTTCCATGGGAAAATTTTTCACTGCCAATCGTACGGATTGTTTTAGGGACTCCAAATTATCATGGCGCTTAGAGCAAGCCGTACTCTCTGAAACTGACCATAAATCATAATCCAGCGGATTAAGATCTGGACTAGACGACAGCCAGTCTTCAGCTCTGATGAAGTCCGAAACGTTCGTTTCCAACCAAGACTGCGTAGACCGAGCTTTATGACCTGGCGCCGAGTCTTGCTGGAAGGACCATTGTTGATTATTGAACATGGTGTTGTTAAGGGGCTTCACTACCTTCTCAAGAATGGTATCTTGTCACTCTTGTGCCGATGTTTTGATATCTTTTTCACAAAAGTATGGTTCAGTCACTCCTTCATAGCTAATACCTCACCAAACCATCACTGAAGTCGGATGGTGCCCACGTTGCACTCTGTCGATTAATTGGGAAGCTTCCTTAGAGCTTTGAGCATAAATACGGTCATTTTGTTTGTTAAAATGTTGCTCAATTGTAAAAAATTTCTCATTCGTAAACAAAAATTTTCTATTACCTCCCTTTGCGTACCGCTTCAGTAGTTGTTTCGATTTTACCACCCTATTCTCTTTTAAATTATCAGTTACGAAATGACCAGTACGTCTCTTATAGGCTGCAAGTCCTAAGTCATCTTTTAAAATACGCGATATGGTTCTAGGTGCTATCTTCATCTCCCGAGATAAAATCTTTTGCTTTCGGACAGGATTTTTTCGAATTTTTTCCCTTACTGCTTTGACCACCTTTTTCGTACGAACACTACGTGGATGGCCAGATATTTTTCTGTCACAAACAGAGGAGGTCTCATTGCACCTATTAATAGCCCGGTACACAAACGTTTTACTAATACCAAGCGTATGGAGAGTTTTAAAAGTTGCATTTGGCTCCATATCTACTTTGTGTAATGCAATCACAGCGATTCGGTTCTCTTTATCACCCCACTCCATTTTAATATCGCAAAATATTGTACAATGTATTGGCGCCAAAATGAGAAAACTCAATGAGCGATCATATAAAAATGACAGATTCCAAATTCAAATGTAATATTTTGTTTATTTTTAATTGTAACAGTATTTATGGCCAGACTAAGTATAGCCAGCTATATGTTGCTACCGTTGGTAAAAACATAAGTTGGTAAATCCCATGAACGATAAGGCAAAATCTCTGAAAGATTTTTTCCGCTCGGTCATTCCACTTGACTGATAATAAGTTAATGATAAATAATATTCCCAGGAACTAGTACAAATAATATTGGTAGCACGTCATTTTTCTATGTATACTGCGTGTATTTATCTATTAATATGACTATTTACATATGAGAATTTATCGCAAAAACCTATTGATTTCTAGTCGAGTTATTTGCATTTGTTTTATAAGTTTTGCGCTTGCTAACTGAAAAAAATATTCGTGTGCCTTTGTTGATTTGTTTGCGCTCTATTATATTTATGTAAACTTATGTAAGCTTCGCAGAATCTACCACCCGATCGGAAACGCGACCCACTGAGAAGATCCGGTGAGAAACTCAGTGGGCTGATGTTTAGGCTAAGTAGCACGGAATTCACTGATTAGATTTTGTCTTTGCAGGGCAAACTGTCGGTTTGCAAGGACAACCGTGATACAAAATTAAATAAAGACTTTACCTTCGTGATGTGGATGACGGTACGTGCATTAGGATGTGAGTACGTATCTAGGGCATTAAAAAAATTAATATGTAGTTATTTTAATTTTATATTTATGTAAACATTCAGAACTTCATCTAATTATCATAAAAACTGTTATTGTCAGGAACATTAACAAAGTGTTGCCTACCGCTGCGTAATGTCTGATTACGTACAAATTTCTCACGTACTTTAAATAGTATTATCGTGAAAAAAAAAAATTATTTCACTATCATTACAAATATTGAAATTGTGAATTTACAACGCTACTTCGTGGGAATGAATTCTTGTATAATTTGTCAGATAAGATTTGTATGTATTGATCGTGTATATCTCGATTATCTTTTGATTTTCGTTTACGTAATTAAATAGTTCTCCATTATACGTCTAATGTAAATTGATTGTGAATTCATTTGGTGACATAATTATTACTTTTTTTTTTCGTTGAGTTGAAACAACAAACCGATTTTTAAGATCAGGATTTATCTTAGTCAGAATTCGAAAACCCAAAATCTTTATCAGGTATACTCATCACTTCCACTAACTATTACGTGCTTGGAGAAAAAAAAAACAGTTTCACTTGTCCACGAAAACGGTTTGTTCCAGTATCAACGGTAAACAATATTTCATACGATTCTTTAAAGACAATGTCGCTTGTTATGTCAAACAGAACTGCTCCTTATAAAAACCGAGATACAGATTTGGTCCTTAAGTCTGTAGATTTAAGTACGATTGTTCTTTTTATTAAAATTTGTACAGTTTTAAATATGGTATTGCTGACGAGCTGGAGCATGCCATCCACGCGCCGTCATCGTAAAACGATTTAAAAATAAAAGTTGAATATATAATACAAAGCTATGACAAGATTCTTCACGGACATAAATATTAAACAAATATTCAGAAGGTCGTTGTTTTAATTGCACTGTTTTAATTTTTTAAGGTTTTTTTTAGTCGTTCTGTTTTCCCGGTACTTATTTCTTGAACATTTTTTGTTGTACTTTTAAGGGAGAAAAAAATATATATTAGAATACCATTAGCCTACACATTTCTTAGATTTTTCCTAGACCTAAAAGATTATATCTTAATTGTGGCGATAAAAGCGGTATTCTAATGGCTTCCTAATTAGCTTACTTTGTAAATTGGTATATTTTTGACTGATTGAGATGAGTATACGAACTCAAATAGATGCTCAATTGCCAATGACAATCTTAAGACACGAGGTCCAAATTTAAATTGGTTAGAGAAAAAATTGCAATTAGCACGAGTTAACTTTTTTCCTACCTATTTGCTGGTAGCTAAGAGGCTATTCTACCTACGTCCGGGCGGGTGGGTGAGCTCACAGACTCAACCTGAGAGAGTTTGCTAACACTAGTCCTAGCAGGAGCAGTGCTTCGCAGAATCTACCGCACGTCCTTACGTATCCATCAGATCCAATAACCTTTGCATTAGACGTCTTCAGCTCTAACACTAGGAGTAGGCTTAGGGACCCCGGTAACGGTACTCGTCGAGCTCGACAAAGAGGTCGACGTGCAACCTAACCCATGCATCAGCCCGCTGAGTTTCTCGCTGGATCTTCTCAGCGGGTCGCGATTCCGATCCGGTAGTAGATTCATTCGCGAAGCAATTGCTCTTGAGTTATTAGGTCTCCTTCGGAGGAGCTCGGGCGTTTGTTTGCAAAACCCACGCCTCTTGGCTGAGCCTTTGCTCGCCCACCTGTCCTGGTGAAACTGGAAAGGCCTTCGGGCCACCAGTAATCTTTCAATCATAAAAAAAAAAACTCTACCACCGGATCGGAATCACGACACACTGAGAAGATCCGGCGAGAAATTCAGTGGGCTGTGTCTATAGGACGAGTTAATAGTGCTACAGATCACGGAATAGATAAATAAGGTAACCTTATTTATCTATTCCGTGCTACAGATCCGCGCCATCCGAATTTTTGTAAACTTCTATACTGAATAGGCGTACTGATTTACTTTGTAATGATATTGGTATATATTTATTTTATTATACATATTATATCTATTTATGTTTTTTTGCCCTTGAAGGCAGACGAGCATACGGCCCACCTGATGGTGAGTGGTTACCGTTGCCGATGGACTTCAGCAATGCCAGGAGCAGAGCCAAGCCGCTGCCCACCGTTTAATACTCTCCACAACCCTCGTTTGAAGGACATGTCATAGCGCTCGGGAAACACCGTGGAGAGGAGCTCAATCCATAGCCGGACGGTACGTGGCAAAAAAGATCTCTGGTAACGCACTGTCGATGAACGCAGCGGTTCCAGATAATATGGATGAACTCTGCTCCGATGGCGGGAGGTGTGATGATAAAAAGGAGATGAGGGGATCGCTTGATATGACCACAATAGAAGTCTGCTCCGCTCGGTACATTCAAAATATTAACGTATATATTTTTAGGGAGACATAATTCAAACCAAAGACATGGCTGTTAGAAAATTCGCAAACTAAAATCATCGAATAAACTAAAGAAAACAAATAAATATCCCGCGACAATACATTTAATTTTGTTTTACACGAACTGCAGAGAATACCTTTAGATCTGAGCACCGCTGACAGCGGGGAGCAAACACGCGTAAAATCCACCAAATCACTATTTGTACTCTACGTATAAACAGACGGACCAACAATTAACAAGAACATTAGTACAGACAATGCAAACAAAAGCGAATGAACGTCAACTTTTGTTTGCGTACTAAAGAACCATTCTATATTTTATTGATCTCTGAACAAATAATGCAGTTTACTCGGAACTTACGAATTGTATATTTATATCGTTAGCAAAAAGCGTTTTGTTCTATAGTTACATAAGCATAGGTGCTTAATACTGAACTCGGAAATTGTACAAGAATTTAATGTATTTTTTACATACAATAATCAACGTTAATGTAATTTTTACATTAAATATGGTAATATGTACTATGTTTTAAATCAAAATCTACCGCCTATCGCAAAGTAATTGGCTTTTCCTATAAATATATTAAGTAACTAGCTTTTGCCCGCGTCTCCGTCCGCGTGGAATAGTTACTTTGGCATAACGCTAAATTTTACCCCCACTTCATTTACGTAGAAAGTGAAGATATTTTTGAATTATAGAATGTTAAGGAGCTTTTTTACCCCTATTTTGAAACATTATTTATTGGTCCTCCACTTGTATTTGTCTTACCGTGATGTTAAATAGCCTATAGCCTTCCGCAATAAATGGGCTATCTAATACTGATAGAATTTTTCAAATCGGACCCGTAGTTCCTGAGATTAGCGCGTTCAAACAAACAAACTCTTCAGCTTTAGATATTAAAGTATAGATTATTATTATTATTAAGTAATAATAACTCGCCAAACTATCCAAATTATTTGTTAGAATATATAATAATAGTAAATAGTTGAATAGATAATATGTTTTTAATGAATACCCATATGTTCGTTCTGATTACAGAGCCATGCTTGTATCATATTATATGGTCAGTGTAAGAAATACCTACTACATAGAAGAGTTATTTGTTCTATTAAGTAGAAATAAATATCCTATATTTTTATATTCTATTAAAATACACTGAAATCCATGGGGTATTTAACTGTGCTTTTTGAAATAAATTATTTTTTATATTGTATTTCATATCGACGCTTGAAAGGCAAACGTGACTAAGCGACAATGCGTGAACTTTACAGTAGACTAATTTAAAGTTGAATTACCTGAAAAAATTATATTTTAAAGAATCTAGAATGTAGGATTGAAATGATTTTAATAGACCTAGAAATATATTTTTTTTTGCGCATCGAATATGGTTACTGCCTATCATTTATGTACAAAGCAGTTATTGTCGCTTAGTCACGTTTGCCTTTCAAGCGTCGATATGTATTTCTTAGTTCGGATATCTCATACATTTTTTCAGTGATGTAACGAACAAAAACAACACACAATGTTTTCGGGTGACAGATGCAATTTTAGATCAATAATAATTTATTATACGAAAACTCGATTTACCGTTTTTACAACCGAACTACCTTTCAGTGTTTCGTGGACAATAATCGATTTTCAAAACGATCGAGTTAACAGCCATCACAGACAATTAGTTCCCGATGTTTTTGCCTATCAACATTTATGGTTGAATTTGCTTATGCGTGTTGTGTCACTGCGCTACCCTGCGATACGACAAACTTGAACATATTGCGTGTCAAAAGGCGATTCTGAACCTTAAGACCTTGTTACAAAAATGACGAGTCGTTTTTTCCGTTTGTGACATAAGACCTGTCGATGCAACGAGGGGTATCCGCGTGATTGACATTAATGTCGCCTTCGTGACGAAAATTTATGGTTTTGACAATTCACGGAACGGTTCCTCTCCTGAACCCTTTTTGCCTATTAAAGCGAAGGTGTTTTAAAATATATTCTGTTTAGGTTTTCTGTAATAAGTGAAAAAACGAAACTTCAAAGTAAATCTGGCGTGCAGAGGATCTTGACTTACAAAATAACGTAAAACATTTATATTGTAACAAATGTTTATCTATATATTAATACGTGAAGCAAAAACTTTGTACCCCTTCTTACGAAAACTGCGCGGACGGAGGAGTATGAAATTTCTCACACATATAGAAAATATAGAGAAGGAGTGTACAATGCTAATTTTTTTTTTAAATAATGCATAAAAGATATTTTAAATCAATAAAGAAAACATTACACACACGACCATGTATTTGACACAACACATACATAAAAATATACTCTTTGTTTACTGTCAAATGGGGAAACTTTTGTTATTGCTTAAAGTCTGTGGTCTAATTGAAAATAGATTATTATTGTTTGTCTTTAATATTATTTATTTATAGTGCAGTTTTGGCGAATACTGTGATTATATGTATTATCGAATTATAATAGTGTCTGATAATAGAACCATAATAATGTTTAAACTTATAGTTTCAATTAACTAAAGTCGAATTTCGACTACTGCGGGGCCACTAGTAAATTTTAAATTAACAAAAGAATCGTGATCTTATGTCAAAAGCACTTACTTGTTCATAGTACAGGGGTCATTTTCAATTTTGCGGCAAAAAAATTTACGATTTCATGAATTTAAACTTTCTCTAATTTTCCATATTTTTTTTTTGTATTTAGGTATGTTCAGAATGAAAAAATGCTTCATCACAATCACGTCAATCACTCAATTATTGATAATATTATATAATATTCATTTATATTTTTCATTTTACGCATTTCATTACGCCAACACGGATGACAATTTAAATAGGAACTTTCTAAAAAAGCTTAGAAACCGTACTTCTTTTGTTTTTAATAATGTTCTAATATCCAGTTAGTTTTCCTGTATTATTGTATTATATATTGATTAAATAAAATTTGCCGAATTTTAACACGCATTACTGGAAAAATAGCAAAAAAGTTAGAATTTGAATTTCAAACAAGGGATACGAATGAGATTTGGGGTAGTTTTTAATGTATAACTATTAATTTTACAGTGTTTACAAATATGTATATAGTTGTAGGACAACGTGCCTGTTGTCATGGCAACAAAATTACTGTACTTATAATTACGGTAGCATTAAGGTTATGAGAATTAAATCAAATAGCTCGCTTTTGGCCCCAAATTTAAAAAAGACCCACAGCTACTAATTAGTCAAAAGGTCAAAGTATTTCTACCGTTTTTAATAAGAGAATACACGAAGCTATTGTCGCTAGTTTTAAAGATAATTGAACACATATTTTTGTAACGTGGGTTTTATATGAAAACCATTTTAAAACCACAACGTACAGCCAAAGTACCTAAAACTTTAATTATTTTGTTTTATTTAAAATATCTATCTACTTTTAGAAGAACTAACCGGATGACATTTAAATGTCTGCTCTACCACAAGATATATTTGAAGTTAGAGCTGTATTTTATGAAATATTCGAAAATAGACCCTTCGCGTTTCTCTCAAGATACAAAGTTGTACCGCAACCAATACTATCTTTTGATTGAATTATTTAACAAAATAATCTATTTACTTAATTCTGTAATCTTCGACAAGATAAAGAACTTTTTAATGTGATTGGGAACGAACATCGACAATGATTTTCTAAAGTCATGATGACGCATTAGTTTTGATTAGTTATTTTAATTCCTTCTGCTTTAACCTATACAAATAAATGTTTTTTTAATTTTTTTTATTGCTTAGTAGTGTGAACGAGCTTACAGCCCACCTGGTATTAAGTGGTTACCGGAGCCCATAGATATCTACAGCATAAATGCCGCTACCTACCTTGAGATATGAGTTCTAAGGTATCAGTGTAATCAGAACGGCTGCCCTAACCTTTAAGCCGAAACGCATTACTGCTGCACGGCAGAAATAGGCAGGGTGGTGGTACCTACCCGTGCGGACTTACAAGACGTCCTACCACCAGTAATTACGAAAATTATAATTTTGCGGGTTTGATTTTTACATGATGTTATTCCTTCACCGTGGAAGGCAATAATGAACATTTGTTAAGTACGTATTTCATTAGAAAAATTGGTACTTGCCGGCAGGATTCGAGCACCGGTGCATCACTAGATACGAATGCATCGGACGTCTTATTCTTTAATCCACGACGACTTCTAAAGATGAGCTAAGAAGGAAAAGTTTATGATCGAAGATAACCACACTGAAATTTTAGCATTTAAACGGAAATTTAAAAGAGTTTTGTGAAGGAGCATTGAGAAGAATTGTCAAATATTGAACGCTACTGATTCAATTCGTTGGATTGCTCAACACTATATCAGTTCTATAGATTCGTTTACATTTTCATGCTATATAATAAAGATGACGTTTGCTTTACGACAAAAAATGCTCGTTAGCTCGGTGAATCTTGCACGATAAATTAGATATCTAATAATTCTAATGCGCACTCTAATTTTTTTTTTTTTATTGCTTAGATGTGTGGTCTATTTCACAGCCCACTTGGTGTTATGTGGCTACTGGAGCCCATAGACATCTACAACGTAAATGCGCCACACACCTTGAGATATAGTTCTAAGGTCTCAGTATAGTCGCAACGGCTGCCCCAACCTTCAAACCGAAACGCATTACTGCTTCACGGCAGAAATAGGCGGGGTGGTGGTATCTACCCGTGCGGACTCACAAGAGGTCCTACCACCAGTAACTATTCGATAGAATCAATAAACTTCCCGATAATTAAATAAACGGGAACTGTTTCTCCGATCTGGTTTTAATCCTCGGTTCTCTTGACAGTGCTTCGATTATAATGGAGCATATTATTAATAACACAGATAATTAAATGTAAAAATGTTTTTTTCCACTGATTTCCTAATCGATAACGCATAGTTTGTTACATCTGTATTTTGTAATGGGCGCTAATTGTGTTTCTGTGTTATTGTTAGGAATATTCTTTCACGTTTTTAACTAATGTGCTTAAGGAAAAAAGTGCTGTTTCAGTACATATTTATGATATTTATCATGAAATGCGTTTAATAGAACTTTTGAATCGTTGAGGAAAAACTTTAAGCTTCTAATTAAAAAGATTCCTTTAACTTATTTTTACTTGAAAATATTGGTGAAAACCATTCATATCCCTAGAAGAAGATTCATTATTGAACTTATTACACTATTATTTTACACGTACACTTTAGTTATTAATTAAAAGATCATATGCCTTCAACAAAAAAAATAGAAAAAAAAAAACATAATCGCGGGCCTAATTACCAGTATATTCTTATAATACTTATCAAATTAAAAATGTCTCACGTTTGTTTGATTTTTAGTAAAAAATTTGGACTTTTGTCGTCTGTAACGACGTGGTAACCTTCATAAAAATGAGGTTAAATAATACAATGTCTTTTAATCATCCCGAAAGTTCGAATCAAATTAGTACATTTGTGTTATGTACACATGCGAACAGTAATGAACATAAAAAAATTAAGTAGACTTATTAATTCACCTACAAAATTCAAGTATCTAACTCGGTTTTAAAAATGATTATGATAGTTCAAACCACAACCACTTGAAGTAGCGAAGAGTTCTGATGATCACACAGCAGATGTACCTACTTAAAATTCCTAGCAGCATAATGTCAAGCCATCTCGCCACCATGTTATCAAGACTCACTTAGGTTGCAAGATAAAATCTCTGCACTCACGGAACTCGAGAACTTACCCTAATATTAAAGCATGAAGCGATTACATCGCTTTAAAGCAACGTTTTGAATTTAAGTTTTTACTTGAATTTATTAATAAATTTAAAGTAATTTTTACAACTCAATGAAATTTACATTGTTCATTAAATTGTAGAAATCAGTAATATTTTCATTAATGAAACAAACAAAAGTTTTGTATTAAGTACTAGCTGACCCGGCAGACTTCGTAGTGCCTCAATCGATAAATAAAAGATCGACGGGGGACACATCAAAGGAAAAACAAAATTGTTAGTTTTATTTAATTCCTAGCATTTTCATATTTATCTATCTTTTAAACCTTCTCTGGACTTCCACAAATAAATCAAGACCAAAATTAGCCAAATCGGTCAAGCCGTTTTCGAGTTTAAGCGAGACTAACGAACAGCAATTCATTTTTATATAGATAGATAGATAGATAGATTATTCTCGAACAATTTAAGAGTAAAATCTATGCGATGCAAGCGCTTTTTTGCTGTAAAATCATTCTAATTTAAGAAGCCTCTTCACTCACTTCATAACATCACAGTTCTTTTAACAGAGTACGCGATAATATAATGAAAACGTTCACAGGGTGTAATTTTTTTGTGAATATTAACACTCTAGAACGCGTAAGCTATTTTTGTTAAGATAACGAAAAATTGCGATGTTTTAAGTTATTGTTTGGTAAAAGTTTTGTTTTCAAACTGTACAACTGATGTTTTTTATTATAATTCTGCCTAAATTTTTCTAATGAAATACGTACTCAACAAATGTTCACGATTGATTTCCACGGTGAAGGAATAACATCGTGTGATAAAAATCAAACCCGCAAAATTATAATTTGCGTAATTACTGGTGGTAGGACCTCTTGTGAGTCCGCACAGCTAGGTACCACCAACCTGCCTATTTCTGCCGTGACGCAGTAATCTGTTTCGGTTTGAAGGGTGGGGCAGCCGTTGTAACTATACCTGACACCTTAGAACTTATATCTCCAGGTGGGACGCTGTAGATGTCTATGGGCTCCAGTAACCACTTAACACCGGGTGGCCTGTGAGCTCGTCCTACCATCTAAGCAATAAAAAAAAATTATGGTTTTTATAGACATTTTAGGAAATGCTTTAATACATAATTAACAACTAATCTTATTTACCACTACTTATTGACTTACTACTAATTTCTATAACATGGTTTGAGGCCATCTGGATATATTATTGGACGTGATACAACAATGAAAACTATTGTTGTTACTGTATTATAGTGTAGTGTAATGTGAATAGAGAACTATGTTATTACTCTTAAACTCTATTATTTATGGAAGTCAAAATAACGATGATGTCGGTTTGTTCCACATTCCACATACTTCATGCGTTTGACACCTACACTGGTAGATTTTTGATGCGACAGGCGATGTGTTAACAGCTATATCCTATCCTTTATTTTATTTCACTTAAAATTGTAGTCACAATGACAGCAAAGCCTTATTGAATTTCTAGTTAAGTTTTATATACTCACTAGCTTTTGCCAACGACACCGTCCGCGTTGAATAGTTACTTCGGCATAATGCTAAATTTTAACCCCACTACATTTACATAGAAAGTGAAAATATTTTTGAATTATAGAACGTTAAGAAGCTATTTAAGCCCCTATTTTGAAATATTCTTTATTGGCGCTGCACTTGTATTAGTCTTGCCGTGATGTTATATAGCCTATAGCCTTCCTCAATAAATGGGGTATCTAATACTGAAGGAATTTTTCAAATCGGACTACTAGTTCCTGAAATTAGCGCGTTCAAACAAACAAACAAACTCTTCAATTTTATAATATTAGGATAGATGGGCGCTTTTACCGATATTTGACCAATTTGTTGATTAGTAAGTAGCTAGCTCAGTAACCGTAGATCATCAACGTTATTAATGCCAGAAGTACTATTTAATTTCGTTTTAGAAAGGACACGCCCTAGCGCCTGGAGCATACCGAGATTATTGAAGATGAGAGCTCATTTCAGAGTCGGGCTGAACATGATAATAGTGGTCTTCTAAAGGATCAATGCAGGAGTTTGAGGTACATAGTAGAACTAAGCTCAGCTGCGGTGACCATAAGTGTTGTAGGCAGCGGCTTGGCTCTCCCCTGGCATTGCTGAGGTCCATGAGCAACGGTTATCACTCACCATCACGTGGGACGTAAACTCGTCTGCCTTGGGGGGTAATAGAAAAAACTGAAGATTTTTTTTCCCTAACTATTCGTTAGTAGCCGAGTCTAAGAGACTATTCCACCTACGCCCGGACCGGCGGGTGGGCTCAACCTGAGAGAATTAGCTAACACTAGCCCTAGCAAGAGCAGTGTTTCGCAGAATCTACCACCGCATCGGAAACGCGACCCACTGAGAAGATCCGGCGAAACTGAAGAAAGGTCTCAAACAATTCTTCAGAGCGATCTTTTGTCAAACAGTCTACAATTTCCCCGATCGCCCTCTTTGACCAACCTATCCCCTGTTAGCAAATTCCACGCCTCCTGGCTGAGCCTTGCTCGCCCACCTGGTGGGTTCACCTGTCCTGGTGATACTGGAAAGGCCTCCAGGCCACCAGTAATATGTACTTCAATCACAAAAAAAGTCCACAATTTACTCAAGGCGATATAAATATATACTGCTTAAGTGCCTACGTCATATATTTTAGTAAATTGAATTCTGAATATGATCCATTCGATAGTAAAATGTACTTGTATCATTAAGAAAATTACATGTTTACAATATTGCTTTCGAGATATGGACGTTGCTAAGCTTTTATAAGTCGCATCATCAAAGTAAGTAATTATTGAATTGATTGTCGATAATGTATCCGGAAAATTTACTTTTGATTAATTGATGTAATATATGATTAATTGGTTTTATAGCGTTATCGTGCGCACGCGGTTCATGACTGATGTCTAATCAAAAGTGTTACTATAAATAGGTAACTTTTTTTTTTTAACGGTAATAATAAATCAATAGTAAAGTTTTTTTTATTTTTTATTGCTTCGATGGGTGGACGAGCTCACAGGCCATCTGGTGTTAAGTGGTTACCGGAGCCCATGGACATCTACAACGTAAACAGCCTACTTTGAGATATAAGTTCTAAGGTCTCAAGTATAGTTACAGCGACTGCCCCGTCCTTCAAACCGAAACGCATTACTGCTTCACGCCAGAAATAGGCAGGCTGGTGGTACCGACCCGTGCGGACTCACAAGAGGTCCTGCCACCAGTAATTACGCAAATATGATATGATCGCGCGACTGTTTATTTGAAGCGCACCTATCACTAGTTGATACCAACAAATCCACAAAGTTACTCGCCGGATATTCTCAGTGGGTCGCGTTTCCGATCCGGTGGTATATTCTTCGAAGCACTGCTCTTGCTAGGGCCAGTGTTAGCATTCTCTCAGGTTAAACGTCGTTAGCGCATCTAGCAGTCACAGCCACACTAGAATAACCCTTAGGCTACCAGCGAATAGGTAGGGCAAGAAATCTATTGGTTTCATTCCAAGAATATATCATTACATTAAAAAAAACCGACCTAATAATGGTTCGTAATTAACCTACGATATTTAGCGTCAATGCAAATAGCCTTAGTAAAACTTAATACACATAATCTTATATATAAAATTCTCGAGTCACAATGTTAGTTACCATACTCCTCTGAAACGGTTTGACCGATTTTTATGAAATCTTATATGCATGTTCAGTTGGTCTGAGAATCGGCTACTGTATATTTTTCATACCCCTAAGTGATAAGGGTTGTCCACCCTTAATATTCATTTTTTATTTCTTGGACGATTAGGCGTTATGTGGTTGAATGAGGTTTTGTTATTTTTATATTCCCTCATCGTTCACAGCGCTACATGCCTCTTTCACTCATTTACCACATCCTTACATACTTACAATAAGTTGTATAGCTTTTTTTCTACACTAGAAATTCTCTAGAAATCATATATATGGCAAAACAACGTTTGCCGGGTCAGCTAGTTAATTATATAATATATTTTCGCCTGTGTTTTACGAGAGACGTCATTATGTTTGCAAACACTTCAAACAATACTAGAAAAATACTTTTTAACAATATAAAAAAAACGTACAATACTAGCTTTTGAAAAAAATCAATGTTTTAGCGAAACGGAGAAAAGCCCTTAACCGTAAACCCATTTGCAATCCTTTCGCTAAATGGCCTATTGCTAAAACCTCAATAAAAATCACTTTAAAAATATATATATACAGTCTTTTATAAAAGTAACGGTGCAAAGCATATAAAGGTTCGCGAACGTTATATGCTATGCAATAAAGTCTGAAAAAATTGCATGTAGCCTAAGCAATTTCGCCGAAATAATATTACGTAGTTCAAACTAAAATGTATCTTAACTTATTACGCTTAAGACCAAATTTCTTCGACCACGTTTACTTTTCGTACGGGAACAGTTATAAATCTCACCCTTCCCTACTGTTACTGAACTGTTTTGTCTCGTTTATTATTCAACTAACTGTTTTAAAAGGAACCGCTAAATGACTGTAGAGAAAGAGTTGCATTTATTAGGGACGCCGTTGTAACAGTCATCCCTTTGTGGAATTGTCCTCGAAGCGAAACAGTACAACTCAAAAATTCTATTTTCTCGGCTTCAAAGAGTTGCTTTTGTCTCTTAAAGCGTAATTAGGATGTAAAAGTGAAATTTCTTTTTGCATTCTACTCCATTCGCGACGGATCATTATGCGTTGGATCGGTAAAGGATTGCTTTACTTTCACTAAATTATATAGTTTGTGTTTTAGATGGTAAGCAACATGTTACATGCGGCTATATTTAAATAGCGTTAAATTTTAAATAAATCACGTGTCAAGCAGATAATACTAACGTCGCTAATTTTAAAAACGATATTGAGTAATTTTTTTTTGAACCTAACGTTTTTTTTTTCTTTTTTTGTTAAGGGCTTCTAATTATTTTTTCTATACAAAATTATTAAGAATCAAATGAATGAATAAAACAGTAGCAATTCCCATGTTTGAAAAGTGAAACGATTTACAGTCTGAAACAAAAGGTTTTCTTTATACAAAAAAAAATAAACAAACAAAGAAGGCGACAATTCGTTGAAAGCAAGTTAATAACTACTATGGAAGTTCGCTCTTATAAAATGCTCCACTTCTGAAATATTTATTGGTTCCCATAAAACTGTGTCGAAAAAAGTCTAACTGTCGATAGACGTTGACTCTAAGGGAGCTCTTGTAATAACGGACCAAATTTTAGACGTGACAACTTACAAATGTTACAAACCGAAACATTCTCGGAAATGGAGACCGAAATTTTGACAAACTGCGGTGTCGGATGCAGTTCGCAGCGACCAAACAATGGCGCTCGAGACATAAGCGTGCCTTAGTGTTTTGACCATCTCAATAAGGCACGGAAAGAATACTTACCATAGTAATTATTGAACGAATAGCATTCTAACTGTAGCATAGCGGGGCATCGGACTAGAATAATGTACACAAACACGCGTGAACTTCAGTTTTAAATTTCTTATTATGCTTTACAGAAACATTAATAGAACAACATAACCAGACAATAGATACATACAGTTTTTGTACCGTTTTTATATTACATAATTTGAGTTTACGAAAGTGACAGCAAAAGATTGAATGCGGTCCTAAATATAATTGCTATAGTGACTTCAATAGTTAACACATTGAATTTTTTTATCAATAACATTAATTGAAAGTAAAATTGTTTAGTTCAAAATTCGAAAACCCAATTTAGTCATGCGTCGGGATATTATTAATGTTCGCTTCTGTTTTTTTAAATCTTATATTTTTACATGTGGGATTGACTGCCGACACGTGTTCCTAATTCCTTTGACTTCTGGGTGTCGTACGGTAGTCTTTGATTTGCATCGACAAAAATTCATAGAAACGTCAGTTTCATGGATTCACTCAATTAGTGGTAAATAGGTCGTGAAATGGACGAGTCGCAAAAACGCTATTTTCTTGGTTACTCGCTTCTTTTTATGGCTTAAAATCGAGTTCCCAAGAAACTCAGGATGTCTTCAAATTCAAGATTGTCTTCGGTTGCATTTCAATTTATAAGATAAGGAATAGTAGGTACACAAATATAAAAACGATAATTTATTACTAAAAATCTATATTAGTAATGAAAACACAATTATTGTTCCAATATGAATCTTTGCATTGTATAATAATGGCTGTAAATAAAGAAAATCATTTTGAGTATCTTCTATGGATTTTTTAAATATCAATATAATTATGTATACATAGTTATATTTATGTATTATATTTATGTATACATAATTATATTGATATGGCGTACCTTAGAAGGAATAAACATTAAAAGACTTAATTGTGTTTTCTGTGATATAATAAGAAAATAACGATTAAACTCTTTTAAAATTAATATTAAAAAATGAACAGTAAACAGTATTAATAAACTATAAAAAACTGAACTCTCTTTTTACTTAATGACAGACTACACTCCATGACACTGAATGAGAAATCCTTTTTAAAAACTAAAAAGTTTTAAATAATATAGGTTTTTCTTTACATACATTACTACACGCAATGAATGAGAGACTATTAATGTTACTACGACCTATATGGTTGCAGGCCGCTGAGTTTCTCGCCAGATCTTCTCAGTGGGTCGCAATTCCGATCCGATGGTAGATTCTGCGAAGCACTGCTCTTGCGAGGGCTAGTGTTAGGAAATTCTCTCAGGTTGAGCCCGTGAGCTCACTTACCCGTCCGGGCGTAGTTGGAATAGCCTAGGAATAGGAAACGCGAAAATATAGTTTGCCTAATTAGGATAGGTAGGACCTCTTGTATACTGAGACTTTAGAACTCATGTCTGAAGGTGGGTGGCGCATTTACGTTGTAGATGTCTATGGGCTCCAGTAACCACTTAACACCAGGTGGCCTGTGATCTCGTCCACCGATCCAAGCAAAAAAAAATCTCTTAGCCTACCACCGAATAGGTAGGAAAAAAAAGGTGGTTGCTAGTGTACTCCTATAGGCAGTAGTGTCGTGTTAGTGTAGTGTTAGCAACATCGTCAGGTTTGAATCCCGTGAGACCATCTCTAGACCATCAGCTTAGGTAGGAAAAAAAAGCGAGTACTACGGCATTCTATTGTGAATAGACTCCGATAACAATTATTTTTCCCTACCTATTCGCTGGTAACCTAAGAGGCTATTCCAGGTACACCCGGACGGGAAAAATAAAAACTAAGCTGCAGAATGACTGTGAGGTCAATCACACAACTATATATTACACAAGTATTACATCGTTCAAAAACGAGTGTTAAAAAGTTATTGCAAACATAGATTTTTAACACCACATTTTGGCACTTATTCCGCTTAAAAAAAACGCAGATAAAAATTTGAAACTCATTTGTTGCATATGTTGAAAACGTGTGTTTTTTTGGCCAAAGTGTGCCCTTATGAAGTAACGTCACTCCGTAGACACGTGTAAGCTTTTTATCTGCTGGGCGGTGACAAATGTATAGTTTGATAATTGATTTTTCCCAATAACCACTACTTGGTTACTGGTTGGTACACAAATTAATTTTACATATAAAAGTATTTTTGTGATAGAACCATATTCAGATATCGGCGAAAATAATATTATCATAGTAGTCTCTGACAACGATTTCTGTAAAGTATACTTAGTCTGGCCATAAATACTGTTACAATTAAAAATAAACAAAATATTACATTTGAATTTGGAATCTGTCATTTTTATATGATTGCCCATTGAGTTTTCTCATTTTGGCGCCAATACATTGTACAATATTTTGCGATATTAAAATGGAGTGGGGTGACAAAGAGAAGCGAATCGCTGTGATTGCATTACACAAAGTAGGTATGGAGCCAAATGCAATTTTTAAAACTCTCCATACGCTTGGTATTAGTAAAACGTTTGTGTACCGGGCTATTAATAGGTGCAAAGAGACCTCCTCTGTTTGTGACAGAAAAGGATCTGGCCGTCCACGTAGTGTTCGTACGAAAAAGGTGGTCAAAGCAGTAAGGGAAATAATTCGATAAAATCCTGTCCGAAAGCAAAATATTAGCACCTAGAACCATGTCGCTTATTTTAAAAGATGACTTAGGACTTGCAGCCTATAAGAGACGTACTGGTCATTTCTTAAATGATAATTTAAAAGAGAATAGGGTGGTAAAATCGAAACAACTACTGAAGCGGTAAGCAAAGGGAGGTCATAGAAAAATTTTGTTTACGAATGAGATCACATACATACATACATACATACATACATACATAATGATGATATGAATTTGATTTTTTTACAATTGAGCAACATTTTAACAAACAAAATGATCGTATTTATGCTCAAAGCTCTAAGGAAGCTTCGCAATTAGTCGACAGAGTGCAACGTGGGCACTATCCGACTTCAGTGATGGTTTGGTGGGGTATTAGCTATGAAGGAGTGACTGGGCCATGCTTTTGTGAAAAAGTATCAAAACATCGGCACAAGTATATTAAGATACCATTCTTGAGAAGGTAGTGAAGCCCATTAACAACACCATGTTCAATAATCAAGAATGGTCCTTCCAGCAAGACTCGGCGCCAGGTCATAAAGCTCGGTCTACGCAGTCTTGGTTGGAAACGAACGTTTCGGACTTCGTCAGAGCTGAAGACTGCCCGTCGTCTAGTTCCGATCTTAACCCACTGGATTATGATTAATGGTCAGTTTTAGAGAGTACGGCTTGCTCTAAACGCCATGATAATTTGGAGTCCCTAAAACAATCCGTACGATTGGCAGTGAAAAATGTTCCCATGGAAAGATTGCATGCTTCTATTGATAACTGGCCTCAACGTTTAAAGGACTGTATTGCAGCTAATAAAATTATGCACTTCGAATAAGCTTTTTATACTTTAAATTGTTTTATATTTATGTATTAAACTAACACACTGTAAAAGTAATAAATGTTATTTGCGATAGATTTTTTTTGTTTTTCTTTGTAACAGTATTTATGGCCAGACTAAGTATATAATAAATAGTAAATAAAAATAATAAATAGTATTTAAATAAATTATAAGAAAATACTTATAATTTTTGCACTCTGTTGTAATTCACCGATGACACACAAATTAGATGTTTCAACTGAAAACGTCTAATAAAAACACATCGTCGTCGAAATAGGGCCAATGCTGAAATCTATTCGTGCGTTCCAACAATACCTACCTAACGAACAGCTACTTATATATAAATAGGCTTTTTATTTATTTATTTTTTATTGCTTAGATCGTTGGACGAGCTCACGTTAAGTGGTTACCGGAGCCCATAGACATCCACAACGTAAATGCCGCCACCCACCTTGAGATATGAGTTCTAAGGTCTCAGTCACAGTCAGGCTATCTGTGGTCTCAGTATAGTTACAACGCCTAGCCCACCCTTTAAAGCTAAACGCATTACTGCTTTACGGCAGAAAAAATACGCAGGGTGGTGGTTGGTACCCGTGCGGTCTTACAAAGAACCTACCACCAGCAAAACACCTAATTACTAATTTCTTCTTTCTGTTTCATTTTTGTTCACTAGTTTTTGAAAAACTGTAGTGAAATATTTTGTTTTTAGTAATAATGTTATCCTCTTTGTAATGACAAACCAAAAAACAAGCCTTACAGTGTCAGATTACCTACGGCCTAATTCCGATAATTGGGTGAACACTAATTAGATCAATTTTGAAAGTTCAATCGTCGTGAACAATACAAATTTTAAAATTGATTAAAGTCATCCCAATACAGTAGTTGTTGATGCATAAGTCTCTCTAAATGGTTAGCTAGGTTTTTGCGTCAAATGACTGCACAGTTATGACGTAATGAAATATCGTTCGGCCATGTTGGTTATGATTACGTCACATTTTTTTAAAATAAGAATACGTCAATATATTTATTTATTTATCGAATACACGTCAGAGCCCCAAAGCACGTCATTACGGATCCTCCTGATCCATTAACGGTGCTCTTAGGCACCACAAGCACCGGTCACCGTCCTTGTCGAACCCGTCGCTTGCGACGAAGGGCTCGACGAGCGAACTAACCCATAGACACAGCCCACTGAGTTTCTCGCCGGATCTTCTCAGTGGGTCGCGTTTCCGATCCGGTGGTAGATTCTGCGAAGCACTGCTCTTGCTAGGGTCAGTGTTAGCAACTCTCCGGTTGAGCCCCGCGAGCTCACCTACAAACGTTAGGGTGAAGCTGAAATAGCCTCTCAAGGCTATCAGCATAGGTAGGATATTAAAAAAAACGTCAGAGGAGCAAATCGACTCGAAATCGAATTAGAAGTCTTGTGTTTATTTTAAGACTGCGAGCTGATGCGAAATTAAAAAAAAAAACGTTCGCTGAATCACAGTTATACATAGATATACAACGAAACGAATAATTACTTTTATCAGTGTAACATGATCGGCGGGTGGATGGCTGGCGATCAGTGCTTCACATCTGGGGCGTTATCAGTCCGCCCCCGGCCAGGCGTGCGACACTTCACGCTGTGACCCGTGCAATTACGAAACAACAATCGATAATATAATGAAATACATTTTGTGTTGACTTAATTTGCTTTGTAGCTTATTAGTTTTTTTGTAACTATACTGAGACCTTAGAACATATCTCAAGGTGGGTGGCGCATTTACGTTGTAGATGTCTATGGGTTCCAGTAGCTACTTAACATTAGGTAGGCTGTGAGCTCGTTCACCCATTTAAGCAATTAAAAAAAAAAAACAAAAAAAGTTTATTGGACTACAGAACTATTATGATACTTTACAGCGTGCTCAATTAGATGAGCAAATGTGCTTTTAGTTTAGAGTTAAGCGGCCACTAAAACCAACGTACCTTGAGAGATATGATTGAAACGCATTAATGCTGTCTATAAAAATTAGGCAAGTTCGTGGTACCTACTTATCCACGTGAGGCCGCAAAACAGCCTAAATCTGCATACTGCCCGCGGAATTTCTAGCCGGATCTTCTCAGCGGGTCGCGATTCCGATCCGATGGTAGATTCATTCCGGAAGCAGTTGCCTTTGAGTTGTTAAGTCTTCTTAGGGCATCTGTTAGCAAATCCCGTCCCTACTGGCTGATGCCGTGCTCTCCCACCTGTCCTGGTGAAATTGGAAAGGCTTTCGGGCCACCAGTAATCCTTCTTTCACAAAAAGAAACCTCTGCATACCAACTTGTATACCATCAGAGTCATTACTTCGTAAATATCCCGGGCTTCAGATCCAAGTATTGTATCTATACTAATATTATAAAGAGGAAAGATTTGTTTGTTTGTTTGTATTGAATACGCTCCGAACTACTGAACCGATTTTAAAAATTCTTTCACTGCTTGGAAGCTACATATTCCCGAGTGACAGGCTATATTTTTTTTAATTAGGGATCCTTACTAAAACTCCAGTAATGTAACCCAAGGTGTTAAAAATTACCTAAAATATTCTTTACATCGCGTGCCCTGCTAAAACGATTGATCATAGAATAAAATTATGCACTACGACTTTGTAGAACACATTATTATTTACAAAAATGTAGCGACAGCATATGTCTAACTATTATAGTTATGCTACAATAAGTGTTCATTTATTTAAAAAAATATAAAACAACGTCAAATATCGTTTTATATAATTTATAATTGCAAGCTTTTTATAATTGTGGGTTTACTGGTGGCCCGTAGGCCTTTCTAGTTTCACAAGGACAGGTGGAGGAGCAAGGGCTCAGCCAGTACAAGGAAGCTCTGACTCAACTAATAAAAAATAAACTCAATAGCTTTTGTTTTGTATGTATGACCTTTTTACGAAAATTCGAAAAATAATAATATAAAAAAAAAATTAAAAATTAGATAAAAACACATATTGTTTAAATGAAAATAAAAGCTTATTAAAAAAAAAATTCAAACTATCTTTATAATTTTATATTTTTAGAGACCTGACGCAAATATAAGGGTTAATGTGTGTGTATTATAATTTTTATTTTTTATTTTTTTGTTAGACCCGAGCGAAGCCGGAGCGGGCCGCTAGTATATTATATTTAACTTTAAAATCAAAAGGCTTGACAGAAAAGTTAGATCTCCAATTTAAAACTCATAAGGACACGTTTTAGCCAGTAGATAGATAGATATGGTATATTCTATTTCTTCTTGGTTTCCTTGAATTGATGAACGGGTGGACTTTTATAAAGTCTCTGAAACGATTATGTGGCGAGAGACGTGTTTTCTATCGCCCACATTTAGATGGTAAATTAAATTGCATTGGCACAATGAATGTTTTAACTCTTTATGGAAATAACCAGATACCACATCTGCTCAAGTACCTCTCTGCAATTTGCCTATTAATCAGCACAAATGTGTTTCAGTGATGGTTTACAAGAAGTCCAGGTATTCCTGGTGTAAAAGCTCATTCTTACCGGCAAAATAGAAGGCAAAAGGCCGAAGCCCAAAGCGGTGGTCATGTGTTTCAGTGATGGTTTACAAGAAGTCCAGGTATTCCTGGTGTAAAAGCTCATCCTTACCGGCAAAATAGAAGGCAAAAGGCCGAAGCCCAAAGCGGTGGTCAGGCTACTCAGCTGCTGGAAATATCTGCGAAAGAAGCTCTCCACCAGGAAGACAATAGGAATACGTAAAGAGAAAAAGCGAAAAGACTATAGAAGAGTCACACATTCTCAACAATGAGGGATTCGCTGAGAAGGACACAGCGTACAGCTTTTGTCAGTGTCACAACCCGAAATCCGTCCCGTATCCCCGTTAGGGCCACGACGGCTCAGGTACAAGTAACAGTTCATTGGCTTAGACGCTGTATTATTTTTTAAATACAGAATATACATTAAATTATTAACCATAAATTAGAATCACTTGACACTATTACACGATCAAGTCAAATATTCGTTAATCAAAAAAGTAAGAACGCAAGATACTTTGACTCTTTCTCTCTTTTCTTTCACAATTCAAAGACCATTATATTCCGTCTAGTTTCGTGAGACTAAACACAGTTACTTTGTTTTGTAAATATTGTAACAAACGGTAACACAGTCGGCTCGTTCAAAACAGTAATTAGACTAACGGAAAGAAAGTAGCCGGTTATAAAACTATTTAAACATTGAATCGTAAATTTTCAACAAATTTTACCGTAACGACCCAAACAAAATAAGACAAATAAAAATATTTGTTAGTTTTAATAGACTTAGTCTAATTGCTTTCTATACCCATTTCTTTCTTGCTTCTACAGAAATAATATTGGGTCAATGTTTTATGTGTAAGTTAGCTCAAGTAGCCTCGTCTTATACATAAGCTAAAGTGCATATAGCATTAATTTTACTTTGAAGGGGCTTACCGTAGAATGAGTAACAGTTCTCTGAGTATTAATTAATATGGCCCACTGCGATAACAAGCGTAAATAATGGTAGTAAGGCGCATCATAAGCTCGCACGGGTAGCCAACACCTCCCTGTCTAATATATTTCTGCCGAGAAGCAGTAAAGTATACTTTGAAGGGTACAACTGTGTAGCGGTACAAAATACCAATTATACATCGACCTTAACCGGTTACCGTCCCGAGTGAATTAACCCATAGGCACAGCCCACTGAGTTTCTCGCCGGATCTTCTCAGTGGGTAGCGTTTCCGATCCGGTGGTAGATTCTGCGAAGCACTGCACTTACTAGGGCCAGTGTTAGCAACACACCCGGTTTAAGCCCCGTGAGCTCACGTACACGTCGAGAAGAAGTTGATATAGACTCTCAAGGCTATCAGCATAGGTAGAAAAAAAAGGTACCTAGTTCCCATCCCATCTGTCAACGCAATAAAAAATACTTCTCATTAATAAGTACTACTACATTCAATATGCGTATAAGATAAGATTTTAGTTTAAATATTATCTATAGGTAGTTTTCTAACAAGTCTCAAGCCACTTGAGCCTGATCTTCTCAGTGGGCCGTAATTCCGATACGGTGGTAGATTCAACGTATTACTGCTCTTGCTAGGGCTATAGGGCTAGGGCTAGGTTGAGCCTCGTAAGCTCACCTACCAGTCGCAGCGTAGCTGAAATAGCCCTTTAGACTAACAATGAATAGGTAGGGGATAAAAAGTCTCATCTGAGTAATATTTAAATCGTCATGATTATTCAAAACTTTTTGTTTGCTTACATTTTCATTCAAAATAATCCAGTTTCGTACTACATATTAGAAAGCATTTGTCTAGCACTGGACGAGCGTGGTCTATTGATGATGATTACTACATATTCAAAGTAATACTCCTTACCTTATTACGACATTTTAAAGAACACGTCCAACTTCAACAACATAAAAAACTATTTTTTTTAGGAAATACCGTTTTAGAATTTACCATTTCTTTTTGAGCATCTTCGCTTCAAGGTTATATTATTTTTCACAATAAAAATTTCTCCAAAAACAATTTTTTTTTTTTTTTATTTTTTTTTTTTTTTTTCCTACCTATGCTGATAGCCTTGAGAGGCTATTTCAGCTTCACCCTAACGTTTGTAGGTGAGCTCGCGGGGCTCAACCGGAGAGTTGCTAACACTGACCCTAGCAAGAGCAGTGCTTCGCAGAATCTACCACCGGATCGGAAACGCGACCCACTGAGAAGATCCGGCGAGAAACTCAGTGGGCTGTGTCTATGGGTTAGTTCGCTCGTCGAGCCCTTCGTCGCAAGCGACGGGTTCGACGAGGACGGTGACCGGTGCTTGTGGTGCCTAAGAGCACCGTTAATGGATCAGGAGGATCCGTAATGACGTGCTTTGGGCGACGTCGACGGTTTACCATTCGGTCTACTGGGTCGGGTATGTAATTTCCAGCGGCTACGATGAGAGGGTTCTCATGTCGTGCCGCCTTCTCAAAATGGCGCAGCGATGCCGACTGTAGATACTTACTAAATGAGTCGAGCTCCAGGTCATCGTGGAGATCCACATTCCTAAGGAACCATGGCGCTCCGACGGCTATCCTGCAGAATTTTGATTGAATAACCTGAAGGGATTTCAAGTGGGTGCGGGCTGCGTGAGCGAACACTACGCTTGCATACGTCATGACGGGGCGTATACAAGTTTTGTAGAGAGTTACCTTATTGCGGAGGGACAGTTTGCTTCGACTACAAAGCATTGGATAGAGTCGTCCTAGAATAAACGCGGCGCGGTCGCGTACCGTTTTTATATGGGGACGGAATGTCATCCCTCTGTCGAGGGTGACGCCTAGATATTTGACCTTCGAGACCCACGGTATGGGCTGGCCAAAGAGAGTGATGGGACTAACGGCGGAGGTGTTTGCGCGCCTACTACGGAGTGGGATGCTCGAAGTGATGTTCGGAGGGCGACCCCTTTTGAAGAGCACCGCTGCGCTTTTCGTGGGGTTGATGTCAATTCGCCACTTCCGGAACCACTGTCCCATGGTGGCTACTGCGATCTGGAGTCGCCGATGAAGCAGCGACATCTTCCTACACGAGTAGTAGATAGCCGTGTCATCGGCGAAGAGCGCTAGATGGGTCTCCGGAGACCGGGGTATATCATTGATATACAAACTAAATAATAACGGGGAGAGCGCGGAGCCTTGCGGGACTCCGGCAGTCAGTTGACGGGGACGAGAACGAGTTCCCTCTACTCGATATCGAAACGAACGGTTCGACAAGAAGTCTCGTATGATGAGCACGAGTCTGTCTGGCACTCCCATGTTGTACAGTTTGTAAATTAAACCGTTGTGCCAGACTTTGTCGAACGCCTTCGCGATGTCGAAGAAGAGGGCGCCGGTCGGGATTTGTTTACGCCTATTTAGTCCTATCAGGATGTGCTCCGTGAGGCGGTGCACTTGTTGTACGCACGAGTGTTTAGAGCGGAATCCGAACTGTTCGTCTATGAGAATTTTGTTCGCGGTAACAAAATCCCAGAGGCGTTTCCTAAGGAGCCGTTCGTAAATTTTTCCTATCGTCGGGAGGAGACTAATTGGACGGTAACTAGATGTTTCGTTTGTCGGTTTGCCCGGCTTATGTATACCGATAACGTCCGCTTCTTTCCACACCGCGGGAAAGATGCAGTGCGTCATAGCGGCATTTAAAATTGTAACCAACATTGCTATCAGTTGGACTGGCAAGAGTTTTAGCGCGCGGTTGCGGATGCCGTCGGAGCCGGATGCCTTCCTAGGTTGGAGATTGTGGATCGCGTCTCTAACTTCGTCAGTGGTAATGGGGGGTAACGCGTCAGAGGGCGGCAGGGAAGCTCTGCGCTCGACCTCCCTGTCGACTAACTCGGTGTGTTCGGGGTCCGCGTGTTGAGTGCTGGTGGTGCACTGCTCTTGCAGTGCATCGGCCAGCAGCTCAGCCTTGTCATCGTCATCGAATGCCGGTGGTTGGCCTGAAGGGCGTACGAGGGGAGGCATAGTAGCGGTAGTTTCGGATTTGAGAGTCCTAGCTAGTCGCCAGTATGCTTGGTGGGAGGGCGCGAGTTGTTCTAAATAACTATGCCAATTATCGTTACGCGCGTCGCTTAGGCGGGAGTGGACTTCGCGTTGTAGACGACGCATCCGAATCCGGTTTGAATGCGTGGGAAGCCGATCGTAGGCCCGGATTGCCGCGTTCCTAACTCTTAAGAGATTCCTAAGTTCGGAGGATAGTCTGATGCGGTGGAAGCTGTCCTCCACATCGACTTCTTTTGAAGATCTAATGATCGCGGAAGAGATGTGATCGGTAATGATGCTTATGGATTCGACGGTGTCCTCGGGGGATAGATTCGAATCCGGGCCGTAAGGGAGGATTGGCGGAGCGGCTTCGGCTAGGCACGTGCCCAGCTTATTCCAATCCACCATGGTCCTCGTAACAGTGACTGGGTTGTGAGGGCGACCGAGCTGCATAAGAACAGGTCGGTGGTCTGAGTCGAGCTCTGACAGTGCTTCGATGGAACGTAAGCGCAGAGTTACGTTCCTAAGCAATGCCAGGTCTATAGTGCTCGGACGGAGCGCGATGTTATACGGATAACATGTTGGAGTTGGGGGACCGACTATTTCAAAGGTGAGGTCGTCTATAAACGCGTCGAGACGCCTACCGTTAACGTTCGTACGATGGCAGTTCCACCTAGTGTGGTGGCAATTTAAATCGCCTGCCAGGATGACGGAGTCTCCCATGCCGAACAGTGACTCGATGTCACTGCTCAGGAGGGGCTTGTCCGGGGGGAGATAAACGGATGCGATGACGATCGGCTGGTGTCCCGTCAGCGAGATACGGCACACTGACGCCTCGATATGTAAGAGCGAGGGAGTATCGAGAGGGACAACGTGCAGGGCCCGCCTATAGTAAATGGCAGTCCCGCCTTTGGAGGCGGTGAGTCTGTCATTCCTAACCATGACGTAATTCGCGACTTTCGGGTCACGACGCGAGGGCTTCAGACAGGTCTCCTGCACTAACAAAATATCTACAAGATTGTCGCGGAGGAATTCGAAAATTTGATCGCGTTGCCGCGCGAGTCCGTTAGCATTGTAGAATGCTAACGTAAGGGAATACGGTTTTTCTCTACCTTTTTGCGCCATTGAATACCGGTAAAGAATCTTTATAACGTGCGAGACACGGACTCGTAGACGTCCATGTGATCGAAAGCGGCCGCGAGCCGCTGTTCGGGGGTTACCGACCTACGGATAGCATCTGCGAACGATCGCAGACGGTCAAAGTTTACCGCGGTGACGAAGTCGCGCACGAGCGCGAAGTCGTTGACGACTGAGGGTTGCGGGGGGCGGTACGCGGGCGCGGGGCGAGGTGCGAGCAGGGGCTGAGGCGCGTGACGTGTCGCAGGCGGGAGCTGGGGTACGTTTTGTGTTCCCTCCTTCGTATACGGCAGCGGTTTTTTCCACGCCGAGACGGTGGGAACCGCAGCCGGTACGAAGGCTGGTTTCGGCACTGAAGGCGCCGAAGTCTTTGGGTCGACGGTTCGGGGGGCTGGGTGGTTCGGGCGTTTACGCGGAGCCCTAGGACATCCGCGGTAGTTTGCCGGGTGCCCTTGCTTAAGGCATAGGACACAGCTTGGGGGTTCCGTCGCGGTTTCCCTAACACGCGAACATTCTGTGGTTGCGTGATCGCCGAGGCATTTCACGCAGCGGGGGCGCGCGTGGCAATTACGCGCTGAGTGGCCATAGAGCTGGCACCTGTGGCACTGCCCGGGAGTACCACGTTTATGGGGGGCTTCGATGGTGACCCCGGAGAGGCCGCATATCGTTTTGAGACATGAGATTCTTTTCTTTGCCTCCGGGGTTGATTCTAGCGCGACGAGAATCATATTGTACGGCTGTCTGCCGCGTCCGCTGTGCATCCGGTGCACACTAATTATTGGGAGGGACTGACCGATCAGATCCTCCTTTACGTAGTCTATGTCGAGTTCCTTGGGGACTCCGCGTATCACTACGCGGAGTTCGCGGTCCTCCTGAAGAGCATAGGTGTGATAACCTATGTTCTCCTTTCGGAGGTAAGCAGAGAGGGCCCTATGGTCGCCCGGCGTTGCGACCTTAATCTGAATCCCATGCGCGACGTTACGCGCATGGGTATAATTAATTTTGTTGGCCTGAAGGGCCTGGGATACGCGATTCCACGCTGACTTCTCCTGGAGTATCAGCGGGGGCGGGACAACTGTTTTAGGCGCGGGCGCGGTTTTTGGGCGCGGCGGTGGGGTTACGCGGCGGGCGGAGTCCGACTCCGGCGTCACGACTACCTGCGGTCGGGAGGCGGTCGCGGACTTGGTTTGCTTCGTCATGGAGCTCCGGGACTCCACGACGCGAGTACGCTTTTTACCGCGCGTTACAGTTTGGAACCCATCCGAGGTTCCGGGTTGAGGGCTAGTCGCGGACTCGAAGTCCATCTCCGATTCGGTATCGGAGCCTGAACTAGACGCTATTGAGGTCGCGACGGACGAAACTGACGTGATTGACGCGGGCGCGGGGGTAGCGGGGGCGGGGGCGTTAGACGCTACGGCGGCGGCGTGCGTACGTGCGCTTGAACACGGACCGGCGGCGGGGCACGCGAGGCATGCCTGCGAGGCATGTTTGGCGACGGCGGCGAGAGATGCGGGGGGAGAATAGTTACCAAATGAGGCCCTATAGGCTATAGCTCACGGGGCTCAAACCGGAGAGTTGCTAACACTGACCCTAGCAAGAGCAGTGCTTCGCAGAATCTACCACCGGATCGGAAACGCGACCCACTGAGAAGATCCGGCGAGAAACTCAGTGGGCTGTGAGGCCCTATAGGCTATAGCTCACGGGGCTCAAACCGGAGAGTTGCTAACACTGACCCTAGCAAGAGCAGTGCTTCGCAGAATCTACCACCGGATCGGAAACGCGACCCACTGAGAAGATCCGGCGAGAAACTCAGTGGGCTGTGTCTAGGGGTTAATTCGCTCGTCGAGCCCTTCGTCGCAAGCGACGGGTTCGACGAGGACGGTGACCGGTGCTTGTGGTGCCTAAAAGCACAGTTAATGGATCGGGAGGATCCGTAATGACGTGCTTTGGGCGACGTCGACTGTTTACCATTCGATCTACAGGATCGGGTATGTAGTTTCCAGCGGCCACGACAACAGGGTTCTCATGTCGTGCCGCCTTCTCGAAATGGCGCAATGATGCCGACTGTAGATACTTACTGACAGAGTCGAGCTCCAGGTCATCGTGGAGATCCACGTTCCTCAGAAACCATGGTGCTCCGACGGCTATCCTGCAGAATCGGGATTGAATAACCTGAAGGGGCTTCAAGTTGGTGCGGGCTGCGTGAGCGAACACTACGCTTGCATACGTCATAACGGGGCGTATGCAAGTTTTGTAGAGAGTTACCTTATTACGGAGGGACAGTTTGCTTCGCTTGCAAAGCATAGGGTAGAGACGTCCTAATATGAAGGCGGCACGGTCGCGTACCGTTTTAATATGGGGACGGAATGTCATCCCTCTGTCGAGGGTGACGCCTAGGTATTTGACCTGCGAGGCCCACGGTATGGGCTGGCCAAAGAGAGTAACGGGGCTAACGGCGGAGGTGTTTGCGCGCCTATTAGGGAGTGGGATGCTCGAAGTGGTATTCGGAGGGCGACCCCTTTTGAAGAGCACCGCTGTGCTTTTCGTGGGGTTGATGTCGATGCGCCACTTCCGGAACCACTGTCCCATGGTGGCTACTGCGATCTGGAGTTGCCGATGTAGCAACGACATCTTCCTACACGAGTAGTAGATAGCCGTGTCATCGGCGAAGAGCGCTAGATGGGTCTCCGGAGACCGGGGTATATCATTGATATACAAACTAAATAATAACGGGGAGAGCGCGGAGCCTTGCGGGACTCCGGCAGTCAGATGACGGGGGCGAGAGCGAGTTCCCTCTACTCGATATCGAAACAAACGGTTCGACAAGAAGTCTCGTATGATGAGCACGAGTCTGTCTGGCACTCCCATGTTGTACAGTTTGTAGATCAAACCGTTGTGCCAGACTTTGTCGAACGCCTTCGCGATATCGAAGAAGAGGGCGCCGGTCGGGATTTGTTTACGCCTATTTAGCCCTATTAAGATGTGCTCCGTGAGGCGGTGCACTTGTTGTACGCACGAGTGCTTAGCGCGGAATCCAAACTGCTCGTCTATTAGAATTTTATTCGCGGTAACGAAGTCCCAGAGGCGTTTCCGAAGGAGCCGTTCGTAAATTTTGCCTATCGTCGGGAGGAGACTAATCGGACGGTAACTAGCGGTTTCGTTTTTCGGTTTGCCCGGCTTATGTATACCGATAACGTCCGCTTCTTTCCACACCGCGGGAAAGATGCAGTGCGTCATAGCGGCATTTAAAATGGTAGCCAACATTGCTATCAGTTGGACTGGTAAGAGTTTAAGCGCGCGGTTACGGATGCCGTCGGAGCCGGGTGCCTTCTTAGGTTGGAGGTTGTGGATCGCTTCTCTAACTTCGTCAGTGGTAATGGGGGGTAACGCGTCCGAGGGCGGTAGGGAAGCTCTGCGCTCGACCTCCCTGTCGACTAACTCGGTGTGTTCGGGGTCCGCGTATTGAGTGCTGGTGGTGCACTGCTCTTGCAGTGCATCGGCCAGCAGCTCAGCCTTGTCATCGTCATCGAAAGCCGGTGGTTGGCCTGAAGGGCGTACGAGGGGAGGCATAGTAGCCGTAGTTTCGGATTTGAGAGTCCTAGCTAGTCGCCAGTATGCTTGGTGGGAGGGCGCGAGTTGTTCTAAATAACTATGCCAATTTTCGTTACGGGCGTCGCTTAGGCGGGAGTGGACTTCGCGTTGTAGACGACGCATCCGAATCCGGTTTGAATGCGTGGGAAGACGATCGTAGGCCCGGATTGCCGCGTTCCTAACTCTTAAGAGATTCCTAAGTTCGGGGGAAAGTCTAATGCGGCGGAAGCTATCCTCCACATCGACTTCTTTAGAAGATCTAATGATCGCGGAAGAGATGTGATCGGTAATGATGTTTATGGATTCGACGGTGTCCTCGGGGATAGATTCGAATCCGGGCCGTAAGGGAGGATTGGCGGAGCGGCTTCGGCTAAGCACGTGCCCAGCTTATTCCAATCCACCATGGTCCTCGTAACAGTAACTGGGTTGTGAGGGCGACCGAGCTGCATAACGACAGGTCGGTGGTCTGAGTCGAGCTCTGACAGTGCTTCGATGGAATGCAAGCGCAGAGTTACGTTCCTAAGCAATGCCAGGTCTATAGTGCTCGGACGGAGCGCGATGTTATACGGATAACATGTTGGAGTTGGGGGGCCGACTACTTCGAAGGTGAGGTCGTCTATAAACGCGTCGAGACGCCTACCGTTGACGTTAGTACGATGGCAGTTCCACCTAGTGTGGTGGCAATTTAAATCGCCTGCCAGGATGACAGAGTCTCCCATGCCGAACAGTGACTCGATGTCACTGCTCAGGAGGGGCTTGTCCGGGGGGAGATAAACGGATGCGATGACGATCGGCTGGTGTCCCGTCAGCGAGATACGGCACACTGACGCCTCGATATGTGAGAGCGAGGGAGTATCGAGAGGGACAACGTGCAGGGCCCGCCTATAGTAAATGGCAGTCCCGCCTTTGGAGGCGGTGAGTCTGTCATTCCTAACCATGACGTAATTCGCGACTTTCGGGTCACGACGCGAGGGCTTCAGGCAGGTCTCCTGCACTAACAGAATATCTATTAGGTTGTCGCGGAGGAATTCGTATATTTGATCGCGTTGCCGCACGAGTCCGTTAGCATTGTAGAATGCCAACTTAAGGGAATAAAGTTTTTCTCTACCGTTTCGCGCCATTGATAACCGGTAAAGATTTAAAGCGTACGGGATACGGACTCATAGACGTCCATGTGATCGAAAGCGGCCGCAAGCCGCTGTTCGGGGGTTACCGACCTACGGATAGCATCTGCGAACGATCGCAGACGGTCAAAGTTTACCGCGGTGACGAAGTCGCGCACGAGCGCGAAGTCGTTGACGGCAGAGGGTTGCGGGGGGCGGTACGCGGGCGCGGGGCGAGGTGCGAGCAGGGGCTGAGGCGCGGGACGTGTCGCAGGCGGGGGCTGGGGTACGTTTTGTGTTCCCTCCTTCGTATACGGCAGCGGTTTTTTCCACGCCGAGACGGTGGGAGCCGCAGCCGGTACGAAGGCTGGTTTCGGCACTGAAGGCGCCGAAGTCTTTGGGTCGACGGTTCGGGGGGCTGGGTGGTTCGGGCGTTTACGCGGAGCCCTAGGACATCCGCGGTAGTTTGCCGGGTGCCCTTGCTTAAGGCATAGGACACAGCTTGGGGGTTCCGTCGCGGTTTCCCTAACACGCGAACATTCTGTGGTTGCGTGATCGCCGAGGCATTTCACGCAGCGGGGGCGCGCGTGGCAATTACGCGCTGAGTGGCCATAGAGCTGGCACCTGTGGCACTGCCCGGGAGTACCACGTTTATGGGGGGCTTCGATGGTGACCCCGGAGAGGCCGCATATCGTTTTGAGACATGAGATTCTTTTCTTTGCCTCCGGGGTTGATTCTAGCGCGACGAGAATCATATTGTACGGCTGTCTGCCGCGTCCGCTGTGCATCCGGTGCACACTAACTATTGGGAGGGACTGACCGATCAGATCCTCCTTTACGTAGTCTATGTCGAGTTCTTTGGGGACTCCGCGTATCACAACGCGGAGTTCGCGGTCCTCCTGAAGAGCATAGGTGTGATAACCTATGTTCTCCTTTCGGAGGTAAGCAGAGAGGGCCCTATGGTCGCCCGGCGTTGCGACCTTAATCTGAATCCCATGCGCGACGTTACGCGCATGGGTATAATTAATTTTGTTGGCCTGAAGGGCCTGAGATACGCGATTCCACGCTGACTTCTCCTGGAGTATCAGCGGGGGCGGGACAACTGTTTTAGGCGCGGGCGCGGTTTTTGGGCGCGGCGGTGGGGTTACGCGGCGGGCGGAGTCCGACTCCGGCGTCACGACTACCTGTGGTCGGGAGGCGGTCGCGGACTTGGTTTGCTTCGTCACGGAGCTCCGGGACTCCACGACGCGATTACGCTTTTTACCGCGCGTTACAGTTTGGAACCCATCCGAGGTTCCGGGTTGAGGGCTAGTCGCGGACTCGAAGTCCATCTCCGATTCGGTATCGGAGCCTGAACTAGACGCTATTGAGGTCGCGACGGACGAAACTGACGTGATTGACGCGGGCGCGCGGGTAGCGGGGGCGGGGGCGTTAGACGATACGGCGGCGGCGTGCGTACGTGCGCTTGAACACGGACCGGCGGCGGGGCACGCGAGGCATGCCTGCGAGGCATGTTTGGTGACGGCGGCGAGAGATGCGGGGGGAGAATATTTACCAAATGAGGCCCTATAGGCTTCGAATTCGGGCGCGATTGACGGATATTTTTCCCGAATGAAGTCGATGAAAAGTTTTTCCTCCATCTTTACGTGATTTTCGCCCGGGGGGGGCGGCCCCGGGACTTAAACACGCGCTCGCCTTGCGGCGAGGCCCCTGCGTCGGTAACACTAAATTGGCCGAAGCGATTCTAGGAATTTTAGAAATTTTAGTGAATAGAATAAATAGAATAGAATTAGAGTGAATAGAACCACTGCACAGTTCCCGGGCGGCAATGCCTTGCAATTAGGCGCAGGTACAAATTCCGAGAAACACTTGGGCCACAGATGTGCCACGAACAATGATCTATTATCACCGGTAGTCACTTCCGACAAAACAATGAGCACGTCCACGCGCGTCGGTTGCTCAAATCGGAATGGCGGCAAAAACATCATCATCGACTTCATTCGGGAAAAATACCCGTCAATCGCGCCCGAATTCGAAGCCTATAGGGCCTCATTTGGTAACTATTCTCCCCCCGCATCTCTCGCCGCCGTCGCCAAACATGCCTCGCAGGCATGCCTCGCGTGCCCCGCCGCCGGTCCGTGTTCAAGCGCACGTACGCACGCCGCCGCCGTAGCGTCTAACGCCCCCGCCCCCGCTACCCCCGCGCCCGCGTCAATCACGTCAGTTTCGTCCGTCGCGACCTCAATAGCGTCTAGTTCAGGCTCCGATACCGAATCGGAGATGGACTTCGAGTCCGCGACTAGCCCTCAACCCGGAACCTCGGATGGGTTCCAAACTGTAACGCGCGGTAAAAAGCGTACTCGCGTCGTGGAGTCCCGGAGCTCCATGACGAAGCAAACCAAGTCCGCGACCGCCTCCCGACCGCAGGTAGTCGTGACGCCGGAGTCGGACTCCGCCCGCCGCGTAACCCCACCGCCGCGCCCAAAAACCGCGCCCGCGCCTAAAACAGTTGTCCCGCCCCCGCTGATACTCCAGGAGAAGTCAGCGTGGAATCGCGTATCCCAGGCCCTTCAGGCCAACAAAATTAATTATACCCATGCGCGTAACGTCGCGCATGGGATTCAGATTAAGGTCGCAACGCCGGGCGACCATAGGGCCCTCTCTGCTTACCTCCGAAAGGAGAACATAGGTTATCACACCTATGCTCTTCAGGAGGACCGCGAACTCCGCGTAGTGATACGCGGAGTCCCCAAGGAACTCGACATAGACTACGTAAAGGAGGATCTGATCGGTCAGTCCCTCCCAATAATTAGTGTGCACCGGATGCACAGCGGACGCGGCAGACAGCCGTACAATATGATTCTCGTCGCGCTAGAATCAACCCCGGAGGCAAAGAAAAGAATCTCATGTCTCAAAACGATATGCGGCCTCTCCGGGGTCACCATCGAAGCCCCCCATAAACGTGGTACTCCCGGGCAGTGCCACAGGTGCCAGCTCTATGGCCACTCAGCGCGTAATTGCCACGCGCGCCCCCGCTGCGTGAAATGCCTCGGCGATCACGCAACCACAGAATGTTCGCGTGTTAGGGAAACCGCGACGGAACCCCCAAGCTGTGTCCTATGCCTTAAGCAAGGGCACCCGGCAAACTACCGCGGATGTCCTAGGGCTCCGCGTAAACGCCCGAACCACCCAGCCCCCCGAACCGTCGACCCAAAGACTTCGGCGCCTTCAGTGCCGAAACCAGCCTTCGTACCGGCTGCGGTTCCCACCGTCTCGGCGTGGAAAAAACCGCTGCCGTATACGAAGGAGGGAACACAAAACGTACCCCAGCTCCCGCCTGCGACACGTCACGCGCCTCAGCCCCTGCTCGCACCTCGCCCCGCGCCCGCGTACCGCCCCCCGCAACCCTCAGTCGTCAACGACTTCGCGCTCGTGCGCGACTTCGTCACCGCGGTAAACTTTGACCGTCTGCGATCGTTCGCAGATGCTATCCGTAGGTCGGTAACCCCCGAACAGCGGCTCGCGGCCGCTTTCGATCACATGGACGTCTACGAGTCCGTGTCTCGCACGTTATAAAGATTCTTTACCGGTATTCAATGGCGCAAAAAGGTAGAGAAAAACCGTATTCCCTTACGTTAGCATTCTACAATGCTAACGGACTCGCGCGGCAACGCGATCAAATTTTCGAATTCCTCCGCGACAATCTTGTAGATATTTTGTTAGTGCAGGAGACCTGTCTGAAGCCCTCGCGTCGTGACCCGAAAGTCGCGAATTACGTCATGGTTAGGAATGACAGACTCACCGCCTCCAAAGGCGGGACTGCCATTTACTATAGGCGGGCCCTGCACGTTGTCCCTCTCGATACTCCCTCGCTCTTACATATCGAGGCGTCAGTGTGCCGTATCTCGCTGACGGGACACCAGCCGATCGTCATCGCATCCGTTTATCTCCCCCCGGACAAGCCCCTCCTGAGCAGTGACATCGAGTCACTGTTCGGCATGGGAGACTCCGTCATCCTGGCAGGCGATTTAAATTGCCACCACACTAGGTGGAACTGCCATCGTACGAACGTTAACGGTAGGCGTCTCGACGCGTTTATAGACGACCTCACTTTTGAAGTAGTCGGTCCCCCAACTCCAACATGTTATCCGTATAACATCGCGCTCCGTCCGAGCACTATAGACCTGGCATTGCTTAGGAACGTAACTCTGCGCTTACGTTCCATCGAAGCACTGTCAGAGCTCGACTCAGACCACCGACCTGTTCTTATGCAGCTCGGTCGCCCTCACAACCCAGTCACTGTTACGAGGACCATGGTGGATTGGAATAAGCTGGGCACGTGCCTAGCCGAAGCCGCTCCGCCAATCCTCCCTTACGGCCCGGATTCGAATCTATCCCCCGAGGACACCGTCGAATCCATAAACATCATTACCGATCACACCTCTTCCGCGATCATTAGATCTTCAAAAGAAGTCGATGTGGAGGACAGCTTCCACCGCATCAGACTATCCTCCGAACTTAGGAATCTCTTAAGAGTTAGGAATGCGGCAATCCGGGCCTACGATCGGCTTCCCACGCATTCAAACCGGATTCGGATGCGTCGTCTACAACGCGAAGTCCACTCCCGCCTAAGCGACGCGCGTAACGATAATTGGCATAGTTATTTAGAACAACTCGCGCCCTCCCACCAAGCATACTGGCGACTAGCTAGGACTCTCAAATCCGAAACTACCGCTACTATGCCTCCCCTCGTACGCCCTTCAGGCCAACCACCGGCATTCGATGACGATGACAAGGCTGAGCTGCTGGCCGATGCACTGCAAGAGCAGTGCACCACCAGCACTCAACACGCGGACCCCGAACACACCGAGTTAGTCGACAGGGAGGTCGAGCGCAGAGCTTCCCTGCCGCCCTCTGACGCGTTACCCCCCATTACCACTGACGAAGTTAGAGACGCGATCCACAATCTCCAACCTAGGAAGGCATCCGGCTCCGACGGCATCCGCAACCGCGCGCTAAAACTCTTGCCAGTCCAACTGATAGCAATGTTGGTTACAATTTTAAATGCCGCTATGACGCACTGCATCTTTCCCGCGGTGTGGAAAGAAGCGGACGTTATCGGTATACATAAGCCGGGCAAACCGACAAACGAAACATCTAGTTACCGTCCGATTAGTCTCCTCCCGACGATAGGAAAAATTTACGAACGGCTCCTTAGGAAACGCCTCTGGGATTTTGTTACCGCGAACAAAATTCTCATAGACGAACAGTTCGGATTCCGCTCTAAACACTCGTGCGTACAACAAGTGCACCGCCTCACGGAGCACATCCTGATAGGACTAAATAGGCGTAAACAAATCCCGACCGGCGCCCTCTTCTTCGACATCGCGAAGGCGTTCGACAAAGTCTGGCACAACGGTTTAATTTACAAACTGTACAACATGGGAGTGCCAGACAGACTCGTGCTCATCATACGAGACTTCTTGTCGAACCGTTCGTTTCGATATCGAGTAGAGGGAACTCGTTCTCGTCCCCGTCAACTGACTGCCGGGGTCCCGCAAGGCTCCGCGCTCTCCCCGTTATTATTTAGTTTGTATATCAATGATATACCCCGGTCTCCGGAGACCCATCTAGCGCTCTTCGCCGATGACACGGCTATCTACTACTCGTGTAGGAAGATGTCGCTGCTTCATCGGCGACTCCAGATCGCAGTAGCCACCATGGGACAGTGGTTCCGGAAGTGGCGAATTGACATCAACCCCACGAAAAGCGCAGCGGTGCTCTTCAAAAGGGGTCGCCCTCCGAACATCACTTCGAGCATCCCACTCCGTAGTAGGCGCGCAAACACCTCCGCCGTTAGTCCCATCACTCTCTTTGGCCAGCCCATACCGTGGGTCTCGAAGGTCAAATATCTAGGCGTCACCCTCGACAGAGGGATGACATTCCGTCCCCATATAAAAACGGTACGCGACCGCGCCGCGTTTATTCTAGGACGACTCTATCCAATGCTTTGTAGTCGAAGCAAACTGTCCCTCCGCAATAAGGTAACTCTCTACAAAACTTGTATACGCCCCGTCATGACGTATGCAAGCGTAGTGTTTGCTCACGCAGCCCGCACCCACTTGAAATCCCTTCAGGTTATTCAATCAAAATTCTGCAGGATAGCCGTCGGAGCGCCATGGTTCCTTAGGAATGTGGATCTCCACGATGACCTGGAGCTCGACTCATTTAGTAAGTATCTACAGTCGGCATCGCTGCGCCATTTTGAGAAGGCGGCACGACATGAGAACCCTCTCATCGTAGCCGCTGGAAATTACATACCCGACCCAGTAGACCGAATGGTAAACCGTCGACGTCGCCCAAAGCACGTCATTACGGATCCTCCTGATCCATTAACGGTGCTCTTAGGCACCACAAGCACCGGTCACCGTCCTCGTCGAACCCGTCGCTTGCGACGAAGGGCTCGACGAGCGAACTAACCCATAGACACAGCCCACTGAGTTTCTCGCCGGATCTTCTCAGTGGGTCGCGTTTCCGATCCGGTGGTAGATTCTGCGAAGCACTGCTCTTGCTAGGGTCAGTGTTAGCAACTCTCCGGTTGAGCCCCGCGAGCTCACCTATAAACGTTAGGGTGAAGCTGAAATAGCCTCTCAAGGCTATCAGCATAGGTAGGAAAAAAAAAAAAAAAAAAAAAAAAAAAAAAAGGCAAAAACAATGAGAGTCAACCTATTTGCACTTTTCGACAACAAAAAAAGTTTTTACGTACCTAATCATTCGTTTTTTTTTTTTTTTTTTGCGGTAGCAACTATTTTATTTTGCTTTGCGAACGCCGCTAATTGCTCAACTAAGCTCACAATTCGGAAGTTTATAAACAAAAACGGTAGGACGAACTGTTTTATTGTTCAGGATGTAATAATGTTTATGATTTCCATTGTCTTTTTGTCAACGTTCTGTCAAATGTTTTCGAATGAGTCGACCGAAGGGCAGACACGCTCCTAAAATGTTTTTTCTAAACAATTTCAAAGTTATGCAAAAATACTGAGGATTTTAAGCTGAAGTGTACTTTATTGTTAAAATGTAACACTTTAAATGTCAAGTCATGATGTTTCGGTATTGTCTATATGTAGTTATATTAAAAATTAAATAAAGGCTATAATCAATGTCTACAATGCCCACCTTGAATGTATGTACCTTGGAATTGTCTATGATTTTCGGAAGTCGTAGACATTAATTTTAGTCGTCGTGGCCTAACGGATAAGACGTCCGGTGTATTCGTGTTGAAGCGATGCACCGGTGTTCGAATCCCGCAGGCGGGTACCAATATTTCTAATGAAATACGTACTCAACAAATGTTCACGATTGACTTCCACGGTGAAGGAATAACATCGTGTAATAAAAATGAAACCCGCAAAATTATAATTTGCGTAATTACTGGTGGTAGGACCTCTTGTGAGTCCGCGCGGGTTGGTACCACCACCCTGCCTATTTCTGCCGTGAAGCAGTAATGCGTTTCGGTTTGAAGGGTGGGGCAGCCGTTGTAACTATACTTGAGACCTTAGAACTTGTATCTCAAGGTGGGTGGCGCATTTACGTTGTGGATGTCTATGGGCTCCGGTAACCACTTAACACCAGGTGGGCTGTCAGCTCGTCCACCCATCTAAGCAATAAAAAAAAAAAAAATGAATTACTTATATGATAAAAAATAGCCGGATCCAAATTTTGTCATTATACTCTTCAAAAAATCATTGTAGTCAAAGATTTCCTTTAGAGAGTAAGTTAAGTCGGCGTATGCGTAATTTTGCTTACTAGTGGTTTCCCAGTAATTCAAATTCGACTATAATTATGTTCACGACTCGAGTAATCCGAAAGAAAATGTTGATTTAACATTAAAGGTTGTTAACATATGTCTTTTCATTTTTAAGTGACAGAAGTAATAATTATTTAGATAAAGCTACTTATAAATAGAAAATCTGCGTTAGTTCACCGCCGGTTGGCAGAGTTCCCAGAAGGCTGGCAGCATTTCCACGCTGGATAGCAATGCTAGTTCTTTGTGCAAAATACGTACCGGCCTTCTGGTCTCCCGAGGCCTCAAAAAGTTTTTTTTTAAGGTCCTTAAAAAAGCTTTTAGCAGATGGGCCCCAGGGGCTCAAAGTTTCCACCCCAAACGGAACAAAAATGAAATCTTTAGAGAGATTTTCATATTTCCGTCGTTTGAGGCCTTCAGCCGTTGAAGCAGCGCTGCCAGGTGCCATGGTATCTACACAAGTCGCATCCCAAACGAGCGACCGACCCATCTTCCAGGGAATTATCGACATACCGTCTGGTCTCTTACCATCGCTTCGCACCAAACCATTCGGTTCTAGAATGGCTGGCACGCCGGCGCTGACAAGGGCCCGACGGATGATGTCATTTAAGCTGGCGTGGCGGGATATTCTGCCAGCGCTTTTCACGCATGAAAGCCCGTGGTAACCAAAGCGGTCGACAATGTTGCCACACTGGCAGTGATGCTGAACACAGCAAGGTGCCCCCAGGCGAAGACAGGTTGCTAAACGAAAGCTATTGTCGGACATTAGAGTGCCGGTGTGAAGTGATGGATGGGCCTGCAACCATAGCCCCGATTCCCATTCTGCAACTGCGAGGAGGCAAGCACGCTCTGTTGAATCTCTACATGAGTCAAGTAAATTTTTACGTATTAATTCACAGAGCGGCTCATCCCACAATCGCTGAGAAGTCGGGACCGTGGGCAGATCAGTATTAGGGCAGGTTAGTAACCACTCATTTCTTGCTTCAGTCATATAAGTGATTTTTGGATCCAATAAACTTATAATTCAAACTTATAATTTCAATTATAAGTTTTATTACATTATTATGGTTCTATTGTCAAAGACTATTTACTACACTTCTGTATTCCCAGATTTCGCTAAGACTACACTATAGACAAATAATATTAATGACAAACAATATTCATCTACATATTCTCAATTTGACCACATACGTTATTCTATAACAAAAGTTTGACAATAAACAAAGAGTATATTTAACTAGTCTGGCCATAAATACTGTTATTAAAAACTTTTCTGTTTTTTCAACTTTTTAATTATGTTGAATTTGGAACACGTAATTATTATTTCAAAAACTTCTTTCGATTTTGCGCCATTTCACATATTTTTTCGTGTTCATCATCAAATTATAATATGGAAGGGTGTTAAAGAAAATAGGATTGCAGTGATCGCCTTACACAAAGTTGGTATGGAGCCGTCGGTTATATTCCAGACACTTCAAAAGTTTGGTATCAGCCGTATGTTCATATATTGTACTATCGACAGATACAACAACACTTTGTCTGTCAAAGATCAGAAAAGATCGGGGCGGTCGCGTGCTGTTAGAACTACAAAGGCTGTTAATGCTGTTAAAGCCGGAACTCATGGAAAACCCATTAGGAAACAAAAAATCTTATCGCGAGAAATGACGAATCCCGCTAGGACTCTGTCGCGTATTATAGAACAAGACCTGGAGTTCAGTGCTTATCGTCGATATATACAGGACATGCCCTAAATCAATCTTTACAATAAAAAAAAGCATTTTCATTTGTAACAGAACTTATGGCTGGACTAGGTATATGTGTGATGTGTCAAATATATGGTAGATAAGAGCTCACCTACACGCTAGGGTGAAGCTAAAATAGCCTCTCAAGGCTATCAGAATAGCTAGAAAAAAAATACTCCTCTACACTCTCGCCAGACGTCTGTTTCCCCTTCAAGACAGTATTAAGGGGATTCCGAGGTCAATACTACGACCAGATGCGTAGGCCTCCCCAAGGACGCCCGGCCGATGAGACGATAGTCGATGACTGTACGTCGGCCGTCGCGGTTCAGCTGACGGTCAAGTTGCCCACTGAGTTTCTCGCCGGATCTTCTCAGTGGGTCGCGATTCCGATCCGGTGGTAGATTCGACAAAGCACTGCTCTTGCTAGGGGTAGTGTTAGCAAATTCATTCAGGTTGAGTCCGTGAGCTCACCTACTCTGGGCTTAGCTGGAATAGGCTCTTAGGCTACCAGTTAATAGGTAGAGAAAAAAAGGTCAGGCCGCATCAGGCGGTGCCGTAAGTGTCCTGTAATACTTCGCTGGACGAGAACCAGCCTGCTGAGTCGGAACGGTACTGCAACAAACAGTCGCTGCTCTACAGCAGTTCCTTAGAACTGCATGCTTCGTAACGTTCATCGGGATATAGTTTCGAAGACCGGAGTCATATATCGTTTTCTCGCATTAAAACTGTATAATCTCAAAATTTACTAATTTTACAGGAAGGTGTTTTAAAGTTTTAATGTGATATTTTGAATATTAATCATCTTTGCAATATTTATTTTTTATTTTTTACCAGTTAGGTACATTATCTGTCTTTTAAAGTAAGATAAAATTATGTATTAATTTTGTTAATAGTAGTCAAAATATAGTAAAATAAAAAAATAAAAAACTAAAACTAAACTACGCTCTTTTGACAGTATATAATAGAAAAATACTGGTGATAGCAAATGATTCCGCATATTAACTCAATTTCGAATATTTTTGGAAATTGTACACTTTTAATGCGAAAATACGATATATGTACATTATTAATTCTTTGAAAATTTTATTTTAAAGTAAGTGAACTTTTCATTTAGCTTTGTTGTGTCGCCAATCACATATTTAGGGTTCCAAAACGTTACAAATTTCCCTTCTCATAAGCGTATAATGGAACTAATTTGTTGTTCAAACAGAGGGTCCTTTCTATACAAACATCATTGTATTACATTCATATTGCAAGCCTCGTTTCCCTTGCAGATACGTTTAGTAAATCTTATCGATGCCACTTAAGGTTTAAATTTACTTGACTTTTGCATTTTGTAATGCTTTTGAGTTGGTTATCCGGATCTCCAGGACATTTTGTTTGACATGCTCCGAAGCAATTGTTACTTCCGACGCGTGATCTCGATCATTGCTGAACAAAATGGCAGTAGGCTTCGTGGTTCCAGTTTCATTTTGCGGATCAGTTATAATTGCATTTGTCTATTAGCACACTATAATTTTAATGGCATTTCTGTCAGCTCATTTTGTACGGCTTCGTAAATGTTTTGTATAAATCATTTAATTATATTTTCTAAATTGATATAATGGTTTTTGTTTTTAAATAATATGCAGTTATTTTACGGACTGATTGATTTTTACAGATCACGATAATCAACGGAGCTTATGCGATTATTGTTCAAAATCGAACAATAGTAAAATTATTTAATTACATCTTATTATGATATTAATGAATTAACTCCAAAAAAGATCTGAAGAGACTTTAGCGTTAAAAAACAGCTTTTTTAAATTAGAGAGTATGCTCATCTATGTTTCTAAGGTAATGAAAATAATAATTTACTACTGCAATTTTATTGAAAAGAATAAAATATGCTTCTATTTTCTGATTGTATGTAAAGATCATAAGAAATGATTTCATCTAATTTCCGAGCCAATGAGCAAACAATACGTTCTCACTTACAACTGTCTGAATTGCTTTCAAAATGTATAATTGAAAACGAAATCGCAACCGAATGTGTGACACATTGTACAATGGATACGTAACAGAAGTCTTACGTTTTTTTTTTCTGACATATTATATCAATGAAAGTAACCGCAGTGGACACCTTTTGGCAAAAATAGGGCTGTTATTTAAAACTATTTTAAGATTATTTTCGAACGCCAAAATAGAGTTCCGTACAATTTCGTAATTCCGTATACAAATAATTTGTGAATTCGCGGCGACATCAACTCAATCACTTGGCGAATTTACATTACGAAATTAGTGGCGTGAAAGTAATTTCGTGACATTAGTTTTACCAACATTTTCACGTGTAATTTAATACTTTCGTAATGCATGCATTAATTTCATGCATGCAAATTAGTTTCGTGCCCTGCGCGATTTTTTGGTGAAATTAGTGTCATGCAACTAACTTCATAGTGTAGACGCGACGTGAAACTAATGTCGCGAAAGGGCCTGCGCTGTGCGGACGTGTGTATTGTTAGTTCGGACGCGCTTCAAGCCTTGAAAATGTCAAACCAACGATGGAGTACAGAAAAAAAAATACAATTCATTAATGAATATCAGCGACAAGAGTGTCTCTGGGACCCGAAACACCTACAATATAAAAATAGGGATGCCCGAGATGCGGCTTACAAAATAATTATGGAAGCCATGGATATGCAATATGTAAAAGAAGCATATATATAAGCATTTCTTTAGCTACATTGAATATAGCAAAATATAGCTTTGATGCTGACGGCGTCATGGTTACTGCGATACTGTGGATTTCGCGACACTAATTTTTTAACGAAACTACTTTCGCATATATCGAAACTACTTTCGTGCAACTGAGTTCAACATGCATGACACTAATTTCGTAATGTAAACTCCGCATAAGACGTCCGGTGCATTTGTGTCGAGCGATGCACCGGTGTTCGAATCCCGCTGGCGGGTACCAATTTTTCTAATTAAATACGTACTCAAAAAATGTTCACGATTGACTTCCACTGTGAAGGAATAACATCGTGTAATAAAAATCAAACACGAAAAATTATAATTAGCGTAATTACTGGTGGTAGGACCTCTTGTGAGTCCGCACGGGTAGGTACCACCACCCTGCCTTTTTCTGCCGTGAAGCAGTAATGCGTTTCGGTTTAAAGGGTGGGGCAGCCGTTGTAACTATACTGAGGCCTTAGAACTTATATGTTAAGGTGGGTGGTGCATTTACGTTATAGATGTCTATGGGCTCCAGTAACCTTAACTTAACACCAGGTGGGCTGTGAAATCGTCCACACATCTAAGCAATAAATAAAACTATTAGAGTGCGCATTAGAATTATTAGATATCTAATTTATCGTGCAAGATTCACCGAGCTAACGAGCATTTTTTGTCGTAAAGCAAACGTCATCTTTATTATATAGCATGAAAATGTAAACGAATCTATAGAACTGATATAGTGTTGAGCAATCCTGTTGGATTGCTCAACACTATATCAGTTCGCTACTGATTCAATTTGTTAATTGAATCAGTAGCGTTCAATATTTCTTTCCCAAATCAAACAAAACATAAAAAAAAAACTCAAAATAACGGAACTCTAAAATGCTGTGTGGTCCAAACGTATCTGAGTAGCATCGATTACTTATTGAGGTGAAAATCGCGTGAAATTGCATCACATTATGTTTAGTGACAAATGCGATGCGATGTGACGAGTGTTTTGGTTGCTCACTGAAGAATGGTGTCGATGTGGCGACGCTCGGCACACTCATTGGTCTATTCCTGCGGAAATTAAATCGAAGGTACGTCAAGAGATGCATTGTTGTGTTCAAGAATGGAGCATTACGCGTTCGATTTCGATGTTATTCTTCGATATTGAGGTTCTTTGTAATCTTTTTTTTTTTACGAAATGTTGAGTGTTCTTTTTGCAATACAACACCGTTCAATAAAATTGAATCCGCTCGAGTTAAGAAGAAATGTTTCGTTTTGTATTTAAATCAAAAAGACGAAACAATATAAATCCAAGGTCCTTGCAAAAGTAATATTGGTCAAAATTGATAGAAAGAGCAAAGACTGAAATTTTATTTTACAGTCCAATTATCGAAGCGGAGATTTTCCTATGACATAGCTCGAAGATTTGCTAAATTGAAGTAGGTATACTCTTAAACCGTTTGGTGGATGGGGCTCTAAAATTTTTGAACGGGGACTGCATACCGAATAGTGCAATGTGGTTAAACCTTTCACAAGTTGGAACTTATAGTGATCGCAACAATCTGCTGCATGCAAGCAACCCGGTATTCATCCTTATAACGTATGTACATCAATCGAGTCTTAAGATTCTTAACAAGTCTTGACATTGTGTCGTGAGCTGTTTTACTCTTCAAAATCATAAAAAATCTCCATGGGAGGCCGATAACCAGCTGTAGACGAACTATGGCTGATGATGATATCGAATACTTTTTTTATGATTGAAGGATTACTGGTGGCCCAGAGGCCTTTCCAGTTTCACCAGGACAGGTGGGCGAGCAATGGCTTAGCCACAAGGGGTGAGATTTGCTAACAGCTGCCCGAGCGCCTCCGAAGGAGACCTAATAATTCAAGAGCAACTGTTTCGCGAATGAATCTACTACCGGATCGGAATCGCGATCCGCTGAGAAGATCCAACGACAAACTCAGCGAGCTGATGCATGGGTTAGGTTGCACGTCGACCTCTTTGTCGAGTTCGACGAGTACGGTTACCGGAGCTCCTAAGCCTGCTTCTAGTGTTAGAGCTGACGGCGTCTAATTAAAAGGTTATTGGATCTGATGGATCCGTAAGGATGTATCTAGGGCGTCGACGGTGACTGGCTTCTGCGCGATCAGGATTCGGGGAGCAGTCGGCGGCGGCAACGATAAGGCGATTATCATGACGCATAGCCTTATCGAAGTACCGTACCGACGCTGACTTCATGTATTTCCGGATTGATTCGAGGCCCAGGTCGTCGTGTAGGTCAACGTTCCTCACGAACCATGGGGCTCCGACGGCTAACCTGCAAAAGCGGGATTTGCGGGCCTTATGCAAGTTTTGTAAAGTGTCACCTTGTTCCGAAGGGACATTTTACTCCTCTTACAGATCATGCAGTAGAGTCTGCGTCAGAATAAATGTGGCACAATCACGGACTGTTTTTATATGCGGGTGGAATGTCATGGATGCATCTAAGGTGACACCCAGGTACTTGACCTTCCTGGCCCAGGGTATGGGTTAGCGGAAAAGGGTGACCGGAGGTGTGATATTTCTCCTCCTAATGCGGGAAGAAATAAGGGGTGAGTTTAGCGGTGAGGAAGTAAGCGGTACTTTTCACCGGGTTGATGTCTATGCGCCAGTTTCGGAACCACTGCCCGAGGGCTGCGGCTGCGCTCTGAAGTTTAGTCGCGATTCGGGACTTGATTCTACTCGAGTAGTAAGCGGTTGTATCGTCAGCGATTAAGGCTAACTGGGTCGACGGCGAACGGGGAATATCGTTAATAAATAAACTAAATAGGAGCGGAGAGAGAACGAAGCCTTGCGGGACTCCAGCCGTGAGTGGTCGCGGGGAGGAGCGGGTTCCTTCTACTCGATATCGAAAAGAGCGGTTCGACAAGAAGTCTCGTATGATGAGCACGAGACTGTCCGGTACGCCCATGCTGAAAAGTTTGAAAATCAAACCGCTGTGCCAGACTTTGTCGAACGCTTTTACGACGTCGAAGAAAAGGGCTCCCGTGTATAACGGTTTTGGTTGATTAAGCCCTACCAGAATGTGCTCCGTGAGGAGGTGATATCGAATTATATTAAAAATCGCTGCCTAATAATAAAACACTCACAAAGCCTAGTGACCTCACCCGCTCGAAGTTAATCAATACAATTACGATACGCCATCGTTTCTGAAGAATTGAGTGACAGCAGAGACTTAGCTTTAATCAGTGTAAATCGTTTCTTATAATTTTATATTATCATATTTGTCACTACGTCAGTGCATATCGGGTACGGGTGCAGTAAGCAGGATCTTTCTATCGGTCCTGTATTAAAATATGTACCGATATCATATAAAAGAACGCGTTAACAAAAAGTAAAAAAGGAATCAGTTTAGGACTAATGTAATCGAAGAAAATCGCCTGCTAAAAAGTTAACAGCTGTCAGAGTAGAAAATGACGTTCCAGATACATTTAGGTGTAAAAACATATGATTATTTTAACAGATATATCCTTTAAAATAAACTGCAAGCTTCTTTAGTTTTGGCAAAAAAATTCGCTTTGGGTGGTCTTAAAGTGGCGTCAAGTTGTGTAGCATTTTGGGATTTGTGTATTTTACCCTTATTTACGATGTCACGTTATTTCATACGAAAAACAGCCTTACCGATATTAGTTTTACGTAGTAAATTGAATATCAATTACCCGTATTTTTACAGTACGTAGAAACCGAATATTTGTTTTTGGACGTATTTATGAATGAAATTTTCGAAACTTCAAAATATGGAGCCAGGTTGCGAAATGTTTCTGAATAATTTTTAGTAGAAACTCAAAAGTAAATATTGCATTTCTGTGTTTTTAAAAAAGCCGTATAGATCCCGAACAAGATCTTGAAGAAACTTGAAGATCTTGAAGAAACATATCTTTCATTAACAGAGCTTGTCAAATATTACAAGAGAGTTCATTAATTTGCTAATTTATAAATAATTTATAGGACGAATCTGTGCGAACTTGGCATGTGTTTATAATAACTGATATTTTCAATGACGCAGTCAAAATTTCCTACATATAAATATAAATTAAGTTCGAAAATAAAATCATACAAAACTTTGTTTTGGCTCATTGAAACAGAAGTTTACATTCTACTAGAATTACAAAATTGTTGACATCATTTATTATGAACGCAATAATATGAATATGCAAACAACTACTCCTGTGACCTTAATCCCTAAATTAAGCATCGTTAGAATGATGAGAAGCATTAAGCGATAAAATATAATTGACATATTACAGGTATTTGAGTCTCTGGAGTGCCCACTTAGGTAGTGTGCGGGTGACATCAAAAATACGTTTAAAGTTCGGATTACATTGAAACTTTGGTTTTTTTAAAATAAAATTATCAAAATCCGTTGGTATTCCCGTGGTCAAGGTATATTTCTACTTAGCCTTTAGGTCTGGTCCAGCGTCCCCATATGTCATCATCTTCGTCGGTGAGTTCGAAGAGATCCTTAGTCAATATCATCAATTAATCAAAGAAGAAGAAGAAGCGGTTAGAGTGTGGAGGCTAAAATTTCGGTGGCCGTATTGGTGTCGTGGTTTCTCCGTTTGTCGAATCGGTTGACTTACGGACCATCGAGGTGGTGCGCCCGGTTCTCGCAAGCTAGGCGAACCACGACTGAGGGCGTTTTATTTTACAGTAAACGTAGGTGCTTATCGGCCATGGGTGCTTCGGCCGGTATCAGCACTGCGATGCACAGAGAGAACCGACGATGGAGTGTGGACCACTGTGGTTGCCTCAAGGATACGGCCAAGCACAAGCGACAAGATGGCGGCGGAACTAGAGAGGGAAAACTCATTCCTCTCCGTACGGATCCGCCACCGCCGAGTCGGAGGTCCGTGATTAGATTTCGCCAGGCAGTCCCTCGCTAGGGTAGGTCACCTGGAGGCGTCCCCACCCCAAGGATGGTTAGGGAGTGATCCGAGGCAACGAGGCGGCGCGGCCTGCTACCCTTACACGAAGTACGAGACAGCTCTACGAAACTACTGTGGGACAGCGACTGGTTGGCGGTGGATTATGTTCCATACCGGCAGGCGGGTCCTAGTCCAGCGGAATATTATAGGAGATCAGCAGCTCCGCCTTGGGCACTCTGCCACACAGTCGTACCATGACGGCCGACGTAAAGTCGTCGACTATCGCCTACGAAAAAAATATCATAAACATTTAGCTTGAAACTACCTCCATATCGGCGATAAAAAAAAACAACTACTGTAAACATTAAACTTAAGCAAAATGCATCGGAATTTACATCATTAAAAACTTCGATTTTTAGAAGAATTGGAGATAAATTATATTAGCTCTTAACGTTATTATTATTTATTCTTATTATTACATTATTATTAAGTTTCGTCATGTAAACCAAACCTTACAGTATCAGATAACTTGATAGCACAGTGAAAGGCACTTGTAACTATAATACGTTGATTACGGTCAAGTTCCATTACATTACAACGTAGAAACATTAGCCGCCGCCATTTTAAATGAACTTTTTTGTTTTTGTCCCGTTTGGGTAGAACGTGTCCTAGTAGTACTTAGCGGATTTTGGAGCTAGTAGACGCTTTGAGATCTAAGGTTGAAGACTCAAATGTATGATGTAACGGCAATCCATACATGAATCCATAATTTCTTCGGAGAAAAAATATGGGCGATTGTCGTACCTCTGTGGGGTCACAATACGCTTTCCATCCAGTATTTAAGCAAACTGGTGTTTCTATGCCGGTCTTATTTCCAGTATGTTATCGGCTCATATCCGGCTAAAACTGGTATCTGGATATCTGCCCTAAAGTGTGAGCAGTTCTTGTTATATTGTTTATTCACACTAGACCTAAGTCATAGGCGATATTACTCATTTTAGCTCGCGTATCTCTCAAGCTTCGAATTTAAATTGCTTAAAAATTTAAATTAGCAATAAAATTTTAAATCATTGTTAAATACGAATTGAAAATCATAAAATACAACAATCTCTTTTAAATTTTATTCAGCATACGAATTATTTATTCCCTAGGCTTTTATTTACGTCTTGACTCAATCGTTCCTGACCAAGAATCATTAAGATTTTCATTACACCAACAACTCTCGTTAATTCTAGAAGATGAATATAAAAATTTGCTTGAACATGTCATCACACGAGACACTTGAAGGTTACCTTATAATTGTGAACGGAATTCATTAACGTGTTGATATTATACAGACTTAATAAGACAGAAAGTAATGCACAGACCTAAGTGGCATCCCTGATCACTCAAAATTCATTCTTCTCCCTTTTTTTTAGCGCTGGGGACTCCGTTTAGGGATACCCGGTTCGGGGGGGGGGGGGGGGGGTTATCGAACTGGGTTATGTCGGACTCCGGCGCCTCCTGAGAGGATGAGACGAGGAGGGTCAAGGTCCTCCACCTTCCCGAATTCCTCGCAGGAGACTACGCCTTGAAAAAGGCGCGCGAGGCGCTCGCCCCGCAAAACCAACTACCGACTAAGCCCCTGCTACAGCAGACCTACGGTACCATTCTTCTCCTTGCATCGCACTCTTCAATGCAGTGGGTCGTGACTACCCTTCTCACTCTCTCTGGCACGATCTTTCGATATCTGCTTCTGTCTCCGGTGGTGTGGAAGGCGTGATCAATGAAACTGATCACTCAAACTAATATCAGTATTACTATTACAAGTTTATCTATTTAATCACATAGTCATAATTTGCCTGAGACATGTTTATGGGATGATCATTTATGCTTGTGATTAGCATTTTGATCATCTCACTTTTGCACTTGATAAAATATTTAAAAGGACTATCGGATAATTTTCTTTTACTAAAAGTTGTCATCGGTGGGATACCTGAAATATCGGGTCCACATAACCGACAAATTGATATCGCCAAGTCATCCAAATTCTTGGTAAACTCATTTCATTAAAATAAATTTAATACAAGAATATTATTATTTTTGTCAATATAATATAGAAAATATTAATTAGGGTGACAAAATAAACAGTTTCCAATTTCTGTACTATATTTTTATACATATTTCGAAGTAATCGATTTTGTTGTTTTCTTTTGTTGGTCAATCATGCTACTACCGCTTCCGCTTATAGATTGTATGTTTGATAAGAAATTATTATTCGATGATAAAGCAACGAAAGTGCATACCTAGCCTCTATTTGAATTTTTTTTAAATACATAATGCACATCATTCGCACTGGAATAATTACAATTTGATAAAAAAAAATGAAGCGAGCAGTTTTTTGTTATCATTGTTTTTTAAATTAGTAGCAATGTTTTGATTGATAATGCGATTAGAATTATGGTGATTTTCGTAATTTATTAATTAATTCGTAGGTTTTTGTGCTTGGCCACAGATAGTCTCTAGTCTCACTCAGTCAATGTCGATGAGTGCCCAGAAAACGATTCTGCTCGTGGGATAGTGCTTATAGATAGCCGCTTTTAAGCTAGTTAACAATTTGTTTTAAACTCTTTCGTCATGCAATATACCATAACTCAGACGATTATATGCAAATGAACGTTCTAGAAAATCAATAATTAGTTCGCGATTTTGCAATTTAATTCAATAATTCTTATAGGTATTGCTTGACGGTTCACGACTGCAGTTCTCAAAAATGTAATTATATGAAGGTAGCGGGTATATTGAGCATCGTATTTTTTTTTTATAGCTTATATGGTTGGACGAGGTCACAGCCCACCAAACTTTTTGAGCGCATTATCGCAGATCGCCTCGTCAGCCACTTGTGCAGGGAGGGGCCGGACCTAGATGACAAACAATTTTGTTTTCGTCGGGGGCGCTCCACCATAGACGCTATCATGCGCGTGAGAGCCCTGGCGGAGGAGACGGTGTCCCGGGGTGGGGTGGTACTGGCGGTGTCTTTAGACATCACCAACGCTTTCAACACCCTACCCTGGAGTTGTATTCGGGAGGCTCTGAAATACCATCGCGTGCCTCCCTACCTCCGCCGCACGGTAGGGGCTTATCTGGAGGGTAGATGCGACACTTATCGGGGACGTGACGGTGCCGGTCGGCACCTCATGTCGTGCGGTGTTCCACAGGGATCGGTCTTGGGACCGTTCCTGTGGAACATTGGCTACGACTGGGTGCTGAGAGGCGAGCTCCCGTCAGGCGCCAACTTGACGTGTTATGCGGACGACACGCTTGTCACTACCCGGGGGAGCTCGCACAGGGAAGCGACGTTGATAGCCACGGCTGCGGTGTCACTGGTGGTGAACCGCATCCGGCGCCTGGGCCTGGAGGTGGCCCTAAACAAATCGGAGGCTATGGTGTTTCATGGCCCCCGACGTGCGCCGGCGCCGGGATCACACATCGTCGTAAGTGGGACCCGGATAGCTGTCGAGTCCACCATGAAGTATCTGGGATTGGTGCTCGACAGCCGATGGGAATTCGGGCCACACTTCTGGCGGCTGGTGCCAAAGCTGATGGGTGCAGCGGGCGCGCTTTCAACGTTGCTTCCCAATTTGGGGGGCCCGAGCGCCGCCTGTAGACGGCTGTACGTGGGAATCGTGCGGTCCACGGCTCTGTATGGGGCCCCTGTGTGGGCGATGGACATGACGGCCAGCACTCTCTCCATTCTGCGTAAGCCGCAGAGGGTGATGGCCGTCAGAGTCGTCCGCGGGTACCGCACGATTTCCTACGAGGCGGCTTGCGTCCTGGCCGGATCCCCGCCCTGGGACCTAGAGGCGAAAGTACTCGCGTCATTATATCGATGGCGCGAGGAAGAGCGGGCACGGGGCTCGAGGCTGGTGCAGCGGCAGATCGCACTGCGCCGAGAGGAGCTCCGTCTGGCCTTGGTGGCGGAATGGCGGCAAAGGCTTCTGCACCCTACCGCCGGCCTCGCAACCGTCGAGGCGATCCGGCCAGTACTCGACGACTGGCTCGGGAGAAGGCATGGTTCCTTGTCGTTTAGGGTGACACAGGTGCTGTCGGGGCACGGTTGCTTCGGCAAGTACCTGTGCCGCATAGACAGGGAGCCGGACGCTCGGTGCCACCATTGCGTCCATTGCGGGGAGGACACGGCGCAACACACGCTCGTCGAGTGTGTAGCTTGGGAGGAGCAGCGCCGTGTCCTCACAAATGAAGTAGGAAGCGATCTGTCGCTGCCGGCCGTAGTGCGGAGGATGGTCGGCAGCGCAGAGTCGTGGGACGCCGTGATGTCCTTCTGCGAGGACGTGATGTCGCAGAAGGAAACTGCGGAACGGGAGAGGGAGATCTCGACTCCCTTCCCCGGCCGCAGAAGGCGCACCGGGCGCAGGAGAAGGGCGGACAACGCCCTTTTCCGCCCCCCATGAATGGGTCCAGGAGCGAGGGACTTGGGAAAGCCCTCGCCCCCTATTCGATGGACCTGAGACGGAGGCGCGTGAGGGTGTCGGCGCGTGTCTCTGAGGCGATGCACGGAGTAGCTGAACGCCTCACTACCCTGTGCAGGAGACGAGGCCTGGACAGACCGGGCCAGCACTGGTGTGGGGCTGCGGAAGAATTTGGATTCCCGCGGCCCTGCGCGCACGTGTGGGTGGACACCGGGGTGGTTTTAGCCGGTAGGAGTCCGGCACGCCCCTCCGCCTTTCCCCAGGCGGAGGTAGTCCATGAGGATTTCCCCCCGAAAAAAAAAAAAAAAAAAGGTCACAGCCCACCTGGTGTTAAGTGGTTACTGGAGCCCATAGACATCTACAACGTAAATGCGCCACCCACCTTGAGATATAAGTTCTAAGGCCTCAGTATAGTTACAACGGCTGCCCCACCCTTCAAACCGAAACGCATTACTGCTTCAAGGCAGAAATAGGCGGGGTGGTGGTACCTACCCGTGCGGACACACAAGAGGTTTTACCACCAGTAATTACGCAAATAATAATTTTTGCGGGTTCGATTATACTAAATATTATTATATTACACGATTTTATTCCTTCACTGTGGTGGTCAATCGTGAACATTTGTTAAGTATGTATTGCATTAGAGATTGGTACCCGCCTGCGGGATTCGAAAACCGGTGCATCGCTAGATACGAATGCACCGGACCTTTAGGCCACGACTAAGCCTCGTAAATTATAGGAAGAGGTTATACTATGTAACTGAGATAAGCTTTAACTATCGACACCTTTTGATGTCATAGAAATCGTGACAAACGCCTGTAGAACTTTCTGTATGTAGTTTTTTAAGTAAAATGTGAAATCCCGTAGCTAAAATGAGAAACAAACATTAGGAAATAAAGTTTTACGGGCCTTGGCATTTACTTAAAGACCGAAATGTGATTCAGTAACAACGAAATGTGATTCAATTTTATTGTTCAACTTTATCATTAACATCTATCTTCTCTTTAGTAAGATCTGATTTTCCCTCTTCGGTTTTTTTTTTGCGGAATTGTTCGACATATATAATTGCTCAGCTCTATTAATTTCGTCAATAATCACGGGTTCAGATAAAGCATTTGAAAGTGCTGGAAACAACACAGGGCACTACTATTTCAGTTGCTGGCATTTATTTGGGGTAACCATGTTCAAAACAACACAGAGATAGTCTGAGAACATTTTTTATGATGTTTACTTACTTTTGTTAAGAGGTTAGACTAAACGTTTTTTTTGGCTCAGATGAGCACATAAATTCATAGCCCACTTGATGATAAGCATTCACTGATGCTTGCACGGTTAGGAACTTTCAAATTTGGAACTTGTGATTGAAATATGGGTAATGGTGTTCGTGTTATGACATCTATACTTACGATGATCTCTTTATACAAGACAAAATCCAAAGAGTTTCTCGCTGGATCTTCTTAGTGGGTCACGAATTCGTTCCGATAGTAGTTTCAGCAAAGCACTGCTTTTTTTATGTTTGTGAGATTACTGGTGGCTTGGAGGCCTTTCCAGTTTTACCAGGGCAGGTGGGCGAGCAAGGGCTCAGCCAGGAGGGGTGCGATTTGCTAACAGCTACAAGAGCGCCTCCAAAGGAGACCTAACAACTCAAGAGTAGCTATTTCGCGAATGAATCTACTACCGAATCGGAATCGCGACCCGCTGAGAAGATCCGGCGAGAAACTCAGCAGGCTGGTGTTTAGGTTAGGTTACTCGTAGAACTCTTTGCCGAGTTCGACGAGTACGGTTACCGGGGTCTCTACTCCTAGTGCTAGAGCTGAAGGCGCTAATGCAAGGGTTATTGGATCTGATGGATTCGTAAGGACATGTCAAGCTCTGCTCTTTCTATTAATGTTAAAAGAGTTTCTTAGGTTGAGCCCCTTAAGCATTCTTACTAGGCTGCGCGTAGTAGGTATAGCCTCTTAGGCTACCAACGATTAGGTAGGAAAAAAAACAAGACAGATATGAATTGATGCATATATCGCGAGCAAATCAACACAATTAACAATGGTAGCTATGAAGATGAAATTACTAATTTAATTCATGTTTGAATTTAATAATTCAATTGAATTTAATAATAATAATAATAATAATAGTTGATGAAATTAATAATTCATGTTTGAATTATCACAATCGTCTTCTACAAAAGTTCTGGTCACCCGGACTCATGACAATTCCATCACGTTTCAATGTGATCACAATATCATTATCAAAATCGGTCACATCAAACGATACGAAATAAATAAATAAAATATTGTTCGCTTGAAGCCGGCTACCGTAACGCCCGTCGGTACTTTACATCTGCTGTTATCAGCTGGCGGTACTCTTTGATCCGTTATCGTATACTTTCAAGCCATATTTTCGACTACCTGTATATTGTTTTTTATATATAACTATGTATATAACGTGGATAATGGTTTGATAACGTTCACGATTATGTGTTCTAGTGTGAATTATTTTCGGTTTAGTCATTGAAATGATTGAAAAATAATTGAACGAGATAGACTGAACCCTTTGATTATATGCACGATATAATCAAACACTGAACCTATACAGGATGGTATACCATTTCGGAGGAACAGCCAATGCGCCGGGGATCTTCTGAATCCTTGTCTGGAAATGGACTGGCCACATGAGCATGACAACATGATAGAGACTATGCAATATTATGCAGACTGGTGTGTAAGTATTCATTTGGGTCTATCTTACGTCATGCATACAAATATAGAGGTGAAGTTAACGTGGGATTTATTGATTTCGTCCCTCTATGAAACTGCCATCTTTCTGGTTAAAATCAGCCTCAAAAAAATTGTCTATTTATAATTTTGTATCTTTAAGCCCAAGCTTTAGAGTTAGTTTATTCTAGCTGCCAGTTATGAATGTAATCGCTATCAGAAATTCTACAATTTGGATCCGATGGTAGATTCAGAGAAGCACTGCTCTTGCCTAGCAACTTTGTAAGGCTGAGCTCCATGAGTGAATAGGTACGAAAGAAAACAAACAGACATTCAATTTTTTTTTATTATGATGATTATGATTTCGAATTGTATCTAATCCAAGAATTAATTTAAATAATGTTTACGATCAAAACGGAAGGTTTGAGCAATAGAAGTGTATTTGTATCGATAACTACTGTTAAGATTAAGGCTACTTGCTTTTGATAAAATTCATATACATACAGATATATTGTTTCTGAAGTGTTCTCGAACGTAGGTACCGAATTGCGAAACGTTTTGTCGAGAGCTATTTGTTCATTTGTGATTCATTATTTTATGTATGATAAAATTTTGGAATTCAATGGAGTTTTGGAAGTTGTTATCCCTAACATAAATAACGTATTAAAAAAATACGATCCTGAACTTTGTTCAACAGTCTCAATGTATTATCTACTTTATAAAGATCAGTACATCTGCTGCATATACCATTAGCCTTGTTGATGTCCTAATTAGCGGCATTAAATACTTTGCCACTGAGCCAATTCCCGATTCCCGATCGAAAACAGTTCATTTGGTTAAAAATGCAGTCTTAGAGATCCCAAAGTACTCCTCCACGCATGCTTGTAAACAACTTTTTTTTGGGGAAGGAAGAATCACTGGTGGCCCGGAGGCCTTTACAGTTTCACCAGGACAGGTGGGCGAGCACGGGCTTAGTCAGGAGTGCTGGTATATGCTAACAGCCACCGTGCGCCTCCAAAGGACAACTCAAGAGCAGTTGTTTCGCGAATGCATGTACTTCTTCTTCTTCGTCGCTTCCTTATTACTGAAGAGATTGACCACCTTGGTCTAGTTTCTGCACCAGCTTCCTCCAATGTAGCCTGCATTCGACCCGCTTAAGAGCGCCCAGGACGCTGGTTTTTGTGGCTTCCTTGACAATGTCCGTTCACCTGGTTGGCGATCTTTCTCGACTTCTCTTTCCTTCCACGTGACCTACAACTATTAGTTTTTCTAAGTTGTCAGAATTTTGTCGGGCCACGTGTCCGAAGTACTTGAGGAGACGCTGCATATAGATTGAAGATTGACGGGTCTTGACGTTTAGCTCCGAGAGAATTGACACATTTGTTCGGCGCTCCGTCCATGATATACGAGTATGCCCAACATTTTGCGCCAACACCACATTTCAAATGCGTCAAGTCTCGATCGGGTACGGGCCTTGAGGGTTCACGTCTCAGAAGCGTACAAGAATGTAGAGAAGATAAGAGTTCGCATGAGCTTTATCTTAGTTTTTTTGCTTATGCCGCGGTTTCTCCAAATTTTCTCCAATCGCTTCACGACTGATTTTGACATCTGGGCCCTCCTGACTACCCCCCTGTCACAATTATGCATCTACTACCGGATCGGAATCGCGACCCGCTGAGCAGATCCGGCGAGAAACTCAGCGGGCTGACGTATTAGTTAAGTTGCAAGTAGAGATACTTGTCGAATTCGACGAGTACGGTCAGTATACAATTTTTTTTATTGCTTAGATGGGTGGAAGAGCTCACAGCCCACCTGGTGTTAAGTGGTTACTGGAGCCCATAAACGTCTACAACGTAAATGCGCCACCCACCTTGAGAAATAAGTTCTGAGATCTCAGTATAGGTACTTAACTCGGTTGCCCCACCCTTCAAACCGAAACACATCACTGCTTCACGGCAGAAACAGGCAGGGTGGTGGTACCTCCCTGACCCGCGAGAACGTCGCCGCGCTGCGACGTCCGCAGCGCGCGATCGCGGTCAGGGCGATCCGAGGATACCGCACCGTCTCCTTCGAGGCGGCGTGCTTGCTCGCCGGGGCGCCACCCTGGGACCTGGAGGCGGAGGCGCTCGCTGCCGATTACCGGTGGCGTAGCGACCTCCGCTCTAGGGGGGAAGGGCGCCCCGGCGAAGGAGTAGTTCGAGCGCGGAGGCTCCAATCTCGGCGGTCCGTGCTGGAGGCGTGGTCTCGCCGCTTGGCGGACCCGTCGGCCGGCATCCGTACCGTCGAGGCGGTCCGCCCGGTTCTCGCGGACTGGGTGGGCCGCGACCGCGGATGCCTCACCTTCCGGCTAACGCAGATGCTTACCGGCCATGGTTGTTTCGGCCGGTACTTGCACAAGATAGCCGGAAGGGAACCGACGGCGCAGTGCCACCACTGCGCGGACCGCGACGAGGAAGACACAGCGGAACACACGCTGGCGCGTTGCTCTGGATTTGACGAGCAACGCGCCGCCCTCGTCGCGGTCATTGGAGAGGACCTCTCGCTGCCGCGCGTCGTGGCTACGATGCTCGGCAGCGACGCGTCCTGGAAGGCGATGCTCGACTTCTGCGAGTCCACCATATCGCAGAAGGAGGCGGCGGAGCGAGAGAGGGAGAGCTCTTCCCTTTCCGCACCGATCCGTCGCCGTCGAGCCGGGGGCCGGAGGCGGGAATACGCCCGTACGTCCCGGCCCCTGTAGGTGGCGGCCTCCCCCCGGTGAAGGTCAAGGGGCGACCTGAGGGGGTGAGGCCGTGCGGCGCGCTACCAGCACTCTAGCGCGCTGCCGTGGAGTGAATAGAGCGACCGGTCGACGGTGTATCGCGTCCCGACCCGGCAGGCTGGTTCTGGTCCAGCGGGGTATTCCGGGACACCAGCGGCACCGTCTGGGCGGCCCGACGGGCTGCCGTACCGAGACGGCCGACGTTTCAGAGCCTTCGATTCGCCTCGAAGGCTCCGTCGGCTGGGCGTCCTTGGGGTGAGCCGCGCCGTCTGGTTGTAGTGTTGACCGCGGTAGCCCCCCTACCTCATCCGGGTTCTGACCTCGGAGGGGATCGGACGTCGGGTGTAAGAGTGCAGGGGAGTCGTTTAGTGGGTGGGCTCTAAAATCCTTGGGCCCGCGGTCTGCTCACAACACCATGCAGATCGTTGAGTCTCACATACCCCGCGCGCCCCTTTTGCGCGGGGACCTCGTAGGAGGTTCGGCCCTCTACCCGAAAAAAAAAAAAAAAAAAAGGGTGGTGGTACCTACCATTGCGAACTCACAAGACGTCCTACCACCAGTAAATACACGAGTGCTTCCACTTCGAACTACTTCTACCAGTGAATATCGCGACTGGCTGTACAGATCAGACGAGAATATCAGCGAGCTTGTTTCAAATGGCGGATCGGTACGTTGAATACGGCTTATTTTTCTGTAACCGACACGAGCCGAGAATCTAATCTTACGACTATTTAGACCAATAAAGCGGTAATACTGATAGCAAACCGAACGTGCCAATATTGTGAATTCTCCTGACTTATGAATTTTGGGTCTGTAAAATTTTAAAATGATAAGTACCTACCGTTTAATATTATGAAAATTGCTCTTTCGTTTAAAAAATAGAAGTAAAAAATACAAGCAAAGCGGAAAACTTTTTAGGTAGTTAAAAAATGTCTAGTTTTGAAGAAAGAAACTTGGGGAATTTGTTCTGGGATGTTTTCGGTCCGAGCAGCAATTCTACTTGGAGAAACTTTTGAACTCAATTATTACATAATATATAAAGGCAACAGATTCTTAACATATAAATTAATATATTTAATATCTTTACCTTATTATTTCTCGGCACCTGCGTTTTCTCTTGGTCATCATAGTAACATTAAATCTAATAAAGTACACCAAAACATAAGTTATCGACTAATAAGCCCTAGAAATTAAGGATTTATTCCGACCATATCTATGTAAGTGGAAATATTCAGAATATTCGATGAGATTTTGTTATTTACAGAAAAATAATTTTGTTTTGAGGAAAATCCGAAGAAAACCTCAAAGAAATTCGTCGTGTCAAAATACACACTCCTTAATTTACATTCAGATACGAATTGTAAAGTGTGATTATCTTACCCGACTACTAATTACATGCAATAATCGTTTTAATGAATGTCCAATTTAAAGTGGAACAACATTAAAGGAAGATCAAAAAATATTCTAGTTCTTTCAATACTGGGCGATATGAGAAGGTTTTTTTTAATAGATAGGATTAAGACTTGTTTATGACAAAAGTGACGGCTGATTTCGCGTGTTTACTGATTTTACGAGTTTCGTTAGAGGAAAAGTTAAGAATGGCAAAGGAATTTACAAACAAGACATTTATTTGTTTCCCGATTCCTGATCACGCAGGAGCCAGACACCTGTCACGATTCCGATCCAGTAGTAGATTCATTCACGAAGCGATTGCTCTTGAGTTGTTAGGTCTCCTTCGGAGGCGCTCGGGCAGTTGGTAGCAAATCCCAACCCTCCTGGCTGAGCTTTTGCTCGCCAACCTGTCCTGGTGAAACTGGAAAGGCCTCCAGGCCACCAGTAATATTTCATTCATAAAAAAAGAGTCAGACACCGTCGATGTCCTAGACACGTCCTTAAGGATCCATCAGCTCATTTCTTCTCTTTCAGCTCTAACATTAGAACCAGACCTAGGGTCCGCGGTAAAGGTACTCGTCAAGCTCACTAAAAAGTTCGACGTGCAACCTAACCCAAACATCAGCCCACTATGTTTCTTCTACTCGATCCTGTCAGCGGGTTGCCATTCCGTTCCAGTAGTAGATTCTGTCGCGAAGCAGCTGCTCTTTAGTTGTTAGGTCTCCTTTGGAGGCGCTCGGGCAGCTGTTAGTAAATCCCATCCCAATTGGATGAGCCTTTGCTTGCCCACCTGACCTAGTGTAACTGGAAAGGCAACTAACTGGGCCACCAGTAATCATCCTTCCTTCATAAAATAAATAAATATCTGTATTCATTGTATCTTTCTTAATAAATATATTGCGTCATTCAAAATTTATATTGTCAAGGGGTGAGCGAAGATCATAGTCAAAACGTGACTACTGTCACCTGCAGACATGATTTCATTGTTCTTTTTCATTACAAAATCAACTAATATCTTTACCACACAAAAATCACATGAAAACATTGTAATAAAAACAGATACGTTTAAAAAACGAACAATGCCTTTTTTCACGTGGATTTTTAAACGGAAATGTCGAATAAAAATTCTCAGACCACAATCAACCTCCTTTTAGTTTCTTTATCGACGTGCCAAAATCATTCCATTGTCTTTTTTTCCTACCTATTCTAGTTACCTCGAGGGGTTATTCTATATTCAACGAGCTAGCAGGTGAACTCACGGGGCTCAAGCCGCGAGTGTTGCTAACACTAGCCCCAGCAAGAGCAGTGCTTCGCAGAATCTACCAGCGGATGGGAAACGCGACCCACTGAGAAGATCCGGCGAGAAACTCAGTGGGCTGTGTCTATGGGTTAATTTACTCGTCGAGCCCTTCGTTGCAAGCGATGGGATCGGTGAGGACGGTGGCCGGTGCTTATGGTGCCTAAAAGCACCGTTAATGGATCGGGAGGATTCGTAATGACGTGCTTAGGGCGACGTCGACTGTTTACCGTTCGGTCTACAGGATCGGGTATGTAATTACCGGCGGCCACAACAAGACGGTTTTCATGTCATGCCACCTTCTCAAAGTGGCGCAGTGATGCCGACTGTAGACACTTACTGACTGAGTCAAGAGTCAAGCTCCAGATCATCATGGAGATCCACGTTTCCCCTCTACTCGATATCGAAACCCTCCATTGTCAAAGCATGATATTTTAAACACATAAGTAACACGAGCAATTAGGTATGTGCAGAATTATAAGTTATAAGAAACTAAGGCATTTTTATTTCAAAAGGCGCCGACTGTTGAAGCGAACAATGACTCAAAGATTCGATGGGTCTCAATAAACATATTATAACTATTGTTTATAAATATATATTTTAACGCTTTACTTGCCACTGCTTCCCTTTAGGGCGCCGACGGTCTACCTGATCGATAAAACAATGGATCCTGTATCCTCGGTTGTATCCTGTGCGAAATAGTGCTGAAACATGATAAAAATAACAAAGGAAAGTAGACTAAAATTATACCTGATACTGCTGTCTGTGTATTTAGTACATCATTTTTTGGGTTGGAATTTTGTATTTTGATGGCGAAACGAACGTTGCACAAAACCGTACCTTTTTATTATTTTCTATCAAAATTTAATATGTAGATTTTTCTCAATTTAACTGTAAAGATATTTTGAATTCTATTGAGGTGATATTTAGTATGATATCGTTACAGTTCATCATTGGCAGTCGAACGAGAAAAAAATAATAAAAAAAAATCAAAATCATATATAGTTTAGCATTCAAAGTATAGTATTCCTGTGTTCGTGTAATTTTAAATCGTTAAGAATCTCACGTGGCAACACTCATTCGCTAATACAGTTTGTAACACTGCGGTTTTAATTATCTAACACAAATAATACCATAATTACGAAGATCTTATACTAAATTAAACCTTCTGTTTTAAATCTTTTATGACTCGGGGAGATTAGTTTAAAAAAAAAAAGAAGATCTATTTTTTCACAAATAAATGATAAGATGTCATATTAAGGATTGACTTAAAATGATCTTGTCCTTAATTACTGTGATATTCTAAATTTTTATATATAGAGTAGTTAGTAGATGGATTTCAGGGTTATAAAGATTGTGTTGTTTATATTATAGACGTGTGATGTACATCCAATTTTTTTTGAGAATACGACTACTTCATGAGAGATATGTCCCAACGTGGCGACATCAAAATCGTGATTTGTATGAGGTACCGTAGCTTTTCAATACGATGTTAGCTTCTCTGCTTATCTACACTTTATTTTTCCCTACTGCTGGTAGCCTAGGGGGCTATTCCAGCTACACACGGACAGGTGGGCGATCTCACGGACTCAACCTGATTGAATTTACTAACACTGGCCCTAACAAGAGCAGTGCTTCGCAGAATCTACAACCGGATCGGAATCGCGACCCACTGAACGAGAAATTCAGTGGGTAAAGTCACATCAAAAAGACTGCAAATTTATAATTTTCCTTGAAACCTTAGGACACCGGAAACCGTACTATAAAATTTGTACTTCATTAAGCGAGCTATTCTTATGGCATAACATATTAAGGAGTTTGCAGCTTGCTTCAGTGGCCAATGATTCGCGTGAAATGGGTCTACTAGAGCTCACAGCACGAAAGATGTTGCCATACATTCATAGTATGTACTAGCGACCCGCCCTCGCTTCGCTTCAGAAACATTAAATATTATTATTGATAGTTGAGTCCCGCGATGTTACGCGCGGTTATTGTCGTACTGCGGGTGACGCCGCGGGGCGAAGCTAGTCTAAAAAAAGTAGCCTAAGTTACTCCTTATATCATCAGCTACCTATCAGTGAAAGTCCCGTCAAAATCGGTCCAACCGTTCCTGAAATTAGCCGGAACAAACAGACAGACAGACAGACAAAAATTATAAAAAATGTTATTTTGTTGTATGTACCATGTATATATTCACATGCATGTAGTAAAAAGCGGTTATATCAATATTACAAACAGACACTCCAATTTTATTTATATGTATAGATTATACGAATCGATAGGAACCTTAAAGCCTGGTGTCAAAATTTAAATTGTTCTTTAGATTAGCCAACTACAGTTCAGTTTTTAGTACACTATATTACTCTGCGGTGAAGAAACGTCACAATAATGGTATTATATAACATTATCAAATGAATTCATGAAATGGGCATGAAAATGTATTTTGAGGAATAGGTAAGCTGGATAAAACAAATATTGAATGAAAAATAATTTGAGATTACCAATGTTTTTAGTCAAATACGTATAACCTTGTCTTCAAATGACGTCATCAACGTTGAGACATGAGTTCTAAGTCTCAATTTCTCAGAACAACGTTTGCCGCATCCTTCAAACCGAAACATATAACTGCTTCACGGCAGAAATAGACAGGGTGGTGGTACCTACCCATGCTTGCTCACAACTACCACTATATAGTAAAATATTTCAATATGATTCTGAACTGGTATTTTTTTTACCAGTTCAGAATCATATTTAAAGTTAACATATTATATTGAAAATGACAAGAATCACAAAAACGCTGTGATTATTAACGCGCTATTATTAACTAAAATGATTCTTCTGGACTAGTATCGCTTATAGTAATTGGCATAAAGTGCGTTTTAGAATATAAAATTTAGGAAAAATGAGTTTAATCTCACAAAGAACACAATAGATTTTCAATAGATAGATCCGATTTTCTTCTTCTAGAAAAAGATAATACATTAACCGGTTCCGTCGCTGTTTGCCAACCGATTTTTTTGTTGTAACTTTTGGAAATCCTTAATTTAATAGATGTTTACACGGTTTTTTGTTATTTAAAAAAAATATGTAAATTTTAAATTAAGTCCAAATCTAAAAGTGTCAAGTCACTATCGAACTTCGATCACTGAACGAATAGTGTGATAGTTTTATTATTATCATGAACTGAAACAATCAAATTGTTAAGTTAATGTTTTTTAGTGGAAAGTGCTGAGTGGTCTGATGCTTCCGGCTTGCTAATTTCCTGATGTTCGCTTTGTTGATCAAATGGTTAGTGACTCTGACAACAATACCACGGAGTCGTTCCGAATCGAGATAGAATATACTTAGTCTGGCCATAAATACTTTTACGGTGTGTTAGTTTAATACATAAATATAAAACAATTTAAAGTATAAAAAGCTTATTCGAATATGCTTTCGGACAGGATTTCTTCGAATTCTTTCCCTTACTGCTTTGACCACCTTTTTCGTACGAACACTACGTGGACGGCCAGATCTTTTTCTGTCACAAACAGAGGAGGTCTCATTGCACCTATTAATGGCCCGGTACAAAAACATTTTACTAATACCAAGCGTATACAGAGTTTTAAAAATTGCATTTGGCTCCATACCTGCTTTGTGTAATGCAATCACAGGGATTCGGTTCTCTTTATCACCCCACTCCATTTTAATATCGCAAAATATTGTACAATGTATTGGCGCCAAAATGAGAAAACTCAATGAGCAATCATATAAAAATGACAGATTCCAAATTCAAATGTAATATTTTGTTTATTTTTAATTGTAACAGTATTTATGGCCAAACTAAGTATATATATTTGTAGTTAGTATATTAGTAATTAAACAAAGTATTTAGTATTTGGGAACCATGGCACTGAATAAAACATTCCTTGAAATATTGTTTTAAACATCAAAAGATTTCTAACTATAATTTTTTTATTAATAAAAGATGCTTATATACTATATAAACAAAAACGTACATAGAAATGAATATGCAAATTTAGTCATTTAGATTTTCAATCTACTATTCTTTAAATTAAAATCCAAACTTCATTAGTCGCATCAAAGAGTCGTTTTTAAACATTCAAATTCAATGAGCGTACAATCTCGACTTACGATTTCTATAACGATAAGAGAATGGTTTTGTACCCACTGTGATGCCTTGTTTATCTTATAGCTCTATAAGCTTTGCTCAGATGTGAATACTCAAATGCTCACATTTTGTACCGAAACGCATTGCTGCTTCACGGCGGAAATAGGCGGGGTGGTGGTACCTACCCGTGCGGACTCCCATGAGGCTCTACCACCAGTAATTACGCAAATTATAATTTTGCGGGTTTGATTTTTATTACACGATGTTATTCCTTCACCGTGGAAGCCAATCGTGAACAATTTGTTGAGTACGTATTTCATTAGAAAAATTGGTACCCGCCTGCGGGATTCGAACATCGGTGCATCGCTACATACGAATGCACCGGACGTCTTATCCTTTAGGCCACGACGACTTCGAGTTCTGCAGTAGTCGAAATTTACAAACGGTATGATGCGAATACCCGTGGACGAATTGACACATTAATATGAGATATAATTCCCAAGTGTTGTTCCCAGCCTTCTTCGCAGTCATTACATTATATCTCGATGTTCGCAGTAGATATAGGTAAGACACAAAGCCGCTGTCGCCCGAAATATGTCTTATAGAATTCCCCGGATTCACTCTCGGTGCTTTTAGATCGCTCAAGCAAATGTCTTCGTCGAACTCGTCAATTACGACGAAGAGTTCGACGAACGAATTAGCCCATAGACACAGCCCACTGAGTTTCTCGCCGGATCTTCTCAGTGGATCACGATTCCGATCCGGCGCCGGTAGATTCTGCGAAACACTGCTCTTTGCTAGGGCTAGTGTTAGCAAATTCTTACAGGTTGAGCCCGTGAGCTCACGTACCCGTCCTGGCTAGAATAGCCTCTTAGGCTATCCGCGAATAGGTAGGGGGAACAAACTTTAAGAAGGAAAATGAATTTGCAGAGTAGTACAATAAGTTGATTTAAGGACATGAGCCATAGAAAGGGAGATTGGAAAATGTAGTGGGCACTGCGGCTACGGCATTTATGTTTTCTGGCTTTTACACTGAAATAAAGACGCCTAAGTATTTTACCTCTATAAAAATTACGGTGCACGAGGTATTTTTAACTGTATTGCTTATAATAAAGAAGGTAACCTAAGCGTTCAAGGTAAGACGTTGTTTGTTCACGCAATAATAGCTCAAACAACGTCAATTTAACAGATTTCTAGACTCAACACGGTGTCTAGTGGCACAGCCGGCTAGTCGAACTCAAGAATCGAAATGTCGCAAGCGCAAAACCACAAATGCAACTTTAATTTTTATTCAAATGACACTAGAATTTGATTTGTACACGCGCACCGTAGTTATGACATTAACACTTTGAATAGTATTTATTTGTGTCGGCTCTTTTGATGGCTCCACAAAGGGTGCCGCTAAGTGTCGTGTGTCGCCGGAACACCTGACCAATGTTTGCGTATATACGCATCGAAACGTTGGCCACAGTGACACACCTATGACGACTGTTATGAATTTTCATATGGCCACATTCGACGCGGTGACGTGAATGACATCCTGTCAAATATTGTTTCAAAATCTGCTTGTGTAATGAGGTAAAGGTCAAAAAGTTTGGTTTACGCAAAACCGATGTGTGGCTGTTGCGTTATACGTAATCATTTTGCCATATCATGTAATCAGTAAACTGCACATAGTTTCGGAATAATTCGAATGATGCGCATAGATGCGGAATGAGGCAAATTTGTTTTTTTTTTCAATTTGTTAATACATAATTTGATCAAACATGATCCCATAACCCATTATTCCAGTATAGACGTCGAAAGTGAGCTTGTCATATAAAAGGTCATTGTACTTTTAATAATAAGTTCCAGTTTTCAAGCTTTCGGAAAAAAATGCGTATATCACCTCGAATACCTACAATTACTACTCCAACTTCGGCATTTACGTCCTATTGCTCATTCTGTCTACTAGAACTCTTTTTTTTTCCCCTACCTAAGCTGAGAGCCTTGAGAGGCTATTTAAGCGTAACCTTAACTAGTAGATGAACTCACGGGGCTCAAACCGGAGTGATGCTAACACTGACCCTAGCAAGAGCAGTGCTTCGCAGAATCTACCACCGGATCGGAAACGCGACCCACTGAGAAGATCCGGCGAGAAACTCAGTGGGCTGTGTTTATGGGTTAATTCGCTCGTCGAGCCCTTCGTCGCAAGCGATGGGTTCGACGAGGATGGTGACCGGTGCTTGTGGTACCTTAAAGCACCGTTAATGGATCGGGAGGATCCGTAATGACCTACAACTCTAGGCCTTGCTTTTAACTTCTATTTTGTTATTGCCCTTGTAGGCAGACGAGCACACGGTCCACCTGATGGTGAGTGGTTACCGTCACCCATGGACTTCAGCAATACCAGGGGCAGAGCCAAGCCGCTGCCTACCGCTTAATACTCTCCACAAGCCTCGTTTGAAGAAGGACATGTCATAGCGCTCGGGAAACACCGTGGAGGGGAGCTCATTTCATAGCCGGATGGTACGTGGCAAAAAAGACTTCTGGAAACGCACTGTGGATGACCGCCGTGGCTCCAGGTAGTATGGATGAACTCTACTCCAGTGGCGGGCGGTGCGATGGTAAAAACGAGATGACGGTATCATCTCGAACAATTCCTCAGAGCACTCCCCATGGAACATACAACATACTTAAAACAAACAAACAAATACCTAGTTTGGTGAATATTAAAAATTAAATTAAAATGACGCGATTAGGAAGAGTGCTTAGTGTTAAAAGTACTATATATAATGTAACTAACATTAGCTATATATAATTTGTTTATTAAGAAACTATTACTGATCACAGTTTCATAACAAACAAATCATTTACGTAAACATTTCAACTTTTATTTCTATACCTCGATTTGGTTTGCTATAATAAAATCTTAACCCCTTAAATTATTCTTTTCAAACGCCCTGCTTATTTCTGCCGTGAAGCAGTAATGCGTTTCGGTTTGAAGGGTGGTGCAGCCGTTGTAACTATACTTGAGACCTTAGAACTTATATCTCAAGGTGGGTGGCGCATTTACGTTGTTTACGTGTCTATGGGCTCCAGTAACCACTTAACACTAAGTGGGCTGTGAGCTCGTCCACCCATCTAAGCAATAAATATATATATATATGAGACCTAACCATTGTTCCGTTTGTTCATCTAAAGAAATAAATACTATACAAAATTATAATTTGTAAGCACGAATGAAATAAGGTGTTTATTATATCTAAGTATGTGTAGTACGTACGTGTTTACTCATTTAGTATATCATACTAAATTGTATTGTAGTTGTTAACTGAATTGTATTTTACAATAATGACTTGTAATGTTTTATTTTTCATTACCCCCTTATATTTTTATTTAGTTACAAATTCCTTTGGTGACTTAATTAAATCTAAATTTGTACAATGTATAATGCAATAGTTTTTATAGGCATCAGCTATTTTGTTTATATTAGGTACAATAACAGGCTTAGAAGTTTTATATCTATGTCCACGGCGTTTTTTCGAGTTACTGTCCTAACTAATATCACGCCAATCCATATTTTTCTGCATTATCTTCAAATTGATTCCTGTTTGTACATACTGAGTACTGGAGAAAGATCATATCATCCGCATCCGTTTATAGAAAAGTATAGTCCTTATTAGCGCCACGGAAGAATCATGTATTCCGCTATGTATGTTAACTATTGTTTCAATGCAATTGAGATTTTGACAACTCCTCAATGTGGGATTACGATAGCGACCGAATACCACCATGAGCTCATCTCATATTAAAACCTAAGAAATTTTCAAATTTAAATTTAAATACAAATAATTGGGTTTCATTCGTACTCATTTCGATACATGAAACTTTTTTGTAAAGCAAGCATTCGTAATCGACAACGCGATTTAAATGACTGACAACTAAACAAAGAACACATACACCGATCATTACAAAGACGAAACTAAATTAACAGAGCAATCTCAACTAATAGCCTCAACGGGGCCGGCGTGTCAATAAAAATATGCATTACCAAACAAACTCAATTCTAAAGCAATACGAACCTTCGTACAATTCACTTTGACAAGCTATCAAAGGCAAGGGCAGACGGCGCAGGGCCTGTTATAGGGGGAATGTTTGGATTAAATTCGCGAGAATTACCGATCGATTCCGAAGGCAGTGCTCGTTAAGCTCCGCCTACTGGGAGGTACAATGCTGCTTCGGGAGCCGATACAGGCGCCGGCCAAAACGGCGTTTTTGATGTTCCCTCTCCCAGTCGCGCAACCGCTGGCTTAGATAGCGTACGCACAAAAAGTCACAACGCCCTGCGCGCTCTCGCAAGCCGGTTGTCAGTGTCAGTCAGCCTAAACCGGTCTGTCAGTGACAACACAGGTACAGCGATACCGTATTGTATCGAAATCGTGGACAGTGATTTAGTGTTTAGTTTCGTCGCTTGTGAATATGGAAGATAAGCCGTACAGTGTTGATAGTTCGGACGATATTAACGTGGACGACGACGATGAGCATACCGAAGAAAATCACAGTAAGTGCCTCTGTTTATCTTTAAATGTTAGCTGTGGTTAGGTTTTTTTTTTGTAATCAAGATAAAAATAAAAATACATACAATGAAGGTTGGTTGTGAAATATTGATTTTACTTACAGAGTGTAAATTAATATAACTGATTAGGAGTGTAAAAGATAATTTAATTTTTTTTTGTATTGCTGTAGACTTTAATGTGATTAATTATTTTTAATGATTTTATACAATACTTTAATAGCATAGCGTACTTAAACGCTAAGCGTTTTTGGCCAACGTGGATTTTTTATATATCAAGGTGTTTCTCTTCTCCAGGCTACCCACCAGACTTCCCTATAGAAGCATTGGTAAAATTAGAGCGACCGTCACCCCCTTTGCCGACGCCACCACACACACCCACAGACGACACGCCCCCAGCTGTCGTTATCTCCCGTCACCAACCCGCGTGGATTCCACCCGCACCCCAATCGTACCCCACCTATCCTCGTCCAATGCAATCTCCGTACTCCTACGATAAAGTGCCCTACTCACACCCGGCCATGTCAGCGTACATGCAAGCGCAAGTAGCGACGCTGCCACCCTCCGCCCCATACCATGCTATGCTCGTGAATCAGTGGATAAGAAACGCCGCGCTGTATCATCATTCCCTGCGCTATCCGGGAGTGATGGCCCAAAGAATGCCCGGAAGAAATCCTCCGCCGCTAAGAGCGCCAAGCGTTCCCGGAGCGAGACCAAAGAAACAGTTCATCTGCAAATACTGCAATCGCCAATTCACAAAGTCCTACAACTTATTGATTCACGAGAGAACGCACACTGACGAGAGACCTTACTCGTGCGACATTTGCGGGAAGGCATTCAGAAGACAAGACCACCTGAGAGACCATAGGTAAGTTAATCTTCAATGACTCTTGTGATAGAATTATGAGAGTGCCCCGCACGGGTCATACGATAGTGTTGTAACTTTTATCGTGATGAATGGTTCTTTATATCACATATAAAATATTTTCACTAGCTATTCGTGTTTCTAATCAATTGTTAGCCTTAAGAGATTCATCTGAGATTTCATGTACTAATCCAGCTATGTGATATAAAGGGTGTTTCTTGGATGTTTTTGTTAACGATAACAGAGTAAAACAAAAAAAATTAAAAGCGTAAACCTTTTTGTGAGGTCGCGAGACGACGGCCGCACGCGTTCTCTTAACAACCGGTTTGATTCTTTACGATCAACATAATATCTGTCTTGGTCCGCCGTCGAACAAATTACACGTTATATTTCTTCGCTTTTACGAGACTCTTCGTTTTTTTTTCTTTTCTTTTCTTTCTCATTTTGTTCCGTATATATTAACAGTCTAATGTGTCAGTAACATAGAATCACTTCAATTTTCATTCAAACCGCCCATTACTTTGTCGCCTATTGAGCCATAAAGAACTGCGTCGATGCTTGTTGTTTACTTTGTACACGACTTGTGGTTCTGTCGGCTTACGGCTCTACTAGTGAAAGTTGAACATGGTTTTAAATTTCGGTTTCTATTTTACAGGTACATTCATTCGAAGGAGAAGCCATTTAAGTGCACGGAATGCGGGAAAGGATTCTGCCAATCGAGAACGTTAGCGGTGCACAAGATTTTGCACATGGAAGAATCTCCGCACAAATGTCCGGTCTGCAACAAGAGCTTCAACCAAAGATCTAATTTGAAGACGCATTTGCTGACGCACAGCGAAGCGAACAAACACCATTTGGACCATTTGGACGGTTGTCAAGAGGTCTCTTCAACAAGCCAAACGGACAGCTCTTTGTTGGATCTGTCCCATAAAAGTCCCGTTGCGTTACCGCAACAGCTTCAGCCACTTGTCAGCCCCCATCAATCTCCTGTCGAAGGGCCGAAAAGGACATTAGGATTCTCAATAGAGGACATTATGAAACGTTAATGTAATGGTTTTAGGGTCGATATGGCTGTATAGAACCACGCTTGTATTTATTGTATCAACACGTTTCGGAATTGGATGAAACGAAATCCTTTTTGCCAAAGAACTGATGATGATGATGATGATAATTTTCGGACTGATAAGTGTATCTCTTAAAAAAAAGTTAAAACTAATTAAAACCTACCACTGTTTCTGTGAACGTCTCCATTGTAACTCCGTTGCTCCAATGACAAATGATTTTGCCGTTTCGAATTTCAGTGATCTTTCAATCGTATTAAAAGACTGAAAATTGTTTTATTTATTTATTTAATAAGTTGCGTAGGTACTGTTAAGTTTTCTTAAAGATTTATTTATGTGATAGTTTTTACCTAGATTTAAATTAGCTAACTAAAGTTACCTAAAAGTATTACCTTGTTTTAAGCGTATTCGTTCCAAATTTGTGGCTATGACATCACTAGATAGTACTACCGTATTAAATTTTTAATTTTAATCTTTAAGAGCATCAGTGTTCGTTTTAATTAAGAATGTAATTATGTAAATATGTATTTAAACAGATTCCTAACTAGTAATTAAGTTGAAGAGGCTAAACACGGAGCGAAATATGAAGAGAAAAACTGTTTTCAATTTTACATTTTCTTTTATTTACCTTTTAGTTAATTAAGTAATGGTACAAATATTGGGGAATTTAAGTTTAATAAAATTAAAACATGAATAAAAAAAATCCACGCAAAACCATTTTCATAAATAAATAACAATGACAATGACATAGGTACAAAGATGATAAATTTCACATTTTAAACATTGGATATGTGTTTTGCCATTTCAAAAGGCTTTTATTAACCTAGCTAAGTGCTCTGAGGAATTGTTCGAGATGATACCAACCTCTCGTTTTTACCATCGCACCGCCCGCCACCGGAGTAGAGTTCATCCATACTACCTGGAGCCACAGCGGTCATCCACAGTGCGTTTCCAGAGATCTTTTTTGCCACGTACCATCCGGCTATGGAATGAGCTCCCCTCCACGGTGTTTCCCGAGCGCTATGACATGTCCTTCTTCAAACGAGGCTTGTGGAGAGTATTAAGCAGTAGGCAGCGGCATGGCTCTGCCCTTGGCATTGCTGAAGTCCATGGGCGACGGTAACCACTCACCATCAGGTGGGCCGTATGCTCGTCTGCCTACAAAGGCAATAAAAAAAAAACCCTATTCTATCCAATTTAAATCAATTTTTTTTATAGGACTTATACAGGTGAACCATTTTATAGCTCAACACGTATTAAATTTACCAGAGTCCATGGACATCATTACATTAATACCGCAGCCCACCTTGAGACACCTTGAGTTCTAAGTCTCAATTGTATAGTATATAGTTTTAAAATTTAATATTAACCGTAAATAGCTACATCATTTTTTAAATATAATATAATAATCAATTCTAAATACATTTGGGCAGGTGACTTGGACCCTAGCTAGGTACCTATAAGCTTAAGTCGTCGATTATTTTTACCTATTCGCTGGGCTAAGGGGATATTACAGCTATGCTGTCTGGTAGGTGAGCTCACGGGATTTAACCCGAGAGAGTATGCTAACACAGGCCCTAGCAAGAGCAGTGCTTGGTAGAATCTACCACCGGATTGAAATCGCGACCCACTAAGAAGAGTTTTTACTGGTGGTAGGACCTCTTGTGAGTCCGCACGAGTGGGTACCACCACCCTGCCTATTTCTGCCGTGAAGCAGTGACGCATTTCGGTTTGAAGGGTGGGGCAGCCATTGTAACTATACTTGAGACCTTAGAACTTATATCTCAAGGTGGGTGGCGCATTTAGGTTGTGGATGTCTATGGGCTCCAGTAACCACTTAACACCAGGTGGGCTGTGAATTCGTCCACCCATCTAAGCAATACAAAAAAAAAAATTTGGAGAGAAGCTCAGTGGGCTGTATCTATGGGGAAATTGAGTCGGTATTTATCCATAGACTGCTGGAGTGGGTTTCTCGCCGTTGTCACAAAGATTGTAATGAGAGGCAAATATCTCGAATCACATTAGGAATAACTCCTTAATACATAAATAAGTACAGGTACATTCCGATCCTTCAGAAAATATATTGCCAAAATTAACAATCATCTGCGAAGTCAAGTATGGAGGTTAAATATAAAAAAATGTTGACGTTCTGAGTTTTTGATTATCATTTCTTGACCATTATTATCAGACACAAACATTAAAGTAAAATTCTATATTTCGGGTCTTACAGCATGCCTAAGTTTAGATAATTTGATTACCTACAATGTAAGTTAAATATAGATCCGTTTTTTTTATTTTTATACAAACAATTATCTCTTACAAAATCTATACAATTAGAAACAAATAATGACACGTTCCCATAATGTCTTCAATTTGGATTGAACACAACTTGTTTTTACAAACAAAGCTCAGAAAAAAAATTTCTATAAATGGACTATGGGCCATTTGATGCTTAACAAATTAGATAGCTTTATAACGTCGCTTTTTTGTTGTATCATTTTAATTGTGGCGTTTTATACCTATTCATAATTGATATGTAATGAAAAACAGTATTATTGCAGAATTAACAATATTACAAATCATTTTTCAAGAATTCTAATATTTCGTTGTGTTATATATTAATATTAAATGAATTTTATAAAATAAAATGATTTACTACACACTCTTGCTAATGTTATTTATAGATGTTTCAATTAAATATTACCAGAACGAAATTAGTACCACTTTTTACTATTTCAAAACATATCAAGGCGTGTCAATCAATGTTCCTAAATCGAAGCTTATGTCCCCACTAGTAAAAGAGCAATAAAAAACGCGCGCTGGTTACGCCATCTAGACAAAGTGGAACGAACTACTTAATGTCACATGTCAAAACGCGATGTCGCTAGTTTACGCATCTGGATGAAGTTTGAATGTTCTATAGCTGATAAACTTTGTGTGTTCCTTGATCATAATAATGAAAAACACCTGCCAAGAATTAAGAATCTCCTCTTTATTTTTATTTAAGCTATATTAGCTAGTTAATTTTCAATTTTAATTCGAGGTATTAACATTTTTTGTATCACACTTAAATCGTTATATTATTATATTATATGCTCTTAAAATTACTCAAAATACTATTTAGGTATAACTGTGATACAGCGATTGACGCATATTCTTTTCGTGAATGCTCAACGTTGCTCATTGACAGTAATATAAGCCGAAATGAGCCACTGCCTTAAATGTGTTTCTTGTTTCGTCGAAAAATATAGTAATCAATTATTTAATTTGTAACAATAAACTAAAAAGGAGAGTGTGTCTGTGACTAGAAAGCGCATTAGTTATAAGAAGATCCAATTTTAGGTTACAGCGTGTTTAGTATCTTTTAAATTTTGACCACCAATATTAAATTAAAATTTCTATTAAGTGACATATTCTAGACTATTCTAGATCAAAAGAGAATTTCGACGGAATTGAAAAATTGAATTCCCATGTTTACAATTTATTTAATACAGTACTTAGTTTTCATATAAATTTGTTTTTTCTTCCTTCCAAGGAATCATTTTCAAACGGATCGCCTTCAATTAAATGTAATATTGTGAAATTATCGAAAATCGAATCGCACTGATTGATTCACCAATTTGCCAGACACTGAAATTGCACAGATTCAAATTAATTGAGGTCTAATCGCGAACACAAAACTTTCCCAGGACTATTCTGAAATGCCAATAATTGTCCGCATCAGAGTTTCGACATTTTTAATCCAATTAAAAGCAATCGAGTGAAGATTAAAGTTGAATTTGTCCGAAATTGGTCGGATAGAAGCGATTTGTAAAGTAATTTTAGACGTCAATGCGAAAAACGTAGTGTTAAGGGGATTTATGAATGCAATTCAGTGATTTAATGCTGAAATAAAAGTTTGAATTGTTTTAAGGAGGAACGAGCACTTGTTAACAATCTATTTAACATATTAATACGTGAAGCAATAACTTTGTACCCCCTTTTATGAAAATTGCGCGGACGGAGGAGTATGAAATTACCCACACTTATAGAGAATATAGTGGAGGAATCTTCGATCAACAATACTAGTATTATTGATCGAAGGGAGGAATGCAGAATAATAATATTTATTTTAAGATTATACATTAATACTACATTAAATCAATAATATAACATTGAACACACTACCATGTATTTGACACACACACGCATATGTATACTGTATATTTATTGTCAAAATTTTGTTATTTATAATCTGTGATAAAATTGAGAATAGGTTAACATTGTTTATTTGTCTATGGTGTAGTCTTGACGAAATCTGTGATTATTAATAGATATAGCATGTGCATAACATCTGAAATGTACAGTTCAAACTAGGAATAATATATTATATAAATATTATGTAAAGATAATTTGTTTGATAATTTAGAGAAGGCTAACTAGGCAGGCTAATCCAGGAGAAAGTTATTAGAGGAGGCCAGGACCCTCAACATTGAGAATTATCGACGCAAGGAAGAGGAAGCGTAATTTTACTACACTATATCCGCCGTATGTATCCGTATATACGATATACCTATGTATATACACCGGTGGACCGACGACCTACTGAAATTCGTTAGGATCCGCTGGATGGAAGCAGTGCAAGACTGATCATTCTGGCAAGGATTGGGGAGGCATATGTTCAGCAGTGGACGTCTTTAGGCTGATAGATACACATTCTCTGTATTTGAATGTCCGAGATACTCTCGTAACAATTCAAGTTATAATAATTACTAGATAATGACCGATCGCCATTATTTTTTTTGATAAATTGTGTTTGTTAGAAATTATATTTAAATACGAATTACATATTGATAAAATGATGAAATATGCATAATATTTTTCGATCTTACCAACAGAATAATAATAAAAGTATGAACTGGTTATTTAAAGAAAAAAATCAAAATTATCGATAAAGTTGATTATTGAAAACACGAATAAAGCAACACGAATAAAACAACAAGCTGGATTGATTTATCGCCCCCGAAATCCCCTGTATACTAAATTTTATGAAAATCGTTGGAGCCGTTTCCGGGGTTCAGATTATATATATAATTATACATAGTCAGGTCATAAATTCTGTCACATGTTTAATGTAAAATAATTGAAACAAGTTTATTCATTATGTAACCATTCATATACCGAAATGAACTTAACAAAACATAGATTCTTATGACTTAAAGTTTATTCAAAATGACCTCCGTGATTTTGAATACAGGCCTTCAATCTGCGCGGCCAGTCGTCTATCGCAACACGAACGAGGTCCATGTCAATATTGGCGGCTGCCTTAATCAAGGATGTCTTGAGTGACTCCAAATTGGGATGAGGCTTTGAGCACGCCTATTCCTCCAAGTGTTGCCATATCTTGTAATCTAACGGATTCAAATCTGGACTGGAGGAAGGACAGTCTTCGTGCCGGATGAAGTCGATTTCACGCGCCGCCAGCTAGTCTTGTGTGCTCTTCGCTCTATGAGCTGGCGCTGAATCTTGTTGGAATACCCAGTGCCTGTTATTGAACATGGTATGAGAAACAGGTTCCACAAGGTTCGTCAGGACTGTATTTTGATACACAACTGCATTCATTTTTACACCTTTCTCACAAAAATGTACCTCTGTTAAGCCCCAATAAGAAACTCCCAACCATACCATGAGCGAGGATGGAAAATGACCTCGTTGGACACGCGGAATACGGTTGCTCGCTTCTTCATTACTGTGTGCGTACACCTTATCATTTTTTTTGTTGTAGCTCTCTTCTACGGTAAAAATTTTTTCATCCGAAAAAAGAATTTCCCGATATTTTTTTCCCGCGTACCGCTTCAACAAAGCGCGGCATCTCTTCAGTCTCAGGTCCATTAGACGAGCATTCAAACGATGTCCTGTTTTTCTTCGATATGCCCGAAGCCCTAAGTCTTCATTTAACACCCTTTTCACCGTGGTTCTGCGTAAACCCATCTGAAGGGCCAACAGTTTCTGCTTACGTTTGGGATTTCTTTGAATTCGCGCCTTCACAGCTTTTATCACTGCTGGAATCCTAACAGACCGAGGGCGACCACTTCTTGACCTGTCATCTACACTAGAGTCTTCATTGTATCGTTTGATGGTACGATAAACGAATCTTTTGGTTATATTCAAATTTTTCAGTATGTTAAAAATTTGAATTGGCGCGTAACCGCAACGATGCAACGCAATAACTGCAACACGGTCTTCTTTAAGCGTCACTCCATATTTAAAAATGAGTAAAATTCTAAATGTATACAATTTTTATTTTCATGAACAATTCGAAATTCGGGTTCAGTAAACTTTTTTGTGGCCAGCATTGTAAAAGAAAAGTTTTTACTGTGTGACAATACTTATGAGCTGACTAGGTATATATTTTTATATACAAGAATTGCTCGTTTAAAGATTTAAGATAATAATAAATAAATAAATAAATAAATAAGCCTTTATTGCTGTTAGAGTTTAACTTATTCAACTAAACATAAAATAATAACAATAGAGGTAAGAAAACTATAAAATTAACTTATACTAAAACGTATCTCGGCATTCGGCTTATCTCTCCTCTTAACAGCTTGTCTTTCGACAAAGGCCTCCTCTAAGGATTTCCATTTGCTTCTGTCCTTTGCTATACGTAACCATCCTGGCCCAGCTACTTGCTTCAAGTCGTCTTCCTATCGCTTCGGCTGTCTTCCTCTGATTCTTTTGTTTTCTCTAGGGTACCATTCCGTTATTATTCTGGTCCATTTTTCTTTCTTTTCTCTGATCATATGTCCCGTCCAGCGCCATTTTAATTTTCTGCATATTGATTGAACTTTTCCAAATTTAGTCTCTCCTTTGATATTTTTTAGTTCTATTTTATCCCTTCTTCTTACTCCCAATACGCTTCTCTCTATCCCATTCTGACATATATTCAATTTATTTTGTTGTTTTTCAGTTAAGGCCCATGTCTGGCATCCGTATGTAAGACATGGCAGTATGCAAACATTGAAGACTTTTCGTTTCTCTGCCATAGGCATTTAAGATAATAGAACTCTTTAAATCCTACTAACAAAATAAAACAATCGCGATTAAGCTTCTAAGATTTACCTTATCGTATGTTATTCCCAAAGCGTGTCTTCTTTAAATAAGATTTTAGAAAAATCCCGGTTGCATTTAACTTTAACGACTTAACTGTTGTGGGTAAAGACCTGATACATTCACTGCTGGATCTATTCATTCTTTTAACTGTTTAAGACCGCCTTAGTAGAGATCCGAAAACCGATTGAAGCGGAACATTTAGACAAAGCAATGAAGGTCTCGATCTTTTAATGCACCGGTAATCTATAATAATATTTATATAAAAATTACTTGCTGTTCGTTAGTCTCGCTAAAACTCGAGAACGGCTGAACCGATTTGGCTAATTTTGGTCTTGAAGTCCAGAGAAGGTTTAAAAATTACTCGGAATGAAATAAAAATAACAATTTTGTTTTTCCTTTGATGCGTCCCCCGTCGGACGGATTCCTTTTGTTTGTTTTAAGTTTATTTTAGACAAAAGTTTAAGTATTTTATTTATCGATTGAGGCACTATGAAGTCTGCCGGGTCAGCTAGTCTATATCTATACTAATATTATAAAGAGGAAAGATTTGTTTGTTTGTTTGTTTCGAATAGGCTCCGAAACTACTGGACCGATTTGAAAAATTCTTTTTCCATTAGAAGCCGACATTGTCCCTGATGAACATAGGCTACTTTTATTTTATTTTATTTTTTTGGTTTCATGTGTGTTTTAATGTTTCCGAAGCGAAGCGAGGGCGGGTCGCTAGTACTTAATAAAGGAAGCCGGTGTAAAATTATTTGACTATCGCGTGTAAAGACAATAAGATTAGCTTAATGAAGATTGCGTTGACCCTTAGGGCGCTTACACGTAACGATCCCTGAGGTAGCACAAACCAAATTTTGTAGTATTTTTCGAAGATTTATTACTAGTTCGGTAATTCTTTACAAATGTACGATGAAGAAGATTTATGTCGTGCCGTAGGCTATCTGTATCCTTCGGTCGATTTTTGGCTTCAAACGATTAGCAAGCTGGTTGTAAAATGTTCGAGGGTTTTTTTTTGCATGTTAATGATTTATTAAGTTATTCTAAATTCAATATATTTGTGGTTGAATTAATGAAATTTTTATCGAAAAATATTGTTTAGTTCGTTTTTATTTTTGTCGAGATGATGCGTTTAACGATGCCGAAATTCGAGCTCAGGATATGCAGCTATAGTTTTGTGGTTGTAGTCCATGGTCACCATAATGTGAATACCGCGGCTAATGCTAAAACTAAAAATCGTTGTTTCAATTGAATGGGTATAATGCCTGTTTTACTTTTTAATGAGAACGAAAATACTTTACTTAAATAAGACCACATTTTTCTCAAATGCGTCAATGTTATTGTGGGTCTTAGAAACATAATTGTCTACTCTTGAAAAATAACACCAAAAATGAACCTTAGAACCAGCCGTCGAACAGAAAAATTATTAAATAAATAAGAATACTCTGTGTAAGTTAAACTGAAACACAACAATACAACAATAGGCAAGAAACCGCAAAACGAATCATTATTCATCATCATTCTCCTGCCCTTCTCCCAGTCACTTGGGGTCGGCACAACATGTTTTCTCCTTCCATACTCTTCTATCATATACCATTTCTTCGCTCACTACCCTCTTATCCATATCGTCTTTCACACAATCCATCCATTTCTTCTTAGGTCTACATTTTCCTCTATATCCTTCCACATTCATAGTAAACATTCTCTTACCAACCTCATTTTCATTTCCTCTCATCACATGTCCATACCATCCTAAGCGCGCACTTCTCAGCTTCTCTGTCACAGGTGCCACTTTCAGACTTCCTCTAACATATTCATTCCGTATTCTATCCATTCTCGTTACTCCACACATCCATCGCAACATTCGCATCTCTGCTGCATGCAATCGCATTTCATCCGCCACTTTGGTGCCACACCACATTTTTTTCAAATGCGACAATTTTATTAAGGGTCTTAGAAACATAGTTGTCTACTCTAAAAAAAGAGTACGTAAAATGAACCTTAGAACCAGCCGTCGAATAGAAAAATTATTAAATAAATAAGAATAATATGTGTAAGCTAAACTGAAACACAACAACACAAACTATAGGCAAGGAAACCGCTAAGCAAATGACTTTTAAAAAAACTAAACACTGAGTTCAATTTTGTACAACCAATTCCAGGTTTCAATTACGTTAAAACATTTGAAATCCCTGATACGCACGAATCCATAATTCAAGCGACTCCCCCGGAGCGCACGCGCCACCTTGCACCATCACGCATCTTGATTGACAGCTGTCAATCATTCACAAATCATACGATATAATAGGCCTCATTGTGGCCAATTAGGGGGGCTCGAGTCGCACCCATGAAGCGATGAAAAGCCAAAAACTAACGATACAATATTAAGTGTGCGGTAAGTGATGTTTGTTACACACGGACCTTTTGATTGACAAACCAAATAATGTTTCTGGTAAATTAATTTATAAAATATTCGAAGGATTGTATGTTTGTATGTTGAGAACTTTAAAAGGAGTCTGAACTCGAAAGAACTTTGTGTGTGATAGATTTTATTTTAGATATTTCTTTGTTAAGGCATTCACAATCTAATTGAATATGCAATTTCGAAAAGGGCACATGTCACATATTTTGTCAAATACATTTTTTCATATACATGTAGTTTTGAGGCTTACCTGCATTTTATAATAATTCCAGTAATTTTCAATTGTTAATTAACACTAAAATATATCTCAAAAGTTAATATTTTAAGTTTTACACTGCTTTAGAAAATAATCAGTTTTTTTCATTTCCTGAACATTTTACATTTTCAAAGATGTGCCCTTCTCGTAATTGGATATTCAATTAAAGTAATTAGTATAGTACTATGTATGGCAGTGGCTAAATATTGCTTATATACAAAGTAGCCTGTATGAACAAGGAGTTACATAACACATGAAGCTTATGCTCAGTTCCTCTGTCAAAGTCTTGTGTAGACAATTAATCTATATATTAATACGTAAAGCAAAAACTTTGTATCCCTTTCTACAAAAATTGCGCGGACGGAGGAGTATGAAATTTTCCACACTTATAGAGAATATAGAGAAGAAGTGCACAATGCTAATATTTTTTTAAAGTAATGCATAAAAGATATATTAAATCAATAAAGAAAACATTACACACACTACATACCATGTATTTGACGCACACACGCATGCATACTATTTATTGTCAAACTTTTGTTCTTGACGTCTGTTGTCAAATTGAGAATATATTAAATATTGTTTGTCTTAGTTAATATTTTTTATAGTGTAGTCTTGGCGAAATTTGTGATTATAGAAGTATAAAATACAATAATAATAGTGTACAATATTACAATTCCAATTAATTATAGTGGAATTTCGACTCCTGCGGGACCTCTAGTAGATAGAATTGATCCAATCTGAAAACACTGCTAAAAAAGCAATGTCTTGGTAATATAGTTGCCAGTTTTCAAAGAAAACCCAGTAGGAATCCACTAGCATGGAGTCTCCACCATTAATGTACGTAAGAAACCAAATTAGGCTATGTTGTAGTAGTCATATTAAAATTACTGTCGTCCTATATGTAAATCATTTTTAAATGTTATTGATAAATTTATCGATAAAAATATATGCGAAATATGCAATGTTCAAAACTGTTTAAGATTGAGATTAAATTGCAAATCGATTGATTGAGATTTCATAACTCTTTGACAGTGTGTCAAATGCAAAAAGCACGCAATATGGAATTATTTACATTTCGGAACCATGAGATTGCGTGTTTGCACGGACTTCCTAACTTCTGACATGATTATATTTTTGTTTCTTCCTTTTTATATAACCTTCTAATCGTGTGATTGTGCCTAATCGATTACGTGATTGTAGTTTATCGATTATTTCAATATGCATAATCGATTGTACGAATGAGTGGCGCGAAACGTTTCCTTTTTATTCGATTATGTACTACAATTTATACGGAAGTGCATGCAGTTAAGGTTAATTTAAAAATGTGTAGTTTTCGTGTCTTAAATGAATCGATTTGTTTCATTGAGTAATAATGGGTTTAAACGTTGTTTTCATTATGAAATTTGAATCTAGTAACTATAATAAAACTAAAAACATAGTTACAGAAGAAAAAAACACTAGCGTGCAGATAATAAGACTACAATTAATTATAAACAAAAAACAATTAAATATCTGATAGACGGAAGGGTAAAATATGGAACAAACTCTCAATCAAAATCCGTCGAGTCTTTAAAATAATTCAGGTAAATTCTAAAACAGAAAATCGCTACGGAACTGATGTATAATTATAAAAGATCAAAATGTGAACGCGAGCCGGTTATTAAATAGGGCAAATGTGGTTATAATAGTCCAAAAACGTCTTCAAATGATACACGAATAGTTATAATTTTATTGTGACTCGTGAATCTCGTCCCACTGCGCCATCTTAGATTCGCAAAAGGAAACGTATTCATTTCTATAATTAGACATTTGTGACAGTTTTATGCAGCCAAAATTGTTAGTGGTCAAGATTTATTGGTAATACTTTGTCTCGGTAGTTGCACCTTTAGTTCTGCTAATGATATGTCTTCGGTGATGCAGTAGTTTTGATTAATGCGCCAATGAATAGTAACGTTCACGTTAGGTTTTTTTATTTTTTTCTCTATTCTTCTAAACTAGTAATTTAAGCTACAATTTTTAGTGTGGTATGTTTTTTTTGCGTAGAACGACCTGAGCTTATCTGGAAACTAAAGTGCGGCAGTAAAAGTTTCGTCTTCTGCGGCAGTAGAAGGATATATCGTGGTACTTGAGAAAGGTTGAAATTTTCTTCACGGTCGAATGGTAGATGGAAAAATGATGCGTGAAAAGGCAATATAATATAAATATAAATGTATATATATATAATAATATATAATATAAATGTAGCCAATGGGCTCATCGTTACATAATGCAGTTGCATGAGGTGGTAGCTCTAACTGAACAAGTCGATACGCATCGAGTATTATATCTGTTGATTCTGTTGGGGTTTGAGGTCCAGTGGAATTACATTGTTGATCTTTGGATACCTATTGGATGTACAAAAGACCTATCGACCGCCTACCTATACACCTATATAAAAGCACCATCTCATCCCTTTCCTTGGGTGTCATAAATTGCGGCTAAAGCTTTCACTGGAGAATAGACAGGAGCGTTCTTTGAGTGTTATATCAACGTTCTGGGATTCAGCCCACTGAGTTTCTCGCCGGATCATCTCAGTGGGTCGCGTTTCCGATCCCTCTCGATCCGATGCCTCTCAAGGCATTAGACTAGGTAAGAAAAAAAAAAAACTGGGATTGACATTTAAAATTTACTGATAGTAAGGCTGATAGTCGTATTGTAAGACCACATGGGTACGACCACCGTTTTTTGGTTTCTGCCGTAGAGTAGTAATAAGTACAAGTTAGAAGGACGGGACAACCTTTGTAAATTTTCGTAATACAGTTGAAATTCAATATTATGTCTTAAGATGGGTGGTGGTATTGCGATTGTCATACCCATGGGCGACCGTAACCATCCTACCAGAAGAGACGTCAGTTATTGCGATTCACCCACACAAGCAATAAATAAATTACTGCTATTACTGGGTACGAAAATGAAATAATGAGTACAGCTACAAAATGTTTATCGAAGCTTTAGACCTTAGTATTTGAGCATGAGCCTTGTGCAGTACGGTCTTATTTGTACAGAAAATTGCTGCTATCTTGATGGAGAGTATCGACATTTGTCTCGTTGCCTTGTTGCCGTCATCCCATACTTTTATTTAAAAAAAATATAACTATTCCAGTAACCAATGACTAATTTATAGGCGCCAACACAGTTGCGGCGCCGGGAACTGACGATGTAACCGCAAACTAATCAAACAACATATCATTATACCTTCATTTCTGGAATCCCATTGATGATAGGACGAGAATGAGTAAAAGTTTTTTTTTTATATAATGAAGCCCGCATCAAATTAAATGGCAACCGTTGGACACGAAATTACGCGGGATTGCCATTGGGAATATTAGATAGAGTTCGTGTAGCAAAAAATTAATATTTTTTTAATCGATAATAAGGTCATTGGATTTTACTATCTATTCGGTTACATATCATAGAGATTATTCAATCCCGGCTTCAATTGGTTTCTTATTTTTTTGTATGATTTTTTAACTTAGCTATGATAAATTATTCATATTCTTCTTCTTCGGGATCGTTGTACTCCCTTACGGGGGCACGGAGCGGGCCTCGGGGTAAACCCCACTACCCAGGCAGACGCTCCTAGCCACACAGGACAGGGGTGATATGGGCGCAAGACGAGAATAAAAAGGGGGGGGGGGTGCTGTTCGCAGCGTGCACGGCTGCACTACATTCTGCATTTACTACTCCAAGTTATACTATTCTCAAAGATTACAATCAGATACATGACCTGTTGCGAAATTGTAACAATATTTTTTATTGTCATGTATAGCGACAAGCGTACGTCCTACCTGATGGAGATATACTACCAGCCAAGGCTAATTATAAATTAAATAAATTTAGTGCTAATACCATAAAAATAGCCTATTTTTTATGCCTACTTTATGATAGGCGATAATTGTTTTTTTATGGCATTGGTACATCATGACTATCTTTTTTGATAATCACGACCTTCGTAAGAAGATGGCATTTGAATAATAAAATAAGTCATACCTCCTGTAATCAATGTAATGCTGTATCTATAGACATCAGAACGTAAATACTATCACTGATTGTCGACTACTCAATTATTATTAGGTATATCACGATACCGAAGTTTTTTTTGTTATTAACGAACAAACGGTAACCAATTCAGACAGTGGTTCCATAGCTACCATTTATTTTCGATCTGGATAAACAGACCATCAAAACAAAGTGAACACTAAATACAAGATTCGTAACATAATAAAAATAAAAAAAAAATGTGAGCCGTCACGGGACCCCTGGTAGATGTGAAACATCGACATTATTTTGTAAAAGTAATATGCAGAAAAGAACAGATTGTGATAGGAACTAAATATGTCATAATGATAAAATAAAATATTACGAAAAAATAATTTGTTTTCAAGTAAAACACAGGTTATGTGTACTGTAGTAAACAACACTACGGAGTATACACTATAGGTATCCGTGCTCAGTGTAGCGACGCGTCGCCACGGCATGCGTCGCCACGCCAGAAATCGGTTTTACGTGCGGCTATAGATGTTTCACATCAAAAACCTCTAGCGCAACTACTCAAAGCCTTTATAATTAAATAAATGTGACAGATGAATAGTTCTGATAATGCACATGTTCGTCGTAACTACCGTTTAGTATTATTTTCGTGCGAGATAAAATTACTAATGTCCACAGCACGCGCTCGATCGAATTGATAAGAGAGTTCTCGTGACAAAATAACAATATCAACGGTTTGAAGACACCGTTTTTAACGTCTCCCATAATTAATTTCACGGCTGATTTTCAAAGTCATTTCTGCATTTCATCATTAAGTTCCTCGTATAGTTTTGCTAGTTTCATTTGCCCACAATAATTTATTAATATTAATAGTTATTGCAATTGAATAATATTCAAATCGTTATAAGTTGATAACTTAAATATCGCTATCGTCCCCAATACTTGACGTTGGGGTTTCTATTGTACATATTAGTTTCTCTACTATTCTTCAAATTGATACACGCGATTGTTTTGCAACAGAAATACCTCTTGCTACTACAGATACTCTTCCTTCACATCCTTGAAACTAAAAAAGGTAACTCATTTATTCCGTTCCAACCTTGCTTCTGTAGAAACTATGAAATGGTAAAATTATCGTAAAGCATCTTTTTTTTCATATACAAAAATTACAAAGTCACATTAAAGTCATCTACTAAAAACGTAACAAGAATTCCAATAAATCATTAAGCTGTCTTGTAGGAATCAATAAAATGACCAGCATGAAATCTTGAGACTTACAAATTGAAAACGCCGGACAGCGTACGTAAAGAAAATCGGTGTTAATTTGTCACTTTAATCGTTTACTATCAAGCTAACCGCTTTCTTATGTGACAATAAACATATTGTTTCTTTACTAGGAAACTATTCGGACTTCGCATAGTATTTCCCACTTGCCGCTACACCGATATCTAATGAGCTGAAGGCAGATACAAAAGTTATTTCAAACCTTAACCTCTTTGTATTTTCCGACACTAAAACAACAAGCAAACCATCTGCACTGCACTCGGAACATCAGTTCACGAATGTTGCCCGCAGCTAACATGCTTGTTAAAGGCCCTTGCACCTGTGTGAATCCTTAGATGATCTTTAAATTCCATAAGTTTAACTGTCTGTATGTGTCATTTGTGTAAATCAAATGAGCGCTGAACTATCAGACTATCAGTAACAGATTTAGCGTACTATACTTTTGCAAGTCGTGAAAATAATATAGGTTTTTTAAGGTTTAATTAAAAGTAGTTTTTACACTTTTCCTTTACAATTGAGCGTTGACTCAATATACTTTTCACTGCTTATATAATTTTTGTCATACTCACTCCAACTACATTCATATAATTAAATACACTTACTATACGTTAATTCTCGTGTTCTTCTCTGCTTTTTCCCTATCAGGTGTACCTATCTATATTTAGCACTCTTCTAGTAACGCGTATTTCCTCTTTTACCATGACTTGCCCTAACCACACTACGTAATGAACTTAGTCCTAATTTCATTAGTCATGGGATCTATTATGACCCTTACTCTAATATACTTATTATCTGCCCATTATCATCACTCATCTTCCTTTTATATCACAACAGAAGAATAAGATTAAGAGTATCTTTTAATATTTATTCTCAAACGAATTGAGTGAATTGTGAAGAGACAGGTAATTCCCGAGGTGTTTCCCGAGCGCTATAACATGTCTTTCTTCAAACGAGGCTTGTGGAGAGTATTAAGCGGTAGGCAGCGGCTTGGCTCTGCCCCGGGCATTGCTGAAGTTCATGGGCGACGGTAACCACTCACCATCAGGTGGGCCATATGCTCGTCTGCCTAAAAAAGCAATAAAAAAAAAATTGTTATTTCAATCTGGGTTCCATCATTGCAACTTTTCCACTTATCACGTTAATGAGTCAACAATAGCTTGCCAATGGCACCTGGGTACATTTTAAAGCAATAAAACAAAACTATTGACACAACTATTCTGCAATGCCAAAACTCCAAAATACACATTGTCACTTAAGTTAGAGTCAAGTTATTTAACATTAAACTTCCCGTGCGAGTGTTTTGACATCTATTGTAGTATTAAATTCGAAAATTTAGCTTTTTGATTCGTGCTGCAATATTCCGAAACTCTAGTGTTTCCAAGTAAAACCGTGGCTAATGTGTAGTCCTTCCATAATCCCTCTAATTAGAGGTTCGCGGATCTCCTCAAAACCCGACTCGCTGCGGAGGTAATAAATTCTTCGACATTTGACCCCAGTTTTTTTGGGTATTCGCCCCGGGGCTTTCATGATCCCGGTCTGGAGAACGCACAGAGTAAAATATTTTATATTTTGTTTGTTGATTTGATACAATATTTAAAAAAAGCCCCAAACGAAAAATTAAAAAAAGTTTTCATAAATCGGTTCCAAAGAAGATAAGGTCTTCAATTCAAAATTTCATTAAAGAAGATAATACTATACTCGGTTTAATAGATGTAAAATTTTAATGTCCTATAGACGTGGTGAGGTGAATGAACTATCAGATTTATTGGAGAAGTTTCATCAAAACCTGACGTGAATTCCACATGACCCGCGTACTCTGTGCCCGCACTAATGCACCATTATATTTATCGTTGCGATCGTCAACCGTGGCGAAACGCCTTGGGGCACCCCGCCTCGCACCGTCTTTCCCACGTGCACCGAATGCTTGTATTGCGTGCGACCTCTTCTACCAACCATACCTTCTTCAACTGTGCCACAGTCTAAATTTATCGCCCCAAGATCGCCATCCACACCGTCAGTCTTATACACTGTTATATTAACCTACGGAATCTTTAGGCAGTCGCATACGGGCGCTGTGGCTGCTTCAGTGGGTCTACCGTTTGCTTCAGGCTAGATTTCGGGTCTCACCTCCGACCGTGGGATTTTTCGGTTATGAAGATTATAATGATAAGTGAAACTTCGTAATCTTAGCTTCGCATTCTAATTTTGTTTTGTTGAACTTTATTATGGTAGTGGGTGTTGCTCAATAATAAGCAGCTTTGTTTTTGAAATATTATATTAGTTTTATGGACCATGACAGTGCTTGAGGACATTTTACGTAAGATCTTGTTTCATGAAGCCTTCTAAATTTGTAATATTATCAATTGCTTTAAATAATATACGGGTATTTGCAATTTGGTACCATATTTGTCGATAGGAAGGTTAAAGAAATACATTTATTCGACCAGAAAAAAGATAATAGGCATTGTAATCTCACAGAGGCGATTACAAGCATTTACCGAACGATTCGGTAATTGCTTTGTAAGCGATATATTGGGAATATCGGAGGTCGGAAAGAATGTAGCGCCATCTGTGGAATATTTCAATAATAATATCGTCTGTATCGAGAAATACCTTCACATAAATATAGTTGTTAGTTTTGGTATGTTGATGTGAGTTTCAATTATTTTAAATTACTAAAAGCTTAGGCCAGTCGCTTCTACACAGACGCAGTATTACGTCTAATATTACGCTTAATTGTTTATATGAATCAAGGAAGGTTTGAAGTGCTCTATTATTGAAAACGTTTTATGTAGATTGCATTGAAAATGTATGCATTTTGAACAGGATTTTTACTTGACTGTTTAATTTGCATATTTAATGTCTGGAGAATGAACCGTAAGGCGGAATGACTAGGTACCAACATACCAATCTTGCCAATTTTGGCGGCTAATCAAATATCATTTCTCTTATACCATTACAATGAGAATTTCAATCTCATTACACAGTGTGAGTAGAGAGAGTGGTTACATTGCGATCTCTATAAATTCACATAACCACTTAAAAAATTTGAAGTAGGTCGTGAATTTATTAAATTATCTCAATAAAAAAATTAACTTAATCAAATTTTCGAAAACCATTAAAAGTATTAGCCATCGTAGGCCTACCGTCAATTAAGGACTATTTTCGGCTCGCACAAAAGCGTGGTGTTGTCCTTAACATCATTGGCTGGTAATTAAAACAAATAGGGTCAAAAGGACCCCGCCCGAGGCGCCACAGGGCGGCTTCAGGGAATCGTCTCGCCGTCGCCATGGCCCTCAACCCCCTCATTATAAACTTAATCTAATTATCGAATTCGTACAATGTTGTGTTTACATTTTTTTTTTCTAATTTACTGCACTATATTTAGGAGCAAACTCGTAAGCGCTAAATGGCACGTTTAAGATAATATATCATATGAAATCGAGTCACTGTTTCGTTTCTTGAGTTTTTCTCACGGTTTTTACGTCGAAAACGTTTGGTCTCCCGAGGATTATTATAAGGCGGTGCATAGCTTTGCCTCTACATTATTGTTACTGTTTTGTTGCATCATTTCAGGGGCGAAGAATTGTATTGCTTTTGTTCTACAAATTATTATTTTTGACGATTTTCAAATGTCCGTTTTTTGATTGTGGTGGAATGATCAAACGAAGAATAATGCTTAAGCTTACAAATTATAATTGCATCAGTATCGTTGAACTGTTTTCCGTTTTATTAGAAAAATCATGTGTATATGTTCTATATTTTGATGTTTGGGTTAGTTTTTGTTGCTGGAAACTCAGATTTCGAGCGTGATATTCGCCGTATCGCTCGTCGCAAAAATAACTACCAGTATTCTGAGAACTGATAATTTTTTTGAATTGAGTTTTCCTTTTCACGATAAGCGGATATCTTTTCTGTTCAATATAGGTTATTTTTAATACGCTTTCATTAGCTTCAGACGTATGTATGTTTGTAACGGAATTTTTGAACATGATTTTGACCCCCTTCAAAACGTCGGATTAACTCGAAATTTGGTATACTTATTAAAGACTGATGACAATTCAATATTTAAAAAAAAATTTGTGAACAGATATGACTAGAAGGGTTTAATATCCTACCTATTAACTAATAATCGTAACTATTATTTATTTCATTTAAATCGGCTCGCGCAAATTGACTTTTCAGTCACTTATTGTGACTGGTATGAAAACTTTAATTAACATTCCTGGAAAACGAGGACCGTTCCATGAATACTATTGGGATGAACACTTGCAAAAAATGTCTGGGAATGTCAGCTTTGAGGTTCAACAGTGCCACCTAAGTTGGGAATCGCGACAGTAGGAACACATTCTTCTGCAATCTCGCAATGTGACAGCTGTCATCGTTCACATCAAATCCACAACGTCAATATCACTTCTCCACGTTAAAAAAGCATACTAATACCTGTCTAGATTCGAGCCAGCGACTGAGATTCGCGCTTCTTCCCTTTGCAACATAAACCCAATTAAACAATCAAATCAATTAGAGATTTGGTAAGAGTTTTGTTACCGTGATGCGTTTTTAATATAAATGAATGAAGTTAGCGATTCGCGACATGGTCAACCGTGGGCTAAATTCAATGGTAATGAAAACTACACAATGTGCGGTCTAAATTAGTGCCTTTTCCTCTTTACCCTGACCATTGAGACTCAGTACAGTTAGTAACCCTATTTTGTTTTTACCGTGCCGCTGTGATGAAATGATGACACTATTAAAAACAATATAGTGCATCATAGTTGCATCGTTTAAAACTCTAAAACTAACAACACGAAAACACAAAATCACAAGGATCTCGGCACAAATACTTAGGCATAAAGCATATCGTTACACTGGTAAGAGTAACACCATCTATCGCCGAATAGTCGAAACGAACTTGTCGCTTCGAGAAAGCTCGAGAAGTACAACGCCATCTATTGTCAGATAGCGGAAACACACATCTAAACTACTCGACTTGCCTAAAATGTTCTCGTGAAACCTAGGGATGTCGTCTCGACTATAAAAGCGTTGCAGAGATGGCATAAAGCAGTTAATAATCGGATCTCTTCGAAGCAAAATAGCTAATGGATCACCTGAAGCGGAGCGGAAGAAGTCAATTAAGAATTTTTAAGTGTTCTGTGAGTGCTCTAAGTGATAAATACAGTTTTAAGTTGTATTTTGGAGGAACTCTTATTTGTCCTGAACCCTAGCACGTAAGAATATATATCTAGAAATTTAACTACAGGTACTACGTTACTGAGGCGATGTAATTTTAAATTATCAGCAACTTATTATTGACGTCTCATTTAAATAGGTGAAATAGCCGAGTATAGCCGCGGGCGAGCTATGTCAGGCGCCTCGGCATACCTGAGACCTCGTAAGAAAGATCGTCCGAGCGTAATAAATAAGTATGTGCATGATGAGACATAAGCAGTGCACAGTAATTTATACGTCAAAACATTAGATGCTTACATTCTTCTATTAAATAAGAAAACAAAAGAAGGTCGCAGTGGCCTGAAAGTTTTTTTTTCGTACCTATGCAGAGAGCCTTGAGAGGCTATTTCAGCTTCAGCCTAACGTGTAGGTGAGCTCACGGGGCTCAAACCGAGAGTGTTCCTAACACTTGCTCTAACAAGAGCAGTGCTTCGCAAAATCTACTAGCGGATTGGAAACGCGACCCACTGAGAAGATCCGACGAGAAACTCAGTGGGCTGTGTCTATGGGTTAATTTACTTGTCGAGCCCTTCGTCCCAAGCGACGGGTTCGGCGAGGATGGTGACCGGAGCTTGAGGTACCTAAAAGAACCGTTAATAGATCGGGAGGATCCGTAATAAGATGCACGACTAACTCATATTGAACTATCCGCTTTATCTGTGTTGAAATCCCGCAGACAGATATCAGTTTTTGCCCAGGGAAATACATAACGATTTTTTTTCCTATCTATCCTAGTAACCTCGGGGAGTTTAGGTGGGTTTTAGCCTGACGAATTTGCTTACACTAACCCTAGCAAGAGTAGTGCTTTGTAGTATCTATCACCGGATCGGAAACGCGACTCACTGAGAAGACCCGGCGAGATACTCAGTGGGTTGCATCTGAGGGTGTCACATCCACAATAAAGAAACAAATTGCATAATTTTAAAGTTTTTCAAATGGATAGGTTTCTACTATGTAACAGTCATGTGTTCCGGTTTTGGAGGATTATGTAACATATTGGGATGTCCCAAGCATGGGGTGTCGTTCTCATTCTATCGATTTTGATCACCACAGCAACTTCGGCCACTCTCTGGTTCATAAATCACCAGTCGATTGTAGATTAGTACGTCGAGTAACAAATCACACAGCACACTGCTCATTTATAGCATGCGTTGTCGATCATAATATCATTTACGATTATAAAAAATATCTTATAAAATTATCATTCATCTTCGTACCAAACTGCACCTAAATTCGTCTAGCCATTTTTAATCATTTAGAAACAAAAATACAAACATTACATTTAAAATTTACTAAGTATCTAATAATAAAAGCTGTATTTTTTGAAAATATCGAAAAGATAACTAATCAGGCTCCTCAATTAAAGATAGTTACGGAATCATTGATTTTTTTATTGCCCTTGTAGACAGATGATCATACAGCCCACCTGATGGTGAGTGGTTACCGTCACCTATGGACGTCAGCAATGTCAGGGGCAGAGCTTAGCCGTTGCTTACCTAATATACCTAACTAATAATATACGACTGGTTAGTACCAAAGGCCCGGCTCCGATTCCAATCAGAGTCACTACCAGCTTGAGGGGTTTTATAGTGGAACTTTTACACTTAGATTATTATTATCACTTAGATTATCTAGTTCGTATTTCATTAATCAGCAATCTATATTGAAGGTAAAGGGTTGAATGACCTCGCGTCACACAAGACGGCTGACCCAAGACTGACCGAACATTATTGCTACACATTTCGTGCAGTTTAAAAGCATCAGTAAAATATTACTGTATAGTAATTTTGAATTTTCGGAATATTTTCACTATTTTTACACGCTTTATATTTAGCTTCACTTGTATGTTTGTATGTTTGTAAGTGACCCACATTGAACGGCCAGATTTCATTCAAACTTTGTAGATTTATCGAGGACCGGTGACAATACACTAATTTGATAAGATTATACCAGTATTCAATTTGCAAAATAAGATATTTGCCAATTTATATAATTTTTATCTATAGTCGATAAGGCAGGATTTGATGCTAAAGTACTTAATAGTTTTAAAAATACGCTTTTATAGAAAATTTAACTAAAAAATGAAAAATAAACAATAGATTTTTAAGCTAATTAAGATATTATTGAAATAATAATTCTTCTACTCATACCTATCTGTCAGTAAAATTAAACTAATAACACCATGCACCCTACGCTTTTTTTACAGTAAAATATATTTTACACTATTTTCCGTTTTATATTTATCTAATTTTTTTTTTCTATTTTTTAGTTGAATTTTATATAAAGCGCTTTTTTAGTTTTCTTAAACTATTACTTTATTTTATTGCTAACACCATTGTTTGAAATTTTTTTTACGAATTGTCAAAGAAACTTAACTTCGTATACATATTTTTTTAATGCGTTCTTCTTCAAACGTGGCTTATAAAAATCCTATTCGGAATTGCCCCTGGTATTAACAGTGTCCACAGCTATCGGATCACTTACCGATGCGTATAGAAAAAAATGACTTTGATGACTTTTATTGTTAGACAGAAATCTTGCCGCCATAATTTTACTAGAACATTCCAAGCCACTAATAACCTTCACTTATGTGGGTGCATCTTTAACCTTTAGAGTACAAATGCATAATTTATTCGTAAGCCAGCATCATTATTTACTGTTTCGCCCCAGGACACAGCTTGGGTTAGCCACGACACAAAAAAAAACACGCCTTGGACCGTTAAATCTTTGTGCTTCGGTTATACTTTTTTAGGAATTCATGTGAATAAACGATTTTTAATTATAATACGTCCTAATGCTACTTGAATACATAATTATGAACGTGAATAATCTTCACTGATTATAATTTATCTGTATTCATGTATATTTTTAATTTAATTATGTACAACTATTGAAGCCCTATAAGCTAGTTTATGTTTTACAATTTCTAAAAGTGCTCATGAATTTTTTATAATTTTTTTATTGCTTACACAGGTGGACGAACTCACAGCCCACCTGGCGTTAAGCGGTTACTGGAGAACATACACATCTACAACGTAAATGCGCCACCTACCATGAGATATAAGTTCTAAGGTCTTAGTATAGTTACAACGGCTGTCCCACCCTTTAAACCGAAACGCATTACTGCGTCACGACAGAAAAAGGCAGGGTGGTGGTACCTATCCGTGCAGCCTCACAAGACATCCTACCACCATAATTAGGATATTTTATTATTATTATGGATCACTTAAGTAACTGTAAATTATAGAGCGACACACCTAGAGTTAAACAACTATCGCAGTTCAGAAGCATCAAATGGTGTATTCCGTCACCCAGCTTGAAATATGACATCGAAGTCCCAATCCTCTCAGTACAAAATCTGTTCAATGAATATTTAGTAACAGAGATAGGCAGGATGCCGTGTGATACACGTCGCGGAGTCAAAAGACGTCCTGCCGATAAATTCAATTCAATATCATCATTAGAATTCAACATTTTTTATGTTATACAACTTCTGATAGGTGACTGCTTTAGAGACTAGAGTCCTACCGAGAAAACTCATTCATTCAAATTCATACAAACACAACTGATTAGTCTCAGAGCTGATGGCATAAGGTATATAGTTGTATAGGTATATAGTTAGTATGTATGTATAAATACGTTATATTGATCGTTATATATATATTAGTATATATTATATATATGATCGTGATACATTACGTTATTCATGACATGATACATTATATACCTATATATTTGATCTCGACGCAAACTCACTGTGAACAACCCTCGATACTAATTTAGCGTGATATTTACACACCAATTACATAAAGGCTCTGTTTATTTATGGTTATCCTTTTGGTTGTTGATTCATTGTCGATTATGCTTAGTCGTTATTATCGGGCGGCGTATATTTTCAGGGGCAATATTTAATGTTATTTCTACTGTTATTGGCGACACTAGTTCACGTATTGTGAGCGGTTGAGTTTTGTTTAGCCTTCGTTAAATTTATGACTCGTTATTTATGATGTCGAATGAATTGTCGGATAATGAGCTGCATTTTTCGAACTTAGAGACATGGTTAAGTCTAGGATCATGTGTTGTGGTGAACGACATTCGTTTGCAAATCAAAGTAATAAAAAAAATCAGTTTCATAAAAACTCCGAAAACAAATTTTGCTTGCAAATTATTGTGACGTAAATTAAAACATCACAGCCTTCGATTATACCCAACCCTAAAAAACAGTACGTAAGTACCGCGTCCTGGAAACCTTTTTAGTTTTATTGACGAATAAGAGATGTCACCACTTGTTACGCCGCGGATATATGAAAATAAATATTTAATTTTGTATTTTTTATACATCTCTTTCAAGCAATAAAAACTTGTTAAAAGTAAAGAAAAATGAATGTATTTGAATATTCATATGGGGTGTGGTAAATTAATCAATAATGAGACTTAAATAAGATACGTTTAAAATTTAAAATAGAAACAAAAAACTAAACTAAAATGTACCTAATCCAAATAATTAATATGAGCCCCTGAATTGTATGAACAACCTTATTGATTAAATTGATATCGGTATTAATAGAAGTCTATGTGAGCACAAAATATAATTAAAGATCGAAGTTTCAGGTGGTTCCCTTTTTTCCGCTTTCTATTCGCTTGTAGCCTCACAAGCTTTTGCAGCTATGTCCGGACCGGTAGGTGAGCTCACGGGGCTCAAGCTTGAGCGAATTTCCTAACACTTGCCTTAGCAGGAGAAGTGCTTCGCAGAATCTACCACAGGATCGGAATCGCGACCCACTGAGAAGATTCGGCGAGAAACTCAGTGGGCTGTGTCTATGGGTCATGTTTATGTCAAGACAAGCCATTTTCATTGTCACTTTCAGATATATCTACACATACGAGTATATACAGTTACTTGTACTAACTGACATCTTACATCAAAGCGGAGTCCAAATTTTCCAAGATTACAAACTTGAAATTTTGGTAATTGATGTTTTGTACACATTGTATTGATTATTTTGTAAAGATCAAGGATTATTGGAAATGTCACCTGTAAAGTGGTAAAATAAATGAGGCAATATTGCAGGTAGCGCAGAGTAAGAAGCGGTGCGGTTGGGTTCGGAATTTTTCTTGTGCTTAAGGATGAAGAAACTACTGGTCAGCTGGTATAAAGTAGAGCTTATGGATATCTTGCGTGAGTACCGCCACACACCTTAAGACATGAGGTAAAAATCTCAGTTGTAAAGTATGGCTGCCCCTCCCTTCAAACCAGTCCAAGTGGTGGAACCTACCCAATACCCATGTAAGCTCACAAGACATCCTACCACTACGAGTAGTAGTAGAGGTGTTTTAAGTGGGTTCTTCATTAGAGTAATTGGTACCTTTCTGCACCCGATTCAAACACTGGTACAGTCTAATCGTTCGATACGAATGCAGCAAACTTTTAATTCTGTAGAACACAGCGACTACCGAAATTTTAAAAGGAATGTTTACCACTTTTGACGGAAAACACATGAAAAAGACAAATCAACAAGGACCCACATATTTATAATACTATTTTGTATACTGGGTATTTTTAAAAGAATTTATTACATGTATAATTAATCTATATATCTATATATATATATATAAATGAATTGCTGTTTGTTAGTCGCGCTAAAACTCGAGAACGGCTTGACCGATTTGGCTAATTTTGTTCTTGAATTATTTGTGGAAGTCCAAAGAAGGTTTAAAAGGTGAATAAATATGAAAATGCTCGGAATTATATAAAAATAACAATTTCGTTTTTCTTTTGATGTGTCTCCCGTCGGATGGATTACTGTTCTTTGTTTTAAGTTTATACAAAATTATTTTATACAAAAGTTTAGGTCTTTTGTTTATCGATTGAGGCACTACGAAGTCTGCCGGGTCAACTAGTACGGAATAAAAATCACGCGCTACTCAAATTAGTATCAGTGTTTTTGATACGAAACGCAAAACTAAATTAGGCGTTCGAACGCGACCTTTTACTGAATATGTCATTACCGCGTGCATCACGATTTTGATGATAGCTGTCAATGCACGTATGAACGCCGGCTTGTAATTTGTGCGAGCCGGAACGTGACACGTCAGGTTCCGTTCACGAGATGACCGTTCCCATGCACGATGAGGCTAGAGGATTATGCGATTTAGGTTTTTCTGGGAACTTCATTAGGTCAGCGGCAGTTGAATTAAGGATCGTGTTGTATGCCTAATCTGGCGGTGATGGGGGCGTTGTGTTCACCCATCTGTTGCTGTTAGTTCTTTTTTTGGAACGAAGTTCCTTATGGGACGATGCGGAGGGGTACCCTAACCGGGAAAAAACGTCCGTAACGTAAGATTTTTGTTAATAATGCACACAGTGTACGACTTAACTTTGTAATAACGTACAAAAAATAACATATTATTATTTTTTATCATTCATTGACCACGATCTCAGAGCGTTCGTTTGTGCAATACACTAGCTCTTATGCAAACAGCCGTGTATGAAGTACACCACAATAAGTTCGCACGTTACCGAATGACCGTGGGTTGTTGCGAAACCTCCAGTTTTATTTTCTTTATACCTCGTATAGAACTTATAATTAATATTTTTATTATAATGAACTTCGTTCCTATCCGGTGTCCCACGACATCACATATCTCTTTTCCTACCTATTCGCTGATAGCCTAGGTGCTATTCTAGCTACGCCCGGACGAGTAGGTAAGCTCACGGGCTCAACCTGGAGAATTTTCTAACACTAACCCTAGCAAGAGTAGTGCTTCGCTGAATCTACTACCGCATTGGAATCGCGACCCACTGAGAAGATCCGGCGAGAAACTCCTAGCGTGTGTCTTCTGGGTTAGTCGCTATTGGATTTGGTAAGAGTTGTCAAAAGATCCCATGCGCCATACGTGCCCGAGGTACGCTTTTTGAGAGATCGAAATCCGGTCTAGTCCAAATAAAACCCACACCTTGCTTTACAAACCTGTATAATTCTAAAACACGAACAAATTTGCATTAAACAATCTTTAATGCGGACTTAACTGAAAACGTATTTCCAAGGAAACATGAAATTAGCACACGAAACAATCAGATAGGGACTACTGCTAGCGTTGGTGGTTACGGATGTTATATTGTAAGTTACGGGTAGGCTTGGTACTCTTTATATATTTATAATACTAATAGGGATTACCCATGTAGATACAGTAGGATACTTGATATCAAATAGTATTAGGGAACAGTTTTATTTCTGTGTGCTATACTGAATATCACCTTTGGCTTTTTTTTTTATTGCTTAGATGTGTGGACGAGCTCACAGCCCACCTGGTGTTAAGTGGTTACTGGAGCCCATAGATATCCACAACGTAAATCCGCCACCCACCTTGAGATTTAAGTTCTAAGGTCTCAAGAATAGTTACAACGGCTGCCCCACCCTTCAAACCGAAACGCATTACTGCTTCACGGCAGAAATAGGCAGAGTGGTGGTACCCACCCGCGCGGACTCACAAAAGGTCCTACCAACAGTAATTACGCAAATTATAATTTTGCGGGTTTCATTTTTATTACACGATGTTATTCCTTCACCGTGGAAATCAATCGTGAACATTTGTTGAGTACGTATTTCATTAGAAAAAATGGTACCCGCCTGAGATTCGAACACCGGTGCAGCGCTCAACACGAATGCACCGGACGTCTTATCCGTTAGGCCACCACGACTTCGACTTGGCTTTCTACAAGTAGCTTGTAATTTAGATATTTATCTTATGAGAGACACTAAATGTATTGTAATTTATTTTAATTTTGTTTTTTATATAGATACCTGTATGAATAATTACACTACTTCTTTTTATATCATTATATAGTTCATTGAAATAATAATATAAATACATGTAAATAAATATTTCATGTTGGCCACAAAACTTATTGTAGTTTATTTTTATTTCGTTGAATTTATCTATAAGTCAGTGAAATCATATCACTATTCGTTCAAACTAACGCTAATTGTATGAATACTAACGATTTTTTTTTAATTATCTACTTGCGTACTACTTACTACCTATCGGACATTATTGGTACTATCTTATAAACTTTCTCTGAATTACCTAAAATAACTGTATCAAGTTTCATTACAAATGTGTGAATTATTTAGGAACGCACAGAGGACAAACATACATGCAAACATTAATTATTATTACAGACCGACAAAGTCAGTTGTTTATTCACGTCTGTCACATTTTTTCTATCATTATGTAACTTCTATAACCGTGTAAAATTAAATCACAAAATAGTAACAACAGTAGTCAATATTCTCTTTCAAATAAGTTATCTATAGCTGTGAAAATTACACAAAAATCCGTATAGTAACTTCGAAGATGGACGCAAACAAACAAGCAAACAGAAATTAATTTAAAAATCACTGGTTATGATCTTTGTCTATTTTAGCTATCCTTTATCTATTATTTTTCTTCAACGTACAAGCATATCGGATTATTCTCTCTCTCTTATATTATATTTTCTGTATACAAGATAGATAATAAAGAATTATACTAGGTATACTAGTTTCGGGTATACTGGTGCAATATTTTTAAATACTAGTTCCGCTAAAAGAATAGTATGAGCTTAATCGTTTCTGCAAATCTCAACGTGCAGTTGGCATCAGATTGTGATTGCACTGGGGCGTGACGCTGGGGCGGTCTGGTCACGAATTAATTTCACGTGCTCCACTGAACTTTAGTTACACAGCTTGCGTGTAAATAAATAGGGCTTTTTATTGCAATCATATATATAGGTGTCTACGGCTTATCCGATAATTGGTCAGGTACACTCACGAAAATTAATACCAGGAGCTCAATTAATTCACTGGTTAGAGCTGAAGATTGTTTTAAAACTTCATTCGAAAAGGATTAGGTTATAGCAAACTGGTGCAGCTTATCCTCCAACAAGGACTCGTTACATATATTTCCGTTCCATTCAGTCTTTTGACAGCAAAATATCTATAACGTAAAAGTCCATATTGGATTATCCAGATGTCATCCTCGCATCTATCATTACAGATATTTCTTTTGTCGTAAAATCCATATTTAAAATTTCTTATGCATAAAAATTATGAACATTAAATGATTATTTATTTCATTATTTCATTACAAAATAGAAATACAAAAAAAACTAAGGAAAGGTCATGAAAATATCGTCTACATACGCAGAAAATTTCGTTATGAACCTGAACACTCGAACCAATACAAATACAGCCATTTGTCACATTAATGAGAAAAATTAAGAGAATGCTACAATAATATAAATACTTATAGGAAAACCTTCCTTTGTATGTAGACAATTCAGAAAGTACCGTATCATATATGTGCAAAAAGTCACAGAAGATTTACAAAGAATAGATAGAATCAATACACATTTTTCCGTGCAAATATGTTAAATCTTAATCTTACAAATTGGGACGAATTATTTTAACATCGAATATAATAAAATCTGGAATACCGCTTCACTACTTATACATAATAATATAGTGAATATACAACACGTAACAGATATCGCACATTAATCGCAATTTGCTCAATTCACAAAATTAAATTAAGAAGAACAAGCTGATACATAAAAAAAATCATCGGATCGCGTGTTTGTCACTACTTAATAATCGCTACCTTTACTAACGCCTTAAGGATATCTCAATCGGTGGACTAAATAAATTGATTGCCATAATAAAGGTCATTAGTCATTGTAAAACACTGTTTAAATCAGTTTCTTACAGGGGCGGACTTATGGCCGAATCAGGGATTCCCCCATTATATTTCAGTTTAATTCAGGTAGGCAAAATTACCTTCTACGTATTATCTACAAATGCGGAACATTCATACCTACCAGTGTTTTAAATTGTAAATTACCTATATGCTAGCTGAAAAAATGTTACTAGCAAGTGTTACTCTTGGTAATTAATTTGATTGTTTATAATTTGTTAAGGTGACATATTATTTGAATTTAGCGATTAAAAGGTTGGTCTTTTTAGAAGCTCTAGGACACATTTTAGAAATCATAGCATCAACGATTATGAACTTAGTATATAATTGTATATACTTACGTATCGCTAATTAAAATCATAATTATATATGCTATTTTTACCGAACAGCGCTTCATCATTTCAGCCTATCGCCGTCCACTGCTGAACATAGGCCTCTCCAATAGATTTCCAGTGCGACCGGTCCATTGCCACCTGCATCCAACGAGACCCAGCGCTTTTTACTAGGTCGTCGGTCCATCTAGTAGGTGGCCGTCCCACACTGCGCTTGCCAGTACGTGGTCGCCACTCCAGGATCTTTCTGCCCCATCGACCGTCCTCTCTTCGTGCTATGTGGCCGGCCCATTGCCACTTAAGCTTAACAGCGCTTATTTGAATAAAATATGACAATATCTAGAAGATCATCGACTTCATCTCCTTAGCATTCTCTATTCTCATTATTTAATGTGATTTTATTCCAATAAAAAGAATGCTTTTTGCTAGCGATAAGTTTTGGATAAGGGCCACAAGCTTAACATTGAAGAATACCTCTCTGTACAAAATACTGTATGATTGCGTGTTTTGAACGCTACCCGTATTCACACGCAATGCTTGGGAATATTCAACGCATACGCCTTTGAGCTATATTTTGTAACATATAAAACTCATCATGTATTTCTTCAGATGATTTAATAAATGATTTTACTTATACGATTCCGAGGTCTGCGTGGGTACTTGTTTGTTGTCCTATTTCGAAGACATACCAAATAATTGTACACTTTTCAAGAAGAAATGGGACCGTCAGCGCAAAAGTAGCCTAAGCGTATCATAGCTAGTATGGAGATAATGAGATTGGAATTTATTTTTACACTGCTTCGTGAGCAATAATAACACGCGCAAAAAAAATGTTTATATATGGGTGAAACTGGAGATACTCCGGTTTTCCATCAACATTTATTATGTTTCAAATAAATTGCAATATATAAATAAGCGCGAATATGAAAAATTGTGGGTTAGGCCAGTTTTGCGCTGATGACCTCACATGTAATCTCAATTCTTTAGTATCCACAAAATCTTACATGATAATAGATAGTCTGGTTACTAATGTATTTAAAAGCGAAACCAGCATGTACATACAACAATTAATCCAGTAAAATCACGCACAATCGAAGTTTTAACAATCTAATAAGTTCTAAGTTATTAATTTTTAATGCGATATTTCAAAGTGTATTTAAATACATATTGTATAAGATTTGAAAAATGAGCCTTCGATTTCAGACAAACAAAAAGAGTTGTGGTGAGTACAAGAGAAACAAGGAATCTAAAATCAATTGAATATCAAGAAACATAAACCTTAATGCACACACCTATAATTTAGTAGCTAATCCGTGAACATTATAGCGATTGTTGTTCGTAATAGCTACCGATTAGCTTATTTCTCACAATGATCCATGAGAATTCAATCAAATGTAGATATTTTAATGACCTACCGATTGCGGGTAGTTCCATGTTATTATACTTACTGCGCTGCTTTATTTTGAGAAGATAACGGCTTATAAAACAGTTTTTTTGCCTTCTTGGTAAGTGAATCTTATGAAACTGGCTCCCTTTAACAAAACTTCAAGAAGATTTATCACACACAATGAAACAGTTTGTGCACAATTCTGTCTACATGACAAGAGAGAGAGAGACAAATAGCTCTCCAATGTCACTTCTAGTAAGTACAAGACCAAGAAACGAAACAGAAAGTCTCTTGGTATCATAGACCTTTAAAGTACTTGGTATAGTAACACAAAGTGTCAATTTTCCGTCTATTGAACTAAATTAGCCATATCCGTATTTAGATTGGGAATTACTTATTCAATTACGTCATTTACGCCTAAGCTTACAGAGGTAAGTGTAAAAAACATTCTTATTTCCTAAAACTTCAATGAACCGTTAAAATTTACTCAGTTTTCCGTCTTAAGACCATTTCGCAAAGAATGTAATTCTGAATATATTATTAATACCCATTTAACAAAAACGCCCCTTCAGCCGAAGACCAACGAATTCTTTAATGCAGTTTGGATTAGCGTGGGAAAGTAAATTGAGGTTAAAGAATAAAAACATTATGAGCAAATTTCGGGTAGACGATATGATTTTACAATGTCGATTATTGCTTGGCGCATCTTTGTTGTAATTACAAAGAGCTGATAATACAAATTCTTAAAACAGCTATTTTATTAGCTGCGCTCCGATTCTATAAGAGGCATTAAAATATGCGCTAAAATATATTGTGTATTTTGTAATGGTTACACTTGTTTCAAAAAACGTTCTTAAACCATCCGCCCCTTATTAAACAAAATAAAGTGCTAATAATGGATAATAATGTTATTGTCTGATCGTGAAAAACGAGAAACTTCTTAAATTTAGTGCTATTCTCGATAACGTTTGAACGATATTGTATTATTATTTACGGACACCAAGTATGGGTGGCACCCCATGGGACCAATGGTAGGCAGTGGCTTGGCTCTGTTGCTGGCATTGCTGACGTCCATGAGCGACCATAATCACTTACCATCAGGTAGGCCGTATATTCGTCTGCCTACAAAGGTAAAAAAAAACAAAGCATCCATATTGATGCAGAATCTATAATAAAAGTAGTATATAGTAAAATAATCTATAATAAAAATTCGATATCAGGAAAAGTAGCCTACCCTAATAATCTCGATATGGTACCAGATCCCCAGAGTAACATAATTTTCGCAATATTTCCTAATTGAATCCTCCTATTTATTTATTATTTTCGAATTTATTATTTTATTAAGTTATTCGGATTATTAAGTCCAGACCCACCATTTCCAGGATTCATGTAAGATTCTATAATATAGAAAAATCTATGAGATAGAACTCCGAATGTGCATTGGGATTTGCTGATGGAATTGAAAAGGTCGAGGTAAGGTTGTTTCTTTAGGGGCTCAACTACTACGATCCCAATATATAGTATGATGTGACGATACAACGTGCTGACCTTAAAAAACGGTAGCCATGTATTAAACCAATCACACAAGAGGTGTTAGTAGGGATGTAATAACAAAAATACTTGTTAAATTTAAAAGGACTCTGCCACAGCTTTTTCTAAATCTATTTCGCAATTCTCTAAAACTGTCGCTTTAATCTTACTGTATAAATGTTGTGGTACTTGTCAATAAAAATAAAAAATAAAAATGAGCTATGAACTATGAATCTATATATTAATACGTGAAGCTTTGTACCCCGTTTTCCTAATATTTTTTTAAAATATATAAAAAAATCATAAATACAATAAAAAAGACAATGAGACACACTACCATGTATTTGACATACATAAAATCATCTATACTGTTTTGTTTATCATTAAAGTCTGTGCTCAAATTAAGAATAGAATAATATTGTTTGTTTTTAATATTATTTATCAGTGTCGCGCAGCGAGCTATGGAGACGGCTATGCTTAGTATTTCTCTACGGGACCGAATCAGAAATGAGGAGATCCGTAGAAGAACCAAAGTTACTGACATAGCCCGTAGGATTAGCACGCTGAAGTGGCAGTGGGCAGGCCACATAGCGCGAAGATCGGACGGCCGATGGGGCGGAAAGATCCTCGAGTGGAGACCACGTACTGGCAAGCGCAGTGTGGGACGGCCACCTACGAGATGGACCGACGACCTGGTAAGAACCGCTGGGTCACGTTGGATGCAGGTGGCAACGGACCGGCCGCACTGGAGATCACTTGGAGAGGCCTATGTTCAGCAGTGGACAATGGACAGGCTGAGATGATGATAGTGTAGCCTTGGCGAGATCTATGATTATAGAAATAAAATATACACTTTGACAATAGAACGATAATAATGTTCAAACTTAAAATTTCAATTAATTATAGTCCAATTTCGACTATTCGGGACCACGAGTTTAAATTAGGATCCAAAAATTAATTTATCAAAATTAAAATGATTAAAATGACGCTTGTTTATCTAAAACTAAACGCTAGTTTTGTTAGAAATTTTCATATTGACTTATGATACACTTTATCATAGCTTTTAACAAATCATTTTGAACTCACTCTAAATTTCAATTCACAAATACTAAATCACATTCAAAGTTTAAAAATAGTTGTATCAACTCTATACGTTATTCTTAGAGTCAACCCAGCCGCGGCGAGCACGCGCGTTGTGGGTGGATTTTTTCACGTTTCTCCGCTATTAGAATGGTAAACCCTCGGTGTAATTCTCTTTATTGTACCGACGAAGCGAACTATAGGAATGTTACGTACGCGCTCATATAAGTAACCTGTTAAGTACAAAAGTAAGCATAGACAAAAAGTAGTAATAATAATAATAATAATTTATTTATTTCTCTCTTAAAGGTATAGTACAAGTACAAAATTAAATGGAAATTAACCTTATAATTTATTTTGTAAGCCTTTGAAAGAGCTGAAGTCTGTACTAGGTTCAAAGACCTGTATTACTGATCTCCAGGCTCCCTCCTTCTTAAGATAGAATAGGTTAGGTTAAGTCGTGAACAGATGCTGCGGACTAGTGTTGAGAGATCATTAGGTGTTATCATTTAAGGTTATTATGCGTGTGTGTGTGTGTGTGTGTGTGTGTGTGTGTGTGAGTGATTGCCTCTTTAATAATTTGCTTTCGTAAATCATTTGTTAAGCCGATATAACGTTTCTTTATTATAATAAATGTTTACCTGTCATTGCAAAAGATGTCTGAACGAGCTCACTGTGCAGCTAGTGTTAATTGACTATTGGAGCGCATAGAAATTATGATACTCTGACACTAACATTTCTTCTATATCGTTCCCTCAATACTGAGGATCGCGACCACATCTAACATTCTTCTACTGTGTTCGATCATGGGTGGTATGGACCGCATGGTACAGACTACCACCAAGTGCTTCTCTTACTAGATCTGACCATCTGGCTGGTGTTCTGATCACGGCGCGCTTGCCCTCTGCCGCTAAAAACGCAGCACTGGATAGTGAACTAACCAGCTCATGGTGAATAGCCTTTGTAACCATACACAAAAACACCTATATAAGCTTTACAAGTTTTGGTGCATCTACCACAGAGTACAGTATCAGCGTATTTTTTTTTTTTAAAACGATCACGCCACCTTTACTGGTCCCGTGTTAAGTTCGTAAAGAGCTTGTGTTACAGGTACCAGATAACGGAAATAAATGTAAGATTTTTATTATACACATACATATATTTAATATAAATCCATAACCCTGGAAAAGACATTTTATATTTATCATACAAATAACTTCCCTTGGCGGGATTCGAACCCACGACCCCCTTGTGTAGTGACCATGTTACTTACCACTACACCAGACGGCCGTTGTAAATGGACCACAAAAGTCTACGGCACTGGTCAAACACGGTCGTGACGGATTGACTCTGCACTGTGGTAAATTAGCCATTAACGGAGTCATAGGTCGTGCAGTTGGGTAAGACAAGCTCTATGCGACTCGCAATTATGAGCTTCTCTAATTCATATTTTTCATTTCATTCAATACTAACACAGCGGAGTGAATAATAATAAATATTCATAATTACAACGGTCTGTGCTTGTGGTATCGTGCGGCCCAGTGCCCTTGAGCGGGCTCGTGCTTATTGGAATTTACCGAGCCCTCGTCCTGTGGACGCAGCGTGAGCTTTGCTAACCTTTGTGCCATTTTAACGACAGCCTTCGCTCGGACCACACTTTCAATTTTACGCGAGAACCGAGTCAATGGATTTTGCTCAAAATAAACTTATGCAATGCGTTCACAATTGATGCCGACTCGAAGATTTTGAAATGATTTAGATTTTTTTTTATTGCTTAGATGGTGGGACGAGCTCACAGCCCACCTGGTGTTAAGTGGGTACTGGAGCCCATGGACATCCACAACGTAAATTCGCCACCCACAAGTCGACTTAATAACGTAATTTGTTATCAGTCGACAATGCAACATATTGAGTTCTGTGATAATCAATTAAGACTTGTTTCTTTCATTAAAAAAAACAATGCTGTTTTCGCCTGAAGAGAGAGAAAGTAGAGGCGTATTTTTTATATATTTAATACTTTATGTAATTAATAAGTTATATAATAAATAAGTAGTATAATTTTTTCTGTGACCTACTTGCAGTGTTTCGTAAACTCTTGAAGGCACGCTTCGGTTCCCACGATACGACCTTTTGCATTCAGAACGCATTAAGTTCTTGAAAAAGGCGTAAAGAAATTTCAACTTTATATGTAGTTAAGATGCTATTTCAAAATGTTACACGGATTTGTATGTTAAAAACATACATACTTAGGTAATTTTTTTTAGCTTGAATTCAATTTAATTCAATTTTGTAAAGAACTGAGATATTAAATTTGTATTTTTTTCAACTTTATTTTTATTTCAATAAGATTGAATTGAGAACAAAGAAACTTTATATGTTCGCAAGAGCAAACTATACATTGATCCAGAAATACTATAATGTAATACTTGACTACTTTTGTAATTTATGTGTACAGAGGAGTTTTTCTACAAACTAGTGGTCCCGCAGTAGTCGAAATTCGACTATAATTAAATTGAATCGTAAGTTTGTACACTATTATGATTGTATTTTATACTTCTATAATCACAAATTTCGCCAAGACTACACTATAAAAAATATTAACAAAGCAAACAATATTTTATCTATTCTCAATTTGACAACAGACGCCAAGAACAAAAGTTTGTCAGTAAATAGTATGCATGCGTGTGTGCGTCAAATACATGGTATGTAGTGTGTGTAATGTTTTCTTTATTGATTTAATGTATCTTTTATGCATTAATTTAAAAAAATATTAGCATTGTGCACTTCTTCTCTACATTCTCTATAAGTGTGCAAAATTTCATATTCCTCCGTCCGCGCAATTTTCGTAAAAAGGGATACAAAGTTTTTGCTTCACGTATTAATATATAGATAAGAGTTGTTTTTTTTTTGTTATGGCCTTCGTACACAAACGAGCATGCGGCTCATCTGACAGGGAGTCATCGCCACTCGTGGACTTCAACAATGACATAGGCATTATTAAGGCAAATATTATGTGTATAATGTATGGGCATAGCTAAGTCGCTCTTAATGCTGTTAATGTTGGTGTTAGTTTCATTAATAAAAAATGCAAGGATGGTGATAATATGATGGTGATATTGATATCTAGAGCCCCAGTCTTCGTGCACCGTGCATTTTATTTCCAGAAATCATATAACCAAGTATAATTTTTAATCATTTTAAAGTTTTACGGCTATCTATGTACCATAATGACGCGATTGTGTTTGCAAAACTGCTTGCGCATGGGGAGAACTTAATAAAATCGAAAACCGTAGTATAAAAGCGTCACATATAATTATTTGTAACATTATTAAGTTCATACAAAAATTCACAAGACACAATTTCGACTGAAACTATCAATTATTGTCTAATTACACGTTTTTGCAAAAAGTTCGTAGTAGTATCTGAGCTTATTAATTCCAACAAAGCTTTTTAATGCCTTAACGGTTTTGATTTTTTGAATTATCAAGGAGATGATTACGGATAGTGATTGCTGTATTAGAAGATATTTTTTGTTTTTTTTTTTGTTTTAAAGAATTCGGCTCCAACGCCTTTGGCATTGATTTTGCCAATGTCAAAGTACATACAAAAATGACAGGTGCTTAGAGAGAAAAAAATTACTAAATACAAATAAATTTGGTCAGTTTATCCGTACGCGAATCTGTGAAGAAATATTTGTTAATCTTTAAAAATCAACATAATGATTGTTACAGTGTACCTTTTTTCTTAAATTTCGTCTTTTGCATTACTGCATAGCACCATCCAAAAACATTTAAAGTATTCACGAAATCATATCTCTCACGTTGTGTGTTCGTTGCTGCTATTTTCTCTCTAGTTCGTTTTGTGGCGAGGATGCGGTGCTAGGTACAATTGTAAATTATTTAAAGCGGCTCATGCTTTGTTGTCAATTTATTGGACCCCATAAGTCAGAGGTCTCGGGCACGCGTTCGACAAACTATAGCATTGTAATGTGAAGCAAATCGAGAGCCCGGACAAGTAAAGCGGCAAATATGAAAAGTGGAATATGAAAAACAACGGATTGTGCTTTCACTCTCTTTGGAATAACGCCTTTTAGTCCTACGTAACCGTTTTTTTCCTACCTATACTGATAGCCTTGAGAGGCTTTTTTTATTGCTTAGATGAGTGGACGAGCTCACAGCCCACCTGGTGTTAAGTGGTTACTGAGCCCATAGACATCTACAACGTAAATGCGCCACCAGTTTCGGAGTTATTTGGAAGGCAAAGCCAAGTTGGCGTCCAAAATGCTGGGAGTCCTCAACAGAAGCGGTACTTCGCGCCTGGACAAAGGTTTTTGCTTTATAAGACACAAGTCCGGCCTCGCGTGGAGTACTGCTCCCATTTCTGGGCCGGGGCTCCCAAATACCAGCTTCTTACATTTGACTCCATACAGAGGAGAGCCGTTCGGATTGTCGATAATCCCATTCTCACGGATCGTTTGGAACTTCTGGGTCTGCCGAGAGACTTGGGTTCCCTCTGTATTTTGTACCGTATATTCCATGGGGAGTGCTCTGAGGAATTGTTCGAGATGATACCGGCATCTCGTTCTTACCATCGCACCGCCCGCCATCGGAGTAGAGTTCATCCATACTACCTGGAGCCACTGCGGTCATCCACAGTGCGTTTCCAGAGGTCTTTTTTGCCACGTACCATCCGGCTATGGAATGAGCTCCCTCCACGGTGTTTCCCGAGCGCTATGACATGTCCTTCTTCAAACGAGGCTTTTGGAGAGTATTAAACGGTAGGCAGCGGCTTGGCTCTGCCCCTGGTATTGCTGAAGTCCATGGGCGACGGTAACCACTCACCATCAGGTGGGCCGTATGCTCGTCTGCCTACAAGGGCAATAAAAAAAAAAAAAATTCTCGATAGCGTAAAAGTTACCTGAAATTTGTATGCAGCTGGAACAGTGCCCCTAGCGGCAAATATAGGCAAACGTTCTTCCAACTCCATACAAATTTGACTTAACTTTTACGCTATCGAGAACCTTAAAAAACTCTCCCAAAAAACTCGCACTAAGCACAAAGATGACCGTGTGTGAAATTCGTTTCCGATTTTTATTTATTTGCTATTACGGACGAGTCAGGGATAGTTATGGTTGCGGAGAAGTTGCAGTATTGGTGATTGAGAAGGAGATATAAATGAAAACAGCTTTAGCTTGCGATTTTGAGCACTGGTTCTAATTCGTATAAGCTATGACCTAGTCTGGACAGGGGAGTTTTAAAGTTTCCTTATATAGCAGATACAAATCACTGGCTGTCTAGTTCTGAACGGGACCAACCTTGGCTTCACCTTGACTGGTCGAAAAGCTCAGACGGAAATATTTTGCTAGCATTTACCTTAGCAAAAGGAGCGCTTACCTGAATTTACCACCGAATCGAAATCGCGACCCACTGAGAAGATCCAGCGAGAAACTCAGTGGGCTAAACAAAATGGGGGTTACAATACCATATTAGAACTTGCGATCTACGCTTTATGAGCTGTGACTGTTTCGTATCTCGTAAACACGTTTATTTGCATTCACATTGAAAAACGTGGATTTGTGTATTTTCAAAGAGAAAATAATATCAGGACCAGTTCTTTCAGTATCTTACAAACTCTCACATACATATGCACATGTCGTTAATTCCATCATCTATCATTTCATAAAGATTCACCCGGATATTCGTATGGTTGACGCCCAAGATAAGATGATAATTAAGCGCTGTTTATCATCGAAAATAATTCTCAACTATCTGTTAACGTTGGACATGTCCTAGTTCTCTTCTTCTTCGTCGCTTTCTTCATTACTGAAGGACTTGTCCCTGAAGCTTGACTGTGGCCTGTCTCGTAAGCTGTTTCCACCTCGTCGGGTCCTCAGCTTCTCGAATGACGATTGCAAGTGGCAGCCTAGTTCTTAGGAAACTTAAATAAGACTGCATATCGGGTCAGCAAAATTTATCTCTGGGAACGCTCCAAGGATGAGCGCAGTGGTTCCGCGTGTATTTCATGGATGGTAACTCGTTAGCCGTCCTATGTCAACGGTTCACGTGATCATTTGTTACGGTAATTCAAGTATTTTCCATTGTCTAAAACTTTTCGAACAATACAAAAACGGTTCGTTACAGTAAATCACTCACGCTAATTACTTTGATCATACCTTTCAACGTATAACAAGGTCTAAATCAATAATCAACTTTTAAAATATACTATAACTTTTTTTGGAAATTTAATTGCTTAGCTATGTTTTTTTTTTATTGGAAATTGTGGGTATCCTTGCCTATGTAAGGCTGCCTGTCCACCGGAGCGGAGCAAGGCAGTGGAGCGGAGAAACGGAGAAATATTAACCAATAAGATTGCACAAAATCATTAAATGATCGATTTAATGATCTCAAAATCATTAAATGATTGATTTAATGATCATTTAATGGTAAGTAGTGGTTTAGTCGTGGACATAGCCGCTGCCGAATACCGATACAAGGCACTTTGATAAAAAATCTCAATATGTACTTCAATATTATGTGTGTTAGGTTTTTTTATTGCCTTTGTAGGCAGACGAGCATACGGCCCACCTGATGATAAGTGGTAATTTTGTTAAATAAATATAAAACATAAAACTTGTAGCTTATTATATTTAGTAAGATGTTTGACCACAACTCTACAAAATATTATCGACAGGAAAGGTTGTATTGTTTTCCTGTCTCTCATTTGCATACAGACGTCCATCTGCCTCGACCAAAACACATCAAGATCGCTTCGAACTGTTTTTTTTATTTATTTTATTTTATTCCAATCCCACACCCCCTTTTAATCTGGCCCACATCTACCGAGTCATTATTCAAATTTTATCACAAAGTGTGTAGATACAGATAGCCTGTTGAATTTTGAACTATGGTACCTTAATTGAAAATTGAAGATTATCAATCGAATCGAAGGAAAAATCTCAAATTGCAAAAAAAAAAACTTTCACGTATAGATATTTTGATACGAAAAGGCTGCGGGGCGGAGATGGTTGCAAGTTCGGGGCAGAGGTGCGGGAAGGGGGAAGATGCGCGGGCGTAGGGCAGAGGTCACGCGAGCCTGCGGCGTTTATAGTGTGGTGGTGAGATTACTATCGATAAAAGAGATTATTATTATATCGACTTAGTTTTATTTTGAATATCCCTTAAGCCCAATTGGTTGGGTTGTGTCTTCAAAGAGTTGGTTGATAATAACTGAATATGGAAAATACGTGTATCTTCTATTTATTTATTGCAATAATATATCGTAAAAAGTTTGCAGTATTTCATGAACCGTATGCAACTGCAATTGAAAAAATTTTTTTTTAAATTTCGATTTTTTTTGTGCCTGATGAAGGATATGCAGATGCCTACTTATGAAGAATGTAACACGAGGCAAACGCAAAAGAATCGATACGCTTTGCGATACAATACGATTGCTAGAATGTGGTACTGGATAAGGATATTCCACCAACCCTGGACCAAACGACACGCCTACGTTTCTTAGAGGAGGTAAAAGTCAAGGAGAGGTCATCCATAGCGCAGTAAAGGATTTTTCGACATCTTTAACATGTGCAGTAACATCCGGCAGACTTTATTGAATGACTCATTATTCAAGATAGGGACAACGTAGTGTGCTGGACTAACCGAAGAAAGACGCTCACGAAGATACCAAGAGCATTCGCCAGTTCTATGTTCAAGATCAGTCAAAACGCAATGCAAAACATTCAGTACACCTTGATTGAATGTGACCATAACTGCTCGAAAAGAGCATTACGACTCTGAAGAAGTGACTTTTGCTTATGCTGCGTTTGATTTCGGCGGTTAAAAAACTCCACAGACATTATTATGTTAATACTACTGTCTAGCGTGAGCAGTTTCCAGTAATCATCGACAATTATCCTTGCTTATCAAACAGGACACATGATTTCTTCGCGGCAGAAATAGTCGAAACACTAGTACAAGCATATGCAGGTTCTCAATATGCGATTCAGTACCATTATCAAACTACTTTTAAGCTTATCTAAGTTAATGCATTTGTATGTGTTTGTTGACTTTAAAAAAACTTATTGCGTAAAATTTATGATATAAATCTCTATAATTATGTATACTCGACAATCGAAACATAAAGTCGGATCTACTTTTGGCTTTTATTTCGTTAATAGTTTTTGTCTTTATCTTTTGTATGAGAATGTGATCTTAAGATTTATGTCTATGTATAGACTTTTTTATTTTATTTTTATTGCTTTGATGGGTGGACGAGCTCACAGCCCACCTGATGTTAAGTGGTTACTGGAGCCCATGCACATCTACAACGTAAATGCGCCATCCACCTTGAGATATAAGTTCTAAGATCTCAGTACAATTACAACGGCTACCCCACCTTTCAAGCCAAAACTTCTGCTTCACGGCAAAAATAGGCGGGGTGGTGGTACCTACCCGTGCGGACTCACAAGAGGTCCTATCACCAGTAACAATCTTAGATAGCTATAATATAGTATTAAAACTTAAATACCACAAAATATCTTCACGGATATCGACAAACACTATCGGCAAACACTAGACCCACACGCCTCTGCTCAACAAAAACGTCATGGCGAAAACCATAGTTTTAATTCAACCAGTCGTATATACGTGGATACACATATGTACATACGTGTTACCTAATGCCTCGCGTGAGCGCGCGTCACAGTTTCAATTGAAAGTATTTTTTAGGGCATCACTTCGCGTTGAACGAACGGGTTTGGCGACTATTCACTGTCGAGTGTATTTAGTCAATTTTACGGTTCGAATTTTTGTTCGTTCAAGAGTCTATAAATTGTTTGGAACAACGTAATTGTGGTGTAATAGTCAAACGTTGAGCTATTAGGCGATAAAATTAACAAAGTAATGACAAAAATATTGAATGCTCCCATATATTAAGCACAGCTTTTAGCTTTGACGATGTATTTGTTGAGTTACTCTAAATTATGCTAATGTTTTCTTTTTGAATAAAATCTCAGTTTCAAAATTTAATATTATATTAACCCTTTGACTGCCATGCAGGTCACATGTACCTCTCGTGGCGCACTGAAGTAATTATGTCGATTTTTCTCTTTTTTTTTACTAAGGCGCCGTAATATCTTTTAGACTCCGGGAACGATGAATCCGATGCTACGAAGAAAGAGTCTATTTCAAAAAGTCCTAAAGGACTAAAGCATGTACATTAACAAACAAAATAAGGCAAAATTAGGAAATCCAGGCGTCTAAGTAACAGAAATCGAGATAATTACTTCAGAGCGCCGCGTAGGGCACCGGTGACCTACACGGCAGTTAAAGGGTTAAAACATAATATTTAATTCTAAAATATATATATTTTTATTTTTTTATTGCTTAGGTGTTTGAACGAGCTCACGGCCCACCCGGTGTCAAGTGGTTACTGTAGCCCATAGACATCTACAACGTAAATGCGCCACCCACCTTGAGATATAAGTTCTAAGGTCTCAGGATAGTTACAATGGCTGCCTCACCCTTCAAGCCGAAGCGCATTACTGCTCCACGGCAGAAATAGGCGGGGTGGTGGTGCCTACCGTACGGCCTCACATGACGTCCTACCACCAGAGTATATACAACAATGTACGTGAGGAATATAATTGAATCTTCGTTAACTGATAATTTACTGTTGTTTCCTCTAGGCGGCGATGTCACCCAGACTGGGAATCGGGACCATTATAAATGAATAATTTTATTGAGGAATGTTCCATAAAATTTTCTCAATTACATTCCGTAGGGCTTCCAATATCGAATGGTCGAGCCTCGATCAAACATGATCGTTATATCTCATCGGACTTCATCACAAAGGTTTCTCTCTTAACAATTGCCAAAAAATTCCTTAAAACATTTACGATCGTTGATTTACCCGACTCTCGAAATTTTGTTTTCATTTCACCCTGCCTATTTCAGCCGTGAAGCAGTAATGCGTTTCGGTTGAAGGGTAGGGCAGCCGTTGTAACTATAATGAGACCTTAGAACTTATACCTCAAGATGCGTGGCGCATTTACGTTGTAGACGTCTATGGGTTCCAGTAACCACTTAAAACCAAGTGGGCTGTGAGCTCGTCCACCCATTTAAGCAATAAAAAAAACAAAAAAAAGCGTGACTAATATGTTCTTTTGACAAAACAATACTATACATTATAGTATGCTCACACTGACTGGGGTGTAATGAAGTGTGATGAACCGGCGAAGGTGGTGGTGGAGCAAGTCAATGACACAGCAAATACAGCTTATTAAATTTTTCTTAATTAGAACGATTATTTTATTATTTATTTTACTGCTTCATTCTCTTTATACTTCATTGACTGATTAACAGGCTAGGTACTACACAGAACAGCTTCTTCTGCTCATCTTTTTTCTTTGTGAGCTTTTTATTTTATTAGGCGTTTCAATTCTCAGTCATGACTCGCAGAGCTTATTCTTAACGTCTAAGACTAAAAAACATTTTATACGAGTATACTAATATTTGCGTATTTTATGTTCATTGTAAATATTTTGGAGTGAACGAAGAAATGGTATATGATAGAAGAGTATGGAAGGAGAAAACATGTTGCGCCGACCCCAGGTAACTGGGAGAAGGGCAGGATAATGATGATGATGATGATGATGATGATGATGATGTAAATATTTTGGAAGCATTTATATTTGTTTGTCGCTTGGTAGTTAGTAGTCTTGTAGAAGGTAAGACGGACTCATAATAAAAATGTGAGTATAATATGAACATTATACAAAAGTCAGAAGAAAATTCACCGATTGATTAATAATCAACTTTTATAAGCATCGTATTAAAATAACATACTATCGTATAAATATTCAAGATGAAATAACCATAAAATCAACCCTACACGTTAACAATAAAAAAGACATTCAAAGCACGCGATCTTTAAACATGTGTTCATCATTATAGACGAACTCTGAATACTTTGAATTCCGGCCGCAAATGCTCACACAATACTCAACAATAGTCAGTTCGACTCAATTAAATCTTAATTCGTATAAAGGAGTCGATTAATGAAATTAAGTCGGCATTTAGTCGATTTGAGCATCGAGAAGCCACAATGGCCTTAAATAGTAACAAACGATTGAAAGGATCCACGAATTTCAACATAACAAAAGCCCTAACTAACTCGCATCGCGGCGTGACTATTAAAATTTAACGACATGATTTATTCGAATTGAAATAATAATAAAAAGATAACTCAAGAGAGAAAAAGGGTACGTTGTTACGATCCATTTTTCATAAAACGCAGTTGGTAGCAAATGGCCAAATAAAAAATGTTTTAACAGGACCGACACTTTATGAAAAACAGAGTCCGACTGTGAGCGGGCTTTGTCATCGGTCGGAGAATTTATTCATGGTAACCTGTTGAGCTCCAGCGGTGAATAAAATATAAAGAATATTCCATATTTCTGGATTCGTGTTACGTAACTGGTATGGTACGTGGAAAATGTTGTCCATTAAAACTAGCCACTCGAGAATAGTCGGCGGTATAGTTGTTTGTTATTCTAAAAGAAACGGTAAAGTTGGTTGAGTTATTGAATTCATTATAAAGATTACGTTTTTTTTTTTTTGTGAATAATTTTTCTTTTTTTTTTGTATTGTACACGCCATAAAATTAGTTGAAACACGTTTTCAACGGCCTAGTTGACGTCAGCGCCAGTGGGCTTACATTAGGAATTCACAAAATATGAAGTTCCGAAGATCGCTAGTATAAATAGCAAAGAAAACCAATCAATATTTTCCTTTGTATCGAGACAGTTTTAATTGTGACAAAATTAACAAAATAGTATTGTCGATTTATATCTTCTTATTTAACACAATTTAAATGTTTTATTATCCTCAATCGAATAATTCCACAACAATTTTTTACGGGTGTTGATTAATTAATATTTTTTGAAGTGAAAACTTCTTTAGAATCGTTGTGATTTCAAACCGGATGCAACAGATAAAACGACAGGTAAGAGACACAAATACAAAAATGTGTAGGATGAAGCCAGCAAAGAATGAGACAGAAATATACATACTATTTAATACAGCGCCATCTGTGAGATTTTTTAATACTAACGTGTGTATGAAAGCTCTTGTAGTGAATTTTAATTTAGGATTATACGTGAAATTAAAATATCAATTCACAGAGGGCGCTACCTTACAATTATTTACTAATGACAAAATTTTACATAAACTTAAGACGTTTAGGATAATTGTATTTTAATTTTGGAAGGTTTCACTTCTACCACGTGTGAATTGCACACATTTTTTTAAATCACCGAACTTCCTTCCTGCCGCGCCCAAAAATAAAATATTTGGTCATTCTCTTAGTGGTAGCCGTCTCATTTATAATATTTTATAGAAATCAACTAAACAGAATCGAGAACATTAACATGGACTATACAAAGGGTCATGCTCCGATTCCACAAGGCATTTTATTGTAAATTACTTAACATTAGTGTGACCAAAAGAATGTATGTTTATGTTGATTTTATTTAACGAGCAAACCTGTGATGGTAATATTAGTAGGATACGGGCACGTCATTTCGGATCCTCCCGATTCACTAACGGTACTTTTAGGTACCTCAAGCACGCTAACACAAGGAAGTATTGTTTCGTTTCTTTTAGCTGATATGGACAATGTAGCTGATGTAAGCGAAGACTGGAGCCAGTCACAAGGTAATCTTGAGAGAAGTTTCACTTCGGTACTACAATAATTTGATACTCGAAATATGGTTCGGAGCAGAGTTCATCCATATCATCTGGAACCGCTGCGTTCATCGACAGTGCGTTTCCAGAGGTCTTTTTTGCCACGTACCATCCGGCTATGGAATGAGCTCCCCTCCACGGTGTTTCCCGAGCGCTATGATATGTCCTTCTTCAAACGAGCCTTGTGGAGAGTATTAAGCGGCAGGCAGCGCCTTGGCTCTGCCCCTGATATTGGTGAAGTCCATTGGCGGCGGTAACCACTCACCATCAGGTGGGCCGTATGCTCGTCTGCCTATAAGGGCAATAAAAAATAAATAAATAAAAACATTAGATTGTGAATTCCGCCACTGTCTTAAGACGCGACACTGAAGTATCAACTGCTCAAAAGTTATTATCCAGTTTTCACAAACCGCCCTGCCACCAGCATTATCCACAGCAATTCAATTTTATGGTCAACAAAAACATACGTTCAAAATATTGTTTCTTAAAAAAAACTGGTCATAGATATATTTTTAGAGGCGTATACACATTCGTTACGTTTAATCTAGTTATATTCAGACGTGGGCGGACGAATATTTGTTCTTGCATCGTGATTTTATAATTGCCTTAAATTTCTGTCTGTTGTATACACCTTACTTATCAAGCTGGCCACAAAATTTCTATAAGTAAAGATCAAACAAATTTAGTTATTTTTCCGCAAAAAGTCACGTAGTAAGTCAGAGGTAGTAAATAAATTTGATACTAATTGTATAATTATTGTACGATGGTCTTTTTTAAGGCACGAGTCAGCGAATTAATTATATTACAGATCACCTGTTCCACCCTTTAAAGTGTGTTAGCTTGCGACTGGTTTACCGCTCGACCGGTAATATTTAAAATTAGCGTAATAACTAATGGAAAGCTAAACCATCGTGTTTTTTTTTTATTTCTCTACCTCTTCACTGGTAGCCTAAAGGGCTATTTCAGCTACGCAAGACGTGTAGGTGAGCTCACGTGCTTAACCTGATGAAATTTGCTAATACTAGCTCTAGCAAGAGCAGCGCTTCGCAGCTATTATCGTGCTTTTATGTCCCGCAATGCAGTGATTCGTTCCAATTTGAAGAGTAGGGCAGTGACAATATAAATGAGAGCTCTTTCCAGTAATCCCTAATAACTTACGCGTTTATCTACAACAGTAAAACAGTTTTTTTTTGGGATCTTGTATAAATGTATGTTCGTAAATTCTAGCGCGCAATGAAAAATTATCGCATCGGCATTCAAGTGCAACATACAAACCCAGCTATAGTTGAAATAATGATAAACAAATTATAAATAACTAGATCAATACATATAAGAAAACAGTAGAACCTGGTGTCTGTACTGCATCTTTCCAGCGGCGTGGAAAGAAGCTGACGTTATCGCCACACACAAGCCGGGCAAACCGAAGAACGAAACCGCGAGTTACCGCCTCATCAGTCTCCTCCCGGCGATAGGCAAACTATACGAACGGCTCCTTCGTAAACGCCTCTGGGACTTCGTATCCGTGAACAAAATTCTTATAGACGAGCAGTTTGGATTCCGCGCCAGACACTCGTGCGTCCATCAAGTGCACCGCCTCACGGAGCACATCTTACTAGGGCTGAATAGGCGGAAACCCATTCCGACAGGAGCCCTCTTCTTCGATATAGCGAAGGCGTTCGACAAAGTCTGGCACAACGGTTTGATATACAAACTGTATAACATGGGAGTGCCAGACAGACTCGTGCTTATCATACGAGACTACTTGTCGAACCGTTCGTTCCGATATCGAGTCGAGGGAACGCGTTCCCGGCCCTGTCACGTCACAGCCGGAGTCCCGCAAGGCTCCGCCCTCTCCCCGTTACTATTTAGTTTGTATATCAATGATATACCCCGGTCTCCGGAGACCCATCTGGCGCTCTTCGCCGATGACACCGCCATCTACTACTCGTGTACATCGACATCAACCCCACGAAAAGCACAGCGGAGTACTCTTCAAAAAAGGGGTCGCCCTCCGAACACCACGCTGAGCATCCCCCTCCCGACTAGGCGCGTCAACACCTCCGCCCCCGCCATTCGCCCAATCACGATGTTCGACCAGCCCATACCGTGGGCCCCGAAGGTCAAATATTTAGGCGTCACCCTCGACAGTAGGATGACATTCCGCCCTCACATCAAGACGGTACGCGACCGTGCCGCCTTCATTCTAGGACGTCTCTACCCGATGATATGTAGGCGAAGTAAAATGTCCCTTAGAAATAAGGTGACACTCTACAAAACTTGCATACGCCCCGTCATGACCTATGCAAGTGTAGTGTTCGCTCACGCGGCCCGCACTCACTTAAAGTCATTCCAAATTATTCAATCCCGTTTTTGCAGGATAGCCGTCAGAGCCCCGTGGTTCGTCAGGAACGTCGACCTCCATGACGACCTGGACTTAGAGTCCACCAGTAAGTATATGCAGTCGGCGTCGATGCGCCACTTCGATAAAGCGGCACGACACGAGAACCCTCTCATCGTGGCCGCCGGTAACTACATTCCCGATCCTGCGGACAGAATGGAAAGCAGTCGACGTCGCCCAAAACACGTCATCTCGGATCCTCCCGATCCACTAACGGTGCTTCTAGGTACTTCAAGCACCGATCACCATTCTCGTCGAACCCGTCGCTTGCGACGAAGGGCTCGACGAGTAAATTAACTCTCAGACACAGCCCACTGAGTTTCTCGCCGGATCTTCTCAGTGGGTCGCGTTTCCGATCCGGTGGTAGATTCTGCGAAGCACGGCTCTTGCTAGGGTTCGTGTTAGCAACGTCATCAGGTTTGAGCCCCGTGAGCTCACCTACAAAAGTTAGGGTTACGCTGATATAGCCTCTCAAGGCTCTCAGCTTAGGTAGGAAAAAAAAAAAAAAAAAAAGGTGTCTGTAGATTGGTGAATATCAAAAATTCAAATCTATTTGTTTATGCCTAAGTAACTACTGAACGAATTTTTAGCTTAACAAATTTAGTGTCGTTAAAAACAGAAGTTACAAAAAAGACTGTTGTTTTTAAAATATTTTTTAAAACACTTTATAATTATGTTAGAAATTGAACTGATTTTAACGAAATTCGGTACATTAGGAAATTATAAAGGGTTATAGTAAGGTAAGGTAGGTAAGGCAATAAGGATAAAGGAATAATTTCTTAAGCTCACTGTTGAGTACGGAATCTTCGCTCACGCCACTAAAGCTGATGTGAAATAAAACTGAAACTCCAGACTAAGAGACGCCGAGAAACAAATCGCTCCCAGAAGAATCAAAGAACATAAACATCCTTGAAAATCGTATAATCGATGCAATTCTTCAAGGTCATCATGACTCGACATTTTACGTTGTGAGAACTCACCCTTATGTCATCATATTGTGTTCCGAACATCGAGATGACATTGACAAAGGGTGTTGGCACAAACTCGGGGATGGACAAAAGTTTTTTTTTCTTCATATTAAACTAGCGAAAAAAGTAAAATTTATATGGTTCTAGAAAAGGAGCAAGCAGCCAGCACCTGTCACTAATTGCCACCTTTTGGCGGCATCGTTTTTGTGCTGTAAAAAATATTAGTCATAAGACGTTTTCGTTATTACGTTTAGAGGTTTGATTTACGTAAAAAGTTTTATTGAATATCTCGTATTGTAACGCTGGGTCGCCAGTTGTGGATGATCGAAGAAACGTTCTTTTGTAATTCGAATATGAGTTAATGAGGCTTTTATGTCAAATCTGCGAGATGTTTTGTTCGATTTAGAATCAAATTGGTCGTGTTCAATGTCAATAAATTCCAATGAAAAACAAATCACACTGTATATAAGTATTATATAATTAAAAAAAGTTTATAAGGTGAGGATAGCTTATAATAAAAATACATAATTGAATTAAGAATAATCAAAAGATCTACGGTATACTAATTATCTTATTGCCCTCTCGTATTGATCTCGTATAGGTACGCAAGAAGGACATCCAGATACCGTAGCGTTTTCTCCGTTCTTTGTGAATCAATTAACTTTTTTGTGGTAAATGAAAGTGGACTGTATTTATTGCTTTTGAGATATTTATTAGTCCTTATGTGATAAATTAAAGATTGAATATAACAGAAATATTAAATCGATGCGTCGCTTTTGGCGGCTGGATTTGAAAGGGAAAAAGTATCATAGCGGACGTGATTCGTCGACACTTTTGACGGTCCGAAATCAAACACTAGTCAACAAAAATCTCGACGAGGCAAAATATAGAAATAGGTGGAGAGGAATAGTGAGAATACTCGAGAATAGTGTGATTCTTCTCTGATCCTCAACACCGACGTAATGACTGAGAACTTGAAAGAGGAGCTTTTATGAATAAAAAGCTACAATAACAAAAATAAGATTTTAAATTATATTACACGAATTGAATCAAGAATTTGATGATCATTAGGTGATCAGTATCATACGTCTATAATTAAATCTATCTCAAGGACGTTTGACGCAAAATGTTACGATGCCTATGTTTGCTACGGACCACTGCTTAATATTTAACGGCACATTCTTTAATCACAGCGCGTTCCTGAACCACTTTCAACAAATTTAGCGAAAATAATTTCCTGGTAGAAATAGCGCTGTGGTTCATTAGTTATGATTTTTTTCTTAACCTGTATCTAATAAATTTATAAAGTTCTTAGCAATTCATTCGACTAAGGGCTGACTAGTGTACAACAAAATCTCGCTTAGATTACCTGTTGCTGTTTGATTTTCGGGCTAAGCATTCTTATCCAGTATGTTTCCGCAGCAGTTGACACAAGCGTGGAACACACTGCTTTTATTATATAGCAGCTATGTTAGTTTCCTTACGCAACGCATAGTTTTCATTCTTAACTAAGATTCGATGAAAAACTCATAAACAATCACGAAGGCTTAATAAACGGTAACACCCACCTATCTGTCGACACCGCCCGGTCATAAGGTCAACATCTGCCCGTGAACGGGACACTAATATTATGTATCTCTATTCAATAACAGTTACATTACATGTTCAAATCAATCATCGGCTTGAATACATTCGATGTATCGTGCCTCTATCGAGTAACTTAATAAATATCGTGTGGGTTTCTAAGGTGACCATGATTTTAAATGTTTTTTTTTAAATATTTATTGAATGCGTAGATCAGTGCGTTCGCTCGTCGAGACCAAGCGGATGTTGTGGACCTTTTTGAGACATTTTGAGGCGTGAGGTCGAAGTCTCAATTGTATTGTCTAACATATGCCCTATACTTGAAACCGGAATGTGTAACTCCTTCACGGCAGATATATGCAGAATGTTGGTACCTGTCTAGGCTGGATTTCAATATACACTATGACCAATAATAAAGGCTTTCTAAGGCGATCATTAATTTCTGTTTGATTTGAATAAGATCATGTCAAATCGCACTAACAATTATTAAATAAAATTCTAATCTATAATATCATATTGATACGATATCATAAACTTAACATAAATATCGTGTGTAAGAATTTGGTATATAGTTTAAATAATCAAAAGATTTCCCGTATGTACAAATTTTAGACTTATTGAATTAAAAACAACAAGTTTCTGTTATGTTACGAGTACGTGAAAAATATAGTATTAGTATAATATAACCACTGAGATTTTACGTGAAAAATATATTATAGTATTAGTATAATATAACCACTGAGTATTACAACCTGTAATTATTTTTCATATCCAAAGTTTTACATATGACGTGGTCACCGTTATCCTTTATAAGATGCACGTGGCTTTTGTGATCGAATGTTTTGGTTATATGAATGAACTCGATCAAGATAAATTTAATTAAACGAACAATCATCTCTATATACCGACTTTAAAGTACCTATATTCGATTATTATTTCGTTTCCAGGTGGTTGTCGGTATGGAGACCACCTGGATGTGTTTGAGCTGCGCTGGTATTAAGGTCTTAAATGTTAAAGGAACTGTAATTTTTTTTACGATTTAAGGTTTACTGTTAGCCCGGAGGCCTTTCCAGTTTCACCAGGACAGGTGGATCTGTAAATACAGGTTAAAGTTCATTATTTAGAAAGTGAATGGTAACATTTTTGATGGGTGGATAGACAACAACAACGTATTTTTTTTTATTGCTTAGATGGGTGGACGAGCTCACAGCCCACCTGGTGTTAAGTGGTTACTGGAGCCCATAGACATCTACAACGTAAATGCGCCACCCACCTTGAAAAATGAGTTCTAAGGTCTCAAGTATAGTTACGACGGCTGCCCCACCCTTCAAACCGAAACGCAGTACTGCTTCACGGCAGAAATAGGCGGGGTGGTGGAAATGCTACCACTGAACTTGAGATATGAGTTCTAAGTCTCAGTTTTTATAGCACAACAGTTTTTCCACCTTCGAACCTAAGCCCATTTGTGCTTCACCATAGGAATTAGACAATAACCTACCCGCGCGGGTTTCCATGACGTTATACCACAGGTAATGTATATACCAATTTTTTTATGATTGTGGGATTACTGGTGGTGGCCCGGAGGTGTTTCCAGTTTCACCAGGATAGGTGGGCGAGCAAGGGCTCAGCCAGTAGGGGTGGAATTTGTTAACAGCTACCCGAGCGCCTCCAAAGGAGACCTAACAACTCAAGAGTAGCATATACCTATATATGTAAATACTACAATATTGATTACTAGTGAATACGAGCCAGGCTTTTTATTGCCTAATTGTCAATTTTAAAACAAAAAAAAAAATATACTTTTACAATAATTTACAACGCTTCGCCCACCGTGGCACTCAACACAAAACGTGATATATCCAATATGCCGTAGTGTTTATGAAACTAAAATTCCAATAAACAAAATAATTGTCAGTTTTATTGACAATGGGCACGCTTCGAGCACAAAGAACACTGCAATCAATATAGATGCAACAATCAATTTAATGTTCGGCTGTTAGAATGGGCTTTGTACGATATATCTTGGACGATACGATTTGTAGTTGGTAACTGTCGTATTCATCTAATAACAATTATTATTATTTCAAAATTTGACACTTCATGTGTTCTCGAAATTTCGCCGCTGTTGCAAAAGCCCTGACCACGGCTAGATTGTTCCTGCTAAGAACCCATTATATTACATTTTATTAATTCTTAATTTAAAATATATTAACAATTCATGATAAATAATTTAGAGACAAAATAAAACTGATCATCACCGGAGATGATAAAAACTATAGTAGACCGCAACGATTACTTTGTCTTCGTAGATTCTGTCAATGAAACCTTTAGAGTTCTAGAAGAGAACTTCTAAATCTAGTGTATTTTGCATTAATTTTATTATTATAACAGTGATAAGTCAAACGAAAAACAAAAACTTGTTTATCTTATCCAAAGTAAGCCCGTAGTTTGAAAATGGCAAAAAGAATGGATTTGTCTTGCTTATAATAGTTACAATAAAACGCAGAAAGGAAAATAGCCCAATAAATGAATATTATTTCTTGATAACGCCACGCTGTCATTTTCTGTATGCGATTGTTTCTCTGAAACTTATTGGCTCAAATAGCCCAGGTGGCCATTCTGCGAGTAATGTATTCTACCCATATTTTTTTTCTACCTATGCTGAGAGCCTTGAGAGGCTATTTCAGCTTCACCCTAACGAGTACGTGAGCTCACCGGGCTCAAACCGGAGTGTTGCTAACACTGGCCCTAGCAAGAGCAGTGCTTCGCAGAATCTACCACCGGATCGGAAACGCGACCCACTGAGAAGATCCGGCGAGAAACTCAGTGGGCTGTGTCTGTAGGTTGATTCGCTCGTCGAGCCCTTCGTCGCAAGCGACGGGTTCAACAAATACGGTGACCGGTGCCTGTGGTACCTAAAAGCACCGTTAATGGATCGGGAGGATTCGTAATGACGTGTTCTACCCAATGCTACATTACCTTCGCTACTATTTTCATCTTATCATTAAAAAGCTCCGAACACAGCCCTGCTCTGATCACCGTTACAGTAACTCAAAGAATGATCATTAATAAACAGTGAAAAAGCCAAATAACCAATTCATTTGCCTCGATGCGAATTTGTGACGGTTAATTCAAAGATCGTGTCGGTATCGGACGCTAACATCAGATCCATTCTAAGCGTAACAATTATCATAGTTTACGGCGCTTAGTTATGGTTTCGCTTTAAGCGTAGAAATTATAATTGTTTTACTTCAACGGAAAATTGTGTGATTTGTTTGTGTTTTTATGGTCAATAAAGTATAAGGAAAAACGCTTTTGGCATCACGTTTTAGAGATGAATCGATGAATACAAAGGACTGGTTACTACGCAATTATTTGCTATAGGAATAGTTATTGATAGAGTATGTGTTTGTGATAAATTTGAAAAATACAAGTTTGCTACATACATATTATTCAGAGAGGTTTATCATTTTGAGAGGTAAAAGGTTTAAGTGACATTTTGGTCGACGTTGCCCAAAACACGTCATTACGGATCCTCCTGATCCATTAACGATGCTTTTGCGTACCACAAGCACCGGTCACCGTCCTCGTCGAACCCGTCGCTTGCGACGAAGGGCTCGACAAGCGAATTAACCCACAGACACAGCTCACTGAGTTTCTCGTCGGATCTTCTCAGTGGTTCGCGTTTCCGATCTGGTGGTGGATTCTGCGAAGCGCTGCTCTTGCTAGGGCCAGTGTTAGCACCACTCCGGTTTGAGCCCCGTGAGCTCACCTACATTTTAGGGCTAAGCTGATATAGCCTCTCAAAGCTATCAGCATAGGTAGAAAAAAAAGACATTTTAGCATTTTTACACGAGAGCTATTTAAAGTTAAAAATTTGGAAAAAATATCATAACAAAAAAAAACTTCTTCAGCTATATATTTGAATAGAGTTAACTTAATTTAAGTTCAATTAAAAACAGCAAGCTATTGATGCTTAAACCATATAAAACGCACCTTTATTTACAAAGATAAATGTCGAACGCATCTGTATGTACAATGATAAATGTCGCGTAAGTATTAAACGAAATGTCGCGTTTCACCCCTCGATTTAGATTACACGTGAATCATCCCAAAATGATGACGAGTAGAACATAGACCAATCACCTGAATCACAGATCAATTCAACACCGTACTATAAATTTTCGCATTTAAAAAAATGCAAGACCTTTCAGTTTGAAGAGTAGAATAGTTGCTATACCAATGTAATCGAATCTTTAATCTTATGTCTCAAAGTGGTTTTTAACTCCTATAAAACCAAGATAAGCCAAATACTTTTTACTAATAAGTAATAATAGTAAATACGCCGAATCGATCTGCTCTTCGTAATCGCGAAGAAAATACGTTATTTTTCTTAGTCGAATCTTTCCGCAATTGAATGTATTTTATTCAATACAATACCAGAACACTAACAACGAACATATGACATACTGCGCTCCCAATTAAGGCGGTGCTCCCTGCTGAGACCGCATCTACTGGAGAAGACTTCGATTTAAATAGTTGGGACACGACTTAGACGTTCACACTAAAATCAACTCTAATTCTAAAGCTTTAAAGATTATTTGAACCTTAGTAGCAAATGACACTGGAAACTATTAGATGGCCTTAAGTCATTCAGCATTATTTCTTCAAGAAAAAGGAGTATATTCTAATGGCGACAAGAGGAAAAGTAAATGATAGTTTATTTTAAATGGATTTATAGCTCAGTCATTTTGCTTCTATAGTTTTTGCTTAAATTAATACGTTATTATGATTTGAATTTTATTTTTATTTTTATTGTTTAGATGGATGGACGAGCTCACAGCCCACCTGGTGTTAAGTGGTTACTGGAGCCCATAGACATCTACAACGTAAATGCGCCACCCACCTCGAGATATAAGTTCTAAGATCTCAGTATAGTTACAACGGCTACCCCACCCTTCGAACCAAAACGCATTACTGCTTCACGGCGGAAATAGGCGGGGTGGTGGTACCTACCCGTGCGGACTCACAAGAGATCCTACCACCAGTGAATTTGTTTACTTATAATTAGAATAGGAATTTAAATTTACGATTCTGTGTTTTCTTAGATTATTTCATTACAAATTAATATACAAGTTACAAACAAACTGTAATTAGTATTGATAACAAAGCAATGTACGACAATCGATTATAAGGTCGATAGCATTGTATGTATGTAGAAAAATAATTTTTTATTTATTTAGATTACGGCTTCATGAAATATAAACCTATTAATACATTATAAAAGAAGCGTTATGTAAATTCTCTATTATGAATAATACCTTTTGATATAACAAGCCCATAAAGGTGTGATAACACATTATAAATGTTAATAAGTTAGCAATATTTTACGTTGGTATCAAGGTGGAATGTTGTTAACGTAGCTTACTGATTATAACTCAAACAAAAACAAATTTGAATATGTCTCAACTATTCGTTCATATATAGATAAAACCCAATAGCATGTACAAAACTAAAGAGCGATGACCAGTTTCAGTTAATTAAAAGTAAACATAATATATTATGTGAATCGTAAAGAAATTGCAGAAGTTACGAGACGCCTATAGCCTAGAGCTCAGTTTGATGGATAGATTTGACTCTTCTCTGTTAACATAGATTAACAATAAGCACAGAGCATAATACGTATAAAATTTCTTTTAAAATTGTTGCCATGTATTAAAAATCAAAGTTCGAAATTGTTCTTGATTCAGCTCTCGCAATCCAATCGAGAAGCAAATTGAAGAATTTTGTTTGAAAATTTAATTGAAATTGATAAACAAGATATTCTAAGTTAAAGAAAATATAAACTATTTTTAAAACTACAATAATTTTAATATATTTATATATAGTTGTAAAACGAGCTCTCTGTTGCTCTAACTAATCTACTTTCATCCATTCATTAGTTTCCTTCATTACTAACATCAATTAATTTCTTTGTTCCAATGTGTCAGAGTTAAATTGAGAAGCAAACACTAGTTAAAAGTTTTTTGGGCCGTACAACTCAAGACAAATACATATGAGAAACGACCCGTCCTATATTATCATGCTTAATGAACTTCGAAATAGTGTGGTTATAACTAATAGGAAAAGTAATGGATCGATACAATGTACTGAGTTTGGACTCGAAAGGTGTTTGAGCAGTTCATCTTTGAAGTTTGATTAAAGATCTGATACAATACTTTTTTATTTTATAAACAGTTTATTTCTTCTTATTTTAAAATTTGCAGTTGTCATTTGGGAACTTTAGTATATTTTTGGTTATTGACATAAATCAAGGAGAATGTACCAATCTTTGCAATAGTTTATTTATTTATTTAGCCTGTTATTATATTAGTTGATGGTTTAATTGAATTTTTTTTTGAAAAAGAAACAAATTTACCTAATCTTCGTTACGCCACCATATTAAGAATGAATAATAAAAATACCTCGAAATGCGATGAAACCATACTTTTGAATATCGGGCATCTCATTAAAATTCGCATAAACTGCTCCCAATAAACCACACGGAATACAACCAAGAATCCAACAGTAACCACATGATTTAAGATAAAACGTGTGTCATAGCAGTATGTAAATCACTGAAGTCGTTACAACCAATAATGATTTATAAGAAGCAATTAAAGGCGGCGTTATTAACAATAAAAATGATCCAATATAAAGGACAGAATGAGATTAAATCGATTCGTCTCGGCGATTTGCCGGAGAGCATAAATTTTTGACAAATATCAATTTTTTTTGTACGATGTAACTCCGTTAGGAATACGGGCTGCGGTGTCTTGTAAATCATTAGGGTTTGAGGTTTCGCGACCCCCCATTAAAGGGAGAATCGGCACATAAAGCTTTTAGCGAAAACGATCAGCGAAAAATATTTGAATGGAGTCATAAAGTGCAATGCACTGTGCGACACGGTGACAAAGAATTCCACAACGATTTACGAAGCATTGTGATATTGGTTTTTTAAAACTCCCGTGTAAATAATATGTTTCGTTTGGTTAATTTTTTTTTTGTGGTCAATAACTGCAACTAATAACTAACTAACTGTGATTACTCACAATTGTCGGAGGAGATCACTAAGGTAAAAGTCGATTCTCAAATATATTAAAATTGTAGTATTACATAATTGTTATAACAATATATTATAAGCCTATTCCCCACGCAAAGATAAAACTGTTAGGTTCAATTTTCTGATTGATTGTCAAGTGATTTTCGTTTTTTTTTTAAATAGTAGCGTAGGATTTGGCTTCGACAACCTTTTTGTGTTATTAATAATTTATTGGAAATAGTATTTTCTTGTTTTTTAAATATCCATAACAAAAAAATGTGATACATAAAATGAATCTAATTTTAAAAGTGTTTGTAATTATGGTCGAATTACGTTCATTGACCGAACTAGTTTAAAGCTATTAGATAAATAAAAAATTACATTAATCCCAAACTTCAAACCGTCAGCAACATATTTATACCTACTCTCTCTAGTAAAATTTTGTATGTTGTTCCATAATTTCGTTATTATCAACGTTCAAACGACACGGATACCTCGTTAACAATATTTACGTTTCTTACACAGTAGGCAGTCTCATCAGTCCGAATGTTATTCAAAAATAAACACTGTAATTACACTAATCCCTGCGCTGACGATACCCCCATATCTAACCTCCGGCTAATGACACGCTCAAAAAGACCGAATAACCCAAAAAATGTGTCACAAAACAGAGCCGGAGAACATAAACACCGGGTATATATTCAAATGAGGACGGTAATGAGTGGCGGCATATGATTTCTGGTAAAATATATACATTATTTAGGTGCCAGGCCGCCGGCAGCCGCGGGCGTGTACGTTAAATTAAAAACACGTCAAAAACTTAAATTGGACCGAGACATCTATTAAGGAATCTTAGCGTGTGCTCACAATGGTTTCTAAGGACGTGGAGTCGAGCATCTCAAAAAATAATGAAACTTCAAACAGAATCAGAAACAAAATTGCTGATTACGTTAAAACTGCACTTTGTATGATCAAATTGTTTAATTTTAACGAATGCTCCCATTGTATCTGAGCCTTTTTAGGGATATAATAGTTTAAAACTAAACTAATTTAACGACTAATTATGAAGGTTTCTAGAATTATTTACATAAATTTTAAGCTAATTGAGAAAATATTCAAATTATTTTCTGTTTACACGTACACAAATATCTCGTGAGTGAAACGTATTAAGTGTTTTCCTGAATTATTTGAATAATACAAACAGATCAAACTATTTATGAACGCGACTTAACCACCAACTAGAGGTATGAAGAAACAAGAGCTCGAAGGCTTTTACTTAATTCAGAAGCACAGCGGGTGTTCCCGAACCATTGGCCTGCACCGTGAAATATGGTGCGGCAAGACAACGGGCCCGAGGCGATGTCCTGCGAGCCCCAAATACCTCTCGGCTTTAGTGAGCTCGCTCGCTACGGTTTCTGATGAACGACAAAATTAACCGCAAATGAGATTCGCCCCTTTGTTTGTTGTAATGTTATTCGAACATTTTTCGCTGTGATTCTCAATTAAAAAAAATCGGTTGTCTGTAAAGTCGGTTTACTGAAGATAGTTGAACGTGACAACATCATAAGAAAATACTGATGGAATAGTTTCATTTTTCAATTATCGCAATTATCGTTGCTATAAACAATTGACACCACATTCGCTTTTCACTGAACTTCATACTTGACGAAAACATGTAAATGTATTATTGTATAGCAGCTGATGCATCGCTCACTCAAGTAGGAGAGAGACAGCTGATGTCGAAAGCTGCCGAACGCGGAGGCCGATTGTGCCTCTTTGTCGCTCGTTGCGCACTCTCGCTTGCACTTCAGGTCTAAATGGAACGCCTCAGAGCGAGGTAACGCCGCATTAGTCATGTTTTTTCGTACGTGCAGCCGGCTCCATCGAATTATAAGACGTTGTCACGTCAAAATATGTTACGCGAATTTGAAAAAACAATTAAAACGATGAAAGATAAACAAATAGGTTTGAATTTCAAGTAAATTCACTACCATTAAACATTTAGATAGTAATTTTGATTCAGTTTTAAAGACGATTGCTTACCGAATGTTAATGTTATTTGATTAAATAATACGTGAAGCAAAAACTTTGTATCCCTTTTTACGAAAATTGCGCGGACGGAGGAGTATGAAATTTTCCACACTTATAGAGAATATAGAGAAGAAGTGCACAATGCTAATTTTTTTTTTAAATAATGCATAAAATATACATTAAATCAATAAGGAAAACATTACACACACTACATACCATGTATTTGACGCACACACGCATGCATACTATTTATTGTCAAACTTTTGTTATTGACGTCTGTGGTCAAATTGAGAATAGATTTTATGAAATATTGTTTGTCTTTATTAATATTTTTTTTATAGTGTAGCCTTGGCGAAATTTGTGATTATAGAAGTATAAATTACAATCATAATAGTGTACAAACTTACAATTCCAATTAATTATAGTCGAATTTCGACTACTGCGGGACCTCTAGTTTGATTAAATAAGTAACCATTCATATTATAACATATTAATCAGAGTAATTCAGAGTAACGAGTATGTGGGAAATACTTTAAAAAAAAACCAAACACAATTAAAGTAAACCATATAAAGGATTGCAAACCGTTTTAATGAATAAAAAAGATCACATCAGATTCATTATAACCAACCTACAAATCGTATGGTGCCGTTGACAGAGCAGAATGCAATTTCCATCTGTCAAAAAGTCATTTATCAAACAAACGAGTGACGTTTAGAAGTAGCAAAACAAATCGTGGGTCCTTTTTGAGGTCGCCGATACGAAATTTATTAACAGTTTCGGAATGAAAAAGTTAATTAAGTTTTAATGGAATCGAAAACGGGAGTGTATTGGTAGCAGAAAATAGGCGGGCTCGTTATGAAATTTAATTAATTTTTTTTTGTGGTTAATGATTTAATTTTTGTTCCGCTTACACAGAATTCGCTTCTGAATGGGATATGTAAATAATGAGAACATCTTTAACAGGTTTGATTAATCGTAGGTTTTATTTGGAATTGTAACTTTTAACTTGCCATTGCTAGGGTCGAATATAAATTACCAGATCAAACAGGTTATGTGTTAAGAAGTCATCAAATCAGAGAATTATTTCAAAAGTAATATATTAATAATGGAGACTATCCATGTATGATATTTCAAATCAATGATTGATACTGATTAATGTTTAGCTGTCGCCGGGAGCAGGGACGCATCATCCTCATTCATGATTCATTGTAAATTAAGGGAAATAACGATTTCAATAGTTTACGACAGTACAATAATAGACATTTTATTTTTTAGTCAACCACAAGTTCCATGGTCGCAACCCCAATAAATGTTTCCAAACCAATGATCGTAAGTGTTACGTACCCTAGTTACATGCATTTTGCTAATTCGCGATCTCGCAATTAGCAACCAGCGGCGTACGTGACTACAAATTGTCGACGCAGCAACCTGATTCCATGTTCATGGAAAAGTACGCGACTGGCGTCAAGTGCTGACACTGCAGCGTCGCTATGCCGCCCGGGCCGGGGCCCGCTGGCGCCACTTCGGTACTGACATCGTCCAAGTCCACTCAATAGCATCTTAGTTTAATTAATTGTAATAATTATAATTCTATAATAAATAAGTTAATAGATTTTTGGTCTTTTTTTAAACGCTACGGCTGTAGTCTACATAGGTAATTTAAGTAGAATGCTTGCAATCAAAAAATATACATCAGGTACACCAATACAGTAGCGCCGGAAGTCTTTCGATTTTAGTGGGATTTTCGACAAACCAAACGTCTAGAACATTACTGTTAATACAAACGTCCCTGGAATAAAAATCATGCTTGCCTTTAAAATAGGTGACATTTAAAGTTGGAATTTTTTTAGCAAAATAATTTCCTAGTACCTAATTGTTATATTATTACCTCAACCAAATTCAATACAGCTTAGATGGGTAGACGAGCTCACAGCCCGCCTGGTGTTAAGTGGTTACCGGAGCCCATAGACATCTACAACATAAACGCCGCCACCCACCTTGAGATATGAGTTCTAAGGTCTCAGAATAGTTACAACGGCTGCCCCACCCTTCAAACCGAAACGCTTTACTGCTTCACGGCAGAAATAAGCAGGGTGGTGGTACCTACCCGCGCGGACTCACAAGAGGTCCTACCACCAGTAATTACGCAAATTATAATTTTGCGGGTTTGATTTTTATTACATGATGTTATCTAATTCACCTTATGCTTCAACGTGGAAGTCCATGGTGAGCATTTGTTAAGTACGTATTTCATTAGAAAAATCGGTACCCGCCTACGGGATTCGAACACTGGTGCATCATACGAATGCAACGGAAGTTTTATCCTTTACACCACGACGACGACAAACTACAACATTACAAATATTGAAGCATTTAGAATAATTTCTTATGGATACAGCTTTAACATAACGCATCTTAAAAAATTAATTGATAAACTATAATTAATTGAATTAGCCGTAGACGAATTCACACAAAAAAATAATCCAATTTGTAACTCGTCTCATGTATAATTTTAAAGGAAACTTTTCAATTACGTTATTTTTTGCCAAAACATCTTAAACATTAATTTTAAATAAAACATGAGACAATTTTGTGAGCCATTATTCATACAGCACTGTCAATAAACGTTAGAAAGTAGAAACATCAAGAATCGATTGATATGCGAGTATTTCAATTATACTCATAATTTTCTATAACGCTGTCGATTAATTCTAATTTATCGCATCATAATATATTAATATGATTTTAAATCGACGTTAAATAATGTTTTTCTAACTCGAATAGAAGTCAATCGAGATAAACTGTCAATAGTAGAATGTTTAAGAATTGCTTGATACTCAGGCATGTCAGCTTAATTAGTTTTTTTTTGTTTGTCTGTTCATTTTATTAACCGACTTTAAAAAGGGAGGAGGCCACCAATTCGCTTAATTTAGATCGTTTTCTACGTGAAAGCTAGTACTGCTCATGTGGTCCCATTTAAATGTTATTAATATCTGACCATTAGTTTTTGAGTTTACTTAATAATGTACTAGATGATGACCGAGCTTTGCTCGGTTTTTTTTTTGATAACGCCACCTTGTTGTGTCTTTAAAGCGGTTAGTTGCCCTCAATTAAGAAAAATAGTTTTATTATTCGCCAATAGATGTCGGGAAGAGTTGATTATTGAACACACGAATAAAACAACAATTTCTGAAAATAAATCGTAGCTGAATCGATTTATCGCCTCCGAAATCCCCTGTATACAAAATTTTATGAAAACCGTTGGAGCCGTTTCAGAGATTCAGATTATATACATATATATTATTATACAAGAATAGCTCGTTTAAAGGTATAATATATGTTTAATTAATGGACTTCGACAACATTGATGATATTCTCATTTTATTTAATTTAATTGGATTTTCTTTTCAGTTATTTTTTATTATTATTCCTAGTGTGAAGTGGTAGATAAAAATTGCGCGTAGGGCGTGTAGGGAAAAAAGATAAAAAACTATTATTTATTACAAAGAAAATAAAAAATAATATTCATTTACAAAAAAAAAAAACTGGGCTTTATAATCTGAAGCTAAGTTTCCTCCACAATCCCTCGACGTTCTGAGAACCGTTTATCATTGTAATGCAAAGAAAACAATAAACACCTCTTCGCGTTCTGGCGCGATTCTTACGTGAATCCACGAAAGGTGAGTGTAGTTACACCTATACCTACATGTATTTTAACTATGCACCTCCTTCGCCCCTTTGTCCCTGCAATAAAGGGACGACAAACCGCGAACTTTGCGCGAACTCGTATAGACTCTCTTTCGGTCTCTCTCTCTCTCTCTTTGGTCACCTAAAATAGTGCCTCCTTTTGGAATATCTTTTACGTAACATAGAATCGCGAATACTCAAAGTAGGGTGAGAACGACAGAAGCAACAACCAAGCGTGCGAACTATAACATTAATTGAGAACATTGCAAATCAAATGCGAACTTTGGCAAGTGTATAAACGAACAGTTTTTCTGGGATTCAATTGAGAATGTATGAAGGTCTAACAGCTAAATAAAGGCTTAAATACAATTTACAATTGCGTGTTTTTCTACTAAGACGAGTTCAATCATCTGTCTCTGAGAACGTATCTGATACACGCTGTTTGTATTTATTTTTGTTTGTAATTCTGTATTAGTCGCTACGTATGTGCATAATACGTACATAATATATTATACTTAGTCTGGCCATAAATATTGTTACAATTAAAAATAAACAAAATATTACATTTGAATTTGGAATCTGTCATTTTTATAATATGATTGCTCATTGAGTTTTCTCATTTTGGCGCCAATACATTATACAATATTTTGCGATATTAAAATGGAGTGGGGTGATAAAGAGAACCGAATCGTTGTGATTGCATTACACAAAGTAGGTATGGAGCCAAATGCAATTTTTAAAACTCTCCTTACGCTTGGTATTAGTAAAATGTTTGTGTACCGGGCTATTAATAGGTGCAATGAGACCTCCTCTGTTTGTGACAGAAAAAGATCTGGCCGTCCACGTAGTGTTCGTACGAAAAAGGTGATCAAAGCAGTAAGGGAAAGAATTCGAAGAAATCCTCTCTGAAATCAAAAGAGATGAAGATAGCACCTAGAACCATGTCGCGTATTTTAAAAGATGTCTTAGGACTTGCAGCCTATAAGAGACGTACTAGTCATTTCTTAACTAATAATTTAAAAGAGAATAGGGTGGTAAAATCGAAACAACTACTGAAGCGGTACGCAAAGGGAGGTCATAGAAAAATTTTGTTTACGGATGAGAATTTTTTTACAATTGAGCATCATTTTAACAAACAAAATGACCGTATTTATGCTCAAAGCTCTAAGGAAGCTTCCCAATTAGTCGACAGAGTGCAACGTGGGCACTATCCGACTTCAGTGATGGTTTGGTGGGATATTAGCTATGAAGGAGTGACTGAGCCATACTTTTGTGAAAAAGATATCGAAACATCGGCACAAGTGCTTTTTATTTTATTTTTTATTTATTGCTTAGATGTGTGGACGAGCTCACAGCCCACCTGGTGTTGAGTGGTTACTGGAGCCCATAGACATCTACAACGTAAATGCGCCACACCTTGGGATATAGTTGTAAGATCTCAGTATAGTCACAACGGCTGCCCCACCCTTCAAACCGAAACGCATTACTGTTTCACGGCAGAAATAGGCAGTACGGTGTTACCTACCCATGCAGACTCACAAGAGGTCCTACCACCAGTAATTACGCAAATTATAATTTTGCGGATTTGATTTTTATTGCACGATGTTATTCCTTCACCGTGGAAGTCAATCGTGAACATTTGTTAAGTACGTATTTCATTAGAAAAATTGGTACCCGCCTGCGGGATTCGAACACCGGTGCATCGCTCGATACGAATGCACCGGACGTCTTATCCTTTAAGCCACGACGACTTCAAGTGTATCAAGATACCATTCTTGAGAAGGTAGTGAAGCCCCTTAACAACACCATGTTCAATAATCAAGAATGGTCCTTCCAGGAAGACTCGGCGCCAGGTCATAAAGCTCGGTCTACGCAGTCTTGGTTGGAAACGAACGTTTCGGACTTCATCAGAGCTAAAGACTGGCCGTCGTCTAGTCCCGATCTTAATCCGCTGGATTATGATTTATAGTCAGTTTTAGAGAGAGCGGTTTGCTCTAAACGCCATGATAATTTGGAGTACCTAAAACAATCCGTACGATTGGCAGTGATAATTTTTCCTATAGAAAGAGTGCGTGCTTCTATTGATAACTGGCCTCAACGTTTAAAGGACTGTTTTGCAGCCAATGGAGACCACCTCGAATAAACTTTTTATACTTTAAATTGTTTTATATTTATGTATTAAACTAACACACTGTAAAAGTAATAAATGTTATTTGCAATAGAATATTTTTTTCCTTTGTCTCAGTATTTATGGCAAGACTAGGTACATACTATAGTATATACTATATATAGAATATACATAGCTTGTTTATGTATACTCTAAGCCACTGCCACAGTAAAAATGAAGTTTTTACAGTTCGAATATGTGTGAAATTTTAATTAATAAAATCACGACGTTGGAGACGTGATTTCAACATTTCAAACTGTAAATATAATTTATTACACTAATATCGACACGATTTTAAGATAACATCTATTGAAATAACTGAATAGATCTGAATGGAAATGTATATACATATAAATAGGTGTTCTAGATAGCATAAGTAAAAAGGGTCTCCAATGTAGTCTAGAAGTTGACACGCTATAGTAATGAAAGCAGCACGACTCCGTATAAGTGCGATTTTTTTTAAACCGATATAGGACCTTAATGCTTTTGCAATTATGGACAATTTATAAATTTATTTTGTAATGACAGTTTAAACAGCAGCAATATAAGATCTTTAGTGCCATCTTAATTGAATATTCACAAGAGTCCATAACAACGTCAATACTCTCGAGGAATGAGGTCGAATCTGAGGTCGGTTTTTTTATGCGACGGCGACTTAGGATATTTAGCAAAAAGCCACTAGAAAAAACCGCAGTCACTGGCATGCTATGATAATACATGCGTTTGACTACACAACTTGACAACACGTCGTATTCTGGCAAAGCGAACCAATAAATCACCTAGAATATATTATATTCTGCCATTACAAAGATATAAAAAGCACTAATTAATTATTTGTCTAAAATTATCGAACGCACCGACGAAAATTCGCATTTGATTATTTTAGTGCGAATACATTAGCCGTTACCTGGTAGGTATGTCGAGATATCAAATTTCCAAAGTGTTTAAAATATTTATTACGCGAATCCGGTTCTGTTTTGAATATTTAATTTTAACGATTATTATTTATTTGAATAAAGATTTTAAGAAATTTCGAATTGAATCGCATTAGTGCTGTAATTGCCTGGATATAACTGTTTTTATATGAAAATTAAGTTCCTAACGAAATTATTTAAATATGTTTTCAGGTTTTAAAATTATGGTTATTACCGACCACTACTAAATATACTTCAATAAGACATAGTAATTTTTAAGAAAAAAAATTGCCAAATGTTTTTACGATCCACAAAATAATTGGCTATCTTAGTATCTACTTCAACAAATCAAATATCGTCACATAAATCTATTTAATTATCAAGAACAACACTGTTTTTGAAATTGCAGGTTTGAAACCTTTGCAACTGCGGTAGGTACGTATGCTCTTACAATCTTTGTCCTGATTATAATTATTAATTTCATTCAAGATGGGTGGCGCATTTACGTTGTAGATGTCTATGGGCTCCAGTAACCACTTAAGACCAGGTGGGCTGTGAGCTCGTCCATCTAAGCAATAAAAAAAATTGTTTCAATATCTCTCCTTCGGTTGTTTTTAGTACATTTATTCGAAACCAGTTTAAATTTTACAATACTGGTTATTGAAATAAGAAGACTACCTACTTTATTAAAATCCAATGTGAACTTCAAACAAAACCTTCAACATCAAAATAGTGAATTCAAGTCCTTAGCCGAAACTGAAAACTCTTTCGTGGCAGAAATTTATGAATTTTATAAGACTAGAGGTCCCGCAGTAGTCGAAATTCGACTATAATTAATTGGAATTGTAAGTTTGTACACTATTATGATTGTATTTTATACTTCTATAATCACAAATTTCGCCAAGACTACATTATAAAAAATATTAACAAAGACAAACAATATATAATCTATTCTCAATTTGACAACAGACGTCAAGAACAAAAGTTTGACAATAAATAGTGTGCATGCATGTGTGCGTCAAATACATGGTATGTAGTGTGTGTAATGTTTTCTTTATTGATTTAATGTATCTTTTATGCATAATTAAAAAAAATATTAGCATTGTGCACTCCTTCTCTATATTCTCTATAAGTGTGGGAAATTTCATACTCCTCCGTCCGCGCAATTTTCGTAAAAAGGGATACAATGTTTTTGCTTCACGTATTAATATATAGATTATTAATTTTACACTAACGAAAATTTATAAATTTGATGTCTGATTTTATTAAGAGATGTAGATTTCCGCTGATGTACAAAGAATGGCTGAATACGTGGATAGCCTCAAAATACGAACTTCTACTGTCAAAATATTCACGAAATGCCAGAGAGATGAGAAAAGGTTGTCGCTATTAATGAGCAATATGTAGTTTGAATGATTAATTTGTTGCCATTCGCAATAAAGTTACATTTTCATCCAAAAAATAAGAGGAGAAGATAGATAGTTGGGGTCTTTATAGTAATTACATATTAGGTAAGTTAGAAAAAATAGCAATTCGTAGGATTAGGACTTGAAGAATTAGCTAAATGCACATAATTTTAGGTTGATTTGGAAAATAATCTAACAAAAACTAACATTTATTCATTTTGAAATTAGCGTAACAAATAATCGCAAAAAAACAATGAAACGTGTTATATTAAAAGCCGTTAACAACCTTCCACGCTAAAAAAAAGTTAAAAAACCTTTATTCAACGAAAACAAAACAAGCTCTCAGACTAGAATAAACATTACATTTTGCTTTCTTTTTAAATCTTAACACGGTTATGACAAAGGGTACCTCATTAACACGTAAATTATTCATTTGCAAAGTGCACAATGTAACAAAGGCCCGAATAAATATTTTCAACCGCGATACGTGTAAACAAAATTAAAAATTCACAATCCCTCGTCGGGCAAATAAGAAAAATGTTGCGAAAAAATGCGACCTTCCATTGCGATGCTTTATCAAATTCTATAAGCATTATGCAGTGAGACCGAAAAGTTTGTACATACAGACATTACGTTTTTATTAGGCGTACTTACTGATTGATGTTATTCGCATGTTTTGGCGCACAGTTTTACAGTGAACAGATTTTTCTATTAAGCCCTGAAACTTTTAGGAAACAGTCATCCTTTTTTCTATTGCTTCATTTACCGCATCGTGAATGCTACTACCCACCTTAAGGTGCCTGCCATAAGTTAAAATCTTAGATTTCAAAACCGCTATCAATCTTCGCAACGCACGACTAGTTGAAACAGGAACAACAGTGATGTACTCATCATACGAGACTTGTTGTCGAACCGTTCATTTCGGTATCGAGTAGAAGGAATCCGCTTTCTCCCGCGTCAGATCTTGGCCGAAGTTCCGCAAAGCTCCGCTCTCTCTCCGCTACTTTTCAGCTTATACGTTAACAACATACCCCGGTCGACCCTCGCCCTGTTCGCCGATGATACGGCCATCTACTACTCGAATAGGAAGATGTCGTAATCAGTAAGCTCCAGATCGCAGCCACCAATTTAGGACAGTGGTTCCGGAAGTGGCGCATTGACATCAACCCTACGAAGAGCACAAACGGCTCTTCAAAAGGGGTCGCCCTCCTGACACCATTGCTAATATCTCGAATTAAGTGCAATAACTTCATTCCCGTCATAAAAAATTTTGGCCAGCCCATGGGCTTTGAAGGTCAAGTGCTTAGGCGTCACTCTCGACAGAGGGATGACATTCGGTCACATTAACTCAGTACGCGACCGAGCCGCGTTCATAGTCGGTCGACTCTGCCCCATGATCTGAAAGCGAAGTTAGAAGTCACTGGTTCTAAGTATCCAGGCTACACGGTTATATTTTGGGGCTGAAGCCTTCGTTTTTACAAGCTATCACTACCCGCCCCCATTACCATGCCCGAATTATCTCTGGGTATGGACAAGATTCTCTGGTGGAAAGATGTCAGGAGCCTCTTGACATCGCATTTGTAAACTTAATATCCTCAATGTACCACAAACTTTGTGATATTTCTATATGAAACAAGTAATAAACCTTCCACATTCAGCACCCCCGAAATGGTATTTTCTCCAAGATGGCGGACACAGGAAAAACAAATTAAGATTCAAAATTTAAAACATATTTCACATAAGGACTTCGTCATACAGTATCCTAGGTCAATCAATTGGCTAACGAGGCAACTAAACAACTTTTTGTGGCTCAACTGGGTGGACGAGCTCACGGATCACCTGGTGTTAAGTTGTCATCAGAGTCTACAGACATCAACTACGTAAATGCTCTGGATCATCTTGAGATATGAGTTCTAAGTCTCAGTTTTATAGTACTGTCCCACCCTTCAAACCGAAACACATTACTGCGTCATGGCATAATAAATAGGCAGGATGTTGGTATGTACCCATGTAGACTCTCTACCACCAGTGAATAAGGGCTATATTTACTATAACTAATTATTACACAATATAATTTTGATCTAATTATATAAATAACTCTCGAGTGAATCTAGAGGATGTCTCTACATACTATCGAAATTGACGTGAACAAAGCTACGGGTATTGCTAGTATTTATTTGTATTTATCTTCACCCTTTTAAGTTGAAAACGCACCAATACATTTGGTGTCTCGGCCTAAAACAAACAATTTGTAATCCTGAATTATATGCTGCTGAATGCATACATTTGAGAGATATGAATCTATAAAAACAGTGATGTGACACAATCCCGCACAGAGAATTTATTGTTTTATCGATAAATAACTGAAAAATTGTACCTTGTATTCTATAATTACAAATATTTTACAAGTATTATCTCTTGATCCCACAAGAGGAGAAGAATTCTAAATTTCAAAATTGTAAAAAGAAAAGAATCTAGTCTTAGTTAAATGTTGTAAAAGACTAATATGTTGCCAAGTATGTAATATTTACTTAAAAATAGGAAATGTACAGAAACAAGTGTGGTACAAAATAATAAGACTTAATAGAGACGTGTAAATAGGTTTATGATTTTTGACGAAATTTTTAACTTCAAAATGTGAAATGGTAAACGTTTTTATTTCGACTATTATTATTTAATTTAGCGGTTTTTTTTTCAATATTGGTTTAATTTGTTTGGTAGTTTACGTTTTATCGATAGTTTCAAACACTAATATTAAGTCATCGGACTTAACAAATAAAAACATCGACGACACGCTTCGCCCCCGACCTTTTCCAGAATGGCGTGACTATTTGTCACATGCGCTGGACTCCCGTAAGGGCTTGCTGAGAACATTTTGATTCGCATCTCCAAAACAGAACAATAACATTCCATAGCACTATTCGAAGCAATATAAATATCAACCTTATGCTTCAGTCTTTATGATTGAATTTACATTGAATAAATCTAAGTGCTTATAACCTTATGAATCGGTTATAGATATTTATATGTGCACATCGTATTCAGATACCACGTCGTTCTAACCGCATTGCGATCAATTTGGCAAGCGTTGTTTGAATTCTTGAGTAGTTGTTTTGATATGTTCTTGTTTATTGCATTCGTGGTGGACCGGCAAATGACTTTATTCAGAAAAAAATCATCCCGAGGCAAGACATCATCAATCGAAAGACAAAATAATGATATTTGGATTTGTTGTTTAATCAGTAATTTGGGGCTATGACATTAATGAAAAACCGTTATTATTTTCTGATCATTATTAAATACGTTTCGTCTTGTTTCTTTTTCTTCTTCTTGCCCTCATCACATTTTTTTTATTGCTTAGATGGATGGACGAGCTCACAGCTCACCTGGTGTTAAGTGGTTACTGGAGCCCATAGACATCTACGACGTAAATGCGCCACCCACCTTGAGATATAAGTTCTAAGGTCTCAGTATAGTTACAACGGCTACCCCACCCTTCGAACCGAAACGCATTACTGCTTCACGGCGGAAATAGGCGGGGTGGTGGTACCTACCCGTGCGGACTCCCAAGAGGTCCTACCACCAGTGATTACGCAAATTATAATTTTGCGGGTTTGATTTTTATTACACGATGTTATTCCTTCACCGTGGAAGTCAATCGTGAAAAATTTGTTGAGTACGTATTTCATAAAGAAAAATTGGTACCCGCCTGCGCGATTCGAACACCGGTGCATCGCTACATACGAATGCACCGGACGTCTTATCCTTTGGGCCACGACGTCTTCAAAACGACTTCTTACCCCATTATATGGAGATGGCCCAGCTTGTCTTTTAATAATGCACAAGAATTAGGCATCAGTTTTACAACTGGCCGACCGCGTGCCTTAATCAACCCTCCTTAGGCTATCTCTAGTATATCCATTGCAACGTGCCATAAGGAAGAACTTTTCTGTTATTTATGTTATTTTAGTTTTTGTTCTACTTGATTCGTCTTTAATTCTATGATTTGCATTTTATTATTATAACCATAAGCATTTTCACTAAAATTTAGAATTTTAATATCCAAAAATACATAAAAATTCCAAATTTTATTAGATTTTCTGAATAATTCAAAATGACTTTTTTTTATAAAACGTTTGCTCTTATTTGATTTCGTGAAACGGACCTTACTGAATTTCATTACATGATTTTGATTTGCAATTGTCGAAGCCCATTGACGTCACAATGTAAATGCATGCCTTGAGACATGAGGTCAAAGTTCCAATTATACCTATATAACAATCTTCCCACCCTTCTTACTCGAACGCACAGCTGCTTCAAGGATCACATTGCGCTTTAGCTGTGATTACGCAAACTTGTTAGCCTTGGGTTACGCAAACTTGTTGGCTTTGGGGGTTTGATTTTTGTTACGGAGTTTTTTCCCAATTCTTAAAGTCAGCCATAAAAATGTATTAAGTACTTATTAAAAAAATCGGTATGCGTCTGCAGGATTTCGGCATAGTCGTTATTTTGCAACTGTGTCAAAACTAAATAAATGTATGCTCGTCTGCCTACAAGGGCAATAAAAAATAAAAAAAATACAGTCAAACCTGGGTAAGTGAGAACTGGATAAGTAAGAAAACGCTATAAGTGAGAGTAATAGCAAGGGCCCGTCATTTTAAGCTCCCAAAACCTCTATTAGCGAGAAACAGAAACCTCTGTAAGAGAGAGTCGTTTTTTCCTCATGGACCTCCGTAAGTGAGACTGCTACCTATATCTATAAATCTCTCTAAGCGACAGCCGAGCTTTATTTATTTATTTATATTATTTAGGAGGAACAAATGACAAAACAAATTACAAATTTAACATCTGCTATTTTATGACTCATTTTTAACTTTCGTGGAACTTCCTATCATTGTTTTTGAATTGTTTTCTCGTCAATATTTAACTTATTCTATTTTGTGAAACTAAATAACGTTGTTATTTTATCGTATTCTTTTATCGCATTATTTTCGAATGGACACGCGTGCCTGTGTATCGTCCTGTTTGTCTGACTTACTCAGTTTATCGTTAATCAATTGCGAAGGAAAGCTCTGTACTGCATCATGTAAAAACGGAAAATTAAAGTACTGTCATTAAAGTCATAAACTTAAAATAGTGAATGCATTTGAATGCGGAAAATCGAAATTTAGAGGGAGCATTAGCGAGAAACTCGGGTTAGTGAGAAGCCTCTATAAGCGAGAATGAGATTGTGCTCCCTTGAAGTCTCGCTTATCCAGGTTTGACTGTATTTGTAAAGAATAAGTAACCTTATGGTTTCACTGTCAATCACGATGAAATTTATATCAATAGCATCTGTTCTGTTCCAGTAACAAAAAGGTTCGAACAGTTTTTAGACCGGTCAATAATTGAAAAACACTTTAATATCATTGGTACATATATCTTCAATTTCTTTTCTCTCTTATCCTTCATTCTGTGAAGTTGGCGTAACATGTCCTCTTATCGTGTTGTATAGAGATTTGGCTCGAGTTTTACGAGGGACTTTTTCTATTTCTTCTTTTAATGTTTCTCTCAGTTCATCTATTTTTGTTTTTATAATTTCCATTTTATCATTAAAAATATCTACAATAATTTTTTTACTGATTGTATGATCAATAACCAAAAAGATTAAAATATCACATTTTACTCGTTTTTCTGTAAAAGAATGGTACATCATTAATATTTGGATCAATAGTTATTCTCGTTATTCCGTAAAAAAAAATTGGTTCATCATTAATATTTGGATCAATAGTATTGTTATTCTCGTTATTCCGTAAAAAAAAATTGGTTCATCATTAACATTTGGATCGATAGTGTTGTTATTCTCTAACCTCTTTTATAAAGTACTAGCGACCCGCCCTCGCTTCGCTTCGGAAACTGCAATTTATTATTGATTTCTCCACTATTTAATGGATGTTATTATGCATATAAACCTTCCTCTTCAATCACTCTATCTATTAAAAAAACCGCATCAAAATCTGTTGCGTAGTTTTAAAGATTTATGCATACATAGGGATATAGAGACAGAGAAAGCGACTCTGTTTTATACTTTGTAGTGATATTAAGTAATATTCTTTGTTGAAGCTAAGCAAATTGTCATAGAGGAAATGATAAAATAATATGCTTTTCTTGCTTGACTGCGAAATACTACTAGCTGATCGAGGAAAAACAAATGAAAGTATTTTAATCTGTTTTTAAATATTCAAATGTTATAAATAGCATTAAGTATTCAGTTCGGAATGTTCTGACTTAGAGTTATACCATGACAACGCACGACGCCAGCCCTCATTCGGCTTTAGCTTCCAAGGTCTTAGCTTCAGTAGAAAGAAGAAGATCTATAAAAATTCGTTGTACATACGTCGGTTGAAAGCGCTGTGCATCGGTTTCGTTGTCTAATGTTTTATGGCATTGCATCAGCCTGTACGCGGCATAATAAAAATGTCGCTTTCAAAGACAAGAAAACCTGTTGGTCCGTTGCCTTTCCGTTGACGTCGCGTAGGAGTTTAACCACGAAACAAACGATTCTAGACGAATGACGACAAGAATAATTGTAGTTTATCTTTTAGTTATTTACGAGCAGTTTTATGTGTGTTTCGATCGGCACACGTTGTATTTTTTTTGTTGTAGCTTAAATTCAGCGTTTCTCACTTTATAATACTTGATCTGTCGAAACAAAATGTGTGTTATTTGTCAATATTCCACAAGTCGAACCTTTGACTGTTGTTATATAAGAACAAACAGTAACCACTGGTGGTAGGACCTCTTGGGAGTCCGCGCGGGTAGGTACCACCACCCCGCCTATTTCTACCGTGAAGCAGTAATGCGTTTCGGTTTGAAGGGTGGGACAGCCGTTGTAACTATACCGAGACCTTAGAACTTATCTCAGGGTGGGTGGCGCATTTACGTTATAAATGTCTATGGGCTCCAGTAACCACTTAACACCAGGTGGGATGCGAGCTCGTCCACTCATCTAAGCAATAAAAGAAGAAAAAAGCAATAAAAAATAAATGAAAAAATGTGATTAAAAAATAGAACTAAACTTATTACCCGTCTCCCGAAGGAACGTACCATAATAAAATAAGTTTAATGATATCAAAACGAATCACGATCGAACAATGATATTTAGGAGTACATACGTACCGCAAGTCATAAATAATCGAACGGTCAAATCTCGAATTAAGTTAAGTACCTCAAGCAGCGCGACCATTACTCTTCATAAGACACCGCACTCGTCTAATGATACCAAAAACTCCGACTACCGTACTATTAAACATCAATCAAGAGTCAAAGCGTTATTAAAACGTATCAATCACTGCATTGTCTATAACGAATTCGGATTTATGCAAACAGAAAAAGAATGTACGTATAAAAATTTAAGGGAACGAACGATGTTTGACGTGTTCCTACTGTGCAATATAAGAGAAAATCGATTAGTCATTATTTGATTTAGTTCGGAGCGGAGTCGGCCCCCGGGGTGCGGCGGTGGGGGGTTACCGCGAGCACGCCTGAGCTCCGTTGTTGTACGCATCATCAGGTCAAACTTCAGCAGCTTATGTACGGAATCCGAACGAAGCATGATATTGGCATTTACGCCGTAAACAACAACAACAAAAAAATCGTATTACAACTTGAAATTCACCGACCGGTAAAGTTCTTTTTTTGGAAGTTATACTTCTTTAGGCGCGTTATGAAAAATTTATGAGAGTGAAATTTTACGATGCGCGCGCACCGTGACACAAAATTAACAGAATGAAGTTGCCCACTAAATCGCTCATTACAATATGACCGACGTAACTTGGCGAGTCTGAATATAGGCGCAGGTGAACTTTCCGAACCGTACCGAGAGTTACCGAATTTATACGATGTCAAGAAAAGGGATGTCCAATATGTGTGTTTGAGGATGTTGTTTATTGGATTTTTTTTTCAAATTGATTAAAATTTAAATTAAAAAAAAAGAAACAAATTTAATAAAAATAAAGTATACATAAGTACACGTTTTTTTTGTACTGTTCATTTAATTGTACGTTGACGTAAAGCTTCTCAAAGCGCGTATGTAAAATTGGAATTAAAAAAACAAAAAGGATGTGTGTTTCATGATCGAACTGGATATGTTGACTTTTATTCCTACTTATGCCGATAGCCTTGAGAGGCTTTTTCAGCTTCGCCCGAGCAGTGCTTCGCAGAATTTACCAGCGGATCGGGAACACGACCCACTGAGAAGATCCGGCGAGAAACTCAGTGAGCTGTGTCTACGGGTTAATTCGCTCGTCGAGCCCTTCGTTGCAAGTGACGGGTTCGACGACGACGATGACTGGTGCTTGTGGTACCTAAAAGCACCGTTGATGGATCGGGAGGATCCGTAATGACGTGGTGTTGACTATTCAAAGCTACTGTGGCGGTAGCCATCATACAACACAAGATATTTGACGAATGTCTGAATCTCGCTTACGACATTTTCAAGATAAGCTTGCTTATATACAAGTTCCTAAAAACAACATTTTGACCGTTGGTCTACCGAGCAATATGACCCGCTCGGTGGAAGGTCTTCCCTCCGTCGTAAAGGATTCCGCAATACTATTACGACCAGTCAAGTTCATTACTAGACCTTATTAGTGAAGTGCAGAAGTATAATTTTAATAAAATTAATTTTAATGCAATACTTAGGTTAAGACAGACGGTCTGGTGAAACCTTAATTCTCTTATGAAGCAAGACACGCCAAGAATACAGTAGGGGAGAGCTCATTTCATAGTTTCAAGTTACGTAGAGATAACGATCGCTGAGAAAATACTCTTAAATGATTCCAAGTCAGACAGGTGAACTCTACCGATTATGAAGATATCATTTGTTAGTACAAACTCATACATCCGTATATGTGAAATTGATTTGATACACAATATGTACAAATATGTTGTTGCTCCCCTAAATTCAATTTCAGACGAACAACAGGTATCTTTTTCCTGGAAATTGAATCTTTGACTACCGCGCCTCAGAGGGGTATCTGCCCTCGACACTTCAACCAGACGCGCAATCACCCCAAGGACCCTTGACCTACGGAGTTGCCGCAGCAAAGCGGATTCTTATAGGCCGTCGCGGTTGAAGGCCTGTGGATATTCCTAGTGGTGCGGCTGGTGTTCTGAAATACCCACTGGACCAACACTACTCAGATCGGACCAATGGTTGGACTTACTGGTGGTAGGACTTCTTGTTTACTGGTGGCAGGACCTCTTGTGAGTCCGCACGAGTAGGTGCGGACCCCGCCTATTTCTGCCGTGAAGCAGTAATGCGTTTCGGTTTGAAGGGTGGGGCAGCCGTTGTAACTATACTGAGATCTTAGAACTTATATCTCAAGATGGGTGGCGCATTTACGTTGTAGATGTCCATGGGCTCCAGTAACCACTTAACAATACACAGCTGTGAGCTCGTCTACCCATCTAAGCAATAAAAAAAAGAACAATAGACCTCATACAACTATTACATATCTACTATAATTCACTTAATTCCGTTTCACTAAAACATATTTAACATATCAAATGAACGAACTAACAAACAAATGCTTAAATTACTCATATATGTAGATTCTGAAATGTGAGTTGTGCTATGTAGATAAATTGGTCTTCATATAATGAAAGTGGTAATATTTTATCTTGTTAGTAAGTTACGATTGCATATACCCAATTACGTTTTGTAAGAATTTTGCTCACTAATAAAGGTACAAGAGCGTATACAAAATTTTATGAGTTCTCAATTAATATTTTCCCTAAAGATTGCGTACGTACTAAGTATGTGTACTAGGTATGTGTTTTGTATAAAAATTGAAAAACAAACAGGTGTCATAGTAGCTTTGTATATTAGTGCCAGTAATCCCGGCAGGAGTATTGGTTTCCACTAAGCCAAGCCTGCACTATACTCAGCAGCTTAACCAGTAATTAAAATAAAACACGTAATAGATAAACGTTCGGCATTCGAAGCTCAAATTTTGATGAAAATAATCGAAAAGCTAGCTGACTCACACAGAAGTAATGAACTTCAAGGGGGGCTAATTATGAATAAGCAATACCAGCGTTTAATAAAAAAATAAAAAAACAACAGCAAAATGAACTGAATGCAGCGTAATTTACTGACTTTACATGCTCATTTGTGATTAGTCGGCGCGAAAGGGCAAATCCTTTATTAAGATAGGTAATGAGGTTAAATTCGACCTTTGGATTTGTAACAGCATATATCTCCGTGAAGCGATTGTGAAAGCAACTCAATTACCTACACCTAAAGTACTTGTTGATGGTGAAGCGAACGAAATTGCTGACGAATGTGCGGTAGAAAATTAAGTACAAAAAGGTACAAACTTAAGTGAGAAATTAAATAATATGAACTTTATTAAACGAGATTAAGGTCGATATTGTGTGAAGGGACGATAATGAAAGAAGTTAACGATGGATTGTGTGGTAAGTCGGCACCCTGCTGCCGCGGACCCCGACCGCGCCTATCACGGACAAGACATCGATTAGTGATCGACTGTATTCAATTGCATACCCGGACGGGGCGATGCCGTCGACGGACCGAGATGGCCTCGACGAGATTCGTTATTATTCGAATTTTCAAAAAATTTGCATTTTGAGAGCGTCACGTCAACGGCAATGCTGAATCATCTGACAAATGAAACGGAGAGATCGTGTCCCTGATAACGCAACGCGTTGACCGTAAGCCAGATTTTATTATTGTTGTCTCGTGATTACTGTCAACTGTAGAATGTAGGACCGACTTATTGCACCGTCATGCGCGCTCACGTTCGACAATAGTGGCAATTTTTAATCCGTTTTGGTGAGCTCGTACTCAACAAATGTTCACGATTGACTTCCACGGTGAAGGAATAACATCGTGTAATAAAAATCAAACCCGCAAAATTATATATTGCGTCATTACTGGGGGTAGGACCTGTTGTGAGTCCGCGCGGATAGGTACCGCCACCCCGCCTATTTCTGCCGTGAAGCAGTAACGCGTTTCGGTTTGAAGGGCGGGGCAGCCGTTGTAACTATACTGAGAACTTGGAACTTATATCTCAAGGTGAGTGACGCATGTATGTTGTAGATGTCTATGGGCTCCAGTAACCAGTTAACATCAGGTGGACTGTCCACACATGTAAGCAATAAAAAAAACCGAATATATTTTAACCGGAATTAAAATGTATTTTCGTTTTGTCTATGATTTGTTTAACAGGCACAGTAGGGTTGCGTGTTGTTATTTTTGTGTAGCACGAAAGTTTGGATCGTGCATGTATCTCACGATCACATGATATTTCATGTTTATTGGTTTAAGTCATGACATCACCGTATGTGGTGGAAGCATTGATGGCAGCTCTTTAATATTATAAAAGTTAAAAGTTTATTTTGATCGTCTCGACGCGTATATATCATTTTGGCGTAAAAATAAGTAGTTTGTCGGTCAGTAGCGGAAAAACATATTATGAGACGCATTCGTTTTATTTTATTATTAAATTACCCGCAGTGTTTCAACTGTATAATGTGGTTTCTGAATTATATACGGTGTACATTACCGTTTCTTTATTAATATTACACTGACCGTGTAACAAGTCCCATCGAGTAAAGGTTTATTCGTAAGAAATGGCGTATTTTGTTCGTCGAGAGTATTTTAACTTATAATAATAGTTTTGCAACAAAAGGTGTCCTACGGATTTACCGAGTTAATATATACTAGCGGTTCCGCAGTAGTCGAAATTCGACTATAATTCATTGAAATTTACAAGTTTGAACATTATTATGGTTATACATATTGTCAAAGACTACTTCTACAGATTTCGCCAAGACTACACTACAGATAAATAATATTAAAGATAAACAATATTAACCTATTTTAAATTTGACCATAAACTGCTTTAACTAAAGTTTGACAATAAACAAAGAGTATATACATACGTGTGTGTGTCAAATACATGGCAGTATGTGTAATGTTTTCTTTATTGATTAAATGTATCTGTTATGCATTATTTAAAAAAAAATATTAGCATTGTGCACTTCTTCTCTATATTCTCCATAAGTGTGGGAAATTTCATACTCCTCCGTTCGCGCAATTTTCATAAAAAGGGATACAAAGTTTTTGCTTCGCGTATTAATATAAAGATTTATGAATCTAACGTAATGAAAACACGTAATTTTTCTGGGTTATAACTGCCTTTAGATCTCAAGTCCTAACCGTCAGCTTACAAACGTTAATCAGTTACTGAAAGAAGAACACACAAATGTGTATTTTTGTTAATGTAGTTTTCGTATTTCACTATTTTAGTATTATTTTCTTCGGGTTTTTGCGCATCGTAGATCTAATTTAAGTCTCTTTACAGAATTAGGACGAGTAAAGGATCAGAAACGTCGGAAATAATATGATGACAATAAAAAATGCGAAATTAAATAATAAAAGATTTATAATCGTTAATTTACAAGAAAAATATATATAAAAATGAATTGCTGTTCGTTAGTCTCGCTAAAACTCGAGAACGGCTGGACCGATTTGGCTAATTTTGGTCTTGAATTATTTGTGGAAGTCCAGAGAAGGTTTAAAAGGTTTAAAAGATAAATATGAAAATGCTCGGAATTAAATAAAAATAACAATTTTGTTTTTCCTTTGATGTGTCCCCCGTCGGACGGATTCTTTTTGTTTGTTTTAAGTTTATTTTATACAAAAGTTTAGGTCTTTTATTTATCGATTGAGGCACTACGAAGTTTGCCGAGTCAGCTAGTTTACAAGAAAAAATTAAAAACCCCACATAGTTTTGAAAGCTTTTTTTTATGAATGAGGAATTACTGGTGGAGCGGAGGCCTTCTCAGTTTCACCAGAGCAGGTGGGCAAGCAAAGGCCAAGAGGGGTGGGATTAGCTAACAGCTACACGAGCGCTTCCAAAGGAGACCTAACAACTCTAGAGCAGTTGCTTCCCGAATGAATCTACCGGATCCGAATCGCAACCTGCTGAGAAGATCCGGCGAGAAACTCAGCGGGCTGATGTTTAGGTTAGGTTGCACGTCGAACTCTTTGCCGAGTTCGTCGAGTACGGTTACCGGGGCTCCTAAACCTACTCCTAGTGTTAGAGCTAAAGGCGTCTAGTATAAGAGCTATTGGGTCCGATGGATCCGTAAGGACATGCCTAGGTCATCGACGGTGACTAGCTCCTGCGTGATTAGGATTCGGGGAGTAGTCATCGGCGACGACGATAAGGCGATTATCATGATGCATTTCCTTATCGAAGTACCGTTCTGATGCTGACTTCAGTTGTTTCCGGATCGATTCAAGACTCAGGTCGTCGTGTAAGCCCACATTTCTCACGAACCGTGGTGCTCCGACGGCTAACCTGTAAATAAAGGAATTTAAATAATGCCATTAATTATATTTCAGTAAAGAGCTCTTTGATTTTTAGGCTAATATAGTTTCGATTAATCATTGTACTGGCACAGCGGATGGTCTTTAGAGTAGTTTACAGCAAATTCAATCAATTATATACTTCATTCATTTTAAATACTTTTCATTTTAATTACTAAACTATCTTTATGAAAATATATTAATTAAATAAAAAATAAACATTCTTAATTTAAATTTTACAAGATAAATTGAGATTTAATAGGTTTTTATTGCTTAGATGAGTAGACGAGGTCACGGCTCACCTGATGTTAAGTGGTTATCAGAGCCCATAGAAAGTAAACGCCGCCACCTACATTGAGATATATGAGTTTCAGTATAGTTACAACGGCTGCCCTATCCTTCAAACCGAAACGCATTACTGCTTCACGGCAGAAATGAGCAGGGTGGTGGTGCCTACCCGTGCGGACTAACAACACCAGTCATTACGAAAATTATAATTTTGCGGATTTGATTTTTATTAAACGATGTTATTCCTTCACCGTGGAAGTCAATCGTGAACAACAGTTAAGTACGTATTTCATTAGAAAAATTGGTACTTGTCTGCGGGATTCAAACACCGTTGCATCGATAAATACGAAAGCACTGGGCGTCTTATCCTTCCGTCTTATCAGTAGGCCACGACGACTTAAAATGTCGCTTAGTATTAAAAATATAATTATCAGGTTTGATTCTTCAACCACATCTTTGTTTTACAAGTTTCAAAAATACTTTGACGTTCCAGTTATTTGTGATTAGTTGCTTTAAAGTTTTTTTTTTTGTAATTTGTTTTTTTTTTGTAAATTGCGTATTATTAGCCTTTCCGGAATCCGAAATGGCTAAGTCACTTTATAAAATAGTGTTGGTGGGCCTTCAGAGACGATAACAATTTCCTTTATTTTTTTATAAAATTTTTTGTTATTATCTTTTGTTGCACAATGGAGTGACATATTCACTAGGTGAATAATCTCCTTAAATAAAGATATAAAAAAAAAAGTTTTTTTTATAACTTAGATGGGTGGACGAGCTCAGAAATAGGCAGGGTGGCGGTACCCACCCGTGCGAAGTCAAAAGATGTCCTACCATCACTCTGCCTATTTTTGCTGTGAACCGTTTCGAGATTGAAGGGTGGGGCAGCCGTTGTACTATAAAATGGAGATTTAGAACTTAATGTAGATGCTACTCAAGGTAGATGGTGGTATTTACGCTTTTGATGTCATTGGGCTCCGTTGACCATTTAATACCAGGAGGGCTAGTCCACCGCGTTACAATAAAATAAAAAAACTCATACTACGACGCAAAATCATAAATTCTGGCCGGATCTTCTCAGTGGATCGCGTTTCCGATCCGGTGGTATATTCTGCGAAGCACTGCTCTGCTAGGACCAATGTTAGCAACTCTCCCGGTTTGAGCCCCGTATGCTCATCTACTCGCCCGGTTACGCTGACATAACCTCTCAAGGCTATCTATCAGCTTAGGCTAATAAAATAAATGAACAATTCCAGCGAAAATAGAAAGAAAAAAACATTTTTAAAACACCTCCTACTTTGCTTGACTATAATAGCATTAACAGCATTTATGTCGTCTATGACCATTAGGTGAAGTTGTGAGACAAACATGTTTTGCTCAAACCATGCGTGCAAATCAATTTAATTGCCGTCACAGCGAAGACGCACGCGCTTCTTTATGCTTCAATTGATTTAAATTTTATTCTATCTAAGATTCTTGTTTGTATGGCAACGGAAATTTTTGTTATTCTTTTTTTGTTGAACGTCAATTAATCCGAGACTGACAATATATAAATGGGCAAAGACAAAGCAATTCGGTGATTCTGTCTTAAGCGTTTATCAACCGTTTTTTTGTTGTTGTTGTTAAGTAATCATTGACGGACTTTAGTTTGTATAATTTAAAAGCTATATATGTTGTTAAGTGCCGGTTCGAGATCGCAATATGGTTGGACCACGATAATGCTTTTCCAGGGAATCCCTTAATTGCCTTTTACGACATTCATAGAAAGAGATAGGGTAATGTTGATGTATAAAAATCATTAATGTTAATTCATTAACACACCATCCAACCGACTTGTATTTTAACTTGTCTAATATATAAAACTAATATATACTTGGTGTTTGTGATCTATGCTTATAATATTTTTATAGCAATGCTTTCAAAGTACAAGTCGATATGTAATCGCCATAACACATTATTCATATAGCATTATATATTGTACGTTGTGAATTATGTTCATGTGTGAATTATAATTAACAGTAAGCCTTAGAAGCTTTGAAAATCAACATAGAAATGCACCGGTATGTGCTTTTCCGTAAAGTTAACAATGTCTTATCAATTCCGAATCCTAACCAACCATAGCTATAGTATTGTAAAAACAAAATGTTCAATTACAATTAAATTATCTAATAACTATAAACGTCTTAATAATATTTTTTTATAATTTTAATACATATATAACAATTCAATATTTCAAATTGAAATTCATATAAAAGAGATAAAGTAATAATTTATAGTACTAATTATTTTAAGGCTACTTATAAATAGAAAATCTGTGTTAGCTCACCGCCAATCTAAGCGTCTAACATTCAATAACAGGCAAGTAAACACGATTCCAAATCACTGTATCACGTTACGAATCGTTCGGTTCGCTACGATCTCTGTTTACACGAAAGGAAACTTTAATTGCGCAACAAAAGCTTACAAATAAGACATTGTGCTAAGTAATTAGATTAGCGCTGCACGTTATTTGTTGCCCGCCGTCGTGGAGTCGTATAGAGTGGTTAATACCGCTCCATTTGTTTCGACGTCAATTTGTAACGCAAAAACGGATGCGCTTAATTGCAGTCTGCCGGTTATTAATTATGAATCCTATAGTTTTCTTATTTGGTTTCGTTGGCGAAGGCATTGACTATTAAAATTTAATCTAATGATAAATACGTACATGTTAGGTAAGAATTGAGGAATGTGCTTTGGAGTCCACAGTAAATAACTTTATGAACCACGAAATGTTTGAGTTTTTCCTTCATGTTTGAGGAATTAATTGAGTTGATCATCTTTTTCTTAGCGTCAGAGCACCCGTCACTGTCTCATTTTCTCCGGAAACAGCTCTACAGAGCGTTTTATTTACATTCAGCTTTGGAATGAATGCCTTCACTGTGTTTCTCGGACCTTAAGATATGTCCTTATTCAATCGACATCTGATTATTTTTTTTATGTAGCGAGTTGATTAATGGGGCTCCTCAAATCCGTAGTCGGTAGACCAGTTGGCACTTAAACTTAACTGTAGTGTACACATTCATTCGCCATAATTTTAGAACAATAACACGTGTTAGGTTGCTTTAAAACATATTTCGTAAAATTGCATCAACTCTGTGTTATATACATATCAATGCATTAATACCACGAAGGGTAGTAAATAGCGTGTTAATCTATGCGAAACATAGTATAAATCTCAGATTAGTCTGTACCTGAACACTGCTATGCAATTATTAGGTTACGGTAAGTATAGTTGTGTACCGATTATTCAATACATTCAGGCTTAACAGCTGTTTAAATGTAACGTTTGGATCGTAATGTAGGTGCAATAGTATAACTTGTGGTCCTTATTTACATAATTCATCGCAGTGGGTATACATATTTATTTATGTAACCTAAATGCGTGAGACACCTGATACATTCGTCTGAAATAATGCAATACTGTTCAAAGTAAACATGTACCTACAAGTCTTCGTAAATTACAACGATAAATTAATTAAGTTATGTAATGATAATCATAAATAAAATCACATAGGGTCGTTGTCCCGGAAATTAGGACTATCTGTACTATATAAACCAGAAAGTGACATATTTGTTTACTACAGAAACAATTATTCACAGAAGAAAGATATAATAGAGATACAGAAGAAATTATTCACAACTGTAGTCGTCGTGGCCTAACGGATAAGACGTCCGGTGCATTCGTGTTGAAGCTATGCACCGGTGTTCGAATCCCGCAGGCGGGTACCAATTTTTCTAATGAAATACGTACTCAACAAATGTTCACGATTGACTTCCACGGTGAAGGAATAACATCGTGTAATAAAAATGAAACCCGCAAAAATGTAATTTGCGTAATTACTGGTGGTAGGACCTCTTGTGAGTCCGCGCGGGTGGGTACCACCACGCTGCCTATTTCTGCCGTGAAGCAGTAATGTGTTTCGCTTTGAAGGGTGGGGCAGCCGTTGTAACTATACTTGAGACCTTAGAACTTGTATCTCAAGGTGGGTGGCGCATTTACGTTGTGGATGTCTATGGGCTCCAGTAACCACTTAACACCAGGTGGGCTGTGAGCTCGTCCACCCAACTAAGCAATAAAAAAAAAAAAAAAACCATTTTGTACAAGGCCTCTATCCCAGCTGGATAGCGAAAGTTTTTTAAGGTATTGTTCGAAGCTTTTCGCTGTCAAATCGACACAACGATGTTATTATTAGTATAACAGTAAAAGTTCTATTTTCGCAAGAAATATCTACGTTCCGTATATTTTATATACGTATATGCCGTAAATACAGAAATAGTGATTATGGAAAAGCGCGCTTACATGGATATTCGGTTGGATACCTACATATTGGAAATATTTTTATTAATATGTATGTACCGATGTACCGCTTAGATTAGCGAATAAAGAAACCTTTAGCCGCGTACACAGGAAATGATTCGCTTTTTTTTTTAATTCGCGAATAGTGAAAACGCGTCTGAAGGAGGCCCGAAAAAGGAGCTTTTACTGCATTATATCACTACAACTAAGGCTTCGACCATATGGCTTAATTTGAATAATAGAATGTTGTGATACCTATTTCCTCTAAAAACCAGATAGACTATGAATTCGTCTCTTTCTAAGCAATGTACGAATAAAAAATTCAAATTCAAATATAAAAAAATCATATTAAAATTTTACTTTAATCAGAGGCAAGCAGTTAAAATAATTAATTAAATACTCGTGTATCAATATAAATTCGTTTGACTTGATAAACACAAGGCAGGATGTCGTTGCAGTATTTTATATCCATCTAAATTAGAATGACATTATCTTTAATTAATTTTATCACTAGCTAGTAATAAATTACTAATTAAAGTACTAAACGTCCAAATTCTGATAATGCTCATAACGAATAAATCGCAACAAAAATTACAGTGATGTCACAAAAATCAATTATCGATAAAAAAATACCGTACAGAGGTATGTCGATAAAATCACTTATCGATAGGTATGGAGCGAAGCGTGCTCCCGCTAAATTTACGAACCTTAAGTTTTTATGGGCGATCCGGTAAGAATTATTGTGATGTGCTGACGATGTTGTGTTGTCGATAGAAGCGAACAAGTATCGATAATTTAATCCAATTAAATTTAATGGTTTCGAGAAAGCTTTGGGTTTCCCTTTCGTTCTGGAATTGATCTATTGACCTATCTGTCTTTCCAAATCCTTTAAAAATCACAATCCAAGGAGTTCACTGTGATGCTACATTATTATTTTTTAGAATTTAGAGGTGAATTAATGATTTTACTACTGCTTGGTGGAACACAACAGTATTACAGCTACCGCTTAATACTCTCCACAAGCCTCGTTTGAAGAAGGACATGTCATAGCGCTTGGGAAAGACCGTGGAGGGGAGCTCATTCCATAGCCGGATGGTACGTGGCACAAAAGACCTCTGGAAACGCACTATGGATGACCACAGTGGCTCCAGGTAGTATGGATGAACTCTACTCTGGTGGCAGGCGGCGCGATGATAAAATCGAGATGACGGTATCATTTCAAACAATTCCTCAAATGATAGACTCGGTAGTATACTTCGTGGACGTACTAAAGATTAGAGTGATAGAATTAGAAAGAGGAACAGAGAAATTTAGAGACGATGGTAGAAAGAAAAGAAGACCATATACTCCTACGATACATGAGAGACACGACCGGAAAATATTATTTAATAGTATTATAATATTAGTGTAACGGCTGGATAGATTTTATTAAGTAAGTAGTAGTAAACACCAGAGTAATAAATTTTTTTGAGAAGAGTAAGAACGACACTCAGACAAGCAAACTACAAATAGTAGCTGTTCGTTCCGTAAGCCATAGAATAATACGAGTACACACATACTACTTACTTACTTCATTATTGAATTGTTTATCCAAAGAATATATTCTTACATGTTTTTTAAGCTTTCGCGCTTATCCACGTTATGAATATACTTCACAGGTTCTTACCACGGTTTCAATTATGCCATGATCAGGGGTCTACGGATAGTCTTCTTCTTCTCAGTCGGACACTCTTGTCAGAGTGGCGTGGTTGCGCTGATGCTGTATGTGCAGAAGGACCTGTTAGGTCACCCACGCTCCCGAGGACCACCTTCCAGGCTATGCGCTTCCAGGTCTGGCGGTTCGAAGCTTTTCGAGTACATTCGACCATAGTGGACTCAGTTGCCCTCTTTATTAGGTCAGTCCAGCGGGTTGGTGAGCGGCCGCGTGTTCTCCTGCCTTCCACCTGGCCTTGGACTACCAGTCTCTCCATCAAGTGCTCTTTTCTGAGGGTGTGACCAAAGAACTTTAAAACCCTCAGTTGCACAGTTGACGAAAGTCGGTCTTTGATACCGAGTTCTTTGAGAATGGATACATTGGTGCGGAATGCCATCTATGGGATGTTTAGGAGCCGTCTCCAGTGCCACATCTCCAGTGCATCGATTTTACACGTGATAGTCTACACGTGATCATAGACGCCGAAATATCGGGAACTCTTTAAGATTAAAAATTGTATCAAGAACCCGCTAAGTTTTGGTTATTTCGAAACATATCTTTTGTCTTATTAATCCTTAAGATGGAAAGAATATGTTGACGTCAGGTGTAAGAGTGAGATACGTTAACGTAAGTGCCATTGTCCACTTCAGGCATGAAGTAGTTAATGAAAAGGTTCACAATATTACCATACCCGTTCTTTCTTAAAAACTAAGGGTAACATTTGTATATTTAATCTGATTAACTCTTACTCAAAGTCGAAGAGCAAATCTAGAGGGTTACCTCCGCGATTGAGGTCAAGTGACGAGCTTCGTAGAAAAGAACCATGATAAACAATATACTAGATAACTTGAAAGATTTTGCGGTTGGAGTGATAGGTATGTTGTTCGTGAAACAGCTCATGTCCAATATTGGACATCGCAGGCCGTTCATGATAAACTTGTACTTATTAATAACACAGTTCTTTTAAATAACAAATTTTGTTTTTCCAAAGAAACTTGTGATCCGGTTTAAAAAAGTTAATCGAATAAAAACCACATCGACAACTCATTAAGGGCACACACTAATCAAAAACGTGTGTGGTAAAAAACAAATAAAGTGATCCGAGTTTTTATTTACCCAAATGCAGCTGTAAAACTCGAAAAAAAACGTTTTTCCACCAAACTTTAATTGCCGGCAATGAAGTAATTAAATGTGACAGTCGTAAAGCACGACAGAGCTCATAAAACATTACGGCCATGTCGGCCCGGGGTCACATTTGCCCTGTAAAATGCAGTACGAGAGTATCGTTTCTCCCGATGTCGTTATTCAGCAGTAACTGCGCCCTAAAGGTCAATTACCTTACCGACAAATCGAACCAAACACAATTGGATTCTTTGCGTTTAAATGTTTCAAATTTTTATTGTACACTATCTGACCCGGCAGACTTCGTAGTGCCTCAATCGATAAATAAAAGACCTAAAGTTTTGTAAAAAATAAACTTAAAATAAACAAAAGGAATCCGTCCGACGGGGGACACATCAAAGGGAAAACAAAATTGTTATTTTTATTCAATTCTGAGCACTATCATATTTATCCACCTTTTAAACCTTTCCTGGACTTCCACAAATAATTCAAGACCAAAATTAGCCAAATCGGTCCAGCCGTTCTCGAGTTTTAGCGAGACTAACGAACAGATATTCATTTTTATATATATATAGATGTAATATCATTGTTTACCGTCCCATTGTCGCAAATCTTAGTTAAATATCTCTAGTTTCATATATATTAATTCAGTGTAATCCTGTTAATGCTATAAATAGTAATAATAAAATAATAAGTAATACATAAAACCATCAAATTCACGGATAAATAATATTAATTAATTTATAAATACACACGTAATATGCAAATACATTCTAATTCACTTCAGTACTGTATGAAAACAAAAAAAAAAACCATAAAAAGTATTTTATATTTTCCCAATATTTCAAATATAGCTTAACTTTTAAATACAATTCAATTGGTATATTATATACCAAGCTATTGATAAGTACAATGAAATATACTACTACTATATTAGCATATTAAATTTGTACTAAAATGGGATCAAATCAGTAGAAGGAATAATGCAAAGATAACCACCCCAAAAGAAAATAGTTTATCCTTTGGATTAACATAACCCCGGGACCATTATTGCGAGATGAATTCTAACTTAAAGCCTCTAGGAGACGTACTGGCTGTCTCTTAATCGACAGCTTATAAATTAATACTAGATAATGACCGATGATGATTAAATTCGAATTACATATTTATAAAATAATGAAATATGAATAATATTTTTCGATCTTACCGACAGAATAATAATAAAATATGAACTGATTATTGAAAGAAAATTTAAAAAGTTATTTAAAAAGAGGATAGGATCATCTCAAAAAATTCCTCAGAGCAGTCCCCATGGAATATACGGTACAAAATACAGATGGTACTGAAATCCCTCCGCAGACCCAGAGGTTCCAAACGATCCCTGAGGATGGGATTGCCGACAAATATAATATGGAGATAATAAACACTCAGACGAAGATTTTTTGTTATTGCTTAGATAGATTAGATAGATTTTTTATTGCTTAACGGCCGTCTGGTGTAGTGGTAAGTGACATGGTCACTACACAAGGGGGTCGCGGGTTCGAATCCCGCCAAGGGAAGATATTTGTATGATTAATATAAATTTCTGTTCCAGGGTTATGGATGTATATTAAATATATGTATGTGTATAATAAAAATCTTACATTTATATCCGTTATCTGGTACCTGTAACATAAGTTCTTTACGAACTTATCACGGGACCAGTTAACGTGGCGACGGTCCACCTGATGTTAAATGGTTACCGCAGCCCATACATATGTACAACGTAAAACCCACCTTCAGATATGAGCTCTGAGGTATCAGTATAGTTACAACGGCTGCCCCACCCTTCAAACCGAAACGCATTACTGCTTCAGAGCAGAAATAGGCTAGGTGGTACCTACCCGTGCGGACTCACACGAGGCCCTACCACTAGTAAAACAGAAGAAGAGCAAACAAATCTGTTCATCACACCAATGTTTGTCTGGTGTGGGAATCGAACCCACGACCCTCGACGCACAGTCTGGGTCGCTATCTACTACACCACTGAGCCAGTCAACCCCGTCCGTGCTTGGTACGTCGCGTAAATTAATCTACTTAAACTGACAAACTAGACATTTATCTCAATACTTTAAATTTATTTTAAACTAGCTAACCCGGCAAACTTCGTAGTGCCTCAATAGACAAATAAAATACCTAAACATTTGTATAAAATAAACTTAAAACAAACAAAAGGAATCCGTCCGACGAGGGACACGTCAAAAGGAAAACAAAATTGTTATTTTTATTTAATTCCGAGCATTTTCATATTTATCCTTTTAAACCTTCTCTGGACTTCCACAAATAATTCAAGACAAAAATTAGCCAAATCGGTCCAGCCGTTCTCGAGTTTTAGCGAGACTAACGAACAGCAATTCATTTTTATATACTTATACATAGAATAGATTTACTTTAAATTTAAAATACGGATTGCGAGCTCGATGCATCACAAATAAGCCGATCCCCTCGAAATGCGAAATACGTTCGGAATTTAGCGTCCTCATTACATTCAGCATTCTAGTAATAAAACTCAAGCACATTTAAATCGCCGTCCATAGTTTAGCTGCCCGCAATCGTTGTATGAGACATACAATGTAATTTTAATGCTCATTGCATTACGAACGAACTTAGTCGATTTGAAAACATAGCGATTGTATCTCAGGTCGTATTTTTATAGATTCAATTTTATGACGTCTCAAGTTTCACAACTCTTGAGCCTCGTGGGGGCCAAATAAAAACACGTGCTACCAACATAAATGTTTTTATGCTCTTCCATTATAATAAAACGTTAATGTGTTATAATATGCTGCGGACAGAAAAAAAAAATTGGCTTTCAATGTTGTTCTGGAGCTTTCGAATGAAACAATGTTTGAGCATTGACATTTACATTCTGACATTCTTAACACTGAGTTTCTCGATCTTCTCAGTGGCTCAGTACCGAATAGCAAACAGTCGACGTCGCCCTAAACACGTCATTACGGATCCTCCCCATCTATTAACAGTGCTTTTAGGTACCTCAAGTACTGGTCACCGTCCTCGCCGAACCCGTCGCCTGCGACGAAGGGCTCGACGAGTAAATTAACCCATAGACACAGCCCACTGAGTTTCTCGCCGGATATTCTCAGTGGGTCATGTTTCTGATCCGGTGGTAGATTCTGCGAAGCACTGCTCTTGCTAGGACTACTGTTTGCAACGCCTCCTGGTTTGAGCCCCGAGACCTCACCTACACGCTAGGGATACGCTGACATAGCCTCTCAAGGCCATCAGCATAGGAATTAAAAAAAAGCCGTAATACGTTGTTTTCATACGTAATGTCTAGTTCATATTATTATTGACTATCATATATGTACTAATGTTCCGTAATATCTGCTCTTGGTAATCGTGTAAGTAGTTAAAATGCAATTATTACTAATGCTAACAGATTAGCCGCATGAAAATTCGTTAACACACTTCTCATTACGTACCCTTTCGAAATTGATGCGTACGAATGTGTCCGTATCCCAAATCTTCACGCTACTACCAGTATTTCTATATACACACTTAAAACCTTAATCCGAAAAACATAATGGGTAAATAAATCTCTCAATGTATCTTAAATTATTCGTGGTAGGGTGTACTCATCCAGCTCTTAACCTATGGCTCTGTCTTTTTTCTTGATTAAAGAGAGAATCTGTTAGAACATGCAACTGAGACTTCAATCTAATGTCTCAAGATAAACTTACGTTATGTTGTCCATATTATCCAGTAATTACGTATCTTCAAATAGGCTATGAGCTCGTCAGAGCATTTGGATTAAATTTTTAGAAATCCCATTACTATTTTTTTATTGCTTAGGTGGGCGGACGGCCTATCTGGTGTTAAGTGGTTACCGGAGCCTAAAGACATCAACAATGTAAATGCCGCCATCTAACTTGAGACATTACCACTAAATCTCAGTTTTATAGTACAACGGCTGACCCACAGCAGAAATCGGCTGCATTGTGATTTGTGGGACCTGCCCGTATTGGCAAAAAAATCCCTACCTATGCTGATAGCCTTGAGAGGCTATTTTAGCTTCTCCTTGACGTGTTGGTGAGCTCACAGGGCTCAAACCGGAGTGTTGTTAACACTGGCCCTAGCAAGAGCAGTGCTTCGCAGAATCTACCACCGGATCGGAAACGCGACCCACTCAGAAAATCCGGCGAGAAAATCAGTGGGCTGTGTCCATGAATTAATTTACTCGTCGAGCCCTTCGTTGCAAATGACGGGTTCGGCGAGGACGGTTACCGGTGCTTGAGGTACCTAAATGCACCGTTAATGGATCGGAAGGATCCGTAATGAGGTGTTTAGGGCGATGTCGACTGTTTGCCATTGCAATGTTTGGCAATGCTGTCATATGCCCTTTCAGAAATCTTATAAGATTTTTAAGTCCTAAGTAGCGGCTCAGATGTAGCTCTAGTATTACTGACGTACAAAATCGCCGATAATCAGTCGCGATCGGATGGGTGCCTTAAAAAGTCAGAGAGAGTCGATTGTTTTTTTTTTTTTTTCGTTTCGTTCACTTATTAAACCAAAACAAATGTAATGTAATGAACATAATGAGTCGTCGTTATGTTCTAAAGCGAGTTTCATCACAAGAAATCGTACATTCGTCACACCTGTTTAGTCGGTGAAACGTAAAGCTATATCCGAGGACGTGTGAGATTACACGCATTTAGAAAGTTAAGATATTGTTTCCCTTTCTACGATACTCTATCACTTACTTGTGATTATCGTTAATTTTTTTGAAGAGGTTTTTTTTGTATTTATTTACGGGTAGTGATTTAAAAAATTCGATAATCACCTTTGATTTATTTATTTATTTAAGGATTGCCAACAGGGTTTACAGTAAGACATAAAATAACATTGACATGTATAGAGCAATTGATAACTGCAATTCTAATTAGAGGCAATCACAGCATGCATTACTTTAATATATGAACAGAGAATTAACAATAATAATAATTTAAAAAAAAAACAAAAGAAAGACAACAAGGACAGTAATACCCGAGTACTCAGACTAAGGCTGAGACTGGGGTTCAACAACAACTTTATACTCTGTATGTATTTTTACTGAAAACGTTTAGAATTTTATGAATACTTTCTATTTAATAAGATACATCATGTAAGAAAAATTAGAATATAAATCTTAAATTAAACGAATATCGTTTCATTGAAATTAAACTCGATTTAAATGAAGTCACAGCCAGTTTGATCTTTAAAACACCCAAACCCATCCACACTCATGAATAGCTGTATTTCTTTCATTTCTTCTTCGGTGTGTACTTAAAGTAAATCGATACAACCAAAATAGCTACCTACCCATTGATTGATACAATATAGTTTATTTTGTTCTATTAATATAACAATTTTGCAATCCTTAATTACATAGATGGTTACATGAAACTGTAAATACAAATTGAACAATCACTGAATAATCATTTTATATTCTCAAGTAATTTAGTAAATGGTTCTTGTTTAGTACTAAATTGTATTATTTAATCATATATTTAGTTGTAAAGTTTTACTAATACATTCATTCTCAAAGCACGGAACCGTCGCTTGGTATCAACGTGTGGATGTAAGATTATCTATCGCATACGCATGCGCAGTGTGGGCGCTAGACACTAACAGTGCCGGTAAGAAACTGCTTACATAAGAATTTATTTGTCCGGTGCTATTATTTCAATTATCTCGTTCCGTGTTTTATACGAGGTATTAATTTATGTCCATAATAATTACATTATCGGATTCTCGAGGAACTACCTAACTGCAATAGATAGAGAAGTCGTCGTGGCCTAAAGGATAAGACGTCCGATGCTTTCATATGTAGTGAGTGATGTATCGGTGTTCGAATCCCGGCAGGCACCAATTTTTCTAATAAAATACGTACTTAACAAATGCTCACGATTGACTCTCGCGGTGAAGGAATAACAATATGTAATAAAAAACAAACCTGCAAAATTATAGTTTGCGTAATTACTGGTGATAGGACGTCTTGTGAGTCCACACGGGTAGGTACCATCACTCTGCCTATTTCTGCCGTGAAGCAGTAATGCGTTTCGGTTAAAGAGTAGGACAGCCGTTGTACTGTTAAAAGTGAGACCTTTACAACTCATGTCTCAAGGTGGGTGGCGGCATTTACGTTATAGATATCTATGGGCTCCGGTAACCACTTAGCACCAGGTGGGCCGTGAGCTCATCCGCCCATCTAAGCAATAAAAAAAAATAGAACTTGTATGTTCTAGGACTAAGAATAGGTACAATACTGGCGCCTTTGCCTCTAATAACAAGGGCAAAAACTCTATTGCCGAATGATACAATTTATTCCCTATTGCATCTTGTGATATGGTATACTTAATTATATAATTAATAATCACTTATAATTATTTATATTTTATTTAAAAATAATCTTTCTTTTTACAAAAAATAGTATTTTTATATAAATAAATAATGGTATATATACCACAGTTCTTTTATTAATTAAATTAAATTCTATGCATGTTTTTTGATGAAACTTCTGTTTAACAATGACGCGTAGTTTAAAAACAAAAAAAATAATTACAAAACAAACCGACCTAATGATTATTTAAAAAAATAATTAAATATTAAATGTAATTTATTAAAAATTTATCATTAGGTACCTGATATTATTCATTTGGGTCAAGAGATTGCTCCGTGTGACCTCAAAGAACGCTCTTAGCTCAGTATATACTAAGTTAAGGAAAAAATAAACTTCTAAATACTGTTTAAATATATTATAACAGTCTTTCAATTTGTATAAAAAAATTAAAACGTCCAACGTAACAGGTGTTCGCTGGTACACAATGTTTGTTCTGCATGATCATAATATAATTTACATTTAATAATACCAACGGTCTCAAATCAATGATCTACTGAACGAACTGATCTCAAACCTAAATTATGTTGTTAAAATAAATTGATTTTGACAAAATTATGTCGATGCTATGCGGTTACGAAACCGCTCGTTCTAATGACGGTAGTTTAAAATTTTATGACGTGAATATTTATTTGGCTTTATGCTTAATGCCTATGCACAACATTAAAAACAAAAGTTGTCATTCGGATCAGTTTTTTTTTTTTGATAAAGATAGATCTACATACGATATTTGACAGTTGAATTTATAATTCTAGTTTTGCTAACGGACTGCCGATAGTGAGCACTCGCTTATATATTTCGTACGTAATACATGACGTAATTTGCTTAAAACGGAATTTACGAGGGTAGTTCTCATTATTGGCCTGAAAATTTCCAATATAATCAGATAATGTAACTTTAAAGGTACAGCTATTTTGAGTTTAATCGAATTTATTCACGCTAACTATCTAAATTTATCTAAGTTATATCTGATTAAAATAACATTCCCGGTTTAATTTCGCACTTCTTTTTTTTCTTCGTTGACATTGAAATATTTTGCTAACTGCAATCTAATATTCTATTATAAAAAAAAGAATTTCTGTTCGTTAGTCTCGCTAAAACTCGAGAACGGCTGGACCGATTTGGCTAATTTTGGTCTTGAATTATTTGTAGAAGTCCAGAGAAGGTTTAAAAGGTAGATAAATATGAAAATGCTCGGAATTAAATAAAAATAACAATTTGGTTTTCCCTTTGATGTGTCTGTCCCCCGTAGGACGGATTCCTTTTGTTCGTTTTAAGTTTATTTTATACAAAAGTTTAGGTCTTTTATTTATCGATTGAGGCACTACGAAGTCTGCCGGGTCAGCTAGTATTCTATAAAACGAATTCATTGAATTTATGTTTCTCGAGGTCTAAATATTTAATTGTATTACATTATCATATTAACGATAGAAGTATCCCAGGTGCTGGATACCAGCCAATCATCTTCTTTGTTCAATGACGTCACATAATATATCAGATCAAACAGTAAAAATAGTTTTAATTATGTCCACAACTGGCGAATACCGAAGGGGAAGCTACATAACTAATAAGATTTTAGACGAGATTAAAAACAGTATGTGGTAGTCGCGAATCTTCAAATTCATTACGTTCATCTTAAAAACATACAAAATTTTAAAGAAATTCACTTTTCGATATATTTTATGTAAATCGAATATAATAACTCGCTCTTGTAGAACTATAACTAGGAATGTAGTAACAATACATTGAAGATTTTAATGAAAAGTAATTCCGAATGAGCGCACTGAATTTCTGGCGGGATCTCTTTAGCGGGTCGCGATTGCGATCAGTGGTTAATTTTGCGAAGCACTGCTCTGGCCAGAGCTAGTGTTAGCAAATTCTCTTAGGTTGAGCCCGTGAGCTCACCTACCCGTTAGGGCGTTACTGGAATAGCCATTTAGGCTACCAGCAAAGAGGTAGAGAGAAAAAAAAAACAAAAAAAATCCCAGAGTTTCTTTAAAGGACTTTTTAAAATAGCAAAATATTATCTATACTAATATTATAAAGAGGAAAGATTTGTTTTTTTGTTTGTTTCGAAACTACTGGACCGATTTGAAAAATTCTTTTTCCATTAGAAGCCGACGTTGTCCCTGATGAACATAGGCTACTTTTTTTTTATTTTTTTTATTTTTTTTTTTTGTTTTCATGTGTGTTTTAATGTTTCCGAAGCGAAGCGAGGGCGGGTCGCTAGTCGTTGTTAAAAACATTATTACTTACGAACAATTGGGGAACTGTAACCATCTCTATAAAATACAGTTTTACAAATTCAGCACAAAAACCATAAAACCATAATTTATCCGAAAAGCGTCGGGCACGTTTGGTGAGTTAGTAAATCACGTGATCGCGCGGAGAAAGCCAATACTATAAAGAGTATGAACTAGTATGCCCATGAAACAGGTTTTTGAACTAGAACATTTGTAGTAAAATAATTCATACATATTTAACATTGGGACATTTTCGAGAGCTTTGGCTGACATTGGATATGTCACTTTCGCAATTCGGGTTAGGATTGAATTTGTAACTGTAACAAAGTGGTTCCCAGAAAAAAATAAAAATGAAATATTGAAAAATCCCAATTACATAAATTAGGTGATTTGATTTTGTATTCGTTTAATTGTAATGAATGGATATTTTTTATTCGATCGTGGGAAAATCAGACCTCATGAAGAACAATATCCTTCTTATTCTTCTTCTTACCTTTATAACACATTATGTGGGATCAGCGCAGCATGTCATCATATCAGACTGCATAGGATTTGGGATGAGTTTTTCAACAGCTGCCTGCCTGACATCAACCCTCCTTCGGCTATATCTCCAAATATCGATTACAAGTTGCCATAGGGAGGGACTTTTCTGAAAACAGCAATATCCATCAAACTTTAATTTTCATTTTCAATACATATATTTTATTACACTTTAACTGTTCTTAATATAACGAAATTAGAAACACTAGCAATGATAATCCAACAATTTACGAAGTAACAAAATTATAAATAATGTCAGTATGTTTCATCTGTGAATTTCTAGGCCATGCTCCATAAATTTTCCGGTACACGTCTGTTTCTTCTCGTTAATTTCTTACAGGTTTGTTATTCTTGAATGGGCACATTAAGGATAGACAAAATAAATTCCTCTGAACAATCTATGTTGGTTCGTGCCTTAGGGCAGTCTTAAGCTCAATCCTACGTTCTTTAAGACCGTAATCCGCCATGTTTTCTTTAGAGCGTGTATTAATTTAGTTGTTTCAAGTTCACATTGCTAAATGGTCGTACTAGTGATAGATAAATTAATTTTATATGTATAGGTGAGTCGTGGTCGGTTTTTGCCTCCGGGCAATGGCGGCGTGAGAACCATACTGCGCTCGCGCCTAGCCTCTGACGCCGATTGGCCACGATGTATGTCGTGTTCTGTTCTGGACACGTGTCATGTTTTGATCCGGCACGTTACGGCCCGTGTGTGCTTTGTAGAAATTGTTCTTGAGTTTTGACAAGATTAACCTGAACTATCTGTCCGACGCAACAATGCTCTCGGTGAGAGGTTATTTTAGAATAATATGAATCAATATATTCAAGTTGAAAAAATTGTTGTGGGGATTTTTTTTTAGTTTTGTGAATATTCTTTTGGTACAATTTAAAGAGTAGTTTTAATTGCTTTCGTACGAAAATAGGGGAACCGATGTTTTGATTAGGACTGTAGCAAATGTTTGTTGAAGTAGTCTGTGTTACAACGTTTAAGCATCTCCGAGTTATTTGAGCCGGATAGTACGTAACAAAAATAGCATAGTAATTTTAGGAAATACGATAGTAAAGGTATATGTATTGATGAAATCATCTCAAATAATACTTAGAGCACCCGTGGAATACACAAAGAACAGAGAGAATATAATTTTTGATCAGAAATTACTGTTCAATTGTAAAGCATGCTTGGAGTCGGAATTAGAGGGAATACCTTCCACCGGGCGGTTGAAACTGGTCGTTAAACCAATGGATCAGATGTTTATTTTTAGGATGGAAATGTCCTCGTTCGAAGACCTTTCCAGTTAAACCAGGACGGGTGGGCGAGTACAGGGTTCAGCCAGGATGGGTGGGATTAGCTGAAAGCCGCCCGAGTGCCTCCGAAGGAGACCTGACAGTTCAAGAGTTTCACGAATATCGGCTTCACGAATATCGTTCAGAAATTGTATAAATAATAAATAAATATTTACTAACAATCACGCCACGTTAACTGGTCCCGTGATAAGTTCGTAAATAACTTGTGTTACAGGTACCAGATAACGGAAATAAATGTAAGATTTTTATTATACACATACATATATTTAATAAACATCCATAACCCTGGAAAAGACATTTATATTTATCATACAAATATCTTCCCTTGGCGGGATTCGAGCCCGCGACCCCCTTGTGTAGTGACCATGTCACTTACCACTACACCAGACGGCCGTTTCGTTCAGAAGTTGTTCAAGGGCTTCACGAATATCGTTCAGAAATTGTATTGTATAGATTTTACTTTGTACTTGTAGGTAGGTACATATCGCCTTTTCGCATTAAAAGTGTACAATTTCCAAAAATATTCGAAACTAGCTGACCCGGCAGACTTCGTAGTGCCTCAATCGATAAATAAAAGACCTAAACTTTTATATAGAATAAACTTAAAACAAACAAAAGGAATCCGTCCGACGGGGGACACGTCAAAGGGAAAACAAAAATGTTATTTTTATTTAATTCCGAGAATTTTCATATTTTTATACCTTTTAAACCTTCTCTGGACTTCCACAAATAATTCAAGACCAAAATTAGCCAAATCGGTCTAGCCGTTTTCATGTTATGTCGTGACAACGGAAAACGGGTTTCATTTTTATATATATAGATTAATATGCGGAAACATTTGGTATCACCAGTATTTTTTCTCATAAATACTGTCCAAAGAGCGTAGTTTAGTTTTAGCTTTTTATTTTTTTATTTTTTAGTTTACGTACGTTTTGGCTACTATTAACAAAAGTAATACGTAATTTTATCTTACTTTCAAAGACAGAGATGGTAAAAATAAAAATAAATATTGCAAAGATGATTAATATTAAAAACATTACATGTTAAACCTTTAAAACACTCTCCTGTAAAATTAGCAAGTTTTGAGATTATACAGTTTTAATGCGAGAAGACGATGTATGTATGTATATGCAATCTTATCTTGGTAGTGTCATTGGTGCGATTCGTGTATCACAAATATCTTCTGCTCTATGACAGTTACCGCTACCCAAATACAGATCAGTTGGAACGCAAACAAGCAATTTTTCATTGGTTTTATTGCTTTATTTATCTCGGTTTCATCATCGTAGGCGACATAAAATTCTTAGCGTTTTATTTTTCAATTATAATCGTTGGCTTTTAAGTCTTTAAAATTTAGAGAATGTAGTACCTACAATAACTTTTTATTTTATTTTTATTTCTTAAATGGGTGGACGAGCTCACTCACAGCCCACCTGGTGTTGAGAGCTTACTGGAGCCCATAGACATCTACAACGTAAATACGCCACCCACCTTGAGATATAAGTTCTAAGGTCTCAAGTATAGTTACAACGGCTGCCTCACACTTCAAACCGAAACACATTACTGCTTTACGGCAGAAATAGGCAGTGCGGTGGTACCTACCCGTGCGGACTCACAAGAGGTCCTACCACCAGTAAAAGCAGTAATTAACGAAATTACTGCTTTTACTGGTAAGTACCGCGTAAGTTAATTACTGCTTTAATCAAAGTAGTAATTAACGAAAATTTTAAAATCACATTTCGGTCTTGTTGTTTTTTTAAATAGCCCTTCGAGCTTACACGCTGCAATATCGTATACAGCATTATGATTATATTGCATTTCACTTGCACAACGATTGTCGGAATAAACGCGATTTACTTGTTTCTCTTGTCAATTGCGGCAATTATTACGCTCTATTGGAGCATTGCAAGAGCTTTTGTTCGTGCACTTTTGTTTGTGCTTATTGTCCGTAACCGAGCTAACGAATAGAGCACTGTCTAATGAAGTATTAAGTGTGAGAGTTCTAGTCTTTACTGCGCAATACCAAGTCAACGCAAGCACAAATGTATTATAACTATTTTTATAGAAGTAGAAGGTCAGAAGGTGTAGAAAAGGCGTTCCCATACAGGTGTTGGAAGCTTATTATGGCCAGCCCACTGAGTTTCTCGCCGGATCTTCTCAGTGGGTCGCGTTTCCGATCCGGTGGTAGATTCTGCGAAGCACTGCTCTTGCTAGGGTCAGTGTTAGCAACTCTCCGGTTGAACCCCGCGAGCTCACCTACAAACGTTAGGGCGAAGCTGAAATAGCCTCTCAAGGCTATCAGCAATGATAGGAAAAAAAAAAAAAACGATGGGTATTAAGTGAATATGCTTTGACTCTTACCCGAAAAACGTGTTTTGGTTGTTGTGCTTTTTGTGCTTTGTTTGAACAATGACGTCATTGTAGTCATAATTTAAGTGCCTCGATGGTCAAGTGATTAGTAATCTTGACTATACTTAAATATACCAGTATCCGGGCACGATTTATGTAATATCTCAAATTGCTTAGACGGGTGAACTAGCTTGCGGCCCAACTGGTGTTAAGTGGTTGCCGGAGCCCTTAGACTTAACAAAGTGAATGTCTTAACTGAAAACATGAGTCTAAGTCTCAATTGAATTAAATAACCCTTCGATTAGACCACGCAGAAATAGGCAGGAGTGTTAACACGTTGACAGACACGATGACAATGTGTCCACGGCATACTATCCCCTAGCGCGGCACCAATATATCAAGAATCGTCCAAAAATCGTTGAGGTGCTATTTCGCAAATATTGTCGAGATAATAATATATACCTAATGGGTGACTAGTGGAAACAGTGACATTATTTTCCGAAAGATGTGTGGCAAACATATAGTGTCTGTCTAGGCCCCCTAGACCCGACTTACTGGCAGTCTAAGGGTATCCGCCGCAACCCAGTGAGCCAAAGATTGTCTAGGTTTTAGTCTGGCATTCAACGTGTTAAACATACTCGTGCGAGCTCAGAATATCCACCAAAATTTACAAAATAGTTTTTTTTTTAATTCTTCCTGGACAAGTTTCATTCAGACGAACATTAACGATCCTCGTCAGTTGCAATCGTTTTATTAATCGTAATTTAAATTACTAAGATATTTATCGAACTAAAACATTTGTTGAAGATTTCGAACTGCATCTCCGATTATAGTTACATGGTTTTTAAAAATTTTACTTTCCGAATTAATGAATGAACATTAATAAAACTAGTGACGTTTATGATAGCGAGCCCAACAGAAACGTTATAGGTAGCCGACTAATGAGCTAATTAACTTCAAATCTAATTTTAAAACACCAGTGAAATACGAGTCATGCTATGACTTTAAATTTCCAGAGAAACATTTATTTTTAGCTTCCAAAACACGTTTATCTATTACGAAAAATCGTAAACAATAGTCATAGGTAAACTAGAATTTCATTTCGATTTCTTCACACCAATATCACGATAAGCGTTTGAAACAGTTATATTATATGCAAAAACAATAGTCAATCTTGTTTGTGTTATAAATGGTTATAATAAGTTGCATAAAATAAATTATTATTGTGTCCTCGAATAATAAAAGACATTGCCAGAATTTTCCCTAACGATTCAAGGTGAAACATGCTCATTTCTGAAAATGATGCGCGCGTGACCCGCTGATTATAAAGCATACCAAACCAATCGGACACATTGTTTTCCCATAGCCTGACCGTTCCAATTCAGAATCTCATTACACTTGAAAGGGGATACTAACAAATCTGGCGCAGCGTTCTCATGGACGTGTTTGTCGTTAGGGCAGCGTGAGGTGACCATTACTGTACAAAGAGTTGCCTAAAATAGAGAGCTTTGTGAGGCGGGAAGACAGGCGAGGAGCGAGGTGGGGGCGGGGCGGACGCCGGCTGCCTGCCGGCTCAGTCGCGTCGTGCCCCACAGCCGCCTCGCACGCCGCAATCAAGCGTGCCCTACGGACAGCGCACGCGCACGCGATCACACACCCCGCCTCCCCTCTCCCACACGTGCACCTGGTATCAGTGAAAACCTCATGATACCCATCTGATTCTCACCATGCAAGAGCAAAGTTCGTCGAGATCGAATAAGTCAACGCTCAACTCACTGGAAAGCGCAATTATCAAGTTGAAAAACAACCTCCAAATTCAAGACACCAAAAGCGACATGAACGGACTTTTAGTTGAGCCAGTATCTCCGCAGACGGACAAGTCACATACAAGTAAGAGCTCAAGTTCCTCCTCCGCGAACATAAACATGTCGATAGCATCAGCGGCACTATTACAAGAGAACATGTTGCAGAGATCTTTACAAGGCGTTGTGATTTCATTGCAAAACGCAATGATGAATTCTTTACAACAAGCCGCGTTATTACCTTCGAATTCGGCCGCCGCCGCCGCTTTGAACTTACAAGCTTTAGAGTCTTATTTGACATTACAACGTTTGACATCTGTTTCTTCAGTTAACAATGTTACAAGTCAGGCTAATACATCAGAAACAAATTCGTCATCTAAACAAGATATACTTAGAATAGCAACGGCAAGTGCTAAAATAAGTGAAATTGATGTGATCGACAGTTCGTCAAAAGATTACTCACCGAAAACACCCGAGGGATATCCGTTATCTGATGCCATCGCCGCTGAAGATGTAGACCTATCTGAAGAAGTTGAAGAAGACCTAGCATTATTAGATAATGAAGACGAGTTCACTTTGGAACAGCATTTGGAATCGACATCAAAAGGATACGGCTACAATTCCCCACCGTCTTTAGACAATGGCTATCCGAGTCTTCTAATGAACGCAGTATACCAGCAGCAACTGAACAGCAGTCCCTCGCAGCCTCCTCTATCACCACAACCATCGAATTCGTCAAAATCAACAAATAGTTCCACTTCTTCAAGTAGTAGCATATGTAATAAACAAAAAACCGCAGGAAGCGGACCTAGGACAAAGAAGCAATTTATCTGTAAATTTTGCAATCGGCAATTTACAAAATCGTATAATTTGCTTATTCATGAACGAACTCATACAGATGAGAGGCCGTATTCTTGCGACATCTGCGGAAAGGCTTTCCGTCGGCAAGATCACCTAAGAGATCACAGGTAAAAGCAATATTTAATAAACTCATTGAAAAAAAAGGATTTCAATTTAATCAGGAATGTCGTTTCGTTTAAGAATCCATTCAAAATATTGGCATTTATAGTTTCATTATGAATTAACAAGTAATTTAGTTTTATAATGTCTATTGATGAAAACGTTACTTATATTTTTGTACCCTAGTTCCGCCTACCGCATACCATATTAATTTTGAAATCTATTAAACGATCATTTAGATTTGGAATATCCGTATCCCGGTATCTTAATCTTAATGGACTAATAAAATGTCAATGTTCAACTTCAATTATTTTTAGTTTATTTTTCATTAAAGTCTGTTTTATGATCTAATCCAACGCTTGTACGAGCATATCGAAAATGTTATCTCACTGTGAGTTGACATGTTGATAAATCAACAGAGTGATTAATATTGTTATTGTGTACTAAATATTTAAGAGGATTGTTAAATTTTTTAAATGATTCTAACGAGGTCAATTAATTCCATTCCAAATATCGTGATAAATATTGCAGTCTGCAAAGTTTCACTTTGTCACTTTTCAACAAAATAATATAAGGTTAAGTGGGCGTTTTGAATAATGGCGGTAAAGACCATATACCTAAAACAAAACGTTCAACTAGGGATCAAGAAGATCGTATCGGCAAACGGCTCGTCACGCTCGTAAATTATTTCACAAAATCGTCTTTAATCCTAAGAGATAAGGAGATTTAATTTTTCGATTTTTTTCTCCGTCTGAACGCCATTGCATTCCAAATGAATCACGGCGCATACCTTTTTGATATCAAATATATATCTCGACAAAAAGAGAAGTGCCTACAATACTACTAAATAAGATGTAGGTAACCGTTACAAGAATTCGAATTCCAAACGATCTCGAATCGTACACAATAAATATGATAATAGTATTACAACAGCTCTCAATCTATTTCTTTGCTTATCTACCCGAGACTCCCACCCAAAAAGAAACGAAAGGTGTTGAATTTTTAACACCTGTCGCGGGGCGATTTCCTCCCAAATCACCGTATCTCTGTGGCAATAAAATAAATTTCGTGTAGACGCCGTAGGGTTAACCCGACTCCGTCCCGAGCTGTCGATGTTCAATCGATGTCCGTTGACACTATACATTATAATGGACCGGAGCGGGCCTTCGACGGGTTTCTCGACAAAGCACGTGGTGATCCTGACGTGAGGATTAATACGGTTGACAAAAAATAAAAAACCTCCGAAAATATCCTTCGGTTACAGAATCAAGTTTCGATGTTCGAGATTGTTTTTTTTTTTTTTTTGTCGATCGAAATACAGATAATGGAATTAAATTAATTCGTTGCTTGTTTAGTGATGTCGTGCCGCTAATTTCATTTACGACCAAAGTATAATTTTAATTGCAACAATTAATCGTGCGGTCACTAATTTCATAGATGATCAAGTCGCATTGCGGGCTTAATTAATCAGAGAACGGTGTTGATTCGAGTTAGGCCTAATGTGCGCCCGCGTCGGTCTCAGCTCATGCTTGACTAACTACATATAGTCTTTAATTAATCACCACTATGATATACTGCTTAAATTTTCAAAGGGTATTTCATCATCACGTATTTATTGGCATTGCAGTAACGAGCTTCGATAACTACACTACATATTATATGACGTTATCTCAATTTAGCTGTAATTTACTTGTTGCAAGTTTGTTTGTTTATTTGATGTCAGACATGATTTCTCGGATTCGAAACTCAATTGCCGGGTTCTTGGTTCGTATTATTATTGATTACATGTTGTTCGGTGTTAATTATACGTTGTATGTTTAAATTTAATTTCAAATAAGCTACACGATAGTCATCATCGAAATTGGAGAGTAAGCCACGGAGTTCAACGGTTTTTTTTCTTCGTAATTAGTGTGGCCATTCGAGAAAGTTTTTTTTTCTGCTATTAACTTCAAAGCGATAATTAGCTTCGTTTTTCTATACATATTATAAAATAATAGTAAAATGGTGATCGCATTCCCTAGCGATGGCTTTCACTGTTTTATTGTAAACAACAGGTGTGAATAAAAATTGAAATATTCAATTTACAGATTCCCAATACGAAGCCGTCAATATCCTAAGGGCACTTGTTTGTAGTTAAAATTGGTCAGAACATAAAGAGGCGGTTATTCAACGTCTTCAGACATGAGATATTTATTGATCCTCCCACATTCATAAATTGCTTATTTTATTGTTAAAGCATTTTCTGCATTTTAATGACACATAATGCGCTAACACTCTTTGGTTCTAGGATGCGTTTTAGGAGAACTACAGTCTATTCTTTTTCTGAAGTGTGTAGTACAATGAAGTACAATGGAGTCTATTTGTTGTTTTACTGCAATTAAGACTTTTACTTTATGCCTCAATATAGGTCATCGTCTGTACATTCTGGTGCTTATGAACCCAACTATCTTGTCTACTTTTACCCATTGCACCATTATAACAACTGTCAACATCTTCAATCGTCAGTGACGAAAACTTACCGCCAAATTAGTCGTAAGCTTAATTATCTAACTTATTTTTTCAATCGCAGGTACATCCATTCTAAAGAAAAACCTTTCAAATGCCTCGAATGCGGAAAAGGGTTTTGTCAGTCAAGAACATTGGCGGTCCACAAGATTCTGCACATGGAAGAATCTCCACACAAATGTCCCGTTTGCAGTAGAAGTTTCAACCAAAGGTCGAACCTGAAGACCCACCTTCTAACGCACACCGATATAAAGCCATACAACTGTTCGTCATGTGGGAAGGTCTTCAGAAGGAATTGCGACCTTAGGCGCCATAGTTTAACGCACAATCTCGTTGGTATATCATCTGTTAATACCTCTCCCAGCGGAAGTAATGGGAAGAGTCCATTGCTTAACCCGAATTTCCCAATTGACAGTTTAGATACAGAGGATGAAAATTAGCTGTTTGTTTTGAATTGAGAATACAAAAAGACTGATATTATCTCCTATTCAACGGTGCCTTTTAGATTTAAGAATTAATAATGTATGTAACCTTAAAATTAATTTCTGGATAATGTATCAATTTAAAATTTTGGTACAAAAATTATTCCTACAGTTGCTCTAGTTTCTATCTTAAGTTTGTGAATTGAAATATTGTAGATAAAACTATTGGTGTAGCGAAATTTATATCTGGATATACATTTTTAATACTGAGACGTCAGCAGAAACGGCTACGTTCGTATTGTTTAGTATTAATATTTCTTGACTTGTAAATTTTCTGATCTCATTTTGTATATGTAAATATAAATTATTAAGGAAAACGCCTTTATAAAATCCGTCCTATTCTTTGAGAGCTATGTACAAAGTCTTCCTCTGTTTGCAAAAGCAATTGTATTAAGTAATAAACTGTAAGTAAACCTCAATCTGTATTATTGAAGATCTTATTTAGAGATTATTACGTAGATATTTAATAAAATGATGAGAGTGTAACGCATTGTTTAATTTGATAACCTGAAAGCAAATAATGCAGGGGTGGCCAAGCGGTGGTAGATCGCGATCGACCGGTCGATCGTGGCTATTAGTTTAGTCGATCGTGGCAAGACAAAAAATATAAATACATAGAACGTAATCACCAATTGCAGCATGCATCAACTTCATCTTGTATCATTTGGTAATGTCCATTACGTCACATTATATTATTTATCCTCTATTTCACAAAATAGTTCTCTTTTATTTTAATCTTTTTTAATAAAAGAAAATATTCTACTTATTTGTATACTGGACTACATTGTTTCATAAAATTTCAAGAAACGTCATTGGTAGATCGCAGTCTTTCGTCAGTAGACGTCAGTAGACCTTGGTACTAATCAAGTTGGCCACGCCTGATATGATGTAATGAACAAGAACGCAGATGGCTCTTATCCGACCGCGACGGGGCAACGTAAAGCCGCCGTCGCCCGAAATATGTCTTGTCGGATCCCCCGGATTCACTTTCGATGCTTTTAGACCTTTCAAGGAGTAGTCACCGTCCTACTATCTACTCCTACTACTACTTCAGCGAACTAACTGCTCGTGCTAGGGCCAGTATTAGCAACACCTCCGGTTTGAGCCCCAGAGCTGACCTTCACGCTAGGGTAGGTAACTGATATAGCCTCTCAAGGCTATCAGTGTAGGTAGGAAAAAAAATCATGTTACAACAAACAGAAAATTAAACTTTGCACTTCTTTTAAAGATTATTTTTCAATAAAAAATACAATCAGCTGGCTTTTATTTTTTCTCAGGATCACATTTACCTACTTATTATATTTGGCGCGTTAATTCGTGTGCTATTTTTTTTTGACCCGTAAACATCTCTGGCCAAGCCCTTAAAGTGTGAGGTGAGTTCAGAGTCCACGGCTCACCCGATGTCATGTAGTTATCGAAGTCCAACAATAAAGCCGTAACGAAACTTAGCACCAATGCTTTTTGCATGGCACGTGTGATCACAGTGGTAGATACCTGACACAGTTATTTGACAAACAATACACGATTATCAATGTTACATAAATTGGAATATCATATATATATTATATCGGTCCATTATTTCTTTATTAATTAATTTATTATTTCTATTGGATAGAATGAGCTCATTAACCAAGATGGCATCAATTGGCTTACGAATTACATTAACAACATGAATGGAGATATAAGACTGAAGTCTCCAATAAAGACTGCCCCTTGAAATTAAGAGCAAACCATTAGTAGCTATACTGGTGGTAGGACTTCTTGTGAGTTCACGCGGGTAGGTACCACCACCCTGCCTATTTCTGCCGTGAACAATAATGCGTTTGAGCTTAAAGGGTGGGGCAGCCATTTTAACTATACTTGAGACCTTAGAACTTATATCACAAGGTGGGTAGCGCATTTACGTTGTAGATGTCTATGGGCTCCAGTAACCACTTAACACCAGGTGGGCTGTGAGCTCGTCCACCCATATAAGCAATTAAAAAAAAACTGCGACGGACCGCTACTGCATAGCAATGACATGATAATGTACTTATTATAGCCGCCCTTAACCACATCCATCCCCAGCTCATGCGGCAGACAATAGGTATCTAAAGTGATAAATAAAAATAACTAATACTATGATGGAAAACGAATTAAGTATGACGTACAATACATGAATGGAGAATAATTGAAACTAGTGGCCCGCCGGTAATTGGACTATTATTAATTGAAATTATAAGTTTGTAACACTATAATAATTCTATTGTCAAAGGCTATAATCATCATATCTTTTTTTTAAGGAATTTTATGACGTGGTAACTGAGACCTTTAAGTCATGTCTTATTTTAATGTATATTCATATTTTTATGAAAAATGATATTATGGAGAGAAATGAAATGAAGATGATTAATTTGAGACATTAATCAACTGGGATGAAATTAAATGAGATGATATGAGATGAAATACCTATAATCTCAGTGAAATGGTGGTCATTTACTAAGATTTTTTCAGTGGACTTTTTGGAGGATCCCGAGAAGTTACGTCCAGCGGCTTTGTTTCATTTTCCCACATTTGTGCACTTTCACAGATATTAAACAGTTAATAAACCACCATTATTACACATTTAAACCCGAAGAAACACTAAATAGACAAAATAAAACAAATCACACAACTTCACTCCTCGCGTTCCCGCCAAAAGTTAATCATCATAATAATATCATATACTTCTATAGTCATAGATTTCACCAAGACTACACTAGAGACAAATGTTAATACGGACAAACAATATTTAATCTATTCTCAATTTGACCACAGACTATAAGCGATAAGAAAAGTTTGACTATAAACAAGTAGTATGGATGCGTGTCAAATACGTGGTATGTAGTGGGTGTAATGTTTTTTTTTATTGATTTAATGTATTTTTTATGCATAATTTAAAAAAATATGACCATGCTGCACTCCTTCTCTATATTCTCTATAAGTGTGGGAAATTTCATACTCCTCCATCCATTTTTGTAACAAAGGGGTAAAAAAAATTTTTCTTCACGTATTAATATATATATATATATAAAGATAGAATGTGGATAGTCAAACATGTTTAAGTTTGTCTGTGGTACACGACCCACCAGTGTGTATTAAATTCTAGTTCTTAACAAAACCGAATTAAAAATACGCCCTATTAATAAACATGAAAGCACTCTCGGATATCGCAGACACGTAAAATGTCTATTAACAAAAAAAGGCGACTACTGAGCTTGAAAAATCGATTCAAATCAACATAAAATCTGAGCAAAGCCACGATTCATACTAACAAAAACTTGCTATTGTCGGATAAACCCCTCACAAAGACTCTTTAAGAGTGTATCAAAATGACATAAAGCTTTGATTCTTTTCACATTCGTAATAGTGGGTTAGGTTCTTTGTTTGTTTTTTTTTAAAGGATTTTAGAAAAGTTTGATGCGTTCAACTTTACAAATATCGTCCAATTAACGACTCGTATTTGTCGGTATTGAAATGAAATACGAATAAAATAAGAATGTCTAAGAATGAACGAAAGAAATTAACATTCTGTTAATGGAGATGATTAGTTAATATCTTTATGTATATACTAGCAGCCCGCCCCGGCTTCGCTTGGGAAGTAAGTAGCGCACGCGATGTAAAGAATATTAGGTAATTTTTTTACACATAATTTTTTTTTAAATATATTAAATATAGCCTATGTCACCCGGGGATAGCGTAGCTTCCCAACAGTGAAAGAATTTTTTAAATCGGTTCAGTAGTTTCGGAGCCTATTCAATACAAACAAACAAATCTTTCCTCTTTATAATATTAGTATAGTAAGTATAGATTTCTTCTGTGCGTGTGTTTGTCACTGAACTCCTCCTAAACGGCTGGACCGATTTTAATGAAACTTTCTGTGTACCTTTAGGTGGATTCGAGGATATTTTAGATTCACAAACCAGCCCGGCAGATGGCGCTGCAGTTCGCATCTAGGTTATTTATCTTTCCAAGAAATAATTTATATAGCAAAACAACGTTTTCCGGGCCAGCTAATTTTTCTATAAATATTCGATATTAAGCTTTATTTGTGTATGTTGCGAACAAAATCTCATTTTTGTAAGAGTATCTTTAGTTATTTTTTCTTTCTAAATATTGAGTTTTATTCAGTACGAAGGCTGGCAACAAGTTGTTAAGTTTTTTTTTTAAATTAACAATAACATCATTCTACATATTATTTCGACATCATTATATTTAATCAGGCGTTTTTACAAAGTTACTTCTTCAAAACACAATATTTGGATTTATTATGTACACAAAATACTTTTTATACTAAAAAAAACTGTACAAACCGAATTGATATAACTTTTTCACACAACGGGCCATTCTCAATTACCAAAACTTTCCCTTAAAAATCTCTCCGGTTCCGTATAAAAGCGATCGTATTGTCATAGATCAACAAAACAACAGATACGATAGTACTATTAAGCAGTTTGACAACATAATAATAGGTCTCGTCCCGTTTTCGCGTAAACCTTCATTATACTGGAATTATTCTCGTATAGCACGCCCGCTGCGATAAACAGTACCTTGTAAGTTCTTTTTTTTAAAGACATTGTGTCATTGAAACTAAAATTACGGTGTCACAAAGAATCACAATGGGGAAGGTGTTTGAAAAATATTTGCTTTTTGATGCTTCGAGTGTGTGATTGAAGTTTGGTCGCGGCGACCACACAAGTACGGTTTTAGGGTTCCGTCATACTTTACTTTTGTATTGTTTTTTTTTCCTACCTTTGCTGATAGCTTTGAGAGGCTATATTAGCGTTACCCTAGCCTGTAGGTGAGCTCTCGGGGTTCAAACTGGAGTTGTTGCTAACACTGGCCCTAGCAAGAGCAGTGCTTCGCAGAATCTACCACCGGATCGGAAACGCGACCCCCTAAGAAGATCCGGCGAGAAACTCAGTGGGCTGTGTCTATGGGTGTATTGATAGTTTTAGTTTCGAGATCTTTAATTACTTAAATATATATTTTAATCAAATATATATGACCTTTATTCACGTGAAAAGGAAGCCGCCTGACTACGTCGGAAATTTGGCGCTACTGCTCGACCTCCCCGGTCGGAGACCTACAGATAGACCCAAGACAAGGTGGAGGGACGTAGTGCTGAAGGAGAAGAGAGAATGCAATGTTGATGACGAGGATGTCGAAGACAGAGAGAAGTGGAGAAGTAAAGACAGGAAAGCTGACCTCATCACCGTGTGGAATAAATAGCTGGGAAGAGAGAGAGCGAGAGAGAGAGAGAGAGAGAGAGAGAGAGAGAGAGAGAGAGAGAGAGATATGACCTTTATTTGTCTTTAAGTGGTTAGCTGAATTGAAACATACACTTTGAACTATATTTCTTTTACTCTTTAAATTTAATGGAATGTCAATTTCGTTTTGATAAAATTTAAATACAGAACCTTCATTGAAAAGTTTTTTCTTAGCAATTTTTTTTCTGCGTTGCCTTTACACCGTGAAATTGTATAAGTTGTTTTGACAATGAGCGCGAACGTGCGTCTTTCTCGATTCGTATTTTAAGCACGGTCCCTCGCAGGCTGGCTTCGGAAATTTGGTACAGATTCATTTTGCAAAATTTTTTTTTGGTTACGCTAATAATGTGAATGCTTACGAAGCTTGCGGACAAAAGTTTATTCGGAGACCAAAGCGCTTAAATGTGACCCTGGTATGGCTGACTTCCATGAGCTTTCTGAGCACAAACATGCTCTACCTCCATTAGAACAGGAAATAGAGATTATATATAAAGAAAATATAGAAATAAATATAGAAAAAGGCTTTCATATGAACAATTGCCTTAAAACTTTTTTTTACTACCCTTTTGGGCAGGCGAGCTCATGTCCCACTTGATGGTGAGTAGTTACCGTCGCCCATGGACATCAGCAAGGTCAGGGGCAGTGTCAACCTAGCCTAACTGCTTTTGAATAGTATTTAAATAATACTAATAGTATAGTGTTATATAGGTAAAAGCAGCAACAATGACGCGTTTATTGATGTGACATACATTCGGCTTCATTCATATCACAGCTGTAACTAAAAAACCAATTCAATTTAGGAGTAAAGTGGGCGAGTTAATAGCACGGGATTTTTTTGTACCGGGAACCGAATCCTCTTTGAGGTCCCCGCGCGCCCCCTACGATATGTGGGACTCAGGTGCCAAAGATGGTAGAAGTTCCGGCCTAAAATGATAAAGATCAGGTATTTAATACGACCTGTACCAATAATGAAGCAAGTAAACTTATTCAGAGAAGAGAATTTCTTACCTATTTCTAGAAAAGAGCATATTTTTATTAAACGTCACTCTTTAATCTTGGAAGCTGTCTCTACGTGATAAGTTTTTTTTTTATTCAAAAATTATTGGAACTGCCTTTCCAGTACACAGGACTTCTAAAGCATTAGGTCTTATTTTAAAAATATTTCGGTGATACAAATTTTATTACAATATACAAACAACAGAGATCAGTAAGACCTGATTAGTCGTCGTGGCCTAAAGGATAAGACGTCCGGTGCATTCGTATCGAGCGATGCACCGATGTTCGAATCTCGCTGGCGGGTACCAATTTTTCTAATGAAATACGTACTCAACAAATGTTCACGATTGACTTCCACGGTGAAGGAATAACATCGTGCAATAAAAATCAAACCCGCAAACAATTATAATTTGCGTAATTACTGGTGGTAGGACCTCTTGTGAGTCCGCACGGGTAGGTACCACCGCCCCGCCTATTTCTGCCGTGAAGCAGTAATGCGTTTCGGTTTGAAGGGTGGGGCAGCCGTTGTGACTATACTGAGATCTTAGAACTATATCTCAAGGTGTGTGGCGCATTTACTTGTAGATGTCTATGGGCTCCAGTAACCACTTAACACCAGGTGGGCCGTGAGCTCGTCCACACATCTAAGCAATAAAAAAAAAAAAAAAACCTCTCCCAGGTCCAAAGATACCAAGCGAACCGGTAAGGTAATGTAAAATGTACATTATTATGTTTTTAAATTTGGCTTTCAAATAATTTGATAGCAGCTGGGAATCAACAAAAAGTGTATAATGGTATGACGCACTTACAGATTTGTCTAGTGCCTCAATAATAATAAATTTAAGGTGCGGCATTTCTTTACCTTAGTTCGTCTGCATACAAACAAATGCTTGTGAAATTATAATAATACATTAAAGAAAATTGCTCTTTTGGAACTATGACCATCCTGTATGCCTATTTCCATCATACTAGAAATCTAGACACATGTCACAAGGTGGCTGGCGACATTTTCATTGTTAATGTAATCCGACGACTGTCTGGTGTAGTGGTAAGTGACATGGTCACTACACAAGGGGGTCGCGGGTTCGAATCCCGCCAAGGGAAGATATTTGTATGATAAATATAAATGTCTTTTCCAGGATTATGGATGTATATTAAATATATGTATGTGTATAATAAAAATCTTACATTTATTTCCGTTATCTGGTACCTGTAACACAAGTTCTTTACGAACTTATCATGGGACCAGTTAACGTGAAGTGATTGTTATAAAAAAAAAAAAATGTCTATGTGCTCCGGTAGTTTGTTAACACAGGTTGAGCCGTGTGTTCATCAAACATGTTAAGCAAAAATATATATATTTACAGGTCTACACGCGCAACAAACCACCATCTAAAAATGGCGACTAATGAAAGAAATATTACGTGCGAATGAATTACAGAAAATCGACAAAATACTTAAAAACGAACTTGCACGAAACAAACAATTCAACATTCCACAGCTCGAAGACTTTCACAAACACACATATCAAAGTTGTCTAGTTACCGCCAGCGTAATGTGCGCCCGAGTTTATTTAAATGTGTACATTTCATTTATTTTACCAGCGGAGCCACAGCCGACGTCTTATCGGGGCCTCGAATTAACGGTGACAATTGCGATTGCGAATGTCGTCTGTGTTCGAGCTTTGATGCTAAGTGCATCTTGCGCGTGTAGATCACGAATCGCAGAAGGGACAATTCCGTGATTTAAATTGTTCCTTGAACCTCACAACAAAATCACATTGAAACCTCTATCGAATTAGTAAAACTTTGACAATACTAATCGGCTTGTCCTGAATAAGCCTTCTCAAAAAAACTTCAAGAATCGACCTCCAAATAAATACCTGGCACGAAGATACGACGTTTGTTTTACGTGTCCATATTTTGGCTCGTATTTCGGGACACTCGACAAACGATCTCCATCAACAAATTTCAGTATCCCTTCTACATCGTGCTTAGTCTTTCCGAAATCCCTCACCTCGCTTATCACTCATTTATCTAAGTGTAAATAGAAATCTTATTAGGTCCTCATAAGGCATATTTTAACACGCTCTGTTCTTTGTATGTTATTACCGAAATTTGTTGACGGTTTTCATTTGTTTCCTTATTTAAAGCAGATCGCAATGTCCGGTCTGCGTTTTATTAATCTGTGTCTTTAGCCTACGGCTAGTTATCGTGTGGCTGTTGACAGTAACGGCATCCTCACGATACGCCGCTAGATAGCGCCCGCACACGACGACCGCGCAGTTTTGAACACAATCCTCTATTTATTTTATTGTTCTTATTGCGATGAAACGCGTTTAAGCTCTACAATAAACTATTCTTTGACATCGCCTCTGACAGCTGGCTTTATTGAGATACTTAGGTTTTTTTTAAAACGCTAAAGCAGGATTGTTCTCGACACACAAACATCAAATGTATTATGTAAATAAGTTCACACGTGATCATTTAAATATCTGTAAGCTTCGGGTCACAAAAAAAAAAAACGAAACATAATCCCTTGTGATGTTATTGAATAAAATGTTGTCGAAAAAATTCAATGGCTCTGAATAAAAACGGAGTGTACTATCTGTAATATGATATTCTACGTCGTAATGGGCGGTGGGCGGTATTACGCTGTCCCCACCCAGATCCGCCCAAAGTCGGCTTTGATTGGTCGCGGCGTACACGCATCGCCTTGAAACGCCGATCAAAGAAATTCAATTCAAGTCCACTCTTATTGTAGACTAAGTGTAATCGGTATACGAAAGAAAAAAATCATAAGAGCGACCTCAAATCAACACGATGCCGTTTTAATACCATAGATGGGCATTAAGTCTACGGTCTTCTTAATCTTAAGCAGTTACCTACTAACAGTAGTGTACCTATAACATGGCAGGCCTGGTCTAATTCCACCGGGCCCCGGTGGGTCAAAGTTCCTAACGTAACATTATAAATAAAAATTTTGTCTATAAAAAATATACGTACCAAAGTACTTAAAATCGATTAAAGTTAGACATCACTGAAGATCGTATACAAATTGAAGTAATTTATTAAGATTTAATAAACGCTTTCATTTAAAAAAAAAAACAAAATTTACAACGGATTACATTTATCTAAAACGAAATTTGAAGTCTTTTACTGGGGATCCTAATGAGGATCGAATTAATTAGCCACGGAACTCTGACTGTATGGCTACCCCACTGCCTACTAGTAGCATCGATATTATATTGCAATAGAATTTGTCCTACTATTCAAATTAAAACCTATTTATGTCTCAGAGCAGAAATAGGTAAGTTGATATCCAGGCATGTTCAAACCTAAATAAAACCGAAAACACGTCATGTAAAATGAATCATGAATTAAGAACCTATTTGTAAAGCTAAAAATGAATTTTTTTAATCAACTAAACACACCTATAGCAAACACAAATAATATAAAATTATCAAGAATCTTGTCAATTAAAAATAACTCAAAAACTACTAGGCGGATCTTGATAAATAAGACAGTAAAGAAGCAAGAGCACTAAAATAAATAAATAAATCATCAAAATAACACACATAAAAAATACAGCCTAATTCGTGACATCCACCTTTTATGAAGTCGGTTAAAAAAATTAAACAAGATAAAAGTGCGGTTACAAAAAAAATTTAAATGCGAAAGCCCTGTCTCGTCCAAACTCGTCGCAATAAATTCTATTAAAACATACCCGGAACAGGTGTAGCTGATAAAGTTGTTGCATCACAATCTATTCGGCGGAGAAATATTTTAAAAGCATACTCACTATATTATTTTGGATCTTCTTCTTCTAAATCGGTCTCTTCATTACTAAAGGTCGTGTCTAATCTAAAATGTCGACCACTCGATGCACAATGCTTCCCCACGTCTTCCTGTCCACGGCGGTCTTTATAGCCTCGGCTATTGGCAGGCCGGTGAGCGTCTTAACCAGATCAGACCAGCGGATAGGTGAGCGTCCGCGTGATCTTCTCCCGTCAACCTGACCAACTACCATCATCTTCTCCAAGTTATCGGGGCCTCTACGAGCTCTATAAGTATATTTCTCTATATTCTTCTATTTGCTAGTAGTCTAAAAAAATATTTCAGTTACGCTCTGGCGGGTAGGTGAGCTCACGGGCTCAACCTTAGAGAATTTGCTAACACCAGCCCTAACAAGAGCTGTGCTTCGTTGAATGTACCACAGGATCGTAATTGTGACCTACTGAGAAGATCCGGCGAGAAACTCAGTAGGGAAATACTTACATGAAATATATTGATTACTAGCGACCCGCCCTCGCTTCGCTTCGGAAACATTAAAACACATGAAACCAAAAAAAAAAAATAAAAAAAAAGTAGCCTATGTTCATCAGGGACAATGTCGGCTTCTAATGGAAAAATAATTTTTCAAATCGGTCCAGTAGTTTCGGAGCCTATTCGAAACAAACAAACAAACAAATCTTTCCTCTTTATAATATTACTATAGAAGTATAGATATAGACAATGCATTTAACTACAATATCACTGGTATTTCAATTCGATCTAGTTTGAAGATTTATTAATGCGTAAGACAAAACGCAAATGTGTTTGATCAATGTAAAAAGGCAGCGAAGCACTTGTTATATAAACCCTCCGACAATCAATACAAACAGCTTATAGATCATAAAACATAAGGAGAATCGGTAAGACACTTTAACTATTTGTACGCTGCCTACACAGTCGTTGAAGGGCTTATTGATATTTTGGTCAATACTGAACGTTCACATACATAATTTGGAGCTTGTGATCAAATTAATCATAAAAAAGCTATAGATTGATATGTCGTGAGGAATATAGAATGATTACCGAATTCCTTAGTTAACACAACGTCTCGTCCGAAATATGTCGTGAACGGTTTTCCTACTCTTTCTACTCCCTTACTTGGTGAATAAATTGGCAAGCAACTGGATTACCCGCGCTTGCTTCACGACTATGCTGTTCTAGATCCAAAGCCAAATGTATCTATCTATAATCTATATGGTTCAATTATGTCTCAGCACCAGATTCCCATCTGACTATCGATGCTAAAAAAATCGAAGCACCTACCTGTTACTTACTTGCACTTTTGATAAATGAATCAGCCCGATAATAAAACCCAAAGCTAACAGAGTATCTCCATTAAAATTAGTTGATTTATAACACAATATAATTAAATGAGACAAAAATCATTTTGTTTGGGTAACAGAATCACCCGCCTTAAAACGTATCGTCATAATCAAACTCATAATGTTTATTCTTCAATTATTTTATTTGATTAATCAATTCTCATAAACTAAAACTAATATGCTAAAGTTGTCGTAAATATTATTCGTTTTTTATTGCTTTAATGAGTGAACGAACTCACAATGTACCAGCTGTTAAGCGCTTACCGTAGTCTATAGATATCGCAGTGCTACAACGTAATTATCGCAAACCAACTCAAGATAAAAAACTCAACTGCATAAGGCAGCGGCCGCCCCACTTCTCAAACTGGAACGCAACTGTGTCTCTATAGAAATAGAGGAGATAGCGGTCTTGCTCTGCAATGCATCGGCAACAATAGAAGAATCTAGGAAATTACATTAATGCTTAAGGCATTAACAACCCTATTGTCTAACTCATAAAGGCTCGTTCAGAACCCTAACAAAAACGCGTCTCACCTAATTAAATATTATTTACACAGAACGGCTATATTATGGCGCTTAAAAGGTATTGTTATTTAAATCGTGTTCACATCATCAAAAAAGCACGTACGTCTCATTCAAAAATAAATTATATTATCTTTGACATCCGTAACAATCTTGAGTGCTTCGTTTGTGCATTAAATGGACCTCTAGTACACCGTAGCAAATTATAATTATACAAAAATAAAGGATATAATGTTTACCGGAAATTATTAGATCTAAGAACATAAATGGTACCTATTATAATATTCGGTTTGGATATTCTGAGTATTAGGTTTTTGAGACATGAGCTAAAACATCCATCTAGGGCAATAAAAGAAAAGAAAACATAAGTATAGACGACAGCCAAGCCACCTAAAGGTACTCCTTCCAGAGTACTTCTTCCTTGGTCACCACATTATCGGTGGCCGGTCATCATATGATGACCGATGATTGTAAGGCCTGAGGCCGAATATGTTAGCGACTCTCCGCACCGCCACTCGAGACAGAGCCCGGGTAATCCCAGAATGCAGCTAGACCAGAACCAATCTGCCGGGACAGAGCCCGATAAACCAACAACCGGTTGCTCTTTCAAAGCAGTTCCGAGAACGATAGCACCGTGAAACTGCTATCAAGCAGTTCACTAGAGTGTGCTAATTCTGCGTCAGCTAGTAATAAATAAATAAACATACAACAGCCCCAAGCTTAAATTTAATAGATTCCGTAACACATACATACAATGTAAGCCGATAGCTATTATATTATTAAGATGGAAAAACTGATGCTATCTTTTGGCTTACGGCATCGGGTCACAGTCTTACACTACGGTGTGTAACGCAGCCTGAATCCTAGCACGCGCTAGGCACTCGGTATGGTATTCCAACAGCTAATATTTACAAAGCACCGTGCCTATTGTGTCGGCGTTAAACTAAAGGTTATCTTATCAACTGTTTGCACGCAAACACGAGTCAGTGTTTGGTGACGGGCGCTCGCGAGTCTGTCGGTCCGTGTTACAAACAGGGCGCGTTATCTGGTCCCATAATTGGTATTGGTACAGCTTAGGTTTCCGGGAAGCCCTTGGTTTTTAGAGATGGCCATATGAAAAATAGCCGAGCTGTTCTTGGCTATGCGTTTTTGAGATACGCTGAATGGTCGGTGAAGACGATTTTGAGGGGATAATAAGGGGTGATTTTAAGGAGGGCTTAGACCGCGTATCTTTTATATGTTCCGAATTGAATGGTGGAGAGATGTTATAGTATTCTGTTGAGGACTAAACGTCATGTCTCAAGGTGGTGATATTCACGTTGTTATGTCTATGGGCTCCGGTAATCTTTACCACAAAGTAGACTGTGAGCATCTTCATACATATACGCAGTAAATAATAATGAAGACTTACCATTACGAAAACTTTAGGTATTGGTGGTTGGGCGTCTTAAAAGCACACACGCGTAGGTACCACCACTCTGCCTATCTCTGCCGTGAATTAGTACCTAATGCGTTTCTGTTTGAAGGGTGGGGCAGCTGTTGTATGAAAAACTGAAACATAGAAATCGGGTTTCAAGGTGAATAGCGGCATTTGCGTTGTTGATGTCCATAGGCTCCGGTAACCTTAACACTAGGTGGTCCGTGAACTCGTCCATCTATGATAGCAATTTGAAAAAAAGGAATCGCAAATGTTGGACGATAACGAGTACTTTAGAAGCCTCTATAAAGCTTGAGCCTAAATTAAATCGGTTTGTTTATTAAAATGTTGCTGATTATGTTAAACAAATATTTTTATATTATTAGGCACTTATAAGCAAACTGTGTATAATCATATAAACCTATTTTGAACGATACAAAAACAAATACTTCTTACACTAATAAATAGCGCGCAATTACAAAATACCATTAAAGAAAATCCCCTATTGAACTTTAAAAAAAAAAACCAAAACAAATTAGATTTATTAGCAAAAAGCGGTTTCCGTCGTTAATTGCGAATCAATTAAACCTATATCTATTTATGTCTGTTTTATATTGAAGGATCAAGTAGGCAGGCAGTTTATTACTTTATTGGTCCAGCAGCAACCGAAGTGCCTTCTTAATTAACAGCTTTATTTATAAAGAAACAGACCACCGTCCTGAGGGTAAATTAGCCATTTGTTGCAGTTATATTGACCTGTCGGGCAAGTTCAGAAACGTCTAGTTTTGGTGTTTAACTAACATTATCAAGATTTCATGACGATCACTATTTAATTCAAGCATTTACTGCATAAAACTGACCAGGAAATTGGCTCTTTTATGAACAGCTAATCTTAGATTTTGTACATATTTAAGCTATAACAATAACGAGCTTTCTATTTAAACATGAGTGCAACGTTTTACTGGTGGTAGGACCTCTTGTGAGTCCGCGCGGGTAGGTACCACCGCCCTGCCTATTTCTGCCGCGAAGCAGTAATGCGTTTCGGTTCGAAGTGTGGGGCAGCCGTTGTAACTATACTGAGATCTTAGAACTTATATCTCAAGGTGGGTGGCGCATTTACGTTGTAGATGTCCATGGGCTCCAGTAAAAACTTAACACCAGGTGGTCGGGTAGCTCGTCCAATTACCTAAACAATAAAAAAAATATATTTACGAGTGGCTAAAACCGTTAATTTTATTATTGGAACGAATTTCCTTATCGCGCGTTGTGAAAGGGGGCTAGACGGAAAAAATTCTTACGAAAAGTTGTCACGACACTTTTTATTCTATCTCGTTCTCTCGTAGCAGGCGTAAACCATTAATCACAAGGTACCTACTTGTACAGTGGTTCAAATAAACAAAATAAAACATAATAAATATGCTTATTCGGGAAAAATATATGTATAAAAAACGACAGCGCCTACAACATGCAAACCGACAAAATAGGGGCGCATAATTAAAATGTCTTAATTTTATTGAGCATACCCGAGTCCTGCGTTTATGGGGGCCTATTCCGAGTGCCGTAAAGAAACACAAAAGGATTTTCGAGTTAATTTTGTATCGGTGATTGATTCGGTATACAGAATCGTTTTCGATTGCACATGTCGTTTGCTTGCGATAATGTATATGGTAATTTAATGAATTGCTTTTAATATTCATACGCGTGTAAATCTGACGATGGCCCGAACGAAGGAATCTAGTAGAATTTTATCGTGAAAGTTTTGTTAGTTAATGTCGTCTTGCGATTGTAGTTTCGGTTTAAATGACTTACGGAATTTAAGGAAATCGGCAATATCCAACGAATCTACTGAAAGATAGTTAAATACAGGGAATGAATGTGAAATACTTTCCCACGCAGTAGCAGTAGTAAATGGTATTCTCACTACTTGATTCCCTTACGTCTATTCTTCATACTTCAGTCGCAAGTATCACGGTGGATGGCGGCAGTTTATAGACTCCAGACTGCAAGCAAATAATTTGATTTAACAAAATAAGCAACAAAATAGTCGAAACATTAAAAAACATAATCTCTGTCTCTGTCCCTCAAATTATTGATACTGGCTTCTCATCGGATTGCGTTTATGGCGACATGCTGCTCACGAAAACGAATTATCCTCTAATTTGGACGGCTTTATGCAATGTGAAGCACAATAATAATTAATTTATTTTTGTGTTTTTGTTTTTCTTTTAAGTTGCAACTTTACAATCTTTTAGTATTTTGTTAATGAAGGTCATGTTTGAATTATCTATTTGTTTAGAACTTACAAAGCAGTAACAAATTTAAAAATCAATTCTCACTTCATATAGGCGAATATTAATATGAAATATGTATCGTAATTGCTCTCATTAATTAATTCCACGATGACAGCAACCCAAATTTTCAGATGCTCGGTACAAGTTCGAATTGCAATTAAATTATTTATTTATTACTTTAGAAAAGAGATATAATCGCTTATTCCAATTCGTATCCAGATGATAAATACGCAGGAGAGCACGTGGAACTGCTAAACCTAGCCACGAGATTACTCTCAGCTGAATTTTCGCCCAAACGCTAGAAACCAGACAGCTATGGAACCCGAGAGACGAAAACGACTCTTTATCGATCCGCAAGTTTGGTAGTTGACAGTCTAATATTGTCGTTGTCAAACCAAAATCTGCTATGTGCACTTTTTGAGATTTTTACTTTTTGACCTTTTCGTATAGTTCACAGTCCTATCTACTGTATAAAAAAAAACTGTTATGTGTCTATAGCTTTAATATTTATCTATAGCTTTCATTTGAAATAGTTCTTAAAAATTCACCTTCATTTAAATTTTTACACGAAAATGTTTTTACTCGTTAATTCAAAATAGAGTATTTGCACATAGCAGATTTTGGTTTGACAACGACGAATATATTAAATCCTCATGAAGTATATGTTGCATAAACCCATTCACTGGTCGAAGCTTCCTCAACAGCCTCTCATAATAAAATCACAGATTTGTGGACATTATTACGTCCAATTTTAATTCTTTACAAAATTAGTCCAAGCTTCTTTTAGTTTATTTAAAAGCTAATCAGTATCACGTCGGGAGCTTCGTATTAATTCAATCATTTAAGAGAATCACATTTAGTTAAGTGTGTTTCGTTTTAGAATAATTTAGTTCCGTAAAGTATATTTCTTGACTTTATACTATTTTTCATTAGCTTAAAGATGAGCTAGATACTATTGGATACAAGAACAGAAACTTCCAAGCCCTCCAAATATGTTTGACAAAACTTCGAAAGCGAATCGAACCGGAACATACTACCACCGCCACACGACTACCGCACTAATACCGCCTATTGTACAATATGCTTGTTGACTATTTTAATGTTAATTGTGTTTTGATGTGCAATAAAGTGTATTCTCTCTCTCTCTCTCTCTCTCACGACAGAACCAATGAGGCGATCACATAATATAATATCGCAATCATTTTGTTAATCGTCTATCGGCTCCTATGTATATATAAAATTGAAGCGTCAGACATTCAAGTAATGTGTTCTCCCTATGATGGTGTATAGGGCCGAGACATGGACGCTCACAAAGCAAATGACCAAAGTGCTAGTCACGCAAAAAGCCAGAGAAGGGGCTATTTAAGGCATTTCTCTACGAGATAGGGTGCGCAATACCAAACTCCGCAGAAGAACTGGTTTGACTGCCATAGCCAAAGTGATTACTTGGATACAGTGGAAGCAGGCCGGTCTTATATGCCGTTGCACTGACAATCGATTGGGCACAAAAGTTCCGGAGTGGAGACCTCATATGAGACGTCGTAACGTGGGTAAACAACCAATGTGTTGTACCGATGATCTGGTCAAAATAGCAGGCATTCAGTCCCTGAAAAGAATGAAGTGCATTTGTAGAAACCTACCCTCACTATTGGGTGGACACGGATTGAGGAAGAAGCCTCCAGTAACCACTAAACACGAGGTAGGCCGTGAGCTCATCCACACAATAAGCAATAAAAAAATGCAGTAGTGCATGATAAAAGTTGATTTTTTCAAAGGAACCCTAAATCAATATTAATTTGTCTACGCATAAAGAAAGAGTCGTTACCGAATACCTCCAGACTACAAGATGCATTTCGAGTATTTTAACTGCACTTTTAACTAAAGTTATCGTCTTCGTTATGCGTTGTGACATGGAATGAAAATTCAATAACGCTCCTCCATTCATTTTTGAAGGTCTACAGTCGGACAGTTTGTTGTTGACGTGTATTCATCTCAATTGTATTGTAAAACGGATTTCCCACCCTTCAAATCAAGACCCGCAATGGCTCTCACAAAGTACCTGTTTAGGATTAGATTAAGTTCAAAAGGAATTCAAGAGGAATATCTCTCGAACGAAATTGAGTGAGCGCAGCGATTCAAAGAACTAGAGAAGGAGTCATCGGTTGCCGTTGGTGAATTAGTAATATTGAGAAAATAAGATCATCACAAATAATTCCTTAGAGTACGATCCATGGACGATACGATATAAGCCATAGAGTGTAACGAAATCTCTTCATAGATTCAAAGGTTCCAAACTTCTTTCTTCTCTGTACTGTCAAACGGAAGTAGCTGGTACTTGTAAAGAAAGAACATACTGGGTGGAACAATGGTAGTGGGTTCCATTCCCACGTCATTTAAACATTCGTGTGATGAAAAAATTTGTCTGCTCTTTTTCTGGGCAATTCATATCTATGTATAAGTTTACGAGTACATTTTTTTTTTTTATTGTTTAGATGGGTGGATGAGCTCACAGCCCACCTGGTGTTAAGTGGTTACTGGAGCCCATAGACATCCACAACGTAAATGCGCCACCCACCTTGAGATACAAGTTCTAAGGTCTCAAGTATAGTTACAACGGCTGCCCCACCCTTCAAACCGAAACGCATTACTGCTTCACGGCAGAAATAGGCAGGGTGGTGGTACCCACCCGCGCGGACTCACAAGAGGTCCTACCACCAGTAAGTTACATATTCAAAGTTACATATTATCAGTAAATTACATACGCGATCCTGTAGACTGAATGTTAAACAGTTGACGTCGCCCAAAACACGTCATTACGGATCCTCCTGACCCATTAACGGTGCTTTTAAGTACCACAAGCACCGGTCACCGTCCTCGTCGAACCCGTCGCTTGCGACGAAGGGCTCGACGAGTGAAATAGCCCACAGACACAACCCACTGAGTTTCTCGCCGGATCTTCTCAGTGGGTCGCGTTTCCGGTCCAGTGTTAGCACCACTCCAGTTTGAGCCCCTTGAGCTCACCTACATGTTAGGGCGAAGCAGAAATAGCCTCCCAAGGCTATCAGCATAGGTAGAAAAAAAATCATCAGTCTCCGATTTATAGGAAATGGAAGCCTAGTTTGGAACTATTATAGATGAGAGTTTGTTTATTCAATCATACAAAGAACACAATATATAAGAACAGTGAAACGCAAAAGTAGCACTATTCTATTTTTTTTTATTGCTTAGATTGGTGGACGAGCTTACAGCCCATCTGGTGTTAAGTGGTTTCCGGAGCCCATATACATCTACAACGTAAATGCGCGATGGCGCAGGTGGGTGACCTTGAGATTTAAGTTCTAAGGTCTCAATATAGCTACAACGGCTGCCCCCCCCTCCCCTTCAAACCGAAACGCATTACTGCTTCACGGCAGAAATAGGCAGGGCGGTGGTACCTACCCATGCGGACTCACAAGAGGTCCTACCACCAGTAAATTAGCGTTAGTATTAAATCAGTAAAAATTAAATCAGTATTATTTAATCAGCGTTGAATGAAATAATTCGCGCTGTTTATTGCACGAGCACAGACGCGGTAATGTGTACGCTTAGCGGGCGGTAATCGCTTAACGAATAACCATTAATTACTAAATTGTCGATCGATCGTCGTAATTATTTTGTATTAGTGAATTAATTTGTACGAACGATTTTAATTAAGAGACGTTAGGGAGTCGATTTTTTTTTAATTCGTACATTAAAATTGGAATTTTATTATCTTGTTTTATAATTTGAAACAAAAAATGGTAAACGACTTACTGGTGGGGCGTGTGTGTTTGCTCGCACGTGTATATAGCACGGTCCGGCCTAATTGTGCCGCGAAGCAGTTATCCTTTACTGGCGGTAGGAGCTATTGTGAGTCCACACGGGTAGGTACCACCAACCCGCCTAGTTCTGCCGTGAAGCAGTAATGAGTTTCAGTTTGAAGGGTGGGGAAGCCGTTGTAACTATACTGAGACCTTAGAACTTATAACTCAAGGTGGCGCATTTACGTTGTAGATGCCTATGGGGCTCAGTAACCACAAAATACCAGGTGGGCTGTGAGCTCGTCCACCCATCTAAGGAATAAAAAAAAAGAATAAATAAATAAAAAAAATCTTAGCCCACTGAATTTCTCGCCGGATCTTCTCAGTGGGTCCCGATTTCGATTCGGTGGTAGATTCTACGAAACCTGCTCTTGCTATGGCTAGTGTTAGCAAATTCTCTCAGGCTCAGCCCGTCAGCTCACCTACCCGCTCGTGAGCGAAAAGCTGGAATAGCCCCTACATGGCATCCCGGCGGATAAGTTCCACTACATTAGTACTGGTAATTATGTACCAGTATTCATGGTCATGTTATTCAAATTATAAAATTAACGAAACCACAACTTATTTAGACAATTTCATTTTTTATTATTAAATTACAAAAATATAGGTGATAGAAGTGTTAAGTGCCAACGAAAATGTGTATAATTTCGAGTAGCAGTGTATAAATTTCTCAACTACGTACCTCGTTCGATTCCTTCAAGCGTACGAAAATAAATCTTCAAATCCCTCACAGCGCTTGCAATTTATTTTCACAACAAACAAAAATTCCATTACTTTTATTTTTTGTCTTATCAACTCTTTCGGCGGTACGGCAAACGAAAAAAAAAAAAATGTCGTAACCACACTTCATCACACAATTAAATTCCTGCAAAGAAAAGATATCGATGGTCGCCCATTATGGTCGCTATTGTTACCATTCGACTCACAATGCCTTACTTATGGTACGTTTAGGACACGAAAAAAGAAATGGCTAAAGCATCGTGACACACGGTCAGCGAGATAGGCAAGCCTAACATTAAACTTAGACTAAGGACTTTTAATAATTAAGTCTTTATGGTTTGAAAGATTATCACTATGTATCAGAATTATTCTTCATGTCTCAAGGTCTCTCAGGTAACCATAAAAAAGAATATGTATCTAGAAGATCTAATATGGTTTAATATGTATGTACGGTATGAGATAGCACTACCATTAGGCTTTGCTATATAACCTGGGATTACGAGCGTCCAGGATTGATAGTAACCATTCACTATCAGATAAGCAGCATACTCGTCTGTCTACGAAGGCTATAAAATTATACCTACTAACGCAGCATTCTGCGTTCTTTTGTCTCAAACTACTCGTCCTGGCTTAAATATTGGGACCGCCGTTATACAATTGATATTGTGAATTCATTTCCCGAAAAAGTTAGTACTGTTTGTTGTGATGGCCATGAACTCTTACTGGTACTATGCGCTAGGTAATTATTCTGCTCTGCCACCAAACTACTAAAAAAAGCTGTTATTTAAATCGCTCCCTAATCCTTGATGCTGTGAATTATTTATTCAGATAAATTGATGACAAATTTAGTTTTAAACAAAATCATGTAAACCTTAGACTAATTTTAAGTACTTTGGACTTTATTCCATTCCAAATAAACAAAGATGAGATCTCACCTTAGATTTACGATTAATATTATTACGGTTTTGGTTAGATTAACGCCAATTCCGTATGTATCGCGTGTTATTTCGGACCATAACAAATTCGTCAGATCAACGCGCGGCTTGACTGGCGGTTATGGATTCCGATGTGTGAATATTATGATCTTTACTTCGTATTGTTAATGTAATTGAAGCGCAACCTTGCGGTTCAACAAACACCATACACAAAACGTCGTAGTGCTCTTATTATTTATTGGACGAAATCGGTACTAATAAAACAAAACCCTTTTTTAAAACTCGTACATTTTTTTCTACCAAGTCATCCCATTGCCCTAAATACAACAGCGCAATCAAATAAAGAAAGATGGCGTCTGCGGCCAACTGCCTTTTCATAACACCCTCCAAAGATAAACGTTTCAACGTAACAAATAAAAATCAATCTTAAAACCGTGAGCTTAAAGTACACGATAACAGCATAATAAATGAACAGTACGGCACCGAGTCCATGACAGTTGATTAAAAGGGACCGAAAGCGGGGCGAGGTTGAGGGCCAGCGACGTCTCCCCTTGCGCCCCAGCGGGGGGCACTCTGATGATTGTATTTAAAATAAATAAGTACCTCGGTGACCGATTGTGAGCATTCCCGCGATCATGCGAGCTTTACGGCCGAGTGATTGTGGCGTACGATAATTTATGCGATGATATTTATAAACTCAAAGACATTATTATTCGGCTTTGTCTTTTTGTAGAAAGCCGAAATTTCTGATGTAGTTAGTAAACTCAGTCGCGGTATTCGCTATCTGTTTTTTTTTCACCTACTTCAATGTACTTAATTAAGTACAGTAAGTAAGTAATAATTATTATTAGTAAGTAAGTAATAATTATCTTTTGCGGAACTTTAAAACCGTGAAAGCTTCGCTTAAAGTTATTCTGTGTATTTCTTGAAACGATATTTTCGTAAAAAGTATATACTTTGCGAAAGACAGATATTTAACTGTCCCTGACGTTATTTAATGTAAATTAGAAATAAAGCAACAAAAACTAAAAAAACTTATTCTTGTCTAATTAAGATCTAATAAAACCTTTATTATTGCGGTAACAGTAAGAACTAAACTAAAAATAAAATCACTAATCCCTACACAATGAGGGGCGTTGATTTAAAACTAAAATTAAAACTGTATCAAACTATGTACGAGTAATAGTGAATAGAATAACCATTTGATAAATCCTTTACTGCGCATCTGTTAAGGGGTAGATGTATTTTTAATGGTTTTAGAATACCTGTTCACGATATAGTAAGAAACAGTGACGCGGTATAAATTAAACTTGATCTGCAGGATTTCGGATGTTTTCCAAGGTGTCAAAATCAGAAGATCTATATTATCTGCTAGTCTGTCTCTATATTTATACTTATACTGTAAATTTGAATACTCTAAAATGTTGAAATTTATATACAAAATATGTTTTGTTGATCTTATGAGATATCTTTCAAGTTTAATATATCAGAGAATAAGTTTGTACGCACAGTGATCATTTCAACCCCAACCAAGAAATAGTTAACATTGTAAATCATATTTAGCAACAACTGAGTTACAATGTCATATTCCTTGCACTTTTCGATTTGCAAGGAAAACAATTTATGATGGAAACGAATGTAAATAAAATAATATATGCATTAAATGAATATTTATTAAATCATCATAATATTAAATCTCAACTGTTCCATTTTTAGTATACCTTGAAATATGCATCTGTTGCTTAGTCAAGTCACATTCTACCTTTAATGTTAGCATACTGTTCCGTTACAACATTGCATCTTTACTTTACGTCTCCTATAATCATGCCATTATACACTATTCTTTTTTTCAGTGTGGTTTTCATTAGTTCCGTAATAAATTGGCTAAACGTGTAATCTGTAAAAAAAAATGGAATCAGTCAGCCATTTTCGTAAAGACAAAATTGTGGGTTAGTGTGACTCAGATAAATGAAATTGCACCTTTGACGACAAAAAATTAAGTGCTTTTCATTGTACCGTATCCAATTGTTGATCTTTACGAACTATTTATGAATCGCTTGAAGTTTTGCTATTTTATATTGATACAGATGTAATACTAATAAATGTTTTATTAAGATCTAAATAGGTATAGGAAAGTTACTAGATGATTTTACGACCCACTTCTACCTATAACCACATAAATGTAAATTTTATGAATTGTCAATTTTTCAAAATGTTTTTACCCTCTCTTTTGGTTAATAACTATTGTTGAGTTTTAGTGTTACAAAACAAAAACTGTAAAAATTATAATCGAATTTTTATTTTCCAAAATGGTAATAATAAAAGACATTACATTTAATAATTGAGGTGTCAGTGCTTACTATGAGCTTCGATCGATGGATAAACACTGGTAAGTTGGAATTCGGTAAACATTTATCTCACCATCTATGTTATTACAAAACAAAAATCTTCTAAGGACATTTTTGTTATAATTAAAATTATTTTTGCAGATCAATCTCGCATTTTAATTGTCTTTACATGATCGCCGACGTTGCAAATATTTTACAGTTTTTGTAAGCACGAAACGACTATAACAAACGCAATATTAAGTTGTAAAATTAGTGTTAAATACCCGCATCCAAATTTTTTTAAATATTTCTTAATTCTGAATGGTCAGAGGAAAGGAAAAATGGAGCAAAATAATTACACATTGGTATATACCCAAGGGAAGGTGAAAGGAAAAGAGGCAGACAACAAAAAAGATGGGACGATGATATCAGGCAGGTTGCAGCCCAGTAGAGTGGAATAGCCAGAAAGAGATAAGTTTTTTATTTTATTGCCCTTGTAGGCAGACGAGCATACGGCCCACCTGATGGTGAGTGGTTACCGTTGCCCATGGACTTCAGCAATGCCAGGGGCAGAGCCAAGCCGCTGCCTACCGCAGATTTTTTTTATTTCTTAGATGAGTGGACGAGCTCACAGCCCACCTGGTGTTAAGTGGTTACTGGAGCCCATAGACATCTACAACGTAAATGCGCCACCCACCTTGATAAGTTCTAAGGTCTCACTCAGTATAGTTACAACGGCTGCCCCACCCTTCCAACCGAAACGCATTACTGCTTCACGGCAGAAATAGGCAGGGTGATGATACCTACCCGCGCGGACTCACAAGAGATCCCACCACCAGTAATTACGCAAATTATAATTTTGCGGGTTTAATTTTTATAACACGATGTTATTCCTTCACCGCGGAAGTCAATCGTGAACATTTGTTGAGTACGTATTTCATTAGAAAAATTGGTACCCGCCCGAGATTCGAACACCGGTGCATCGCTCAACACGAATGCACCGGACGTTTCATCCTTTAAGCCACGACGACTTCAAGGCGTTATATATTTATTTTACACTTTAATTGTGTAAAATAAATATATAACATAAACACAAATATAACAGTATAAGTGCAGTTGTTAAAGAAACATAATTGCTTATCTTTGGTTCGAATAAAAAAGGCTTTATTATAATAATACAATAATAATAGATAATTATTATTACAAGAGGTCCCGTAGTAGTCGAAATTCGACTATAATTATAATTAATTGGAATTGTAAATTTGTACACTATTATGATTGCATTTTATACTTCTATAATCACAAATTTCGCCAAGGCTACTTTATAAAAAATATATTAATAAAGATATTTAATCTATTCCCAATTTGACCACAGACGTCAAGAACAAAAGTTTGATAATAAATAGTATACATGCGTGCGTGCGTCAACTACAAGGTATGTAGTGTGTGTAATGTTTTCTTTATTAATTTAATGTATCTTTTATGTATTATTTAAAAAAAAAATTAGCATTGTGCACTTCTTCTCTATATTCTCTATAACTGTGGAAAATTTCATACTCCTCCGTCCGCGCAATTTTCGTAAACAGGGATACAAAGTTTTTGCTTCACGTATTAATATATAGATTATTATATAAACCTGAACGATCACGTCTAGACCAGCGAGCACCAAAGCTCGAATGATAATTTCAAATCATAAATGCGATTCAGCTACCATATATTCATCACGACAGCCGCCACTATTGTACAGCACACAAATAAATACGGCGCGGCACATGTGTAACTGACAATAATTCATCGAATCATAAATTTCACAGAACTTGTTCCACGAAACGGAGAACAACGCGCTTAAGTAGATATTTGTGTTTGTTTGTTTTTTTGATAGGAGGACTTCGTGTAACCGCGTGCGCCTTTTCTCTCAAAAAAATCCTTCTTTTTTTTTATTTTCTCAACTCAAGAGCTTTATTTACATGCCCAATAAAAGTGATGACGTTTTTATACGCGACCTCGGCTGTTATTGTTTCAAGGGAATTTCGTTGTAAGCCGGCTTGGCGAGCAAACAGTGAGCTTAAAGCTTGTATTTACACGATAATGATATGATTGAATAATTCAACAAAATAATTCATCGAACATGTCGGTACAAATAGGTTCGATGATTAATATCCACAAATTTAGTCGTCGTCGCGGCCTAACGAATAAGACGTTTGGTGCATTCGTGTTGAGCGATGCACCGGTGTTCGAATCTCAGGCGGGTACCAATTTTTCTAATGAAATACGGACTCAACAAATGTTCACATTTGACTTCCACGGTGAAGAAATAACATCGTGTAATAAAAATGAAACCCGCAAAATTATAATTTGCGTAATTACTGGTGGTAGGACCTCTTGTGAGTCCGCACTTGTAGGTACCACCGCCCTGCCTATTTCTGCCGTGAAGCAGTAATGCGTTTCCGTCTAAAGGGTGGGGCAGCCGTTGTAACTATACTGAGACCTTAGAACTTTTATCTCAAGGTGGGTGGCGCAATTACGTTGTAGATGTCTATGGGCTCCAGTGAACACTTAACAACAGGTGAGCTGTGAGCTCTTCCACCCATATAAGCAATAAAAAAAAATGGAATTTTCTGTGTTATATTCATTTAAATACATCTCATCCAGATACGACAAACGAAGCAAAAGCGTGCCATCTAGTGAATGTGAGCCGCAACTACTCGTTAAACATCGGCTCACTTCGGGTGGTGCGCTTCGGCAGAGTCGAAGTGTCATCGTTCGGGTTGAATCGAAAACATTCGTTGCCTGAACTATGAAGAGTGAAGACGTCTTGGAAATGTCATCGTTTCGGGCTGAGCAATCTCTTTGCACGATTACCTACCGTACGCCTATTGTGTACGTCTGCGACATTGACATATATAGACAAACCCAGATATAGAGCAAACAAACCTGTTCATCACACGACTGTGGGAATCGAAGCCACGACTCTTGGCGCAACAATCATGGGCGCTAGCACCGAATGCACTCCACCACCGAATCGATCAAAACAACAATTTTATCAACAGCCTATTGTCTCAGTTTAAATTTCACATCCACTAGCATTACTGAACAGGAACAAAACAAAATCGCGCATTGCACACTCAGCCCTGTACGCGCCCACGCGTTGTTACCCGATCCATTGAATGGGGAGAATTTTATATTGAAACGCACGGGAACGGACGCGCACGCACGACGCAGGGCGGAGCCGCGCGACCTGCGATTACACAAGCGTATTTTTTTTATTTGCCACATCGACGTTCAATTACTGGAGCTGAGCTCAGCTTAACCGTATGAGAAGTGTGGATAATACAGTTACCTTAAATACGAAAGGCACCTTTTCCTCCGTTTGAGGACGAAACTCGTCTTTTCAAAATTCAATAAAACAACGGCTCTGACGATCTCACCAGTACTGAACGTTTACAGGGACTCATACGTTGCTATTGCGGCTATAACTTTAAACGTTACGTGCACGTCGTCTTCTTGGGCCCTCCTCGCCGGTCCCCAGACTGACATGTAAGGGGGCCCGAAACACTTAGAGGGCCAGAGCTTGGGCAAGATCTGCCTCCCTGGCCCCTGCTCAACGGCGGCGGGCTTGTGCGTCTCTCGCACGCCCCGCCGCCTCCTTCTGTAAGGTGGTGCGCTCGCAAAAGTCGAGCATCGCCTTCCACGGCTCGTTGTTTTTTTTTTTTGTTGCTTAGATGGGTGGACGAGCTCACAGCCCACCTGATGTTAAGTGGTTACTGGAGCCCATAGGCATCTACAACGTAGACGCGCCACCCACCTTGAGATACAAGTTCTAAAGTCTCAGTATAGTTACAACGGCTACCCCACCCTTCAAACCGAAACGCATGACTGCTTCACGGCAAAAATAAGCAGGGCGGTGGTACCTATCCGCGCGGACTCACAAAAGGTCCTACCACCAGTAATTACGCAAATTATAATTTTGCGGGTTTGATTTTTATTACACGATGTTATTCCTTCACCGTGGAAGTCAATCGTGAACATTTGTTGAGTACATATTTCATTAGAAAAATTGGTACCCGCCTGCGGGATTCGAACACCGGTGCATCGCTTCAACACGAATGCACCGGACGTCTTATCCTTTAGGCCACGACGACGCATCAATGCCACAACACTCGGCAACGACAAGTCGTTTCCTATATTTGCGACGAGAACACGGGGCCACCCCACCCATGCGGGGCAGATGACGAGCGTATGCTCCGCCGTGTCCAAGTCGCAACCACAATGGCACTCTGCCGTCGGCTCCGATCCAGTGCAGGAACTCACAGAAGCAATCATGCCCAGTGACCACTTGCGTGAGCCCGAAAAAAAACAGAGAATTTTAATTGTAATACAAAATAGTTAAAGGCTAAAAGGATTTCCTAAAAAAAATATCTCGAATATTTTACGACACTAAATTACAATATTATTTACTACTCAATACATAATATCTGGAGACGATAATTTAAACTATAAAGTCAGTGTAGGAATTAGTACGTGAATGTGTGCCTCGAATTATCAAGGTTAACTGTATTTTTAAGAGATTTGAAAATAAAACTTACGTTGGTCACAAAACTGTATGACGAATCGTACAATATGTATACATTTTTTGGAGAACGTCATTTGATGTTAGACACAACCCACTGAGTTTCTCGCCGGATCTTCTCAGCCTCTCGCGATTCCGATCCGGTAGTAGATTCAGCGAAGTACTGCTCTTGCTAGAGCTAGTGTTAGCAATTATCTCAGCATGAGCCCGTGAGCTCACCTACCGCTCCGCATGAAGTTGGAATAGCCCCTTAGGCTACCCACGATTAGGTGTTCCTTTCCTTTATCGTATCACTCTTGTCAGAGCGGTCGTGGTCGTCATTCAGTATCATTGCTGTGGGCAGATGCTAAGCGCCTCGCGAGGAATCGCCGCTTCGCCCGGTTTGTGATGATCCTGGTACACTCATGCAAACAACCGCCAACTGCGGACTTGACTTGGTCCGTCCATCGCATGGGCAACCTTCTACGCGGTCCGGTACCTTCCATTTTGCTGGAGTCATTTCCTCGCCGGGAGATGTGTTCAAAAAATGATAGTAGGTATGCGCCCATGCACGAGCGCCGAAAGACGCTGCTTAATGCCGAGTTTTTGAAGAATGGAGATATTGGATTATTAACGACTAGTCGTTAATAATGCTACGAAAAAAAAAACGACTAGTCGTTAATAAGTCCTATAATCGATTGCTCTCGGCAGAGCAGTCGTGGTCATGTGGAATTCTTTCTTATTAAAGCCTTGATAGATGTTGTCCATAGTTTGCGAACCGAGGCCCGGTGTACACACTCGTTAAGTGAGGGTTTCAGTAAGGTACAATATTGGTCCATTTGTGTCAAATTGGCACGGTGAAAAAACTTGACAAGTGACGCACGAAACTGAACAATCGTCTGCGGGGTGAACTTCTTAAGCTTATGCCTTGCGTTGCTTAACAGACACAGAAACGGAGGAATTTTGTACTGCATTGTCACTTGCCATGAAAAATGGATTCTTTGTGATAATTATAAGTTACTAGCTGACCCGGCAGACTTCGTGATGCCTCAATCGATAAATAAAAGACCTAAACTTTTGTATAAAATAAAGTTAAAACAAACAAAAGGAATCGGTTCGACGGGGGGGACATATCAAAGGAAAAACAAAATTTTATTTTTATTTAATACCGAGCATTTTCATACTTATCTACCTTTTAAACCTTCTCTGGACTTCCACAAATAATTCAAGACCAAGATTAGCCAAATCGGTCCAGCCGTTCTCGAGTTTTAGCGAGACTAACGAATAGCAATTCATTTTTATCTATATAGATTATTATTAATACGTAAAGCAAAAGCTTTGTACCCCTTTTTACGAAAATTGCACCGACGGAGAATTATGAGATTTCACTTAAAGAGATTATAGAGAAGGAGTGCAGAATGGTATTTTTTTTTAAATGATGCATAAAAAATTCATTAGTCAAATTCAAAGTCATGTCAACATTAAGTCAATTAATAAAAAAAGATTATACCCACTACAATGTATTTGAGACACACACACGCATGCATACTATCTGTTTAATGTCAAACTTTTCTTCAAATTGAGAATAGATTAAATATTGTTTGTCTTTATAATATTTGTCTAAAGTGTAGTCTTGGCGAAATCTGTGGTTATAGAAGTACTCGTAAAATAATAGTCTTTGACAACAGAATTATAATACAAACATATCATTTCAATTAATTATAGTCGAATTTCGATTACCGGGGGACCACTAGTATGTATAATTACGCGCGTTGCCTGTCGAGATACCGTCATCCCATTCACTCAACTGGCATCTTGATAATTTTCTGAGACTATATTCTCTTCTATATTTTTCGTATATTCCTTCGAAATGCTCTACGCACAACTTTTCATCTCGTCGATCATATTCGGTAAAAAATTCTAACACTTTATACGTCCATTTCAAGATGCCATGGAAATTCAAGTTCGATAAAGTGTAATGACGTGTTTTGTATCCACAACTTCAGAGAAATACATAAAAATTTACCGTTGCATTTTAATATAAACAGTAAAAACAATGAACATAGAGAGTCATAAAGTACTAGATTACTTCAAAATTATATATGTCGGAGAAGCCACCATCGTCAGACATCGAAGGGGCGAATAGGGTGATCGATTTAAAAGAAATATTGAGTACACCAATCACGTTTGCTGTCTTAGAACAATTTAGAAATCTTCTATTGACGTTAGCAAACGAAAACGAATGACAGTTCTTAGGACGGAGGCACCGCTCTTCAAAAAGGCTGGTTGGTAAGTGTGATGGCGTTTATGCGCCTTCATCGGCTAGGTTCTGTCGTAGCACGAAGTTAGCCTTGTTTGGATACCGCAATCGTGCTGCCATCTTTTTATTTTTATTTTTATTGCCCTTGTAGGCAGACGAGCATACGGCCCACCTGATGGTGAGTGGTTACCGTCGCCCATGGATTTCAGCAATGCCAGGGGCAGAGCCAAGCCGCTGCCTGCCGCTGGGGAATCGTGCTGCGTTTCGTTTAGCCACCACACTAATGACCGTCTCCGACATATATATTTTTTTTATTTTTTTTTATTGCTAAGATGAGTGAACGAGCTCGCAGCCCACCTGGTGTTAGGTGGTTTCCGGAGCCCATAGACATCTATAACGTAAATGCGCCACCCACCTTGAGATATAAGTTCTAAGATCTCAGTATAGTTACAACGGCAGCCCTACCCTTCAAACCGAAACGCATTACTGCTTCACGGCAGAAATAGGCAGGGCGGTTGTACCTACCCGCGCGGACTCACAAGCGGTCCTACCACCAGTAAAATTATAATACCACAAGTAATATAGATGTATTAATGATTTTCAAATAAGAATCTTGTGTTTTAAATAATATTTTGGTTTTAGTATTATCCATATTAGTTCCGACGTCGCGCCTACGGGCATTAATTGTGCTCGCCTTGACATTAGTTCGACTGTTGCGCCGTACTCATCTTTACGCTCTCGAATCGTGAATTAACCGCACAATCATGTATTGGCTACACCATTGTGATGTCGCCACCAAATAGCTACAACGGGAAAGCGTCTTGCGTATAAATGAACTCATACCGAATATATGTACAATGATTTTTAGAATTCGAGGATATGCCCAAAATTTCAAAGTGTTTTTTATTTTTTTATTGCTTCGTTGGCTGGACGAACCCACAGCCCATCTGATGTTAAGTGGTTACCGGAGCCCATAGACATCTACAAAGTAAATGCCGCCACCCACCTTGAGACTTGAGTTCTAAGTCTCCGTTTTTACAGTACAGCAGCTACCCAGAATGCAGAAATAGGCAGGGTGGTGATACCTACCCATGCGGACTCACAAGACGTCCTACCACCAATAAAAGTGACGATTTCATGTAACCAAAGAACAAAATCTTATAAAGTACAGTCCCCACCTTCGTGGTGTATTATATGATATACCAATAAAGTTTTGAAAGACGTATCTTTTTTTCATATTTTCGGGATCGACATATAAATGCACAAAAATACACAAATTCCCCGTCTTATCTGTACAAGTTGAAACCGCACACCAAGATTCGAATCTCAAAATCAATGCTAGGCGATAAGATAAGGCGTAAGTATAAACGGTCGCGTAACAAGATCCTTGGCCAACAATTAGTTTGTCCACGAGATGGGTCTTCCTCGATTGGTGGAGCATCGAGCCTTAATTAGGGATTATAGTGACCGTCAGTGTGTATTAAGTCTTCGCTCCATCAGCGGAGTTGTTTTCTGCATGAAGGAGTCCGAACCGGCGCCAATGAATACCTGCACGGCGCCTTTAAGGTGCACTGATACAGATACGAGTCATATCAAATTTCAAAACTTACCTATTAATATGGATGACGTAATTTTTGTCGAATTTATACTTTTTTAATATGTATTCAGTGCTGCCAACCTGAGCGGATAAATAACACAATTTTCCATAATTCAAATACGAATTAATTCGAATTAATTTGGCTGTTTGTATAACAACCTATTACTGGTGGTAGGACCTCTTGTGAGTACGCACGGGTAGGTACCACCGCCTAGCCTATTTCTGCCGTGAAGCAGTAATGCGTTTCGGTTTGAAGGGTAGGGCAGCCGTTGTAACTATACTGAGATCTTCGAACTTATATCTCAAGGTGGGTGGCGCATTTACGTTGTAGATGTCCATGAGCTCCAGTAACCATTTAACACCAGGTGGGCTGTGAGCTCGTCCACCCATCAAAGCAATAAAAAAAAAACAACCGTACGGATCCAATCGTGGGTTCATTGTTATGTCCCATTATGGAGCATTGGCATTTAAGTTCTAGTGTCTTAGCTTCGGTAGTCCTTTAGCACCAGACGGGACATTTTCAATTAAAATATTGTAGCAAAAAAGAAAAGCGTGGATTATATTTGAAAACACAGTTTTAAGTTTAAATCATAACGATCCCTAATATTTTTAGACTAAAAATCTGAGCGTAATTTTTTCTCAATACCATATAATCTTCAAACAAATATGTACACCTAAATAAATTTCTCGGTTTCCTTTCACACTTTCTCCTCAATAATCCCATGGGAAATTAATGTGGGTAAATAACTTTTGAATACGGAAAGAGAAACGTGCAAATCCTGATCCGATACCCGCTGATCTTTACAAATATGTATTTAAAATATTAAACAAAATTAAAAACATACTGACCAGAGTTAATGTTTGCTTTGAGATTTTGCTTTCGTCTCTAGAAGCCCAAGACTTGACGGATGTTATTACTTAACTTTATTTGTTTGTTAACTGAATTATTTTAGTTAATAATCAGAGTATTATTCATCTAAAGAGTAAAAACGTGATATAAGATGGTATTGCACGAAAATTCACAAAAAAATAATAATCATAAAGGTACTTATGTAGTTCGTGTACAAACATTGTAATTTAAAATGGGTTTGAAAAGTATAGATGTGCCCGTCGATATAATAAATATTAAATCGTAGAAAGTTTACGTTTTAAAAAAGATTTATAGATTACAGGTGCGTAATAAAAGTAAAGATTTCGCATTTATCATTTTACATTTATCCAGCAGAGAAAATGCAACTCTCTCCCCTGAAAATAGGAGCTGAAACTGAACTTTCGCTCCGGACGAGATAAATACTTTTCGGTTTCATGTAACTTTTAATATTCATTCAAATCAAATCAAATCAAATCAAAAAAAATTTTTTTTTTTAAATTGAATATCCCAAGCCGAATTTTCACAAAAATAATTTTTACAATAATGATCGTAAATAAACACCACTTTAGCTGTTTTTAATTGAAAATACATATAGAATAGAAGATTTAAATATTTTTTTACGACAAAAGCTTTTATGAGACGTTTGTCACTAAAAATTTCCCAAACAATTGATGAAATCGATGAGCCCCCTTTTGCTAAATCAAAATAAAAGACAAACCCTCACCGCAGATGTTTGAGTATACCGAGACAAGATTATATACACAAAAACACAGGAACAAACTCTGAAATCCTTTGTACTAAAATCCTAAAAGACAGTAGCTAAGTCTTAACAATATGGTGAATCATTATTGTTTGAAATCTATTGTAGGTGAAAAAAGGATAAAACTATTTTCTGGTACTGCCGAATTGGGAACCTTTAAAACTAATTTAAAAAAAAAAAACTCTCCCTTTGATTCTGTAAATTCAACAAAAATAATACCATTTGTCGGACCCACGAAAGATTAACTAAACAACTGGGTGGGATTTGACTTCAAACAATATACTTACAAATAAAATCCGATTAACTTACGTTACTTGACGGATCCCAAGATCAATGAAAGGACAAAACGTCAGAACTATTCGAAAAATTTACTCAAGTTTTTTTCAGTCTGTTTGGTGTTGTCAAAACAAACAGACCTGGGTCGGGGTTTAACTATACTGAAATCGTCTAATGTTTTAATAAAATGCCGTTAAGAAACGGGCTTTATTTTTGTTTATTTTAACTGGGTTTCTCTTGTTCTGCGAAACTTTTTATTTTTAAATTGTCAATTTTTTTATTATTGTAAAATACCTTTAATTAAATGATTTATAGTTTAGATTTATGGTACATGTACTAATAGATAAGGCACCAGTTGTGGCTATGTCGAGCGATGTGACTATGCTAGGAGATGTTAGGCTTCAAATACTGAATGTAGGTACCGTTTTATTTTTTCTAAGTAAATGATACCTAATTAAAATTAATCCCGGAAATTGTATTAATTAGCATTAAACTAATGGTAAGATAATATGAGCCCGCACTATCAAATACAATAACAAAGATATACGTATGTACTGCGAAGCATTTTGAAGGATAGTACAGCTGGCTTACAGTGCAATGTTTTGACCTCTTCTCTTAGGGTGGGGGTTCATGATATTTATGTGCTACTGTAATGCTACGTCAACTTTATCCAGATGTGCACTTTCTTCAACATTCCGTCTCCAAGATTGTCGATTGTGTTTACATTAAAAATTTCACTGGAATTTAGTCTATTGCGTTGACTATTGACCATTCTCTTTTTAAGTCAAAGTTGAATAATGCTGGGAATACAAGACAAGGATACTACTATAAATTATTTGGAAGCAGTAGAAATAGACTATTATCATGTAAATACAGCAAACTAATACCTCGAATAGATGTCCAGACAGTTCAAAAGAGATTTAATCAATATGACTGTATAATGAAGACTTTGAATGTAAACTTTTCGTTGTTTGAATGACTAGATTTGTCGAGTTAAATTTTATCACGATATCGACTCACGTGAACGTTTTGACCTCTTTTCTTAGGGTGGGTTAAGGTAATAATCAATTCGTGATATTTATATGCTACTTTAATACTAGGTGAACTTTATCTAAATGTGCACTAACTTCAGCTTTCCGCCTCCTGGATTGTCAATTGTGTTTACGTTAAAATGTTCACTGGATTTTAGTCAATTGCGTTGACGATTGGACCATTCTCTTTTTAAATAAAAGTTGAATAAGGCTGGGAATACAAAACAAGGATACTAATGCAAATGATTTGGAAGCAGTATAAATCATCGTGTAAATACAGCAAACCAATACTTTGAATTGATGTCCAGACAATTCAAAAGAGATTTAATCAATATGACTGTATAATGAAGACTTTGAATGTAATAAACTTTTCGTTTTTTAAACGACTAGATTCGTCGATTTAAATTGTTAAGGTAATAATCACTTCGTCATATTTATGTGCTACTTTAATGTTAGGTGAACTTTATCCAAATGTGCATTAACTTCAACTTTCCGTCTCCAGAATTTTCAATTTTTTTACGTTAAAATTTTCACTGGAATTTAATCAATTGCGTTAACTATTGACCATTCTATTTTTAAATCAAAGTTGAATAATGCTGGGAATACAAAACAAGGATACTACTACAAATTATTTAGAAGCAGTAGAAATAGACTATTATCGTGTAAACACAGCACACCAATACTTCGAATAGTTGTCCAGACAGTTCAAAAGAGATTTAATCAATATGACTGCTTTAAACGACTAGATTCGTCGATTTAAATTTTATCACGATATCGGCCCACGTGAAAACAATCTCAATATATCGCACCTACTGTAAACAATAAATTAAAGAAAAAACAAAAAAAAACAAATCCGTGGGTCGTTGACAGGGTATAAAGTAATTTCCGTAGATCCGTCCACGGTTTATCTGCCTGTAAGCGTATATATTCGAGACGTCATTATTATGGCCCGCAGCCCGGCGGTCCCTTCACCGAACACGAGTTATCGCTCAATTTAACTAAAAGAAATAAATCTGTAAATAAAAACTACTATTTCCTGTTACTTTGTGTCGAGAGGTCAAGTTTAAATAAATAAATTTATTTTCATCGTTCTTAAAATTTTGAATTCTAACATCGAGGGTATTATATTAACAATAAATAAATTTCTTACGTATGTACTTCTCATTCTTCAACTTGAACTTGATTGGTGTTTGATTAGTCAATAACTGAAAATATAGTCTAACCGTGTACATATGCGTTACAATCTTGTTGGTCCTTTTTTGCAACTGTGTTTGAACCTTTGAGCCTGACTTACGGTTCGCGATAGTAGCTTTAATATCTTTGGTGAAATAAAATAATCTGCATATGTGGCGTATCAAATCCTGGAATCCAATAAGTGAAAAGTACCAGAAACCACGCAAACACTGTGTTGGCAGAAAATGAAAATCTTCCTAATTATTATAGTGACGTATTGGGAATTATCAATAATATCATGGATTTATGAATCTTTACATTTGGTACAAATTATTTACACGGTACTTTTTCAGCTTTACAAGTTTCCTCGACGCAATATCGAATTAGTTTATGAAACCGGAAAACGATCCTAAAAATGGGTCCAATATCGACTTTGGTGGTCTCTTATCGGTATACGTCCAGCGTCGCTTCCACTGAGACATTTCACCTTTTTTATTGCCTGCTCTTCGCGACTTTACTACATACCACTTTCGACAAATCATTTCTGCAAAATTTAAACAGTCATACAACGTTGGCATAAGGCTTATTTTCGTTTGAGCGCGGCAGTTTTAGGTGTCGAGCGATGTTTGTTTCGACCATGGTTTTATCACAGTACTTTCTCACCTTTTTACGAGGCAACGTGCGAGTAGAAGTGTCGTAGATACAATTATCGATTAGGTGATGTTATCGGGGCCGATCTATTGTCTTCCGGTTGGTTTCTGTTGATTTAGGGGTTTAGTTTTTGAGGATCTGTGGCGCTTAAAATCCTGTTGTTTCGTTTTATTTCGAGATGTTTTTCCGGTGTTATTTATGGGCGATTCGGGTCCTTTATTTTCAAAATCCGTGTTGAATTCAAGGGTAGTAGACAATATAATGTGATGTTTTAAATTGTCGTTTCATCACTTAATTAGGTGGTTTTAAGAGGTACTGCCGAGCCGATAGGTCTTTGAATAAATTTCCAGATATATATATTTTTTTAAAACATTGTAAATTATATTTTTGAACTACAAATCAAAATCAACTGTCAAGTGCGGGAATTCAATAATTACTTTATCAAATGTTGAATTACATCTATCTATCGAAAATTGTGTGAGCCATCTCTCATCAGCATCTTAGTACAGCAACAAATTTGAATTACAATAGTAATGAAATGTTGTTATGCGAACACATAATACCCCGATGCCATTTCAAACTACCGAGTATGGTGTACAAAAACACAATTTTAAGATTTTAGCGGTTAAGAACGGTAAGCAATATTGATAGGATGTACGAGTACATAGGCAATCATGGTCATTGCTTCCGCCATGAATCATGCATTCGAGTTTCAAAGTGGATCAGCCGGTATCCTTATAATGCCATTGAGATTTCAGGCAGGCAGGCGATGACAGGTGACATCAGCTAATCAAAATAATCATAAACTTTTCTACCCAATTAGAGCAATACAAAAAAAGCACATTTCTGCTAACCGTACATTTTGACGTCTTTATATTTAGTTATACGCGAAGGCAATAAAATGTGCATATTTGAGCTCAGATGTATGCAACTTGATTCCGGTCCTGCTATTTAGAATCTCTGAAGTAGCGGCGGCGAGTATCCTTGAATATTATAAGAACGAAATTATTGCGTCTCTCTTCTAGATATATTACGACACGAGGATTTGTTTTACTGCGGGAGCAGGTTACTGTGTAATATGATGTTTAGCAGGGTGAGCTGTATGATGGATAGTTTGAGTTTCTGTACCTTTATTGCCCACCTCAAATATATGTTATGGTATTTCGCTTTGAGGAGTGGTAGTCGTTATTCCTGCCTGGTTTGGGGCCAGCGGGGTTTTCTGAGACACCAGTGGCACCACCCGGGGTGGCCTGAGGGGCTGCCATATAGAGACGACCGAAGTAGAGTCGTCGACTACCGCCTTGGGACCAGTCGGTCGGACGTCCAATTGTTGACGGTGGAAACCCCCCTACTCTGACCCGTCCCAGAGAACGGATCGCCAAATTTTTTTTGTCTTCATAATGACGTGTTCATATGACATCATACTCGTAACAGACATTTGAGTTTCTGTAAGGCCACAACACAGGTGAGCCCCGCCCAGTTCCATCCCAAATCATTTGTAATAACAGATCGGCGTCTATAATTAATAAAATGCTTTTTTTGTATACGCCGTAAATGATTTTAATGTTTATTTGGTATTGTCAAAACATAATATTGTCTCTGAGACTGAATTAAAGATGGAGCAGTTATTTATTTTTCGTAATTATATGGTACTTTTCTTCTTCTTTATTTATAGAAAAGAATTATGAGCTATTATTACTCGACTTACTTGAAGCCTGCCTACCGCTAAACAAAATCTTCAAGCCTTGTTTGAAGGACATTTCATAGCACTAAGAGAACACCGTTGAAGGTTTTATAACCTTCCTTCCAACAGCTTGGAATAGCAAAGGCAAAGGGTGGTACAAAAAAAATATTTCTCTAAAAACGCACTGTGGATAAATGCAATGGTTGTAGGTAGTGCGAATGAACCTTGCTCCGTTGGCGGGCGGTGCGATGGTAAAAAGATGAAGAGATCACCTCAAACAATTCCTCTAGCTATACGTCCTTGAATATATATTTTATCAGAAACTAAAATCAGCTTCCCGCAGAAACGGCGACAAATTGCAAATGCATCAGGCAAAAAAAAGACGCTCCCTTTTGCAGTAAAAAAACATTTATCGGTAAGTAATATACCAAACTTAGTTGTAAAGTATTCGTTTCTTTCTTATCGATAGCGTTGCTGCTTTCTGATGATCACATCCCTATGTTAGTGCTACTCGGATTACATGAAGTAAGACGCTTCTGCAAAATTGCAAAACTTTTGTAAAACAATCTATACTAATATATAAATCTACAGTGGTTTTTACGGATGTTCCGTTATAGCTACTGAACCATGCATCCGATTGACTTGAAACTTGAAATCCATGTAGAAAATAGATGTACTTAATGGATAGGCTAATATTTATATGAGTGTTGGACTCCCTACACCAGTTACGGGGGCGTTAATGATAAGAATCTTTGTGGGGGGTAGAAATAATTATGTTAATTTTAAATCCCCAGCGAAGCGCACGGACTAGTAGTAGTTTTTAAAAATGTGAAATCACATGTATTCATTTTGTACTTTTCAAACAAAATCACTATTTTCTTGATGAAACACTATAGGTACCCAACAAACTAAGTCCAACAAGTTTTTCAGATGGGTCCAAACACAACAGGTCCCCAATCGTTTATTTTACGACTCCGTGTAAACGAAAGTTAAGGTTTTTTGTTCTCAGCCTTGCCGATAATCATGTCACACGTTTTTTACACAAAACCACACAGAACAAAATGGCGTTACCATCAGATTATCATAGGTTTGTGGTCGGATTATTGCTTCATTTTTTCTTCGCCTACCTGTGCGAGAGCCCCAGATTCCTTCTCGATAGGACCATTCCCGGGCAGCAATAAAGAAACCATTCCTAGTGACCTTTGTGCTTCAACTTGTTAAGCTAAAACAAAGCTCAAGTTACGTTAGATGTTTTATACAAATTAATAAGGCAAGCAAGCTTCTTAACCAGTTGATATTTTGTTTATTATATTTATTAGAGATTTGTCGAAACATTTTGGTCGAGTGTGTTAAGATAAACTGTTACTTTTTATATGTTTCACGTCATTTGTAGGATTAGGATACCACAAAAATTCTGTTCAAATATTTAGAATAGAATCGCTGAGAATTTGATTTGTATGAATGAATGGAATAATTCTAAAATGCCACTACATTTGGTCTGAAAATTAAAACAATTCATAATTAAATAATTACGATTTGTCTATGAGTAAAAATTTGTATGTCAGGATGTCAATTTAGAGAGATGTTATAAGCTATCTTTCGAATAATGGCCACGCTCTGACATTTAAGGCCGGTCATAGCATTAGCATAGACAGAGCGTTGTCTGTTGAAAAGTCAGCGATAAAAATAATCTATATATTAATACGTGAAACAAAAACTTTGTATCCCTTTTTACGAAAATTGCGCGGACGGAGGAGTATGAAATTTTCTACACTTATAGAGAATATAGAGAAGAAGTGCACAATGCTAATATTTTTTTAAAATAATGCCTTAAAGATACATTAAATCAATAGAGAAAACATTACACACACTACATACCATGTGTTTGACGCACACGCGCAAATATAATATTTATTGTCAAACTTTTGTTCTTGACGTCTGTGGTCAAATTGAGTATAGTTTAAATATTGTTTGTCTTTATTCATATTTTTTTAATAGTGTAGCCTTGGCGAAATTCGTGATTATAGAAGTATAAAATACAATCATAATAGTGTACAAACTTACAATTCCAATTAATTATAGTCGAATTTCGACTACTGCGGGACCTCTAGTTGAATTAATTACCTATTTATAGTGCAAAGAATGACTAATGAATTAATTTATAGTAAAGAATGCTAATCCTTTTAGCGCATTCGACAAAAATAAAAATGCACAGCGATAGAATTAATGTTCTTAATAGGACAGAGCTTTAATGTAATATTGAAAAATATTATTTGATTGTACAGACATTTGGGTTTTAATATTGAAAAGAAACAAATATTTTAAACTGCTGTATACACTACTGTAAATTTCTTTATTGAAATGATTCTTGACCACTTACCGATCGTCTGGAAGACCGCCCATTGTACTTTTGTATTTAATGTTTTGCGTTTGTGTTTTTTGTATGTAAACTAAAGCATACTCTACTCCACTCCACTTTGTTTTTCGTATTTGGTACGTCACTTTTCAAGAACAAATAGAGATATTTTTTTATTGCTTAGATGGGTGGACGAGCTCACAGCCCACCTGGTGTTAGGTGGCTACTGGAGTCCATAGACATCTACAACGTAAATGCGCCACCCACCTTTAAATATAAGTTCTAAGTTGTATAGGTTGATTTTTAACTTCAATTACAATAATTTTAATGTTTTAAGTCCAAAACTTTCAATCTAGAAAGATTACAATGACGTCAGTACGATGAGAAAGTATAGATATTAGAATGCGTACTAAATAATACACCTCAGATTGATAGCTACATTTGCGACATTTACCCGCTCCCTCACCCGCTTCAGTTTATCAATGAGCACTCTATTTAGTTCACGAACGGACCTTCCCAAGTGCACTAAAATATAACCAGTAACAGCATAGGAGCACTAACAGCCTTACTAACACTTTGAATTATGTTCAAAATAATGGGTTATTTATGTTTAGAATATCTCTTATACTCTACCGGTGTTTCGTTCAAGTGAAAAATGATTTTGAAAAGTGATTTGAAATTATAAGTGAAATAAACTCCCATTCTAAGTGTTTCTCAAGAGCTAGGCGTGATATTTTCAAATGTTGTTTGAAATAGTCTTTTGCGATTAGTTGATTATGTCCCCGGTACTTCTGATACTACCTCTTATGCCTTTTCGCGACGGTAACTACTTCTGATGAATGATCTAAGTAATGATATAACTATTCTAACTAATGATAAAACTATATTATGATATTTAGATCACAGAATAATGATAACAGAACTGCGCAATAATCAAATGTCAACAAAAAACAACGTAGTCACTCGTGACAACAAAAACTGTGAACTGTTTGAAACTTAGGAACTAATATAATAAAAACAATAAAAAACTCAACATTGCACAGTGAAAGTAGTTTTAATTATTACTGGCGAAAACCGAAAGAAATACGATAATTATAAATCTCTCAAAAAATCTCGTATTCATGGATATATGGATGAAAAAGCGAATTACCCATCTAATGCTAAGATGACGGAGCCCATAAAAACGCGAGTGCCACCGGTCACTTTAAGACTTGAGGTCTAAGTCTCAATTGTATGATATAACTAAAATTCCACCTTCCAAACAACAACTTGACGCTGCTGCGTGGCAGAAATAGATATTTTGAACCCAATCGTATGAACTGACAAGTTGCTCAACTTTCCTACTTACCTTCTGTTTTTCACCGAATGCTATAATAACTCCCGACTTCAATATCCAGCTAAAATAGCCGCATAATAGCCTACGTGACACACCAATCACCGACATAAAACTAAATGATTAATTAGACATTTAGTTGCAATCTTCTTCACAGCGGGGGGGCATTTGAAAGGAACGTAAAATGGTTTTGATATAAAATTTTTGCTACAACAAAGAAACAGCAACTTAGTTACACAACTGCAACCGAATGGCTTCTATGGCGGAAGTCACAGGCGCATTATCGTAAATTTCGGACCGAATGTCTTCCTACAGAATCGACAAGAGCGTAGGTCGTCTTTTGTTTTATGGTATGCGATATTTTTTGTATTAAAGTAGCCTCATTTTATAATGTATGTGGAAACTTAAAGTTTGAACGGCTCTTAATTAGAAGTTACGGATATGCGTACAAGATTTTCAAGGTAATGCCACTTCCTCATTAGCTATCTGTCGAGGATATGGACCTCCTATTCATAAGCTCTATGGTATAGAGATGGTACGGCATGTTTAAGCGCTTTCGTGATGGAAATTTTGATTTGAAGAACGAACCACTTAGAAGAACGCCCACACATGTGAATAATAATGAATTGAAAGAGATGGTAGAAGCCGATCCGAGCCAAGCCACCCATGAATTAGCGGCATGGTTTAACGTTACCTTATCAACAATATAACTCATTTGCGTCAAATCAATAAAAGAAAAAATGTGAAAAATGGGTGCCTCGTGATTTGACTGATCTGCAGAAAGAAACGCGTGTTGAAACTTGTGTTGCTTTGTTGAATCGATACAGAAATAAAAGAATATTGGATCGAATTGTGACATGTGATGAAAAGTGAATTCTTTACCATAGCCGTAAGCGAAAAATGCCATAGCTGAATCCAGGTCAAGCTCCGCAATAGTGTCCTAAAGCAAAGTTTATCAATAAAAGGTAATTGTGGTCTCAGCATGGTTATTCACTATAGCTTTCTCCGATGTGGTCAAGTATTAACGGCAGATGTCTACTGTGTTGAACTCCGAACAATGATAGCAAAACTTGTAGTGAAACAGCCCCGACTCATGAATCGACCATTATTGCTCCATGATAACGCGAAACCTCATACAGCGCGAGAAACCGTTTTAACTCTACAGGAACTTCAGTTAGAAACCATTCGTCACCCTCCGTATTCGCTATACCTTGCTCCAAACGGACTACCATTTTTTTTTGTGATTTGGACAATTTTCTACGTCATAAAAAGTTTTCTTCCCAGGAGGCAGTACAAAATGCTTTCACACAGTTTGTAGAATCTAGGTCAACAGAGTTCTATCGCAAAGGCATAAATGACCTTCCTATTAGATAGTAGCGATGTATAGATAATAATTGTAGATATTTTGATTAAATAAATATGATAAATTAAAAAAAAAATTCAATTTTTCAGTACAAATCGGCATTTTCATACTTTTTTTAGCCGACTTAACCTAATAGGTGTATGGCTCTAATAAAGAATAAAAAAAATAAAAAAAACCCCAAATATACTAAAATGAGATATCTTAAATCGTATATAAGTATATACTCGTAGAACATACATGTCGAATTAAAATCGTAGTGGGTGGCTGGCGTTAAATCAATATGAACCGTCAAATGTAAATGAAGCTTCACGATCATGTCAATCCTTCAATATGGGGAGATAAAGGCCGCGATAAAAATTTAAATAATCTATTATTACAAGATTACAAGACGATGTCGTAAAATGCAAAAAATATAGAATGGCTTGTTCTAATCTTATTATGAACATTAAAGTTTTATGAAACTGAATTGTCAACAAAAATCTTAGCGTATTATATCATGTATAGTAGTATATATTGGTATTTTCTTGACAATTTTTAATAGATAAAATCTAAAAATGACATTAAATAAATCGGGTTTAATGTGCTTAATTGTATTCTATAAATTTTGTTGAATATCCAGTTCAAATGATCCGTTGCTTTAAACAAAAATAATTTTAATAACGTTCAGCACTTTGTTTTTGGAATATTCTTTTTTTTGGTACCGACACTCGAAGATCTCATCAACACTAAGGACAGAATAAAGCAGTCATCTACCGAAACAATAATAAAGTGAACGAATTTCAGCTCTGAATAATGTCGGTCCATAGATTATTTTGTATGGATCTGAATGTTGGGCGAGGAAAGTAAAGCATGAAAAAGGAGTGCATGCGACAGAGATGCGAATGTTAAGATGGGTGTGTAGAGTGACAAGAATGGACAAGATGAAGAATGAGTATATCAGAGGAAGTGTGAAAGTAGACCCGGTAATCAACAAATTAAAGAGCGGACGGCTAGCGTGGTATAGACATGTGATGCGTAGATAGAAGATGCATGTGACTAGGAGATGTACGAAAATGGTAGTGCAAGGTAGAGAGGGAGAGGTCGACCGAAGAAGATATCGATGGAGTGTGTGAACGACGATGTGAGAGAGAGAGAGAGGAGTGTGGAGATGACGGCTGATAGAAGAGAATGGAAAAGAAAAATTTGCCCTGCCGACCCCAGTGGGATAAGGTGGAGAAAAAAAGAAGACATTATATCAACTGTTTAAAACTAGCAAAAAAACTGCCAGCACAATTTTCGCGCAACACGTTGCTAAAGCTTTAAAAATAATTCCTTTAAACAATATCCCTTTTACCGACGCCACAGAGCAACGTATCTCCGGTGAGGCAGCTCAATCCGGCATCAGAGTGCGTTATTTATAAGTGTAGATTATCGCAACAAATCACCGAAACGATTGCCGTACCAAAATCATTTGGTGTAACCCGAGAACGCCCCTTATATTTGATGATTGGACAAATAAATATATTTTCCGTATCCTGTTTATCTGGTTTAGGGTGTTAATAAAAATGTAGAGGAGCTCCGGGTAATATGGATGTTTATTAAATTTAAAACTCGATATTTGCTTTGCAGTCTCTTGCTTGTTTTTAAGGTAAGTTTAAAAAGTAATATCTTCCAAAAAAGCCATTTTATCTAGCAATTAAAATTAATTAATGATGTATAATGAGTTATAATTGAATGTCAGTTTCAGCTGACGTATAAAAAAACTATTAATCACATATGCCAAAAATCTGAATCGCGTTTTTATTAGTTCAATATTATACATAATATATTTAGGTTCCGATGTTCCTAACATCATAGTGGTCTACGGTAAACAAGTCACCCGCTATGTTTAGCCAAAAACCTTAAAATCGTTTCCTATGATCAGGTTATGAAAGCATGCATAATGTAAATGAAACCATAAAATGTATGTACACGGTTAGACTTCGGCTTAGCATTAAATATCTATACTAATATTATAAAGCTCAAGAGTTTGTTTGTTTAACCGCGCTAATCTCAGGAACTACTGGTCCGATTTAATAAATTCTTTCAGTGTCAGATAGTTCATTTATTGAGGAAGGCTATAGGCTATATAACATCACGCTAAAACCAATACAAACAGAGCACCAATAAAGAATGTTTCAAAATCGGGTTCTTTTTTTTCTACGTAAATGAAGTAGTAGGTAAAATTTAGCGTTATACCAAAGTAACTACTCCACGCGGACGAAATCGCGGGCAAAAGCTAGTGTAGAAATAAAACACATCCAATATCAACTTAGCATTGATTCGTAAAATAAAATCTATTTTTTAAGCGTATTCGATTCGCAATAAATACACGTGCGTCTCCATCAAGCCATGATTAATGATTCTTCAGAAGCAATTCGGGACGTTTAATTATCCAAGACGAATTAAATTGCAATGTAATCGGCAGCTTGTATTGTTTGCGAATGATTATACAAATTATTATCGATGCACGTTTTATTGATCAAAATAATAGTTTATTGAATTCGTTTCACTGTTTCGACCTTTTATTAATCGACGACCTTTCGACCCGGTGCGCTACTGATGAATCAAGGTCATTTCCGTAATTACAATCAAACATAATACGCAAATATGTGCAATGCAATTTGAATGCACCAAAACTGAAACTTGTATTTGTTCGTCATCTATACCAATATATAAATCAACAGTGGTTTTTACGGATGTTCCGTTATAACTACTGAACCGTGCATCCGATTAACTTGAAACTTGGTATCCATGTAGAAGATACATGTACTTAATGGATAGGCTAATATGTATTGTATGCTAATTTGTATGAGTATTGGACTCCCTATACCAGTTGCGGGGGCGCTAATAATGAGAATCTTTGTGGGGGTGAGAAATAATAATGATACATATTTTTAAATGCCCAGCGAAGCGGACGGTTCAGCTAGTTCGCGATTCCGATCCGGTAGTAGATTCATTCGCGAAGCAGCTACTCTTGAGCTGTTAGGTCTCCTTAGGAGGTGCTCGGGTAGCTGTTAGCAAATCCCACCGCTCCTGGCTGAGCCTTTGCTCGCCCACCTGTCCTGGTGAAACTGGAAAGGCCTCCGGGCCACCAGTAAACCTTCAATCATAAAAAAAAAAAAAAAGTTCAGCTAGTGTTTAAATAAACATACACAGGATCGCTAGTCTGTTTTTCTGCAGTTTGTTATTACATTATCTGGCAGCTTTACAGCTTTAATAAAAAAAATCTTGTCATTGATTCGTTGGAAATAATTCTTTTTTTTTATTATTACTTAGATGGGTGGACGAGCTCACAGCCCACCTTGTGTTAAGTGGTTACTGGAGCCCATAGACATCTACAACGTAAATACGCCACCCACCTTGAGATATAAGTTCTAAGATCTCAGTACAGTTACAACGGCTGCCCCATCATTCAAACCAAAACGCATTACTGCTTCACTGCAGAAATAGGCAGGGCGGTGGTACCTACCCCCGCGGACTCACAAGAGATCCTATCAACAGTAAAAATTATCATACTAAACATTAAACATATCATTAAAAAAAACGTTATCATAATAATATAAAATGCATTAGTAAAAAGGTTTTATTCGTGATAGGCTCAATCGACCTGAGCATCCTCATTCGATGTGAATGGATCTGTGGTCAGGGTGGCCGGCGTTCGTCGTCCTATCGTTCTCAATAAATTAGAAGCCGCTAATACAAGCCGTGCCCTTACAGAAGACTGGTCGTGTCAAGTATCCACTAATGTACAGACGTGATAACACCTCAATATCACTTATGTGCATGGCTCCAATAAAACAAGAGCTAGAACTGGCACCAAATATATCTTGAAAAGGTATCTCTCGATAATGGTTGCGAGGTGTTGGTTTTGTGGTTTTTGTGTCGTATCAGAATGTTGCCTCTTTTATATCGTTAGCCAAGGGCCCACTGTCACGTGTCCCGTAATTTGTGTATTGAAAATACGCGGGTGAATTATATGTGGACGCGATTTTGTAATTGATTTAAGGACTGGATTTATGGGCTATTGTGATTTTTAAATGTTTGCGCGTTGAGTCACGTGTGCTTGAAAAATTCTTGTAACCATAAGGCTCTTTGCGAGGTAACAATTAATAATCAGACTTCACATATTTCTGTATTCGATTTATTATTATTATATTTTATTTATTTATTGCATAGATGGTTGGACGAGCTCACAGCCCACCTGGTGTTAAGTGGTTACCGGATCCCATAGACATCTACAACGCAAATGCCCCCCACCTTGAGATATGATTTCTAAGGTCTCACTATAGTTGCAACTGCTGCCCCACCCTTCAAACCTGAACGCATTACTGCTTCACAGCAGAAATAGGCAGGGTGGGTAGCTACCCGTGCGGACTCACAAGAGGTCCTACCAACAGTATTAACTGATCAGACTAATCGACGAGCTCGTGGCTCACCTGGTTTTAAGTGATTACCAAAGCCCATAGACATCAACAACGCTTAGCCGCCACCCACCATAAGACACGAATTCTAAGTCTCAGCTTTATAGTAAAACGGCTGCCCCACGACACAAACCTGAACGCATTACTGCTTCACGGCAGAAATAGGCTAGGTGGTATCCACCCGAACGGGCTCACACCCTACTATCGATTACACAATGTCATAGAACCGACGGTTGCTGGAGCAGACGGGTTCTTGATCTGAGATATGCCCGACTAGTGGAGGCAGTGACTTTCGAGGGGTAGAGGGAGAGATGGGGGGAGAAAGAAATGAGAGAGAGAGAGAGATTCGAAGACCGGGCGCAGTGGTAATCCCGCACTTGAAGAGCATGACAATACTGATGATGTGACAATAACGAGTTTTAATACCGACTAATTTTCTTAAGACGACAATTAATATCATTTGCTTTGGCGCTGACTAGCCGACAAACACCAGAAAAATTCAAACCATAACAATCATAATCGTATAAATATATCAATTATAAAAATCATAAACCCATAAAAATCAGAACGTAAATGCATCTAACTTGAGACACGAAAGTGTTCCACTCCACAAATAGGGACGATTAAGTGATTTGTAGTTTATATAAAGTGGTATCTAACGATGAAGAACTGCAAAGTTTTTATTGAATTGATGACGAAAGTATCTTTATTCTTCTGTTCTTTTTAACTTAAGGGAATTGATAACGGATGTATCCTTACAAAATTTAAAACAGAGATTGACATATATCTGACAGATTACCGACAGATTTAAAACAAAATGTCTAAGGATCAGTTTATTGAAATCGCCGGTTTTCGTATTATGTAGAATAACTCCGAAATTAAACATACAAACTTCGTTTCAGGCTCCAACATAAACGACTAAAAAGGAGGTCCAAACGTGATTTACAGTTTTTTCTATGGCAACACAATAAAAACGGCTCCCGTTAAATTTCGAAGTGGCAATTAAACTAATACAGAATTATTGCAACATTGTTTATATGCCGCAAACCGCTTATTATGAAATAAATTTAATACAGAGTTTGTATTTGTTAGTATATAATTTGACGTCGTCGTAAAAGCTGAGCATTAAGAGCTCACATAAATTACGAAATAATTTACCGAGAACATTCGCATTTACTGTACGAAAAAAAACGACACTATTTTATTAATGAGATTTCAATCGAAACCTTTTACGAATTATATCATAATATAACAAGATTTTTACTTTTCTTAAAAAATGTGCTTTGCTCTTTATTCTATGAAATAGTTGACCACTAGTAAGTACATGTAATATTGATTTGATCAAATGGCCAAATTGACGGTTCACATTTATCCGACGGATCGAATATATGACTAATCAATCCTTTTTATTACGTCATTACAACAATATCCAACAAAACGTTCAGTTACTACCTATATATCTTAGAGCACTGTCAAGAAGCATTTGTAAAGTACAGCTTAATATAGAATCATGCTCTAATGGAGTCGTCGTAGCCTAAAGGCTAAGGCGCTCGGTGTAGTCGTATAGAGCGATGCCACAGTGCCAGTGTTCAAATCCTGCAAGCAAGCACCAATTTTTGTAATGAAAAACGTTCTTAACTCATATTCATGCACAAATCCCGCATCAGTGTAAAGCCCGGTAACAACTAAATAACAAATAAAATAAAAAAGGAAATCAATAGAAAAATAAAGGAGGGAATGATAGTTTTTGAGTTTTACCTATTTATTTAATTTACTTTCAGTTTTCTTAAGTTTTTTTCTAGTCACACGCATGATTCACGATCAGAAGTTGGTAGATATCCTCAGCAATAGACGTATATCTTACAATAGCAGATAGCAAACCCATTCCAATGCCCACAACACACCAATCCAGCGCTGCCTACATCCGATAGATTTCCGCAAAATTTATCAGGTCATCGCTCTATTTTATGAGAGCTTTGTACACAATCCGCATTCTATTGCGCGCGGTCGCAACTCAACAAATGTTGGACCAAATTGGGCTCAATACGTCCACGGCTGCCCGCATTTACTAGCAATATTACAATTAGGCCTTTACCTAATGGTAGTCAGCGGCTTGGCTCTGCCCCTAGCATTGCTGACGTCCATGAGCGACGGTGACCACTTACCATCAGGTGGACCGTATGCTCGTCTGCCTACAAAGGCAAATAAAAAAAACCTACGAAATTGCCGTTTAGTATACAGAAAGTTAATGCATTTTTATCAATCAAAATTCATTCACCCATAAAATCGATTCATTTCAATTAACAAATAGTTCTTTAGGTCATTACTTGAATGACCATTACTTTTTAAGTTTACGTTTGAGGCATTGCCTTAGTGCTGCACCAGGATCTAATCAACATGATCACCACTTATAATTATCACAAAGGATCTATTTCTCATAGCAGAGACAATGCGGTACAAAACCCCTCCGTTGCTGTGTTTGTTAAGCAACGCAAGGCATAAGTTTAACGATTTCCCCCGCAGACAGTCTTACGGTTTCGTGTGTCACTTGTCAAGTTTTTTCACCATGCCAATTTGACACAAATGGACCAATATTGTACCTTACTGAAACCCCCCTTAACGAGTGTGTGCGCCGGGCCTCGGTTCGCAAACTATGGACAACATCTATCAAGGCTTTAATAAGCAACAATTCCGCATGACCACGACTGCTCTGCCGAGAGCAATCGATTATGATGGACCAATATTGTATTGATGCCAACGTTGTAAGCAACTACCGACTTACCGGTACATTGAGTATTTTCAACTTCCACTATCGCATTTAATTCTTCGTTGTTGACTCTGATTTTTGGGCGATCATGAGGTTCTTTTTTTAGATCAAAATTTTCACATCAGAAGCGTTCAAACGTTCAAACGTGTCGTGTTTTCGTTTGCAGTGTTGACTCCGTACACGTCATTAATGTTATTAGCTGCTCGTGTGGCATTCCTACCGCTACGGAGCTCGTATTCCATAGTTACTCGTATTTTTATCGTCCGTTTTGATACAAATGTAGTGAAAACAAAATATTAATAAATAAACAAATGACTGAATTACAAAATAGAATTCTATATTTTTTAATAAAAATTCAATTGAATTTAGAACGTTTCAAATAGCCAGTAACATAAAACAGTAATATCATAGACAGTGTATTATTTAATCATCAATAATCTACCTAAGCCAAATTTCAGATAGGTACGGAATACCGACTTAAGGTCTCTCTCTGCTATCAGAACGATTACTGTCATGAATACTAAATCTAAAATATATTTCATTTTTATTGCTCGTATAGGCAGACGAGCATACGCCCAACTTGATGGTGAGTGGTTACCGTCTCTCATGGACGTCAGCAATACCAGAGGCAGAGCCAAGCCACTGCTGTTTATATTCGGGAATACACTGGATAATTCTGGCAGTCAACATGCCTCCATTAACAAAGGGACTAATTAAAGAAATTATTTCTAATATGTAACCAATAGTTTTATTATCAATCCATACTTTGTCTGTACACATGTACCTAGCCTTCATTCCCGCAAAGAACCAAAGGGAAACGGGAATGACTGAAAACCACCGCTTTCCGATTTATCGACCTTGAACAGCAATAGCTGAGCCAGCTCCTTTTGCCTTTTTCTCTTTCTTTCTTTTCTTTTATTTGTATTTTATTTTATGTGAAAGGCAATAAATGATTTTATTATTATTATTATTTATTATTACTTATGCGTCGAATCGAATCGAAATCGAAAGACGGAGTTGTCGCATGCTTCGAATGATGTTTCGATTATTGAATGGGCATCGATGCGTCGTATCGATTACGTACGAGACTGTGTACTCGTTGTCGCAATCGTTCGTACGAACATTAACAAGAGGTGGAGTTTGTACTTTTTGTTTGATGAAATTGATGGCACTATGCAGTATGGAAGTGCTCAATGATCATTTAGTTAGTAACGATGGTAAATCTCGGTACCAATATCATGGAAAATAATGACAATCCGTACAAGCATAGTAATAGAGAGCTGATATTCGAATGCACACCCCATGTTTCAAAGGGTCCATCTTTATACATTAACATAGTAACGTTTTTGACTGACAACTGACCGGAACCGATGGAGGCTGACAGTAGACAAGCTAAAACGGAGTCACGATCCTCAGCAATGAGGGAGCGATGGAGAAGAAGAAGAAGTAACGTTTTTAAATTCCAGTAAGTCCTTAATATCCAATCTAACTTGAGTTAAAAAAAGTCTGATGGCTGAAAAAACGGAAAACAACTTCTTGGTAAGCTCACAACTTTGAACCGCTAAATAATTACCAGCTGTAAGAACCTAAAACCTTCGTTTTGATATTTAATAAACAGCGTGGTGACTTCATTCGTAACGCCGTCCTCCAGCCTTGTCCCACCTGACGCAAGCCTCGCTCGCTATCTCGACATGATCGTAGCGACAAACTGCAGGGCGCGACCAACCTCCGACGTTTGTTCCACACTAATGCTCTTCGCCAACTAGAAAATAATTCAGTTAGAAAATTCATCTTGTTTGTAATTTTAAATACCTATACTAAGCATGATCGATTAAGCTGAAAAAAAAAGAGATCTTAAATTAAAACTTACGCGACAGTTATGATATCTTTACGTATGAGATATTATTTGATGACGTTGGACTTTTTGGCGGGAACGCGAGGTCTGATGTTGTGTGATTTGTTTTATTTTGTCTATTTAGTGTTTCTTCAGATTTAAATGTGTAATAATGGTTAAATAAATGGTTAATTTTATTAGCTGTTCAATATCTGTGAAAGTGCACAAATGTGAGAAAATGAAACAAAGCCGCTAGACGTAACTTCTTGGGATCCTCCAAAAAGTCCACTGAAAAAATCTCAGTAAATGACCACCATTTTACTGAGATTATATTTCATCCCATATCATCTCATTTCATTTCATCCCAGTTGATTAATGTCTAAAATTAATCATCTTCGTTTAATTTCACTCCATACTATAATTTTTCATACAAATAAAAATATACATTAAAATAAGACATGACCTAAAGTTCTTAGTTACCAGGTCATAAAATTCCTTAAAAAAATTTGATGACGTTCTGAATTTATAAATTGCATACATTCCCTATTGTAATGTAAATTTATAGGGAGAAATGTGCAAGGGAAGAGATGCAACAATAAACGAACAGTTATTGTAAACAGATATATCCGCGATTGATTCCCGATCGTTTGTTCGTTTTACGACGGTGCGAACTGCAGATATTATGTTCTTGACCTCGTTAATATTATTTACGTGTGTCGACAATGTACGCTTGTAGGGCTACCACCACTTTATTTTATCGAAAGCACAATTCTGTATGAAAATTAAGAATTTTTGGAACGAAGTTCCTTATCGATGCGGAGGGGTATCCTAACCGGGCAAAAACGTCCGTAACGTAAGATTTTTATAATTAATGTATAGTCTACGTGATGACGGTTATTATTATTATCATATAAAAAGCTGTTTCTTTGTATATTATTATTATATATTTTTTATAAATCATTGTGAATAAAATAAAGTTGATAACTTTGTAAAGTATTCTTTTATTATTTTTATCAATAAAAAATGTATAGAACTTATAATTAATATTTTGGAACTTCGTTCCTATCTGGAGTCCCACGACACCACAATTTTTTTTTTATAACTTTTAAAGCAGGTGAGCTTGCGGCCAATCTGTTGGTTAATGGTTACCGTTGCTCATGAATGTCTGTAATGCCAGAAGCAGAGCCAAGTCGCTGCCTACCGCTAAAATCGTGTAATAAAGTAAAATGCCTAAAATTATCTTAGGACCTGTTGTGATGGGCGAACTTTGCTTAAGCCCCACCTGATATAGGAGTTACTGAAGCTCATAGTCATCATATTGCGAATGCCGCCACCCACCTTGAGACATATTGTCGTATTCATAATGGTATTAATAAATGGCTGTCCGATCCTTCAAAACAAGTGACTACAACGTTGCTACAACGATAAATTTTGGGGGTTTAATTAGACGATGCTTTTTTTATTTATTATTGCTTAAATGAGTGGACGAGCTCACAGCCCACCTGGTGTTAAGTGGTTACTGGAGCCTATAGACATCTACAACGTAAATGCGCCACGCACCTTGAGATATAAGTTCTAAGGCTCTAAGGTCTCAGTATAGTTACAACGGCTGCCCCACCCTTCAAACCGAAACCCATTACTGCTTCACGGCTGAAATAGGCAGGGAGGTGGTACCTACCCGTGCGGACTCACAAGAGGTCCTACCACCAGTTTCGTCCGTCGTGAGCACGTAATAAGTATGTAGATTGTTAGAAAAATCGGTAACTGTCTATGCGATTGAAGTACGAGTAAGTACACCCGGTGCCTTAGCCTTTAAGCTTCGGCATCTTCTCCTCAGAGATGAGCCACTCGGTTAAAATATACCACCCTATTGCTTTCAGTAAATAATTTAATAAATTAGTTAATACATCTAATCAATATAGTTTTGAATTAACGAATAGAATAATTAGTAAGACTACACAAGTCGAACTATTATAAAATTAAGAGTCTCCAGAAATATATAAAGCAAGGTCATATTATTAAGAAGACAAACATGACATATGGTTACCATAGGCACGCTTATTGTACGCATTTATGACCCGCGCTTTTAAGGGTAACGATTTGTTTATTTTTTGCCCTTTTATTTGATGTTTGAGTAAGTAAATTTACTTTAACTTATTTTTATTTTATTTTCTTAGTCTTTGGAAAGGACAACTATATTTTTAAGTGATCTACGAGGTCTAGTGGACTTTAAAGACTTCGTTACAATATGACGGGCTACTTATAGTATACAAATTAGATAAATGTTTTAAGAAATAAAAACTTACGTATCCGCGAATGGTAAGCAGTCGACGTCGCCCTAAGCACGTCATTACGGATCATCCCGATCCATTAATGGTGCTTTTAGGTACTACAAGCACCGGTCACAGTCCTCGCCGAATCCGTCGCTTGCGACGAAAGGTTCGGTGAGTAAATGAACCCATAGACACAGCCCACTGAGTTTCTCGCCGGATCTTCTCAGTGGGTCGCGTTTCCGATCCGGTGGTAGATTCTGCGAAGCTCTGCTCTTGCTAGGGCCAGTGTTAGCAACACTCCGGTTTGAGCCCCGGTCACCTACATGTTAGGGCGACGCTGAAATAGCCTCTGAAGGCTATCAGCATAGGTAGGATAAAAAAAAAAGGTAGGCGACGGCTTGACTACGCCCCTGGTATTGCTGACGTCTAGGAGCGATGGTAACCATTCACCCCCAAAAAGGCCGTTTTTTTCCCCTACCTATTCGCTCGTGGCCTATGGGGCTATTCCAGCTACGCGCGGACAGATAGGTGAGCTCACGGGTTCAACCTGAGAGAATTTGCTAACAATAGCCCTAGCAAGAATCTACCACCGAATCGGAATCGCGACCCACTGAGAAAATTCGGCGAGAAACACAGTAGATTGTGCCTATTGGATGGGCCGTACGGTTGTTTACCTACAAATGCCTTTAATTTTGACCCCAAAGCATGCATTCTGCTTATTAGTCGATTCAATACTTGGTCTTTTTTACATCATTATTTTAAAATGTACTGGTGATGATCGACTGCAAAATTGATTTCCACATAAATCATAGAACATTTAAAGAAAAAAAGAACGTATTAATAAAACCGCAGAATATCTTTTTCAAAATATCAGACAGAACACCACCAGAATTTGATTGATAGGTAACTAAATCAATGGTTAAATTCCATCTTTTTGATTGATAGGGCATAGAGAGTTAAGTAGTAGTTGGTGTAATTACAGACAACGCCGGCGCCGCCATAACGTTTTGACAACACAATGGACAGATGGACACGTTGTGTTTTGTACAACGTATCATTTCGCTTTCTATTAGTACGCCGTGAGAAACAGACTACGTGTTAACTGCGCAATGAAAACCATTCAACTATTGACTAATACTATTGAGCAGTACTACGTAATTTAATTTTTTTATTTATATATATTAATACGTGAAGCAAAAACTTTGTATCCCTTTTTACGAAAATTGCGCGGACGGATGAATATGAAATTTTCCGCACTTATAGAGAATATAGAGAAAAAGTGCACAATGCTAATATTTTTTAAAAATAATGCATAATAGATACATTAAATCAATAAAGAAAACATTACACACACTACATACCATGTATTTAACGCACACACGCATGCATACTATTTACTGTCAAACTTTTGTTCTTGACGTCTGTGGTCAAATTGAGAATAAATTAAATATTGTTTGTCTTTATCAATATTTTTTATAGTGTCGTCCGAAATTTGTGATTATAGAAGTATAAAATACAATCATAATAGTGTACAAACTTATTATACAATTCCAATTAATTATAGTTGAATTTCGACTACTGCGGGACCTCTAGTTTATTACTAAAGCTGCAGTAACCGTATTATTAACGTCATAGAACTTAAGAAAAAATATACTAGCCTAGGAATTCGAAGAATAGTTGAAAAAACGAATTACGGAGATTTTCATTTTCTCGTAGAATGTTTCCTTCCGAAATATTCTTGTCGCATTTTATAAATGGATATGTGTGTGTGTGTGTGTGCAGATGAGATATATCTATCTCTTTTTTGTATTGCTTTTCGAGTGTCATTTTTGTTTCATCGTCTGCTATTCTATTTTCTTTTGAGGTCCTCCTAAATTATATACAAATACCAGGCAATTTATATTGAAGATTAATTTTAGTATAATAACGTTGAGAAGAGGAGTCGATAGAGACTATGTGTGAAGAGTTGGATTGGTCATTCAAAAAGGAAAAACCTATAAAATAAATTCAAATGTAACAAAATATACTTTAGTTGTAACAATTTAACTGTTGCAAAACGTTGCTGCCAATGCACTAGGATACCTCATAACAGTCTTCAATGATTATTGACGCCAACGGACGAAGACAACGTAAATAGTGCCACTCAATTTGAGTCATCGAGTATGGGTGTTAATATGATTGTAGTATGGTTATCCTACCGTTCAGATCGGAACACAACAATGCAAAGGAAGGATGACAATAAATACCACTCCTTATGAGGATTAGGTTTAACTTTGTCCCGTATTTTTTGAGGTGATATGTATCTTTTATAGAATATAACTGACCATGCTCATACTAATTACACAACAATGACTTTAAATTTTTTTCGTGAAACAGTGCTTTCTCGACACCTTCAGGATTGGCTGACCTTTGGCTAATGCACCGTCCGTCGCGCCGTGATAGCTGATAGCCAAAACTTGTAATTAGCCCGTGATTAAATGCCGATACTGAGTTAGATCCCACGATCAAAGCTAGGGACTCCACATTTTGTGTTATACGTTAGACTTTTACTTAACAACAACGCTGTTAGATTAGACCTAACAATATAAGATTTTTATATCACCATCAGAGGATTTTGAAACGTGACTTACAATCCGTGTCTTCCCTCTTTTTGTTGTAATGTGTTGTTGACTAAATATAAAAACAGATGATCTTATGATCAGGTCAGGCTCTATGCCTCGAGTTCGTAAGGAGAAAGGTCTTTTGATGATCTATATACTGCTCCAAATAGTTAATGATGCTGTGCTGTGAGACAAAAACTAAAATAAAAACAAAAAGACAAGGACAAACCATAGCCGCCAAAATTGTTCTCATATAAAAACCAATCAAAAGGTATGGGAATCTGGTTACGTTGAGCAACGGATTTTCCATCACCCGATTACTGGTAGTTTTTCTAAAACTACCTACTTCTGCAACTAATTACCATACACTGTATGCATAGCAAGACATACTTTGAGAAACTGTAACGGATTAACGCCATCATCTGATGTCTCATTTATTTCTGCCTCGTAACGCAACATTCACACACAGCATTCATGTGTCTATGTAGATAATCGCTTAACACCAAATAGGTCGTGATATCAATTTTTTTAAAGTTATATATGTATATATATGAACATCGTTTTGTGTTTCTTATAAGATATTTATTTAGATTTACTGTTACTACTAGCTACTATATACCAATAATAAAAATAACTAATAATAGCTGACAACGAATTATACCGGTCACCCAGCCTCAAATTAGGATTGCTAAGTTTATGGGTACCAGAAACTGCCATGTATACGTTTAAATATATACACACATTCACAGTTAACATTTTCTTACCAACCTCATTTTCATTTCGTCTCGTCACATGTCCATACCATCCCAAACGCGCACTCCTCAGCTTCTCTGTCACAGGTGCCACTTTCAGACTTCTTCTAACATATTCATTCCGTATTCTATCCATTCCCGTTACTCCACACATCCATCGCAACATTCGCATATCTGCTGCATGCAATCGCCTTTCATCATTTAAATGTATACACATATAAATAATAAACACCCCGACAAAGAGCAAAGAAATCTGTTCATCACTCGAATGCTTTCCCGCTGTGGGAATCGAACCCACGACCCTAGACGCAACAGTCAGAAGCGCTAACTACTGTACCATCGACTCAGTGTAAATGAAGAACGGTTTCTCCAAACACAAACATTAATTTGCTTAAATGGATATTCCGAACCCCGTTTGTAACTATGTATAAGTGTAAAGACACTAAATAATTTGTTAATTGATTTTGATGATAAATAAACAGAATACGTGGGCACTTGTAAAAATCCTAATTTATCCCAAAACTCTCCCAAAAAGCGGTAACCCTACGAACTGACGATACGCTTCTCAGAAGTCACTCCTAATTTTTACACCTAAAAGGTTTTAGATTAGATAATTACATATAATGGGTGCGGGGAGTGATTGCTTCACTTTTTTTCAATTTAAGGGTAGCAATACAATTGTTTGCTAGATGTATGGTTTGATTATGCGGTAGCTTGCCGATTCCAAATCGACAGGATAATTTAGCTGTCGGATTCTGTTATCGATTATTTTTAATCGCATTTCGGTTCTTAAATAGCCTTCTCGACACCATGATGATTTAGCGTTTTTGTAACTATTTCTACTAGCTGAGATCGAGAGATGAGCCTGCGACATCCCTGGCGTTAAGCACTTACTGTAGATCTTATATACTTTGCTTATACTTCATCTTGAAACAAACGATAGCTTTGTTAGGAGCGATGTTAAGGTGTCCTATTTCTATTGTCCACTTACATACATACAGTTTGCAGTATTTCTAGTTTTTAGTAGTTCAAGGTGTTGTTCAGTGATGCTAATTTATTATACATTGAGTGCTTCTTCTCAATCGTGTCAATCTTGGAAGATTTTTTTTAATTTTTTTTTAATGCTTACATAGATGAAAGAGCTCGCAGCCCACCTGGTGTTAAGTGGTTAATGGAAGCCCATAGACATCTGCAACGTAAATGCGCCACCCACATTGAGATATAAGTTCTAAGGTCTCAGTATAGTTACAACTGCTACCCCACCCTTCGAACCGAAACGCATTACTGCTTCACGGCGGAAATAGGCGGGGTGATGGTACCTACCCGTGCGGACTCCCAAGAGGTCCTACCACCAGTGGTTCGCAGTCGTCATGTAGTGTTAGAAGGGGGCAGACTTCACGCTTCTCACGATGTCCCGCCAACTCTACCTAATTCTAATTTAACTTTAACTCTAACCTAAAAAGCAACGGATACCGCGGTAGCTAAATAATTATTCTGTAAACATAACCTTTATGGCTTCCGTTCATTGAGTGACGTGGAATACTGGTATTGTGGTCTGAACCAGTAACTTCGTTGCAGCAACATAAAAATGAAAATTTGGTAAACGGTAATTAATTGATAGTATAAATGGCTGGACGAACTCATGGCCCACCTGGTGTTGAATAGTTACCGGAGCCCATAGACATCTACAACGTAAATGCCACCACCCACCTTGAGACACGAATTCTAAGGTCTCACTTTTAACAGTTCAACGGCTGCCCCGCCCTTAAACCGAAACGGATTCTGCTTCGCGGCAGAAATAGGCAGACTGGTGGTACCTACCCGTGCGGAATCACAAGACGTCCTACCACCGTGTAAATCAAACAAATCGAACTATATTCTTACCTATTTGTTTTTATCGCCATAACAGAGAGACAGCAAGCAATAAAAATAAATAAATAAATCAACGTTCCACTGGTAAGTGGTTACTGTCGCTCATAAACATTAGCAATAGGTACGGTCAAGGAGCTGTCTACTGCCAACTAATTGACTACCTAGCTTTCATTTTAAATTGGCTTAGATTGACTTCAGGGATGGAGGTAAGAGTGGAGGAAGAGTGGATCAAGACGTGAGATCGCTGTCTGAATAATAATGTATAACGGTTGTCCCACCCTTCAATTGACTCCCTTGACCTATATACAAGGGGTTACAATACGCCCTACCAGTAAAACTCATCTAATAAGCCTTGGCTAAATCATTGTAATTACTTTGTTTGAATATATTATTGGTCTACTATACTTTATCGATACATATCCAAGGAACGCTCGTAGAGTTTTTTGAAACTTGAATGGAAAGATCAACCTATACGTAACTATTACTAACTGTACTTGAGACTTTAGAACTTATATCTCAAGGTGGGTGGCGCATTTACTTCGTAGATGTCTATGGGTTCCCGTAACCGTAAAGGTGGGCTGTGAGCACGTCCACCCATCTAAGCAATAAAAAAAAAACCTTTCTGTTCTAAGTCACACTTCAAACGGTGGTTATAGGCCATTTTTGGCAAGCCACTTGCACTACATGAACCTATATATATATATATATATATTTTTTTTTTTTTATTGCTTAGATGAGTGGACGAGCTCACAGCCCACCTGGTGTTAAGTGGTTACTGGAGCCCATAGACATCTACGACGTAAATGCGCCACCCACCTTGAGATATAAGTTCTAAGGTCTCAGTATAGTTACAACGGCTACCCCACCCTTCAAACCGAAACGCATTACTGCTTCACGGCAGAAATAGGCGGGGTGGTGGTACCTACCCGTGCGGACTCACATGAGGTCCTACCACCACTATTAATTTTGTTTATAGTTTAAAACTCAAAGCTATAATTTATAAACCAATTTAACTAAGTAAAATTCAAACAATAGCTTTTCTTTTCATACTGTTTGTTCTCTTTCGTTCATCCAAGGTTCGTAAGGCGCCGACAGGAACTCACGACTGTATAGACAATCGAAGCGAATCGATTTTTGAACATCCTTTATGCATTTTGATATCAACACGAGACGTAATTACGGCGATTGTTGCATGTTGAGAAAGACTTTGGTTTTCGAAATATCATCATGTTAATTTTTTTCATATTTACATTTTATACTAAAGGATGTTTCGTGATTTTAAATTATTTTACGTAATGATAGTTAAACTTTATTGTAGGAAGCCAATACTTCAAGTTGTTGACACAATGTTTTTTTTTTTGTTTTTTTTTAGTCGTGTTTTTGCATCAATGGATTACTTTAATTTGTCACTCCCTCTCTCTGGATTGTTGATAAGACGGGATAGAATCTCGTCACTTTGGTTTATGCCCTATATCGCTTCCCATTTTGAATATTTAATTAACAGGTTAACTGGTTTGAATTCTACAAAGAATTTTAACACGCTTTAAAAATACTTCAGTATGTTATTGCTTCTTCAAATTTTATGCAAGAATATTTGTTAAGCGATAATATTTTTAGTCTTTGTATAGTGAAGCATCTCTCATTGCTGTCATTTAGTTCATGAACTTAGAATCTCTTTAGGTACAAACAAAGCGGTTATCATATCAAACATATTGTTGGTGTCGTTTAGGATTTCGATGTAAGAATGCGAAGAGATTTAGCAAAGATCGAATGTTAACGTAAATGCAAATTGAAATCCGCAGCAATCGGTTTACTGTCATCCGCCACAGACAATAAAGCGCAAATTCAAACAAAAAAATACTTGAGCTGTAACATATAATTGTCTATCCAATCGGATCTGTTCACGTCCAATCCACGAAACTTTAATCACAGGTTCTATGCTAGGTTTTCTCAGTCAACCCGTCGCATGCCACTGTTTTGATGGACAGTCGAAAAATTTAATTGCGTATTAGAGAACAACCAACCGTGTAAATGCAATCCTGGTGATGTAATTTTAACATCAGCCCACGTGTTGTTAATTAGGGGTTCCGATTATTGCAGTTGCCTTAATTATCGTTCTGTATTTAATTGCCGATAAAAATAATAGTTTTGATTTCGTAATTTTGAATTTACATATATTCGAATAGTATCAGAATTTAGTTATAAAAAACCGTTCCAAACGATTTAAATTGAATACATGTGGTTATGTTTATGTAACAAAATATACACTGGGAATAAATATGACGAATAATATGGCAGAAACATAAGTGCAGTCATATTAACAAAATTTAAATGATTCATATGAAAATCGACGTACTTATTTACCTATATATGTAAGTATATGTATCCGAATATTATGATTAAAGTATCAAAATGAATAATCATAAACGGGCCATTTATGGCACCCGATTTTTAATCGTCGAACTGTGCCGTGGAAAATCACACAATACGAATAGACAATTTCGTGTAATACCATCACATGCGCCGCCAAACTAACTTCCCTATAAACGATTTGATTAATTAAAATCGAAAATAGTAACGCGTGAAGGGGGCGCACAATAAAATTTGTTTTCTAATTATACTTTATTGGACCAAATAGGCTTTGTTTTTTCAAGGGCTCGCGGCCCGCAACCACACCGCCGGAACCCTTTGTCTAACAACGGTCCCATTGACGATTTTATAAGGTCAATAATCATTATTGACTACGATCATATAATTAACTAGTTATGAGAAAAAGATGGTTTGAATATTTACGAAAAAAAACCCTAATATCCGCTAACCCGCATCGGGCCAATTAGCTGTAAAAAAAAAACAGTCGTCCTCGTTTCTTTTAAAACTCTGAGGTGGTCACTCGATAAGATTGTTTGGACGTGTTGTATTTATGCGTGTTGAGACACACGCTTTTATCTAAATTACAGTATTGGAAGCCCCAAACATATCTGTCTCAATTAACGTAGAAGTATATATATTTTTTTGTTTTGTAACGGTCATAATTTGAATTCTCCTACGCACATAAAGATAACAATAAAGTGTATGTATGTAAATTTTTAAAACATTAACCAAATTCAAGAAGACGCTTCGTACAAAAAAAAATAAACGTGTGGCACTCGGGAACTGCCGCGGTAAAGCTATCGCATAGCATTTTTTATCAACTTATGCAATTATAACTAGACAATGATAATTTATTATTAAAACAATAATAAAACAAGACCACGCTATATTAAACATTAATAAAAGCAAAACCTTAACTGTCCCCTTCACACTCATAAGCTAGACCGCGCGAGAGAGAGATGGGCAGACTTTTCATGATGCGCATGCAGTGTGACGTCACGCCACGCGCTTATTCACAAACACTACACAAGCGCAACGTGTGAATGTGTTGAACGCGCGCTACATAGTAGGCGGAGTGAGGGGTGTCAGGTTTTTTTCGTTACGGAGTTTCATGATTCGGTCGCCGCGCTCAAGGCCCACGATAAAAGCTATGCAATAGCTTAAAAATAACGGCAATTCATCCAATTTTATGACACGAATATTTCACGTAAACTAAAACTTACGAGTGGTGTTCGAATAAATTACAAATTAATTACGAACGTCTACAATCGCAGCTGTGACAAATTAATTTTTGGTTTAAATTTGGTTAATCAGTTTGTGCTCGGGCGCCATGCATCAGGCAGACAGCGACCGCGCAGATAACATTAGCTTGATATACGATCCACCGAAACGCCGAGGTGTTAAAATGACCCCGGCCGCAGCGCCACGGTTAACGCACTTTTGATTTAGCATTGACAATTTTTTGTTTATCGTCCGAAGAAAATCTTGTTTCTCGTGATTGTCTTGAGATTTATAACAGTTTCCAATTTGAATTTATTTATTTTTTTCTTTTCGTTTATATATTGTATGCGATGTAAAAATCCAAAGCTAGATTAGAATGAAGGACAAAAATCCCAACTTGAAATCCGAATTACGTAAAATTTATTCACGTGTTGTTTTTATGGAGACAGACACATAGTAGGATCCAGGCTTATCCGGTTTATTGCCGCTCAAAGAATTCTATGTTCTAGTTTAAAATATAGGTCGGTCGATAGAGATAAAAGCTAATAAAATTAAACTTCATTTCTTAAGTTGGATTATATGCAGTTAAAAAAGAGAGGTCAGGCAGAAGAAGATCTAGACTCATCCTAATCAAAACTAAAATTCATAGTCTCAGAATTCGGAGTTCTTCGTTACCTAGATCGGGTTTTAACTTTTACCTTAGACGTCACATAACAAAGATTTAATGAATTAAAATAACTTTAGATCCTTAATACTAAGCCTGAATTTGCAACAGCTTTGAAATAGAAAAACATATAAGATAAAAAGATAGTTATTCAAATACCTTATGCGTGATATAGGTGTGATTTCAATAAAACCAATTGGGAATTAAAATAAAATAAAAGACCTAACTAAACTTCTTAGGTAACAGTGGTACGACAATAACTCACTAAGTAACTAGCCGAACACCAAACCAAGTAAAGCCTCCGTTGATTGAATCACCTTATCTTATTAAGACGATAAAGGCCTGACAGCGAAAATGATTAATGGTGTATCAAATTTAACAGTTCTGTGATATCAGCGGGTGTAACAGATATAACAGGTATTTGTGAATGACGAGTCTATTAGATGTGATTTATTTGTTTTAATGGAATAAATTTGTTGTTTAATATAAAAGTGCCCGGTTACCTTGTTTACTAATAATAATTATTCTTAAGTTATTTGATAGTTTTCGTACGGTTTTGACGCTTTTATATGGCTAAAGGGTCATGTATGGTAATAATTTCACTATTATAATTCACGAGATTAGTATAGTAAGTTATTAGGTTTTCATGTAAGTATAGTGTTTTAATTGCGAAATGGTTTATACTTTCGCTGCTATTTTAACAAGAACAAATAAAAAATACATTAGATCCACTATTATTTAATGGGATTTTAGCATATATTCAATTTTGTCCACGTATTTCGGCATTGCTGCAAGCACCATGCTTATAAGTAGACTGAAGACTGTGGGTAGGACATTAGGAGAAAAAAAACATGTCTACCCTCTTTCTAGTCCGTTTTTGGGTATTCTTCCTATTCGTACAGTCTTGACAGAGTGGTTGTGGTCATGCATCAGTCGGATCCTGCGATACCGATGCTCTCGCTCTTGGATATTACTAACTCGATAACTCACTCCGACAATGTAAGCTTACGGTATCGGTATAGTATTACGGTATTGTGTTCTATTCGTAGCCTAGCATAGCTGGAATACAAGTTACCTATTGCACATTGTTGATACACACTATAAATGTCAGGAACAAGTAGTACTTTAATATATTACCGGTGAAGCGCCACGATTGGAACAAAATCCAAAAAAGGAATTATTTATTTATAGCTATGTTGCTATTTAATGCTTTAATGGATATTAATAAGTATATTATGGAGTCTATGTTATTACTTTATTGAGAAAATGAGATTATTTATAAAGACCGTTCGTGCGGATGCTAGACGTTTTCGTCACGTATATACTTGTCATATCCTGCTGATGACGCTCGATCTATCTTGCGCTAGCTATCTTGCACCTTCTGTGTTAACAACCCCATCGACACAGCCCACTGAGTTTCTCACCGGATCTTCTCAGTGGGTCGCAATTTCTATCCGGTGGTAGATTCTTGCTAAGGCTAGTGTTAGCAAATCCTCTCAGATTGAGCCGTGAGCCCACCAATTCATCCGTTAGTAGCTGGAATACCAGCGAATAGGCAGGGCTAAAAAGAGTAACAATCCCCCTGGATCCACTTAGATCACAATTGTGCAACCGCAACAAGTTATTATATCAATGTAAGTAATATTTACAAATATTTCGGTAAGTTTTTTTTTTTTTTTTTATTGCTTAGATGTGTGGACGAGCTCACAGCCCACCTGGTGTTAAGTGGTTACTGGAGCCCATAGACATCTACAGCGTAAATGCGCCACACACCTTGAGATATAAGTTCTAAGGTCTCAGTATAGTTACAACGGCTGCCCCACCCTTCAAACCGAAACGCATTACTGCTTCTCGGCAGAAATAGGCGGGGCGGTGGTACCTACCCGTGCGGACTCACAAGAGGTCCTACCACCAGTAAAAAAGTCTCATTAAAACTTTATATTCACTTTATTAAACGATCCAAAACGATAAATACGAAAGTAACAAATTAAAAAGTATCAATTATGTACGGATACAAATTTCCGTAATAACTTTTCTCGTGAATGCAAATTATCGTATTAATTTTTGTATTAATAGATGTACATAAAGATAATAATGAAATAAAATAAAAAAAACACTTATTTAAGATGACTAATTCTTTCCATTTACGTCCTCGATCTTTATAAGAATCGAGGGTTATTAACCGACACATGCGTCAGAACTTATGTTTAAAATATTTCACTACTAGTATTAGCTTTTACTAAAATAATACGGTTCTGGTAGTTAGTTACGTGTTGATTTTTGCAAATATTTTTATTACTTAGTTGGTGAAAGAGCCCACGTCCCACTCTCACGGTGGGCGAATGGTTTTGGTTCATGATACAGCTGTGTTCGAATCCCTTTTTTTATGTTTGAGGGATTACTGGAGGCCTTTCAAGTTTCACCAGGACAGGTGGGCGAGCAAGGGCTCAGCCAGGAGGGGTGGGATTTGCTAACGGCTACCCGAGCGCCTCCAAAGGAGACCTAACAGCTCAAGAGTAGCTGCTTCGCGAATAAATCTAGTACCGAATCTACATATCTCAAGATGGGCGGCGGCATTGACGTTGTTGATATATATGGATTCGGGTGATCACTTAACACCAGGAGGGCTGTGAGCCATGAGCCATAAGCAATAAAAAAATTCTATGAAACGGGGAACTTTCCCCATACTGCTCCATAAAGGTAAGTGAGTGGTAAACCTTACGAACTAAAAAACTGTTCATGTCCAATGCAAAATATTAGTTACACGGTTTCGCAATTTGATTCGTGACTTACCGGAATTTTAGGAGTATCAGATATAAAATGATTAATGGAAAACAAATAACGCAAAACCGTTACAATGATAATGATTTTTAATCACAATAATAACACAAAATAATTTGAACAATCGTTATTTTATTGCATATATTATAATTTTTAATTCTAGTGCGGGATAAATTAACGGTTTTGACCTTTGAACCCGAAATAAGGCTTAGCGAGAACAATAAGCAGGGACAACCCGCATATCGATGTATGTTTTTATTTACACAATGATTTTTGGAACTAGAGTTTTCGAAAATCATACAAGCATAGTCGTCCCGGCTTGGACGCGTGACTCGGTCTGAAATCGTACCACGAACGCTTCAAGACTCATTAGAAACCCATTGAATGCTTTTTTTTCTGTTCACCTTAATTTTTTGCAACAATACAACCGACTTTTTTTCTTTTTTACCCTAGCGTGTAGGTGAGCTCACGGAGCTCAAACCGGAGGTGTTGCTAACACTGGCCCTAGCAAGAGCAGTGCTTCGCAGAATCTACCACCGGATCGGAAACGCGACCCACTGAGAAGATCCGGCGAGAAACTCAGTAGCCTAACGCAACCGGTGCACAATACATTCCCTTTCTAATATCGTACTTAACAGATATATGTAATTAACTTAAACGAATAAATTTTAAACAAGTCATTTCAATTATCTCGTCTCGTATCACTATGTTAATTAAGAGCTCGTCAAACTTACTTGAGACCTTAGAACTTATATCTCAAGATGGGTGGCGCATTTACGTTGTGGATGTATGTGGGCTCCAGTAACCACTTAACACCAGGTGGGCTGTGAGCTCGTCCACTCATCTAAGCAATAAAACAAAAAAAAAACCAAATTCCCTTTTTTTCTTTTCTTTCGAAATATATAGTGATGGCTTGAGAAGCGAAACGAGGACCCAAGCTGTTTCAATCGCCATTCAATCGCGAATAGCTAAGCTTAGTATAACAAGTTTATCACTAACGAACGTAAAGTAGAATGTAATTAAGTCATTGCGAGTTCAGAAAGCTAAGCAAGCGTTTGACCCGAGATCTGCTCTGTCGATATAAAATACTGTCCATCCTTTCACTCGACTCCGTCAGACCGTAAGAATGTCGTTGAATAATTACCCAATCGCGGTTATTGTATTTGTAGTCAAAATTTGCGTTGATTTTTCAATGTAGCTTTTTTTTCTTACTTAAATGCACAAGCATTTGTCTGTTTATTTCCATGGGGAGTGCTCTGAGGAATTGTTTCTATCATCTCGTTTTTACCATCGCACCGCCCGCCACCGGATTAGAGTTCATCCATACTACCTGGAGCCACTTTGGGTTCATCCACAGTGCGTTTCCAGAGATCATTTTTGCCACGTACCATCCGGCTTTGGAATGAGCTCCCCTCCACGGTGCTTCCCGAGCGCTATGACATGTCCTTCTTCAAACGAGGTTTGTGGAGAGTATTAAGGGGTAGGCAGCGGCTTGGCTCTGCCCCTGGTATTACTGATGTCCATAAGCGACGGTAATCACTTACCATCAACAACAAAAAAAAAACTGATGTTAGGGATAATTAGAGTCAGGGTCAACCACCTCGTTTTAAACAGTTATGCTGTTGACATAACCATGGGGTGACAACAACCACCTTGAAACATTAGGTTGAACTGTCAATGGTATCATTTAAAGGGTCTTCCAGAACATTTTTTTATTTATAGCTAAGATAGCAACATCAACCACATCAATACCGCCACCCACCTCGAGATATGAGTTCTATGGTCTCAGTGTAGTTAGTTACAGCAGCTGCTCCACCCTTCAAATCGAAACGCATTACTGCTTCACGGCAGAAATAGGCAGGGTAGTGGTACTTACCCGCGATGGCATACAATACACCCTTTTTTATTGCTTAGATGGGTGGACGAGCTCACAGCCCACCTGGTGTTAAGTGGTTACTGAAGCCCAGAGACATCTACGAATTAAATGCGCCACCCACCTTGAGATATAATTTCTAAGGTCTCAAGTAATACCTACTAATATATGACTGTATCTTATACACAAGAAAAAATGTCAATTCAAACATTACATATGTGTTTGTAGTATATTATTTTAAAGTCAGTTTGGCCACATTAGTAGATCTAGATAAAAACTATTCTTGTTGAATAAAAAATCTGCTTAATCAGTTCGTGTATTACGAACAATATAATCCCACCTCCTATCTAAACTAATGGCTTATTGTCCGCCTGCTACCTGTCTTACTCATGCTCTTCACTAATAAAAAGATCTAACTCCAGCACATGTCATACGAAATTCACCTGTAATTTCTAAATATTATGATGGACTTTACGATCTGCTAAACACATAGTTACATGTTTGATTCGTGTGCTAATCGGTTACCGGTCTTACACGTCAAATGCGTCAAACGAAAATAAATATAAAATGCTGCTTATGTGGATTTAAAATGTAAATTTTTAGTTTACATCTCAAATTAAAATTGAAGTTACAAGCCGTGGTTGAAGTAATTATTACACTGAAAAAAACTGCCCACTGAGTTTCTCGCTGGATCTTCTGAGTGGGTCACGATTCCGATCCCGGTGGTAGATTCTACGAAGCACTGCTCTTGCTAGCGCTAGGGTTTCAAATTCTTTCAGGTTGAGCCCGTGAGCTCACCTACCAGTGCGTGAGCGAAAAGCTGGAATAGCCCCTTAAGCTATCGGCGATAAGTTCCACTACTTTAGTACTGGTAATTAAGTACCAGTATTCATGGCCATGTTATTCAAATTATAAAATTAACAAAACCACAACTTATTTTGGTAAATTAAATTACAAAAATATAGTTGGTAGAAGCGTTTATATGTGTGATCGTAAAAAAAGTTTAAAAAAAAATACAACGTATTATGCTAAATACCAAAAGGTGCACGTGACATTTTTTACCTGCATGACCTCAGTAAAATTATTCATTTTTTAATGACATTTCGTCGTAGCCAAATGAGAAGCCAATTGTACGAATCGAGAACTGATCTTTGGAAGGACGTTGTCAGTTAGTACATATTTCGAATGAGTATTTTGCTAGCGCTGATGATAGCAACTCTTTCAGTTTGAATCCCGACAAGTCACCCACCAGACATGGTTAAACCAGAATTGCCTCTCAAACCGTCTTCTGAATCGCACCTGTCAATTACCTTCTGCAATTAGTTAATATTTTAACAATCAATATTTTTCTAAGTCTTATTTATCATCAATAGATGGCGTTGAACGAGATTTTTTTAACGAGATGTTTTTATTTTTTCCACATTTATTTAGCTTTATACACAAGAGTACAGTGGCGGCTTTAATCCCTAAAGCATTCACTACCACCAATTAAATCAAATCAAATCAAAAATCTACAGTTCGTCAAAATAGTCTTATTATTATAGCTTGCAATTTTACTAGTAGAAGTATTTTACACGTATTAGTACACGTGATGATCACACAGAATTTAGTAAACGTATATGTATTGAACAGAGCATTAGATATTGCTTAGTCAATCTGAACCATACTAACAAAAAATATTTTTATTATATTAAAAAATAAAAATAAAATAAAAAGCAGCAAACCCATTCGATCTGCATACAAATCGAATTAATAGTATCACAGAAATGGATTCGATTGTGAGATGCGTTTGATTCTGTGTGTAATTATTGTGATATGTCGCGGGAACAATGGAGGGCGTCACCCTGGAGAGGGACGCGTCCATTCATCAACTCTCGGCCACGTCGTTCCAATAAACTACGATAGCCATGAAAATTAATTTAAGAAGACATTCATTTAATCAAAATTTTCTTAAAAACTAAGATTAAAACTTAGTTAAAGGACAATGCCCAAAAGTGGGCCAACTTTGTGTCAAAACTATTTGTATTTGAAAAACTATGCCTTATTTAACTGAGTACTTCCATCATTCATAAAACCATTATGACACGACAACTTTTTTTAGGGGCCCAAACCCCCAAAGAAAATGGGCATTGTCCTTTATTAGTTAAACTTAGTTTTATACTTGGTATCACAATTTGCACTGGTATTCTACAAATTAACTGGCGGTAGGACATCTTGTGAGTACGTACAGGTAGGTAACACCACCATGCCTATTTTGCCATGAAGCAGTAATGCGATTCGGTTCGAAGGGCGGGGCAGCCGTAATTAAAAGTGAGACCTTAGAAGTGATGTCTCAAGGTGGATGGCGGCATTCATGTTGTATATGTCTATAGACTGCGGTAAACACTCAACATCAGGTGGGCCGTGAACTCGTCCACCCATCTAAGCAATAATATATTATTAGGAATCAGAAGAAAAACCATTAAAAAAAATAACAATTAGCACACATTTACAGAGACTTAAGACAATGACTCACGCACACCATGTCCACGACTACCTTCTCCCACGAACGCCGCCGATCGAATGCATGTTTCGAGCAAAGGCGTTGCTATTTATAGGCACTGTACCCTCAACATTATTATAAAATTCGTGTTTCCTAAATTAACACTTTGAACGATGTTCTCTCGACGAATGTCAACTGACAATTAATGCGCGGGTGACTTTTTTTTTTTTTTTTTTTTTCCTACCTAAGCTGATAGCCTTGAGAGGCTATGTCAGCGTAACCCTAACTTTAGTAGGTGAGCTCACGGGGCTCAAACCTGACGATGTTGCTAACACGAACCCAAGCAAGAGCCGTGCTTCGCAGAATCTACCACCGGATCTGAAACGCGACCCACTGAGAAGATCCGGCGAGAAACTCAGTGGGCTGTGTCTGAGAGTTAATTTACTTGTCGAGCCCTTCGTCGCAAGCGACGGGTTCGACGAGAACGGTGACCGGTGCTTGAAGTACCTAAAAGCACCGTTAGTGGATCGGGAGGATCCGAGATGACGTGTTTTGGGCGACGTCGACTGCTTTCCATTCTGTTTGTTTTTTTTTTTTTTTTTTCCTACCTAAGCTGAGAGCCTTGAGAGGCTATGTCAGCGTAACCCTAACTTTTGTAGGTGAGCTCACGGGGCTCAAACCTGATGACGTTGCTAACACGAACCCTAGCAAGAGCCGTGCTTCGCAGAATCTACCACCGGATCGGAAACGCGACCCACTGAGAAGATCCGGCGAGAAACTCAGTGGGCTGTGTCTGGGAGTTAATTTACTCGTCGAGCCCTTCGTCGCAAGCGACGAGTTCGACGAGAACGGTGACCGGTGCTTGAAGTACCTAGAAGCACCGTTAGTGGATCGGGAGGATCCGAGATGACGTGTTTTGGGCGACGTCGACTGCTTTCCATTCTGTTTGTTTTTTTTTTTTTTTTTTCCTACCTAAGCTGAGAGCCTTGAGAGGCTATGTCAGCGTAACCCTAACTTTTGTAGGTGAGCTCACGGGGCTCAAACCTGATGACGTTGCTAACACGAACCCTAGCAAGAGCCGTGCTTCGCAGAATCTACCACCGGATCGGAAACGCGACCCACTGAGAAGATCCGGCGAGAAACTCAGTGGGCTGTGTCTGGGAGTTAATTTACTCGTCGAGCCCTTCGTCGCAAGCGACGAGTTCGACGAGAACGGTGACCGGTGCTTGAAGTACCTAGAAGCACCGTTAGTGGATCGGGAGGATCCGAGATGACGTGTTTTGGGCGACGTCGACTGCTTTCCATTCTGTCCGCAGGATCGGGAATGTAGTTACCGGCGGCCACGATGAGAGGGTTCTCGTGTCGTGCCGCTTTATCGAAGTGGCGCATTGACGCCGACTGCATATACTTACTGGTGGACTCTAAGTCCAGGTCGTCATGGAGGTCGACGTTCCTGACGAACCACGGGGCTCCGACGGCTATCCTGCAAAAACGGGATTGAATAATTTGGAATGACTTTAAGTGAGTGCGGGCCGCGTGAGCGAACACTACACTTGCATAGGTCATGACGGGGCGTATGCAAGTTTTGTAGAGTGTCACCTTATTTCTAAGGGACATTTTACTTCGCCTACATATCATCGGGTAGAGACGTCCTAGAATGAAGGCGGCACGATCGCGTACCGTCTTGATGTGGGGGCGGAATGTCATCCTACTGTCGAGGGTGACGCCTAAATATTTGACCTTCGGGGCCCACGGTATGGGCTGGTCGAACATCGTGATTGGGCGAACGGCGGGGGCGGGGGTATTGACGCGCCTAGTCGGGAGGGGGATGCTCAGCGTGGTGTTCGGTGGGCGACCCCTTTTGAAGAGCACCGCTGTGCTTTTCGTGGGGTTAATGTCGATGCGCCACTTCCGGAACCACTGTCCCATGGTGGTAGCTGCGGTCTGAAGTCGTCGATGAAGCAACGCCTTCTTCCTACACGAGTAGTAGATGGCGGTGTCATCGGCGAAGAGCGCCAGATGGGTCTCCGGAGACCGGGGTATATCGTTGATATACAAACTGAATAGTAACGGGGAGAGGGCGGAGCCTTGCGGGACTCCGGCTGTGACGTGACGGGGCCGGGAACGCGTTCCCTCGACTCGATATCGGAACGAACGGTTCGACAAGTAGTCTCGTATGATGAGCACGAGTCTGTCTGGCACTCCCATGTTATACAGTTTGAATATCAAACCGTTGTGCCAGACTTTGTCGAACGCCTTCGCTATATCGAAGAAGAGGGCTCCTGTCGGAATGGACCCTTTTTGTAGGGTATTCCTTACTATATATATAAGTAAGGGAACACCTCGTATTGGCCAAAACGTAATTCTTGATCACTTTGTCCTATAACTAGCCCCGTTCTATTAAAGTAATTCGGGTATTGGGATTAAATATGACACTCAAATATGGCAAAACACCAAAACTTATTTTTTTTATTATATTATGTTATATTCAAATAAATTTATGGTCACAATAGCATTACACAATGACAGTATTGGCGCACGCGCATCTTCGTAGGGAATAATAATGAGACATACACTCTTGTAAGCTAAGCAGGACATAACACGGCCGACATTAATCTTTATGAAATTACCTTTACCTTTGTCGTCCCTTCAACCTTATGCTTTGCATGCTTAAAAGCACCACTTAGCTCTTCGCCGGTGTCCGTAAGTGACATCAACTTTCGACAAGAACGATTAGGATTCAAAAAGGCACGGAGTGAACTAACCTTCTTCTAACATATTTTAACCTTTTTTTATTGCTTAGAAGGGTGGACGAGCTCACAGCCCACCTGGTGTTAAGTGGTTACTGGAGCCCATAGACATCCACAACGTAAATGCGCCACCCACCTTGAGATATAAGTTCTAAGGTCTCACGTATAGTTACAACGGCTGCCCCATCCTTCAAACCGAAACGCATTACTGCTTCACGGCAGAAATAGGCAGGGTAGTGGTACCCACCCGCGCGGACACACAACGGGTCCTACCACCAGTAAGATAACTAACTTTCTTCGGCTTGCTCGATTCGCGTCGACACGATTAAAATTACTTTTACCGTTTTAATCTTGCGTTATTTTATTACTTCCGACTTTTTTAATACTTTACAATTGTCTTGGTCACCGATGACGATGATGAACGTAGCTTTTGTTTCATTTAAATCGGTGATGAAATATAAAAATTTGCGATAAGAAAAAGAAGATGAGATTAGATAGAGAGATACATTACAGATGGAGCCCATAGAAATCGGAATTTCATCCCCCACCTTGAGACACGAGATCTAAGTGGAACTAACATATTTCAATCAATCATTGTCAATATGATATTCATTGTTAATTTGACATTTATCAATCATAACGTAAAACGATTATCGCGATATTTTCAACTGAAAAAATTAATCAATTTTCTCTAGTACGTACCTCTGTACTTAAAACGGCAAATGTTTTGAAGAATTGCCATTTGGCACTCATATGAAAATACAGCTCCCTATCCTGCTGAAGACAGGCAAATAGTGGAAAACCTTAAGATCTAAAGAACAGCATCCACAGCGTGAACGCACTATATTAAATTCCAAATACATTAAATTCCCGAATATTATCCTTGAATCGAAATTTGAAAACCTTAGAAAACAGTTCAGTAAATATCTTGAATTAATAATTAAACTCACAAATAAGAACCGGGAATGTTCTCGAAATTCTAAAATTTCGTTTTCAGACAGGAAGTTAACAACGACCGTGCCTAACTGGTTGTTCGGTGCGGCCGATTATTTTGCTTACTAGCGCCTATGAATAATTCTGATGGCTAACCGACCTTACCGGATAAAATTGAAGCAATAAAATTTGCACTTTTCGTGTACACGAATTCCCAGTGAAGCCTTGTTCCGAAAAACCGTTCAGAAATCGAAACAAAAATTAAACTTGACGACCTTAAATGTTGTAATCTGACCTAGGAATTTTTAGTCTCTTTTTATAGAGAGCCAGTTTGAAAGAAGAAGTACGGTAGAGGGAGAGAAAATACGATAAAATGCATTTTTTTTTCCTACCTATGCTGATAGCCTTGAGAGGCTATTTCAGCTTCACTCGCCTTAGGTGTAGGTGAGCTCACGAGGCTCAAACCGGAGTGTTGCTAACACTGGCCCTGGCAAGAGCACTGCTTCGCAGAATCTACCACTGGATCGGAAACGCGACCCACTGAGAAGATCCGGCGAGAAACTCAGTGGGTTGTGTCTATGGGAAAATGCATGATCGCATAGGCAAGGTCGTGAATGCACCTGATATTAAACTGCTATTGGATCTCATAGACAACACAAGCTGAGTGCCACCATCCTCCATATGCGGTAAAATCCTCAAGTAGTACTGTAAAGGGATTGACTTTTCCTTCAATACGAAACGCATGATTCCTTCGTGGAATAATTAGACCGGAATTAGTGCAGGCTGACAATAAATTATATTTTAGGGTAGTATCAAACCAGTACCCAACTGGTGAATGTTGCAGCGTCAAACCAGTATCAGAGCAGCGAATGTTGCAGACTCTGGCGTGTATTCGTGTTTCAAATGCTTTACGCATGCAGTTCTACTGGTGGTAGGACATCTTAGGAGTCCGCACGGGTAGGTACCACCACCCCTCCTATTTCCGCCGTGAAGCAGTAATGCGTTTCGGTTCGAAGGGTGGGGTAGCCGTTGTAACTATACTGAGACCTTAGAACTTATATCTCGAGGTGGGTGGCGCATTTATGTTGCAGATGTCTATGGGCTCGAGTAACCACTTAACACCAGGTGGGCTGTGAGCTCGTTCACCTATTTAAGCAATAAAAAAAACAGCTGTTAACTAATTGCTGCTTGTAACTAATGTACATACAATAAGCGGCTTTATCGCAATCTCTTCCAGACAATGGTTTTCATTTTGGAAAATTCCAAAAAGGATACGACAGGCAATTTGCGTCTTACTATTATTAACTTTTGTTTTTGGTTCAAATTTTATTAGCTGACGATTAAGTGTTTTTTCTTGAAAACATGAGAATAAAAAGACCGGTAGCAGCCAGAAAATTGTTACAACAGCATTCTCGGATCATTCGATTCGTCTACACTGGACGTCTTATTACCAGTCACGCCAAAGACGCTTCATATCATACAAATACAATTGATCTTATCCATAGGAGGCGATTCACGAAATGACGTACGACTTTTATTAACGGGCGCGCAAATAAATAGTAACAAAAAGCTTTTAAAAACTGTGTCCGTATTTAACGATCGATCTAATCTACCGACGCCGGCTATAAAATGATTAGTGTTTTTGGAATTCTCTGAATCACATTACTGTAGTTGAACATCCATATGGATCCGGCTGCCTACTGATAACAAATTTCTATAGTCGAAGGCCGCCATATAACATGCTGTTTGTTTTAGGTGAGCTGTCTGTCATAATGATAAAACGTTAAACAAAGCCGAAAAATGTACTCGTCGTGTATCAATCAGTCAACATCGCATTCGTACGTGATAGCTAATGTACAATTTTTAGTTTCGTGAATTTCCGTGAAAAATTACTCATGCGAAAAAAAATTATGTTCAATCTAAATTAGTAGGTATAGATTTTTTTAATAGTAATTTCTCCATACGTGTGAATGAAATGCCCTTCGCGGCCTTTCCTAAGCGCTGTCATGTGTCCTTTTTCAAACTAGCTAGGTCCATGGCTTAAGCAATGTTCATAGACCACTAGGCAGCCTCAAGGCAAACCTTCGACAGTGGATATACTTATCTTTTTTTTTTTTTTTTTTATTGTCCTTGTAGGCAGACGAGCATACGGCCCACCTGATGGTGAGTGGTTACCGTCGCCCATGGACTTCAGCAATGCCAGGGGCAGAGCCAAGCCGCTGCCTACAAAATCTGCCATCGATTGTAAATAAATCAAGTTACCCTTTCATATACGAGTCAGTCTATGAAAACGTACTTTGATGGAGTAATATTGAATATATAGTACAGAAGTTTTATACAGAGCATTGTTTTTATAACACAAAATGAAAGGAAAGGCTAAAACTTGCCATCGAGTCTACGTCGCCATAATGGAAGACTGCAAATGAAATGACATTAGACATTTAATGTACAAGACTATATCTTTGAAGTCAGCTCTTATGGGGCCGTTGTGACCCCGTGTCGCCTGTCGCCACAGCCGCTACGGGTTCAGCGAAAGATTGCGCCTGCATTCATAGAGACGGGACATAGTGCATTATCGATAGTTATTAAAACACTTGGCTTAGTTTCTAAAATATGTTTCGTTCTGTTAAACAAAAACCTGCACATATGTAACAAATTAATTTAAATATTCGTGCTATAAATTACCTGTTTTATTTGTTTCCTATTTTTGTTTATTTCTTATAACTGTTTCTTAAGCGTTTATAAATTTATCGATCATATGTGGGTAGAAGCTTGGAGATCCATAGACAGGCCCAGCCTAATTTAAACACCAATTGCCTCTAGCAAATTAAGCGTTAATTGAGATTTATAATTTTATTTATTTTTACTGAAATAATATCATAAATATAGTATCGTTATACTTCTGTCCATTTATAAATAATAACTCAGACAGATCGGTAAGCACAGGTACGAACCGATGTGAACAAATTCAACGACACGCGGTTCAGCTGAATCCTTTTATCCGTGTAGCTGCTTATTGCTTTGTAACTATTGCTAAGCAAAAGTACTTGTGCTTCCGTCATACCTTTAAGACGTGCAAGCAAAATCTCAAATGACGTTTTTCCTAAATAAGTTGTCTTATAACATGCACTATATCCAGTTAATGATGGATCATCAATAAAATTGAAGAAAAAAACAACTCTTTATTAGGTATTCAGTTGACGAAACAGTTTATTCTCTTTAGTCCCATTAATACTCATAATAACATAATACCCGTTCATAATGTAATTAAAGGAGGAATAAGGAGGATATAAAGGAATATCGATATGAATGTTATACGTCACTACGCACCGCCGCCCACGCAGGTCGCATCGCCCCGCACTCGTGACATAACATCGAGCGATCGTTCAATATCTTTCACAAGTCCTCCCCAGATCCTCAACCATTGGCGCCAATTAAAAAATATTTTTCCATCACACGCAGTTCATCAATGACGCGATTGCTTACAACGATCAATACACCCACAAAACCATTATTTATGTCGCAGTTTCGTGTTCATTGAAGCCAATTATATGTGAATAACCATTAAGTGGGCATCGAGATGGTCCAGTATTGTATCCACAATATTGTAATATAATATCAGATCATTAAGGCACTTAAAGACGGAAGTGTGTGGGTGCGAAAACGCCGTAACCAAACTATAATTTCGAATTCTGTCCGTCGCAGACCCGTTAGATACGTATGATAATAACCGTGACCGCCGATAATTGTTGTTGGGAGAGAGATGATTTGTTAAACTGTGAGTTTTAATTGTCAACACGTGCGTCGGACTGGTGTCGTTAGTAATGAACGCTGTTGTCAGTGCTCTTGTGGATCAACTTTCTATTTGTTGTGATGTCGTGTTTTCTTTTTAGTGAATGGTTACTGATTGAATTCGTTTGAAACAGATACGTTCGGGTGATGATGTTTATAATTTTATTGGCACACTTAAAATTCTCTATTTGTTATTGTTGTTAGTAAATTCGTTTTCATATAAAATATAAGCTGTTTTCTATTAAGACCTAGTATTAAATAAATAAATAAAAATTCGTTAAATTCGAACTTAATAAAACGGTTTTATTTAATCTAGTGATAAATATCGTGTCAAATGACATAATGGGTTTATATTCGCGATTCCATGTAAAAAATAGGACGGATAAATGGTTTACAATCTCTGTCAAAACGATGATGACATGACGACAACGAATCGATTTAATCAACAGATAAACGTTTCTCGAATATAGTTCTGTGGTTTTGAATCATTTCATATACAGGGTGTAAGAAAATCGCTTCCGAATAATTGACGATTATTACATACTAGGTCAACATATACAGGGGGAAAATGCTGTTATAGAAATAAATTTGCTATAAATTTGTTGTTAAACAATTATGTTATAATTTGAAATGATTAGGTTTCGTGAATTTAAAATAAAGACAGCTTATGGATTACGTTTACGTACGTTTATAGCTTGCTGATTTTAAGGCTTATTTTGCGTGCAGTAAAAAAAGGGTACGTGTACTTATGTACGCGCGTAAGAAGTTATACTTTATTTTTATTAAATTTATTTCTTTTTTTTTATTTAAATTTTAATCAACTTGAAAAAAAATCGATTAAACAACATCCTCAAACACGCATATTGGACATCCCTTTTCTTGACATCGTATAAATTCGGTAATTCTCGGTACGGTTCGGAAAGTTCACCTGCGGCTATATTCAGACTCGCCGAGTTACGTCGGTCGTACGTAATGAGCGATTTAGTGGGCAACTTCATTCTGTTAATTTTGTGTCACGGTGCGCGCGCAACGTAAAATTTCACTCTCATCAATTTTTCATAACGCGCCTAAAGAAGTATAACTTTTAAAGTAAAAATTATGTAATCATATATGTTACTGGTGGTAGGGTGTATCGTAATACCGCACGGGTGCTCACTATCCTAGCATTTCTGCCGCGATACAGTAGGTTAAAGCAAGCGTGAATTTTGGGGCTGTCTTTAAACAATACAATTGATTCCCAAGAAGCCGCTGCTTCTGGCCGAACCCTTGAGTTCGTTTATCAGTTCTAGCCAAGCGGCAAGGTCTCTGGAGCAACCACGATCCTTTTATCACAAAAAACCTTCAAGTCCAGGCGAGTGAATTTGCGGCTGCAGTAATACATTAAATATCTGTTGTATTATTGTTCGCTGACTGGTTGAAATTCGACCATAACTCGAATACAAATTACATGTTGTCTTTTACGTCATAAACGTTTTTTCTCGTGTATATCGATGTATCTATCTCCGTATTTTATTTTATTGAAAACATTAAAGCTTTTCAGTAGTTACGGGCCATGAAAATGAAAATCAGTTGAGAAACGGAGAAGTAAACAGTAATTAACTTATTGTACTTGCCGACTTGTGTAAAAATTCCCATCACATAATTCGCAACACATCTTACTAAGCATGAACCTGTTCCCTATATGTACTTCGAAAGACACTGCTTCGAAGCGAGTACTCTGAAAATGTTCTTCAGACCTCTGTGAAGCCATCTGACCACTTTTTGAGTGAACGTTTAATAATACGCTTGAATAGGTGGTCTTCGTTATTCAAGTCTTCAGCGAACATAGAGAACTTGATTACATCAAGTAAACCTTAATAGCATTAATTCTAATGAATGTTATCGTATTAGAGCTATCTATAGTTAGTCTTTGTTAAGGGTTAATTTTATCCTTAAATAATGGAAAATGTTCTCGACCTCTGCTAAGGCAGAGTACTCGGTGACGGCACGCGACGCCACGTAGCGAACCCACCTCACCCTCCCATGAGACCAGGCGATTTATACAATGGAGATATCCGCTTTAGATACACTATTGATAGCCCTTTATAATTTAGGGTTGTCACTTGAATGAAATTAATTACACAAAAAAACAATTCCGTAGAAAATACTTAATTTCACACAAAAGGCAACGGTATATTCGGAATAAATGCGATACTGTAATTCATCGTTATGTTATAATTTTCTTAAACTTAAGATAGTAATTTCATTTTATTTGTCTGATCTATCAAAAATGATTACGCTACTTAAATTCGTAAAGAATGAGAGCGCTATTACTTCGCCAATTAACCAACGCTTTTATTTTTAGTACTGTAATGTATTAGTTATCTTAATAATTTATTCTTGTTTCAGACAGCCCTTAAAATATTGAGTTCAGTTTGTGAATGGGAGGCACTAAAGACCGCTCAACGTCGAGCTGTGTCCGACACGATGTTCGCTGTCTTGTACCAAACATATGCACTCCGCCTTATTTATGGCGCCCTCCTAACGTATAGTGTTCCTAAATGTACTTTTATTTTCATTTATTTAAATATGGAAACTTTCTGGATATTCAACCTCTTATTTACTTACCTCAATTTACCGTACACAGTATATTTGTTGAAGTAAATAAACCAGTAGTGACATTGATATAACAATATATTATAATAATATATCGTTGTAGAATGTATTTATTAACCGATCTACGTTCACTACGAATGTTTTTTTTTTATCGCCTTTGTAAGCAGACGGGCATACGGCTTTTTTTCAAAAATACACTAGATATACTAAAATATTCCATTATTGGTTTTTTTTCGTACGAAATACCTTCCATGAACTCCATTATTATGTAGAAAATGCCATTTTTTTATTAATTTAATCAATCAAAATACCGTAAAGACATCCTATATCTAAATCAAATCAAATCAAATCAAATCAAATCAAAAAAGTTTTATTCAACATAAATGAAAGTACATACTTGTTGAACGTCAAAAGAACTACCGCCAATTCACAAGAACTAGCCTCCGTCCTGAGAAGAATTGGCAAGAAACTCAGCGGGTATGTCTTTTTTTTTTTTTTTTGAAATATTAGATTTTTTATTTTATTTTAAATATTAGTTTTTTTTTTAAATATTAATTTTTTAAGTAAGTAATTATAACATAACAATTATTACAATATTGAAATGCCCGGAGCGAGCAACTCATTCCCACTTTGTGCAATCTTCTAGATAATCATTGACTTTATAGTAAGCTTTATTGCACAGATGTTCTTTAATAGCTTTCTTAAACCTATGTATATGTAGGTTCTGAACATCTTGTGGGATTTTGCACAGACAAACACCCGAATGAATTTCGTATCCTATGTAACCTACTCATCGGCACAACAAGCTTGTGTTTGTTCCTAGTATTTCTATTATGTATATCCGACATTTTAGGAAACTCCTCAATATGTTTACGTACATACATCAAATTTTCAAAGATGTACTGGGATGGCATAGTGAGAACTTTAATTTCTTTAAATTTCTCCCTCAGAGATTCCCTTGAGTGCATATTATAAATAGCACGTATAGCTCCTTTTCTGCAGAATAAATATCATTTCTACATCGGCCGCATTGCCCCATAGCAAAATGCCATAGAACATGACACTGTGGAAGTAATTAAAGTAAACTAAACGAGCCGTGTCCGCATTTGTTAACATTCTAATTTTTTTTACTGCGTATGCTGCAGAGCTGAGCTTACTCGCCAATTTATGAATATGAGGTCCCCACTGCAGTTTGGAGTCCACTGTTATATCAAGAAATACGGTTGACTCAACAAGCTCCAATGCTTCCTCAGAAACAATTACATTACTATCTACTTGTCTCACATTTAAAGATGATTTAATACATTTTAAAGTAAATTTAATACATTTCGTTTTCTTACTATTCAATAATAGGTTATTGATACGGAACCAATGAACCACACACGAAATCGCATCATTCACTTCGTCATAGACTTGTAATTGTCGTTTAATTTTAAATAATAAAGATGTATCATCTGCGAATAATACGACCTCGTGTCGGGACTCAATAAAACTATATATTAATACGTGAAGCAAAAACTTTGTGCCCCTTTTTATGAAAATTGCGCAGCCGGAGGAGTATGAAATTTCGCACACTTATAGAGAATATAGAGAGAAGTGCACAATGCTAATATTTTTTAAAAATAATGCATAAAAGATACATTAAATCAATAAAGAAAACATTACACACACTGCCATGTATTTGAAACACACACATATGTATATATACTCTTTGTTTATTGTCAAGCTTTAGTTAATGTTAATGCAAGCTTTAATTAAAGTCTGTGGTCGAATTGAAAATAGATTAATATTGTTTATCTTTAATATTATTTGTCTATAGCCCTATTTATTTTACGTAACAAGCTCATCCAGTGATGGAGAACATCAAAAAAGTGAACTATGAAAAGTCGTTGTCAAGTAAATGTCATTGAAGGTAACAGTTTAACAAAAGAAAAATTCCGGTGCATTACTAAATAACACATACAAAGTAGACTAAATTTAAACGAGAATTCCCTTTTGGAGTCTCACAAGTTTCCCCGAAATTTAATTTCACGGTATTTTACTGAACAACCACACACACCATTCCGAGGGTGTTATTTGACATACACAACACTACATCAGAGAACATCATAATCCCTTTGAAATAACAAAGAACGAAAGTTTTAAATAATAAAGAAATTGTCATTTAAACCAACAGTGTGATTTTAAATACGAAAAAAATAAATATTACATATTACCTCAACATATTATAGGTGCAGGGAGAAAATGCTGTTATAGAAATAAATTTGCTATAAATTTGTTGTTAAACAATTATGTTATAATTTAAAATGATTAGGTTTCGTGAATTTAAAATAAAGACAGCTTATGGATGTTTACGTACGTTTATAGCTTGCTGGTTTTAAGGCTTATTTGCGTGCAGTAAAAAAAAAGGGTACGTGTACTTATGTACGCGCGTAAGAAGTTATACTTTATTTTTATGAAATTTATTTCTTTTTTTTTATTTAAATTTTAATCAATTTGAAAAAAAATCGATTAAACATCCTCAAACACACATATTGGACATCCCTTTTCTTGAGATCGTATAAATTCGGTAATTCTCGGTACGGTTCGGAAAGTTCACCTGCGGCTATATTCAGACTCGCCGAGTTACGTCGGTCGTATTGTAATGAGCGATTTAGTGGGCAACTTCATTCTGTTAATTTTGTGTCACGGTGCGCGCGCATCTTAAAACTTCACTCTCATAAATTTTTCATAAGGCGCCTAAAGAAGTATAACTTCCAAAAAATTGGATATTGCATGTCAAATTTAACATTAAAAACGATCAAGAAATTAATATGGTATTTGTCAATGACGCATACGAAGTGTGTTGTTAAAAACCGAAAAACCGCAAATGAAATTTGAATGAACAAACCCAGGTGGTCCGAAAATCAGAAACATTAACTACCATTTTGCACGCAAGTCATTCAGAAAATATCTTTATTGAGAAAAATTTAATTTACGAATTTATAATTTGAACATTAAAAGGCTTCTTCGTGTGCGTGTAGACTTATCTGGAATTCTATACGGGACGTGCCTTCATCGAAAGCATTTACTTCCATACTAAATTTTCGCGACTTAACTAAAACATTTGACATAACGAAAATATATCTATTAATTTGTTTTTAGAACGAATGAAGACTCAGTAATGAAGTAATCAAGTAACGAATGTACTTAATAATAAAGTTGACGATGTACTAAACTTATTATCAAATATATCAGTAAAATATCGATATTAGCTATATTATATCTAGGAAAATATTTGATAGTTATTACAAATTTAGTCAAATATTTTTAAGGCCAGGCATTAAGGCCTAACAGGTTAAGTTCGCTCGAAATTAAAACCAAATTTAACTCTGAATCGATTTAATACATTAACGCCTATGCTTGATATAAAGAAAACCCTTTTTTACTGGAAATTTAGTCAGAAGCATTGTTATTTGGTATGATTTTATTTCTATAAAAAAACCCGCCACCAAAATGCTATGTAAGTGAAATCTAAAATTTATAAAATATTATAGAATTTTTGGTCGATGAAAAACTCTCCAAAAAACGATAAATAGTGATTTTAATTTTATTTGTCTAGTCGATGGAATAATTTGTCTAGTGTTTTTATTTATATAACACGGATATTCCATTGACACAAGACCAATTTGTTTGCGGTTTAAACCGTGATAAAAATATAATTACATACGTCTTTCAATGGGGTTCCATTCAAAGATGAAAATCGTCGGAACAGATGAATCGATTCATTATTATTCGAATATAAAAGGTAAATTGTTTTGTTTTAATTGTTTGTTATAATAAAACAAGGATTTGTTACCTGAGTTTTATGTATTTTTCACGCCTGTTATTTTAACTTCGATTTGTGTAACCAATTTTATGTAATAAAATAAACGCCATTACGCCTCGTCGAGTTCACGATTTGACAGAGATACTGGATTTTACAACGGGTATTCCATGTCAATTGGAGCATATTAGGCTAAATAAATTACACGGGTCAACACCAAATTTGACTTTGATTGCAAAGAATAAAATTTCGATACTTTTGATCGTAATTAGACGAAAAAAAATAGGTACATGGCATGAAACAGTTTGCTTTTGAACTTTAATAAATTGACCACATATGAAACAATGTGACTTGCGTGTCATCTAGTGGCACTGTGTAATCGTAAACACCCCACTCTCATAGCGTGGTTTTTTGAATATATTAAAATTAATTAAAATTTATAAAAAAATTACAAAAATGAGCATTATTACTACATATAACTATAACAAAGCAAACTTTATACCAAAAAAAGTATTTTATTTTCGGTTTTGTAAATAATTAACCGGAAAAACCTAGTATAAGCGTTAGGGCAAAGAACGAATTTTTTTTTGTAGAGTTGTGCTATTTTCTGCGATTTCTTTAACACGCTTCGACAAGCTTGGTATGTATGTATGTATGCATGTTTCTTTGCATGTAACGGAATCTTAAGAACGTCAATTTCACCGACGTTAAGACGTTGGATTAACTTGAAATTTTGCACACGTGTTAAAGACTGATGACAAACCAAACATTTGATAAATTCTCTTCTCTCTAATATAATATTGTAACCAGTATCAACAGAATAAAAACAATGAAATTAATTGTTACTTCGGTTTGCTTTTAAGCGTGTTTTATTAATTTTTAAATTACACGTGTTTATTTAAATTTGCGTCTAATGAAATGATTCTTTTAATACATAATTATATGCAGTAATAGCACATTGGTAAGTACTAATACTACCAAGGTGGAAGAGAATAAATCTTGCTGGTCTAATAATTGGTGACTCAGCTTTTAGTTTTGTATGTAATCTACATAGAGTGTGATGTAGGTTAGGTAGGCAGCGGCTTGGCTCTGCCCCTGGCATTGCTGAAGTCCATGGGCGACGGTAACCACTCACCATCAGGTGGGCCGTATGCTCGTCTGCCTACAAGGGCAATAAAAAAAAAAAAAAAAAAAAAAATGTAGATATGAATTGATACAATATGATCGCCTTCTCTTTTTCTCCTTCACATTGCCCAAAGAGTTGACAGCCCTAATAGCTATCGACATAGGATAGGAGGGAGAGCATTGTCACAATTAGAAGATGTCGGTATGTCAACCTGTGAAGACAGAAAATTAAAAAAAAACAACTAGTCCTTCAGCTTATTCGTTTAAGTTTCTACGTTCATGAAATATAAAGTAACAAAATAAATAAATAAATAACGCTTTCTACAAGTGAAAGGAACGTGTTTCAGTACATTGAGTACTCTCATAATGTATATTACATTATGATCTGCTCTCATTGTGATCTTTTCGATTTTGTTGTACGACAACGAATATTTGACATATCTATACTAAATAGAGGTCCCGCAGTAGTTTTAAAAAAATATTAGCATTGTGCACTTCTTCTCTATATTATCTATAAGTGTGGAAAATTTCATACTCCTCCGTCCGCGCAATTTTCGTAAAAAGGGATACAAAGTTTTTGCTTCACGTATTAATATATAGATATATAAATCTACAGTGGTTTTTGCGGATGTTCCGTAATATCTACTGAACCATGCATCCGATTGACTTGAAACTTGGTATCCATGTAGAAAATACATGTACTTAATGGATATGCTAATATTTATATGAATGTTAGACCCCCTACACAAGTTGCGGGGGCGATAATGATGAGAATCTTTGTGGGGATGAGAAATAATAATGTTAATTTTAAATGCCCAGCGAAGCGGACAGGTACAGCTAGTTACACAATAAGATGATCGTGTTAGCAGGCCTACTAATTTTCGATGTCATGCTTTTGAAGTCGTCGTGGCCTAAAGGATAAGACGTCCGGTACATTAATAGGTAATTCAATTACGTACTTAAAACAAATGTTCGCGATTGACTTCCACACATTAGGTCCTAAGCTAGTTCAGACTTGTACAGACTCCAAAATGTAATTAAAATTAAATAAAGCTTGTTTTGATTACGTCTTGTCACTCAATAATAAGACTATATAGTGCGAAACAACCTCATTAAATAGTACACCCACAGATCCACCTACCTAATGTTTGTCTAGACTAGTATTTATCATCACTAATTGCTTGCGTGTATGTACGTTCCTTTAAATTTAAAACCCCTACAAAAGTTTAATGTATCTGTGCTCGTATTTTATTCCTACATTATTTATTCGATTGATTAATATAACTTAAATAAACTTAAACAAAGGAAAACAAATGATTTTTAGATTCAATTCTATAGTGAAAATATAGTTTTTTATCTCAAGGGCAGGCGCTCGAGCCTCCTATGAGGTTTCCGCACCTAGGAGACGCATGGGGTATGTGGGTCTTTTTTTTGTTATTGATTAGATGGGTGGACGAGCTCACAGTCCCGGTGTTAAGTGGTTACTGGAGCCCATAGACATCTGCAACGTAAATGCGCCACCCACCTTGAAATATAAGTTCTAAGGTCTCAAGTATAGTTACAACGGCTGCCCCACCCTTCAAACCGAAAGGCATTATTGCTTCACGGCAGAAATAGGCAGGGTAGTGGTACCTACCCCTTGCGGACTCACAAGAGGTCCTACCACCAGTAATTGACAGTCTGCCGATGTTGGGATCGAACCGCGGGCCTAAGGTTATTTATAGAATCGTAATCACAAAACGACTCTCCTTATACTCACCGGCATCCGATCTCCGCCTGGGTTCAGAAACCGGGTTAGGGGATAGGGGAAACCAGAGTAGGGATTCATTTAGCGAAAGTTGAAAAAAAAAATCTTCAACTTTGGTGCTTTACAATTACTTACATAATAAATGGCCTCAATTACTAAATAAATTACGCATTTTGCTACCCTATCTCAGTTCTATATATTTTTATGAGGAAATACAGTTTCATAAAGTATCTTTTTAGAGTAAAATAAAAAACTATATATATATATATATATACAACTTTTTGTCTGTTTAATTAAATACTATATATTTTTTTGTACAACTACGTGCGGCACTAAGTCTACGTAATTTATAAAAGATACATGATTATTAGTCTAGTCCTATAGTATTATCCTTTAGGCCACGACGACTACAAAGTCACAGTCTAAAAGAAAATAAAGAAAAAGAAAACAATAATATTATCAAACCTTAGTGATCTTCAGTAATTAAAAATGTTGTAAATAATCTTTGGATAAGGGATAAAACCGCGTGACTGTACTAAAGTGTTGAAGCATCAACAGCGGGACGATAGTCAACAACATTATGCAGTAATCTACTTTATACGATCGTAAAATGTATTCAAGAGTAGTGTATGTGATCTCAGGAGTCGTTTGTCGTTGAATATACAAATATTAACGTTTTTATTACCTAATCAATGGTATTATCATATCTGAGGGCTTATAAATAATACATTGGTTCGATCGCGACGAACACTTTTATGTGTTCGCCTTCACAATCAATATTCTGGTTTTATTTTTTTGTCATTTCAATATTTGTGCTCTCAAACTTTAGTTTTTTCTGTAGGCATTGTTTTTATTTACATGAATCGATGTGCGTTTTATTAATTTTAATTTAAAAAAAAACACGTTCAATCAAATCCTAAATTAACGATTTTTTTTGGAACTTTTTGTGTGCGCCTTTTGCCTTTGCTTTTCAAGAACTAATACGGGGTGATCAGTGAACTTTGTATACCTATCTAAATATATTTTCATGCTTTAATTACCTAAAAATTAAAATACAATACGAATATACTGTATTTTTATTGCACTAGACTTGTGGATATACTTATACTAATAAGGAGTTAAGTGATTACCCAACATCATAAAAATTAGAACGTGCATGTCGGTCCCCAAAGCAAGACCGCAAGACCTATCCATGCAGGCTCACAGCTCTTTCATACGCAAACCTTTTTTATAAATTTATAAATACATAAATTAACAGCGTAATATGATTTACTTATATTCTCCATGTTTCTAAGCAGCTCATCAGATTGTAATGAAACTTAGTACATTTTTTTTGACACGCCTCAGGAGGGTTCTGTTTTCTTTTCCTACCTATGCTGATAGCCTTGAGAGACTATATCAGCGTTACCCTAGAGCGTGTAAGTGAGCTCTCGGGGCTCAAACCGGAGGTGTTGCTAGCACTGGCCGTAGCAAGAGCAGTGCTTCGCAGAAACTACCACCGGATCGGAAACGCGACCCACTGAGAAGATCCGGCTAGAAATCTCAGTGGGCTGTGTCTATTGTTTAATTTCCTCGTCGAGCCCTTCGTCGCAAGCGACGGGATGCATAGTTTGAAGAAATCTATGATTATGATCAGCGATAGGTACAGCGTGGCCAGATGTCACTTAATATTTCTCAAAAGCTCGCATAAAATTAGTAATACAAAAACAAAACTAAATATGTAGTTCTTAACAGTTTCTTCACAATAGCCTTCCGCGTGTTCTACGATTCACGCCGAGAGCGAAATTAACGCGATCCACGATCTTACGTCTGTTTGTTTGTTTTAGTTCGGTTCTATCCGTTCTTTCATCGTGGGTAGTCCAATGTAAGAATAGTGTGGATATGTCAAACTAGAAATACTTTTTTTATTTAATTATTGTCCAATCCGAAACAAATGATTGTCAATGAAATCATTTATTTTAGTTGGATGTTCAGAAGAGGCATATGAAGAAATGCAACATTGACCCCTCTCGTTGGGAAGCCCAAGCACAGAATCGTTTGGAGTGGAGACGCTTGGTGCAGCAGGGCGTGTGTGTCTTTGAAAACAACGGGAGGCGCGAACTGGACGACAGACGAAATAAACTGAAAAATACTTCTTAATTCTTACGTGTGGTTTCTGTTTGCGTACGTTTAAGAACAAGATAGGCTACCATAGCTATATTAGAGCACATGAGAGGCGCGGACATTAGCTTTTAAGTTATTGAACAGAAAATTTTGGTCGCCGTTGCCGAAGCCGGCTTGGAACCATGAATTATTTTATTATTGGGTTTTCTTTATAAAGGTGAGAAAAATTGTTAAACAAAAATTACATGCATACAATATTCGTAGATGAGTACTCGTAGTACAGGAGACGGTAAAAATGAAATCTACACAACTATTCTATCTTATTTTCTCGCAGTAAAAATCCTATAGACGTCTCTTTTTAGTGTCGCTTTTTCGTTTCACCGAGCTTACAACGCAGAGCACTTTACACTTAAAGATAAATAATCACTTGAAAAGGGGAAGAATAAGGCACTAAATCTATAAGAAAATCAAAGAATTTTAAGATATTAACTAAAATGAATATAACGGAAACAATTCTGTATTACTGAACACTGACAAAAGATCTTTAGAATCTGTACAAAAAAATCTTGAAATCGAAGATCGTAGCCAACTTCTTCTTAACCATCTTTCCAACTTGAAACATGAAGCAGTCTCATTTCTACGCTTTTAAGACTCACCCCCACTACAAACTTTACTCAACCGAAGCAGAAGATATTATGGTCATTCAACTTTTTAAAATCAAGTGGGCCATGAATACGCCTATTAATCAAAAACCATAAAACTTCTTCATCAAAACATTTAACATATATGCAAATCATTGTGCTCATTTCGCTAGAACAATTAGTGCTATAGACATTTCTAATTTTGCTTCAAAGTTATTAGAGATTCAGAAGAAAAAAAAAATAGTTATCTACATTTTTAAAGATAGAATGCATAAATGGTTGGCGTACTTTGAACCAACCTCATTTCTCGTGGCTGCTGGTGATATTCACCTCGTTATGTCTATGCACTCTGGTAACCTTGGAAACGTCAAATTGTTGTCATCTAGTGCAATATACGTAAAGCCTATCAAGGGCAGTATATGAAGAGACGCCACCAACTGCAAGATACCCGATATTATCATCATAGTACATCTGTCTCAAGTTATTTAGTTATTTATTACTTAGAGTCTACGCAATAAATAACTTTGTACAGTCTTCTCTGAGCAGCATACGTGTTGAATTTGTTACAAAATAAGAGAATATTGCTTACTCAGGCTAACAAACTTTTTCTCCTACCTACGCCGAAAGTTCGGTTTTCCTCCCGCTGTACAGGGAAAAAAGTGTAACTTTTTCTCCCTGGGTACAAGTGCGCATGCGCGTTAGTGTCTACGTCTGCTCTCACTCACCTAAAATTCTCCGCCATTGTTGTGCTCTGGTAATTTGCAATATTGTGTTTAGTGTAAAAGTGAAATAAACAAAATGCAATAAAATTTAATAGTGAAGTAGTAAACAAACATGAGTTCATCTGACAGTTCTTATTCAATTAGTAGTAGTTTATTTAAAAATTAAAAAACAGTTAAATTGTTTTTTATGAGTACGGGAGGACTCCGCCCCCCCTAGCCCCGGCCAGTCCTCGCCCCTGGACCCCGGCTAGGTACTCCACGAACTTTCAGCCTGGTAGGAGAAAAAATAGTATGTGCACCGCGGGAAAAAAGTTGGACATTTCCTTCACCTTCGGCTCGGGTGGCAATTTTACACGCGGGAGGAAATGTCCAACTTTTCTCCCTTGGTGCACAATGTACTATTGGGTGATATCTATTCAAATTTCCAGGTCCTCAGTATTGAACATCAGTATCAGCCAGTCAAACCAACATTCCACTGTCTTCTTCTTCGCTGTTACAAACACAAGTGCTCGAACATTAGCTTATTGAAAACAAAATAAAATACAATTAAAAATAAATGTCTTATCTCTGAAGTCGAGGTCTCATACTTACCATTCGAAAACAGTATGACATTTAGACTTAGATCTAGGAACAAAAAACTTTGACAACGGAATCGTCGTGATGTACGGAGGAGTGACTGGCAAATTTATGAGACTAGTTAACTTATTTGAGTTTCCTTGCGATAAAAATGTTTCATTCGACAATCGATTAATTGCTAATGATAAATTCGAAGTGTATAGATAATTTACAGACGTCATGTGCTATTTTTACTATGAACATTTTAAAATTTCATATTTGGGCGTTTCAATTTATATGATTATTGAAATTTATTTATGTAAAATACTACGTTAACAATTCAAATAATATGTGGGGTAATTTGCGGTATTAAATGAGGTTAGGGAGCATCCGTAGGAAGAGAAAATTATTTTAAATGGACTAGGTTCTTGAATGATGATGTCACATTTTTTTTATTGCATAAATGGATGGGCTAACTCACAGCCCACCTAGTGTTAAGTGGTTACCGAAGCCCATAGACATTTATAACGTAAACCCACCTTGAGACGTGAGTTCTTAGGTCTCAGTATTTTAATATCAATCTAATTAAAATTGTGCAACCGCAGCAATTGTTAGATATAGCAAAAGGTAATTATGATAAGGGTGTTTTAATCTATATATCAATACGTGAAGCAAAAACTTTGTATCCCTTTTTACGAATCGCGCGGACGGAGGAGTATGAAATATTCCATACTTATAGAGAATATAGAGAAGAAGTGCACAATGCTAATATTTTTTTAAAATAATGCATAAAAGATACATTAAATCGATAAAGAAAACATTACACACACTACATACCATGTATTTGACGCACACACGCATGCATACTATTTATTGTCAAAGCTTTGTTCTTGACGTCTGTTGTCAAATTGAAAATATAGTTTGTCTTTGTTAATATTTGTTATAGTGTAGTCTTGGCGAAATTTGTGATTATAGAAGTATAAAATACAATCATAATAGTGTACAAACTTACAACTCCAATTAATTATAGTCGAATTTCGACTACTGCAAGACCTCTAGTATATGTTATAAGCCGCTTAGATGCACAGCGTTTGCTAGGGAAGATGTAATTAGGAAAAAAAAACACGTGCGTACATAAGTCCATTTCTGTGCCGACGTATTTTATTCTTTTTGGTTTTTTTTTCGAAATTATTAAAAAAATCTCGATCTCCATACGATCCTGTCCTATGTCAATTAAAATAACAAAACGAATCACAAACACACAATACTTGTATCACACAATCAGAATCGCATTATAAACAATGCACGTATAGATTAAAACTAAACCGTGGGAAGCTTAGTTAGATGTGACTTACAGAATAAAAATGTTGCTTTCTCGCCGGCGCTGGCTTCCGTAGGGTGAAGCACGGATACGATCTGAGATGACCGATATGGGTCGCGAAACGAGGTATGACTCACGATTCGGCTTGTGATGCGGATGTGGAACGGATCTAGCTCATTGTGTTTCATCACTAGGGTTAAGAAATTATTTATCATCGTGCCCATGCTTCATACTGGCAGATACGCGAAAATTTAACGCGAAATTCGTTTTTTGCTCGAGCAGATGTAATCGTGACTAACGCGGCATTAAGGGTGCGGACGTTTCAATCGAAATGCTACGAAAATGGATTTTTTAATTTATTGCTTAGATAGGTGGACGAGCTCACAGCCCACGTGGTGTTAAGTGGTTACTGGAGCCCATAGACATCCACAACGTAAATGCGCCACCCACCTTGAGATATAAGTTCCAAGGTCTCGAGTATAGTTACAAGGACTGCGCCACCCTTCAAACCGAAACGCATTACTGCTTCACGGCAGAAATAGGCAGGGTGGTGGTACCTACCTGTAGGTACTCACAAGGTGACCTACCACCAGTAAAAGTCTAGTCTAAAATTAGTATTTTTACTGGAACAGAAAATTCTAATGGACAACTTAAAATTCTCTTTCGTCTTGAAAGATGATCTTTGTACCTCCTCCCTAATCGTTGGAAGTCCAGGGGCTATTCCAATTACGCGCGGAACGGAGGTGAGCTCACTGGCTCAGCTTGAGAGTAACACTGCCCCCAACAAGAGCAGTACTTCGCTGAATCCACCACAAGATCGAAATCGCGACCCAATGGAAAGATCCGGCGAAAAGATTAGTAGGTTATATGTATGGATGGAGGTGATCGTTTAAGTTCACAATTGGAACACCTGTATAATTTCGCTTTTTTTCCCTACTTATGATGATAGCCTTGAGGGGCTTTTTTTATTGCCTTTGTAGGCAGATAAGCATACGGCCCACCTGATAGTAAGTGGGTACCGTCGCTCATGGACGTCAGCAATGCCAGGGGCAGAATCAAGCCGCTGCCTGCCATAAAGCTATATTAGTGTTAATTTCGTGAATACAGGTACACATACGAGCATCTTACCAACAAGGCTACAGAAAACTTTTCTTCTCTTTATTCTTGATTACGCTGAGAAATATATCGATTAAATAATTAAATAATAAACAGCATTAAAAAATAATGATGTTAACTTTAGTATGTAATAATGTGTATGGACTTAAAATAGCTTTACCCCACCTCTTGAAGTGGGAGTATATCGTCGTATACCATCGTATAAGACAACTAAGAGGTTCGCTGCAGAGTAGGCAACAGCAGATCATCAACTGGCATTTAATGGTAGGGTATATTGTAGACCTACACAGATGGATTCCGCTATCGTTTTCCCGGGTAAGAAATCCCGTCCTATTATCAGTACGGGTACCGGGGAAGGCTTTCGGCGCACACTATGCGGTACCGTGGATTTCGTGGAGCCGTTAAAAATACAACTGAGACATCAACCTCACGTCTCAAGGTGGATGGTAGCATTCTCTTTGTGTGCTAATCCGTGAACTCTTTCACTAAGCTACATTATAAAAAAGTATTATTTAGCAAGCCATACATAAAGTGAAACAAGCTATAAAATTATAGAATGCTCACTGTTGTTCTTTGTATGCATAAATACTTACTAAAGTAAAAATTTTACGGTACGGAATAAACATAGACACATTTCCCTATAATAAAAATACGCAAATAACTGCCCTAACAGTAATTATAGTTTTTAATTATGTTTTAGCGAGCTGTAAGGTAAATAAACCACGAAAACAGAAACTTTTACGGAACTTCAGAATATACAAAATTTTAAAAATAAACTAAAGATTAAAAAAGTCTTTCTTTTTTTAAAAATTAAAAGTAAAATAAAGTACAATTGATTTCTTCGAATGCTAATTCGTAGAAATAAATTCGATTCGTATCCCAAACAACTTGCGCATATATTACCGCCCTAAACACGTCATTACGGATCCTCCCGATCCATTAACGGTGCTTTTAGGTACCACAAGCACCGGTCACCGTCCTCGTCGAACCCGTCGCTTGCGACGATGGGCTCGACGAGTAAATCAAACCATAGACACAGCCTACTGAGTTTCTCACCGGATCTTCTCAGTGGGTCGCATTTCAGATCCGGTGGTAGATTCTGCGAAGCACTGCTCTTGCTAGGGCCAGTATTAGAAACACTCCCGATTTGAGCCCCGTTAGCTCACTTACACGTCAAGGAGAAGCTGAAATAACCTCAAGGCTATCAGCATAGGTAGGAAAATATATCGTCTTCTCGCATTAAAACGGTATTATCTCAAAACTTACTAATTTTACAGGAGAGTGTTCTAAAGGTTTAACATGTGATATTTTTAGTATTAATCATCTTTGCAAAATTTTATTTTTTATTTACATTGTCTGTCTTTTAAAGTAATATAAAATTATGTATTAGTTTTGCTAATATCTAGTAGTCAAAACATAGGTAAACTTAAAAACAAAAAACTAAAACTAAACTAGGCTCTTTTGACAGTATTTATGAGAAAAATACTGGTGATACCAAATGATTCCGCATATTAACTCAATTTCGAATATTTTAGGAAATTGTACACTTTTAATGCGGAAAGACGACATTTATATTACCGCGCACCAGTCAATCACGGTCATATTCGACTCACTTCTGAATCGATAAAATCGAACGATTTGTTTTGTATTTAGGATCGAATAATCGGCAGGTTGCAATCGCACGTTTCGTCGTGTGATTTGTATCCGTGACAAGTGACCGAGTGTGGTGCCCCGCCGTCTGCGCGCCACCGCGTTACGCGCGAACCGGTTCTACGTCGCCTGACCCTGCGATCGACTTAAGCGGAATTTTATTTAACGCATATAAATGCAACACTATTCGGTGCAAGGTTTATTTGGGGACCGAGAAATTCAAAACAGACACTTTTCATTCAATTGAGTGTCACAATAAAGAATGCAACAGAGTGTTTGATTATAAATTATCATTTCTTCTGTTTCTTAGACTCCGTTAATCAGGTCACGAATTATAGCCTTTTAGTGGTGTTGAATAGTGGAGTCCATGGACATCAGATCGTATTTTTTTTCCTTCTGGAATGTGATTTCCTGAGCCTCATTTGCATTGTTCAAAATGAGTCGCATTTCTGATTTTCGTTATATCATCAAAGTGGGTCATAGTTAGGCAGAAGATCTTCCATATTTATGTCTAAAAATAATAATAACCTAAACTAACATTAACTGAACATTAGAAACCAGAGACTGTCATCCCTAACATATACACAAATAGATATTAAACACCCAAACAAACCTGTTCATCATCAAAACGTTTGCACTATGTGAGAGTCGAACCTACGACCTTTGGCTCAGCAGTCAGGGGCACTAACTATGTACCTGCTAAGACAAACATAGTCGATATGCACAAAACGGCTAGTACCGTTTTCCCATTACTTGTACAAAACAATATAGCGTGTCGATTTCAATACATAGTTTTTATCCTAACACAATACTTATGGCCCATTTTTTTTCCTACCTAAGCTATCCTATCCTACCTAGGCTATTTCAGCGTAACCTTAACTAGTAGGTGAGCTCACGGGGTATCAAACCGGAGTGATGCTAACACTGACTCTAGCAAGAACCGTGCTTCGCAGAATCTACCACCGGATCGGAAACGCGACCCACTGAGAAGATCCGGCGAGAAACTCCGTGGGCTGTATAGCCCATTATGATCTATTAATGATATCTCACGTATTTTTTCCTTCATCTCCACTGGCAGACTAAGGGGCGGATCGGAATCGCGACCCACTGAGAAGACCCGCCGAGAAACTCAAAGGGCTGACTCCCACGTACACGCGAAAGAGAAACTAGGACATTCGTTTATAGACGCGCCCCGCATTTTTGCGCGCCTTAAGTAATACTAGTGGTCCCTCTGTAGTCGAAATCGACTATAATTAATTGAAATTATAAGCTTAAACATTATTGTGGTTCTGTAGTCACCGATTCCGCCAAGACTACAGTACAGACAAATAATATTAGAGACAATAATTAATCTATTTTCAATTTGACCACAGGCTTTAACGATAAAAATATATATGCGAATACATGGTAGTGTGTGTAATGCTTTCTTTATTGATTTAATGCATTTTTTATGCATAATTTAAAAAAAATATTAGTATTCTGCACTTCTTCTCTATATTCTTTATAAGTGTGGGAAATTTCATACTAATCCGTCCGTGTAATCTTCGTAAAAAGGGGCACAAAGTTTCTGCTTCACGCATTAATATATAGATATTACAGAAAGAAATGAAACAAAAAATCAATACAGATGAAAGGAAAACTTTTTACTTATTTGATTACTTAATACGATTTCGTGGTCAACAGTAATAATAAATAATAGTTTAAAAAAACTAACAAAATACGCTTTTATAAAAAATCCAACTAAAACATAGAAAATAAATTTTAATATATTTGAATTAAAAATAGTGTAAGAAAATATGATTTTATTAAAAAAAAAGCGTGGGGTGCTTTTCAGGATATTATCAAAATAACCCTTCTACTCATATCTGTTCATAAAATGTTTATAACTACTGATAGTGTTGAAAGGAGAACACAAACGTAAAACTTCCTAGTGAATTACCTATGAATAACGAATTACTTAATAAGATATCGTGGTCGACAGTAATAAAAATACAATATATCTATTCGAATCAAACGAATTAAACTATCGATGACTAATATATTTCACAACGCAACGTTCATTGTATGACTAAATGGGTATTCCGAGCTCCCGTGTTACCCGACCACCGACCGGTTTAATGTCATTTTAAAGTTTCATCAAAGTCCATAAACGCAACGTCACAGTTCCGACGCTAAGCGATACTAGTTATCACATTAGAACGGTATAATCTCAAAATTTACTTATTTTACAGGAGAGTGTTTTAAAGGTTTAACATATGATATTTTTAATATTAATCATCATTGCAACATTTTTTTACCAGTTACATTATCTGTCTTTTAAAGTAAGATAAAATTATGTATTAATTTTGTTAATAGTAGCCAAAACATAGGTAAAAAAAATAAAAAAAATAAAAACTAAACTACGCTCTTTTGACAGTATTTATGAGAAAAATACTGGTGATACCGAATGATTCCGCATATTATTATGACTCAATTTCGAATATTTTTGGCAATTGTACACTTTTAATGCAAAAAAGACGATATCCTCTTATCTTTTCTAGGATTTAACTGTACAGATTACGGCAGGTGAATATTGAATGTTTGACTGATATAGTATATGACAAACCAAAAGTAATTTAGATTAAGCATTTTCAGTTATGTTTCGCTAAGATGATGTATTCTGTATTGAATATTATTTTTATATAGTTCAAATTATTGGTCGTTCTTTTATTTAAAAATTTCTTTGTATAACAAATCTGACGCTTAGCCACTACTTACGAAGATGACCACAAGAGGGTGAAAATGAAAATAAGCACACAAAATTAGTATTATTGATCAATCGTTTATTATCATCATTCATTTACAATGTAATAGAATACATACACAATACGAAAATATAATAAAAAATGTATATTTTTTACATCTAAGCTCTTCTACATAAAGGCGTTTTTATGTTACGACAAATTTTCATTAAAAAAAATAATCTTTTACGTGCAATCGCACTTAAAACTAAAAAAATATGGCTAAAGACAGACATTTCTATCCATATTGGCACATAGAATGTTATTATATTGTATCAGTAGTAAGCAGCGTTGTAAAACGTCATGTTTATCCCATTTCACACACCGCAGTTTTACTTTACAAAAGACATAAAGACGACAAATGCGACAATTTTACACGAATTTAAAGAGCCTTACAATTACTTCGATCGCCTCGAAATACTGTAAAGTCTTGCACCAGATAAATGTATTCCAGTTCCCAAAAACCTCAAAAGTTTAACGTTCAGTGAAATGTCAAAAGTTATCGGTTTAAGAGAACGGAGCTATTATTAAAACTGTAAAAACACATAATTGCCGTCTTTGTAATATATAATTGGCGTAGAATAACAAGCGTTTTAAATATAAAAATATCCTTTCCTACAGACTCGTTCTTTGTTATACGAAATGTCGTTCTCGACAGAATTAATTGTACAACTTTTTAAATTTAACAAAAGCTATTAAAAAAAAGAAAAAAAACAATTCAACCTTTCGCTTCGTATCAATTGCTTTTGATAATAAACAGAAACTAAAGTGTTTCGAAGTGTAAAAAAAAAAACATTTTTTCGAGTTACCTATGCTAATTTTCATTCCCATCGAAGATTAGCATATTGACTGTGTAACACTGATCGGTACCTAGTCATGAACTTCAGCCAAGCCAGTGTCTACGGATAAGAGTACTTTTCCAGCAACGTTTGAGGGAGATCGTCGTTAATGTGATTTTTACAAATCCAGCGATGACCATAGCGATTTCAAGTAATAGGAACAAAATCTTCCTAAATGGAAGGTTGTGTAACGGCATAAAAAATATAAAAAAGCAACATCAGAAGTTTCAAAGTTTTCAAGGCATTTTTTTTTTTTATTGCTTAGCTGTGTGGACGAGCTCACAGCCCACCTGATGTAAGTGGTTACTGGAGCCCATAGACCTCTACAACGTAAATGCGCCACACACCTTGAGATATAGTTCTAAGGTCTCAGTATAGTCACAACGGCTGCCCCACCCTTCAAACCGAAACGCATTACTGCTTCACGGCAGAAATAGGCGGGGCGGTGGTACCTACCCGTGCGGACTCACAAGAGGTCCTACCACCAGTAATTATCCAAGCATTTATCACTTTTATAATGTAGATTTAACGAGTAGTAACATACTTTTAGAATACATTGGATATTTGAATAGATGTACGAAGCGGACAGAGCTCACAAATTTGCAATTAGAATGATTGATTTTTACTGATTTTTAATAAAATCCAAAATTGAAACTTGTTTCTATGTTAGAGTGCAGAAATGACCTAATAAATTTTGTTTTACTTTCTTACAACGTCATATGAGCACGGGTTTTAGTATAGGTGAATTTAATTTTAAATTTTCTTTCTATTTCAATCCAATTATAGGAACAATCATGCATACATAAAGAAATGTTTTGTAAAAAAAAAAACAAAACAATAAATAAAAATTCTATCGAAAATGTTCAGGACTCTAGAACTACATGTTACGTTCCACGTATAATAAAAGCTTAATAACAATATTTTTAAATATAATATAAATATTACTTTACATCATAATATGTAACGTTATGTTGTTAAGCCGTTTAAATGCTAAAGTCACTTAACCTAATAAAAAATACTATTTACAAATTCACCAGAATGCGTTTTGAATTTTGAAAAAAAAAAAGGTCCTAAAACGTTTATTTAAATATTTTGAACGTGGTCACTCTAATCCATATTTGATTCGACACTATTTTTACATGTAAGCAAATTAGATATAGTATATATTATAATTCAATATTATATATCAAGCTATTCGTATTAGTTAAGTATAAATAATAAGTACTTACTGTAAAATTTAATCAATCAATATTATTAGACATTATAATTAAGGATTAGAGCTACTTCTTAATTCTTTTTATCCGGAGCTGTTGTCAGTTTTATAAATGCGGGTTTTTTTTTTAAATCGGGATCAAAAAAATTTTTTTTTCTTCTTAATTTTGTTAATTGCAATATCCCATTCTGGCGGTGTTAACGACGAAGCACGAATACTGTTATGTAACTTTGTTTTTTTTTTTCTTCTTCCATATACTAAAAGATGTACATAGCATATGACGTCATCATCCATGATAATGTTATTTAACACCATCGTACGTACGCGGTCTCTTTTCTGGGGTTGTAATGAATTTCCCTGTAACAAAACGCGCCGATTAGAAAAATCCTCCACAGCTATTGCTAGAATAAAAAATGTGTTAATTTTAATGCTTGTAGGGTTCCTTTTTAAATAGCACGATCACTTTTTCTTATGTTGTCTCTTTGACAAAACATTTTTTTTTATTTGATATCGATACAGATATTAAGCTTACTAGATTGATTTCGTATCAATCAATAAGTGCGGTCCTCTGTATAAGAAAGGCCCAAATGTAAAATACTAACAAAGTTTTTGTTGCCATATACTTCAATTTCATTTCGGCACTTGGGCACATATTAACTGTTACGCCACGCAAACATACTCGTAACAGATATATCGAGATAACAGCTATTAATAACAGCTATTGTGTATTCGATGATATTGAATAGAAACATGAATTCTTACGCTATATTGTAAGAGAGACCGCTGTTGTTGGATCGTGCTTCCGTCACCTTCACCGCCACAAGCATTGACTACATCTACAACAATTGAAAAAACATGTTATTAACACAAACCGGTTAATAATAACATATCAATTCACAAAATGTTATTTATGCTAAAATGTTAAACACTTAAAACTATACAATCGAACATGGCTGCTAAAGATTTAAAAAATATAAAAACAGTTAACAGTGCAAAATATATTGTTACAGTGCAATAAACAATGGTTAGTTAGTTCATTAACAAAAAAATTAACAAGAAAAAGTGGCTTAGACATCTTAATCGAATTAAAATACGAAACGACTCAACCGGAATGTACATGTTAATTTCTTTAGAACGTTCCGTTATTTTTGCTAAAACAGGATTAAAAAGGATTTAAATACCATTTTCGGTATGTTTTTTGACGTGTTTTCGCATTACATTGCAACAATGAGGAGTTTTAACATTTTAAAAGGATTAATGTCAACAGCGGGTACAAATTTCAGTTTAGCTGACAGTGCAGACTCAATCTTTTCTCGGGAAATGACAAACAGAACTTATTGTAGATGGTTTTTTTTGTGAAGATTACAAATAAACCTTTTAGTCTCGGTAATTTAAATGTTTCGTATCAAACAATGAATCGCACGAAATTAAAATTAATACTTATTCATTAATAAGTTTTACGAAGTTGAACTTCGAAAATTTTGAAATTGAAAATAAGTTCATAGTTCTGTTGTTCTTGATGTACATTAATCAAATTCGGGTTTTTTTTTTTAAACAAAATACAATCAAACTTCTTCCATGACAAGTTCAATGTCATGAATTAATTATTCGTATGAAGGATCGTGATTTCGTTATTATATTGTGTCCGTGACCGCGAATTAATCGTTCAAACGACAATATACTCTATAAAGTCTTGTTTTACTTACAAAACAATCAGAATACGGTTTTTTTTATCAGAAGTAAACTAAATTTTTATATCGACTTATTAATGTTGGCTGTTGCTTAATTGTATGGAGCCGTATTTCAAACATCTAGTTCGAAGTCGAAGAGCCAACGTAACAACATTAAAAAATCAGAACGACAACGTTACCACGAATCAAGATCCGTATTACTAATGCTTGTCGACACGATTCGTTTTCGAAGTGTCGAGATCCACCGATACGCCCAACAACAGTGTAAAGGGCGTAGGTGACACAAGCCGGCATTTACGAGGATCGTACACTTCCGCGCGAGACCGGGTTAGTTCGTGAGCGCGCACCCTGTATGTGCGAATCGAAGCGACGCGACTGTGGGAACCAAACGCTTTGTTCCATATACAGGCTGATTAATTAGAACGCATAAAATGTTTTTAATCTTTTTTTTTTTTCCTACCTAAGCTGATAGCCTTGAGAGGCTATGTCAGCGTAACGCTAACTAGTAGGTGAGCTTACGGGGCTCAAACCGGAGTGTTGCTAACACTGACCCTAGCAAGAGCAGTGCTTCGCAGAATCTACCACCGGGTCGGAAACGCGACCCACTGAGAAGATCAGGCGAGAAACATAGTGGGCTATGTCTGTGGGTATTTTTAATCACTAATTAACTTCAGCTACGCTAGGGCCAAATCCGAGTCGTCTACTGTGAAATGTTTTTTTAAAGACTATTGAAGACCGATATTTAGGTAATGACGTTCGTTTGATGGCTAGCGACAATGACTAAGATCGAATTTTTATCACTAAAGATAATTGACAATAGGATTGCGAGTTAATTAATTCGGATCTCGAAAGTAGTATATGTGCGCTTCCAAGATCCAAAACAAAAAAGAAAGTTCTAGTTTGACCCCTTATGGAAAATTTATAAGCAAAAATTGTATTTCATAAAGCAATATATTTCGTTAATATTCATTGAGTTGATCGAATTCTATTGCAATTAGTTCCCGCTGTATAACAACACTAAATGCATCCAAGGGATGGCCAATTAACCGCGTTTACCACCTCAGAGCGCGACGCGGAACAATTGTGAGGAATTAAATGCATTAGCTGTAATTAACGAGACACCTTTGCCTTCCTTTGTTTAAAACCAAAGTACTGTTTTTTTTTATTTCAAATGTTTCGATATTTAAATCAATTGAGGCTTTATTCAGAGAAGTTCAACAAAATCTAGAGTATCTAAGATAGCGACCCGCCCTCGCTTCGCTTCGGAAACATTAAAAAACACATGAAACCAAAAAAAATAATTAAAAAAAAAAAAAAAAAGTAGCCTATGTTCATCAGGGACAATGTCGGCTTCTAATGGAAAAAGAATTTTTCAAATCGGTCCAGTAGTTTCGGAGCCTATTCGAAACAAACAAACAAATCTTTCCTCTTTATAATATTAGTATAGATATTTATATACCATTCTGAAATTAAAATGTAAGAACGAAAACTGTCGATATCGATTATATTTATAAGGCAATCGATATGCCAACTCGATGCGCAGCAGTCGTGAATCGAACGGATCGACCTATCGAATTGCGATGTTCTCGAGATAAGGTCCAAGTTTGCGTTAGTGTTGACCCAATGCGCTAACTATATAGGACATCGAGAACTCGATTTAGAATCGTAATTAAGCGACGATGTATTGTTTTCTATACAGCCATAAATAAGCTAGATACCGGTAACGTGTTGCCTCGGATAATTAAGATATTATGTTAATTAAGTACTTATACTACGAACGTTTAGATCAACTAATAGTCGTAGCGCTGTTTACTTTTGAGCTAAAGTTTTATTATAAATATTAACGCGAGCATTAGAGCTTGTATTGTTTTATGCAGTGGCGATCAGGTTGAATTTTTTTTATTGCTTTGTTGGGTGGACGAGCTCACAGCCCACCTGGTTTTAAATGGATACTGGAGCCCATAGACATCTACAACGTAAATGCGCCACCCACCTTGAGATATAAGTTCTAAGGTCTCAAGTATAGCTACAACGGCTGCCCCACCCTTCAAAGCGAAACGCATTACTGCTTCACGGCAGAAATAGGCAGGGCGGTGATACCTACCCGCGCGGACTCACAAAAGGTCCTAACACCAGTAAATTTGAACCAGTAAGGTTGAATTTCGTGCTTTGCGAATGTAGCAGCCAAAATCACATACGAGGTTCAACATACCCGTTCGGAACATGAACTCCATACGTAACGAATTTAGCAAAACAATCAATAGCGGTACTTATGCCGAGGGCGCTCACGGCGTCTCCACAGCACCGCCGGTTCGCACGCAAGAGGTCATTAAGCTCCATCATGCTCTTTGCGAGGTATAAAGATATCTGTGTGTCGGAAGCGCTCGCCACTTAGACTCGGAACGTGTTTAAGAGTTTATTTTAGTTTGAGATATTATTAATCGTCTAGGTACTGTCAAATGCCTATTCAGAGTATGTCAAATACTTTGTAAATCGAACGTTAAAAATTATAATTGTACCTAATATATTTTACGGTTTTTAAAGCATATAGAGAACGTTGAGATTGAAAAAAGTTATAGAGCAAATGTACGTGATAACAAATAAAAATATTAAAGTGATTCTTTGGAGATTTAAATTTGAAATTGGTTTTGTAACCAAAACAACCAACACTTTCCCGATTTTTTTTCCTAATCTTCTAGTCTGATAGTTTCTAATGTGATAGTCTTGAGAGGCTATGTCAGCGTGACCGGGCGAGTGGGTGAGCTCACGGGGCTTAAACCGGGAGTGGTGCTAACTTTTACCCTAGCAAGAGCAGTGCTTCGCAGAATCTACCACCGGATCGGAAACGATCTGCAATGCTCTTATCCGACTTGATGAACGTATATAAAGTTTTTTTGTCCAATTCTACGCAACGTACCTACTGTTGCAACGAATCCTCCCGTTCCACATAGTCAGAGACTGCCAACAAATCGGTGCAATTTTACGCGCACTGTTAGCCGATTGTACACGGAACATATTGTTGTTCCGTGTACAATCGGCGCATAAACTGCAAATTATACTGCAGCAGTCACGTGTGGTACCATCTCAAGGGCTACCGGGAAATGTTGCCAGCTTCACTGATTTCCCAAAGTCTCCTAAAATTCGACGTTCGATTCATTTAGATAAATCAATAGTCAGATTATTTGTGTTTTCGGTTAAACTATTAACATACGAACCCAACTTTGAGTTTGCGAAATTCGTGTGAATTAGTTTACTTTAACTTTTGACTCCAACGAAATTTTCCTGAAATTTTTGCGTATGGTAACACCGCTACCGCGTTCGCACAGTTTCGGAAGCATTAGGGACCATTAAGAACCGTTAAGACGCGGTCACGTCACGAGCTCACGAACTGCACCAGGCGATCTAGCGATCTCAGAAGGCTCGGAGACGGTCGCTCGTTGTTGGTGCCTCTTTCGTCTTTTCACACGGAAAGTAGTGCGCGTACGTTACGTACGAACGAACACAAACGAGCTTTTTATTGCACACGATTTCGTGGAGTCTTGTTTGGTTAGCGATTTTTTTCCCTTTTCCGTCCGAAGCGGCAATTGCGCACTCGCGGTTCGAAACTCGCGAGGACGGGTTTCGTTCTACCTACTTTATTGTTTCGAAAATGGAATTCGCTTTTAAATATATATTATCTATATTTTTTTTCGTTTTTTTTTTTTTAATTTTTTTTAGTTTATTATTTATGAAACAGGTTAAGTTTCAAATTTGTCCTTTGAAGATGAAATTTGCATGGATTATAGATGTAAGGGGTCGCGATCCCGTGCTACTAAACACATTGTATGTTAATTGCGGCCGTGACACAGTAGGAATGACATGTAGGCGACATGCCGAAGCGCCTTTGAGAGGATGAATGAACTTACATTAGTTCGCACTTGTCATTCGAATGTGTCATAATTAAGGTACGAACAATTATAAATTAACCGAGTTACTATGAACGAGCGAGGTTGAAAATCTTATACCCTTAAACGAGCAATTCTTGTATATTAATATATTACATACAATCTTAATCTCGGAAACGGCTCTAACGATTTTCATAAAATTTAGTGTACAGGGGATTTCGGGGGCGATAAATCGATCTAGCTACGATTTATTTTCAGAAAATGTTGTTTTATTCGTGTTTTCAAGAATCAACTCTTCCCGACATCTATTGGCGAATAATAATACTATTTTTCTTAATTGAGGGCAACTAACCGCTTTAAAGACACAACAAGATGTCGTTATCAAAAAAAAAAACCGGTCATCGTCTAGTAACTATGAAGTGAATTATACTTTTAAGCTTTACTTGGTGATAAGGCGACTTGTGTACCTGCCTACCCGTGTGGGTACATTTCTGCCGCGAAGCAGAAGTGCTTTCTAATTTGAAGGGAGGGGCAGCTGCTGTACTATAGAATTGAGACTAATGACTCAAGGTAGGCGGCGGCATTTAGGTTGTTGATGTCTATAGGCTCGAGTAACCACTTTAAAAAAGGTAGATCGTGAAATCGCGCACCTTTTTAAGCAATAAAAAAAACAAATAAAGTGATGCAAGCAATGGAAAATTCTTAGTGTATAGTGATATTGATTAGTACCTCAAAGAATATAGCTCAGTAGCTCTGTGACGTACAAGACCCTAATAGAGGCGGATCATACTCGCCGCAGCCTTGTCACCTTATTACCAAGTAACCGCGAATGTGGATCGGATCATGTTCGATTTTAGGGCTAGCTTAATTCTAGAACGACGATGTTATGAAATACTTTTTTTTTCTTTCTTTTCTTTTTTTCTAATTTAAGAGGCTATTCCAGCTACGCCCGGATGGGTAGGTGAGCTCACGGGTTCAACCTGAGAAAATTTGCCAACACCAGCCCTAGTAAGGTCAGCGCTTCGCTTTTGGTAGGCAGCGGCTTGGCTCTGCCCCTGGCATTGCTGAAGTCCATGGGCGACGGTAGCCACCCACCATCAGGTGGGCCGTAGCTCGTCTGCCTACAAGGGCAATAAAAAAAAATCTACCACCGGATCAGAATCGCGACCCACTGAGAAGATCCGACGTGCAACTCAGTGAGCTCTTATTAAATTAACTCAGTGAGCTCTTATTAAACTTCACGGACGCTAACACGCATAATTTATCAACAAGCAATTTGTTTGCTTTGTCCGAAAAAAGATTCGAGTCTTATAACGGTGAATTGTTTTGTTCCTTTACTATTTATTCTCATTGTTGCAACTGTCGATTGTTTGTTTTCGAAAGTGTGACAATTCCTTGTGTCACTTCTAGAATGTTAATTCAAATCGTAAATTTACCGTTTGGTTTTTTAAAAAAAAATTTAAGATTCAGAATTTCAAAAATAGAATTTCGAATTTTTTTTTTAAATTGTAAGATCTAATTTCAAAAATAGAATCTCGAAATTACGAATTCAAATTGAAGTTTGATTTGTTCTTTCCATCGACGTCGTCCTATTGAGTGTGAATTAATTGGGACACCCACCTGTGTTGGCGCAGGTTGTCTTGCCGCTTGAAGCTCTTCCCGCACACTTCACAGCTGAACGACAGCTCCGGACTCTTATGGGTGCGTTCGTGGATCATCAGGTTGTAGGACTTCGTGAACCGACGTTGGCAGTACTTGCAAACGAACTCGCATTTTGGGCGCAGTTTGCGTCTGAAATCCCGTGTGTGCTCTTCGTCAATTTGCATCACGGCGAACATTTTGTCTGGACTAAGATGTGATGCTTACGACGGGCGGGGCTTGAACGCCTGTACAATGATAAGTTATCAAATGCGGGGTGAGCGTTATGGAATGTGAGCTTTATTGTGTGCGGTGCAGAGTACGTGTTTCAGTGTACATGCGAGTAGATAAACGTGTGTATGTGTGTTTGTGAACGCGACGATCAAATTTTTCATCTCTCTCTTTACGTGGGGATGCGATAAAATACGATTCTAATGAAAGCCAGTATAAGCCCGACACCAGACAGAAGGTACACATCGTAAAGCTTTGAAAAAGGATTTACGTAACAGCCTAACATTATTCTTGAAAGTAAACAAATTCACAGGTTTCTTTTCGAAAAACGTTTGGCCTTAAAATTCTCTTTAAATTTAATACGCACCTTTTCTAAAACCAGGTAAATAAAAATAGTGATACAGATATCGCGGAGACCGACACAGATGGATAGATCACTTTATCACAACGCAGAACTACGTTAATGCAATGCCACAATAGTACGTAGATTTAAAGAGACTAGATATGTCAGGCGACGTGCGAACAACTGCGGGTGCGTTTAGCAACTGCGCTTGCGAGAGGGTGCGGAAACTACTGATAGCGTTACGCGGAAGGCGTTCGCCCCCACCACACCACGTGCGCTCAGTGAATGAACAGGTAGCAAAACGTCTGACGGCACGATGGGAAAATTCGGTAAACTTTATTACAAAAATTTACGAAATATGACATTTTTGTTTTTTATTGCTTAGATGCGTGGACGAGCTCACAGCCCTCCTGGTGTTAAGTGGTTACTTAGACATCTACAACGTAAATGCGCCACCCACCTTGAGTTATAAGTTCTAAGTTCTAAGGTCTCGAGTATAGTTACAACGGTTGCCCCACCCTTCAAACCGAAACGCAATAGGCAGGACGGTGGTACCTACCGGTGCGGACTCACAAGAGGTCCTACCACCAGTAAATATCTTTCATGTCATCTTTCAAATCATAATTTGACAGTAAGAATGCTTTTAAACATAAAATGCTTAACACTTATTTAGATAATTCAATTCTCAAATTACATTGAAACTTAATAATCCACGACAAAGCATGAACCGGTACATCGTAAGTCAAGTTCGGGCCACATACTATTTCATTTAAATGAATAACTATTTAAAATCAATCTAACATGTGTTCCAACTTTATATTTATATCGAATCCGTTGTCACCACCGCTCGGCATATCACTAACCAGAGATCACCGTGATCCATTTGGGAAACGCCATTATTCTAATGTCTTTAAAACCTAATTTCCACATCAATTATAATAAAGAACAAAAAAAACAATTTAACCTGTTTTTTTAGTAGAATAAAGTACAGTTTAAATTTTCTTAATGTCAGAATAGTTTGGTTTTTATTTTATCACGTTTTCATTTACAGCATTAACGATAAATATTACGAGACAAGAATATAATTGGATACGAATTAAGCAATTGTTTTTATCAAGTACACGCTCGTTTCGCGGTGGGAAAGCAAGACCCGCCGGTGGCTCGCGGCGCTACCGTGTGTTTCACCTCACGAAATACACGATCCTCAATCATTACGGACACCAGTACTTTTTAATCGCTTCAATTTATTGATGATTTTCGGCTTCTTTTTTAAGCTATTGCATAGATTTTATCGCGGGCCTTGAGCGCGACTTGAGAGCGGAATCATGAAATTCCGTAACGAAAAAAACCTTCCACCCCTCACTACGCCTACTATGTAGCTCGCGTTCAACACATTCACACGTTGCGCTTGTGTAGTGTTTAAAGTAAGAAGTCTAAACACCGGTTTAGGTACTATCATAAAATGTGATATAATTTCGTGGATAACACAACGATAGCGCGACTCAGCGTTTGCGTCAAGCGCCATCTATCGGCGAAAAACGGAATTGTAAAATAGAAAATTATATCACATTACAATGCGTTGGGCGTGCCATTTTCTATCGCTTAGTCGAAGAATTTTATTACTACTCCTACTACTCATTCAGTGACTTGAGTGGCATTAAAAATAAACTAGCTAAACCGTTGATTCTGGGCGAATGAGAACTAGAACTAGCATCCAAAGGCGTGTCTCTATCCCATGTAGCGCCCTCTAGTGAGTGCGCGGTCAAAATGGAATACTCACAATGTAGCAGATTCATTGAAAGTTAACCCACTGAGTTTCTCGCCGGATCTTATTTTATTGTTGTTTTAATATTAAATAATTATTATTGTCGATTTATAATTGCATAAGTTGAAAAAAAATGCTATGCAATAGCTTTACCGCGGCAGTCTCCGAGTGCCACACGTCTTTTTTTGTCATAGCATAGATCGCGATCAAGTCGCAGTCCCATTGAAATTAATAACGTTTCCAAACAAATAACTCTAACAAATAACTCTTTGTTCTACAACATGGTCACATCGAGCAATTTCGAATTTGCAAGCAATTTTACGCCTAAAGATTTTAATGGAATTAGCTGAATAGAAGAGCCTCAATAAAACTGCCATTGTGATTACGGAAAATTGCTCAGTCGCAATTAACCAATATGATAGCCGTATAAACTACATAGGAGTTTTGTCCTGATATAAAATAGCCGATCGTTGAAAACCGCGTCTTTTTCACACAACGTTTATATTTCGCGTGCTAAAGGAGCTATAAAATAAATTACCTTGTACCGTGAAGTCGTTTAGTACGTTTTATGATCGCGTAACTCCATTCAAATCATCTCAGACCCGGCGATGGGTGTGAAAACTTAATGTCAAATGAAGTCTGACTGCTCATAAGTGTCTACTAATTAACCGCTATTCAGGAGTTTTACTTCAAAGCTAAATAAGAGATATTTACGTGGTTCTCACCTCACATAGCTTTACGATGTGCTTAAGCTAGATACAGCCTGCCGAGACCTGCTTTATGAGTACATTGAAACTCTGGTGTATTGCAAAAATACTTTCATTGTATTATTAAACACGAAAACACGTTGAGAATCGTTCAGACAAATATAAATCGTGATATGTATAAACATAACATCTTAGTCCTATAAAAGTAGAGAAGCGTTTTATTTAAATATTAATAAAATATATATAAAAGCGAGTATTAAATAATGCTAAATAGTTTTTGATAATGTATGTATGTGATAAGTACCATGAAAATTTTCGGTGCAATGAAATCCGATGTTAAACACAAAAAATATATATATGTCGCTTCAAGAGATATGTACGTATGCACGTATTGCGGAAACCTCTATTAAAACGCCATGAACCAATAGTAAATTTTATATGCGATATTTTAAAATCGATTTTAATTTCGATCTTCAAATTATGACCACAAAAACGAACGAACCCTGAATGAAAAAAGCTAACAATCGTAACAAAAGCACAATATATTACGAAACAACATCCAAATTATGACCATGACAGAAGCGTCAAAACAATCTAAACACTGGACGGCGTATCAAAAACTTAACCTTCCTTCACCCAGACGATTCACGATACAACACATCACGACAAACGATTAGAACTTGCAAAAATATCAAATACAAAACATCTTTATTCTTGTACCATGTACGGAACATTGTACGGTTATGTTGCTATTAGGATGATTATAAAACGCGATTAGATTAAGAGGTCACGCTTCGGCGGTGCAACGCAGTCGTAAAGATCTTTGGACAGAAGTTGAAGATGATAAAACTCACGGAGGTGGATCTGCGTGTAATTATAGTCTTGTTGCTATGGTATCGTGACGAGTTTGTGCCCCCAAAACAAATTCTGAGGCTTTCAGGACTTATGGAATATGCATAATACAAAACAATCAAAAGAAAAACATTTTTTATCCGGTCCTTTACAGAAACCGGAATCATACCATTAAGAAGTGTTTATGTATCGACGCTTGAAAGGCAAACGCGACTAAGCGACAATGCGTGAACTTTACAGTAGACTAATTTAAAGTTAAAATACCTGAAAACAAAATTTATTTTAACGAATCTAGCTGTAGTAGAATCTAGCTAGTAGCTGTAGGATTGAAATGATTTTAATAGACCTAGAAAAATTTTTTTTTTGTGCATTGAATATGGTTATTGCCTATCATTTATGTACAAAGCAGTTATTGTCGCTTAGTCACGTTTGCCTTTCAAGCGTCGGTATATTGAAATAGGGAACATATACATACAAATTCGTAAATGGAACTTCCTTATTTTTTTTTATTTCTCGACTTGCAAATAACGTGAGATGTTTTTCAATATATAAAAGTAACTTTAACGCGAGTGAAGCCAGGCGGCACTGAACCATAAAATACGAGTCTTATTAAATCCTATTGAAACTAGTCCACACGGGTCTTCATGAGCCTCGTCAAAACATCGAACACATTGATCAATCATAACGAACCATCCCAACCCTTGAACTACTGACATTTGAATGGTACACATAGGTCTTAGGAAATTTGAAATTTAATTCACCTAAACTAAGAACGGGTGATTGAATTATCATAAATGGCGGTCACGTTATTCAATTTTGTTGTTGTCCGTGAAGAAAGGTGACATACGGTTCGAAGCAGTCCGCCTTCAAGAGTTTTATAAATTAAACAGCATTTATTTGTTTATTTTATATGTTTGCAGTAATTTCTAGAACGTTTGACCTAAAAACAAACAGTGTTACGATATTTTTGGATCCTAACGCGCTATTTGCTCGTTTTTTTATTAATCACTTGCGAATAAATTAATGTTTTTCAAAAAAAAAAACAGTAAATAATACGTACGTACACCCATAACAATATACATTTTATTATGATTTTTTTTTTCCTACCTATGCTGACAGCCTTGAGAAGCTATTTCAGCTTCACCCTAGCGTGTGTAGATGAGCTCACGGGGCTCAAACCGGGAGGTGTTGCTAACACTTACCCTAGCAAGAGCAGTGCTTCGCAGATACTACCACCGGATCGGAAACGCGACCCACTGAGAAGATCCGGCGAGAGACTCAGTGGGCTGTGTCTATGGGTTAATTTGCTCGTCGAGCCCTTCGTCGCAAGTGATGGGTTCGACGAAGACGGTGACCGGAATGAAAACAAAGAGACACACATCCGAAGACAGTACTATAAACAGTACTAGTCATAAAAATTCTAATATATTTTTTTACATAGAATTTTAAATACTTCATTGTATGACGTACGAACTGGCTTTTCTTATTAATTCGAGAAACGAATTGTCAAGTTACAGTGAAGTTGACGTCATTTCAATTAAGGATGACGGGCGTAAATATTTGGTATCGAACGCTGAGCGCGAAAGACGCCTTTACGTTTTAATAAAACCAGGGATTTTTATTTGATATAAAATAGCACATTTTTTTATAAATCTATTTAACTAATAGTTGTCGTGTCTGGAAATAGTTTCTAAGTAGTAACAGAGAAAAATGCATACAATTTATTTAGGAATTTCTGATAGGACATTTGCTTTTTTAAAGTAGGCTAATTTCGGTCTATATCGCATGTTAACAACTGCACTAGATTTCGATTCCATCGCTAAAGCAAGCAGGAACTAACAAACACACGAATTTTTAATTTTTACAGTATCAATTAGGTTAAATTAACCGACTCATTGATGCCATTATCTTTAATTACGGATCCAACTTTCTGATAGAAATCTCTGTTTTAGTTCGCAACTTTATGAATCACCAACCTCACGAGAAAGTCCCTTCATACGTTTGAGTAATAATATTAAAAACTCACCTAACGCAATACTTTATTTAATGCGTCACGCAGCTTCTCCTGCGTCTTATATTAATGACTCAACACGGAATTGTTTATTAGGAGAACACAGATGACTCTAGTGTGGCAAAGTAACTATTCCACGCGGACGAAGTCGCGGTCAAAAGCTAGTAGAGAATATAGAGAGAGAGTACAGAATGCAAATTATTTTTTTATTATTCCTAAAAAATACTTGAAATCAGTAAAAGAAACACACACACACACACATACACACACACACACACTCGAGAATTTCCATACCTCATTTTGTAGATCACTTTTTATTTATTTAAATTCTTACTTTTATACCGGAATACGTGGGTCACTTTTGCTGTGTGATTACACAGCTTAATGTAAACACGAACTGGCCAAAAATAGAATTCTTCATTTATTCTTAATTTTATCTCATCATATTCTTTAAATAGAATTCGAATTTGGAATTGGGCAATTAATTAAATATCTATCTCCTTTTAGTTCACTTCTGAATTATTCAATCAAATTTGTCAGAACCTTGCTTATGAATACTTAAAATCATTGGATTTAAATAAAACGGTATGTTAAATTTTTGATGTTCGATTGGGCGAAGTCGTGATCAGTCTTAAAATAAAATTTAAATCATATTCCTTTAAAAAAAATATGCTTTCCTAACGGATTTTTTTAAATTAAACTTTAAAATTGAACATCCGAGTAATACACTGATGTTAATGCACTGTCGATTGCACCTATAATTGAGGTGACATCTGCCATGAACTTTTGTCAATTTGTCAATGTTTTGTATTGATGATCACTTTGTTGGTGCGACTTAATAAATAAATAAATAAATAAATAAATAAATAAATACTGAAATATTTTTTAAAAGTTATATATAAATACTAATTATTCTTTGCCTTGAAGCTCAGTATCTGAATGAAGCTCATTAATAACATTGTACAGAATTTCGCACCTAAATAAAACTTACTCGTCTCAGTAATTATCAACAAAAACTGCCACTACGGGGTTTTAATTACGCAAAATTCCGCAAACAACAATGCAACGTGAAAAGCGCACCACTAAACAATAAATCGTGCGCAATTGTGAGCAACAAAGTTATCGAGCAATTATAACGTTCATCTGTTGTTCATATGCATAATATGCATACATTGAAAAATATGAACCCTCTAATTATAAAGTTATTGATTTTGAAACGTAGCAAATAAATCAAACAATGCACAAAGTTTAAGTATTACGATAAGTTGCATGTATTTAAGGAAAAGATAAGAAAAGAAGGAAAAAAACGCACCTTAACTTTATTCGTTAATCATTTGTTGTTTTATAACTGACTTGTTGTTACTTGTAATTAATTATATTGACAATTCTTCTTTTTTTTTTTTGATATGATATGACATAATTTATTAGACATTCATATTAATATTTCAACAATTATTATGTACTGTTTTACTTGTTAAATTTGAATCTCAAAGTATGTTTTTTAATTAGGTATTCTCTTTTCTTTTTTTTAATTATTATTGTATTCCGTCTTCGAGCCGATGAATTGCCAATGTTATGTACGCCATTATTGTCACATGCATCAGCCCATAAATTAAATAGTTTCAGTTATTTTCAATGTTAAATGTTTGTGATGTGGCAGTACTTTTTTAAATAATGAATAATAATATAATATTTATGTCGTAATATTTAAGCCTTGATAAATAAAGTAATTAAGTCGAAACTTTAATATTTTTGCTTTTTTTTATTGCTTAGATGTGTGGACGAGCTCACAGCCGACCTGGTGTTAAGTGGTTACTGGAGCCCATAGACATATACAACGTAAATGCGCCACACACCTTGAGATATAGTTCTAAGGTCTCAGTATTGTCACAACGGCTGCCCCACCCTTCAAACCGAAACGCATTACTGCTTCACGGCAGAAATAGGCGGGGCTGTGGTACCTACCCGTGCGGACTCACAAGAGGTCCTACCACCAGTAGTGGCTTAGTAATTTTAACGTCTACTCTAGTTTCATTGCAAAGAAAACATACGGTAATTCTGTATAAGCTTTTCACAATTATCTGTCTGTCGCTTAAAGAAAATCGTACTTTAAAATATTCATCTTAAAGTTCTCTATTGTTATGTCCACCAAAGAATTAAATCAGACAGAAATTGTTGCAAAGCAACCTCGAATTAATTTGTTTTGTTTGTACGATCCATAAAATAGATTTGAATTATTGCGCATCTATATATTACTAATAAATACCATTCGAAAACACAATATCCTTAAACTTATTTCAAAAAAAAAAACAAACACAAAGAATATAAAAACTTATGATCGAACAAAAAAGCCGTTGAGCACATTCGAATGAAAATTATTATCGCTGCATTGTTCGTCGCGTGCGTATCTATTCGTGATTTTACAACAACGATTTATGTTTATCATTCTATTTGACATGTTTAACAATGATTTATCTCTGTCCCTTTCCGACATCAAAAGTTATCCGTTCGAAAGAATATGAGGGAACGCGTTTGTTGGCTTGTCATCAAACGTTTAAAGGAATTTTAAACATTAGCTGAATCATTGTAATACAATTATAGAACGGTGGTCGTATGAATACTTAATGTAAACATTAAAATTTTAATGAAAATTCCACGAACATAGTTTAAGCATGTATGTAATTTAATTATCATAGCCAAATCTTTCGACATTTTAAGCGCATACAATAATATATATTTATCACTTTAATACACTAGTTTTTCACTACATAATATAAAATAAAGTCGATTTCTCTGTCCCTATATCCATATGTATGCTTAAATCTTTAAAACTACGCAACGGATTTTGATGCGGTTTTTTTAATAGATAGAGTGATTAGAGAGGAAGGTTTATGTGTATAATAACATCCATTAAATAGTGGAGAAATCAATAATAAATTACAGTTTCCGAAGCGAAGCGAGGGCGGGTCGCTAGTAATATATAAATAGAATCAAATTCGAAATACTAATCAAATAATCTACTAAATGGTTATTATGCAATTTTTCGTATATTGTTGTTGGTTGAAAGATCGATTTACATTCTAAAACTAAAACAATTTAAACAAATTCAATCCGGGCGCACGAGCTTCGTCCAAATTATAATACAGAAATGAACGAGTGAGCAGAAATACCGTAACTGTTTATGTCTCGCGTTCCCACAGGAAAGGCATGCGCTTGCGCATCAAACAGGGCCGTGAAAGGAGTCTCCAATGGAAATAAATATTTAAAAATTTAATCTCAAACTTTTACGATATCGAAAAAAAACTGAGGAGCTGAATAACGAAAAAAAAACAAGGAAAGTCAACCAGTGCATTTATTGCGAAACAGAACTAGTGTTAAGTTTTGTGTTGAATACTCATTTATTTTTTAGTGTTGTGTTTTAGCGATCATCAGCCAATAGACAGTCACTTTCATTAGAAAATGAGAATGTCAGAAAAGTAATTGATAATATTAGAAGATTTTCGAAAACAGAAATCACCAGCAAACAGAATTTTCAGAAATTAATTAAGAATAATTCATTTATCTCTACCGTTTCGATATACATTTAAAAAAAAAATTTAAACAATATTTTATTTATTATTACTCAAGGTGGTTGGCGTATTTACGTTGTAGATGTCTATGGGCTCCAGTAACCACTTACATCAGGTGGGCTGTAAACTCGTCCAACCATCTAAGCAATAAAAAAATAAAAAATAAAATTGTAAGTCGACTCCTTGGCGTTCGCTGTTTTACAGAGTATCAGACTGCGGTCTGATATATTGGAGTTCGACCGTAGCCTCCGGCGTCGAGCTTCAGCCTTTACGATGTTCCTTCATACATCCACGTCTATCGCAGCATAATGCACCGGGCTTAATATGTATGTGATTAACTTTATGAAAGCTTTTGTTTTATAACCAAAGCACTTTTTTTTATTGCCCTTGTAGACAGACGAGCATACGGCCCACCTGATGGTGAGTGGTTACCGTCACCCATGGACTTCAGCAATGCCAGGGCCAGAGCCAAGCCGCTGCCTACCTACTTTGGCGACCAAAAAAAGAATTAACTAACAAATAAATTATTATTGAATTGCATCATTAAAAAAAATATGCATAATGTTTCAATATTTAAGATTAATAAAAAATAATTACCCAAATAATTGACACCTTAAATTTTGCTTTTATACGAATTGAATTTCAAAGTCTAATACTGTGTTGGTTTTGTGAAACGTTCCTTTAAATATGCATTACGTACAACTAAAACCCTTTTTAACAAAAATGCCGCCAGCTAGGGCGGGTCCACATGTATATACGTATGAGCCACATAAAGCTTATGTGAAAGCTGCTACTGGCTTACGCGCATCCAATCTTGTTTGTGGGTGGATTGTGTTTATTGAATATGTTTTTCTTAAATGGAATATCTACGTTTACAGAAATGCGCTTTAAAAATACATAATTGCAAGAAGCAAATTTGTTTAATATATAATACAAATACAAATATTTTGTTTATATTCAATAGATTCGTTGTTATTTTTTCTTTTGTTTCAATAATATTGTCATAGAGCTTCTATGTGTAAATGCTTTTTTAACTATTGTATTTATTTTTATTATTGGTGATTATTGGTATTTTGTCTGAAGATAAAGAAATAAATTAAATCATTACTATGGTATTTTTTTTCGTAAATATAAACCTTAAGTTTTAGTTTGTCAGGTAACAAACACCTTGCGATGATTTTGTGTCTTAGTGTTTAGTTAGTTATTTTTCTTTGATTTATTGAATTACAACTAATACCGGTGAAGCCTGGTCACGCTACGAGCAAACAAACAGATGGTAATTTTATACTATTATATTAATATTTAGTATTAAATTTTAATGTTTTGTATAACCGTATGTTTCAGACATAAAAGTTCGTTCAATTTGGATTCACAACTATCATATACTCGTATACATGAAAATATGAATTTTACGATTTCGATTATAAGTTTTGAATTTGCTCAGCATTGTTGATTATCGCAGATAGCCCCAGAAAAACAAAATAACGTTTATTCTATATAATAAAATCTGATAATTGAGAATTTTTGTTTGATTTCCGGTTTAATGTGATCAAGCAATAAAAGATAACAAAAGATACCTCGTGCACACCTTAACTGATTCGATCCAAAAAGGAAGTTGGAACACACTAAAAAAAAAATTATAATCCGGCTACCGTGCACCAATCAGGGAGGACTCCGCCTTCGCGTAACACGGCGGCGAATTGTCGAGTGGCGTTAAAAAAAAAACTGTTATTCAATTCATTTTTTTCATTTACAAACAGAACGTGAGCGATCCGCGTGGGTGGGACTTTCTAGAGCCCGCGGCGTTTTTCTCGTGGGATGCAAACCGACCTTTATGTAAGCGATCGGATCTTAAACAAGGAATTTTATTATCATGATTTTTAAGCAGGTAGGTGAGAAGATTAGGCCTGTTAAACTACGTTGTATCATGATAGATATTTAAATCGAATAAAATTATAGTTCCTTCTTGATTATTTTCTAAACTGAAAACAAATATTCGTGGCTTTGTTTATACATTCATTGCACTTTTTGTTAGCAACTGCGAAACTGACGCATTGTTAACACTTCAGGGAACAATAAGAACAAGTGAACAATTGACATGCAATTAGTTTGTACAAACGAGCCCACTACAATATTTTATGATAACAAAAATACAGTATGTTTCACTAATATGACTTTGATTAAGAAATATATGAGTCGACTATTATCAAAGGCGGCAATCTGACTTTTGGACAATGATTGGTAAATCAGAAAAACGAATTATTGACTTTGTATTCCATTGGCAGTCACAAAACTCTTCGGAACGACATCTTAGATAAATAACAGGTTAACTATTAACCTTTATTTAATGCAGGTTTTGAACCGTATTCTTTGAAGGAGACGATTATATTCAAATAAATCTGTATTGACATATCAATAAATTTTTTTTGTCCAAATGTACAGATTGCCGCCTTTGATAATAGACGACTCATATATCGACACATCAGATTTGCTGTATAGATCTAACCGAGACATTTGTTTTGATTGGCAATAATCCTATCGAGTAATAGATATAAATTGTAACAAATTATATTAACGCTAATCATAGTGAGGGCAAACATTTATCAAACACACAAAGTGGACGGACAAAGAAACCATTACTGACGCTCCAAAAACAAAACAAAAAAAATACATTCAGGTAAACGCGTCATCTGTGGCGCTTGACCGCGGCCGGCGGATATTTGCCCAACGATCGGATAGCCGTCGGATATTTTACAAACGGAGAAACACCAAATAGCGCCAGTGTGAAATGCCCTCTTCAAACAAATCACACTCAATGGGATCGGAATTAGGATCTGTTAATGAATACGTGATGACTTATGAATAGGCGTTGAGGTTGTTTAGTAAAAGATAAATTTGCTACGAAAACAAAATCGTAACACTTATTAATATTACTTTTTTTTTAAATCCGCTTATAAGCGAATCATATATCCGGTTAGATAACAACCTAAATTCGAAATTAAGTACAAGAAATTCGTTTCGGATTAATAATGAAAAAAATAATGATATTCACTTGAAAAACTGTTTTAATTTGTAATGAAAAGTTACCTGATTCATAACTACATATAACATAATTGTATTTGTATGGTATAGAGTAGTTCCTTTAGTACGATTCGCTAAAATACCACAGATTATTTGTATAATAACAAACTTGAAAAACTGTTTTAATTTGAAATGAAAAATTAGCTCAAATATAACTACATATAACATAATTGTATTTTTATGATATAGAGAAGTTTCTTTAGTACGATTTGCTAAAATATCACAGACTAGCTGACCCGGCAGACTTCGTAGTGCCTAAATCGATAAACAAAAGACCTAAACTATTTTATAAAATAAACTTAAAACAAACAAAAGGAATCCATCCGACGGGGGACACATCAAAGGAAAAACACAATTGTTAATTTTATTTAATTCCGAGCATTCTCACGTTTATCTACCCTTTAAACTTTTTCTGGACTTCCACAAGTAATTCAAGACCAAAATTAGCCAAATCGGTCCAGCCGTTCTCGAGTTTTAGCGAGACTAACGAACAGCAATTCATTTTTATATATAGAGATTAGTTATATAATAACAATCGGTAGAACAATGTATAGAATATTAATAGTTAGATTAATAGTTAGGCACTTAGAGCGTCGATGATAAAATTTCCCATCAGATTTACATTTTATCTTATATCGGCGGTTGTTATTTGATCAATCGTTACTTAGCGAGTGGTCGGTCGCTAAGAATTTTGACGAGCCGCTGCGTCGATGGCGGTGAATAATTTCCTCAATATTAATGTTGATGTGACATGATTATTTTAAGATTATCACAGGACAATTTACAGACAACCTTTACATATTTGTTGTTCCCTTATGGGTTTATACTATATTTAAATGGATCAAGCATTATTTTTCTTAGGTTGCATACAGTCGTCTTTTTATTTATTGCTTAGATGGGTGGACGAGCTCACAGCCAATCTGGTGTTAAGTGGTTACTGAAGCCCATAGAAATCTGCAACGTAAATGCGCTACCCACCATGAGTTATAATCTCTAAAGTCTCAGTATAGTTACAACGGCTGCCCCACCCTTCAAACCGAAACGTATAACTACTTCACGGCAGAAATAGGCAGGGTGGTGTTACCTACCCGTGCGGACTCAAAAGAGGTCCTACCACCAGTAAAGTAGAAAATAACAAATTATCCTTTAGATTAAACAATTATAATTTTATAAGCACCTATGAATTGCGACATAATCATTGTAGTGCTATTTAATTACTTCACAGTTAATTTACAAAAAAAAATGCGTTTTGCATACTGACTAATTTTGTTTTATTGCTTGAACGGGTGAGCGAACTCACGGCCCGCCTGGCGTTAAGTGATTACCGGGGTCCATAGACATCACTTGAGACTTGAGTTTTAGTTCTCAATTCCAGTGGTAACTACCGGTACGCCCTCATACGCCCTGCCACCAAAAAATAAGCAATATCTAAACGCAATTTACTGGTGGTAGGACCTCTTGCGAGCCCGCGCGGGTAGATACCACCACCCTGCCTATTTCTGCCGTGAAGCAGTAATGCGTTTCGGTTTGAAGGGCGGGATAGCCGTTGTAACTATACTTGAGACCTTAGAACTGATATCTCAAGGTGGGTGGCGCATTTACGTCGTAGATGTCTGTAGGCTCCAGTAACCACTTAACACCAGGTGGATTGTGAGTTCGTCAAACCATAAAAGCAATAAATAAAAAACGCAATAAGGACACGAACAATTGGAAACTGAAATTAAAATGTAAACAGATTCACAAATTTCACAAAATTAAGGCAAACTAATGTAGCGTGGCTCTCGTATTTTATCTTTAGTGAAACAAATCCTGAAATACAATTGGCCTTTATCAGCGGCGGCACATCAAAGCAACGTGTATATTATTTTTAAACAAAGCGAACGTTTTGTGCAAATAATATAGAACATCAATACGTTTGTTCCTTATCTACACAATAAAAGTGTAAAAGAAAGTACTTAAATGCACCTCAGAGATGTAATTGCTGATAGCTTAGTTAGAGACCTTGGGTTTTAAGGCTGTTTTTTTTTTAAACTGACGTATATCCATGATTAAAAAAAAAACCTAGATGTAGTATAGACTGCCCGATTTTCAACATCATTTTTTATTTATTAAAGATTGTATTAGAAATTTATGTCATCTGTGTGCTTAGTGCGAGTTTTTTAACTTCTCGATCGAGTAAAAGTTAACGCAAATTTGTATGGAGTCGAAACAGCACCCCTAACGGCAAACGTAGTGAAGTTGTTCCAACTCCATTCAAATTTGAGTTAGCCTTTACGCGGTTGAGAAGTTAAAAAAACTCTCACTATGCACACTGAACACATTTAAGAAAGATTAACAAGTGATTACTAAAAAAATTTGTGACATCTTTTTACTATACCAGAGTAGTAAAGTTAGTAATAGTACCTACCCCTATCTTAATTTCCTACACAACCTAACACATATGTTATGTCTCAAGCTAATTGCATTACTGACTACAGATATTCAGTATCCAATTAAAGTTAGGTAGCGTCTGAGCTTATCCGCAAATATCATAAAATAAAAGAATAAAATTATTTCTGTCGCGAAGCTCTCACTCCGAATTCACGGACGTTTTTTTTTATTTGTAGGCAGACGAGCATACCGCCCACCTGATGGTAAGTTTTAACGTCGCTCATCAACGTCAGCAATGCCAGACTCACAGCCAAGTAGCTACCTATTATAAGTCGTTGTCGTTGCAGTTGTCTGCGGAAGCTGATGCTAACTTAATACTAAGCGGGACAAGATATGCTCATGTCCCGCTTAGTATTAATCTATATTCTATTGCATTTATACAAAAATTGAATACAAATCGTTTGAGTAAAAGTAAAAATTTCGAATGTCTAAACGTTATTTAGGATACTTGACGACGTCCTCCCAGGAATTCGTGAAGGCGTATTTGTTAACATTTAACACGTTTAAGAATTCGTTTATCTATTGTAGTCCTAGATTACCATCAGATAAGCCGAAGCCTTTGTGTTTTATCTCGTTCAAACACATGTTTCCTGTCCTATTGCGTGAGTGTGCTTTGTTACTAAAATTATATGTTAAGTTATGTACATAAGACACGTTTTTTTGAGATTTACGATGCTATTTTTATTGGGAAGTGTGTATTTTTAGACGTTTCTTTTTTTGACCTCTGGTTGAAGACCTATTAGCACCTAAGTACGACTGCCATGCTGTTACCGTACCGAACATGATATGAATTGACTGAGTGTAAGAAAAACATTGCAAAATTTTAAATTTATATTTCTTAGCGCGCAATGTATTCAACAATTCGATTCGCTTTGAATTGCATTGCGGCTCACGGAAAACGAACTCGCTAAAGCGATTGGTAAATCTGGTTAGCTTAGCAAGAATAAATCAACATTCTTTCACTGAAACTCGAAAATTTTTTACTGGCCTAATAATATTGTAACGTCGAAAAAAAAATACAATACTTGTCTCAACATGTAAATTTTAAAACTCAACCTTATTCTACTAACACTAAAACAAAAACGAATTACTTAGCAATAGTTCGATACTAATAAAAACATGTAATATCTAACCATAAAATATACACTTTTCAATACACGAAGATATGTGTAAAGTCAAAAAATCAAGTCAAGAAACATTTTCTCTTCTGATTTGTAAATCGATCTAAAATGATCTAAAATGATCTCTTTTCTTTTATTTAGTAGAAAATAACGAAGTAGAAGCCTTGGAACGTTTTTTTTAAATAATCAATGTCTTCAAAGTAGATAGTAGTCTTGCATTATTTGTGGAAGTTCAGAAAAAGTTTAAAAGGTAGATAAATATGAAAATGCGCGGAATTAAATAAAAATAACAATTTTGATGTGTCCCCCGTCGGACGGATTCCTTTTGTTTGTTGTAAGTTTATTTTATACAAAAGTTTAGGTCTTTTATTTATCGATTGAAACAATACGAAGTCTGCCGGGTCAGCTAGTAATGAAATAAAAAAGCAGTACTCAGATTTAATAGCAAGATACAGTCTGGGCCAGTTGACCAATCAAAGTACTGGTTCGGAAAAACTTATTTTTTAAGGAAAACCAAACATTTTGAAAGTATAACTTATAAGATAGGGGTCCTCGAAAAATAGCTCCACAGTATTCCGTTATTTTTGAATTTGAATTTCAAAACCAGATAATAATTCAACAGGATTAATAATTTTGATGGATAAACTTCGACGAATCCCAAATACATTTGACTTTGTGTCCTATTGTGTCCTCTAAAGAAACTCGGTAACACAAATTCATACAAACAGCATACATTATTATCTATAGCTACTCTTATAGTTTCATCTTCTTTTATTTTTAATATTCGACGCTTCGAACACAATATTATACGTGGAATAACAAATGTGATAACACACATAATTGATTGATTTATCATTCTTTCAGCAATTCTCCTATTTTTTTGTCGAAAAGGGCTCATACTGATTTAATTTATTTTTTTCTACCTATGCTGATACCCTTGAGAGGCTATTTCAGCTTCTCCTTGAATGATTTAAGCAATCTGTTGCCCGCTACTGCAATGCATTACGACTTTTCCTTGGTACTTAAAATCGAAGTCTTAATAGCGTTTTCTTAGTATTATATGGATAGTACGATCGCCAAACAAGACTTATTGGATTCTTTCTATATCCATTTTGAAGCACAAGGCTAAATACAATAAATTTGAGACCTTGAATCTCTCAATATGTCTCAATATGAGTGGTGACATTCACGTTGTCTGAAATCTCCGTTATATAGTATAAAGACTATCCCACCGTTCGCACGAAAAAGGTGGTGGTGATATCTACCCGTATAAGCCTAAAATATGCCTTACCATTAGCAGGTAATACTAAATATAAGAGGTCAAAATTTATCCACAAAAGCATTGCGCTAGTAACAAATAAGTTAGTAATATCAACACTCGCAGGCTCATATCTTACTCAGGCATCAATAAAAATGTTATTCCATAAAAGAAATACTATTGCGTGAGCTCTTTACATTAAAATGCGTAAATAATAAGAATCCTTAACAATTGGCGTGTGCCGCTGGCGCGTGATCTCCGCTACCGCGTTACGCTAAATAGTCCGGGAGCTATACAAGATTCTCGAATACTATTGTTGCGTTGTGGTGAATGAAAGTGGACTGTATTATTAGTTTGATATTTTTATTAGTTCATAAGTGTCAAATTAAAGAATTAAAATTAATGAATATAAGAAATATAAAATAGATGTGTCGCCCTTGGCGGCTGGAAATGAAAAGGGGTAAAGCGTCATAGCGGACGTCGCTCGTTGACACTTTTGACGTTCCGAATTCAAACAACTATATTTTTGATTCATATAACAAGTCTTAAGTAGTATCAACAAAGTTTGAGCTGAACTACAAGCTAAGAGTAATTTTTTTTATAAAAAAAATTATAATTAATTTATTTATTATAAAAAAAAGAACAATATTCCTACTAAGAGTAAATTGTGTTTCGACTGTTCTGAGCCTATCAATTGACAATCTAATATCGAAAATGACTACATCGTTTTTCTATAATAAATCGGTGGACGAAAGCTTTTGGTACACCTAATGTCAAACAAAGGTAGGAATCACTCACTATATTATGAATGCTACCGCCTACTTTGAGATATGAGGTCATAGTCTCACTAGTATGGTACATTGGGCCATTCTTCTAATCATATCGCATATCTTTCTCGCGGTTGCAGCTGTTCAGACTTCACAAAACATCCGCCAAAATAAAGCAAATTAAATTTTTTCCAATTTGATTTATTTATATTACATTATACGAACTTCATCGTGGACGTAATTGGCGCATACATAAGTATATACGTGCATATTTCCTTTGAAAAATTGCTTGCCCGGGATATTTATGGCCTGGCACATTTGCATTCCCGCAGTGACCTTTAGCCCACGACGAAAATTAACTCTGATTTTTTTTCTATAAATTACTCTTTTTTTAATATCTTCGTAATAAGATATAGCAATTAAACTACAGAGATGTAAATATCTAATAGAAACTAAACGATTACTCTGCACTTGAATAAAATCGATATTGATGATTTTATTCATAAAATTAAGTATATATTTTTATAATATAGTAATAATATAGATTTTTATTTATTGCTAAGGTGAGTGGACGATCTTACGGCCCATCTGATGTTAAGTGGTTACTGGAGCCTGTAGACATCTACAACCTATCTCGAGATAATAGTTCTGAGGTCTCAGTTTTTATAGTACAACAGCTGCCCTACCCTTCAAACTGAAACGCATTACTGCTTCACGGCAGAAATAGGCAGGGCGGTGGTACCTACCCGTGCGAACTCACAAGAGATCCTACCAGTAAATTTTCGTGCACATGCAAATTCATTTGCACAAGATTTATTTATTCGCTGACTATAAGAGTTCGAATAAAAAAAAAAATGCTAATATTAATCTAAATGATCGCTATTACATTATAAGAATTACCAATAATTAAATTTTCGAATTCCATACAAAAAAAAATTGAAGTTTGAATTAAATTTACTGTCCCTCAGCTCTCGGTCTACAAGTCGGCTTAGTCCGTAATTAGATATGTTAATTCAAACCGATTCGCTCCGAGCGTTGTTTCACCTCAGAATTGGCATCGTTTAGCGCAATATAGCACTCATTATCTTCAGTTAAAACACGTTATTATTGCACGAAGGAACATTCCGACTCGGTTATACAAATTTTGAATTTATGTAAATTTAACATCGAAACCTCGATAAAAGAATCGAGAATGAGCAGGCAGGTACCGACTTTGAAACACATTTGTAACTTTATAAGATTTTTAGTAGGTAATTTAATTTGTATATTCTGTATATAATATAGTCATTGCTTTATATTCACTTGTTAAGTTTGATTTTAACGTTGTTCTAAGCTATTAGAGAGTACAGAGATATTTTATGATTCGAAACACAATCAACTGTGTCTGATCAATTCTGTTCTCGGAACAAACCTTTGCATTTCAGTAAAAAATCAATTTAAATGAAAAATACAATAAGGGAATTAATTCTCAGTGCAATGAAAGTTGAGGCTGTATTTAATTAGTAGTAGTTAGGGTTTATTTATAGTACCACGTGTGAATAGTAATTATGTAGTGCGCATTTATATTTATTGTAATTACACGTTCACAATGCAATTATTCACAATGCAATTTTATTACTGGTGGTAGGACCTCTTGTGAGTACGAAGGGGTAGGTACCACCATCCCGCCTATTTCTGCCGTGAAGCAGTAATGCGTTTCGGTTTGAAGGGTGGGGTAGCCGTTGTAACTATATTGAGATCTTAAAACTTATATCTCAAGGTGGGTGGTGCATTTACGTTGTAGATGTCAATAGGCTCCAGTAACCACTTAACACCAGGTGGACTGTGAGCTCGTCCACGCATCTAAGCAATAAAAAAAAATAGTGAAGTGTACTTTTTTCGCAATCCGTGATCCTATAATTTTCCATTGGAATTACTTAAAAAAATCTTATATTTAAATGAATAGTACTTTCGCATTCATTATTTCGCATTGAATTTATTTTGATAATTGGATACCCGATTCCACATTAGAGCCACAACGACCGTATCTATTCCAATTAGGGCTTGTCTATAATAACAGATTCCCTACCGGTTTACATTACGCCCGTAATTAATTTGCGGTATAAATAAGCAGAATTGTGAATTTATAAGTTCGGGTTCACTAAACACAGTGACGATGGCAAGCTATCTGTCACCATGAATACATTTTTTTTGTGTCCACGTCATCACGCATCAATTATTCGCTTGGCACAAATCTCACGGGAACACATTACCGAGGTGTCAAAAGGACTTATCTAATGACACGCACGGCGCAATCCAACAATGGTGCCTCCAAAAATACTTCAAATATTTTTTGTTTAATACTTTCATTGTTGAATAAAGCATAAATCGTTTTTGGAATGGTCAGCGTTGGGCTTTGAATGGACGAAACGGGCCGGGAGCGAGGTCCCGATAAAAAATGCCTTTTAATAAGGACAATATTTTTATGTCATTTCGGTCTCTAGCGCCCTGAGAGGCGCTAAGGTCAATTTACATGATAATAGGGAAGATTATTCAAATAATTTTTGTATTCGTGAACGTGAAAGGATGTGAATGCGTTTTCTTTAATAATTTTATAAAATTCTTTGGGATAATGTTCAATGTTTATTGGTTTCGTGCCGTCGATATTTTTTTTTATCTATAAGTATAAATTATTTTCGATTATGACTATCGATTAATGGAAAAATATTTTCATTTGCTTAAGATACAGATCTACATGTCTGCAGTGTGTCGCGATTGATGTCCCTATTTGTTCGTTTATCAATTTAATATGTTTCTGAGTATTTAATCTTTAGATACGTGTATTAATTAGATATTATGTATTATTATTATGTATTCGTGTAGCTGCTATCTGAAGTTGAGTGATTTGAGAATGAGCGAAATGCGAAATGGGATGAAGGATGAAATAAAATAATATAATATACAAATTAGCAGAAAATACATGGCGAGGTTCGATCGAATAAAAATATTAAAATAAATAAAAAATTGTCGATGAAAATCGTATTATTAAAATTTTATAAATTTCAAAAATTCAAAAATAATATACGATAACTTAAAAAGCACAATTTGTTTTCTTGAATAAAATCGAACACGTATCTTGGATTAATGTTACAAGCTTCAATTGAACCTCGGGAATAAAGTAGAGATTTAAGCGTACTCACTGTATTCGGGCGATGGGAGTCGCAACTATCGGTGATTTATGTTAGTTTACGTATAAATTAGTCGGCTGCGCGGCGGTGACTGTCCGAAGTGCAGTAAAAAACAGTAATTTATTAGTGGCGACTCCTCGTGTTCGCGCGGGCTCGACGAGTGTGCGGCGTGAGGTGCGGTCGTAAGAAAAAACTGGCTCGCTTGGTACGTAGCTCGATCAGCAGTGGCCTGAGGAAGAATAACCCAGGAGTCGATAGGAGCTGCCACTGCTTCCGAACGAACCCCGCACCCCTCGCACCGCCCGCGCCCGCCCGATACAGATCACGCATTCTACAAATACCTTTAGCCGCGGCACTGCCGACCGCCTGCCATCTCTTTCGCTCCAGCGACAGTCTGCTGCTCTCTAGGTCCACCGAATGAGTGTCGCGCGGGACGGAGGGGGTCTGATGGAAGTTTCAGAGAACGCTTCCTAAGTTCACCGAGTAAAGGTCACGCGGGCTAAGCGAGCCGAGCGTCGCGGCGCGAGCGTGGAACTCGACCGCCGAGAGGTAGCTGCGCGTGCGCAACACCGGCAGCGCCCACATCACTCGCCGTTTAGCTGTGCGCGTTCCCTCTAAAACTATAACCGTCCCGCTCGTTCACGTCGAAAGGCTTAGGCGGCTCGCTCACACGCGGGGACGTGGGGAAAAATGTATCTATTCTGTCGAGGCGACGCGAAGTGCAGTAGCGCGGTGCTTTTTTTTTTTTCGTTTCAATAAATTTGTGGTTCTCCGTCTCGCTTAGGCGCGCGCCCGGGGCGCTCTAAAGCGAGACGGCCGATTGCCACCGAGTTACGCCTTCCGTGCGTCCTCGTTATTATGTAGGTTGGCCACGTATGAGAGCCTCCGTGTACTGAACGCAGTATAAAACATAATAAAGTCGTAAATATAAGAGCTGTTTGTGGTGAGGTCGGCTGTGTTTAAGTCTCGGTTTGCTACCGGATTACGCGCCGCCTCCGACTCTTACTTACACCACCCACATCAGTCTCGTTTGTCATATGTTTTGTATTTCATAACGTGAAACCGTTGTTTGGTTCCTTTGAAAATGAATTTATACGTACGTATCAAGTTTTTTACACGATAGCATTTGATATGGAGATTTATTAAATTGAAAACCATTTGAAGAATTATGACATAAAACACGTCGATACCTATTAGAATTATTCTCGTCAGTAATACCTAATAAGTTGTTTTTTGATTCGTGTTCTAAAAGAACTAAAAAAAAAACGATCATTCAATTAGAAAAGTAAAACGTGTAAATAAAACCTTCAATCTTTTTCTAAATAAATAGAAATTGAGAATAAATTATATACGGTCATCTGGTTTCAAACTAATATTTCCTAAACTTTGACTCCAGAATAATTTGCAATAAAACGTATAAATGTGGTCGCCATGGCCTAAAGGATAAGACGTCCGGTGCGTTCGTATGTAGTGATGCAACGGTGTTCGAATCCCGCCAGCAGGTATCAATTTTTCCAATGAAATACGTACTTAACAAATGTTCACGATTGACTTCCACGCTAAAGGAATAACATCGTGTAGTAAAAATCAAACCCGCAAAATTATAATTTTCATAATTACTGGCGATAGGACCTCTTGTGAGTCCGCGCGGGTAGTTACCACCATCCTGCCTATTTCTACCGTGAAGCAGTAATGCGTTTCGGTTTGAAGGGCGGGACAGCTGTTTTGCTGTTAAAAGTGAGACCTTATAACTCATGTCTCAAGTTGGGTGGCGGCATTTACGTCGTAGATGTCTATGGTTTCCAGTAACCACGTAACATCAGGTGGGCTGTAAGCTCATCCGCCCATAGCAATAAAAATATATAAAAATATATATATTTATAAAATATATCAAATACTCGACAAAGAGCAAACAAATCTGTTCGTCCCTCGAATATTTTCCCGATGAGGAAATCGAACCTCGGCTCAGCAATCAACAACATCTACCGCTACGCCACCGGGGCGATCAATAGCCCAGAGAGACTTAAAGATGATATCTGCAAACCAGACTTCCTAAGACTACTATTGCTACTGACCATATGTCCATAAAAACTGGTCTTAACTTATATTATACACATTGTATATCGGGAAATATCAATTCGGCCGATTGTAAATAGAAGGTCTCCCGATAGGACCGTACAAAAACCGTTATCGGAACCTAAAGAATTGCACTATAAACAACTATGACGGAAAACTTCTGGTGAAAAACGACGCTACTTTCTCTGAGACAATGCCGCCTTCAAGATTCATATTGTAATTTAGAACATTCTTACCAAAGAGAATCGTTATGCCACATTGCTTAATTTTACCTTTTATTATTCCTATGCTGATATCCTATGATTCCTATGATTTATTATTCCTATGCTGATAGCTTTGAGAGGCTATTTGAGGCTTGAGAGGCGCCCTAACGTGTAGGTGAGCTCACGGGGCTCAAACCCGAGTGTTGCTAGCACTAACCCTAGCAAGAGCAGTGCTTCGCAGAATCTACCACCGGATCGGAAACGCGACCCACTGAGAATATCCGGCGAGAAACTCAGTGGGCTGTGTCTATGGGTTAATTCGCTCGTCGAGCGACGGGTTCGACGAGGACGGTGACCGGTGCTTGTGGTACCTAAAGCCACCGTTAATGGATCGGGAGGATCCGTAATGACGTGTTTTGGGTGACGTCAACAGTTTACCATTCGGTTTATAAGATCAGGTATGTAATTTCCAGCGGCCACGACAAGAGGGTTCTCATGTCGTGTCGCCTTCTCAAAGTGAAATTTTACCAAGAATCTGCCTTAAAAGCAACAAAACTGTACCAAATCTTTATATTATTAGTTTATCTCAATTACGATCGTAATATTCTCGTTATTTTATTGACATACCGATAAAACTATGTATGTTAAATCGGAGGTTCATATGAAGAAACCTACACTCAACATTGGGTGGACACGTGTTGAAAAATATACCTATTAAATTAATCATAAATACCTACATAATATATCGAAATGCTTAAATTAAGCGTGACAACATCTCTTTATATATATGTCAACAAATTTTCAACTACAGTCCTCCAACATAGTCACAACGAATTTAACACGGCATACCTTTAACTTAACTAATAATTAAAACTATAAAAAGCGTGACGAACGTACAGACGTAACGGAATAGAGCACGACACGCGACAATGCTGCTACGACAAAAACTTTGACAAAGACAACAAAAATCATCCATAGACGTGATGCGTTTAAATTAGAAAAAAAAAAATAGAATAAGCAAAAACATCAAAACATATTAGGGACACAATCGGGCACTTTTGTTTACGAAATTGGCGTTCTTTGTTGACACCAACAGGGGCTCTTGGGCATTTTTGTTTGGGCACAACGGCTAAGTGCCACACAATACGACAAAGCGATTCACAAATGTTTACGTTTAAGGAAATATGGTCTTGAATGGCCCATTGTTGGGAAACGAATGTTTGATTGTCACATTGCAGATTTTCCAGATTTTTTCAATAATGTCCAACCTCTAATCTTTTTAACGGTCAAACGAATACACGCCGTATTGTATGGCCAATAGATTCAAAATAACAAACGTCTTTAATTCGAAGAGTCTTCGCACAATTTTTCGGTATCGTCCTGTTCTCATTCCACACAGGAATTTGTTTTCAGTTTTCGAATCATCATGAGAAGCTGGCTCAAATCGTTTTTTAGCAAAGTGGGTATGAGCAAAAGGACTGGAATCAAATTGCATATAAATAAGTATATATAAAAATGAATTGCTTTTCGTTAGTCTCGCTAAAACTCGAGAACGGCTGGACCGATTTGACTAATTTTGGTCTTGAATTATTTGTGGAAGTCCAAAGATAAATAAACATGAAAATGCTTGGAATGAAATAAAAATAATAATTTTGTTTTTCCTTTGATGTGTCCCCCGTCGGTAGGATTCCTTTTGTTTGTTTTAAGTTTATTTTATACAAAAGTTTAGGTCTTTTATTTATCGATTGAGGTACTACGAAATCTGCCGGGTCAGCTAGTCATAAATAAATAAATAATTGGGAACAAATCACGTTAGGTCATCGGACTCCTATTTCGAATTCCCTGGGCTATGGACCCCGATATATGTTTAAATATATGCATACATAGATACATAAGATCATAAACATTCAGGCAAAGACCAAACACATCTCCTAATCACACAAAGCTTGCCCAATGTGGGAATCAAAGCCTCGACGCAACATTCAGGAGCACTGACTGACTTTTGGAGGAGTGAAGTTGTATGATTTGTTTTATTTTGTCCATTTAGTGTTTCTTCAGGTTGAAATGTGTAATAACGGTGGTTTATTGACTGTTTAATATCTATGAAAGTGCACAAATATGGGAAAATAAAACAAAGTCGCTGGACGTAACTTCTCGAGATCCTCCAAAAAGTCCACTGAGAAAGTCTCCGTAAATGAGCACCATTTTACTAAGATTATATTTCATCCCATATCATCTCATCTCATCTCATATCATTTCAATTCATGCCATACCATGCTATGCTTCATATTAATTAACTTCATTTCATTTCACTTCATATTATCATTTTTCTTATATAAAAAAGTGATAATGCAGTTTTCATTCCAAATTAAAATGGAAAAACCTTAAAAAACCTTAAAGGCACTAGTTACCAGGTCATAAAATGCCTTTAAAAAAGGAGCACTAACTATTACGCCACCGAATTAGTCAAAAAAAAAATTTTTTTTATTGCTTACGTGAGTGGATGAGCTCACAGCCCACCTGGAGTTAAGTGGTTACTGGAGCCCATAGACATCTACAACGTAGACGCGCCACCCACCTTGAGATACAAGTTCTAAAGTCTCAGTATAGTTACTACGGCTGCCCCACCCTTCAAACCGAAACGCGTTACTGCTTCACGGCAGAAATAGGCAGGGCGGTGGTACCTATCCGCGCGGACTCACAAGTGGTCCTACCACCAGTAATTACGCAAATTAAAATTTTTGCGGGTTTGATTTTTATTACACAATGCTATTCCTTTACCGTGGAAGTCAATCGTGAACATTTGTTGAATACGTATTTCATTAGAAAAATTGGTACCCGCCTGCGGGATTCGCACACCGGTGCATCGCTTCAACACGAATGCACCGGACGTCTTATCCTTTAGGCCACAACGACTTCAAAATTATCATCAATTATCAAATATTCTGATGAAAAGCTGATCTTCTTGTTATGTATAACAAATATCCAGCTGATCCCAATCTAAGATTCCCTGTACTATGGGAACAGGATACTGAAACAAGCACGTGTTTAAATTTAAACATATTTAGATTATTAGATCATTAGATTAGACTTACAGAAAATGTAACTCTCCATAAAAAGAAAAAAGAAGAGACTTCAGAACTCATATCTCAAGGTGGATGGCGGCATTTGCATTGTAGATGTCTATGGGCTCTGGTGACCTTAACACCGAATGGGTCGTGAGCTCATCCAATCATCTAAGCAATAAAAAAAAAATAAAAAAAAAAACTTTTTTTTAAATATTTTAATGAAAATAGTAAAGTAACGCAATATAATTGCATTACTTTACTATAAAAAATTGCTTAAATTAAGTAATAAGCTACAATATAATTATTTTGATCCTTACTTTGGAGAATAATATATGTACCTATCAAGGGAAATTAAAATACATAAATTATAATAAAAACATACACTGATTATAACATTGATTTTTTCGAAAAATTACAAAAATGTATTCAAATATTTTTTTTCGTTGTCATTGACGAAAACAAGTTTCCTAAACTAGACTCGCTAATATATAGAGTTGAAGATTTTCTCATGAATGAAGTAAATGTCAACTGGATCAATTCATCATACACCAAATTAGGTTGACAGAGGTGATGCAACTGTTTTTTTAATCGTTACGAATAGAACGTATGGGTAGCCGCGCGTTGATGTCTTTTGTTTTAAATATATGTCGTATAACTTTATTTCGTGCTCTACCCTCAGACACAGCCCATTGAGTTTCTCGCCGGATCTTCTCAGTGAGTCGCGTTTCCGATCCGGTGGTAGATTCTGCGAAGCACGGCTCCTGCTAGGGTTCGTGTTAGCAACGTCATCAGGTTTGAGCCCCGTGAGCTCACCTACTAGTTACGACGCTGATATAGCCTCTTAAGGCTATCAGCTTAAGTAGGGAAAAAAATAATAAAAAATCGTGCTTAGGCAGAACAAAGGTGGCGAGGAGAATCTTCACTTTTGCGAATTTCTTCTCCATGAAACAACTGTGCGTTGTGCTTTGAAGGATGCACCAATAATTCCAATACAATCGAAAAATTTCAGCCTCACTGTAGAAAATTTAAATAAATCATTAACAAACGAGCTTGCAGACCACCAGATATTAAGCGCTTGCTTGCAGACAGTATACATAATTCTTCCACATTGAAACATAAAACGAAATCCAATGCCTTTGTCGTTCGCCAGTCAAGGACTTTTACGAAGTCATGAAGCACAAAAGCTACCGGTCCCATAAAAGCGATTTATATCTAAAAGCTCCATCGTCTGTGTACCTTATAAAGGCAAGTCTAAAAATAATGTTTTGGCTCATCATTAGTCGAGAGTTCGGTGCGTGCTTTGTCTTTTTAGTCGGTGACGCAATTCATACGAGACGGAACAATAAAATTCTGAAAACGTACAAGCAAAACTAAACTTTAATTTCAAACAAATAAATACTATTTTCGTATCCACTGATAAGAATCGACCGTTGACAACAGACACATCGATTCTGTTCTTTTTTTGAATATCGATTCTAAAAAGCATTCTCATCGCGCTGTGAGAACTTTCGAAGGCGTAAGTACGCTCACGGCTTAAATTCTTTTAGTCTATTCAGCGCTGTGTCTTTGTGACAATGTACTTACTTATATGGTGCGGACGCTGAGCTCGACTGTACTCGACGCAGAGAACAAAATATATTGAGTATATCAAACTTACGATATTCTAATACATTGATGTATCTTATTAACTCATACAAAATGTATCCCTTTTTTCCCTACCTATGCTGATAGCCTTGAGAAGCTATATCAGCGTTGCTCTAGCGTATAGGTGAACTCTTGAGACTCAAACCGGAGGTGTTTATAACCCTGGCCCTAGCAAGAGCAGTGCTTAGCAGAATCTACCACAGGATCGGAAACGCGACTCACTGAGAAGATCCCGCGAGAAACTCAGTGGGCTTTGTCTATAGATTAATTTACTCGTCGAACCCTTCATCGCAAGCGACGGGTTCGACGAGGACGGTGACCAGTGCTTGAGGTACCTAAAAGCACTGTTAATGGATCGGGAGGATCCGTAATGACGTGTAAATATCCCTAACTAGTATAATAATGAAATTTTAGTCGTCTCAATTTATTACATCAGTGTACAAAGCTAGGTTTCTATGTTTTTTTTTATTGCTTAGAAGGGTGGACGAGCTGACAACCCACCTGATATTAAGTGGTTAGTGGAGCCCATAGACACCTACAATGTAAATGACGCCACCCACCTGGAGACATGAGTTCTTAGGTCTTAATTTTTACAGTACAACGGCTGCCCCATTCTTCAAACCAAAACGCATTACTGCTTTACGTCAGAAATAGGCAGCGTGGTGGTACCTACCCGTGTGGACAAGACGTCCAACTTTAATAACCGAACGAGCTGACGTAAGTTCTTCGTGGAATTGTTACAAAATAAAAAAGTCATAGATTTCGTTTTCACACTTCATGTCCTAATAAGTAAGTTGCCTAATGTATGACTAAAAAGAGAATAAGCTATGGCTTGATCATGAAGTCTAAAATTACTTTTTTTTTATTGCCCTTTCAGGCACACGAGCATGAGGCCCGCCTAATTGTGAGTGGTTACCGTCGCCCATGGACTTCAGCAATACCGGGGGCAGAGCGACGATGATTAGGTATAACGTCGTCCGTGCCCAAGAAAAATGTAAAATAATTCTATACGTCGGATACAATATAATATAATTTTAAATTTGTAACTTTATTTTTTTTGACATAATCCAAAGGCATACTTATTTACTTTGAATTCGATGCGAATGAATAAAAAGCTGAATAGCATAACGTAAGTCAAGTATACTCTGTCGTGGAAACATTATAACAATCTTCGAATGCAAACTAATCTATGGTTAACCGTTAAAGCCTCGTTAGTTATATAATATATACTTTATATAAACCATGATTAGAATGAACCGAACATAAAATTATGTTGGGATTTACAGCTTTATTAATATATAATGGTTTCCGATTCGCGTTTGATTTAATATTTAAATTATTGATTTTATTCATGTTACGGACGTTTCGTCGTATGTTTGATATAAATTTCTTGTAAATCTTGTTTCGTGATCAATAAACAACTCTTGCAAAATGCTTAACTTATGGAACGGTTCCAGTAATGTTTTAAAATCTATAAGTCTTCTTAAGATGAAACTAATCTATATATTAATACGTGAAGTAAAAACTTTGTATCCCTTTTTACGAAAATTGCGCGGACGGAGGAGTATGAAATTTTCCACACTTATAGAGAATATAGAGAAGAAGTGCACAATGCAAATTTTTTGTTTAAACAATGCATAAAAGATACATTAAATCAATAAAGAAACTATTACATACACTACATACCATGTATTTGACGCACACACGCATGCATACTATTTATTGTCCAACTTTTGTTCTTGACGTCTGTGGTCAAATTGAGAATAGATTAAATATTGTTTGTCTTTATTAATATTTTTTTATAGCGTAGCCTTGGCGAAATTTGTGATTATAGAAGTATAAAATACAATCATAATAGTGTACAAACTTATTATACAATTCCAATTAATCATAGTCGAATTTCGACTACTGCGGGACCTCTATATTAAATTAAAACACATACAGCAATCGAAGTTGGGAAACTTTTAAAAATCGATTTGACATTTTCCTTTTCATAATTACTTTTATAGTTAAGAACGCAATAATAATGACAAAAACGTTTGTCTTTTTTATTGCTATTATTAGACGAGCATATAGCCCACTTTATAGTAAGTGGTCACCGTCGTAGATATCAGCAGGAGCATGAAATCGTTACCTCCTGACATGGTACTAAGCGTGTATAAAAGTATAAAATAACGTAATTCTAAAGTAATTAACACAAGCTGAATTTATCCCAGGAGTAAGCTTTGAGAATTACGAAAGAGAAAAATTTGTTGCCACGTCGTTAATTAAGGGATGAAATTGTTGTAATTCTAAATGTTAAATTATTTATTATTATAAAAAAGAAAAATCTTCATAATCTTTATAAAGAAAGCAATTGTTACAATTTAACAATGTTACAATTAAAGTTGTTAAAGTTAATTGTAACAGTTAAGTTTTACTATGCCCTTCAAATTTAATTTTGAAAAATATGTCAATTTTTTTAATGAAAAGAGTTCCGCGTTTCACATATTTTCAGGAAATTGATTCTGAATACAATGAGCTAGAGCAAAACAAATAGTAAAATTAACTACATAATTTTGGATCGATTTATTAATTTGAATAAAAAAATCCAAGCTTATGTCATAACGAATTCAATGAAATAAGACATATTATTTTAACCTTCATCTCTAGATGTTTCCTTGAAATCGAATTTAAATCGATAAAAAAAAAACGATCAAAAACATTCGACTATAACCTTCAAGTATTCGATAGTGGATCTTAGCTTTGTAAATAGAAAACATTGAATTGATTTAAGGAGGCATTCTGACTACCTGTAAGTCGCATGGAATCCGGTGGCAGATTGCAGATCAGTCGTATTAATCATTCGATATTTGCATTCGAATTCTTAGGATGTTTTAATCGATATATCGAGAGAGATTTCTCGAAACTTCTGTATGTTATTGGCAATTAATTACGTTATCAATTAGTTTGTATTCGATCTTTGAGGACTCGGTTTTTTTGAGTAAGGACGTCTTGAGTTATTTTATACAATAAAACCCAACACTTCATTTAATTTAATTAAATAACGTACTATCTAATTATCCAAGAGATTTAAGTTTGGTATTTAACGATCTAGAGGATAGAGGAGAAGGTAGACTTTTTTTTTTTTTTTTTAACGCTGGGGAATCCATTTACGGATACCCGGTCGAGGGGGGTAACGGACCGGGTTATACTACCGACTAAACCCCATCGAGCCCCACCACTCCGACTCCACGAAACCCACGGTACCGCACAGTGCGCGCCGAAGGCTCGCCGTCGCCGGTACCCAGGAGAAGGTAGACCTAAGAAGAAATGGATGGATTGCGTGAAAAACGATATGTGTAAGAGGGGAGTGAGCGAAGAAATGGTATATAATACAGGAGTATGGAAGGAGAAAACATGTTGCGCCGACACCAGGTGACTGGGAAAAGGACAGGAGAATGATGATAATTTAACAATCTAATAATTAAATCGTTTAACAAATAAAAAATGGGAAAAAAAATCTTGCACTACTAATACTAGTCCGATAGTTATAATACTAAAATAACTGAATAGAGTAATAACAGAAAAAAAACCGAAACAGATTTTGAAGACAATAATATTGTGCCCGTTTAGCTGTAGATGAAAATGAGAATATTTTTTTATTTTATTTTTTTATTGCCTTTGTAGGCAGACGGGCATACGGCCCACCTGATGGTGAGTGGTTACCGTCGCCTATGACTGACTGTTTGTACACATACGAGTCAAAATAAGTCAAAATGCACAACGAAAAGATAATATGTTTACACTTTTACTGGTGGTAGGACCTCATGTGAATCCGCACGGGTAGGTACCACCACCCCGCCTATTTCTGCCGTGAAGCATTAATGCGTTTCGGCTTGGTGTGGCAGCCGTTGTAACTATACTAAGACCTTAGAACTTATATCTCAAGGTGGCTGGCGCGTTTACGTTATAAATGTCTATGGGCTCCAGTAACTATTTAACACCCGGTGGGCTGAGAGCTCGTCCACCAATCTAAGCAATAATAATAATAAAAACTTCACACAAAAAACAATCTCAATCAAACGATGCTACAGTTGAAATAACGCTCAAACAACAACACGTTAGGGCGTTATGTGAATTGAATTTTTCCTTTAAAATCGCAGTTTTAAATGTGACCGCGTCAAAAATCGATTCCTTCAAAAAAAAAAAACGAAAAAGAAACAGAACATTCCGAGTTTCGGACACCGAATAATTGCGTTTTACAATACGTGTTACAGTTTAAATGTACTCAGTAAGCACATAAACATTAAATAACCAATTATGTACCTAGTAGCTATGAAGTGAAAAATGTATTTTGATGTTGCTATTCGTCCTTGATGAAATTAGTGGAAATGAATTATGTCGTCAATTTAAAGATTGCGATCTCATAAGCCGAACAAATAATCTGAAATTTATGATCATTCCAAAAGTTTTATAGTTTAATCATCATCATCATCATCATCAACAGCCCACAGTCGTCCACTGCTGGACATAGGCCTCTCCCAATCCACACCATATATAATATAATCCATTATAGTTTAACTTTAAATTAATTTAATCTGTTAACGTTGTGGGAAGTTAAAGAGCAGTCAAACTCCGTGAGCCTACTGAAAACACAAAACCCATGGACTCCACTAAGCCACCACTCACCTTAATAAACGTCCTGTGTTCTTAGTGCGAGTTTTTTGACGTTCTCGATAGCGTAAAAGTCAACTCAAATATGTATGCAGTTGGATCAGCGCCCCTAGCGGCAAACCTAGGCAAACGTTCCAACTCCATACAAAATCGGGTTAACTTTTACGCTATCGAGAGCGTTAAAAAACTCGCACTAAGCACACTGATCTTTAAAGTGGCCCATATTGATATTTCGCTGTTGAATTAGAATGATAGTACATACACTTGGCCTCACCATCGGTAGGCGTTAGTACGAATTTGATCTTTAATACTAGATGTTAAACCAGATATTCGTTCGATAACTGAGTAACGTATTTATGTACAAAAATCGTAGCTATCTCTAGTATGGTATGCTTGGATCAACACACAAATGCATCGCACACTTGGTGTACTGCCACCAAATGTTTCGGGGCGATCGTAAAACGTTCGCACCGCAAGCCGTCTTCACTAATACAACAAACACAATAATAAATAATTCAATTTCCCGATCCGAGAATTAAATTACGGTCTTCGTCCGTTTCGTACGTGACAATAAAAATGCAAATCGAACAACAATGTTATAATTTACGGCACCGGTTTTATTGAAACAATCGCGCGACCGAAAGACCGTGATGATCGTTTTATGTGTTATGTACCTCTTTTTGCTACTACGCTACTTCGATTTATTTGATTTTGGTATTTCGTTCGTGTCTCATACGTTCGTTTATTGTGTTTCATTGAAAAAACTTTTACAGTTGTTTTTGTATAGGATAAGTTTCTTGAACAGTGCAATCAAAGTACCACCGATTCGCCTTGAAGTACGGGCGAAGCGTTTATCGTGAAATCATGAAAAAAAAACTCGGCATCTAAATCCAAACGAATGCAACCTGTGTAATTAAAAAGTACTGTTTCTGGGATATGAAGGAATAATATAATAAGTTTATTTTGAGTTTAAAAGAGGAAACATGCCTATTTCTAAACATGAACACGAAACATTATTTTAAAGGGTAAAAGGGATGATTCACGAAGTTTCATAAAAAAACTGATATAAACTTGTCTTTGATTGTAACAAAATCAGCCCGCCTGGCACTTAAAGGAATCACCGAAAACCGTAGACATCGACGGAATACCTTAAAACTTGTAGTCGAAATCCCAATTATATCGTATAATGAGTGTCTCATAGTGGAAGTCATGAATACACACTAATATTTCCTGAGCAAAACTGGTAACTGCCTGCAGAATTTAAAGATAGGAGGATGAGTAACACCCACTAAGTATGTATTTCTGGGGCAAAACTGGTAAATGCCCGCAAAATCTAAAGATAAGATGATGAATAACAAAATCACTTGATACGGATACAACGAATGTATTCGTAACAAGCCTTTAGGCCACTACGAAATGAAAATACATCCATGACTTTTCATTAGTTATTTTTAACGCAGCTGATGCGACTTATAATCCGTAAGTATTGGTCTAGATTAGAAAAACGATTCGAGCTTCTTTTAATCTTGGTAATATTGTAGAGATCTAAATAAATCCATCATTAGTATGCTGATCAAAAATAAACAACGTGACAAATCATGTCAATTTATATCATAATTAAATCAAAAGTTTCTTATCAATGTTTGTGAAAACTTACCTATTAAATTATGTAAAATATTAATAGGAAAATTATAACAGCTGCGCGACATATCGTCACACAACCAATCAACGACAGATTAATGGCTACACAAATCATTCGAGAAACGAGACGACAATAATATTAAAATAGGTTTTTTGCATGCTATTTATTTCCTTCCTTATGTTCGTCCAGATGTTTCTAAGACTGCCACGCCAAAAAACAATTTGCATGTTATTATTTTAAATAAATATATTATAAAGAAAATATCGATTTTATTAATCGAATATCGATAAATTTCAGCGGTCGAGACAAATAAGTCATAACATTGAAGTACCGGGTAGAACAAGGCCGAGCCTTTTATATCGATACAAGAATCGTCTTGTTTCGTTACAAAAAAAGACTGATTTATTCAACTAGTATATTTTAGAGGTAATTGGAATTATTCTGCTCTGAATTATAAAATATTAAATCAATCTTTATTTAAATGTTATATTGGTAGACAGCACGTTTGAAATTTTCATAAAATGTCGATATTTTCAGCAGTGAAAAGAGTGTGAACGAAACCTCAAAGTCCATGTTTGCAATTCGACTGAACGTAACAATGGTTGGTAAATGATCCGACGTTAAAGATTTAGATATGAGAAAACACTTAAAAACAATAAAACTTGACAATTTATTAAGTAAACCATTTAATTAGTCTAACTCTATATAAGTGTGATAGGAATTTCAGGTACATATTGCTGACTTATTCCTATAGCTTAGGACAGGATAAATGTCAAAATATTTATTTAAACAGAAAAATTAGATTACTTTAATTAATTTATGTTTATTGAAAAAGATACCTAAATGTGCCTATTGCTCGTTCCAATTATAATCCTTAATATATTCGTGGGGATTTAGATGGAACTCTATATCCATATACCTCAAAGTAAATTATGTAATGCGATTTTTTTGCCTTTTAATCCGAACGAATTTATAGTTCACTTGGTATTAAGTGACTATCGGAACTCAAGATATCGAAATGTGAATACTGCTTGAAATATGAGTCTGGTCTCAATAGTGTAGTAAAAAGACTGTCACAGCCCGTCACAGCCTGTCAAATCTGAATGCATGACTGGCTCACGGCAGAAACAGGCCAGGTGGTAATAAGTAGTATCTGACTACCAGAATTTACAAAATGACGACATTTTTCGATTTAGCACACTGTCTATTCAGCATGAAGCTACAAAGCTAATGACACCCTCATTTTTCAATCGACATAAATTTTGTTTTCCTTCATCGACTGTATTTGTAATTATGTTTTTATGAATGAACAGATATAATCAAGCAATACAAAGAATCCACCTGCATAGCTTTGTGCGTTTTGGTTTTTTCTGTTTTTCCATTGTAGGTTTGAAAAAATAAATCATCTTTTGTTAGATATATAATTTTGGTGGGACGTTCAGAAATATTTTTGGTATCTTATGCAAACATTACATCATTATTAACGACGGCTTATGAATTTCATTAAATCATTTCACGACTTCGATGAATATTAATTAGAACGGCCAATGATGTTTATCATTAATTTCGAATCATAAATTTTTATGTGAGCTCTAAGCCCAATTATTTGACAAGGATATTATAGATCATTCGTTTTTGCATATTAGAAAAAAAAAAAACGGTTTTTAGTTTTAATAAAAATTAAATGGCCTTGTCCTTTTCGAGCGGAATTAGTGCCAAACCGATAGCTCGTATTTCTAGGCTAAACGTCCTTAATAAATGAATAATAGTTTAAAAAAAAACTAACAAAGTACGCTTTTATAGAAAATCCAACTAAAAAATTGTTTTTTTTTTTTTTATAAATTTGAATTAAAAATAGTGTAACAAAATATGATTTTATTGTAAAAATCGTGAGGTGCTGTTTAGGATATTATCAAAATAACCCTTCTACTCATATCTGTTCATAAAATATTTACTGATACCATGCACCCCACCCTTTTTTTACAATAAAATCATTTTTACTTACACTATTTTTAATTCAAATTTATTTTCTATTTTTAGTTGAATTCCAATTTTTTTTTTTTAATATTGAATATCATTGGTCCTTAATAAGTTTACCAAATTTCGAGATAATCCGACGTTTTGAAGGGGGTAAAATTGTGTTCAAAGATTCCGTTACATACATACGCCTGAAGCTAATAAAAGTGTATTAATTAAATACTCTATTGAACATTTTAACGCATGACTTTCGCCTCAGGAATAGGTAGAATGGTGGTGCATATTCGGGTGAATAGTACGGCCCAGAACTAGTAATATCCTCAATGATAAGCATTACCATTGCTTATTTACGTTAACAAGGCTAACTTATCACCAGGGTAGGTAACTATGGATCTGGAAGCAAAAAATAATAACTTGAGAATACGTAAGGTAGGCAGTGGCTTGGTTCTATTGCTGACGTCTGTAGATAACGGTAACCACTCACCCTTAGATGGGCCGTATGCTCGTATCCAAACAACAAATACAAAGGAAAAAAAACTAAAAAATTAAAATAGTGAAATTGCACACAAAAATGTTCATCTTGTGGCAGGACAGACTATTATCAACTAAGATCCTACGGCCAGATATTAACGTGTCTAAAAGATATCTTTAAAAATTACCGCACTAAAGTTCCCAAAAAATCATTCCGAAACATATCATACGTCCTACTCTCTTCTTCAAAACAATAAGTAACTTGAAAGTCTACCTGTAACATATAAATTTTACTATCCTAAGTAGGCGATCCAATAACATTAACCACGACGTAAGTGTCAAAAATACTTTTTCAATTTAGCCGGCAAATCTTTGTGGTCCGAAATCGCCTGTCAGACAAGTACCACAAGTAAAATAAAAAACAATTTCAATCAACGCCCAGATCTATCTATGTTTTCGTTTGTATTCAACAATTGGATACCGGACAAGCTTCAGTGACGTCATTATAAATTAATTAAATGCGAAAAGAAAGTTATTTGAATATGTGAAGCCAGTTAAATAAACGTAAACATTTTTTCAGATATCACACTTACGTTACTTCTCCCGGTCAGCGCACGAATTATGACTATTGTGAGAGCATTATTCTTCTTTCTTAAAGTCGCGGGGAGATGAATGGCCGCTGTAGTCATGTGCAGTACAAAAGCTCTCCTGTTATTATAAGCGGCGCCCTTTACGTGCGGACATCACGGTAAAAGGGGTATAAATAAGCGAGTACATGTCACATTATGTTGGCTCCGTTGGCTTTTTTTATGAAATACATGGCGCGCTCTGTACTGACGATATAATAAGGATAGTTCAAACTATTTTCAATGACGATACTGACTAATTAGAAACGAAAATGTGTTATAATTAACTATGAGTTCGTAAACAGAATGCTATTATAGTTTTTTGGCTCAGATTGACGGCTCACCTGATGTTAAGTAGCTACTGGAGCCCATTGGCATAAATGACGCAATTGCTGACATCCACCTTAAGACATAAGTTACTTAGAGAGTCTCCGTTTTTAAAGCGCAGCGGCTAACCCACTTTTTCAAACCAAAACGCATATGATAATTTGCGTAATTACTGGTGGTAGGACCTCTTGTGAGTCCGCACGGGTAGATACCACCACTCTACCTGTTTCTGCCGTGAAGCAGTAATGCGTTTCGGTTTGAAGGGTGGGGCAGCCGTTGTAACTGTACTTGAGACCTTAAAGCTTATATCTCAAGGTGGGTGGCGCATTTACGTTGTAAATGTCTATGGGCTCCAGTAACCACTTAACACCAGGTGGGCTGTGAGCTCGTCTACCCATCTAAGCAAAAATAAAATAGAAAAAAAACAGTTTTTAATTTTTCACTATTGTGGAATCTCCGATGTTTGGAGAAAATTCTCTCTCAAGTTCTCCGGTACAGCCGGAACAATCTTCGGGGCAATTTAGTATGTACTTGTTTTATCTTATCTTATAGGTGTGCTCTGGGCAATTATTTGAGATAATCTATACCAAATCAGAACCGTTGCTTATTATTTATTCGTAGCGTTGTGACTCGTCTTCGTCAAAAGATATAACCACAGCTTTCAGCGTCCCTGGAATTACTGATACACAAACGTCGGTAATTTGTAATTCCCATCAGATGACAATGGACCGGATTGATCAGAAATAATAAAATACTAGATGATGACCGATCGGCTTTGCTCGGTTTTTTTTTTGATAACGCCATCTTGTTGGGTCGTTACAGAGGCTAGTTGCCCTCAATTAAGAAAAATAGTACATATTATTATTCGCCAATAGATGTCGGAATTTTATGAAAATCGTTGGAGCCGTTTCCGAGATTCAGATTATATATATACAAGAATTGCTCGTTTAAAGGTATAAGATTCACATTATTTTGTATGAGAATTTAAAAAAAAGCTGAGTAAAAACCAAACTGGCGAGCCGTTTTGAATTAGTACCAACTGAATAGCATAGGCGCGCACTTGGTAAATGAAATCCAACGGTTTCCGAAATACGAAACACAAAAAAAGACGTCACGTAAAGCACAAAACAAAGACCACCCTCGCTTGAAGACCACACTAAGTAAGCCGACGCATTATTTAATTTCGCAACATTACATCAATAAGACAAGTGACAGGACCATTGCAAAAACGCCTGCTCAAAATACACTAGTTAAGCTTTATTTCAATGCTTTAAGGTTTCATTTCGATTGGATTTCTATGTGTAGCAAACAAATATAGTCAGTCCTGTGTTTCACTTAAAGTCATAAAAGCACCCTATCGTTTTCACGCATCGTTCTGAGAATTTAAGATCCTTATGTTTTGGCGATATCTTGTTTGTCTGTCTTCATGTAGACAAGCAAACAGCGGGAAACATTGTCGGCTCCAAATAAAGACTTCCTGAGCCGTATATGGGTAAGGTACACATCCGCAGATGTCGGAAAATAGGAATTTCCTTTCAAATGTTTGAGGTAACGTAAATTATTGGACCTTCTCTGTTAAGAATTTTTTGTGTTACAGATTCATTATTACTCATCAATGTATAAAATTTAACAATAACTTATGTAAGTATTATTTGTAAAGTCATAGGAGTAGCTTTCAAATGAAACCTTTAAAACGCATTTCAAGTTCAATTTATTTTATAAGATTGTGTGATGCTTCCAATCCTTATTAGAAACATTTAAATGCGAATTACATTCACAAGGATTATCAATAATATAATTTATTGTGTAGTAAATTTAGCATGTGCCACCATTTATCTAAATGACTTCCCTTGTAATTCTGTTATCGGCCAATCATTAGTATTGCTTACAAAAAAATTAAAGTAAGTTTTAAATTATTAAGGAAGGTGAAGGAATAACATCGTGTAATAAAAATGAAACCCGCAAAATTATAATTTGCGTAATTACTTGTGATAGGACCTCTTGTGAGTCCGTGCGGGTAGGCTGGTGCCTACGCTTCACGGCAGAAATAGGCAGGGTGGTGGTCCACCCTGGCTATTTCTGCCGTGAAGCAGTAATGCGTTTCGGTTTGCAGGGTGAGGGCAGCCGTTGTAACTATATGTGAGACCTTAGAACTTATATCTCAAGGTGGGTGGCACATTTACGTTGTGAATGTCTATGGGCTCCAGTAACCACTTAACACCAGGTGGGCTGTGAGCTCGTCCACACATCTAAGTAATAAAAAAAAATTATTAAACATATTTTTCCGTATTTTTGCAGATGCTGTACGTGCATCACAGAAGGTGAACGAAAATAAAGTTTTTTTTTTTGTAATATGGTTCTAAATTCGAAACAATATAAGACCTATCACGATTATTTTGTATTGACACGATGACATTTATTATCAAGTGCATTCGATTTTATGTCGTATCGGGATCGTATCTCGTGTCGTGTCGGATTACTTGGATGTGTTAGTTGTACGTCTTTGAAGTATATTTTACGTCTTAATGTAGGATGACTCATTGCATCGCTTCACAATGTGTGAAGACCAAATCATTAAGTGTTTTGGTTACGTTTTAATTTGTAAACAAAACAATTGCTTGTACTAATGAGATGAGGTTCTCGACAAAATAATATTTTTATTTTTTCAATTTTGATCGACTGAAGTTTTTTTAATTAATGACATGGATTTATTCAGAAGCAAAAGTGGGTTATGATTTAAAAAATCTATGTTTAACTGTATATGTTCATTGGTCCTTTTATAGCTTCCGTATTTAGGCAGAGGCGTTCAAAAACCTAATCACACTTCGTACGCGGTAGAGTATTCTAATAAGTTATATTCAAAGGGTATTTTGTGCGTAAAAGTACCACTTTCAACAACGCTTAACCGGAATTTCCTATGTAGACTTTTTTTTCTCCTATTCTAGTAACTTCGAGGGGTTATTATAGACTCAGCTAGTACTTGAGCTCACGGGGTTCAAACCGGGAATATTGTTAACACTTGCCCTAGCAAGAGCAGTGCTTCTCAGAATCTACCACCGGATCGGAAACGCGACCCACTGAGAAGATCCGGCGAGAAACTCAGTGGGCTGTGTCTATGGGTTAATTTACTCGTCGAGCCCTTCGTCGCAAGCGACGGGTTCGGCGAGGACGATGACCAGTTATTGAGGTACCTAAAAGCACCGTTAATGGACGGGAGGATCCGTAATGGCGTGTGTCACATGTCAACGCTTAACGCATGCTAGACGAAATAATCGAAACCCCAAATGTTAAAGATCTCTTCAATAAAACTGCTTTTACAGGTTTACCACGTGATTCTATCTCTCTTCTTTTCTATCTATGCTGATAGCCTTGAGAGGCTATTTTAGCTTTACCCTAACGTTTAGGTGAGCTCACGGGGCACAAACCGGAGTGGTGCCAACACTGGCCCTAACAAGAGCAGTGCTTCGCAGAATCTACCACCGGACCGGAAACGCGACCCACTGAGAAGATCCGGCGTGAAACTCAGTGGGCTGTGTCTATGGGTGATCTAACTGATCTATCTGTGAGTAAGAAGTTATGAATATAGAACAACAAATGTGACGCTAAGAAGTGATTCTAGTTTTAATTGCGAAAACACAAGCAATAACTTATTTGAAATAGAGCACTATATTTAGTGACATTAATCACTAGACCAATAATTATAAATAAGACCAATGACAGAAAAACTGAGTAACATTAGTTTCTAAGTATCAAAACTTTTTTTATATAAGTACGCGTTCGCTGGTGCTTTTTTCGTTCCGATATCGAGTCGAGGGAACGCGTTCCCGGCCCCGTCACGTCACAGCCGGAGTCCCGCAAGGCTCCGCCCTCTCCCCGTTACTATTCAGTTTGTATATCAACGATATACCCCGGTCTCCGGAGACCCATCTGGCGCTCTTCGCCGATGACACCGCCATCTACTACTCGTGTAGGAAGAAGGCGTTGCTTCATCGACGACTTCAGACCGCAGCTACCACCATGGGACAGTGGTTCCGGAAGTGGCGCATCGACATCAACCCCACGAAAAGCACAGCGGTGCTCTTCAAAAGGGGTCGCCCTCCGAACACCACGCTGAGCATCCCTCTCCCGACTAGGCGCGTCAACACCCCCGCCCCCGCCGTTCGCCCAATCATGATGTTCGACCAGCCCATACCGTGGGCCCCGAAGGTCAAATATTTAGGCGTCACCCTCGACAGTAGGATGACATTCCGCCCCCACATTAAGACGGTACGCGACCGTGCCGCCTTCATTCTAGGACGTCTCTACCCGATGATATGTAGGCGAAGTAAAATGTCCCTTAGAAATAAGGTGACACTCTACAAAACTTGCATACGCCCCGTCATGACCTATGCAAGTGTAGTGTTCGCTCACGCGGCCCGCATACACCTAAAAACATTTCAAATTATTCAATCCCGTTTTTGCAGGATAGCCGTCGGAGCCCCGTGGTTCGTCAGGAACGTCGACCTCCATGACGACCTGGACTTAGAGTCCATCAGTAAGTATCTTCAGTCGGCGTCCATGCGCCACTTCGATAAAGCGGCACGACACGAGAACCCTCTCATCGTGTCCGCCGGTAACTACATTCCCGATCCTGCGGACAGAATGGAAAGCAGTCGACGTCGCCCAAAACACGTCATCTCGGATCCGCCCGATCCACTAACGGTGCTTTTAGGTAATTCAAGCACCGGTCACCGTTCTCGTCGAACCCGTCGCTTGCGACGAAGGGCTCGACGAGTAAATTAACTCTCAGACACAGCCCACTGAGTTTCTCGCCGGATCTTCTCAGTGGGTCGCGTTTCCGATCCGGTGGTAGATTCTGCGAAGCACGACTCTTGCTAGGGTTCGTGTTAGCAACATCGTCAGGTTTGAGCCCCGTGAGCTCACCTACTAAAGTTAGGGTTACGCTGACATAGCCTCTCAAGGCTCTCAGCTTAGGTAGGAAAAAAAAAAAAAAAAAAAAAAAAAAAAAAAGGTGCTTTTGAATCTTCGTGACTTAACTAACGACTCTAAACGTAAGTCCATCACTGATAAGAAAATCCTCAAGAAACTCAAGCTCTTTCCAAATTACATATACAAAAAAAAAATTACAAAATAATATTAAATTAGTTCACATAATAAAAAAAGGTCTCGAACTAGACGAAAGAGATTAGCGTCGGTGATAACGAATCAAAAATCTCTTCGCACTGTGTTTCGGCGTAACTTTAATTTTACTAAATCTTTGATGTGGGAGTTCAAAATGAAACGGCTGCGTGGTAATGAACAGTGTTGTAATGTAAAAAAATAAAAAAATAAATCCTAATATAATAAAAACAAAAATGTTGCCACTTTATGAACAATGATTATTAAATAAGGCCAGTGCCAGACACGACACACTGTTTCTTTGTTCTAAGTAATCAACATCAGATGCCTTATAGAAGCCTAGTAACCTAAACCTTCTCAACGCGGCACGGATCTCGGTGAACTTAAGATAAACTGTGGGCAGTCGGCACTAAATTCGTATTAAAGAGGACAGCAGGATTGGATCGACTTAGCGTTCCCACGGCGAAACGCCTCGGGCTGCGTTCAGACGAGACACGGCCTACCACTATCAAACCGAATAGGCTTACGATGACAATTTGTAGTTTACCAACGTTTTATTTATTTATTTATTTATTTATACTTTATGCACAAAATAAAACTTGTACACAGGCGGACTTAATGCCATGGGCATTCTCTTCCAGTCGACCATAGGGTGGTGCAGAGATAATGCATGGTAGGTGCACCAACAAAAGAATAACAAACAACAAAATCAAAACAAAAATCTTCCTTAAAGTAACATCTCAGTATTATTGAATACACATAATGTTAAATATAGGTACTTATATAGATTACATATGACTTTGTATGCATAAATAAACATACTACAATTTAATATACCTATGTATAAAATAATGAAATACATACATACACATAATTACACACAATATAATATATATATGTAAAGTAATAATATATAAATACACATGAAAATAGAACTAGAACAATCTCAGGCTGTTAAGTGTTAAATCAGTACATAAAAGAAAGAATTCAGCTCCATAACGCACACAAACAAAACACAAACTTTGTTTTAAAAACTTGGACGATTTAGACGAATCTAAGTCGAGCGTTGTACTAATACTGTTTTTAATTATTTTTTGAAAATATAGAAAACTTTTATTTTATTTAATCGTATTAATTAAATTTAATCAACTTCAAATAATTGAAACTCGATATATAACATATAAATTGTTTTAGAAGGAAAGACGTATCATATCATACGTGTGACAATTTTTACTTTAACTATCACAAACTTAGCTAACATACTTTTTAATGCCAAGCCTAATAGTAATAGTAATAATGCAAAGTCTAACAGTAAGTAGTCAGTGACTAAATGACTTCGCTCACTTCGGGCTACTTGTTTCATTTTAAATCTTATCATATCTCAAATGCTATGTATGAGTCCTGATAACCGCCTAAATTCAGTAGCCACTTGAACTGGTAAACGCTGCTTAGCAAATAAAAAGGTATAGCTGTGATGAAAACTTATTAGTATTATCTGAAGCTTCGTTGCAGCGTTCCCACGGCGTAATGCCTCAGGGGTAAATGATGCGTACAGATACGACCGCGCTTACCTACTGTGAGCTTAAGATGACAGGGTGGATTGCTTTCGAAATATGTGAGAGAATCGAAACTGCAATAAAATACCGAATTGCTTAATTAAGGATAAAAGTAATAAGTGCAAGTTAGCAAGACTTAGTAAATTAAAGGCACAAGAATCTAGCGTTCGATTTTATGTAGTTCTATACAAAAATATCACTCCTATAATATACATTAGTAAATATATTTTTTAACTAGCGACCCGCCCTCGCTACGCTTCGGAAACATTAAAACACACATGAAACCAAAAAAAAAATTTAAAATAAATTAAAAAAAGTAGCCTATGTTCATCAGGGACAATGTCGGCTTCTAATGGAAAAAGAATTTTTCAAATCAGTCCAGTAGTTTCGGAGCTTATTCGAAACAAACAAACAAACAAATCTTTCCTCTTTATAATATTAGTATAGATAATTACTATATAAACTATATGTTATTAAACTTGGCATTCGAGGAAATTGAAAAACTCATATTTTGGGAAAGAATCCATAAATAATGTACTTGTAATGGAACTTTGCCTATTTTGATTTTGCTGAAAATGTGATTTGTTTCTATAGCCATCGTCAATGTAGTGAAAATATTTGAAAAACAAGAATTTCATCGAAAACAAACAAACAGTTTAACATTATTTTTGTCCGATATGGATGTCCGATTTACTGGTGGTAGGACGTCTTGTGAGTCCGCACGGATAGGTACCACCACACTGCCTATTTCTGCCGTGAATCAGTAATGCGTTTCAGTTTGAAGGGTGGGCGTAGCCGTTGTACTGTAAAAACTGAGACCTTATATCTCAGGGTGGGTGGTGGCATTTACGTTGTAGATGTCTATGGATTCCACTAACCCCATAACACCAGGTAGATCCCCCTCTTAAGCAATAAAGAAAAATAATAATAATATTCAAACAAAGAGTAATTCCGTTTGTACAATATTTACAGCGAAATTTTTTTTTAAGAAACGCTGCTTTAGGACCAGACTCGCCTCAACACTACACCTGAATCTTTATTTGTAAATATAATTACGTCTGCTGCAATTTCCTAACAGTAGAAAAAATAAAAAAGATAAAACAACTAATTGGTATATTTAAAAAAAATCTATGCAAATACCAGTTCAGGTGCAGTAAAATACACACTCAGCTCAGCTGGAGAACGCACGTTTGCATCTATTATTTTTTATTAAAATAAATTAAATATCTTAATAAATTTACACACTTAGGTATACCTTCTGTAGCAGTTAGATCATATTCGATTTGTCTGTTTCATTTTCTTTAATTTTAATATTAAAACAGATACTATTCGTTTTAAATAGTGAATGACGTAATAAGAATGCAACGATGATTCTCGATAATTCTAATCAGTTTGATAAGAGAAAAATACTAACGGTACAATTATATTTCAAAAATTCGATATGGAGCAGTGGAAAGTAAAAATGAAAACTCTAGTAATATTAATTTACTAAGTTAGACGTAAATATTTATCGTCTCAACGACTTGAATTTGAATTTAAACTACTGGTACGACATGCTCTCACGTTTCTATTGTCTTTCTATTATTTCAGATGTTCTGAATGCTTTAAAATTTTCGTAGTCACATCAGGTTTATTGAACTATTGCAAACGTTAATGTAACGATAGTGAAAAAAGGCGAGATTAAATAGTTTAATTAGTTTTAATTTTGTTTACGGCAAGCGAAATCTATATATTAATACGTGAAGCAAAAACTTTGTATCCCTTTTTACGAAAATTGCGCGGACTTAGGAGTATGAAATTTTCCACGCTTATAGGGAATATAGAGAACAAGTGCACAATGCTAATATTTTTTTTAAATAATGCATAAAACATACATTAAATCAATAAAGAAAACATTACACACACTACATACCATGTATTTGACGCACACACGCATGCATATTAATTATTGTCAAACTTTTGTTCTTGACGTCTGTGGTCAAATTGAGAATAGATTAAATATTGTTTGTCTTTATTAATGTTTTCTATAGTGTAGCCTTGGCGAAATTTGTGATTATAGTATGTGTACAAACTTACAATTCCAATTACTTATAGTCGAATTTCGACTACTGTGGGACCTCTAGTCCAAATAAAAAGACTTGATATTCTTCATTACGCAAAAACATGAATTTTAGTAGCGTTGAAAAAGGTCAGACTTACTATTCCACTTGAACTCATAATTCTCATACAACTTTTTTTTACCGAAAACTTAATAAAGATCTCCGGTAGAAACATTCATTCAAAGCCCCCAAACTACAGCACAAACAACCGATTCATTAAAAGAATGAATGGTGAAGTACGACGCCATGTCAACGGCTCGTCTAATTATCGCCACATCTTTAGTGAAAACAAATTTAAATCAGAGTTGATTATTGGACTGTTATCTTAAACGTCTAATACAAAAAAAATACATTTGACGGCAAAAGATAATTTTGTGTGTCCGCATAAGTTTACGTCACGGAATGGGGGCGGCTAGGATAAAAAAAGGTATCGTGGATCTCCCTGTGAGGCCTAATTAAGATACATATCGATGAGATCGACCCGCCCTCGATTCAGACACTATTGTTCTTCAGTCGCAGGCTTCGAACGGAACTAATGTACCCTCGTTTTTTTTTTTATTACCTTTGTAGTCAGACGAGCATACGGCCCACCTGATGGTGAGTGGTTACCGTCGCCCATGGACTTCAGCAATGCCAGGGGCAGAGCCAAGCCGCTGCCTACCGCTTAATACTCTCCACAAGCCTCGTTTGAAGAAGGACATGTCATAGCGCTCGGGAAACATTTATGGTAAACTTTTTTCATAATAAATCTGTAAATGCGTAAATAAATCTTTTTCGAAATCATAGTTTCTAGTATGGAAACGGAACATATTATACGGAAAAGTTATTTACATATGCTTAGTTTACCTTACAATTTTTAATTATGGAAATACTGGAAAGGTTTATAATTGAGTTAGCGTTTTCTAAATATACAAGTACATTTGTTTTCCGGATAATGATGAACACGTCACAAACGCAATCGTCCTCACGCTGTGGGTTATTGCGTTGATCGTAGTAGCGAATCGCTTGAGCTCAGTATGTGTTATATCTACACTAATATATAAATTTACAGTGGTTTTTACGGATGTTCCGTTATAACTACTGAACTGTGCATCCGATTAACTTCAAACTTGGCATTCATGTAGAAAATACATGTACTTAATGGATAAGCTAATATTTACATGAGTGTTGGACTCCCTACACCAGTTGGGGGAGCGTTATTGATGAGAATTTTTTTTTGTGGGGTGAGAAATAATAATGTTAATTTTAAGTGCCCACCGAAGCGAACGGGTACAGCGAATAACAAATAAATTCGAGAATATTAGACCAACGATGATGTGGATGAGAGACAGATGAATGACACCTTGTATCCGCATGGTGCGATATTTTCTTCGCAGCTTTTTCGTTGATTTCAAGCGAACTGGATTGTGGGCTGTAGTTACTATTAAAAACTACCCACACTCCTAAACATTAAGTAGCTATAAGAATAGCAGGATTTAGACGATTTCAGTGTGGCATCTCCAAATAATAGTGTCGGTTTGCCATCGAAAACTCCCCCATCTAAAAAATGACAATTAACTGTTAATCGTTTTTTAATTTTTATTTTTTTATTGCTTAGATGGTTGGACGAGCTCACAGCCCACCTGGTATTCAGTGGTTACTGGAGCCCATATACATCTACAACGTAAATGAGCCACCCACCTTGAGATAAGTTCTAAGATCTCAGTATAGTTACAACGGCTGCACCACCCTTCAAACCGAAACGCATTACTGCTTCACGGCGGAAATAAATAATTTACCATCACAACTTTTAGCTTTACTCGCCTTCCTACTAGAACGATTTCTTGATTATTTGATTCAATTTAAAACTAGGAATTGTTAATTATTCTATTACACTTTTCAGTCAGAACGTTAAGCGACTTTCACGTGGGCGAACGCTACGCTAAATCATGACAATCTTGATTGATAGAGATGAGCAGTTAAATTATTTTAAACGAATATTACTTTTACGATTACAAATCGAAATAGGAAACAACATAAGTGAGTTGCAGTTTAATTTCCGCGTGGGTGGACGTTACATCTTAACGAAGTCTTCAAATTAAGATTTCAACTTTTCGAATGAAATTATCGATTAGGAAAGAATCCCAACTTAAAAGTACCTAACTATATTTTTATTGTATTAACTAGCTGACCCGGCAGACTTCGTAGTGCCTCAATCGATAAATAAAAGACCTATAGCTTTTGTATAAAATAAACTTAAAACAAACAAAAGGAATCCATCCGACGGGGGACACATCAAAGGAAAAACAAAATTGCTATTTTTATTTAATTCCGAGATTTTTCATATTTATCTACCTTTTAAACCTTCTCTGGACTTCCACAAATGATTTAAGACCAAAATCAGCTTAATCGGTCCAGACGTTCTCGAGTTTTAGCGAGACTAACGAACAGTAATTCATTTTTATATACATAGATATTGTAAGATATTTTTCATCTTTTTTTTTTATTGCTTAGATGGGTGGACGAGCTCACAGCCCACCTGGTGTTAAGTGGTTACTGGAGCCCATAGACATCCACAACGTAAATGCACCACCCACCTTGAGATACAAGTTCTAAGGTCTCAAGTATAGTTACAACGGCTGCCCCACCCTTCAAACCGAAACGCATTACTGCTTCACAGCAGAAATAGGCAGAGTGGTGGTACCCACCCGCGCGGACTCACAAGAAGTCCTACCACCAGTAATTACGCAATTTTAATTTTGCGGGTTTGATTTTTATTACACGATGTTATTCCTTCACCGTGGAAGTCAATCGTGAACATTTGTCGAGTACGTATTTCATTAGAAAAATTGGTACCCGCCTGCGAGATTCGAACACCGGTGCATCGCTTCAACACGATTGCACCGGTATATTAAACTATAAATATTATACTGTATTATGCTGTATGAAATTAAAAAAAACAATTCCTACAGATTTAATTATAATGTAACTCACACAGATTTGTGTACGTCATGATAATCGCCGCGTCATGATAATCGCCTTATCGTTGCCGCCGCTGACTACTCCCCGAATCCTGATCATGCAGGAGCCAGTCACCGTCGACGCCCTAGACACGTCCTTACGGATCCATCAGATCCAATAACCTTTGCATTAGATGCCTTCAGCTCTAATACTAGGGGCAGGCTTAGGGACCCCGGTAACCATACTCGTCGAACTCGACAAAGAGGTCGACGTGCAACCTAACCCATGCATCAGCCCGCTGAGTTTCTCGCCGGATCTTCTCAGCGGGTCGCGATTCCGATCCGGTAGTAGATTCATTCGCGAAGCAGCTACTCTTGAGCTGTTAGGTCTCCTTCGGAGGCGCTCGGGTAGCTGTTAGCAAATCCCACCTCTCCTGGCTGAGCCTTTGCTCGCCCACGTGTCCTGGTGAAACTGGAAAGGCCTTCGGGCCACCAGTAAACTTAAGATTTGTGTAAAGAAACATAGAATACATGCAACTAAGTTGCCAATGTACATTACGTTCAGGTATCTCTTTGCATAATTTTATACAAATCTGATTAGTGCTACATTCTGGGATAAGTGCAAAAATCAAAGGTATCTTAGTTGTACTTACATACGTTTTCAGCAAGAAAACAACTGAGCAAAGTACCTTATTACTATAACATCGTCTTGAATACGTGTTTATTAAGCACGCTACATTGCTTTTATTATAGGCGTGTGCCGGATCGACTTCGTAAACACTACATTTGCATCCCAACCGAAGCCCACCGCAAACCTGGCTTGATCGCTAAAAATCATTATACCTATTTATATGACTTTCATCCAATGTTCTCGAGCGATTTTCTAGAAAGTAAACTTTATATTAAAAGTTTAAAGATCGAATTCGTTTGGCCATACCAATATCATAAGTTGTGAGCATCGAAGATTCCAATACAATAATACGTGTACTGGGCCGGCGCGCGCGCAGTCTTGATCTGACCACTACTGTGCATTTCCCACGGGCTGCGCACTCTTCCGTCCTTGTCTCTTTGTATATTTCTATCCCTGTTTAGCGTGGTGGACTGCCGCTCTTTCGTTAAACGAAGCACACCCACACACGCCGTCGGTATTTCAGATTGCTCTGAGGTTGGTACCGACATACATTACGTCAGCCCACAGGTTAGCTAGTATGTTATTGTACGCACTAAACGCCTATTTTGATGAACGATACTATTCACGTAATTTCAAGATTGCAGGATGTAGTTGACAATTTCGTTCCACGCAAATTCATAATATGTTTATACACAAGACAATATGTACATAATATATTTAACCATAACATAACGCAATGAAAAAATAGTAACCAAATTCATTATTTTGTTTTATTGAATTTTAAGTAATCATGTATCTGTAACTAAATTTCTTGATACTTTTAAATGTATAATAGGTTTTATTACAGTTTATTTTAAACAAGATTATATTTAATGGAGGCCTAAATTTCAAAGAATACCGACAATGAAATTTATCTATGATTTACATTATCTTACTAACAATTGAACCGTAATTGAAAAAATATCTAATGAAAGTAATTTTAGTAATTCATAGATGATAATCGACAAGTTCTTAATAAATTGCATTTGCTATCAAATTTGGACAACTGTGTCAATAGTGACACAGTTGTCCAATTAGCGTTTTTGCAAAATTCGCGAGTAATGCATTAATAATTCTTGAAATTGATAAAAAAAATCCAAGAAAAATGCTTCAAATTTATTTCGTTGTCAACTTTCCAGTTAACATCAGTATTATTCTTTTAGAAATTGGCTTACATTTTTAACTCATATAGGTACCAATTCGATGGGTGAAATTAGTACCTCTATCAGTTAAACTTTCGTAATATTAACTGGAAATATTAAATTCTCCCGCTATTTTCTTTTTTATTAAAATTATAAATTTTCTAACAAAGAACTGTTAGTTGTCAAAATCAAAAATATTCAACACTAACTAAGTTAGAAACATATTTAATCTAAAAATGGAGGAAATCATAAAACAAAAAAAAATGATGCATATAATATTTCATGACGTCCACCGCTTTACCGTGCGGGCTTGTGAGAGAGATAGCGATTCATATTTTCAGTACGCATGTATTTGTGAAATATTAATTTCGACGTAATTTTATAAGTAATTGTGATGCAATTTTTTTAAGAAGTTTGCTTTTAATTTTAAAGGGCATACAATTTAAATTTACATTTTCTCTTTTTATTAACATAGTTATTTAAATTCAACTTATGGAGATGAAGCAGACAGTAATTACACATGACTGGCTTTTTCAAATTATTTAGATATGGTATAGATAGGTAACTACAAATTAATATTTGAACAATAAAAATAAATCTTACACAAAACAGCCAAGTTACAGATAGACACATATTATTACATACATAATCTTGCCGTCAATGCTGTCAGTCCTTCATGGAGATCAAAGTTTGAAATAGACCGAAATTCCAGGTATGCAAATTAAATGTAACAAAAAAAAGACGTGAAAATTATCGAAACAATTTAACTTCGATTCAAAAGATATTTAACGACCGAACGTAGCTTTAGAAGAAGTCTAGATAATTTCGTTCGCTTGGAACGCAGGGAAGTTTAAAAATACGGACGATATTCCGTTGAGAATTAGATCCTATTCTAATTCGGACCTTTCTAGAAAACGTGCCATCTCGTCGCCTGTCGAGTAGGCCTCCGGGCCCTCGCTATATCGCACGTCAATAGTCATTATACCAATTTGCATCTTGAAACGATTCCTGTATACCTAACTAATGATAGAATTGGGCTGTCAGAGAATTATTTTTTTACAATGAAATAGTAACCTATATTTTAACGGGATTCGGTCAATGCCATATCTCTATTCATTCACAAGTACTCATAGTGTTGTTTAATGTATGACTAGCCGTACTCGCCCGTTTCGCTGGCCATTTAAAATTAACATTATTTATTGTCATTATTATTAGGGAGTCCAACACTCATATAAATATTAGCCTATCCATTAATTAGGTACCTACATGTATTTTCTACATGGATACCAAGTTTCAAGTCAATCGGATGGATGGTTCAGTAGTTATAACGGAACATCCGTAAAAACCACTGTAGATTTATATATTAGTATAGATTGCTTTACAAAAGTTTTGCAATTTTTCAGAAGGGTCCGCAGCGTAATCGACAAGAACGCACCATGAGAAATTAATGTGTAATGTGATCATCCGGCGGTCGTAAGAAAACACGGATAAATTTATCATGTGCTCAAGATCGATGAAGGAATTCGGTGGCATTCCTAACATAGTGTGAAATCAGAGTGAAAAAATAAACGCTGATGGCATTTTTATTAAATGAAGTCATACTGAAGAACATAATTTCATTAAATAGGTACGCGTATCTAAGAAATTATTTAAGTCTTGTAAAGTTATAAAACAAGCGCTCGTGCTTCTATAGCGACTGTCGTCCAATATTACTGGTTTTTTTTTCAATATTTCACGGCCAACATTTGTTTTATTTGATTTGTTTGTTTCTGACGGGGGCAGACGTGCTCATAGTCTCTCTGATTTACTATGTACATCAATTCTCAATGATCGAATTTTGACCATGATTATAGGTAGTCTTTAGTCCATAGATTTTTTTTTACATAGTATATATACATATATATACAATTTTTTATTGCCCTTGTAGGCAGACAAGCATACGACCCACCTCGTGGTAAGTGGTTACCGTCACCCATGGACTTCAGCAATGCCAGGGGTAGAGCGAAGCCGCTACCTACCGGGCCAAGCCGCTGGCTACCGGAAATCACCGGATCCGCACCCGCGCGGCAGGTACGGTATGTTCCCACATACCCCACCTTGAACCTCACTAAAAACTCCTGCCGCTCACAGCCGGCGCCCTACCCCAGACCGAGCCGGAGCCCAGTTGAGGCTATTGAGACGGCGGGACAGGCTTGACGCAGAGCATATTACATAAATCCCACCGTCTCACAGACGCCGGGCCGACGGCCGCTGGTGACACGACCGCCGGTTCCCTCGGTCGGAGGGCCGAGGCCCTTGAGCGCCTTGATGGCGCCGCGTTACACCTTCCGCCGGAGCAGTCGGCGGAACGCGGTCTTCCATCACCCGGCTTCCTACTGCGGGCGAGCGTGCAAAGCACGCCACACCACGTCTGGGTCCCTCCCCGCACAAAGCGGGACCTCAAACTCGGGGCCCCCAAGGGGGCCAAGTCACGGATGCCACCCCGGTCCCGACCCCCTGCTCGGCGGCGTCGAATTTCTGCGTAGTGATAAGAACTTTGAGAAGAGAACTTTGCCTCACTCGCCCCGCCGCCTCCTTCTGCGAGATGGTGCACTCGCAAAAGTCAAGCATAGCCTTCCAGGACTCATCGCCGCCAAGCATCCACGCCACGACGCCAGGCAGCGACAAGTCCGATCCTATCTTTGCGACAAGGACACGGCGCTGCACCTCCCAAGCGGGGCAGACAGCTTCGCCGTGTCCAGGTCGCGTCCACAATGGTGGCACCTCGTCGTCCGGTGCAGGTAACTTCCCGAAGCATCCGTGCCCGGTCAGCACCTGCACCAAACGAAAGGTCACCTTAGAATTTAGTTAGAGTTTGTCTATATTTATTCTTTCATTTTATCTTTAATTATTATTGACTAAAAATTTATTATACGTAACACTGAAACTAAAAAACTCCTGAGCAAAAAAAAACAGTTGACAGAGGAGAAAATGATACTATTTCTTTCTTTTTTTTTTGTATACTTACGTTACTCACTGATTTTCTCTCCAAGATACCTATAAATAACAATGCAACGTCGGCGACATATGGATAAGCACTGAGCTTGGAATTTGTAGACTTGATAAAACTACTAAATTATATTAGTAATTTATTAACTGAATCTTTACTCGGTTCGCCTTCGAACTCATTTCAAACAATGAATCTATTCTTTGACCTCATGTACATACAACATAAGAACAAAATCATAATTCCATTATTCTCTTCAATGAGTAGTACAATCATTTAAACAATACAATCCAGACTTCAACATTATCTCTGAAAATGCTAGTTGTTATTTAATAGCAGACGTGTGGATGGATTCTAAAGGGGTTGGTCACCCGAGGCGACAGCCCACTAGGTATATGAAAGTAACAACCCACAGAGTTTCTCGCCGAATATTTTCAGTGGGTCGCAATTCCTATCCAGTGGATTCAGCGAAGTACTGCTCTTGTTAGGGTTAGTGTTAGCAATTCTCTCAGAATAGCCCCAAAGGCTACAAGCGATTGTGTATGGGAAAAAATGTACGTTCTATAATTTAATGTGCTAATTATATCATGTGAGAAACAATGAGTATTTACTGGAATCAATGTTCACTGAGGATGTTTATGATACACAAAGAATGTTTATGAAACACCTGAAAATGTAACTTAAATTCAGTAGGGATGTTTAAAGCTTCATATTATATATCAGACTATCACATCAGCCGCTAATAAAACACCCATAATTTTGTATGAAAATTAAAATTTATTAGTCAACATTCTTAACGTCTCATATAAAGTAATTAATATTTAACTTGGCAGTATAACATAGTTCGGTAATCGATGGGATGTATGATTCGATTCCTTATTTTAGTCATCGAACACAATCTTAATATAATATCACACAAAGAAGAACCGTATCGATGTTACAAAACAAAAAGTTTTTATTTCGTTCAAATTAAAAGGTACACAAAAAAAAAAGCAATTTTTACGCAAATACGCAATCAATCTAACAAAAAAAACGCGTATTGATTTCACAATCAAAATTATTTGATTATCGTTTCGTGTTAACCAGAATAACACTCATTTAGATAACGATAATCGATTTCAATCATAGTTTAAATCGCATCCTTATTTCACACGGATCATCATACATACAATCGAATGATTGATTGCAATCGAGTTTATCAATCGAATTCGAGCGTTTTCTTAACAAAATTAATAAATGCTTAACAATAACTTAACGATTAAGCCTCAACACTTAGAACTAGTTTATTGAACACTGACTTCAGAGCGAGGGCTAATTTACTGAAAATTCAATTCGTTTAGGTAAACAGAAGATTTCTTGTTCACTTAAATTAAAAGAACTAAATTTAATATTTTACAAATTAGTTAATGACTGTAACATGAGCATTTTGTTTTTTGTATAATCTCACCATTATTTTGCAACATTTTTATCATGTGCGCTATCAATGCCGCCATTTTAATTACGAACAAACGCTTTTTCACTTCGTAATTATGTATCTGACGTCTACCAATCAACGAATTCCACTACTATTCGTATCAAATGCTCATATATACTGTTAGTGGTTAGCATTGTAAGCCCGCACTAGTCAGTCCCAACATCTATTTCTGACTCAGTAAAAGCTACCATAGTAAAATTATATAGGTTTTCACAGATACAATTGATAGGTCATTTTAATGTGAAATCTACTATGACTCTAAGAATGAAGAGTGTTTGGAAGCCACAATAAAAGACAGACATATTAAATGGCAGGTATGTTGGTCACATCTACCAACAATAACAAAATTTGTCTAACACTTCGCGACGAGAGGAATCTGAAATCAAAATTTCTACGCCTCGTACTGTCCTCTGATTAAGTAAGTTGTAGAAACCAATATCTCATGTCCCATCGTTAGATCTTTTCCTGTGGCCACCGTGGATCATGGCCACACACGATTTAGTGGTGGGCAAATATTAACAATAACCGGTAATAAACATTTTATCAGCACTACAAACACCACAACGATAACTTAATGTTAAGTTTATCACAGTGCTAACGTAATTTTTACCCTGCTACTAATTGTACAACTTAGTATTATAAAATATTTTTCAAGTTTTCAGGAAAATTAAGTATCGGTGGCGTTTAGGGTCACTTTAAAACGCACTATACTACTGCTACTACTACTTCTACTTCTAAATGGCCGATGTAGAGAATATCATGTAATTAATTATTAGTTCAACTAACGACCGTTATATACGGACGTTTTTTTCTTCTTATTATGCTGATAGCCTTGGGAGGCTATTTCAGCTTCGCTTTGACGTGTAGGTGAGCTCACGGCTCTCAAACCGGGAGTAATGCTAACACTGGCCCTAGCAAGAGCAGTGCTTCGCAGAATCTGCCACCGGATCGAAAACGTGACCCACTGAGAAGATCCATGGAGAAACTCAGTGGGCTGTGTCTGTGGTTTAATTTACTCGTCGAGCCCTCCGTCGCAAGCGACGGGTTCGGCGAGGACGGCGACCGGTGCTTGAGGTACCTAAAAGCACCGTTAATGGATCGGGAGGATCCGTAATGGCGTGATACAGACGTTCGATTTCGAAATATTTGCACAATCTTAAAGAACCGTAGACAGTGCGAGTTATTGCTGCTCAAAACTACATATCGGACAACGAACGAATAATCGATATATTTTTTTTTTATTAATCATATGAAAAATGTCCATATTATTATGAATATCCTAGTCCATGAAAAATGTAAAGTACTCGAACCGTCGAAAAGAACATTATGATAATGAAAACAAACACGATATTAAACTGTAAGAAAATAATTTCTATTAGATCTACGACCCGTGAAAACCGAAGGCTTTTTCTATACTACTACATAGGTACATAATTGAGAAAATTATTTTATATTCATATCACTCGAATAAACCTTTCCATTTTTGAATTGACATCGATTTTTCAGTCTCCAAAATCAATTAAATACCGTCACGCCATTATTTAATGATAATAATAGCCGGGAACACGTCATACGCGGTTATCTAACTAGCTAGCTAGGATTCCCTGTGCTATGGGAACCGGAGATTGGCATACATCCTTATATACGTTTAAATATATACAGACATATAGATATTAAGCACCCAGACAAAGAGCAAACAAAACCGTTCATCACACGAATGTTGGCCCGATAGGGGAATCGAACCCACGAAACTCGGCCGAGGAGTTTGAGGCGATAACTACTTCACCGCAATAAATTCTTCGAAATTTAAAAAAAATAAAGAATACCGACTTCAACGAAATAAAATTACAATATCATCAATGTAGCAGTCGAAGTCAATTAAATAGGCATCGTTAAGGATAACTCAAAAACTACCGATCAGATCTTAATAAAACTTAAATAGGAACATATGATAAGCACTAAACCTTTCAAAAAAAGAATCATCAAAATCGGTTCACATAAAAAAAAGTTCTGAGGTAGCACGCATAAAAATAGATAAGTTGAATTGAAAACCTACTCGCGTTTTTTTAAGTCGGTTAAAAGCCGCGTTTACTTAATTTTCTTCACAACTACTTCAGTCGTCGACTACAATCAGGTACAATAACAGCATATTAAAAAGAAACAAATAAATAAAAAAACTGAATCAGCACATATCTGCAAAAAACGAACTATAAACTATGTATTAAGATTTTCGAAAGAGATTCTTTATGTAACGCTGTATGTTATTAATTGTAGTTTAAGAAGTGGGACATACGCGCATGCGCAGAGGTCGTGAATCTGCGGCCCGCTTCAACGATTCAAGGGACCCGCAGCCTAATCCTAAACCTACTTTGTACCTTTCCAATACGAGAGAGCGCATACCTGAAAGACTACGGTTACAAATGGCCAAGGAAACCAGTGATGTAAGGCACATAGCACAATTAACCTACAACTAAACCAATATTACTAATTACAATTTGAAGCAGGATGGCGTGTGGCTGAAGAACACCATCATCATTCATCATTATCCTGCCCTTCTCCCAGTCACCTGGGGTCGGCGCAACATGTTTTCTCCTTCCATACTCTTCTATCATATACCAATTCTTCGCTCACTCCCTTCTTACCCATATCGTCTTTCACGCAATCCATAATTAATCCATAATGAAGCAACATCTTAATTTGTAATTCATTCCGGAAATGGGTAGTACGCGTTCAAGTCATTTCGGGGAGCATATTATGGATTAACACAGTAGAGATGAACTTAGTTTCCCTTAATACTTATTGCGGTCAAAATAAGTATATGGGATCATCTCGTACAATTAGGGAGTAATATGATCTTAAGAGCCCAGAGATGGAGGCAGTGCACCACGCCGAAGATGGATATGTATTATTAAAAAGAAAGTCTTCTAACGGGAAGAATAAATCCGGCGATTTCCTCCGCACACTAATAAGTATTTTTTTACTTTTTTTATTACTTTGTTTACAATGACGCAAACTATGTAGATACATAAATAGATGTTAAATGCCCAGACAAAGAAACATGCACTGTTCAAAACACGTATGTTGCCTGCAGTGCGAGTCGAATTCACGACTCTCGATCCAAAAATCAAGGGGCGCGGGGAAAGCAGGCGTATAGAAGATATTCCAAACTATTTAAGTTTAAAAGATATATAATTATCTTCAAACATACAATTCGATCGATTAGTTCATTGTTAAAGTTCGTATCTGTGAAATTTTCTGCAGTGATAACTTGTTATGAGAAGTAAAGCGCATCGTTACGTAACGCGTTACGGCGCCAGTCTATCTAGCTTCCCTTTCTCTCACGCATACGACATCGGTAGGCATTGAGAACGTATGTAACTCCTAATTATTGATATATATCTTGCAATTTATGTTACTTTCCTTACATTATCATTTGATATGTGCAAAATGAAGGTAAGTAAAAATCTAAGCTTTTCTCAAGTTAAACAATTCCAATATTAAATAGTAATTTAAGTTATCACTTCACACTTCTGTCGGTGCATCCCGAGACGCACATGTTTTTTTTTTAATTGACTCACGCAATTCTTTCCATATCTCTGTTCTTTCTCGTTTCAATAAATGCCTCAAGTAGGTATACCTGTTAGGGATTTCATTTTCTTTGGTCAATACAAAGCGTTGGAGGTAGACCTTATTGGGACAGTACGCGACCGAGCCAAGTTCTTACTCGGTCGACTGTCCCATTAGTGTCCCATGATTTACAAGCGAAGTAAATTGTCCCTTCATAGCAAGGTGACACTTTACAGGACTTGCATACGTTCCGTCATGACCTATGCAAGTGTAGTGTTCGCTTACGCGACTCGTACACATCTTAACTCTCTCCACGTCATCCAATCCAGTTTCTGCGGGATAGCCGCCAGAGCAAAATGGTATGTGAGGAATGTAGATCTTGACGACGACCTAAATCTAAAACCGATACAAAAGTATCTTATGGAAGCGTCAGAACGCTACTTTTAAAAAGCGACGCGACTCGATAACCCTCTTATTGTGGCTATCGCTAATTACATATCCGACCCAAGCGACGGAGTAAAGCAAAGCTGCCGTCGTCCAATATATGTCTGGTCGCATCCCCCGGATCCATTCTCGGTGCTTTTAAGCTTCTCAAGCACCGGTCATCGTCCTCGTCGAACTCGTCGATTAGAGTTCGAAGTACGAACTAGACCATAGACACAACCCACTGAATTTCTCACCGGATCTTCTCAATGAGCCGTAATTCCGATCCGGTGGTAGATTCAGCGAAGCACTGCTCTTGCTAGGGCTAGTGTTAGCAATTCTCGCAGATTGAGCCCATGAACGCACCTATTGGTCCGTTCGAAGTTGGAATAGCCCCTTAGGCTAACAACGATTAGGTAGGAAAAAAAGTCGAAGATCGACCGTGAGATCTCCCGTCATTTCACCGAACAAAATAAGAATTCCTAGTTTATATATTTACGTGATACATAATATCAATACTAAAGTAATAACGTAAACGATATCATAGGTAGTATATTTCACGTATAGCCTCGGAGTGGGTACCGATTTCTCTAAGTTAATACGTGCCTACTTAGAATTGGTCCCGAAAAATTATAACCATAAAAAGATTAACGTTTTCGTTTATATTCGTCGTCATCAGGAATAAAATTTAATTAATATAATGGAAAGTAGAAATGTGTGTGTTTTGTAATTAATAATAACGATGTGCAAATAAATAATGTGATAAAGAGGAAATTAACGGCGAAATGGAAGACAAACAATTGGCTTTGCGAGAGGGAGACGACAGCGGTAGGCAGCGGCTTGGCTCTGCCCCTGGCATTGCTGAAGTCCATGGGCGACGGTAACCACTCACCATCAGGTGGGCCGTATGCTCGTCTGCCTACAAGGGCAATAAAAAATTAAAAAAAAGACATTTCGCATCTAACAATGAATATTTTTAACTCTGTGAGGAGAAACTAGACTAAACTTCTTCCGAATACCCTATTTCAGAATAAAAATAGATAATAGCTTAATATTTTATAGGACGTTTGACTAATTTTACAACACTTTACGGTAAAGGCATGTAATATAAAACTTCTTTTTGCTATTTTTCAATACGTTTGTCCGATAATGCTAAATACCCGGGATGTCTTGTAAGCTTGAAATAACTTGACTTTGTTAATACTCTACTAGACTCCTAGTTTCAGAATACTGATAAGAGATGTCGCTACACGAACATAAAGTACCTACCCAGTTTCGTTGTACTAAACCCGGGATTCTTAAACGGGTCCATGTCGACGATGACGTAACCTATTTTTTTTTAATTATAAACTATTTTGTATCAATATGAATCTTATCTATTATTTAGGAATCCCCGTGCTATCCTAAATTTGTTGAAAAAAAAAAGAAAAAACTACAAACAGAACAGCTTATCGACTAAAACGTCAGACGGCTGCGCGTGCACGTACTGTCCCACTAGATACGACAGTTAGGATTTTTAAAGAAATATCATTTCAGAGGTAAGTATCTTGTCTATTATTTGGGAATCCCCGTGCTAAATTAACTTAGTTGAGAAAAAAAAAACTACAAAAAGAACAGCTTATCGACTAAAACGTCAAGACGGCTGCGCGTGCACGCACTGTCCCACTAGATACGACAGTTAGGATTTTTAAAGAAATATCACTTTCGTACCTTGTCTATTATTTGGGAATCCCCGTGCTAAACTAATTTAGTTGAGAAAAAAAAAAACTACAAGAAGAACAGCTTATCGACTAAAACGTCAAGACGGCTGCGCGTGCACGCACTGTCCCACTAGATACGACAGTTAGGATTTTTAAAGAAATATCATTTCAGAGGTAAGTATCTTGTCTATTATTTGGGAATCCCCGTGCTAAATTAACTTAGTTGAGAAAAAAAAAACTACAAAAAGAACAGCTTATCGACTAAAACGTCAAGACGGCTGCGCGTGCACGCACTGTCCCACTAGATACGACAGTTAGGATTTTTAAAGAAATATCACTTTCGTACCTTGTCTATTATTTGGGAATCCCCGTGCTAAACTAATTTAGTTGAGAAAAAAAAAAACTACAAGAAGAACAGCTTATCGACTAAAACGTCAAGACGGCTGCGCGTGCACGCACTGTCCCACTAGATACGACAGTTAGGATTTTTAAAGAAATATCATTTCAGAGGTAAGTATCTTGTCTATTATTTGGGAATCCCCGTGCTAAATTAACTTAGTTGAGAAAAAAAAAACTACAAAAAGAACAGCTTATCGACTAAAACGTCAAGACGGCTGCGCGTGCACGCACTGTCCCACTAGATACGACAGTTAGGATTTTTAAAGAAATATCACTTTCGTACCTTGTCTATTATTTGGGAATCCCCGTGCTAAACTAATTTAGTTGAGAAAAAAAAAAACTACAAGAAGAACAGCTTATCGACTAAAACGTCAAGACGGCTGCGCGTGCACGCACTGTCCCACTAGATACGACAGTTAGGATTTTTAAAGAAATATCATTTCAGAGGTAAGTATCTTGTCTATTATTTGGGAATCCCCGTGCTAAATTAACTTAGTTGAGAAAAAAAAAACTACAAAAAGAACAGCTTATCGACTAAAACGTCAAGACGGCTGCGCGTGCACGCACTGTCCCACTAGATACGACAGTTAGGATTTTTGAAGAAATATCACTTTCGTACCTTGTCTATTATTTGGGAATCCCCGTGCTAAACTAATTTAGTTGAGAGAAAAAAAAAACTACAAGAAGAACAGCTTATCGACTAAAACGTCAAGACGGCTGCGCGTGCACGCACTGTCCCACTAGATACGACAGTTAGGATTTTTAAAGAAATATCATTTCAGAGGTAAGTATCTTGTCTATTATTTGGGAATCCCCGTGCTAAATTAACTTAGTTGAGAAAAAAAAACTACAAAAAGAACAGCTTATCGACTAAAACGTCAAGACGGCTGCGCGTGCACGCACTGTCCCACTAGATACGACAGTTAGGATTTTTAAAGAAATATCACTTTCGTACCTTGTCTATTATTTGGGAACCCCCGTGCTAAACTAATTTAGTTGAGAAAAAAAAAAACTACAAGAAGAACAGATTATCGACTAAAACGTCAAGACGGCTGCGCGTGCACGCACTGTCCCACTAGATACGACAGTTAGGATTTTTAAAGAAATATCATTTCAGAGGTAAGTATCTTGTCTATTATTTGGGAATCCCCGTGCTAAATTAACTTAGTTGAGAAAAAAAAAAACTACAAAAAGAACAGCTTATCGACTAAAACGTCAAGACGGCTGCGCGTGCACGCACTGTCCCACTAGATACGACAGTTAGGATTTTTAAAGAAATATCACTTTCGTACCTTGTCTATTATTTGGGAATCCCCGTGCTAAACTAATTTAGTTGAGAAAAAAAAAAACTACAAGAAGAACAGCTTATCGACTAAAACGTCAAGACGGCTGCGCGTGCACGCACTGTCCCACTAGATACGACAGTTAGGATTTTTAAAGAAATATCACTTTCGTACCTTGTCTATTATTTGGGAATCCCCGTGCTAAACTAATTTAGTTGAGAAAAAAAAAAACTACAAGAAGAACAGCTTATCGACTAAAACGTCAAGACGGCTGCGCGTGCACGCACTGTCCCACTAGATACGACAGTTAGGATTTTTAAAGAAATATCACTTTCGTACCTTGTCTATTATTTGGGAATCCCCGTGCTAAACTAATTTAGTTGAGAAAAAAAAAAAACTACAAGAAGAACAGCTTATCGACTAAAACGTCAAGACGGCTGCGCGTGCACGCACTGTCCCACTAGATACGACAGTTAGGATTTTTAAAGAAATATCACTTTCGTACCTTGTCTATTATTTGGGAATCCCCGTGCTAAACTAACTTAGTTGAGAAAAAAAAAAAAACTACAAAAAGAACAGCTTATCGACTAAAACGTCAAGACGGCTGCGCGTGCACGCACTGTCCCACTAGATACGACAGTTAGGATTTTTAAAGAAATATCATTTTCAGAGGTATCTATCTTGTCTATTATTTTGGAAATCCCCTGTGCTAAACTAATTTAGATGAGAAAAAAAAAACTACAAAAAGAACAGCTTATCGACTAAAACGTCAGACGGCTGCGCGTGCACGCACTGTCCTACTAGATACGACAGCTTGTGCGCGTACTGACATGGCGCCGGCACGCGCACCGTCCCCGGCCAGTTGTAGTACAAGTGACACATCTTGTACGTCAAACGCTGACACTGGTCCGGGGTGATCCCGCTGTCGTCGTAGACCACCACGTAATGGGTCGGGGTGACAGTGCCCTGGGTCACTTTCTGCGAGACGATCAGGAAATCGTACCTGGAATCGAACGAATACGACTTAGATTATTTTTTAACTTTTATTTGTCTACTAGCGACCCGCCCTCTCTTCGCTTCGGAAACTGTGATTTATTATTGATTTCTCCACTATTTAATGGGTGTTATTATACATATAAACCTTCCTCTTCAATCACTCTATTTATTAAAAAAACCGCATCAAAATCCGTTGCGTAGTTTTAAAGATTTAAGCATACATAGGGACAGAGAAAGCTTTTTACCTCTTTTTAAGAAAATTGCGCGGACGGTGGAGTATAAAAAGACAATGCCCAAAAGTGGGCCAACTTTATGTCTAAACTATTTGTACTTGAAAATGCCTTATTTTTTCACGTTGTTTAGTTTATGTATCAACATTTTTTTCAACCTGGCATTGTTTTACATAAAAATAACTACTTATTTACATAATTACTTTTTGATAACATCCCAAAACTGAGTGCCATAGTTTTTTAATTCGCCAATAGGCAAATGGCTTAGCCCATAGAGCCTTATAGTAAACCTTTAAGCTGCCAAACGAAAGAGTTGTCTGTGACTTGAACAACAAATTAAAAAAAAATAGCTAATGGTTATAATTCAGACTTTTTAGTTTATTTTTGTTCAATTCAATACTTATATATTGTAATAATAATTATTACTTAAAACCATGAATTATTTAATATTTTTAGATATTATTGATTCCATTAGTAAAAATCTCAATGGCCTACCATTACTCTATTCTTATTATATATGATCAGAGAGTTTTGGCAGCAACTGTGGCTAACATAGCAGTGAGTGTTTTTTTTTTTTTCTTTCAAAATAAAAGGTCTGCCGAAATTCACGCTCACTCAATGTGCTATTCATCGAGTTGACGTCAAACTCCCAAAAAGCAATAAAAAGAGATACACTGGCTTTTTATTGACATAAAAAAATATAACTACGACAGACTAGGCTGTATAGGCTACGCTCTTTGCCTGCTTGTTGGCGGCTTCCGGATTTAATTTCATTTTACTATTATTATGAGGATATAATAACAATAAAATGTACGTAAGGGCTTATTTCTAGCAACATTAACCACAATTAACTTATTTAATACTGTAAATAATGATGAGAACGATTATTGATTTCGAAGAAAACAATTAACAACTTAATTTTAGCTGCAGAAAAAAACAGATTTCTCTTAAACCTGGGTGAGAATATAAAAATCGTTTTCTGAATATGAAACGATATTTCTTTGTCTATCAAATTAAGTTAAAACCATCATGACCCGACAACTTTTTTTAGGGGCCCAAACGCCCTTAGAAAATGGGCATTGTCCTTTCCCACACTTATAGAGAACATAGAGAAGAAGTGCAGATGCTAATATTTTTTTAAATTATGCACCAAAAATATGTACATTAAATCAATAAAAAAAACATTACACACACTGTATTTGACACAACACTAGATATTTTATACTCTGCGCTTATTGCCAAACTTTTGTTATTCTTTAAGGTCTGTTGTCAAATTGAGAATATATTAATATTGTTTGTCTTTAATATTATTTGTCTAGAGTGTAGCCTTGGCAATATCTGTGATTAGAAATATAAATCTTTGACAATAAAACCATGACATGTGATGAGACGAAATGAAAATGAGGTTGGTAAGAGAGTGTTGACTATGAATATGTAAGGAAATAAAGGAAGAGGTAGGCCTAAGAAGAAATGGATGGATTGCGTGAAAGACGATATGTGTAAGAGGGGAGTCAGCAAAGAAATGGTATATGATAGAGGAGTATGGAAGGAGAAAACATGTTGCACCGACCCCAGGTGACTGGGAGAAGGGCAGGAGAATGATGAATTAGCATGAAGTGTAAACAATATGAATAATAAAACTGACCAGTCCCGTCTCGTTATACAGTGATCGACCACGGTCCCGGGGTTCGGATTGTCGTAGCCGTCTCTCGACTTCAGGAAGATCCTTGTGTTGATACGTTTTTGTACGACAACATAGGTCAGGGTGGGCTGGTAGTTCGATCCCAATATCGTGAAGCAAATCTTCATTTGAGGTATCTCGTACTGCTGCAATAACTTCAGCTGCCCGTCGCCTACACCGTCTCTGTTGAAGAATCATTGTAAAAATCAATGGAATTCAATCCAATACATTAGTCTTACATCTGTTTTCGCAATCTGTCTTCCCCCGCCTATTTCTGCCGTGAAGCAGTAATGCGTTTCGGTTTGAAGGGTGGGGCAGCCGTTGTAATTATACTTGAGAACTTATATCTCAAGGTGGGAGGCGCATTTACGTTGTAGATGTCTATAGGTTCCGGTAACCACTTAACACCAGGTGGGATGTGAGCTCGTCCAACGACTCAGCAACAAAAAAAAATTTTTTTTTAAAGTGTTATAAGCTGGAACACCAATGGGTAGTGATCAATGGATTTCAACAAAACATTTATCATAACATGTCAGATTCATTAAAAATAACTATTTCTATATAGCACAAAGCATTGTTTTATATTAGAAATATGCAGAATTGGCTCACACTATACTTATTAACTTTGCCAACATAATATAATTCCAGTGAATCACCACAAATCACAATTATACTCAAACTACAGTTTCTTCAGTAAATATTACTGTCGAAGACTAGCCCCAACCGATTACCTGTATATGATGATCCTGTCCGGAAGCTGTCCGTTTGATCTCAAATAATGCGTTAACGCATCAACGAGACAACATTTCAAGCCATCAACTATTTCTTGACCCTTCTCTTGGAAGATCACCTTCGAATACCAAAGCGTCATGCTTTGATTATACGATGCTACAAAACCTGTAATAATTAAAAATTACAAGTTTTTGAATGAATAAATGAAGATTTTTGTTTTTGGAACAAAGTTCCTTATGGGACAATGCGGAGGGGTACCCTAACCGGGAAAAAACGTCCGTAACGTAAGATTTTTATTAGTAATGCACACATTGTACGACTTAACTTTTAATAACGTTCCAAAAATAGAATATCTTTTTAACATTCATTGACCACGATCTCAGAGGGTTCGTTTGCGCAATACACTAACTCTTATGCAAACAACCGTGAATGAAGTGTATCACAATAAGTTCGCACGTTACCGAATGACCGTGGGTTGTTGCGAAACCTCCAGTTTTATTTTCTTTATACCTCGAATAGAACTTAAAATTAAGATTTTTATAATAAGGAACTTCGTTCCTATCCGGTGTCCCACGACACCACAAATCTTTTTTTATTCTAGTTTTAATGAGACTTCGATCACCTTAAGTGACTATACCAGCCTGTAAGATAACAGACATTTTATAGAGAAGAACAAAGAAAACAATATATGTAAAGGTATTGGCCTGTACAGTTCAATACAAGTTCAGCCAACCAGCAGTTCATCGGATCGCCACAGACACTTACTGTGCCCATATATCTGGATCTCAGGTCTGCGTTCCTGTCACGCTCTAACATCACCAGATGAAACTTAAAGTAAACTTTACAAGTAAACACTGAGTACTTCAAATTTATATAAATATACAAACCGTACTCGCCCGCTTCGCTGGGCATTTGAAATTAACATTATTATTTACTGTCATTATTATTAGGGAGTCCCAACACTCAGATAAATATTAGCCTATCCATTAAGTACATGTATTTTCTACATGGATACCGAGTTTCAAGTCAATCGGATGCACGGTTCAGTAGTTATAACGGAACATCCGTAAAAACCACTGTAGATTTATATACATATTAGTATAGATAACTCAGTTTTCAGAAGGACAGCTTAGCGTTTATAGTGCACTCACTGCAAACGCTCCGGTTCCTCCTGGACGGGTCGTGATACGAATCGATGCCAACAATCATTGCGCTTTTAAACGGTATACTGATGCTCCAAAGCGTGCCGCCCAGTTTGCAATTCAACTGAAGCAAAATCTTCTGCGTAATCGATCTGATCTTGTTCGTGTTCATTAACGTACGTGCGTTTATAACCTGTTGAAAATCATTTTTTTTTATTAATCTTCTAATAATAAAAAAATATTACTGGAGTCCGCGCGGGTAGGTGCCACCACCCTGCCTATTTCTGCCGTGAAGCAGTAATGCGTTTCGGTTTGAAGGGTGGGGCAGCCGTTGTTACTATACTGAGACCTTAGAACTTAAATCTAAAGGTTGGTGGCGCATTTACGTTGTAGATGTCTATGGGCTCCAGTAACCACTTAACACCAGATGGGCTATGAGTTAACCACCATGTAAGCAATAAAAAAAAACTCAAATATTCATTACTACTGAGATTTCGCAAAAAAAGTGTTGCCAGCATTACCTGTGAAGGCACGGGGTTGTCAGCACAACAAACTTTCTTTATGGCCGCATATCTGTCGTCTCTCTTCGTAGAACATATTGCAACGACTAATTGTACAGACGACGTTATGCACTTCTTCAATGCCAGTACGTACGTATCTGTTCTATCATTGGCGAGGGGTACCAATTCAGCGTCAGAAACCATAATACCCATTGGACGACAATTTCGTTTGAGTGTACTAAGAAAGTCCTGTGAATCAATACAAAAAAATGACTTCAAAAGTAGTATATTTAAAAAATTATTTAAACAATTCGGCTTAGACTGACAAAAGTGTGCTTAATGTTGTTATGACTCAAACCAGAAAAGAAACAAAAACCGATTAATCTATTTATTATAACTAGTAGTCCCACTATAGTTGAAATTATAAGTTTAGACATTATTACGGTTCTATTATATTTATATTATCTCTATTATACTTCTGTTATCACAGATTTCGCCAAGACTACAATATGGACAAATTACATTAAAGACAAACAATATTAATCTATTCTCAATTTGACCAGATTTTCAAAATAAACACAGTATATGTGTGTATATGTGTTGTGTCAAATACATGATAGTGTGAGTAATGTTTTTTTTATTGATTTAATATAATATTATTAAAACATAATTTTAAAAAATATTAGCACTATGCACTCCTTCTCTATATTCTCTATAAGTGTGGGAAATTTCATACTCCTCCGTCCGCGCAATTTTCGTAAAAAGGGGTACAAAGTTTTTGCTTCACATATTAATATATAGATAGTTGTGTGTTCGAGTTTCCTCTAACTTTGATATGAAAAACAGACAGCAGTCTAGCTTATCTGGGGTTTTTTTTTTAAAAAATAATCATATATAGATTTAGAAATCGGTAAAGGCAATTGCATACATTTGCATGCATGCAAAAATGCATACATTTCAATATCTTTTTCTAATATTGGTCAAGCAATTTTCTTCATTTTAACATGCTTTTATTAGGTCGACCTGTATCCATCAATCTAACATTACAGAATCTTTTGTATTTCAAATGGATTTACATAGCTAAGAACAAGTAGTTCCAACATTGCCTACCAATATTTCAATTCACTCACCATAGCAACCTGCTTATCCCTCTGAGTGAACAACAGAACCCATCTCATGATATCCACAGCTTGCATCACACTGTGTTTAGTCACCTCAGAGTTCCACTCTGCATTCGGTTTGCCGGGAACTCTAACATTGTCTCCAAAATACAGTGTCTCTGGTGGCAGGGTACGAGCTGTTAGGTTCACAGTTTCCGGTGCTATACTGAGACCCCAACCCGCTAGACGACTCTTGGCAGTTTCGTTTTTCATTACACTTTCTATGTACTAAGGTTTAATAAAAAAAAACATACTATTAAATAATCTCACTTGGTAGGTAGGGATAGGTTTTTTAAAATAGCAACCTCTATTAAGATAGAAACCTCTAATAACATCCTCTATTAAGAAGTAATTGAAGACATGAGTGGATGAAGGGGTTAAGTACAATTTTTTAGATTTTTGAGGTTTTACACTGAATGAAGGTGTTATGTGCCTATAAGCCATATTAGACCTTAAAACTCCGGGTTTAAAGGCTATTTTTAAAAACTGCATGTGATGAAACTCCTTCAGAGAATTTAGGAAGAAAAGTACAAGAACAAAAGTTTGTTGCCCGTTTTCTCAAAATTAACAAATTGTATCATACCCCCCTCATCCACTCATGTCTTCAATTGTGTATTACAGCTAAATACAGGCACAATACTTTTTGTACTTTTAAATATCTAAATAACAATTTATCCATTAAGACTGAATCAACCCAATCAAATATGTTTGAAGAAATTTTTGTTTTAGATACTTTTTAAAAGTCAATCAATTTAAGATATCAAGATAATACCTTCTTAAAAGCGGCATGACGCTGATTTGGAGTGATCCTCGTGTAAGTAGCTACATCTTTCATTAATCTAAAGTTACTGCGTTGATCATCTGTTAAACCAGTCAATTGACATAACTCCGGAATGAGGCATATCATGAAATCCGTTGGAGTGTCTGATCCGGGCATACGTTTTGTGTCTCTGTAAAATTATCACAAATCGATGATTACTTTACTTCATTTTGGTTTAACTAATTATGATTTGATTTAAAGATTAGCGAATGTCTAAATAGGCCGAAAATTCAAAAAAAAAACTACCTTGAAATGAGTAAGGGTTGATCCCAGTCCATTATCTCGATACCATAATTCTTCTTATAATAATCTATAAAACTAATCTGTACAGTTTCGCCTTTCTCTGTTTTCTCAAATGTTGATCTCGGACTCATTTTATCGTCAATTGTATCAACTCTGAAAAAATGATTAATCAATGATATTTATAAAAATTGAATTGCTGTTCGTTAGTCTCGCTAAAACTCGAGAATGTTATGTCTGTGCATCTGCATAAATCAAAATAAATGCCTTGAACGCTTCCTCATCATTTTGACTAAGCCAACAACTCACCTAAACAATTTCTTGTTATAAGTAGTCATAACAGAGGCTCCTATTAGTATATCTGTCATCTTACGTTTCCAATTAGCTCCTTCAGTTTGCACAACCTCTTTGATCAGAGAGAGAACGGTTTGCGTTCGTAATACACGATGCGTCGAATCTAATGTTAACATCAGACCGCCTTCGTATTCGTCTACTGCTGTTACGTATCTAAAATAAAATTATTATATTTTGTATCATTAATTAAATTAGATTTTTTTCAACCTCTATTGCACCTTTTTCATATCGATGGGTCATTATTTAAGTGTTATTGTTTACAGGGTGGTATTAGTTTAAGCGACATTTTTTGAAACTTTACAGGAGGACGATTTAATGTTTAAAATTTAGAAAAAATATCATAACAAAAAATTTAGAGAAAAATATCTTAACAAAAAACTTCAAAAAACTTAATTGAAGTTTAATTAAAACATCGAATTGTTGATACTAATACCAAATAAAATGTGCCTTTAATTACAAAGATAAGTGTCGTGTATTAAGCGAAATGTCGCCTTTCACCCCTTGATAATAATTAAATAAATAAGAAATTTTCCAAATAGAAAAAATAAATTTGAACACACTAATATTTTAATCCAAACAAATTTGCAATGAAAAATATAGTTCTCGCATTGATCAAATTAGAAAATGCTTAAAACACATAGCAAAACAGAAAGAAAATCTTTAGGGAATGGATGGTAAGCAATGACTCTTTTAAGATGTTTCGGTAAGCATTTTGAAAGTTTCAATTTCTTTTATAAAATTTAATTGTTTCACATCAAAATATGAATTTTGCCTTCGTGAAATATACGTAATATTTTATTATTATTTATCATATTAATTTATATAAAATTAATAATCGATTACCCAGGCCAAACTTCTAATTTATGCTGAGGTATCTGTATGGCTGCGTGCTCATTGTAATGTTGGCGTCCGAAGCGAATCAATTTCAAATCCTTCATTATACATTTGAACATCACATTGTATATGTGAATCATTTCGCTCAAACGACGTGTGCGACGAAATATAATCTAGATGAAAAGAGAAATTAATAAAATTTAATAATGATTTTATAACACTGCTATCTCGAAGCCACGCCACATTAGTATCTAATTCATCATAATGAAATACATGATGATAATTTACGAAATACATCATTTTATCTATTTTATTTACTATATTATAATTTATATAAAAAATAAAAGAATGAAGTGAACTATCTACTGATATTTCAGACTATTTGTCATTCAAAACAACCAAAGAATGAAGTTTTTTAGTATAGTTTTGGTGTTAACTAAAATTTCATGGCAGTGTGGAATATTTTCATATGTATTTATAACCATGTGAGAGCATTCCCCTTTTTTATTATTGCCCTTGTAGGCAGACAAACATACGGCCCACCTGATGGTGAGTGGTTACCGTCGCCCATGTACTTCAGCAATGCCAGGGGCAGAGCCAAGCCGCTGCCTACATTATTTATATTAACGTAATAAACATTACAATAATTGCATTTATCTAAAACAGTGACAGATGTCTAAAATAATGAGAGTAATAGGAAACATCAAAAAAGTAAATTAACCCTTTTCACTCGAGTGATGATTGCAAGAATCATCACCATTTTGTTTGGTGTGAAAATTAAATGCACAATGTTGCAAACTTTATTATACAGGGTGGCCCATAAGTCCTTTGATATGAAAAAAAAATTATTAAAATAAAACTAATTACATTATGAATTAAATTTTTATTTACATAAAAAGCTTAAAAAACGGGAATTATTTTTTGAAAATAACATCTCCTAAATGTAATCCGTTGCGATCACGGCACTCTTGCAAACGACGTCTAAAATTGTCGATGACTGCGCGGCACGTCACTGCTGAAATGCTTGTCATTTCTCTGCGGATGTTTTCTTTTAGGGCCTCAATTGACCGCGGGTTTGTGTCGTATACTTTAGCCTTAAGGTAGCCCCACAAAAAAAATTCCATCGGGGTCAGATCTGGACTACGTGGAGGCCAGGAAATGTCTCCTCTCTTAGAGATAACTTTGCCAGGAAAAAGTTGACGGATAACGGGCATAGCAGTGTTAGAGGTGTGAGAAGTGGCCCCATCCTGTTGAAACCACGTCCTGGCATTAAAGCCTGAAAAGTTTTGCAATTCTGGTATGAAAAACTCTTCGATCATAGCCACATATCGCTCCGACGTAACAGTAACTGCGCGCCCTCTGCCATCCTCAAAGAAGTAAGGCCCTAGGATACCATGGGCTGACATAGCGGCCCAAACAGTCACTTTCGGACTATGTAAGGGCTTCTGATGCTTAAGTTTTGGATTGATGGGGCTCCAATAGCGGCAATTTTGTTTACTAACATGCCCGTTAAGATGGAAATGAGCCTCGTCAGAGAACATTATGTTATTGAAGGAAGTAAACCGATTCAACATTTCATTCGCATAATTTTGTCTTTGAATACCGTCAGTTTCCTTTAATTCTTGAACCAACTGAATTTTGTAAGGGTGCATATGTAAATCTTTCTTCAAATTCCGTTGTAACGATGTCCTGGATACGTTTAATGCTCTGGCGCGCTTACGAGTTGACTGTGTCGGATTTTCGCGAATAGACTGTGTCACTGTGTCTATGTTTTGTTCCGTACGTGACGTCCTTGGGCGACCCAACCGCGGTTTATCTAACGTCGAACCGGTCTCCTCGAACTTAGCAACCCAGTTCTTAATCGTTTGAAGAGTTGGAGTGTCGTCAAAGTTGTGTAAACCTTTGTGTTCTCGAAATTTACGCCGCGCAACGGTTGCCGAATTGTCGTTTTTATAAAACTCGCGCACACAAAACGCACGGTCCGCTCCGGTAAAACGCTCCATCGCGACTAAATTCCCAGAAACCGAAGTTACTCCCCCCGCTTCCCCTGCACCGCTCACGCGCGCCCTGTTCGTTTTATTCAAATTTTACTTTTCAAAGGACTTATGGGCCACCCTGTATTTATGTTATTTTATTTGATGATTGATATTTTTGTTTTTAATATCTGTTCTTGTTGTTTGTAATTAAATCATATGGTGAGCGATACTTCACTCACCTCTCGAGTGCAAAGGGTTAATCTATAAATACTTACAGAAACGTTTACTTTGCTTTGGTCATATGGGTTTGTAGATACTAAATTACGGACTGCATCGGGCAGTTCGTGTGGCACGTAGAGGGTGGTACCATCGAATGTTTTCTCCTTAAAGTATTCAATGTGCTCTGAAAAAAAAGACAAAAGAATATTCAATTTCTCTGCAGTAATTTCTTCAGTTTTATTTTTTTTATTTCCCAGACGGGCGAACGAGCTCGTAGTCCGCCGGTTTGTAAGCAGTTACTCATAGATATTATAGATCACTATAGGAGCTCATAGATATTAACAACATGAATGCCACCTCCCATCATGAAACATGATGTCTAAACCTCAATTACGTAGTACAATAACATTGTCCCAGTGTTTAATACTATATTTAAAATAAATCTTTCCCAATGGTAAAATTTTTGAACATTTTGTCTGTTATTGCATGTAGCTTCGTTGTTTGTGTGATAAAGAAATAACAATATGTTTATTCATTAATCAATTTTGCTCAATGTAAAGAGATTTTAGACAACCAAAAACAGATAATATAATTACCATTGAGCAATTTGAATCGCAAATGCTTATAGTCTTGATCTGGTTCAAACTTCACTTCATACTCAAAAACAATGTTCTCTTTGAAATTGAGATAAATGTAGTTACAGGTCACTTCTATAGGCACACCCGTTTCACCTTTCTTTACGACTGGAGGAGTGTCTTTCACCTCCCTCTGGAAAATATGGTTTTTTTAATTACTGCTTACAATTTTTTTTTATTGCTTAGATGGGTGGACGAGCTCACACCCCACCCGGTGTTAAGTGGTTACTGGAACCCATAGACATCCACAACGTAAATGCGCCACCCACCTTGAGATATAAGTTCTAAGGTCTCAAGTATAGTTACAAGGGCTACCCCACCCTTCAAACCGAAACGCATTACTGCTTCACGGCAGAAATAGGCAGGGTGATGGTAGCCACCCGCGCAGACTCACAAGAGGTCCTACCACCAGTAAAAGCTAACAAGCTAAATGAAATAAAGTACATATATAATTTTAATCACAAAAATCATGTTCTAACTTGTTTTAAAAAAAATAAGGATAGATTTTTGTATTTAGAGCATTTTGTTTATCAGTCAATTATGCTTACGAAATACTTGTTCTTGGCAACTGAAGATGTCTGTGCTGAAACTGAAGTTTCAGACATTTTTTCAGTCAAATCTTTAATATCGCTTTGTGCACTGCTCGTTACTTGACTGCTTGCTACTTGACTGCTTGCTTTTTGACTGGCTTGCCTGAAATAATAAATTGCGATTTTTCTACAATAAAAAACACTCAAAAAATATATATACCTAATACATTACAATTCAGTTTTACAAGGAGTTATATTCTAGATAATTTTTTTTAAAGACAATTCTTCATTTTTTGATTATTAACAATAGAATTTGATTAAAAGCTTACAAATATTTATGTGACATATACATATTATTATGATAAATAATGCATATTTTACTGCAAATTCGGGGCTTGCGAGATAAGGTGCCCGGTACATTCTAGAGATGCGACTGTGCTGGTATTCAAACCCCAGAGATAGGTATCATTTTTTCTGATGAAATGCATAAATAGCAAATGTGCACAAATAACTTCCACCAAGGAATGACATTATGTAATAAGAATCAAACCCAGAAAAATTATAATTTCGTAATTACTGATGATAGAACGTTTTTTGAGCTTTCACAGTTGGTTACCACCACCCTCCCTATTTCTACCATGAAACAGTACTGCGGTCCAATTTAAAGGGTGGGGCAGTTATTGAACTATAAACTGAGTCTTAGTAGTTAGATGAGTGTCGGCATTTGCGTTGTTGATATCTATAGGCTCCAGTGACCATATAATACCAGGTGGGACATGAGCTTGACTGCGAATCTCAGCAAGGCATCAGGTATTGAAAGATTAAGGTTTAACTTTTGAGATTATTACTTTCATAGGACTATCGAAATAAGTACAAGATGTTTATTGGTTTTTCAATACAATCATTATAATTTGACACTATGCTATTAATTTCATTTTTAATAGTAAGAATTGATAGGTATGGTGCGAAATTATTAACATAAATACATACATATACCAAGGCATATTTGTGATTTTAATGTTTTTTTTTAATAATATTTATGATATAAAAATGTATTAATTAAACTCACAAGTTCTGAAGCAATTTGAATCCACGTCCAGTTCCAGCTGTTGGTGCAGAAGTTGATGAAGGTGGCACAAAAATTGCTGAAATAAGGAAATGATAATTAGTTCACTTTCATATCCCATACCCTCATGGATGAAATTGAGACGGCTTGTATTTGGAAAAAAATACATATTTGACTAGATGTAGATCACTCATCTGGTGAATTGAACACTTGGACATGAGATAGGAGTTAATTACATAGACTAGCTAGCGACAAAAAAAAAGTATCTTCACATCATGTCTGGATAGGTAATTTTCTAACTCTTATTTCATGTTTGGTAATGCTAACAAGTGTGTTATTTTATTTATTTATATAATATATTTTGTACACACAGCTGTTAGGAGAAAAACGACAATAAGGATAAAGAGTACAAGGGCACTACTTATTTCATATTGAAATCTCTTCCAGTAGGCCCGCAAAAGGAAAGAAGAATTAGGAACACAAACCTAGTGCATACAGTAAACATTACATATAATAATATATACATATTACAAGATACAAAACAATTTATATACATAAAAATACACACACACACACATATATATATATATTTTACTACAAAGGATGCTGTGAGTACTTAATTGAAATTTCCGCTATATACCTGGAGTTGTGGAGCCTGGTTTCTGCTGCATTTTAGCCAGCATCAATGCTGCTGCGCGTCCTCTACCGCCTATACTCACTCCTGACTAAAAATATTTTAAGTATCTTTTTATTTTTTATCAACGCTAATAATTGGAGCATATCGTTAGCAACAAATCAAAGTTGATTACAATCATTAATAGTTTTTCTATAAACTATATAAAAATAAAAATATCACAGGACTAAAATTTTATCAGAAAGAGAGAACATATAAAAATGGAAAACAGATATGACTATTCCTGTTGAGTTCAAACTTTGACCATATATATATAGAATTGAAGCTAATGAGTTTGTCCCTATTAGAAGACATTATTTTTCAGTGAATATATTGAATTCTTTAATGAAATTTACTTAACCATATTTTTAGAGAATCACACATAAAGAGCATTTAATTGATAACTTTTCAGTAAAGATTTCAAATCAATCATAACCCTGACAGAGCATTTTTAAAGTAATTTCTTATTCACTGCAGTCAGAGCTGTAAATAAGAAATTACTATTAAAAAGGCACCTAAAATATTACTACTTACAGTACTAGGAGTTGCACTTGCAATGGTACTTGGAGCTGTACTCTGTTCTGGTGTACTTTCAGGAGACTGACTCTCAGATTGTGAGGGAGAGTCCATCATTTGTGACTTCTTCAGTGCCTGTAAAAGGGCTAAGCTTCGCCCCCGGCCTTTGCCTGGGTCTGCCATCGCTAACAATCTCCAATAGCTACAAATAAATCATAACATTAAACAAATATCTCAATAATTGTTCATTAATAAAATTATTAAACAGCTTGCTTCGTTTTTAATGTTATTGATATTGTTTTATAAGTATGGTTATGTTAAATATTGTAAAAGTATACAATATTATTTGTGTACGCTTTCCAATTGATAAAATACAAAATGTCATGTGCAATACATCTTGATAAGTTGGGTAGTTATACGCAATTTAATTCACTTAATGCAATCCATTGTTAGGTTAAAACGTTATTTGTTATTGTTTTAATTGAAAAAATCAGTGGAGACATTTAGAAAACGTATTTTACTTTGCAACGAACCCACTAATGTTTTATGCTAAATAAGCGATTTCTAAGTTCGACTAAGGGCGCGCAATCATTCAGAGTATTTTTGAATAATATAATAACTTGAAGGCTTATATTTCTATACACCTACGGCTTTTAAAGTATACCTACCGGGATCACCTAAAAATACGGCTAGCAGACGTATCTGAATGTGGTAAAATTATTTAAATATCGATGAAGAAATGTTTGAAACTTCTTGGTTGCTAATAATATTTCAGCTTGCGCGAAGTTGTTTGACATTTTTTATTTAATTCGTCAAGTGGACAGGCAAAGGGCTATTATAGGGTTTCTTCGGGCTTAAACGTGTAATAAAAGTGGTTTAATAACTGTTTATCACGTGTAAAAGTACTTAATTGTGGGAAAATGAAACAGTCACTGGTTCCATGTGTTTTTCCAAAATGTCCAGCAAAGTCTTTGTAAGTAGCCACTATTTTATTAAGACTTTATTTTATCCTATATCATCTCTTACATATAACTTCATCCCTATTAATGTCTCAAATTCAATAACTTTCTTTCATTTCGTTCCAAATAATTTTGCATAAAACAGCACAAATAAAAGAAGTCTGTATGGTGCGATACTTTCGCCTTTCCAGTTGAAAAAATGAAGCTACTGCTACCTTGAATTTGACAAAGCATGTGTTAACTGTAGCGATGTGAACCGATTACAATTTCTGGCTCCGGTTTATTACCGGTTTTTTTCTCAAAAAACCGGTTTTTTAAAGGTATTTTTAGGTTTTTTCCATAAAGGCTAAATAATCACTAAATTTACGTGCAAACGAAGAGTTTTCTTCATACAATTAATTAGGTGAGCATATTTTATATGGGCTTTTAACGATCATATTAAATTATCCAATAATAAAAAGCTTTTTATTTTTGATCTAATACTATTGTATTAAATCAAAATTGTGATGCCAGAAGCATAGTTGGCCAACTGCGTCATCCAGAAGCCTGCTCCTACTGGATGTTAGCACGTACCCCGACGTCGAAAACAAACGTTGGGAAGGCACAGAAGTTGCTGGGACTGATAGGTATTTAAATGCTATTTTGTTTAAAGGCCTTAAATGACTATTGCTCATCCAAAAAGTGCCAGCAATTTCGGTGTGGTTTCCTATGGCGGCTTCAGTCTCAATATACATTCGCACTATATTCACTGCGGCCGCCGCGCCGTGGCGTTCGGAATAATGTAATGTACTGTTTTGTCAATGTAATGCACGGTAATTTGAGTCTGAAACACGGTTTTTAGGTAGCTTGTATATTTGATCTGGTAGCACTGGTATGAACTGTGAATGTCACACGTAATTAAAAACCGGTATTCTTAAATAAAAACCGGTGTTTATCGGTATGTTTCAAAACCGGTTTTTCTCCGGTTTTCTTCGAACCGGTTTACATCCCTAGTTGACTGTTGTTGACAATTGATAATTTCATCTTAAAATTTTATTTGTGATTTCACCAACTACTTAAATTCAAACACATTAACCATACTTGATTAATTTAAATAATTGATAATTAAAGGCAGATTTAATTTTTAAAATTTTTACTTGGCAACGTATTTTAATTACTATATTTCTTACTCTTACCAATTTACTTTGAAACAATAACATTAATATTGAATCGTTGCTGATAACAGTTTGATAACTTCAAATAACTTAAACAATTGAAACTATGCTACGAACGCCACTACGCTTTTTAAAAAGTAGTAAACAGTGCAACCGTGTACTATTCGCATCAACTTTACAAAGGTGAAATAAAAAAGTTATGCAATTGTACATAAATCATTAACTCCTTAATGTTTAATTAGCAGCGTTTATTATTTAAAAAGAAAATAGTTAAAAATCCAAAGGAAATGTAGTCTAGACTGAAACTGTGTCTTATCTTTCAGGCAGACAAGAAAGTACCATGGACTATCAGGTATTTTAAAGTCTGACATTCCACAAAAGAGTCCAGCTATTTTTGCATGCTTCCGTACGATGTTCATACAAACTCAAGACACACCAAATCCAAATAGCTTGAAGTTTTTACCTGGTACTAAAGTTCTGGAGCCGGGTCAAACTTTGGACTTTCCTAATATTGGAGCTGCACACTGCAGTCCACTTGGTAAGTCATTATTGTGTATTTGAATATAGGCTGGTTACACACCAGTATATCTTACTGGTGGTATGACATCTTGTGAGTCCGCAGGGGTAGGTACCACCACCCTGCCTATTTCTGCCATGAAGCAGTAATGCGTTTCGGTTTGAAGGCTGAGGCAGCCGTTGTAACTATACTGAGACCTTAGAACTCATATCTCAAGGATGTTGGTGACATTTACTTTGTACATGTCTAAGGGCTTTGGTAATCACTTAACACCAGGTGGGCTGTGAGCTCGTCCACCAATCTAAGCAATAAATAAAAAAGGCTTAAACTGAAAAGTGAAAAGTTTGCTAGTGGCAATAAGTTTTAAATCTATGCTCAAATATGTGTTTTGCACTAAAAGTTTCATTAAGAATGCACTGAGTAATTCTTGAGATTATCTTGGCCTCTCTGCCAAATCACCAATTGGTTTTAAAGAATGCAACAACATAAATGGCTGTGGCTCTATCTAGAACCCTGGATACTGAAATTTAGCCTTAAGAATGTTACTCCTAACGAGGTTCTTATTACAGTACAATTTTTTTTATCTTGTACTATAAAAACGAAACTACTATTTCTAAATACAAAAGACACTTAGCACCACATTATAGAAGAGACTAGTGAAAACTTTGAAATTTTGTTTCAGCCAAAATGTTATTCCGCATTGATGGAGTGAAAGCAGTCTTCTTTGGACCAGAATTCATTACTGTAACAAAACAGGACGATGATGTTGATTGGAAGCTATTAAAACCTGAAATATTTGGTACAATAATGGATTTCTTTGCCAGCGGACTGCCTGTGGTAACAGATGCTAAACCTTCGGGTGATACTCGTAAGTACTTTCATTCAAGTTATTTTAAAAACAAAGTGTAATTTTAATTCATGAAACTGTCCAATACTATATGTATAATTTTGTAGAATTCAAAATGCCTTGCCTTCCTTTTATAAGTTGAAGCCTTTTGAATCCATTTTGTAAGGAATAAATGTACTGAATTGGCTTTAATGTTCAATAGACTGCAGCGTAATTGATTTCTGAAGGTCGCTTGTTTATGTCTATGTTCTCCAGTTATTAACCACACACTCACCAGTTGTTGATCTTAAATTCTTCACCAGTGGAAACCAAAATAATTCAGAAGGATAATATCAAAAGCTGTCCAAACACTGACACATTTTTTTTTATTTCCATTGAAGGCAAGCAAGTTTATAGCCCATTGAATGGTGAGTGGTTTCTGCCACTTATGGGAATATGCGTAAGCAATGTCAGGGCTAAATACTCCAACACAAGTCCTGAGGTTAAATCGAATTGAACTAGTCTTACATGTCAATCTGTTAACTGATGAACAATACAGACTACAAGATGATGATAATGTCGTGAGAAAATAAATACAGAAATAGACATTGGGAGAAACAAGAAAGTGTGTAGGCTTATAGAGAAGGTTTTCACCCTTAAAAGGATAATTCTAAAATGACCAACAGCCTAACTCTTAATTTTAAATGTATTTATTACTCATCTATAAGCAAATAAAGCAGCATCCATCCAGTTATTTAATGGTAATGTCACTTGTGTATCATCACTACATAGTATAAAACAGTCGCTTTCTCTGACCCCATATCCCTATTAATGCTTAAATCTTTAAAACTACGCAACGGATTTTGTTGCGGTTTTTTTAATAGATAGAGTGATTGAAGAGGAAGGTTTATATGTATAATAACATCCATTAAATAGTGAAAAATCAATAATAAATTACAGTTTCCGAAGCGAAACGAGGGCGGGTCGCTAGTATATAAGTCAACAACACCTATTATAATTGTTATTATTTGGAATAATATAATTAAATGTCTACTAAATATGTAGGTAATAATTTTGGGGGAATGTTACATACAAATATGTTTAATTAAATAAAATAAAATAAAATAAAAGGAAACTGACATTGAAGTAACCACATTAAAGCATGAGGTAGAAGTCTTTATAGGAATGTAATACAGATACCACAATCTTCATACCAGAACACCAATATTTTGCAGCACAAATATTCAGGATGATGATGGCGATGTGAGATGTTTGTAGAAGTATTTACGTCTATGTATCTGGGCAGACAAGTCAAGCGAAACAGTACCAAGAATTAGGCAAATAAAAAATTAAAAAATACCATGTACTAAGTATATTGTTTCACTTACTTTTTGCTTTATTTGCATACTTTTCTAATTAACAGAGATAAACGAAGATGATGATGAAATAGTTCAGATGATAAAAGAATTGCTAGACACAAGGATTCGTCCTACTGTACAAGAAGATGGTGGCGATGTACTGTTTGTTGATTTTAAAGATGGAATCCTGAGGTTAAAGATGCAAGGATCATGCTCTTCTTGTCCAAGCTCTATTGTAACTTTAAAAAATGGGGTAAGGATCAGTTTTCACTATTTATTAATTAACAACAATAATAAAAAATTTAATATAAAAAGTCTACTAATCATATACCTAGTTCGTCTTATATGTATACATTTTTTTTTTAATATTACCCCTAAAGCTAACAATTAGTTTAAAAAAACAAAAAGAAAATCTAAAATGTCCTATGTGATTCATACAAATATTTTTAAAGGGTGTCTGACAAAGAGCGCTCTATTTATGATGAAGCACGGAATAATATATCCAAAAAATGACCATTGCGTCTTTGATAACAGCTCAATGACCTTTTCATGACAGTTTGGTAATATGATGACGTTTTCACAAAGACACAATATGTCACCAGTTGGATCTCGGCAGTTCGTTCACTTCGTAATGGTACAAAGAGAAGTGAAAGCCATTTTTTTCCCACAAATTTTTCTTCACCAATGAAATATACATATTTCCTCACGCGAACCTTTTCTTTTTCTCCTTACTCCTACCACCTTATCCGACTAGGGTTGCCACAGCTAATTTTTCTATTCCATTCTCTTCTATCAGCCGTCATCTCAATACTCACTCATATCTCTCTCTCTCTTCTCCTTCCACCTTGCATTACTATTTCCATACATCTTCTAGTCCCCGTCCATCATTCCTCACGCGATCTGGCGTTTACTGGTAGTAGGACCTCTTGTGAGTCCGCACGGGTAGGTACCACCACCCTGCCTATTTCTGCCGTGAAGCAGTAATGCGTTTCGGTTTGAAGGGTGAGGCAGCCGTCGTAACTATACTGAGACCTTAGAACTTATATCTCAAGGTGGGTGGCGCATTTACGTCGTAGATGTCTATGGGCTCCAGTAACCACTTAGCACCAGGTGGGCTGTGGGCTCGTTCGCCCATTTAAGCAATAAAAAAAACGATATATAATATCCATAACGAGCATCACGCGTTTCGGTTTAAAGGCCTTGAGAACTTGGTACAGTACTAATGACACTTCGTCTTTATATCTCAAGGAGGGTGGTGTCAATCACGTTGTTGGCTTTGGACTCCTCAGCACCAGTTGGGCCGTGATATCATGGACATTTCTATACAATAATAAAAATTTAAAAAAATCGTGCGTTGTTTGTACTGTTATAAAAATCTGTAGTGTCAACTGTGTAAACTTCAAACAGATATTTTTATTACTAGATTAAGAGAATTATAGGTAATAATTTTGAGAGAATTTACGTGAATTACAGGTACAGAATATGATGCAATTTTACATACCAGAAGTTTTGGCTGTCGAACAAATAGACGATGAAGGCGAAAAGCTAAGCGAAAAAATCTTCCGGGAATTCGAGCAAAGTAAAGCCAAGGATGCAAACAAAGATACATAAATGTGTTATTTAAATTTTAATGTAATTAGATTTAAGTGTTTGTGATCGTTTTTAGTTCAATAAATTTTGTAATTAAATTGTTTTTGTATGTTGTTTGATGTTTCTCTGTTGCGTCCTAGAGAAGACCCATCACTTCAATAGGTCGTATTTAGCGCGTATGGGTAGCGTTTTCCTGTCATTTTTTTTGCGAAGCAGTCGCACGTTTCAATATATTTTCGGACAGCTATTATTGAGACTTTAAACCCATGTAAATAAACGGGCAGTTACGTTGTGATATCTTGATAAGTACTTAACAACAGGTAACCCTTGAACTTATCAACCTGTCTAAACTAAACACGGCAGCTTCCTACGGCCTAACCTGGCAACACATCTTGTCTAATACGTGTAATGGTTTCGAAAATGAAAACATAAATAATACGCATAATATTTAAGAAATTAACATTCGAACGCCATTAAACTTTTATGATGATTGAAATAAAAGATGAAACTAAATTTTATTGCACGTTTAATATCGAGAAATACTTATTTGAGTATCGACACAGTTGAATTAAGAATATATTCCGTCAAGGGAATGAAAATTACAAATCTGGTATTAACATTAACATCGTTCTATTACGAAAACATTAAACAATTATTAATTAACCTATACAAAAAAAAAAATTAAATACGAATTGACTCGAACACTAGTTTTTTCTTCTTCATAACTTTAAATTACTCAAATTTTGCTGTACATTTTAGTTTATGATTAAAATTCGAACATATGAAATACATTGATTATAAAGACGATTTTATGAACCTTAACTAGCTTATAAATAGATATATGTTCCTTGTTCGTAACAATACAATGGCAGTGTTCTATATAAATCTAATAGAATGAAACGACATAATAATCTGACTTTAGAATAATAGTTAAAAAGAAATAGCTTCTAAATTTACGAGCTTGATTTGCTCGCTAATACAAAATAATGATAAATTAATACGTTAATTTCACTTTTAATTTGGGAGTTTTTTTGTTAATGCTTTGATTTGCGGAGAGTGAAGTGAGTTTAAGTGAGTTTTTAAATAACATTAGTTTAATAAAATAATGTTAGCCGAATTAATTTTTGGCCTCCAACAAGTTTTGGTACTGATTTGATATTCGATTTTCGCGAATCGTAGGCTTATTTGCAAGTATTTTTACGGTTGAATCCGAGGTTTCGGATAATTTACAGTTTTGTGGTCACGTCCGTAAACGAGGTCAATGAACGAGTACGTACTCTCAAATTCTACTTCTAATAATTCTACAATAACTCCCAGTGAAATTCTATATAGTTGAGGATGGAACAAAAATTATCAAGGCTTACACCTGCAAACGCAGCAGGACGGAAATAGGAACCAGTCCATGAAGATTCCGGCGCAGTCGTCTGACGGATCGTAGGCGAGCAGCCGGTGCCATTTGTATTTTTGCTCGCAACCACAGTCTCTGTTGCAACGGCCGGTCGTGGTTTTGCTGCAAAAAAGGTTTTTGTTGAGTCGAAATATATTTTAAAAAAGATGTGTGGGCAACAACCTACGGTCATTCGGTAACGTGCGAACTTATTGTGGTACACTTCATTCACGGTTGTTTGCTTAAGAGTTAGTGTATTGTGCAAACGAACGCTCTGAGATCGTGGTCAATCAATGATAAAAAAATATGTCATTTTTTGTACGTTATTACAAAGTTAAGTCGTACACTGTGTGCATTATTAATAAAAATCTTACGTTACGGACGGTTTTTCCCGGTTAGGGTACCCCTCCGCATCGTCCCATAAGGAACTTCGTTCCAAAAAAACACAATCTACGCGGGAAATCGTTTATTGGGCAAATCAAATAGTGGATTAATCGCATGAAAATCTACCTTCGGATGACTATTCCGAGTCGAGTTTAAATAGTTGACCCCTTGTCACAGATTACCACGATGAAGGAATAATAGAAAAAATACAACCTGCGATGGAGTGTACTACTATAAACCCCCCTACAGGCCACTATTCTGCGTATTTCTGAAGATAGCCGTTATATTAAACAATTAAGACTTAGGCTTCGTGTCTCATAGCTTGTGACTGCATTTCCATTATGGGGTCAACTAGTTCCGATAATAGCACCAGATGGACTGTGATTTTGTTCATCCGTCTATGAAATTAAAACAGTTCGACTTCTGGTCAGAGACCGTTTCTTTGTAAAATCTATCAACCAATGTGGGTATAGGTATTCCTTCTGTTTGTGAGCTGATTTTTGTTTTGGATTCCTAAAGGAAATTTTATCTAATTCATAATCACCTGCAAGTTTCCTGATGTATGGCCTGTTCAAAGTGCATAGTGTTCACAATAGCACGGAGTTTCCTTGCCGAGTTGAGGGCCCAGTATGGTGTCATGATTTCCGTTTTGCTCTCGCACGCATCCACCCTGAAATTAAGTCAGTTACTTTAAGGATTTGTTTGTTACACACAGAAGTTAAACAATAGTTCGTTAAATTATATTTTTTAGGCAGACGAGCATACGGCCCGCCTGATGGTAAGAGGTTACCGTCGCTCATGGTCGTCAGCAATTCCAGGGGCAGAGCCAAGCGGCTGTCGAAAATATTTTTTATTTTTATTGCTTAGATGGGTGGACGATCTCACAACCCACCTGTTAAGTGGTGACTAGAGCCCATAGACATCTACAACGTTAATGCGCCACCCACCTTGAGATATACCACTATAAGTTCTAAGGTATCAGTATAGTTACAATGGCTGCCCCGCCCTTCAAACCGAAACGCATTACTGCTTCACGACAGAAATAGGCGGAGTGGTGGTACCTACCCGTGCGGACTCACAACAGATCCTACCACCAGTAATTATGCAAATTATAATTTGGCGGGTTCGAATTTTACTACACGATGTTATTCCTTCCCCGTGGAAGTCAATCGTGAACATTTGTTAAGTACGTATTCCATTAGAAAAATTGGTACCCGCCTGCGAGATTCGAACACCGTTGCATCGTTGGATACGAATGCACCGGACGTCTTATCCTTTAGGCCACGACGACTTATAAAATTCAAAATTCAAAATTCAAAATTTCAAAAATACTCGTGGAATGTGTTCCAATCTATCAATCAATAAGTCGCACCTGCCGGTACTGTTGACGGCCTGCGCGTCAGGCAATTGTGTGTTCGAGGCCTGTCTGGCGTGACGGAAGTACGAATCCCCAGATGCGTCATGCATATCCGGAACTCCGGGTGCTCTCTTCACTCGGCTGCCGGGCGGCGTCGAAAACGAACCGTACATCCGTTTTATCAACGCTTTGTTCTCGTCTATGAAGGTTTCGATTTGTTCCCTGTAATACGAAATCGTAGTTAATGGATTTTTTTTCTTTATTGCCTAGATGGGTTGACGATCTCACAGCCCATATGTTGTTAAGTGGTTACTGGAGCCCATAGACATCTACAACGTTAATGCGCCACCCACCTTGAGATATAAGTTCTCAAGTATAATTACAACGGCTGCCCCACCCTTCAAACCGAAACACATTACTGCTTCACGGCAAAAATAGGCAGGGTGGTGGTACCTACCCGCGCGGACTCACAAAAGGTCTTTACCACCAGTAAAATGATGAATGAGCTCGGACTGGCAAATTGTGGATAACGTTGGTTAAAGTTTCATGAGAGAGAGAGAGAGCGAGAGAGAGAGAGAGAGAGAGAGAGAGAGAAAGCGAGAGCGAGAGCGAGAGAATATACTTTATTACACACCAAAACATTTAAAAAACAATCAACAAGCAGATATTGTTATAATAGGATAGGTCTTATACCTAAAAGCGATCACTTCCCGACAACCGTATTATCTAAAGAAATTCTGAAAAGATAAAGATACAGCAAGGTATGTTGCGGTATAGTATAATTCATTATTAAATAAATGAAATTACACAAACGAAAATTCGTTGCTTCAACTTACAAAGGATATGAGTTTCCAGCCGTTGGGCAATACAACTGGTAGTTTCTCTTAACGCACGGCACACCTCTGATTATTTGACCCTGGAGCTCGTATCCGAGAGCTAAAGATAGTGCTGTCCATAAAATCTGGAAAGAGGTTATAACGATTTAGTTCATACTCAAGATTTTCACTCCCACCTCCCTAGCCTAAAGTCTCTGTCAAAAAAAAATACTGTGGCTGGTCAGAATTTGTTTTTCATATAGATATTATGTTTTAACTATTTCGAAATAACCAATGCGGTTTAACCAAAGAACTTTACGTTAAATTTTTCTTAAAGAATGAAAGGATTACAAATGCTATTTTTGGTTCATTTAATTTCATTTTAGGTATAATATAAATAACGTTTGAAAACTATAAAACCTGTAAAATGAAAAGGAACTCTAGAACACTTAATAAATTATTAAAAACAGTCCAACACGTTTTTTCCTACACTAATCATACGGCAGTTTGGAAATCCCCTGTTGTATTGTGGTGTAGAAAATCTGAAATTCAATTTTCATAATTTGATGCTAACAAAAACATAACCTCTCCTTTTGCGTTTTCTGAGAGATTAACGTAATAAATGCATTCCGTTTTAGTTTATATCATGACATTTATTCAAAATCCTTATTTTTTATTTTTTTTATTGCTTAGATGGGTGGACGAGCTCACAGTCCACCTGGTGTTAAGTGGTTACTGGAGCCCATAGACATCTACAACGTTAACCCGCCACCCACCTTGAGATACAAGTTCTAAGGTCTCAGTGTAGTTACAGCGGCTGCCCCACCCTTCAAACCAAAACGCATTACTGCTTCACGGCAGAAATAGGCAGGGCGGTGGTACCTACCCGTGCGGACTCACAAGAGGTCCTACCACCAGTAATTACGCTAATTATAATTTTGCGGGTTTGATTACGTATTGGATCCGGGGCTTCATAGTCATGAGTATAGGAAGACATAAAACACCGGCACAATTTGTTACAGTTACGTGATGTTAACGTGATGATGACGAACCAAAAGGAAGTACCTTTCTGACAATGCACAATGAAACAATAGATGTACACAGCTAAACTAACAAGTAATTAACTTACACGGTTATTGAGTTGGATCGACAATAAACGGGTTTTGATTAAGATCTCTCATTATGTTAAGTGAGAAGTTTAAAAAAAGTGGGTTAATTTTAATACTATATATTCTGTGCAAATTTTTTTAAACTGTAGTGCAACCTTGTGGCTTCGTGGCTTCTCTATATTCAACAAGGTACACTACTAGAAACTAAAGACTGTGCTTAAAATAGTACCGACTATTTTAACTAGATATTTTACATCAAGACTTTCAGTTATGTTCAGCATAAGAACAAATATTCTCCAAATAAAAAGCTTTCGAAGATCTACTTTTTAAAATTTTGTTGTAACTGTATAATATACTAGCGACCCGCCCTCGCTTCGCTTCGGAAACATTAAAACACACATGAAACCAAAAAAAATAAATAAAAAAAAGTAGCCTATGTTCATCAGGGACAATGTCGGCTTTTAATGGAAAAAGAATTTTTCAAATCAGTCCAGTAGTTTCGGAGCCTATTCAAAACAAACAAACAAACAAATCTTTCCTCTTTATAATATTATTATAGTATAGACTAGGCAATTTTCAATAAAGTTTTTGCAAAGTTTTTTTTTTTATTATATTAAATGTAATCTTATCATGTATGTAACCTATACATACTTACACTGAAGCGACTCAATCCAAACAATATATCCGACAAAAACCGAAATTAACTATTATTAATCCACTCACGTTAAACCAGAACAAATCCATGTCCGCCAAACAATTTGCTTAATTAACACGTCCTGCTTCTCAAAGGTGCGCTAATTAACTGAATGTTCACAAAACAAAAACAATTGACTACCGAAATGAGAGAAAAAAAAAACACTTAACGCAACTCTGACGCACGACGATTTTATATTAGCTGGATAACCGCTGTGAGGGACAAACTTTTTCAGTATACACATTTATTATAATGTAATTCGTATTTAAAGCCTTAGGCCTTGCATAGATAAAAATAAATAAAATCTTTGCTCATATAGCTGAGGGAAACGCAAAACGACAATTGCGATTCATAATGGCATACACTACAAAACATATACTCGTTTTGAATATAGAATCTTAAGGTGGAGGGAACGCTTTATCATTTTTTTTTTATTGCCCTTGTAGGCAGACGAGCATACGGCCCACCTGATGGTGAGTGGTTACCGTTGCCCATGGACTTCAGCAATGCCAGGGGCAGAGCCAAGCCGCTGCCTACCGCTAAAATATTTAAACGTTGTTAGCTCGTAAGTGTATTTCAAGTGAATTAAAAGAGGATTTACGTTACGCAATGCCAAACGGAAAACTGGATCGGGTCATTAATAATTTAGCAAGCGCTTGTTATTTAGCAATACAAAAGCCATACAGTATATTTTAGAGGCAACTGTGTCAATAACCTTGCATGAAACGAAACATATTTACATATTTTTGTCGACAAAAAAATATAATTGAGAAGCGTGAAGGCGTCCGCAGTTGACTCCTGGCGCCGTATCTTGATAATGTGATTTATGAACTTCGATGTTGATAATATGATATTTGATATTATGCACATTTCAATTCTCGATTTGCAATAACAATTCCAGTGAGTAACTTGAAATTGCTGAAGGCTTATTGCGATTCTGATGATAATTGATTTATTTTATTAAGTCGTTTTATCGATCTCTTACCCCATCTGGGTCAGTTAAGATATTTTTTCGCGTTAACGATCGTAAGGACAAAACCAATTAAATTCTTCTTTTCTTTTTCTCCACCTTATCCTACTAGGTGGGGTTGGCATAGCTAATTTTTCTCTTTCATTCTCTTCTATCAGCTGTTATCTCAACACTCCTCTCTCTCTCATATCGTCATTCACACACTCCATCCATGTCTTCTTCGGTCGACCTCTTCCCCCTCTACCTCTAAACCTCTAAAACCAATTAAATTATCAACAAACATTACTTTATTGCCATTAATATTACTATATTTATTAAAATCTTATTAATCAAATATACATATATTTAAATATGGATTGAAAATATTATTTTTCAAAAACTTATAAAAAAATAGATTGCTGCCGGTGGCGGTGTCTACTACACAAGCCACCAGTGGTTAGGGATCCAGGGTGAAAAGCCTCCTCACAATACGCGACCTATCAAGGATAGCTACTTTCTGTACAACACACATATCCCAGATGGATAACGAAAGTTTCTGAGGTGTTGGTTGAAATCTTTCGCTATCAAACCTTTCACGGACACGACTGTCGGAACAATGATGGTTGAATCAGCATACCAGACGGCGGTATTATCGTAGGCCAGGCTGAAGTTCTCGTCATTGGTGACATCAACCAATACTGCTCGACGCGCAGATCGTTTTATGTATTATAATTACAATAACAGACTTATTGCCAACAGTAGACGTATCCTTAATTTGTTTATTACTAATATTTGTAATGTAGATAAATGTTATATAAATAATTGATTTAAATTACAATTATTAGTTCCTTGGCAACATTAATGTTACAACATCAATAGACGCGATCACGTATATTTGCGGTTTTCGCTCACTTATTTATTGGCAAGCGTACGAACCGATAAGTGAATCGTTAAGAATCATTTTACATATTTACATAACGTGTTCATGGTTTGACCGAAATTCATGCGATGCGATGCTCTCTTTCCTTTTCGCAATAAGAGGATCAGATTCCAAATACCAACAAACCTCGTCTTGTCTTGTAATACATATTAGCATACACGCAAACAACCATTATCAATTCACACGTTTTAGGTTCCACACTTAGCAACTGCGAAATTTATAAGTATTGCAAATGCGTTTATGAACTGAGATCTTTAAAAGCTCAGCACAGTTTGTACCTACAAAATCTGCAGAATTATATTTTCAATAAATCATTGGCTTGCTCGAATTAGGTTCTAAAATATCGAGATGCACTTAGGAGCAATCGGCAACAAGGTGTAAAATTAAAATGGAGTGGGAAAATTAAATTACTGGTGGTAGGTAGAAAAAAAAACCTCGAGACGAGAGTTCTAAGTCTCAGTATTAAACCCTTCAAACCGTTATGCATGATTGCTTCGCGATCGAAATAGGCAGGAAGGATTGTACAATAAATACATCTTATCCGTAAACACAATTAGTTCCCCTCTAAGACGTACATAATGAAACGCTATTTTGACTATCCGATTATGTAAATATTTGATTTTACGAAACTGTATCTCAAAGTTCCTAAAATTATTATTGGTTAATATAAATTGTTGACAAGTTAAAAGATCGCGCTTCAGTCCTGACAGCAACCACGAATTTTAATGAATCTGCGTAGAAACCAGTCGTTCTGCGGCTAATTGGTTACTTCGAATGCAGTGGGCGAAACCGCGAATGCTCTGTATCGACCGTCTGTTACAAATTATGCGTCGATTCACTCCACGTAGTCGTAAAACGTGACATTTTCTGAGTTGAGAACTTAGCTTTAGCCGAACTCGTAATCTCCACGTGTACACTGCAGTGTCACTGTTTATTTATTTATTTTTTTGACAATTTGTTTGTACCGCGATATTAGTAGATCGTTTTGTAACCTTTTTACAGCAATTTCACAATTAATGATCGAGAATCCTATCGAAAATGTTTATGCACACAGAATAAAAAATTATAATGCATTGCAATTCCCGGTTCCCACAATACGCTCATAATGGAATAACTAAACAGCGTCACGAACGTCCAACTTCATGTGAAAGAGAAATTTTAATAATATTAAAATTCTAAACCTACGTGTGCATTTACCTAACAATCGAGGTGAATGTTCGGAGACTTCACGGCAGTTAGAATTATAAGGCGCAGTGACAGCGAGAATCTTAAAATTCGATCACGTTCAGAATCATCTGGCCTACGCGTGTGAGTCAGTTAAGTTTGATCGGGCGTTTCCTGCGGGCCTACGCTGTCGCAATGCTAATCAGGCTTCGATTCTATGATAATACTAGCTGTCGGAAATGTAGTGCGAATTATACGGCCATTATCGTTGTACGTTTTAACAGTTGACAAAATTAAGAATCATCACATTTAAAGTTGGTTATTTGAAATTATTAAACAAAAATGTCTATACTGTTTTCAATGTTTTTGAGACCGGTTGTGGGAAGTTTTACACTCCGATTTTTATATTCGAAACTTTTATGTTGATTCGTTTTGATTGGTGGCTTTGAGTTAAACATACCTAAAATGGTAGACTATCATACTTAGAGTGGCCATAAGGAAAAACGCGGTGTCGCGAAATATGGAACTTGAAAGAAAAATATTTCTTCTCGTAGACAATGCTGATATTTTTTGAGGTGTTTTATGTAAATTTAATGATATTCCAGTTTGAAGTAAAATGTGGGATAATTATGATGAAGTAATCAATTTCGCAAGCGAATGAAATTGTCAAAGTCGCGACGTATAAACAAAAAATCGTAAACGCTTATTTGTCGATGATTTGTACAGAATGTCATAAATACGCTTTGATCGCGGCGCTGGCTACGTTGTGTAATTCATCAACACTACTTTACTTGCAATCAAAGATAATATTATTATAATCACGGCGTTCTACCTACAATGAATACTATGACTTAAGAAATAATATATTTTTGTTGGTTATATGAGCATTCTAAATTTGAAAATATTAAAATATATTCTTACTTAACCTATTTGTTTCGTCCACAGCCTTACTAGTAAATCAAGTTAAATTGAACACAGGCTTTGTTCATTTTGGTAAATCTCGAGCCTACGCATTATTTTAAAGTGGCAACAGCACTTAAGTTTTGTGAATTCCTAAACCGACTTGCTGACCTGTTTGGTCCTTTATCCATATTTGACATTTCGTAGAATTAATGACATTTGATTTCATAGTAATCGGCTTAGCATCGATCGCATCAGGAAGTTGTAATTCAAATGTACATTTGACACAAACGACTCGGGGTCAGAATGTTTTAAAAAAATATATAAATAAATACATTTGAATACGAATGCACACCTGGTGTTTTAATTAGGAAAAATCTTGATTTAATATTAAAATAGCCGAGCAATAAATACTTTGATTTTGCCGGTATATGAATTTGCGAAATAAAGTTACGTTTGTTTTGTTTCTGTATTTAACTATTGCTCGCGAAAAATAGGATTACATAAACAAATTAATAGATAAAAATTATTAACCATTTTACCCTGTTTTTGCCGCAAAGTAACACTGCTCTCGAATTTGATCGGAGAGAGGCTATATGTCACACAAGTGAGTGGTCGTATTCACATTTTTATGTCTATGGTTTCCGATAACGACTTAAGCACCAGGTGGGCAGTGAATTAGTGCCCATCAACAATATATAGAGCATAAAAAACAATTCTGTTTCGTAATCTAATAGTGTCTACCTAGTATATCAATTTTGAATGTGGCGGTCGCCATTATATAACGCAAGATATTTGACAGATGCCTGAATTTCGCTTACGACATTTTCAAGATAAGCTTGCATGTACATACATATGTATGCGATTTCCGAATAACAACATTTGGACCGTCGATCTACTGAGCAATATCACCCACTTGGCGGAAGATCTTCCCTTTGTCATAAAAACTACCACATTGAATTTAATTTATATCAGTGATTAGTTATTAGCTTAATTATAGGTATTTAGGGTTAGACTTGTTTTGCATGAAACCGTATCGTTATTTGTTTTCTATATTACTGAAAATTATTTTATAACTATACTTAACTACGGGCTCATTTATATCTACTCGTACATATAAGCTAATCATTTGTATGTATGTGTAGAGTATATAATGGAAGACATTTTCAGCTTACATAACAATAATATGTTTAGTAGGTATTTCATTAAAAAAAGGAATATCTGCCTGCGGGATTCGAACACCGGTACAGTCAAATCGTTTGATACGAATGCACCGGGTCTCTTATCTTTGAAGTCACTTTTTTTCCTTTTTTTTTTTCTGCCTAAGCTGATGGTCTAGAGAGACCATGTCAGCGTCACCGGGCTAGTCAGAGCCGTGCTTCGCAGAATCTACCACTAGATCGGAAACCTGGCCCACTTAGAAGATCAGGCGAGAAACTCAGTGGGCTAATGTAAGTCACGAAGATTTCACACGACTCACTACGTTGTAAGCTGTTATCAGAATTAATAAATAGCATCGGCTGATCTACCAATGGCATAACAATACGAAGCCAGACGCAGGCCTATACAGTTTTGCGTCCCCGTTCCTATCGATTCATCATCATCATCATTATCTCAGCCTGTCTACTGTCCTCCAACTGATGTCCAGTGCGGCCGGTCCTATCGATTAATGATATGAATATAATCTCACCGGTATTTGGTAGAAGGATCCATTGTTGACTGTCTTATAGGAGGTTAGGGGAACAACCGGCACTGATCCGTTTCGTAGAAGTATCGGACCTTGCAGCGGCGTCACAGCAGGTTGACCTGAAATAGAAAATATAATTTTATTGCCACCGAATTTCTGGTAAGTGGTTTTTTACTGGTAGCAGGACCTCTTGTGAGTCCGCACGGGTAGGTACCACCGCCCTGCCTATTTCTGCCGTGAAGCAGTAATGCGTTTCGGTTTGAAGGGTGGGGCAGCCGTTGTAACTATAGTTGAGACCTTAGAACTTATATCTCAGGGTGGGTGGCGGCATTTACTATAAAGATGTCTATGAGCTTCAGTAGCCACTTAACACTAGGTGGGCTGTGAGCTCGTCCGTCCATCTAAGCAATAAAAAAAAACTGAAAACATTTAACCCGAGAGAGAGATTTGACTGGCTAGCAATCATATGACTCCAACTCTTCAGGCCGACTGGTATTACATTCTCGTGATAGATAGTACACCTCAGTCTTCTCTTTGTTTTACAATAAAATACGTCCTCCTCAAACTCATTGAGTTTCACGTCAGATGCTCTCAGTGAGTCGTGATTTCGATTGAGTGGTAGATTCAGCACTGCTATTACTAGGGCAGATGCTAACACATTCTTTCAGGCTTAGTCTCGTGAACTCGCCCATCAGTCTTTGAGAAACCAGAATAGCCTCTCGAGGCTCCTCGACAGAGGCAATGACGTTGTTTTGTCAGTTGGCAGTATCATAACAACAGATTAATTATGATCTTGCCCGCCATTCTAGACTACGACTAATACAAGAAAAAAACAACTGCCCTTAGTTCTGTTCTTTAGTAAAGGTTGTCAATAATCACGAATGTTCATATCCTTTCTACGGCAGTGTGATCCTTCTTGTCGTTCTAAAGGCGTGAAGGCGGCTATTCCGGTGTAACTAAGGATTCGACCCAACAGTGTGGTTTGTGTGAGTTTTTTAACGTACTCCATAGCGTAAAAGTTAAATTGGTATGCAGTTGCAATAGCGCCCCTAGCGGCAAACCTATGCAAACGTTCCAACTGCATACAAATTTGAGTTAACTTTTACGCTATCGAGAACGTTTAAAAAAAGCTCGCACTAAGCAAACAGAGAGTCTTTTTTACTTTCATTTATCTATAGTTAACCAAACGTCAGTCTTGAGCACGTCAGTCTGTTTGTCGAAACTAATAATGAAAACGTAAGTGATTCAAGAAACGCACGTCGGCTTTCTGATTTGAATATTTTTGCACTCCGCAGTGAGAACGCTGCAGTATTATCAACGAGTCTGTTACCTTTATCTCACCTACATAACGTTACGCAATACGTTCAACTCGAAACACAATGCGTCACCCTTAAGAAGCCGATTGCGAAATCGCTTGTCTCCCAAGCTGATAGGTGAAACCTTTTTTATATTCTGCGACATACCCACGCAAGTTACGGCCCTACCATTTGTTTATTAGCTTTCGAGTTTATTTTTGCATCAAATAATCGTGCTTATCTTTCCAGGTGTCACAATACAATGTTTTAAGCTTCGAAAATTCTCCAGTCGATACCTAGTGTCGTTCCTACTAGGAAATGTTGGTCCGGTTGCATCGGAATAGAACAAATTCCTATTCCGACTCAGACTCAAAAGTCAAGATATAATGGCGGAGACGGCGAGCCAATCGATACATCGTTACTGCTAGTTGCCGTCAAAGATTCCGTAATATTTAAAAAAAATGGTATTTAGAATTTAAATAAAAAATAATGCTATATTCAAATAAAAAGTTTAGAAATTATCTACGTTTTTCTCTTCGTTTTTATTTGAAGTCGTCGTGGCTTAAGGGATAAGACGTCCGGTGCATTCGTGTTGAGCGATGCACCGGTGTTCGAATCTCAGGCGGGTACCAATTTTTCTAATGAAATAGGTACTCAACAAATGTTCACGATAGATTTCCACGGTGAAGGAATAACATCGTGTAATAAAAATCAAACCCGCAAAAATTCTAATTTGCGTAACTACTGGTGGTAGGACCTCTTGTGAGTCCGCGCGGGTGGGTACCACCACCCTGCCTATTTCTGCCGTGAAGCAGTAATGCGTTTCGGTTTGAAGGGTGGGGCAGCCGTTGTAACTTACTTGAGACCTTAGAACTTATATCTCAAGGTGGGTGGCGCATTTACGTTGTGGATGTCTATGGGTTCCAGTAACCACTTAACTTCAGGTGGGCTGTGAGCTCGTCCACCCATCTAAGCAATAAAAAAAAAAGATTCAACTGCATCACATATTTTAAACTAATTTCGCAAATATTTGCATTTTGTTTTAAAACTATTTAAAAAATACAAATGAGCTTTGTACGTAGCATTCCATAGCAATTAGATTTGTTATAGATTTTATGGTAGCATTATGCTAAAATTACTTTGTTGTTATGATATGGAAGTTGGAAATAAAATCGACAAACAAACGGTAGGGGTAAGTTCAACGCACTATTTGCAGCTGTGAACTGACATTGACATAATAACTATGATTAAAATCTTTTTGGGTTAAGTCGTGAATTTAAATTTAATGCCATGTCAGTAATTTAGCCTGAAACATTAAAGTGTTTAGAGCAAGATCTTGTTATTTAATTTGCATAGCAAAATTCGCAATTGGCTACCAATTTTACGAATAACTGTTTAATCACTTTTTTTCTAGTTAGTTAGTTGGGAAAGGAGCTGGGATTCGCCTAATGAAAAGTGGTTATCGCCACCGTGGACATTGGAATTTTGAATACCACCTCTTAAGTCTCGTTAAGGGAAAGCTATGCCATGGCATGCACTAAGTGTCAAAAAAAAAACACCAGTTCACATCAGTTTTATTGACGTGGAAGAAAATACCTCTGGAATTAACATATAGTCATAATAATATACCTAATAATTATATTCTTTTTATTATTTCCGACTTTTTGAACTCTTCAGTTTTTGCGGCCACGGAAGTGTAAGGGTATGTAAACATTTGTTTATTGTGTTAGCTACCCTCAAAATTTTACAAAATTATTTATTTACACAGAAACATAGCATTGAGGTCTGGCATTTTGTTTTATTGGCGCTTCATCTTCACGATCAGAGGATCCCAGTGGCAAATAAGAGCTAACCATTTTAGAATCTTTTTAATTCATTTCAATGGCCTCTCATACCATACGCGGAATTAGTTTAAGTGAGCATTTGGATTTTGTGAAATCATACAAACATATTGGCGCCACTGTGAGTTTTTGTTAGTCGCATTGCCTAAGGCCATAGGTTAGCTGTTGAACCAAGGTTTAACCAGCATGATTACCGTATAATCCATTTTTCATCGCAAGTGGTCATCGCAAGTGGCAATGCGGTTCAATAACCCCTTTGCCTCTGAAGCATTCTAAGTATACCTTAACACGTTTTATTTTTGATAGAGCAAGCATTGAACGATTGATACTATTCAAAGAACACATAAAAGAGCATAACGTGGTCTTTAAAATCGTACCTGTGATTGTACAGTGCATTTTATTATTAGATCATAGTATGAGGCTGCACGATAAGATACCATGATCCTTCACATTTCCGAAAAGCAGACATGTTTTAGAATTAGACGAATCATTCGAATCGTCGAATAAACGCTTCGTCAAACAGAACGCTCTGTCGCGGCGTTAGGACGCTTTGACGTCAGGCGTTGTAATGTTTTTACAAATTTTATTTTAGCGTCCGAGTGAATGTGTATTAAAATACTGGATAATGCCCGAAAATCTGAATTACTCGACATCTTAATACTTTTAAATTTTCACACTGCTATCGAAAGGCACTATGATTTGGCGTTACGTTGCGTCAAGGAGCATTGGACTCGTCTAGTCAATTTGTGTGACATGTACCTAAAGAGCGCGACGTTAAAACGCAGCGCTAAGTACGCGTTCTGTTTGACGAAGCCTTTAAAGATTTTATGATCACAGCCGAACGCCGACCTCGTTTCTGCTAATGACTCAATTTATTTAATATTTACTCATCGCGCTCATTAAAATTTAAATCTAAATACGTGTTCTTTTAGTAGTCACGTATATTAATCCTTGATTTAAATAAATTCGCATTACAGACACTCGGTCTAATGTTCATGTTTTTGATGCATACGTAAAGTTGGAGTAATGATTAAAAATCCTATTCTGTCCCGTGAGCCCATTTTTAAATAAAAGACGTATGAAATGGTCTCTCTTATAACCACATCATTTTTTTTTTCTCAAGGAAAATATCTAGAATTCACCACGAGAACTACAAATAGTTACATATTTAAATGCTTTCGGAAATACATACATACGAAACACGAGCGAGTATACCCGACGATCGAATTCCGAACGGAAATGAAATCCTGATATAAATATAAACACGGTATTATATATACTTCATAATATTATAACTTATGCTTGTCGTGCGTTTTTTTAATTTTATTTATTGCTTAGATGTTTGGACGAGCTCGCAGCCCACCTGGCGTTAAGTGGTTACCGGTGCCCATAGTCATCTACAAATCCGCCACCCCTCTCGAGATATAAGTTCTAAGGTCTCAGTATAGTTGCCTCACCCTTCAAACCAAAACGCATTACTGCTTCACGGCAAAAATGGGCACGTTGGTGGTACCTACCCGTGCGGACTCACAAGAGATCCTACCATCAGTAAAAAGTGTTTTAATGTTGTATAAAGTTAATAAAATAACCGGACATCTCCTCGTCGAACACGTCGTAGTTCGACGAAGAGTTCGACGAGCGACTTAGGTTCGACTCATAGACATAGCCCACTTAGTTTCTTGTGGGATATTCTCTGTGGGTCGCGATTCCGATCCGGTGGTAGATTCTGCAAAACATTGTTCTTGCTAGGGCTAATGTTAACAAATTCTCTCAGGCTGAGCCCGTGAGGTCACTTACCCGTCCGGGCGTAGCTAGATTAGGCTACTAGCGACTAGCTAGGAAAAAAAATACGATTGTATTAACACAGTATGTAACGAAAGAGCATGATCAATGTTAAAGTTAAAAATAAAGTAACCATAATGCGATGCGATGATGATATTCTAGAAAAATAAGATAATTAGTCGTGTAATCCACAGTTTAAAAGCTGTAATGGAAATGAATGAATAGAAAAAAGATAAGGTTGTACTTGTTGATTTTCATCATATTCTTAACTTCCAAAAAAAAAAAATTGGATCTTTAAATAAATCTCGTCAAATTTCAATACACCACAAACCAATGTTGTATTAAATATTACGCAACATTAATTCCGACTTTTAGTCTAGACCGGAAGATGAGAAAGACACATTTACATGTGCTTACGACATTAGGTGTTTTTGTAATTAATTACGTAATGTCTCGCAAACCAAAACCGTATATGGGTCAATTGTTTAATACAAAAACTTTTAGTCATGTTGTTTTTAAAATCTAAGCGTTGTTTGATATACTACAGGACGCTTATCCTGAACAATAGAATATCGAGGCGTACTGGTAAGCGCTCTATCCACACATTTTGTATTGGACCCATTCCTAAGCCGCTCCGAGCTTCACAGATCTTTAGAGGTTTTTATAAAGTACACAAGTTACAAGGCATCTACTTCTAATTTAATCTAAAGTACTTTTTCCCTCTAATTTTTTTTTTTTCTGAAATGCTATGATATTTTTTGTATTAATCAAAACGAATCAGAACTGGCTGTACAAAACACATAGTATTATTTTCTTAATAAACCTTTTATTTATTATAACAATAAAAATCAACGGAATGACTCGGACGGAACTCTCTTAATATTTTGTAACCAATTCGGAAGTGACGAAAAATATTTAAATTGAAATGTGTCATTTAATATGTAAATGCGTGACGGCACATTGACCTATTTCACGGGAGGGGTTAATGTCTTAAATCCAATTTTTGTAATGAAATAGGTACTTAACAAATGTTCACGATTGACTTCCACGGTGAAGGAATAACATCGTGTAATAAAAATCAAATCTGCAAAATTATAATTTGCGTAATTACTGGTGGTAGGACCTCTTGAGAGTCCGCACGGGTAGGTACCACCACCCTGCCTATTTTTGCCGTGAAGCAGCAATGCGTTTCTGTTTGAAGGGTGAGGCAGCCGTTGTAACTATACTGAGACCTTAGAACTCATATCTCAAGGTGGGTGGTGGCATTTACGTTCTATATGTCTATGGGCTCCGATAACCACTTAACACCAGGTGGGGCGTGAGTTCGTCCACAAACCTAAGCAATAAAAAAAGAGAGGCAATTATTTTTGCATATAATAAAACAATTTATACGGCTGAATTCAACTTTTATTATAATTATTTGATACAATCTGTTGATGTGGTTATACTTTGTACTTTGGTCGCCGATGAACCAACATAATACCGTCACGTGTTCAAAAAAAGCCTATCGATACTGTCGGGAGTCAGAACCTACTAAAATATTTCAACCCCTACCAATTGGGACTCTTTTATGACGTCACATAGTTCAAAAACTGAGAAAACAACTACCGGAATTTTCCCGGAACGAAAGAGTCTCCTTCTTCGATTTTAGCGGATACCATATCTATATTTATTTTAATTTACAGCACACGGCGGGTGACGACATTGACGTTGTGGTGTCTATAGTTTCTGGTATTCACTTATGCACACCACTACGTAGATCGTACGTTATCTACTTAAATATGGTGAAATAGATATTTTTCTTAATATTAAAATTTTTTGATTTTCGACTCACCACAGCAGACAATAGCACACATTATCACGATAACACAAAAATGAAATGAAACTAATTTTTAAATCACGAAGTTACACTAACTATAAATAATACATTATTAATTTGTACGTAAAACGGGACACTTTTCGTTCACTTTCCGATAAGTTTTTCTTATTTTTTTTCTCTTCGAAAATGATGATATTATATTATCGCACAAGAATCGTATAGGTCCGACTGCAAATAAACGATCGGCTGTGGCCCCTCTTACGTGCGTTGCGATATTTTACAATTTCTACAGTTCGTTGCAAAACAAGCACGCTTACATAAACAAAGTCAACAGCTCGATGAGATGATTTTTATTCGTCGCTCGAGACGGCTGTCGATTGCTAATACACATTTACCAAACCCGTCGGACATTAGTGTGTGCTTAAAACGAAAGAAAGCGACAATCTTGATATATCTGTAGCAATTAACATTTAGTTGTCGACCCGCTTGAAGAAAAGCCACAATCCATAGAACACAGAAGGTATAGACTATGCATTTTTTTTTTATGTGAAACATCTATAGCCGCACGTAAAACCGACTTCTGGCGTGGCGACGCATGCCGTGGCGACTCGTCGCCATGTGCAATCGACTGTGCGATTCTTTCCCACTCGATCCGGCGTTAAGCCATCTCTCTCGCTTCACTGAGCTCGGATACCTATAGTGTATACTCCGTAGTGTATACAGTGTTGTTTACTACAGTACACATAGCTTGTGTTTTACTTGAAAACAAATAATTTTTTCGTAATATTTTATTTAATCATTATGACATATTTAGTTCCTATCACAATCTTTTCTTTTCTGCATATTACTTTTACAAAATAATGTCGATGTTTCACATCTGCCAGGCGTCCCGTGACGGCTCACATTTTTTTTTTGTTAAAGTTTTATCACGTTCTCTGTGTTAGCCGCGACCCGGAATACTGAACGCTGACAATGAGACCATGTAAAGACTACAACAGTACTTTTGCAAAATAATTTGTGGAGTCAATAAGGTGTCATAAATTTCCAATACGTCCGCTTCTTGAGTAGCATTCTTGAAGCTTAACTATTAATAATATAATTATCGTGTCTCAACGCTTGTTAAACAGTGAATACCTTGCTAATTTAGTATCTAACAATAAAGTGACTGTTAATACACACTAAATTTAACACTGAGTTTTATTATAGTATTTTATTTGAAACACGTGAACCACGCGTTTTTTATACTCACTATATTATTTCCGACGTATTTTTTTATTGCTTAAATGGGTGGACAATCTCATAGCCCACCTGGTGTTAAATGGTTACTGGAGCCCATAGACATCTACAACGTAAATGCGCCACCCACCTTCAGATATAAGTTCTAATATCTCAATATAGTTACAACGGCTGCCTTACCCTTCAAACCGAAACGCATTACTACTTCACGGCAGAAATAGGCAGGGTGGCGGTACCTACCCGTGCGGACTCAAAAAACATCCTGCCACCAGTAATTACGTAAATTATAATTTTGCGGGTTTGATTTTTATCACACGGTGTTATTCCTTCACGGTGATGTTATGTTCTTTAACGTCATGTTAAGTAGAGATTTGAGAAGACTTTTATGGATAAAATTTATATTGAGAAAAAAACAATTTATGAATTTCTAAAGGCTGTCTTAAATAACGTAAGACCATACGTGAATCTCAAAAAGATCCACGTGGGCTTCGTTTTATTAATACTCTCCGTGACAACAGAACGGGTTATTTAAAACACGAACTACACAAGTTATGTGGTGCTAGGCTATTTTTATTGCCCTATATGGGCTGATGATCTGATATTAAGTGGTTTCGGAAGCCCTTAGACATCTTAACATGATTGCCGGCACCGACCTTGAGAAATTAGACTGAGATTGCTTCTGAAGCTGTTTAGCCTTTTTGCCATCCAGAAATTCAAGTCAGATTTTTGTTGAAATAAATAAGAAAACTTCCAAAGAACTTTTTTTTCTAAACTTAATAGTTTAGTTATACTACTAATTTAGTTAATATTAATAATTATGTAATATGTCATTCGAAGGTTTGGTTGAAAAATAAAAATCAAAATTTATATTTTCACCGGACTTATGATATATGTATGTAAATACTATATCTCAGTCTCTTGACTAAGTGCGGTTTGTATCACAGAACACTTACAATTAGGTTTTCTAATATAGGCGCATAAAATTTGCGATATACAGTTCAACTTAGAAACATGTACCTACATATTATCATATTATAATATCAATTTTATAGGAAACCATGTATAAGACTAGTCTCAAATGAGTATATTAAAAGTCCTGTAGTATATTTGTTTAAAATCAATTTGCTAAAATTATTAAATTACATAATAAGTCTTCACAAACATATCACAAAAATCAGATACATTAATTTAAAAATACGATTTAAAAAATGGTCTCAATTGGCAATAAAAATAAAGGTGCGGCTACCTAATTTTTCTGAGCCGTTTTGTTTGTCATTATGTAGGCTTTATCAAGCTATGTTTAAAAAATTAAATTTGATTTTAGAGAAGAGAGAGAGAGAGAACATAATTTATTGCACACGTTTTTTCCCGCTACTTATGCTGGATAGCCTTGAAAGGCTATTTTAGCTTCTCCTTGACGTGTACGTGAGCTCACGCGGCTCAAGCCGGGAGTGTTGCTAACAGTAGCCCTAGCAAAAGCAGTGCTTCGCAGAATCTACCACCGGTCGGAAACGCAACCAACTGAGAACATCCGGCGGTGGGCAGTGTCTGTGGGTTTATTTACTCGCCGAACCCTTCGTCGCAAGCGACGGGTTTGACGGGAACGGTGACCGGTGCTTGGGTACCTAAAAGCACTGCTAGTGGATCGGGAGGATCCGAAATGACGTGCATTGCACATCAAAACACAATTAACATTAAAAAACAGTCTACAAGCAGATACATTTGCACAATAGGCGGTCTTATCACTAAAAACGATCTCTTCCAGACAGCCATTTAATTAACAGAAATTCTGGAAGAGATAAAAATATAGCAGGTATGTTGCGGTGTACTATTAACAATATATTATTAAATAGAATACATACAATAAACCTCAAAATGAATAGATATTTATTAAGTTTAAAATTTGTAAACGTGAGGAAATAAAAAAGAAACTAACTTTAAAAAAGTAAGTAGGCTCGTTTTCATTACAGGTTCTCTCATTCGAGCCACGAAACGAAGGTATCTGAGAAAAACGCTGTACACAAAGGAAATAAATCCAAAGCCGTCATTTGGAGTTTCTCTTCCGTTCCAACGTGACAATGGCGATAATGACGTCAGAGATGATGACGTCATTATTTTAAAACACACCTGCTCTCGTTATGTCAAATAAAGGCACCGTTACACAGCTTGAGATACGAGTTTTTTTTTATATTATTACTAGCTGACCCGGCAGACTTCTTAGTGCCTCAATCGATAAATAAAAGCCCTTAACTTTTGTATAAAATAAACTTACAACAAACAAAAAGAATCCGTCCGACGGGGGCCACAACAAAGGGAAAACAAAATTGTTATTTTTATTTGATTCCGAGCATTTTCTTAATTATCTATCTTTTAAACCTTCTCTGGATTTCCACAAATAATTCAAGACCAAAATTAGCCAAATCGGTCCAGCCGTTCTCGTGTTTTAGCGAGACTAACGAACAGCAATTCATTTATATATATATATAGATTACAAAGGGCAATATAAAGAATTACTCTTACCAATTGTGATATATGAGTGTGAAGACAGATTCACTATAATAATGTTTATTCTTCCTTTCAGTGCAGAATTAACAGGTATTCAAATCACACGACGACTTTGGAACTTGTTTTATTTGTTAAAATTTTCATAGGGTCTTAAAATAGCTGCAATTTTTTTTTTGTAAAACAATTGTCAATTGCGGGTAGGCTCTTAATCTAATCTATACTAATATAATATATAAATCTGTAGTGGTTTTTACGGATGTTCCGTTATAACTACTGAACCATGCATCCGATTGACTTGAAACTTGGTATCCATGTAGAAAATACATGTACTTTATGGATAGGCTAATATTTATATGAGTGTTGGACTCCCTACACCAGTTGCGGGGGCGTTTATGATGAGAATCTTTGTGGGGGTGAGAAATAATAATGTTTATTTTAAATGCCAGCGAAGCGGACGGGTACAGCTAGTAAATGATAATATTAAAATTTCTTATTCTTTATGATAACGAAAGTAAAAGGAAACGTAATGCCGACGTAACCAGCCGATTCGAGACGAGTGCTCCGACCTCTGTGGCTACGAAAGCGAAACCAAGGTTAGGCCAATAGCCATGTTTACGGGCGCATATTGTCCTTCCGGTAATGACCGGCAAATACGTTTTTCTGACGCGATCATTATTTTTTCACAGCCCACCTGGTGTTAGGTGGTTATTGGAGCCCATAGACGTCTACGGCGTAAATGCGCCACCCACCTTGAGATATAAGTTCTAAGGTTCTCAAGTATAGTTACAACGGCTGCCTTAATTTCACTTAAATTCACAGCATTAATTTTTAACACGATTTTATTAGCTTGACCGGTATTGAACTGGGAATCCTTCATCGTAATTTTCATTAACCCGAAAGCGTTGTTACTTAGGTCGAATGTTCAGGATCGCTATTCAGTTCATCTTTATGTAGTTTTTGTCTATATTCGCTTGTTTTATATTTTATATATCTACTTACATAGCGAAGGCTATTTGGCTAAAGCGACATTTTTGCAAATTAACAGAAGAGCCATTTAATGTTTAAATTTAGGAAAAAATATATACAAAAAAAGCTTCTTCAGCTATTTGAATGGAGTAAACTTAATTGAAGTTCAATTAAAAACATCGAAATGTTGACGCCAATACCAAATAAAACGCACCTTTAATTACAAAGATAAATGTCGTGAAGCGAAATGTCCCTTAAACCAAATAGCCTGACACCGTTCGATAAATGACTAACTGACGTCTCAGCCGGTGGTAAAACGTTTTTCTTTTTGGGCAGTAGAAAATCGCATGGAATCGAACATGCTCCGCCCGCCCTCCACAGGGGATGGCGGGCGGAGCATGTCGGAGTCGAACCGACTAAAATCTCCTGTTGCTCAACAACCAACGTCCAAATATCCGCATGAGACAGAACTCATGTAAAGGGAAAGGGGGGAAAGTGAAGCGTTTAGTGCGGAGCACATCTCTCCCATCACCCTCCCCCTCGGGACGCTGGACGGGCGGTCGTTGGCGCCACGACCACTAGTCCTCTCGGTCGGCGTAAAATGGCTATCCTGTATACGCAACAACGCAACAACCTGAAACCTCTCTTGAAACTTTGTAAAACAAGATCAACCTTCAATACAGTCGAGTCGTGTATATTTTACGACTCAAACTCGAACGTTAAAATTGCTTCAGACCAGAAATAGACTGGAATAGAAGGGTATTAGTCAGAAATAATCCTAACTCGACCTATTACCAACGTTTACAATTGCAAATTGTATTGTTAATGTATTTGTAAATTAGAAAAAACTTTGACAAAAATGTAACAAACAAAAAGTAATTCCGCATATAATAACAGCTTAAATATATTATTGTAACACATGTTATTATGCTACCATTCAATTCTAATTTTAATTCGTGTTCTACGTGCAAAACGACTGTCTATTACAATTTCAACAAAAGGTTTGACTGAGACTGCTAAATCCCTCACCTTAACACTGAACGCAGTTGGCATTGCGATAATGACATGCTACAAAGTCAGATAGTAATATTTATTGTCGGTTTCGACCACGTTTTAGTACGAAAATGGTCGTCTTCGCCATTAAATTTTAATGTAAGTGAAACCTTTTTCTAGGACGCTACATGCAGGTAGACCAAGCATTATCCGTTGGCATTGGCGATTAGTCAGTACCGACAGCTTTACGGCCATTGTTTGGTATGTGTTTTAGCATACAGCGCTATGAAAGAAGAGAATAAGTTATTAATAACTAAGTATAGAAATTGATTATGTTATTAAGTTAAAAATTCCATGACAGCAGGTAATTTGGTACGCAGCGGCTTGGCTCTGCTCCTGGCATTGCTGAAGTCCATAGGCGACGGTAACCACTCACTATCAGGTGGGCCGTATGCTGCTCATTTGCCTACAAGGGAAATAAAAAAAGACAGTAGCAAAAATTCACGGTTTATTTTCATGAGATTAAAGAAGGGCTTTAATAATATATTTTTCGCTCTCAATATAAAACTCTACATAAAAGCCAAGGCTATGACTGTCTGCTGTCGACTGATAATGGATGTAATTGGTTCGAACGTGCACCTCAGAACTGCGTCGTATGTATTGAGTTGGGTCGATAATGATCTACTTGAGCTTTTGTCTGTCTCGATTACTAAATATTGTACACGAATCTGGGTGAATGTTACCCAGGATTACTGGTGTGGCCTTTGTAGTACTGTAATGTTTACTCATTGCTCGATCTGCGACAATGAACGTCCATCTGATGAAGTTAAATTATGAGATGAACGCCACCACCCTTAACACATAAGATTGAGGCCTGAAATATATACCTAAAAGAATAAAAGTAACAAATAAATTACCTGCTCCGGAGAGATCATCGTAATATTCATCGTCGTCGTCATAGTCCAGTACCGCATGGAGCTGTGTTTTGCCTCCCGGACTTCCTTGTTCCACTTTGGTGAAGCCGCGCGGTCGATCTGTGGGAGGCTGTCCGCTCGTGCTAACACCAATATTCTTTACTTCATTAGGAGAATGAGTCGAAACAGGTCTGTTTAAAAAGTTGAAATTGTGCACGTTCTGATTCGAATTTCCATCGAACTTACGACTAGAAGAGCTTGGCGTCGAAGCCGGGCTGAAGCCTTCCGCGTATCCAGGATTGTATGCGGGAGGTTGACCGTTCTGACCTAATCTTCGCTGTTCATAGTCATAATCCCCTGTGGGATCATGAACATATTGGCCAGTATTATCAAACTGTGTATTCACTTCTTGTACCCGTTGATGGTCTATTTGTATATCTAGCCTCGAATTCTGCTGGTATAACTGTGTGTGCATCTGCGCGCCGTAAGGATTATGAGGCATGCTCGGGTAGCGTGTGTATTGATTTGGCGGTGGCAGATATGTAGAGCCTGCCCGTTTTCTAATCTTAGATCGTTTTTGATTCGAAGGGGGACTAAAGGGTTCATTGCTTCCTTCCTGTGCTACGTAGTCTGGCTGTTGGCCCTCCGGAGAGTAGAGCAGGTCGTCGAGGTCAACGCGCAGTGGTGATGGTGACGTTGCATCAAGCACTGGCGCCACCGCCTCGGGTGCGGCGAGCGTAAAATTTACCAAAGCCATTGCCTACACGCTCGGCATTGGAACGAAATGTCAACGCTCTATGTCAATACGACAGGCAAGATGATTAAAGTCGCTTGCATAACACCGAGTGGCGTGGGATCGTCTACACCGAACGGGTTTTCATGGTACAACTTTTTAAATCGCACCGATGCCACATACACTCTGCTTTAACACTTTCCGCTCGTGACGTCCGTCTGTAACAATGAAAGGAGTTTTTTTTTAGTTTTACATCGAGAGTTTTATCTTATGAACACTGAAACTGAACCAGTCGTATCGTATTGTCGTGGCATCGTTTATGGACGGATTTCCCCCAGTTTCGTGATATCCTTGCCACTTTACAAATGGCATCGATTTGAAAGGCGAATCGTGATTCCATTCGACAAACGACTCGAGTCACTTTGGAGCTAAAACAGGGGAAATCCAACACCAAACTCGAAGGTGTGTTGCTCAAAAGATTTTATCTTACATCAATTGTGATTATGCTCATAATAACAATGATATGAATTACAAATAATAATGACGAGCGTTATTTATGTGATCGCTCTATTTTTACTGAAATTGAAGGTTCTGATTGTAGCTCACACGCTTTTGTAATACCGTCCAGTTTATTTCTGCCGCGAAATAATGATGTTTTTAGTTTGAAGTTACTTATAATTCCAATGCAATTACAACTGCCATCACAAAGATAGATGAAAGCAATAAGGCTGTAGTATCTTTATGCTCCGGTGACCACTTAAAACCAGATGATACGCACGAAAAAATGTAACTACCAGTTGGAAGGGTGGGGCAGACATTGTACTGTAGAACTAAGACATAAATCACTTATGTTTCCAAGTAGATGTGGTAACCGCCTAAAACCAAGTGGGTCATGAGCTCGTTCAGCCGTATTAGAACTAATCTGCCTAACTACATCAAAAGACAAAAGTTCCAACTATAGTCTGTGATCGTCAATCACAACAAAGTCAAGTAAGATCCAACTGAATTAAATGGTGAAAACTTAGAAGATAACATATTATGCCTCTTGCTATCATCGGCCTTACCATTACAAACATACAGCCACATTTTAAAAACAGTATAACCAATTTTTTTTTAAACAAGACATCGTCTAAGGTAATTTCGTGCTATTATACGAATTACCAGTTTAAAAACCTGCTTGCTTATACTATTTGTTAGTTTATATTTATACTGTTGCTTTATGCCTTTTATAGAGATGGTGAATCACTAGTATTCGACTAATCTTTATTAAAAATAAATATATAAAATTTATTTGTAAAGAAAAAGAGAGATTTTTATCATTGTATGTTTTATTTGGTTCGACATTTACTGTCACAATTATTTGGCACGTTGCTCATCCCTGATCTAAACAACACTACAATTAATGATTTCCTTGATTTAGCTTGTCACTAGAGTTTTGTTATTTTTATTGCTTAGATAGATGAACGAGCTCAGAGCCCACCTCGTGTTAAGTGGTTACGGGTGCCCATGGACATCTACAACGTAAATGTGCCACCCACCTTGAGATATAAGTTCTAAGATCTCAGTATAGTTACAACGGCTGCCCTACCCTTCAAACCGAAATGCATTATTGCTTCACGGCAGAAATAGACAGGGTGGTGGTACCTACAAGCGCATACTCACAAGGCGTCCTACCACCAGTAAATCCCATCACAGTTAGATGATGTTTCTCACATACTGTTTCCCATCACAGTTAAATTACTAACTATATACAAGCTCTGTGCATATTTCTAGGGATATGACAACTGCTTAAAATTAAGCGGGTTGCCGATAATCATGTCAATGCACGGTTTGATAGCGAAAAGTTTCGATCAGCACCTTAAAAATGTTCGTTATCCGGGGATTCGAGGATAAGGTTATTTTACAGAAAGAAGTTTTCTTTGATACGGCGCGTATCGTGAGGAAGTTTCTCACTCTGGAGTCCTAACCACTGGTGGCTTGTGACTACGCAATTATATTTTTTATATAGTGTTTTAAATACATTTTCTTAAATCTATATATATATAAATGAAATGCTGTTCGTTAGTCTCGCTAAAACTCGAGAACGGCTGGAACGATTTGGCTAATTTTGGTCTTGAACTATTTGTCGAAGTCCAGAGAAGGTTTAAAAGGTAGATAAATATAAAAATTCTCGGAATGAAATAAAGTTTAGGTCTTTTATTTATCGGTTGAGGCACTACGAAATTTGCCGGGTCAGCTAGTATTAGATATTTTATATGAATTTAACAAATTTAGTATAAAAAGGAACTAAAAGTAAAATACCTGCAGACCCTTCTCCACAATTTTAATGTCGGCCTTTATTAATTGGTTTGTTTTACGCTGAAGTTTATAATAATATTATGCACTCAAAAGTCCAAGTTACCGAAACGTGCAAAATCTTGGCCCTTCACTCTAAGAATTTCCACGAAATGTGAACGGAGTACAGATTTAATATTTCCTTAACGACAATTTATGCTAATGCTGCAACATAGTAAAGCAAAGCCGCTTTTGTTCCATACAAATAGGTATAAAGTTAATCAATGCAAAACATGACTTATTTCTTGTTCGAAACATTCAGTGTATTATTAAACGTTTGAATGTGTTAAGTAAAGTTTAATCTAAATCTATATATTAATACGTGAAGCAAAAACTTTGTCTCCCTTTTTACGAAAATTGCGCGGACAGAGTAGTAGTAAAATTTCCACACTTATAGAGAAGAAGTGCACAATGCTAATATTTTTTAAGATAATGCATAAAAGATACATTAAATCAATAAAGAAAACATTACACACACTACCATGTATTTGACACAACACATACGTATAAATATACTCTTTGTAAATAGTCAATTGTGAAACTTTTTTTATTCTTTAAAGTCTGTGGTCAAATTGAGATTAAATTAATATTGTTTGTCTTTAAAAATATTTATCTATAGTGTAGTCTTGGCGAAATCTGTGAATATAGAAGTATAATATATAGTCTTTAACAATAGAACCAATATGAATGTTCAAACTTATAATTTCAATTAAATAAAGACGAATTTCGACTACTGCGGGGACCACTAGTAAACCGTATTGGTTAATAGCTGTAACGTTACGGAATTCTATCGACATTACAAGTTGAACGGAGTCAGTTTCCATTGTATAAAAACTATCCCATCATCCTAGTGCAGTCGGCATCCCGCGGTTCGCTGTTTGACTCCTCGGCTACGGTTCTTCTGTGAAATATTACCTATTATCTTGCCTTTTAAGAGACTAATCTATACTAATATATAAATCTACAGTGCTTTTTAGGGATGTTCCGTTATAACCACTGAACTGTGCATCCGATTGACTTGAAACTTGGTATCCATGTAGAAAATACATGTACTTAATAGATAGGCTAATATTTATATGAGTGTTGGACTCCCTAATAATAATGACAATAAATAATGATGTTAATTTTAAATGAGCAGCGTAGCGGGTTAGTACGGCTAGTATACATTTTCCAAGCACCAGCCTCAAAATGTTAAAGAAAATAAATGGCTCATTGAATAAATTTCATGTGTGTGTTATCTATATTTGGCTCTTTTGGTTGACAAGGTTGCCGACCACTGGAACGCTGGACTGTTTCGCCTTAGAAATAGTAGAACGGTGGTATTATACATACCAATTGGTTCTCACGATAATTATGTAAATTTATCAATATCGAGTGTTTTAATTTGTTCTACATGTGTGTATCATTTCATGTGTATTTAAACAGGGAAATACGGTATTCGGTACCTTTAATCTGTAGTGTTTTGGAGTATGTCAAAATAAAAAAAGAACTAATACAACAAATGAATCTAAGCCTTAAGGCGACAGTGATTACAGTCGAATTTCGTTCACTGACCGAACTAGTTCTTACAACACGATCGACCATCTGCTAAGATATGCACGATTATTAAAATTTGTCACTTACTCTTCTGACGCAACTCCATTTTTTTTTCCTACCTAAGCTGATAGCCTTTAGAGGCTATATCAGCGAAACCTTAACTAGTAGGTGAGCTCACGGGGCTCAAACCTGTCGACGTTGCTAACACAAACCCTAGCAAGAGCCGTGCTTCGCAGAATCTACCACCGGATCGGAAAAGCGACCCACTGAGAAGATCCGGCGAGAAACTCAGTGGGCTGTGTCTGAGGGTTAACTTACTCGTCGAGTCCTTCGTCGCAAGCGACGGGTCCGACAAGAACGGTGACCGGTGCTTGAGGTACCTAAAAGCACCGTTAGTGGATCGGGAGGATCCGAAATGACCGCAACTCCACTCGCGCGGTCTACAATTTTTATATTTATATTGCGTGGGCAGAAACCCGTTCGAATCGCTTCCATACCGAATTACGTCACAATCGGTTCATTGATTTCGGCGCGAAAACGTACCAGACAGATACTGTAGATCTACTGAATATTTGTATATGACAACGATCGCAAGATATGAATTTCAAAATGTTTTTAATATATTTAGTATTTGTTACAGGTGTAACTCGTTTAATAAGAATCTAAAAAAATAATATATATAAGACCCCGAAAACGGTTACCAATTAGTCTCAGTATAATCATAATCAGAATATTATATTTTGAATAGTAATGAAGCTTATTTAAATGCCTATGACTCACTGAATGCTATAAAGGAATATAGCAATCATATAAATGCTATTATAACTATCAAATAGTGCACGCAAGCAGGTTTTTAAAGTAGTAATTTGTATAATAATATGAAATTGCCTAACACAGATGTTTTATTTCAATAATTATTAATTATAGTTTTTTTTTTATTGCTTAGATGGGTGGATGAGCTCACGGCCCACCTGCTGTTGAGTATTTACCGAAGCCCATAGACATCTACAACGTAAATTCCGCCACCCACCTTGAGATATGAGTTGTAAGGACTCACTTTTAATAGTACAATACAGTACAGTAACTCACTTTTAATAGTACAATACAGTACAGTAACTCACTTTTAATAGTACAATACAGTACAGTAAATTTGTTTATATCAATATAGAAGGAAAGCTCATTGAAATGAGGCTTGAAAAGCCTAATATGGGTCACCCACAAACTGCATGTTTTCAACGAAGCTTAAAGACATCAAAACGTGAAAGATATTGACGGTTTCAAGAGATGAGGTCGTAATCTCGATTGCATTGTAATAAAGCCTGTTCCACACTTTAAATCGTAATACATAATCGCTTCTCAGCAGATATAAGCAGAAAAGCAGTCCTATGTTTGTAACCATACGTATTTTCACGGATCTCCAAATTGACTTGTAATTTATTGATCAAAGAATGACATAAGCAACTCTTTATTCCTAAAAATTTGTTTAATTCCTCGTTAAATCAAAATTTGCCACGAATAAAATGCCCGCCACGACTTGTCGAAGTCATAAGCTACAGATTTTATTATGATTAATTAAGAATGTTTTCAGTTATTCATCAGAAGACCTAGTGAGGTGAGTTTTTTGCAGCTAAAAATGTATATTAGTTTTTTTGTCTGAATTGATAGTTTTAACATGCACAAATTAACAGAAGGACTCTAATTTTTATGTGTGTGGGGGCATAAGTTTCCTCCTATTTTCTTCAATGCTTTCCGGTCAGCTGTTACTCTCGTCCAGTAATGTTAAAAAGTCCTCCCATCTTTTTATCGATTTCAACTTCTGTTGCCATTTCTGAGATTTAAGTGTGTCACTCTTTCCTTTGATTTTTCTTTGCTACAGCGAAACAAGTGACTAGTAAACTACTTTCCAATTGGTAAATACACATTAGAACATCAATCACTTTTATTCTCTGTATGTAATATTGATGTTTCTGATTTTGTCTTTTAGTTTTACTTCCAAGATGTCCCATCATTTGGTATTTTCTTAATTTGTCTGTGATACTTTATCAGTAACTATAACCCAACAGTAAATTATAAAGGGGAGGACATAGGTGTCAAAAGTATTTTTCTTATATTCGAATTTTTTTTTTGGTTTTTACTGTTTCTTTCAGAAATCACCGCCAGGCAAGAACCCCGTGAGCTCACCTACTTACCCGGTGAATATATTAGGACCCTTGAGGTCCATATTTAGATCAATTTCTATCTTGACTCCGTATTTTACAACTAAAATAAAAGTTCTGTTGTAAATTCAAAAGCTTTTAAAAATCATCGATCAAAAGAGACTTTCCTATCTAGCATGTATTGCCGGCGTAGGTGAACTTGTACAAAAAAAAATTCATTTGTCTCATCTTATGGTTTCGCGATCGAGGGTCATTAGCATATTGCGGAGCATCACAGTATTAACCGGAACTCGAATTAGTAAGGTTTTCTTCTATTTACTTGGTTGATTGGTTAATGAGAAATTGGATCTGAGGTACAGCATAATCAACTGACATCCGACGGATTAGGTATATTAAAGTGAAACGCAATCTACATGCTAGATGAGCTTAAAGCCCATAACCGAAATACCCCTAAATAAAATGTTTTTACATGTAAGTTAAGTTTTACACGAATGTACAAGTAAGTTACCAGCCGATAGGAACTTAGCTCATACGTAGTATATGCCTAAAGGATTGTTCATCCAATTCGTAGAACTAGGGGGGACTTCCGGGGGGGACTTCCGGACTTCGACTATAATTAATTTAAATTATAAGTTTGTACATTGTTATGATTCTATTGTCAAAGACTATTATACTTCTATAATCACAAATTACGGCAAGACTATACTTTAGAGAAATATCAATAAAGACAAACATATGTAATTAATCTATTCTCAATTTGCCATAGGCTATAAGCAATAAGAAAAGTTTGAAATAAACAAATAATATGCATGCGTGTGTGTCAAATACATGGTAGTGTGTTTAATGTTTTTTATTGATTTAACGTATTTTTTATGCATAATTTAAAAAATATTAACATTCTGCACTCCTTCACTATATTCTCTATAAGTGTGGGAAATGTCATACTCCTCCGTCCGCGCAATTTTCGTAAAAAAGGGGTACAAAGTTTTTGCTTCACGTATTCATTTAAAGTTATGCCCCCAAGTTAGGGCTGTAGGCTGTAGTCAATACCGTCTTTACCATAAGGGCACATGGGGCCCGTGCCCAGGGCCCCCATTCTCAGGGGGCCCCGAAAGACCGACAATTTCTCTCACACGCTTATTCTCAAAGCATTTTTGTCGGGCACATTACACTTTTTTTCACAAATCAGTAATCAGAAGGTATCTACAAGGCATATACTATGCCTATAATAGAAGATTTTGCTCAACAGACATCCCGAAAGAAACCGTTATCGAAATCGTAACCAAAAAACCAGCAGCGTTCTAATATCATTATGACATATTATATCATACTGTATTTGATTACCTATAAATGGTCACACTCAGTAAAAAATGTTATTATAATTCCCTTTTTTTTCTTTTTTTTTTTATTGCTGAGATAATGGACGAGCTCACAGCCCACCTGGTGTTAAGTGGTTACTGGAGCCCACAGACATCCACAACGTAAATGCGCCACCCACCTCGAGATATAAGTTCTAAGATCTCAGTATAGTTACAACGGCTACCCCACCCTTCGAACCGAAACGCCTTACTGCTTCACGGCGGAAATAGGCGGGGTGGTGGTACCTACCCGTGCGGACTCCCAAGAGGTCCTACCACCAGTGATAACGCAAATTATAATTTTACGGGTTTGATTTTTACTACACGATGTTATTCCTTCACCGTGGAAGTCAATTGTGAACATTTGTTGAGTACGTATTTCATTAGAAAAATTGGTACCCGCCTGCGGGATTCGAACACCGGTGCATCGCTACACACGAATGCACCGGATGTCTTATCCTTTAGGCCACAACGACGATAATCCGACTTTCCAAAAGGGCCTCAAATTCTTGTGTGCCCAAGGGCCCCATCCTAGTTTAAGACGACCCTGGCTGTAGTACTAGACCTAGATCCTTTGGGAGCCCAGTGCTTACTATTAAACGGATTTGTTCAAAGTTCGAAATCAAATTACATAATGTAAACGGTTTGCGCTAAATCTTTACAAGCCCACGTCTGGCGACCTTGCCGGCCACAATTCGAGCAGTCCAATGGAATGTAAGTGGCCGTGAATGCGTATCAGTTGCTCCAATTTTTTTTTTACCTATAAAATATAAATGTAAATACATAAAGGATTCCGTAATAGGTCGTTATTTATGATTTTTTTAATTTAACTAATTTATGACTATAATAAAATCTTATCGTGGGCATTGATGGTGTTGTCGATTATTTACGATTTCGATGTTATTTAGTAAAATATTGATCAGTACTGGGCAAGTGTTATGTATCTTAATACCAAAATCAGACATGTGTTAAATAACGATTAATATTGTTCACCGACTTTTCGCACTTCTGTTAATTCTTAACAAATTAGATGAGAAGATACTTAGAAGTTTTTAAATTTGGAATAGGAGAAAATTAACGAAATCATCGAGATTTTAATTTGAAAATACAAAATCGTTTTAAGTGTCAGATGTCGGATGACATATAACTTGACATTTCAGTTCATTTAGAGCAGGGCTGTCAAAACTACATACCTTTGCGGGCTAATTAAATTTACCACAAGAGCCAGAGGGCCGCATAAAATATAATTTTCAAAAACAAAATACTTTTCTGACAAAAATATTTTCATAAAAACAATAGTAAAAGATAGCTTCACTTTTAAATGATGTCATGGGAATGGAATGTTACAAGAATAAAGATAAATTATACCAAATATTGATTATATGTTTGTATAAGAATTCTATACTCCAAACTATGTATTAATATCTAAAACTATTCTCTGACGAAAACAAGCCGCGGGCCGCTTTTCTGGATAGTCCTGAGTTAGAGTATACCATACTATATGGTAGAGAGTAAATTATAGTATATTCCGGTCACCGTCCTCGTCGAACCCGTCGCTTGCGACGAAGGGCTCGACGAGCGAATTAACCCACAGACACAGCCCACTGAGTTTCTCGTCGGATCTTCTCAGTGGATCGCGTTTCCAATCCGGTGGTAGATTCTGCGAAGCACTGCTCTTGCCAGGGCCAGTGCTAGCAGCACTCCGGTTTGAGCCCCGTGAGCTCACCTACACGTTAGGGCGAAGCTGAAATAAAAACAGTATATCCTATTTCCATCGTTTTAGAAAGCTGATTCTTTATAGAATGTTACGAGTTTATTACTAATTAAGTTTCAAATTTTTTGCTGACTTATCAAATGTTATGTCAAGAAACCAATCAGATATTATTTTCAAAAAGAAATATTTTGGTGTTGAAATGAACTTATTATATTACTCCGAAATCTAAACAAAAAGTATTATTTAATTTAAGCCGACCTTTACAGACGCTATTTAAGAGTCACATTACCACCGCTACGGAATGTAGTTTTACCACTGAAAAGAATCGTAAATCTTAATTTAATATATAAAAGAACGTTTCAGTACATTAAACCAACTTATGTTATTTAGTTGGCTACTGGTTTATACCATGGTTGATAAAATCAACTCGAGTAATATTCAATTTATTTGAAACAATTATAATATTAAATCAGTTTATATTCCGGAACACTGTATAACAAAGCGCAGCCGCTCATACAATACCGTATTATCTAATAGTTGGCTGCAACTTTAAATACACTATTTATGTTTATGTTTTATAATATGAATACGTATAAATGAATACTCTAACACTAATATTATATAAAAGGTTCATGTATTGTATTTCACTTTCAATGATCGCCCTGTTGCCATGATCGCGGGTAAACTGAAGACCGCAGGTAGAATGTTAGGACTAGAAAAATCTGTTTTTTTATGCTTCGATTCGTGGACGAGCTCACAGCCCACCTGGTGTTAAGTGGTTACTGGAGCGTATAGACATTTACAACGTAAATGCGCCACCCACCTTGAGATATAAGTTCTAAGGTCTCAAGTATAGTTACAATGGCTGTCCCACCCTTCAAGCCGAAACGCATTACTGCTTCACGGCAGAAATAGGCTGAGTGATGGTACCTACCCGTGCGGACTCACAAAAGTCCTACCTCCAGTCATTACGCAAATTATAATTTTATTTTGTCTCCACGCATCAGACAGTAAAATATTCATGTCGTCAATTACGTGTCGCGGTATAAGTCTGCGTGGGTAGTTATTACATAGATTTATTAAACGTTTGTTTGTATTTTTAAACGTCATTTTAAATAAGGATTTTGTTGTAAAAATGTTGTGTTTCGAAATTCAGTTACATCTAAAAGCGGTCAAGAACTCTTTTGCACTAGAATCATTCAAAGTCAATCGAATAAGTGAGATGAGATTATACCCTAATAATATTATGACTTACGTCTACAACTTGCCAAATCCTCTAAAGCTCTAGAAAATATGTACTATCATTGTAGTGCGCGCAAGTATATCATAAAACTCGAAAAATCTTTAAAAATAAAATAATATCTATTATTAGGTATCATCATTATCCTGCGCTTTTCCCAGTCACCTGGGGTCGGCGCAACATGTTTTCTCCTTCCATACTCTTCTATCATATACCATTTCTTCGCTCACTCCCCTCTTACCCATATCGTCTTTCACACAATCTATCCATTTCTTCTTAGGTCTACCTCTTCCTCTATATCCTTCCACATTCATAGTTAACCCTCTCTTACCAACCTCATTTTCATTTCGTCTCATCACATGTCCATACCATCCCAAACGCGCACTCCTCAGCTTCTCTGTCACAGGTGCCACTTTCAGACTTCCTCTAACATATTCATTCCGTATTCTATCCATTTTCGTTACTCCACACATCCATCGCAACATTCGCATCTCTGCTGCATGCAATCGCCTTTAGGTATATGGATTAATTTCAGAATTTTGGTTATGTTCATAAAGCTTATATGGTTGACAGAAGCGTAATTGCTAAAGCATCAAAGTCTCTACCTGTCAGCTGTGAACAGCACCACCATCGAAACAAGTACGTTAATGACTACAACATCCGTTTGCGACGATGGGGTTCAATCGAAATCGTACGACCGTAGACTACATCCACAGCCTTCATTAAAACTTCGAATTTCACAGTACTTTTTTAACACAATTCCTTCAGTCTACTTTGAATAACAAATTTTGGACGAAGTCTGGGTGGTTGTTGGATTCTTTCAGAATATTTTTTAGATTTTGAGTGAACCCTAATTTGGAGCTAATTTATTTTTATTTCTTGTTGGTTTCTATCAATTTTAATACTTTATGAGATAGAACATCTCATGATCATCGGTCTGCATAATGGTTATAGCCACAAAGAGTCAGAATTTTTAAATAATTTACTAATTTGACTTGGTCACGTGGATAAACTGGTTTACACTAATTAAATTTTTAAGTTTTATGATCGAAAATTTGAGTTTAAAACATAACAATACCTTAATATCGCTGCATTTCACCACAAAATCTCCATAACTGTGCATATTTAGTTGACTTATTAGCATGTTTGGTTTATAAAGCTGTTGATGAAACACGCTAATCGATTTTACGTCATTTGCGAAAAAAGAAACAGGCTGAGGCGCTTAGGTAAGCGAATAATTTGAAACGTACTCAAGACGCCAAATTTAATTAGGTATATTCCTGTAGGAAGATCTCCAAATTCACAGAGAAACAAATGTGTAGCTTAATCCAGGATTTAAAACCATTGAGTTAATTATGAAAATTAAAAAGTGACTAGTACTTTGGACTCTGAATTCCTGCATTAATCCGTGATATCTGCACTTTTACACAATAAACTCTAAATACATAGAAGAAATCGAGAAAGAGAAAGAGATAATTAAATAAATAAATATTTTTACTAACGATCACGCCACGTTAACTGGTCCCGTGCTAAGTTCGTAAAGAACTTGTGTTACAGGTACTAGATAACGGAAATAAATGTAAGATTTTATTATACACATACATGTGTTTAATATTTAATATAATATACATCCATAACCCTGGAAAAGACATATATATTTATCATACAAATATCTTCCCTTGGTGGGATTCGAACCCGCGACCCCCTTGTGTAGTGACCATGTCACTTACCACTACACCAGACGGCCCTAGAAACGAGAACAAGAGAGATGTTTTTTTTTAATATTGTCTCAGGCATGTGGTGTTAAGGAAAAAAGAGCTTCAATGTTTTGATAAGATAAAACTACTGAACCTACCTATATATTACCAAATAACATTTTATTTTTCAATTCAGATAATTAACAGTACTTACAACAGTTGTGAATAAGTCATCTACGAACAAAGGCCAAGAAACACAAAAGTCAGTGTTTTTGTTTCAATAAAGTTCAACGTGTTCGTAACCTTATCAAATTTCTATTACCATTCTAATGTTGTTGATGCTCACTGCACTAGATTTATTACGACTCGGAGTTATTAGCACTTCGATCATCGTAATACCATAAACGTTGAGATATACTAATGGCGCATTAAGAGAGCCATAAAGCGATATTTCCACATGAGTTTTTAGACCCGATCTGACCTGCTTCTGTCAATCACAGATCTGGTTTCGTAATGTGAATGAATAAATTCATAGTTATCTTGATCGTTAGCTAAAGAAGTATACGTAAATCTAAAAATTGTTGTAAGTTCAAAGACTCTCTGAAGTTAAGCGTCTACTGAAGTCCCCGGACGTCACTAGGAAACAAAAACTCAATTATCTTGCAATACTGTTTGTCTTGGCCTTGAAAAAGGAAGGCATGATTGTTTTATGGTAGAAATGGGTATATTGGACTTTCGGCAAAGAATAAGGAATACCTCGAGACTAAAACAGTTTCTTCAGCCTTCAAATCAATTATTGTATTCAATTTAAAATACGCCGTTTGATAACTCTAAGCATTTTGCGAGTTAGGCTAATTGGCAGTGTAAATTATTACATGAATATGTATATTGAAATTGTTAATTTTTGGCTTGAAAATTGAGAAAAAACACCCTTTTATTGTAAATAACTCGATAACTCATTTTCTGAAGAAAAAAAAATTCTTACTACAAATTACTTATTCCCGTGTCAACGACTTGACAAGGCCACCCGGAAAAATGTACACGTAACGATATATGTATTATTCTCCCCTATTAAAACTCGTTTTAATTGATTGCGGACTTTCGATTTGAGGTCGTTGATAAGAAAAAAAAATGTATCGTATTTCCGGGTAGGGCAAAAAGAATTAAAGCACTGTCTTGCTCTGTTGTATCAAATATTCATATCTAGCGATTTTTATAAAATAACTGGAAAAACCTATTTTCACAAATGAACCAAATTTTATTTTCAAATCACCGAATGATAAAATTTCAGTTTTATTATCATTTGCAATATGTATCTGATTGAATATAAAAGGTAATTTGAAATGTTCAATGTCAAAATTAGTAACAGGATTGTTACAAAAAAAAAATCAGTATTCCTTAATGTTGTTTATTTTAAAATATCGTTTTTAACATTCCGACTAAAATGAAATTAACTGTTTTATCGTTTATCGTGGAACGACACCTTTAATTCGGTATTTGCGCTTAAACAAAGACCTTTAGTGACAATTCCGAGTACCGCTTGTGGACATTTGCTAATTACATTCAAAGTACTGACTACATTACATGTTGATTATATTATCGTTTGTTATAAATCGATTAATTGGCTTTTAGCACGCGATCTAGGCACGACGTATTTCAATATAAGACAGATTAATATAATTATAGAAGAAAAAAAAATTGATTAGCGACTTTTCTTTTACCTTAATATCGTGTTGAAAATTTAAAGTTTGTCCATTATTATTAAAAAGGTTTCATAAATATTATATAACATAACACGAAAAAATGACATCGGAGAAAATAATAGACTTCTTATCACCAACGGTTTTTTTTTATGATTGAAAGATTACTGCTGGACCGAAGGCCTTTCCAATTTCACCAGGACAGATGGGCGAGCAAATGCTCAGCCAGGAGGGGTGGGATTTTCTAACAACTGCCCGAGCGCCTCCGAAGGAGACCTAACAGGTCAAGAGCAATTGCTTCGCGAATTAATCTACTGCCGGATCCAGCGAGAAGATCCAGCGAGAAACTCAGTGGGCTGATGCATGGGTTAGGTTGCACGTCGACCTCTTTGCCGAGTTCGACGAGTACGGTTACCGAGGTCCCTAAGCCTGCTCCTAGAGCTGAAGGCGTCTAGTGCAAACGTTATTGGATCTGAGGGATCCGTAAGGACGTGTCTAGGGCGTCGACGGTGACTGGCTCCTGCATGATCAGGATTCGGGGAGTAGTCAGCGGCGGCTACGATAAGGCGATTATCATGACGCATAGCCTTATCGAAGTACCGTTCCGACGCTGACTTCATGTATTTCTGGATAGATTCGAGGCCCAGGTCGTCGTGTAGGTCAACGTTCCTCACGAACCACGGAGCTCCGACGGCTAACCTGCAAAAGCGGGATTGTAGAGATTGAAGGGTGTCTATGTGTGTGCGGGCCGCGTGAGCGAACACCACACTCGCGTAAGTCATGACGGGCCTTATGCAAGTTTTGTAAAGTGTCACCTTGTTCCGAAGGGACATTTTACTCCGCTTACAGATCATGGGGTAGAGTCTACCGAGAATAAACGCGGCACGGTCACGGACTGATTTTATATGCGGGCGGAATGTCATCGATGCATCCAGGGTAACGCCCAGGTACTTGACCTTCCTGGCCCAGGGTATGGATTGACTAAAGAGAGTAATCGGGGGTGTGAGATTCCTCCTCCTAATACGGGAGGAAATCCGTGTGGAGCTTCCCCTCTGAAATAGCACCGCAGTACTTTTCGCTGGGTTGATGTCTATGCGCCATTTTCGGAACCACTGTCCTAGGGCTAGGGCTGCGCTCTGAAGCTTCTTCGCGATTAGGGACTTGTTTCTACTGGAATAGTAAACAGTCGTGTCGTCGGCGAATAAAGCTAAATGGGTCGGCGGCGACCGGGGAATATCGTTAACGAATAAGCTAAATAGGAGGGGTGAGAGGACAGAGCCTTGCGGGACTCCAGCTGTGAGAGGTCGTGGGGAGGAGCGGGTTCCCTCGACTCGATATCGAAAAGAGCGGTTCGACAAGAAGTCCCGTATGATGAGCACGAGACTATCCGGCACGCCCATGTTGAATAGTTTGAAAATCAAACCGTTGTGCCAGGAGGACGTATCTAGGGCGTCGACGGTGACTAACAGATGCTGAAGAACTTGTGACCTACTAATATAACTAAGTAGTGTTCATTACCCTCCAAAGACGGAGTAATGTTGGCAGGAGCATAACACAGCAACAATACAACATCTATATTAACTCTTTATAAAGAAGCCATATATCCCGGAAGAGTGAGAGATAATTCATTTTACGAATGTAAGTTAGATTATTAAAAGATTTCATCTGGAAATTTACTAAAGTAAAGAAAAATGATTCGCTCTAGCTAGAGAGTGTATTCTTCTTACTTTTTCGGAATACTCCCAATGGTAGAGATTGGAGAACGTATATATGTATTCCCAAACGTTATATTTCACCGTGCACGGTGAGACAGCATCCATGTTAGGATGCCTAAGGACTTGGATCCATCGGTCGCGTGTTCAGCACGTCAAAGGAATTTAAAAAAAAACTATTTTATGGAACTAATAAAAGTAATATTCACATAACGTCAATTTCAAGATGACATCAACACTGTTTGCTATTGTATGTGTGAATTTGTTACTTTTTTTTTATCATTACCTTTATGTCACAACTCGTTGATGATACAGTAATAACGAAATCTATGAGCAAATCGAGTTCATAGCCCGGTTTTTTTGCTAGGAAACCTCATCTAATGATTCATTAGATGTGTAATACAAATAATCGTTGTTGAGAAACATTTGAGAAAAATATTTGCAATGTTTGTATAAGCACAAAAAAAAGCAAATAACTTAATACTTTCAAATGTTGTGTTATGTCTGACAGGTAAACATTTATAAAACGCCATTAAGATGTTACTAACATTTTTATCACTACATGTAATTTATCAACATAAGAGATTGCGCTAGATCTTCATTATTATTTTAAGAAAGAAGAAGTCTTTCTTTTTCAAGTTACATATATCTGTTATTGTTATTAAGTATTATTTCGTGGTGTTCGAGTGAGAATCGTGTCAGCATAAATGGATTGACTTCTTCTTTGAATCTCAAATTAAATATATGATATAATAGAATAAATTATCGGTAGAAGAGTGGTCACTTTTGACCAACTTGTATCAAACCAAGCAACGGAATTTGCATAAAGATGTTAAAGGCTCCGATAACAACTTAAATACAAGACGTGACAAGATCGGCGACAAACACTTCTTGCATTTTACAAAATGAAATTAGTGACAATACATTATTCCATAATTTCGATAATTTTACACTTTTCTACTTGTTTTTTCTACCTAAACTCCTTAGCCTTGAGAACCTATGTCAGCGTAACCTATCAATCAAGTAGGTGAGCTCACGGGGCTCAAACCTGACGACGTTGCTAACACTAACCTTAGCAAGAGCAGTGCTTCGCAGAATCTACCAACGGATCGGAAACGCGACCCACTGAGAAGATCCGGCAAGAAACTCACTAGGCTGTCTGTGCGTTTCTTTTCAAATATGGGCAAAATCAGGAATGAGTATATCAGGGGAAGTGTGAAAGTAACAACAGATAACGTAGAGACAAAGAAGAATATTACGTGTCAATCAACTTTACATCCTATTATATCAAGTCACAGATATGTTAATATCTTTTAACAAAATTGAGTTATTGTTGACGACAAATTAGATACTTTATACATTTACCTATTCATAAATAATTCGAAATATTTTTTGGATTATCATCTGTATGATCGTTTTATTCGTATGTTATTTGAATTCGGGAGATCATGCTTCCTTTGTTACACTCATATATGTATCATATAGTACCGTATAGTACATATAGTACCGTAAATTTTGAATTGTATATGTTTCAATCGCTTTATTCATCATTAACATAGAACCTCATTCCAATACCGGTTCGTTTCCCGTTAACACAATAATAATAAGCCCGCCCTATATTAAATCTACGTCACATTCGCCCTAGTTATATTTTGTATGATCAGTATAATCAATCTATTAACTTTAAAAAAAACTTACTTATCAGGAAGTGTGAATTAATTAATGGAAGCGACGTTTATTTTCACACATTACCAGCTCCACATTTAGTGAATTCAAATTCTATCTATCGTAAACATAATATAATATCTACTCGCACTTTCTAAAACTTAACAAACATTAAATACAGATTATACTGACAACACACCATACAAACTTAACACGGCAAAATAACTTTTAGATTACGAACTCATTTGAATATTTAAATGAGATTATATGCACATACTTATGAACATTTGTATTATTTAATCCGTATTACGGCGACAAATTCGCGTAAATAAACCTCAAGGTTGTCCCAATCCCAATAGGCCTGCCACAAATAAAAGAAGAATAATAAACAAGACAAGCGCAGAATCTTAATTATATTACGGAAATCCAAATGTGTTCATTAGGTACACCGATAATAAATAAATAAATTTATAAAAGACAAACTCAATTTAACGGAATTCAGACAATAATTACGAGAAACCCAGGCGAAACTATTGTCAATAAAGTAATTAAATTACAATTGTTTCACAAATTTAATGTTATAAACTCACGCGTGCTGTGTTTTGATTAGCAATAAAAACATATTATATTCGAAGAAGAATTAAAAAAATGGTTTTTATTTTCACAAATTCAAAATAATTTGTAAGATTTACCTTGTTCTACGATTACACGAAACAAGAGTCCACAGATAAAATATAACTGTCACGTTTCAATTTCAATAACACATGAAAACTTTTTTTAATAATGGCGGGTTAATTTTGTTTGTTATGGCGGCAAGACATGACATGCGCACACGCCGCCGTACTCGCGCGCGACCACTACTGACTGAATGAAGTTGAAACTTGAAGTGGCCATTCCCTTTACTCGACAGACCTCAGCTGTCACTATGGGCACTCTAGAATAAATCAATGTAAACTTCCGATGATGTATGTGTTCCGGTTGGACTTTCATTGGGTATTGTGTGCTGGTAAAAAGAAATACGGTTTTGTGTTTAACTTTTTAGAATTCGATCATTATCACTTGATCTGAATCCTGATTCATTTCTCGGTAGGTAAACGGCAAATAGAAGGAACTAACGGTAATCCCCATCTAAGGTCTCTTCGGCCGAGCGATGTATGCCGATACTATGATAAAAGTTTCTCAGAGTAAATAATTATCTTTTTAGTACTTTTAATCAAATCAATCATTACCAAAATTTCGAAGGCGAAATAATGGACTACATTTAATAATCATTTTTCGGGCTAAAACATTGTACATTACCTTTATTATACTAGAAAATATTCAACTTTCTACTGCAATATTAATTTCGAATATTACAATTGTCTTGATGTTATGCCATCAATAAATAATTATTATATTAATGCAATTTTAAAATCTACAATATAAGAGTACACTGCAATTTACATAATTATCTTTATTCTAGTTCATACAACGGTTGTCTAGTACTAATCGTATTAAACTATAGGTACTGATACAATTTTGGATATGTTCTTTTTATGAATTACTTTGGTATACCTACAACTAAACATGCTCTATCTCTATTATGTCTAAATAACTATGATTTTATTTGCACTCTATTTCAATCATATTGTTTTACATTATTTACGTAAGCTTTTTTGTAGGGTTGCCGTTTTATCAAAATTTAATTTCACAGATGGATATTTTTCCTTACGTAAAATTTTTAATAGCCACGATTTGAGATTTGTGTAAGTTGTTGTCGTTCCCATATGAGTATAGATCAACTATCAAATAATAGATTTGAAGATAGAATTGAAGCTTCGATCTGATGACCCAAGATGGGTACATTTACATCGTGATAATTACTATAGACTCTAATTAATACTAATATAAAAGTAAATTAAAAAGTACATAACAGATAGGTCGGAGCTTGCCTCCTTTCGCCTCATTGGTGTTACTTAATGACAGTAATGACTCTAGACAGTAAGTAAATTAAAACTTTACAACACAATTCCGTCAGTCTACTTTGATTACAAAATGTTGGACAAGGTCTGGTTGGTTGTTGGATTCTTTCAGATTTTTTTTTTTTAAATTTGATTGAACCCTATTTTTGGGCTACAATTTTTTTTTCTTGATGGTTTCTATTAGTTTTAATACTTTATGAGATAGAACATCTCATGATCGTCAGTCTTGACTCTAGTTTTTTTTTTCATTCTTACTCGTTGGTAAGCTAAAGAGTCTATTCCAGCTACACGAACGCCTATGGTAGACGGGTAGGCCCTAGTCCTAGCAAGAGCAGTGCTTCACAGAATTTACCACCGGACCAGAATCACGACCCACTGAGAATATCCGTCGAGAAACTGAGTGGGTTAGACTCTAATTGAGGCTGTCAGCGCAAAGGTGGCCTAAGTCTACCATAATGTAGAGATAATAAGGTATGAATTTACTTTTACACTGCTTCGTGGAAAAAAATAATACGTGAAAAAATAATGTTTACAAAGCCATCTGTTATCTATGGGTGATACTAGGGATAGGCCGCTTTTGCATCAACATTTATTACTTACATTTTAAATAAATTGCAATATATAAGCACGAATATGAAAAATTGTCGGTTAGGTCACTTTTGCGCTGACGGCCTCAATTATCTTTGTGGATAGCCATTCGAGGTTTGGCTGTAGCTGTTCTCGTTTCGTAGGTATGTGGAAATTTATGCTAGTCAATATGAAATGACAGGTGAACGACGTCAGGATCAGTACAGGCATTTTATTCAAAACTGAATCTATTTAATTAATATCAGTAAAACATTTTATTTTATCCAATTATTCAACCCTAAGTGGTTAGCCCGCGCTATTCGCCTTATAAATTATGAACACACTATTTTAAGGTTTTGCTAATATGCATATATTAAAGAATCTCTTTTAGATTTTCAATGAAAAAAATACGGAGCTTCTGATTTTGTTTGCAAATTTGAGACAAAGCTTAAATCGTGTTAACCAAAGTTCGGACTTGGCAACTGACAACTGGCAAGAACGACGGTTATATTCGCAAAAAATCAAATCATATAGTACAAATAGCCCGCGAAGTGAATGAAATAGTTTATTTACACTTCAGTTTTTAAACCTTATACAACGAGACCGAACAAAAGTAACGATTTTTCGTATAATTATCATGAGCGAGAATAAGCTAATTTTTTTTTTCGACGACGGCTAGTTTTATTGCCTAGACAATGCTTGATTACTTACTAACGTCGTGTCATCTCTGCAACGCTTTTATAGTCGATACGACATCTCCACAATTATCGAGAACATTCTTGACAGGTCCAGTAGCTTCGATATGTGTTTCCGCTATCTGACAATAGACGGCGTTGTACTTCTCGAGCGTTCTCGATTTTACTAGTTCCTTTGATATTCGATTCCGCCATTCGACGACAGATGGTGTTGCTCTTACAGGCGTAACCATAATAAGCTTATACAATTTCTAGCCATAATAGTTTCTTGGTTCGAGAGTACGTACTACATAGACGACCTTACCCTGCTATAGAGACTTCAACATCATTTCTCCAGGTGAGTCTCAGAGAGCAGTAGAAAAGGACGTTATAGCAGCCTTTATAAATCCGCATCACTGTTCTGGCTCGTTCCTGGCGAGCTAGTCACGTTCCAATGCAATTGAGATACATAAAATGCTTAGTCAATAGTTAATCTTTGGGCTTTGCAAGTCTAATAAAAACAGATGAGACCGATTTCGTTCTATGTCGATAAAATAGCGAATTAATCAATTGATCATAAATTTTTTGTCGTTATGAGATCGAAATGTGTTAAAATCGTAATTAAGATTTTTTATAATTGTGAAAATATGTAAATGTCGATGAAGGCAAATTAAAAGTTGGTCACACTCAAGGTTGTCGTTTTTATGTTTTGCATGTCATAATATTATGACATGCAAAACATAAAAAAATAGTATTTACTATGTAAAGAGATATCGGAGGTAAGCGTTGGTAAAAGTTCAACTTCAACGCTAATTTTTAACAGCATTATCTTGTGAGTCCGCATGGTTAAGTACCACCACTACCACCACTTATTTCTACCGCGAATCAGTAATGCGTTTTGGTTTGAGCGTGGAAGCCATTGTACTGTTAAAATTGAGACCTTAGAACTCTTGTTTTAAGGTAGGTGAAAGAATTTACGTTGTAGATTTCTATGGGCCCCGGTAACCACTTAGCACCAGGTTAGCCGTGAGCTCATCCACACATGTAAGTAATAAATTTTTTAAAAGTAGACTAAAAATGATGTGTTAATCGAAAAACAAAAGTTCAATGAAATGCGAACGCTTAAAAACAGTAGACTAGCACGATAGAAGGGATTATAAGGTATTCTATGAATATTTGGTTCCACAATAGAGGCTTACGCTCATACAAAACAACACAACAACTCGTACGCAAAAACACCAAAAACCACATAATAAGTGTTGCATTATTTATCACTTTTTGCCCCTACCTATTCGCGAGTAACCTAAGAGGCTATCCCAGCTACGCCCAAATGGGTAGGTGAGCTCACGGACCCAACCTAATAGAATTTGCTGACACTAGCCCTAGTAAGACGACCGAGAGGGCTGGTGGTCGTGGCGCCGACGACCGCCAGTCCGGCGTCCCGAGGGGGAGGGTGATGGGAGAGATGTGCTCCGCACTAAACGCTTCACTTTCCCCCCTTTGCCTTTTCATGAGTTTTGTCTCATGCGAGGTTTGGACGTTGGTTGTTGAGAGACAGGAGGTTTTAGTCGGTTCGACTCCGACATGCCCCGCCCTCCATCCCCAGTGAAGGGCGGAAGTCCGGCGATTTCCTCCTGACAAAAAAAAAAAGCCCTAGTAAGAGCAGAATCTACCACCGGATCGAAATCGCGGCTCACTGAGAAGATCCGGCGAGAAACTCAGTGGGCGTTTATCACTGTTAAATAAGTCTACAAAGATAATCGATTTGTCAGATTTCATTTATAAATAATTTAATATACTTTATTATCTTTCATTGTATACCACGATTTTATTAGTTATTCTTTAAATATTTATTAAACATACTTGCTTTTATACAGAATCAAAACAGACATATATTTTCAATTTAAATGTATCTAAATTACTTAAGATACGAAAACTACCTTGACAATACACTTGTAAGTATGGCAACCCTGTGCTGTGCGTATTTGGTGAAACTTAATTTAAACGACTTATTTGGTAACTTGCTGTACTTAAGAAACGATAAAAGTCGTCTGAGCGATGGCTTTGAAATTTCCAAACAACTTAAATATATTTATCGCTTTTTAGGCTTTTTGAGTTTAAAATTAATTTTTATAGAGAATATTCAACAAGACATTTTGATATAAGAATTTTCTTATATTCAAACAAAAATATTATTAATGTATATAGCTTCTTCTCCACACGTTTTAAGTTAATACTCTCTTTTCTGAGCCTAACTATTATAACTATACAATAAGTTTAAAAAGTTTCCGAATGGTATTTTAGACTGTTTCTGTTACTTTTTTTTATTGCTTAATTGGGTGGTCGAGCTCACAGCCCACCTGGTGTTAAGTGGTTACTCGAGCCCATAGACATCTACAACGTAAAAGCGCCACCCACCTTGAGATATAAGTTCTAAGGTCTCAAGTATAGTTACAAACTGATCCCAATGCCTACCCGAAGGCTACAGGCGCTCTGAGTCATAGTAGAACTCTTTAGAATTTTTATAGGTTGATGGAAATTTCAGTGTATGTTTATTGATCACGACATCCCTTCGATAAGGATTGTTCTCGACCTCGAGACATAAAGGACATCAATACGTGAAGAACAACATTAAACAAAATTATTATTTCCCGAATCCGTATTTTCCGAAATGGTACCATGATATCAAAACGAATCCCTTTATTCGTTTTCTCTGTTGCTACGTCCTAGTCCTTATTACATGATTAGAGATTAGCACTAGATCTCAATTTACGGTAACATGTTCAGGGAAATATTTTGTGTAACAGTTTCCTTTAAAAATGAATATTACACGTGGTTACCAAATTATATCATTAAGAACTTGTATATGTATTTAGGTGTCACGATTCTTTTTAACTATTATTTGTTTGACCAGATTCCGTCAGACTTGTTTTGTTTTGGCAGTAAATACAGGATACATTAACTAAAAACATAATGAAATCTAGAATAACTTGATGTAAATTGATGTGTGTTTAATGATTGCCCATTAAAAAACTGAATGAGCAGGAAAAGAAAAGTTCAGATGCATTAAAAAATATCCACGCATCGTAAGATGAAACCTGAAGCCCATTTCAGTATTTAAGTGTCGCCAACCAAGAGTCCTTTTCGTTTCCATTCAAAATTTTCAAAATTCGCCGTATATTTTACTTCATGTAATGGTAATATCAAATGATATGATTTTTTTATGAATGAGGGATTACCGGAGGCCGAGTTTCATTAGGATAGGTGGGCGAGCAAAGGCTCAGGTAGGCGCCAAGAGGGGTGGGATTTGCTAACAGCTACCCGAGATCCTCCAAAGGAGACCTAACAACTCAAGAGCAGCTGCTTCGCAAATGAATCTACCGCCGGATCGGAATCGCGACCCGCCGAGAAGATCCGGCGAGAAACTCAGCGATGACACGACATACGAAACGATGCGGTGTCGTCATTGAGAAAAATGAGTCATTCCGTTACATGTGTCGGTCAACACATTTTTATTTACCCAAATACTAAACCTTAAAAGTGACAACACAGTTTTTGTGTGGTTATATGTTTGCGTGAATGTCCAATACCAGTTTTTTGATACCGTCCTTATTACTGCTACACTATCAATCCCTACTCTGGAACAATATGTTCATAAGACAGCAAACTCCCTGCTCGAATGAATTTCCTACTACGTCCAACTTCAGGGAGGCGGGGGTGTGGTGAGGAGTGGGGGATAGTAAGCGTTCTTCAGATTAGGCTAGCCTTTATCCCGGCATGATGACCATACACCATCAGTTAGAGCGCATGCTTGTCTGGAGAAAAAGATGAACAAATTTAACATTTAACATTGTAATTATTGTGTAATTATTCTAAGTTATTATTATACTTAAGTCCGTTCTAAAAGTGATTTTAAATTGGCCATTGAAATCGCGGACAGACGCTTTTTGGGTGTAACGTTGCGGTTGTCTAGGTGTTGTAAATTAAAACAACTTAATTATAACAAAATAAATTATATATGTAATATATTATGCAAATTAAATTTGATTTATATATTTTGAATACTAATTTAAGTTGAGTTTGAATTTTAGATTGACTTGTGGGAATTTTGAGATTCTTAATTAAACTGATATAAGCTTTTTAACTTTTTTTCTCTCTCTCTCTCTCTCTTCAATCGGTCCCTCATTGCTGAGGATCGTGATTCCGTCCGATTCCGTCAACGAGCTGTCTCCATCGATCCCGTTCTGTAGCTTGGTGGAGTGCGTCGCTGACAGGCATTTTCAGTTCCTTCGCTATTTGGTCCTTTTTTTTATTGCCCTTGTAGGCAGACGAGCACACGGCCCACCTGATGGTGAGTGGTTGTAGTTGCCCATGGACGTCCGCAATGCCAGGGGCAGAGCCAAGCCGCTGCCAGTAGCTAGCCAGTAGGGCCGGAACGGATAGTCACTGTTATCCTGCCTATTTCTGCCGCAAAGCACTGCATGGCTGCATTCCAGTTGGAAAATTATAATTAACTATATAATAAATGGACATTAATCCATTTTATATTTCGATCTCATATTTTTTGTGGGTATCGTTATTTAAATTTTGTTATCTAAAGACTCCGATATCCAATTAGCAATAGGTTCGTTGCCTATTCCCAGAAATATCAATATTTATATAAATAATAAATTTTAAAAATAACATAACATAAAGTTAAAACTTCACTTCTCATTTGTAGGACTTTACGGTTGACTATTTTATTTAATTAATATTTATATTTAATTAATTTAATATTTAAATAGCATATTATATTTCAAATAAGCCCAGCCAAAAATAGTGTTTTGACTGAAATATTGACACATAGGAAACTATCATAAATCTTTAACGAATCAGGCTAATAACTCGTGACAAACATGTAATATATGCAAATCTATGGCTTCTATTAGTAAACGTCGAAAGTATTGGATGCTTTTTACGCCCGAAGCCTCTGTTTTGAAACAATAAATGAACCATGGATTTTTTTTTATAACTGTATAAAATAAAATAAACTCACCGTAGAGGTATTATTTTCTTATTATAATTTTGGAAATACCAAATGTGTTCATAGTTATTCCTAATAGGATCTAATGTCGCGTGATTATGATCACAACGTGTCCTGGCTGAGCTCTTGAGTTCGTTGTCCTAGTCAAACGGTGTTCGGGTTTAAAAGTCGTCGTGACCTAAAGAATAAGCAGACCGATATACTCGTATCGAGCGATGCGACTTTGCCAGTAAAAAAAAAACAAGCAGACGACAGCACGGCGCCAGTGGGAGCTTGCTGCCGGGCGTCACTCCTGGCAGGATTCGAGCCATCGTATTATGTATGTCAATGTAGGTGTGCTGAGCGCGCTACGAACTTCCCCCCCCCTCCCCCCATCTCACCATTCACACACTTCACCCCTGCCCTAAGTGGTAGGGAGCGTCTGCCCGGGTAATGGGGTTTGCCCCGAGGCCCGTTCCGTGCCCCCGTAACGGGGTACGACGGCCCCTCTTGTCTTGTTTTCACTTCGCCAGTGATCTATTCGCAGGCAGGCATTTCTTATTATTATTAAATACGTATTTAACTTATGTACAAAAAATAGCTTTCACGGCGAAGGAATAACATCGTGTAATAAAAATCAACGCACAAAATATGATTTGCGTAATTAACTACTCTACAACCGAGACGTAGTACTCAAGTGTCAAGGTAGGTGGCGACATTCACGTTGTGATGTCTATAAGCTCTGAATTTACACTAGCTGGGCTATAAGCTGGTTTTTTTTCCGCAGGGGTAGTGACCACCACCCTGCCTATTTCTGCCGCGTAATGCGTTTGGGTATGAAGGGTGGGGCAGTCGTTCTAACTATACTTGAAACTTTAGAGCTTATATCTCAAGGTGGGTGGCGCATTTACGTTGTAGAGGTCTTTGGGCTCCAGTAACCACTTAACACCAGGTGGGCTGTGAGCTTGTAGATTGGGAGAGGCCTATGTCCAGCAGTGGACGACTGTGGGCTGTTGATGATGATGATGATGATGGGCTGTGAGCTCGTCCACCCATCTAAGCAATAATTAAAAAAAAGCAAAAAAAAAGCGGGGAGGTCTCTGGAATTGCGCGATCCTTCCCACAACAAATGAACATAAAGCGAAACTTATTGGTTCCATTCCTGTTTCTAAAATTACAAGCTGTCCCAATAAATGACTGTCAAATCTGTCAAATGATGTCATAGGTCATGCATACAATTGATTCGCACTTCATCAGTAAGTAAGATGTACAGTCATTAAGCCTTCAGTAGCATACGTATTCTGGGAAACGAGAAAAACGCAATTATTTTGTAACCACGTAAATATGTATGCGTAATATTTAAAGTCAGTCAACTGAACAGACGGCGTTCGAAAAAATAAATGAGACCGTGTAATGAGTTCGGACACGCCAATATAAAGCTTTTGAATGTATCCTACTTTGAAATGCGATGTGCTGAAGTGTAGGGTTAGCAAATCAAAAAAATTTTTTTTTTTCTAACTAATAAATCAAATCTGTTTATTGAATTCGGTCTTTTTATTTTGATAGATCCAGTTCGTCTAAGCATGTGTGTTGTCATCTTAAGTTACATTATTTCCAGTCGTTTTCACAGTTAATTTTTACTTAAACAGAAAATCGTTGATTTAAAATGTTGTTTTTTATAAATTATCTCATAATTTTTTTTTCACAATGATTTACCAAGCTATGAAACACTAAGCTCAGTATTTTCACACATAAACAGATTTTTAATTAACGTTAAAAAATATATATATTTTAATAATAAATTTTAGTTAACGTTTCAACCCTACAAACATCGAGTCTACGCAGTATTAACATCCGCGAAGCACTACACACAGCTCTGTACCAGACTTGGGAAATCCGTAGCGAAATAAAAGTCATTGTTTGGTCTCGTCGTCGACGCATTCTGTACACTTGACCTTTAAGTTGTGTAATTTTATGTGGATCGATCGAAATTTAATATAACTTTTTCTGTTGATGCGCAATTCAAATTCTTTTGTTCTAATTTCTTCTTCTTTTTCTCCACCTTATCCCACTAGCCGGGGTCGGCACAGCTAATTTTTCTCTTCCATTCTCTTCTATCAGCCGTTATTTCAACATTCACTCCTCTCTCTCATATCGTCATTCACACACTCCATCCATGTCTTCTTCGTTCGACCTCTTCCCATTCTACCTTGCATTACCATTTCCGTACATCTCCTAGTCACAAGCATCTCCTCTCTACGCATCATATGTTCTTCAAGCTAACCTTATCTTGTCCATTCTAATTTAATATTACAAATAGGCCTGCAAGTGAGTAGCAAGTTACCATTGTCCACCCATCTTCTACGTCTTCCGTATTTACTTTAGTCTCGGAAAATATCGAAGTAGGAAGAGCTCGTTCGATTCAACTGAACCCATTCCCGAAGCCATATACATTAGAATTTAAAACACCGTCAACGTGTCGTCACGAGACCTGGAAATATTGATACTGCCACATGATTTAAGTCCGGAGAGAAGTTAAGTAAATTGCATCACTCCTTACGAATACATCGGGCGTTTTATTCCTCTTTTCCCATGAACACTATGATGAGTGAAAATATTCATTTTTAGAACACAAAATACTTCAAGTGCGTGATTATAGTGTTGCACATTAATTCTGCAGACTATCCTAAATATCACCCAGCGATAGATACCTTAAAATATTAAAATATTTTAAGCCAAATAATTTTAAATTTTCTTGAAATAGTTGTGTAAAAATGGTGGTGTCGCACGAACTGAATGATCGCCATCGTGACGAACGCGTTAAGTTATGCCTTGCGTTGCTAAACAGATACAGAAACAAAGGAATTTGGAGCCGCATCGTCACTTGCAATGAAAACAAGATTCTTTTCATAATCATAAGCGGTCAACGTGTTGGTTGACCCTGATTCAGTACCTAGACAATGCCCCAAACGAAAACTTACCCATAAAAAAACCATGGTCACTGTTTGGCGGTCTATTACCGGTATAATCATTACAGGCTCTTACCAAATGGCACCAGCATTACTGTGATAGTGTGTATTGTGAGGAATTGGACACAATGATGTAAAAGCAGGCGAATCTCCGGCCATCCATGGTTAATCATTCATCTACTCTATTCCTACACGACAACGTAGGTCTTCATATGGCACAATAGACGGTCTCTAAGCTGCAAGAGCTAGGGTTTAAAGTATTGCTTTATCTACTGTGATCACCAGACATTGCGTCGACAGACTTCTACTTTTTCAAGTATAGAGAATTTCTTGGTAGGGAAAAAATCAATACCCCGAGAGGCGTTTGAGGAGTTTGTTGCCTCACGTACACTTCTTCACACAGGGCCTTGGAATATTATCACTGCGCTGGCATCAATAAATATACATCCTTAGCATCAGGGCATATTTGAATTGACACAAATAAAAAAGATTTATAAAAAATGACTTTAATTTTCGGTATACCAAACGACATTTATTCAGATTAATATCTAATATTTAATTCATTCAACTCACGATAGTAGTATATATTTTATAATAAATAATAAAATAGTGTAATATTTTTTTTACTAGGTAATATTCCAGAAATTTATCTGCAATACCAATTCCATTTGCATTTATTCACATTTTTAATTTAATTATTCAAATTCCCTCCTACTATTTAGACGCTTACGGCCCACCTGATGTTAAGTGGTACCGGAACCCATAGACGTCACCAACGTAAATGCCGCCGCCTCCCATAGGAAATGGGTTCTAAGTCTCAGTTCTACAGTACAAGACCTGCCTTCAAACTGCTTCTCAGAAGAAATAGGCGGATTGGCAGTACCTACCCGTGTGTATCAATTAATTTAGTGTAGGCCTAAGTGAAGCGTGATTCATTCTGCAACTATTAAGGACAATATTCAATTAGTTCACAGCTGAATTATAATGAGACCGACAATCGGAATCCATTCAATATCTGTTTCACGCAAGAATTTACGACATGTTCTAACAAATTCAATCTATTAATCAATCATAGTTAACGTAAGAACATTGGACGCTTTATAAAGTCACTATTACGACAATATCAGTCTCAGTCTTAACAATATTTTATTTTCATATCTTTAAAGGGAGTTACCTCAGTAGTTGCAGTACCATACTTTATACCACATTAATAGCGCGGTAGACTAATTACGTAGTCAAATGTAGTTTTTTTTTTTTGCTTAAATTATGTAAACTCCTCTGACCTCAAGTGATTCAATTAAACTTCAATATTTCAAATTACGTCATGCCTCTGAAGATAAATCAAACGCTGAGTGGCGGTTTATAAATCTATTTAATTGTAACAAAAAAAAAAAACAAAAAAAAATGAGTATCCGGCTTCAGAAATCGGACGTCTCATAAAAAATCCGTGTATGTCATTTAGGGAGTTGGAAAAGCCCGTACTGATGATATAATGTAAAATTTCACAGTTCAATGTGTCTAATTGTCACCATAGCGAGATAATGAAAAACTAGTGATTGTTGAACTCTTTTGTTCTCCAAGAACCGGTTATACGCTGTTTACTTTTTTTATCCTAGTACATATTAACATTAGTAGAGTATTTTGAGTGTTCTATTTTTATCCCAAATGTACTCTTAATATAATTATGTTTGTAAAGAGAACTTATCATGTTCGGTTGGAAGAAAGAATGTGAACTGATAAATAAATAATACATAAATTAGAGGTTGGTATGCCGGTACGTGGCAAAAAGATCTCTGGAAATGCACTGTGGATGAACGAAGTTGCTCCAGGTAGTATGGATGAACTCTACTCCGATGGCGGGCGGTGCGATAGTAAAAACGAGATGAGGGTATCATCTCAATCAATTCCTCAGAGCGCTCCATCATAATCAATTGATATGCTAGATAGCATCATAATTCAATAAAGTTTAAAAAAATAATTCTTTCATCAGAATTTGTCAGCAAAAAAAAATGTTTTATGTTTTAAATAATTATATTATGTTATAGTTCAGTCAGTGTTTTGTTTTCTACAATGACTCAATCTATGACTGACAACAAGTCGACTCACTATACCCACGCCTTTCTAAAGAAAATTAAAACTCAGCAAGGTTAAGTATGTTATGATTCACTACTGAAATATCCAAAGGACTGTATTGTGTTGAATTTATTTTCAAACTAGTATTCGACTTAAGTATTCTTCGACAGCAAGTTAAGGCAATCTTAAGGTGATTTGACTGCTCAATTTTTATTTATTTATTGCATTGATGTTGTGTATTGCTCCCAAAATTTATTTTATTGCATTTTTGGGCGAGCTCACAGCCCACCTGGTATTAAGTGATTACATCTACGTGGTGTTAAGTGGTTATATCTGACATCTACAACGTAAATGCACCACCCACCTTGAGATATAAGTTCTAAGGTCTCAAGTATAGTTACAGCGGCTGCCCCACCCTTCAAACCGAAACGCATTACTGCTTCACGGCAGATATAGGCAGGGCGGTGGTACCTACCCGCGCGGACTCACAAGAGGTCCTGCCATTAGTAAATAACTCAAATGGCTGGACTAGCCCACGTTCAATCTGATAATAAATAATAACTAAAGATCATAAATTTCACATTATGAATTGAAGTCCATTACCTTCAGAAAGCGGCGCGAGACAGCGGCTTCGCTGTGCCTCATGCATTATTGATGTCCACGTGACCACTCACCATCTGGTGGGCTGTTAGCTCGTCCACCCATCTAAGCAATATAAAAAATAAAAAAACTTCTTCAGCTACGTTACTGAGGCAAACTTAATTGAAGTTTAATTAAAAACATCGAATTTTTGATGCTAAAATCAAATAAAACGGACCTTTAATTACAAAAGATAAATGTCGCGTATTCATTGAAATATCGCCTAAACTAAATAGCCTTTCACCATTCGAATTATTGAATCTTACGTCTAAAATTTAGTCAAGTAAAAGCAACGCAGGTTTTTTCTGTGACGGCGTGACAATATTAGAATTACGCGTCTCTGGTCACTCTTATTTCATAAGTAGACGTCCGCGTCAATACTTAGCAACTATTTATCTATTAATCAACAGGCCAAAAAAAATTTAACTGAATATGCAATTTCGAAAAGGGCACATCTCTGAAAATGTAAAATGTTTAGGAAATGAAAAAAAATCTGATTATTTTCTAAAGCAGTGTAAAATTTAAAATATTAACTTTTGAGATATATTTTAGTGTTAATTAGCAATTGAAAATTACTGGAATTATTATAAAATGGCTGTAGGTAAGCCTCAAAACTACATTTTTTCACTGGTGGTAGGACCTCTTGTGAGTCCGCACGGGTAGTTACCACCACCCCGCCTATTTCTGCCGTGAAGTAGTAATGCGTTTCGGTTCGAAGGGTGGGGTAGCCGTTGTAACTATACTGAGACCTTAGAACTTATATCTCGAGGTGGGTGGCGCATTTACGTTGTAGATGCCTACGGGCTCCAGTAACCACTTAACACCAGGTGGGCTGTGAGCTCGTCCATTCATCTAAGCAATAAAAAAAAAAAAAAGGACATGTATATGAAAAAACGTATTTGACAAAATATGCGACATGTGCCCTTTTCGAAATTGCATACCTATTCAATTATAATAGAAGTTCCTGTCGGATGGTCCAGTCTCCAGCTTAATACCAATTTCAATGACCGCCACATTACCTCGTTTGCCAGACAACGTCAAAAAAAAAACCTCCACGTGCCTCATAAGTCGCCAAAGTCGTGAACAAAGCACCAGTCATAATTCAGAACAATGTTTTCGTTAACATTTCACGTCGACTTTTGTCGACAGTTGTAATCCATTGATCACGAAGTTGCGTATCCGGCTCTGATTATGTTAATAATTATTGGTTTATAAATAAGTGCTCAATAAAACTTGACCAGTGTACGTGAGGCTTGTAGCTTGCATTGCAGATAAGGTAACGCTCTAACCAAAGTATCTTGAAATATAGATCGTACATGGTATCAAGAATATTGGAGGTCACGGAATTTGTACAGACCAGTGCTATCCTTATGCTTTCCGAGCTCTTTCACGGCTCTGAGATGATCGGGCGATAAGGTTGTATGGTAAGGTGAGTCTTGAACTAAGACAACTCTCTCCGACAAACCACTCCACAGTCGCAAAATGTAGTAGGATAGCTGAATATTCCGTCAAAAAAAGTATTTAAAGCAATTGTTTTATGACCAAAAATGCACTGTCTACGTTTTCGTTTTTATTGCTTAGATGGGTGGAAGAGCTCACAGCCCACCTGGGGTTAAGTGGTCACTGGAGCCCATAGACATCTACAACGTATATACGCCACCCACCTTGAGATATAAATTCTAAGGTCTCAGTATACAACAGTTATAGTTTACATAAAACAATATTAATGCGCTAAACTGAGCGTAAATAAAAATAAAAAAGTAATAATTCATGAATCTGAAATCTCAAGTAAAGAAGGTGGACGTTTGGTTAGCAAATTGTATTTCATTGCGTTAAAAAAATATTTTGTAATATACCTAGTAAGTATTCTTCAAGCAGATTGCTTTAATGTATGTACATTTATTTACCATTCTTTTTTAAAGTCGGGTTAAAAATACAACATCATATTAAGTAACATGGTTTTTTTGTAACTTCTTCAGTTTTTGTTAGTCTTCCGTAACCGTAAAGTATCTGAAACGTCGAAAATAATAAAATGAAAAGAACAAACTCGAGCAAAAAAATATTTGTATGTATAATTAAGATTTTTTTTTCAAAATTGTGACAATAAACTAAACTAGGCAAATCAATTAATGTCCGATATCTTTGTATGCAAATGGCATTTACAATTTATAAAGCTGATGAACATAATCCGGCACTTGATAACGCAGTCTTGTTTCTTATAGTTAAAGTTCTTATAGTTTATGAAGTCGGCGCCGCGGCGTGGCCTAACAGATAAGACGTGCATTCATGTTGAGCGATGCACCGGTGTTCGAATCTCAGGCGGGTACCAATTTTTCTAATGAAATACGTACTCAACAAATGCTCACGATTGATTTCCACGGTGAAGGAATAACATCGTGTAATAAAAATTAAACCCGCAAAATTATAATTTGCGTAATTACTGGTGGTAGGACCTCTTGTGAGTCCGCGCGGGTGGGTACCACCACTCCGCCTATTTCTGCCGTGAAGCAATAATGCGTTTCGGTTTGAAGGGTGGGGCAGTCGTTGTAACTTACTTGAGACCTTAGAACTTATATCTCAAGGTAGGTGGCGTATTTACGTTGTGGATGTATATGGGCTCCAGTAACCACTTAACACCAGGTGGGCGGTGAGGTCGTCCACCCATCTAAGCAATAAAAAAAAAGTTCTCTTTATCATAAAACAAATATTAGCTTTGCAATTATGAAAGAATTGCACATTTTCCTATTAATGCTAATAATTAACAACTATTAGCGTTAACAAAAAGCACATTATCATTAAAATTTATTTATTTATAAATAAAAAAACAAATCAAGTTTCTGCTAGCTGTACTTGCTTTCGAAAACCAATAAAATTTAAGTGACCAACTTCGATTCTATAAATCAAATGCGACTTAGCTTGAACCACGCCTTAACGACAACCGGCAGGTCTCTGTAAGGGCGGGGCTGCACGATCACATTGTCGACCTGTTCAGGAATTCGTTGTCCACCACACAAACGGATTATCGAACGCTGGACATTGCTTTGTTCGAATGAATCGAGTTGGCACAGAAATGCCGACGTAATATAGCGAACAAATCGCCTTAACACCGTTGAATTAATTGACAAAACAAAAACAAACAAATAAATAGTAGGCAGCGGCTTGGCTCTGCCCCTGGCATTGCTGAAGTCCATGGGCGACGGTAACCACTCACTATCAGGTGGGCCATGTGCTCGTCTGCCTACAAGGGCAATAAAATACAGTACATATTTTTCTTTAAAAAAATCTAGTCCAGACTTTGGCCGTATTTGCTCCGGCACTCTGACATATAATGACATGGTGACACGCAGCCGATAAACGCAGAATGCTCCTTATTCCTATTTTCGTAAAGAAAAATAAAGTAAAACTTTCGTTACCTACTGGAAGATGTTCTACCCGTATGAGTGTGTTAAATTTTTCTGTCTAGAAATCAATTATGCAACGTTATCTAAAGAATTTTAGACAAAGAAATCATGGCTACTACTGCCTAAAAGGAGACACTCATCAAAATCGTCATGATCCGCCATCGGCAATTGGTCTAGACATGTAGGTATGGGTATTCGGTAGCCACTTTAAGCCGTAGACACTCCTCGTGTACTCATAGTGCTATGATGACCTTTATATGCTATAGCTATAACAAATAATAGTTTTAAAAAACTAACAAAATACGCTTTTATAGAAAATCCAACTAAAAAATAGAAAATAAATATTAATAAATTAGAATAAAAAATAGTGTAAGAAAAAATGATTTTATTGTAAAAAAAAGCGTGGTTTGCGTGGTGTCAGTAGTTATGAACAGATAAGAGTAAAATGGTTAATTTGATAATATCCTGAAAAGCACCTCACGCTTTTCACCATAAAATATTTTTTTATAAATTCTTAGTGTTTTGTTTCAAACATTAGCCAATTGTGTTCGTTGACATATCGACTCACTAACTAGTGCTATGAATAAGCAGTAGCGCCTCGGGGTAAACTAGTCAAAGCATGACTATTCGTACAAAGGAATTCTATGTTGTAACAATTAACGAGAAGTCAACTTAGTCAACAAAGCGGCGTGGCATTAGGAAATGGCGTCTTTTAATCATTAAATTTATGAACCTTTTCGGTACCACGTTTTCTTCCTTCCTTATTATGCTGATTTTTAGTGCTGATTTAGCTCACAGGTTATTAAATGTATTATTAGTTACTGATTTAGCTCGAACGCACAATGTACGTGGAAACTTTCGGGTACATTTTGTCTCTTTCTTATACGAAGATTAAAAGAGGACGGAGCATTAGTAAAATTTGCAGCAATTTATGGGATAGAGTGTAAAAGTTTGCACAATGTCATCCGGCGCATTTGGAGAACTTACTCTAAACTTAATTTTACTCTAAAATTATCGAGTACGAGAATTATAGAGAATGAAAGAACCATCAAATTTTTTTATGGGTTGCAATTTTTTATTTTTATTATTTACATGCCCATATAGGCTTTTGTTTTGAAACACACTAATAAGAAGCTGTATAATGAATTATTTTAATCGTAGTATACGAATAAGCTTTTTGGACAGGCATGTTCAGTAATGTTTCACGCTCAATTACTCGATTCCACCTCAACGGTTCAATGAACAATGTATTGGTAATTGTCAAAATAAATTAATACCTAATATTAAATCTGATTAGTTTTCCTGTCAGAAAATAATTTCACTAACACTACCGGCGTGTATTATAAACTAACCTTGATTGTGTTCGAATATTTTTTATCTTTTGATGAACGGAAAGCGTTTAATATCCATGTCACTTTGAACGGATTAATTATAAACACGACTAGTCTAAGAAAGGGATACCTTTTCAAAACATATCACCGTATAAAACATATCGTATATTTATCAGACGAGAATTCTATCTTGCTGTGGTACTAGTGGTGTGTTTTTTTTTTATTGAAGGATTACTGGTGGTCCTGAGGCCTTTCCAGTTTCACCAGGACAGGTGAGCGAACAAACGCTCAGCCAGAAGGGGTGGGATTTGCTAACAGCTGCCCGAGCGCCTCCGAAGGAGACCTAACAGCTCAAGAGCAGCTGCTTCGCGAATGAATCTACTACCAGATCGGAATCGCGACCCGCTGAGAAGATCCGGCGAGAAACTCAGCGAGCCGATTCATGGGTTAGATTGCACGTCGAACTCTTTGTCGAGTTCGACGAGTACGGTTACCGGGGTCCCTAAGCCTGCTCCTAGTGTTAGAGCTGAAGGTGTCTAGTGCAAAGGTTATTGAATCTGATGGATCCGTAAGCACGTGTGGTGTTTGATGGCTTGTGTTGAAGTATGATAATTCGAGATGGATGTTAATCGACGTTGTGAGGTACTCATCATATGAATATGGGCCTAGTACAATTGTTCCGTTCTGAGTTAGCAGTTTACAGTTTGAAGATCTTCGCAGTTTCAAGAACTTTGAAGATACCCCACAGACACAACGCACTGAGTTTCTCGCCGAATATTCTCAGTTGGACGCGATTCTGATCCGGTAATAGATTATTCTTTTGCTTAGATGGGTGGACGAACTCACAGCCCACCTGATGTCAAGTGGTTACCGGAGCCCATAGACATCTACAACACAAATGCGCCACCACCATGAGATATAAGTTCTGAGGTCTCAATATAGTTACAACGGCGACCCAACCCTTCAAACCGTAACGCATTACTGCTTTACGGTAGAAATAAGTAGGGCGGTGGTACCTACCCGTGCGGACTCACAAATGGTCCTACCACCAGTAAAAGCAGAGCACTTACTAAAGCAGATGTTAGCGTATTCTTTCATACTGGGCTCCGTGAGTTCGTCCATCAATCATAATGAGGCTAGCACAACTTTTCGGGGCTACAGGCCGATAGGTAGACAAAAAAGACAAGCAAGTCATATGGACCGGAACTAGTTTACACAAAAACTTATTTTGTAAATATCATTAGATTTTTTGTCACATATCTCATAGTCTATGAAACCACAACAAATATATCCAAATATATCTTACCGATGGTAGGACCTCTTCTGGGTCAGCACGGGTAGGTACGCAATCCATCCTGCCTATTTCTGCCGTGGAGCAGTAATGCGTTTCGGTTTGAAGGGCGAAGCAGCCGTTGTAACTATACCGAGACCTTAGTACTCATATGCCATGGTGGGTGGCGCATGTGCGCTGTAGATGTCTATGGGCTCCAGTAACCACTAAGCACCAAGTAAGCTGTGAACTCTTCCACTAATATAAGCGAGAAAAAAAATTTTTTTTTCGTTGAAGCAATTGTACTCTGTTCAGTACCTACATATTAAAACAAAAAATAGAAAGTCCATAAACAAACAAAGGATAAAATCGTAATTAACTCTTTTGTATCTGCCTGTTCATATAATTATAGATATTAGAGTGGAGCGTGAGTGGTTCGCGATTATATAGTTCGTTTGCGGGCCGCGTGAACCGAAATGATTAATCGCTCTCAGATCTAGATTTAAATGATTAAAACGAAGTATTTCTTACTGTCGCATGCTTTATTAAATTAATTAAAGTATAGTAAGTTGTAACGTAAAACATTAGTGCTGTGACAAATTAAATGCCGCTTACATTTTTAGCGGTAGGCAGCGGTTTGGCTCTGCGCCTGGCATTGCTGAAGTCCATGGGCAACGGTAACCACTCACCATCAGGTGGGCCGTATGCTCATCTGCCTACAAGGGCAATAATAAAAAAAAAAAAAACATAGATTCAATGTACTCGTAATTTTTGCGTATTTTTTTTAACAAATTTATTAACTCTTATGTTAGTAATCTTATTTCCGATATAAACGAATACCAGAAAAACTTTTTTTTTTAATTTGTGGACAGACGAATAGACGTGATGAGTGATGTCGATCGGTCACGGATATCGGCAATATCAGGAGCACCACCAAGTCGTAGCCCACTGAGTTTATAGCCGGATCTTCTCAATGGGTCGCGTTTCCGATCCGGCGGTAGATTCTGCGAAGCACTGCTCTTGCTAGGGTCAGTGTTAGCAACACTCCGGCTTGAGTCCCGTGAGCTTAACTACACACGTTAGGGTGAAGCTGAAATAGCCTCTCAAGGCTATCAGCATAGGTAGGGAAAAAAAAACCAAGTCGCTGTCTGCCGAATATTGCTTAATACTTGCAATAATTACGTAAGCGCACCATACTGAGGGTCCGCACGAACAGGCACCACGATCTTGCATTCCGATTTGAAGGATAGGACAGTCGTTATAGAATACAATTGAGACATCGACCTCATGTCTCAAGGCGGGTCCACGTTGTGCTTTGTGTGGCTTTCTAATATACCTCTCCGACGGTACGCCAGTCTTACTATCCTTAGTTAATTCAATTTGTAATTTCCGACATTGCGTCGATAGTTCCTATTGACTTCCTTGATTCGGCGTTCCTCCTTTATTTATAATTTCAAAACTTTATTTCTTATAAACTTCCGTGACAATGAAAACCGTGTATAACATTCTAAACGTAAGGGAAAAGTTTTGAAATTATTATTACCGTTATTTTCTCTTTCAGTTATATAGAACTTATTTTTTGGTGTTTGTACACCGCTAACGTAATGCAAAATGCTATTTTTTCTATCGCGGTGACCGAATTGAGGGTCTATCTAATGTAAAGATTTTACTGGAGCCCATAGACAATAACCACGTGAATGCCTCCGCCCACCCACACGGTTTCATTTTACCGAAATAGTTGAAGAAGTAACTTGGCTCTGCATCTACCACACATAATCCATTCTCATAAACATACGATAGTGTAACAGTGTGTTAGTGCGAGCTTTTTAACGTTCTCTTTTTTTTCCTTTTTTTTCCTACCTATGCTGATAGCCTTGAGAGGCTATTTCCGCTTCGCCCTAACGTTTGTAGGTGAGCTCACGGGGCTCAAACCGGAGAGTTGCTAACACTGACCCTAGCAAGAGCAGTGCTTCGCAGAATCTACCACCGGATCGGAAACGCGACCCACTGAGAAGATCCGGCGAGAAACTCAGTGGGCGAACATTCTCGATAAACGTAAAAGTTGACTCAAATTTGTATGCAGTTGGAACAGCGCCTCTAGCGGCAAACGTAGGCAAACATTCCAACTCCATACAAATTTGATTTAACTTATACATTATCGAGAACGTTACAAAACTCGCACTAAGCACACTGAACTTAGACTTTGGCCACTCAAGTATTCGCTACGAATGTAACTATGCTCACTTTCCGGTTAGTCCTATTCAATTTAATTATCAATAGATCAAACAAAACCGTATTGTGGTCACTACACATCAAGTTCAAGAAGTTGTAATACAATAGAATAGGCCTCCAGGCTGCGAAAAGTTATCGCTGGCCGGATCAAAATAGTTATGATAGCGTACCGGTATTAATTACATTTAATAATTCTGAATCGAGACGGAACCTCGGACGCTGGCCTGCCTCATATGCATATCTGAGTTCCATTGTCATTGGTCTGTTTAAATTATTACTGTTTAAACTGACAATTGTAATTTATGGCGTGCTAGACGTGTTCATTCAAGATACAAAAGTAAATAAGTTTTATCTTAATGACCGTTTTGATTTCCTTAGTCTTGGTCAATAAGGATAACCTAATGGAAAGGAAGAAGACCACGAAGTAAAAGCCCGACAATTTGGACTGACCAGATCCGCACTACTCTCGACACCACAGCACACGATGCTCTACACTTGGTGGCAGATAGGAGCAAATAGCGTAGAATGACCCTGAATAAGCTCTTGTTGCGGGGAGGGGGTCACGACTCTCATTATTGAGGAAACTGAAGCGAGAAGAAGAAAAATGGAACGGAATGAGGAATTGATCGAAAATTCTGATAAGTGTGATGGACCACATGGTCCATACGAATTGAACAAACACTGCCTATATGGCTCTCGCTTTTCTTCTTGAGATTACTTCTCCTACTGGAGACAGCTTAAGATGATTACTATATTTTTCCTAAGGAAATTATTGCACGTAACATGCATTTCCGGCTTTAGGCAAGTCACATTTCTTCCTCCTCTTACCTTCCACTATGTGTAGTTTTTTTTTCCTACCTACGCTGATTGCCTTGAGAGTCTATTTCAGTTTCACCCTAATGTGTGGGTGACCTCACGGGGCGCACACCGGGAGAGTTGCTAACACTGGCCCTAGCAAGAGTGCTTCACAGAATCTACCACCGGATCGGAAACGCGATCCACTGAGAAGATCCGGCGAGAAACTTTTTGGGCTGTGTCTATAGGTTAATTCATTCGTCGAGCCCTTCGTCGCAAGCGCCGGGTTCGACGAGGACGGTGACCGGTGCTTGTAGTGCCTAAAAGCACCGTTAATGGATCGGGAGAATCCCTAATGACGTGTTTAGGGCGACGTCAACTATATTATGTAGTAGTGCACAGTAGTAATACACGGTGTTTGGAGTAAAAGTCAAATTTAAGTGCACTACACTGAACTATTAAGTGAACTATTAAACAAAAACCTACCTTAATGAGTCTGAAGTAGGTCTAAACTCAACCAGATAAAATAATTAATAAATGCAGTATTAAACTGGTAGACGTACTTTTAAATACTGGAGTTCATACAATCACAGTGTTGTCTCCTTATTACCGTTATCTAGAGCAGGGTAAAATATAATTGGTCAGTTCTTAATTTGTTTTATGAGAAATATATCTTGTTTTTTGGATTACAAAAAAACAACAACAAGAAAACAGTTTTTAGATTGATTATTATGTACGGTTCTAATAATACGAGGAGTAGTACTGTGTAATAAAAATTACGCAATTACCTAATAGTTCTTACAGAATAAAACTGTCTATGATAATTAGAGATATTTCTTAACAAACATTTGATTTGTGGTTTTTCTTAAATTCAAATTAATAGTCCTTTTAAAAGCAGAAATAAATGTTAGAGATCACCCGTTCTAACTTTGATTAAGTCAATATAGCATCTCAAAATCTACCTATTTAGAAGTTCGATTTGTCAAAACAATAACTTGAATGAAATTCCTGACCAAATATTTTTGGAATCAAACAGAGTCCATATCGATCATTAAATATATTTATATTTTTCTCTCAACGCAAAAACAAGGTTTCAAGGCTATCACAGAAAAAAGACAATCCTTTTAATTATCATAAAATCACGTACATTTAATTAAATTTAATTACGTCTCGGATAATGGCAGTCCTTGCAAAATAAAAATCACTTCATACAACAGCATTCCCGGCTCGTTCGACTACCTAAATCCTTTCACTGTTTGACATTTAATAGTCCTAAACTTATTCTTGGAACAATATCAAGGCTTATGCAGGCAATCTGAAATGTGCGACCATGAAGATTCTCAATATGAAAATGTTCTTGATATCTCTATTGTTTCCTGCTATTAATTTACATATTAGATAAATAATACTTATATCTCGTGTTATGAAACCGCAGGGGTACCTTTTAGATGCATTTTCAAATATATATATTTTTTTATTTTTTTATTACACTTCATGTAAAATTTACATTGGCGGACTTAATGCCTAAGGCATTCTCTACCAGTCAACCAAAGGTAGTGCAGAGTAAATAGTGGTAGGTGCAATGAAATTTATATTAGGTTACGAATACATACAAAAAAAAGTATATCTACATTATATACAAAATCACATATAGATATACATATACATACATACATATATACACACATACATACATATAATAGTTTATACAGTATTAAAAGGAATATATTAATAAATTTCCTTAACAAATAACTTCATCTTAATAAGTTCATGACGATTCCGCTAATTTTTCCAACAGCATTCGCCGAACCCTTAACTTGAACGTGTAGCGGTTAGTAATAGTCCTGATCTCGAGAGGAAGCGCATTCCATAGCAGAACAGATTGCACGACGAAAGAGTTACGAACATAACTACAACTATGTGTGGGACAACGAATTAATAGGCTATTGGGAGAACGTAGTGCCCGCTCATGGCTGGAGTGAAGATATTGAAAATAGGAAGTTAGATAGGAAGGAGGTTAAATATCAATTTAACAATACAATAATTACTTCTGCTTCGTGTTTTAATGTGGAACTCATTCATGTTGCTATAGACTACTTTAAGCTAGTAAAAAATACATTATATCTAAAGTAATATATTACTCGTATTTACAAATTATTGGACGGTATTTTGCAAGATGTACGAATTTTTCGGCGCACTATCAAGTACTAGAACTATCTATAGGATATTGTAATATGAATATCATAAACTCAATAATAAAAGTAGCTTAAACTATATGGCGACTTGAAAATACTTAATGCGGATTTATGTTGACAGCCAAGTGCACTTATTAGTGTTTGTAAATTTTTCTTAATATTTTTATTAGATTTTTTTCCATATTTTTTTTGTCACATAATTAAAAATCGTAAAAATTTACACTAAAATTGGAAAATAAATTTAGTCGTTCCACAGATAAAAGCTTGTCTGTGTCTGTTCAATCATAATATATATAAGCAATAATGACGGCCTATGATTAGGGACAATGATATTATATTACCTATATTACTATTTTGGTAACGTAGAATGTTTTTTTATTGCTTAGATGGGTGGACGAGCTCACAGCTCACCTGGTGTTAAGTGGTTACTGGAGCCCATAGACATCTATAACGTAAATACGCCACCCACCTTGAGATATAAGTTCGAAGGTCTCAAGTATAGTTGCAACGGCTGCCCCACCCTTCAAACCGAAACGCATTACTGCTTCATGGCAGAAATAGGCAGGGTGGTGGTACCTACCCGCGCGGACTCACAAGGGGTCTTACCACCATTAAAAAATATAGAAAATATAGAGGTAGAAAATATTTTAAAAAGTTATATATTCGAAAACATGTTAGTTAGTCATTTCACGAAACAGATCCGAGACGATCGGCGCGGCGTTCTGTCGCTGTAGATATTTCGAAATGCCTTCGTAAAGGTCGTCAGAATACCGAACGCGAACGACTCATATTCAAACCGCTAACAGCAACCATGAACTTTCCACGGCGCATTAGAGCACGACTCTCCAAAAAAACTATTAGGTGTCCTCTCTAAAAAAAAACGACTCATATTGACATAAAGATAAAGAAGCCTTTATTAACAACCTTAATTCATATTTAGGTACATTTTTCTTTTCATTTGACATCGGCTAAGATTGTTTTGCTTTCGCATAGGCCTCCCCCAATTCCTGCCATAAGTTCCGGTCGTGGCATTTCCTCTTCCACGTAGAGCCTGCAACAGCTTTTATATCGTCTACCCACCTTTGGAACGGTCGTCCTTTTAATCTTTTCCCTTTCGACATGCCAACATAGTATGGAGAGAAGCATGCTACATGCTAAAAGAAAATTAAAAGATATCCGTATGAAAACAAAAGTAACGGATGTATCATACACAATTAAAAAATTAAAGTGGAAATGGATAGGTCATTTAATAAGAAGCAAAACAGAAAAATGGGCTAAATTAGTAACTGAATGGTACCCTCGAGAGGGGAAAAGACATATTGACATAATATGTCTTAAATATGTCATGTCATGATTAACGTATCAACTGTTATGTAAATTAAGTATACTTTTTTTTATTGCTTAGATGGGTGGACGAGCTCACAACTCACCCGGTGTTAAGTGGTCACTGGAGCCCATAGACATCTACAACGTAAATGCGCCACCCACCTTGAGATATAATTTCTAAGGTCTCAGTATAGTTACAACGGCTACCCCACCCTTCAAACCGAAATGCATTGCTGCTTCACGGCAGAAATAGGCAGGGTGGTGGTACCTACCCGTGCAGACTCACAAGAGGTCCTACCACCAGTAATTACGCAAATTAAAAATTTTGCGGGTTTGATTTTTATTACACGATGTTATTCCTTCACCGTGGAAGTCAATCGTGAACATTTGTTGAGTACGTATTTCATTAGAAAAATTGGTACCCGCCTGAGATTCGAACACCGGTGCATCGCTCCACACGTATGCACCGGGCGTCTTATCCTTTAGGCCACGACGACACTAAACGCCACAAGGTGGATGGCAGAATTCAGATGTGATGTCTACGTGCTCCAGTAACCACTTAAGTAAAAATGTTAACTTTGAGGACGACAGACCTTGTTGAATATACCTAAAACGTTTTTCGAACTAGGATTTTCTTCTGTGTTATGGTTGTAAGAACCATACTTGACAAGAAGAAGTTAATGGAATCGTTAACAAGGCACTCTGATCGGAAATTAAAAAGTAATGGTAAACAAATCAGGCCCACTAGATAAACGATGAAATTGTTGAAGTGTTTTCCAGAAGCCAAGTCCGTCTTCCTGGCTCTTAGAATCCTTGGCGCTAAAAATCATTTTTCTGCATCCCTACTACCTATTGTCGAAGTCCTAAAGCGAATTACGAAATGCTATAGTAGTTCAATGTTTCCGATACTCATAAAGCACATCAAAATGTTTCTACTTAAAAAAATCTCGACGGCATCATGTCGCGACAAATTACTTGCCGTATTAAAAACGAAACGTGTTGCTGATTAACCACTAGTTTTTTGTGTGTGTGTGTTTTTTTCCTGGCTATGGGAAATTTGGCGAACCCAATTATGTTGATTGAATTTGCAAACACGAATTAGTTCGGTATTACGTGCGTGACTGTACATTTGTGCGACAGTTAAATACAGAAGATCTTGTTTCTATTTGAGTTTCGAAAAATTTTGATATTTTTAATTCAATCGTAAAGATGAAGGAAGGGCTTAGAAATGCGACACCTTACCTCACCTCACCTCACCTGACGAGGGCGTTATTAAAGGCTGAAGGGTTAAGCAGCGATCGACATCCGGCTTTATAGTGGTAACCATTCGGCATAGATTTGTATAAGCTCGTATGCTCATCTTAGCTGATTGAGATGCCAAACCCTCCAGTCGCCGTGGTCGGTATTAAAAATGATTTTCATTTTAACAGGTTCTCTAGATATTCTTATCTCTTATGATGACTGTCGCTGTAATAATTTCGAATTTACAATTTACCCTAACCTGCCAACCTATGATACAGATTAAAATTTCGACTTCTGCGAGCTCAAGGTGGGTGGCGCATTTACGTTGTGGATGTCTATGGGCTCCAGTAACCACTTAACACCAGGAGGGCTTTCTTAGTATGAGTCGTTCCTATGTTAGAGGAAGTCTGAAAGTGGCACCTGTCACAGAGAAGTTGAGAAGTGCGCGTTTGGGATGGTATGGACATGTGATTAGGCGAAATGAAAATGAGGTTGGTAAGTGTTAACTATGAATGTAGAAGGATATAGAGGAAGAGGTAGACCTAATAAGAAATGGATGGATTGCGTGAAAGACGATATGTGTAAAAGGGGAGTGAGTGAAGAAATGGTATATGATAAAGGAGTGTGGAAGGAGAAAACATGTTACGCCGACCCCAGGTGACTGGGAGAAGTATAGGAGAGTTTTGATGAGTATGAGCCGTTCCTCAGTTTCTTCGAGTGGTTTTCTTCACTAATGTGTAATGATGCGACAAGGTCAATGAACGCAAATCCACAAACGCATATTCTATGCGAGTGGAACACTGCCTTAGTTTAATCTTGTGAACTGAATATGGGTCGATGGTTGGATGCATAGATCTACTCTTAAATAGTGTGTTATGACTTTCGTAACTACCCTCCGTCGATTTAACAAAAGTATTAAAATCCCCCTTGAACTACAGCCTACAAATAAGTGTTGCACATTACAAGCTTCATGACGATGAACCTGATGATTTTTATTCCTGTTAGAAATCGTGTTGGCTTATTATATGACTTCGATAAATTAAGTCTAAAGCAGGCTCGCGGAATCCACAACACCACACGAATTATCATATTAGTTGATAAATAATATGATTAATTGAGCAAAATTTATTTCTCAAACGATCATGTCTACTGTCGCTAGTTTTCTAAAGAAAGTTAACAAGGCAGTAGGTATTTCATTGGTCTTAAAGAAAATAAGATGTGTGATGTGGTGGGACACCGGATAGCAACGAAGTTCCTTATTATAAAAATAATAAGTTCTGTTCGAAAAATAAAGAAAATAATTATTCGGGTATACATTTATTATTATGATTTTTTTATTGATAAAAATAAAATAAAAAAGATATTCCAAAACAAATTAATATACACTAAAAACAATAATCATCGAAATCGGTTGGCGTGATAGTGAGTTATTTATCTATTTGTCGCGCACGTACTTAATGCAAATTTAAGGCTTATATGGTTTTCTCATGGATACCATTATCAGAACTGGACTAAATTGAGACCACACGGAAAGCTTTCTAATAAAAAAGTATCATCAAAATCGATTAACCTAGTCAAAAGGTAACAAACCTAGGTAACAAACATAAAATCTTACGTTACGGACGTTTTTTCCCGGTTAGGGTACCCTTCCGCATCGTCGTTAGGAACTTTGTTCCAAAAAGTAAGTAATGGATTACTTCTGTTCCACTGACGCCACAATTATAACAATAAAGAAAAAATTACTACTCACATTTGCCGATTTCTATATCAGTCAACTTAAAAGAAAAATAAGCCGTTAATACAATGTCAATTCTGTACAAACACTTTCCAACGCAACTGTATGCAAAATTGCCTTACGGGAACTTATTACCGATCATTATGAATTAATTAGAAAGGCAATTGCTGAATAATGTACATTTTATTGTCGCATTATTGATTCGGATCTAATTTTGTGTCCTTGATTTCTCGGTATTTGTACAGAAAGAACTGAATTTGTGCTCCGACCGTTCCTTAAATGATGCAGACGCTAGTGCCACGTACCTTTTTAAGTAAATAATTGGCTTGATTAATTTGATCAAGGAGACCTCGTTACGGAGCTCGGTAAATTTAATTCTATTCTCGATACAGCTTTTTGTGTAATCACTCTAATTAATTTATTATTATTATTATAATACAAATCTACGTGACATTCGTTATGTATGATACGTGTACAAATGTTTTTTTGCTATTTTAAAATTCAAAGGTTCGAACCAGAGTGAAGTACGATATACAATTCATTTGAATATGATATAAATTCAGTATAATTAAACACACAAAAAACATTAGACGTCTTTTGAAAGCATGATGAATTTGTTATGTTAAATTTGTGTGTGACGTAAAATTGTAATTCATTATACTTCACTTCAAACTATTATTTGTAGGAAAATAAATTAAGTTAAAAAAAGGTCAAATCATTTCAGACTTATTTTAATATAAATGCACTTGAATACTGATGGTAAGTTAATTAAGTATAGTCTATGATTTAATAAATTGTGCTTTTAAAATCTTAGAAAAAAGAGATTTCATAAGAGATAGATTTACGATTCGATGATGTTCTTTATCGTCAAGTTTCAATATTTTAGAATTTTCATGAAGCATCACTGACCTTCTTTATCCAATATTCCGTGTTTTTTTCGATCGCCTCATGTGCCTCATTTGGAGGAAATATGAATTAAAGTTTTCCTTTTTTAATTTATCGAAAGCAAAAACATTTCAGTATACCTAGTCAGGTCATAAATTCTGTCACATGTTTAATGTAAAATAATTGAAACAAGTTTATTCATTATGTAACCATTCATATATCAAAATGAACTTAACAAAACATAGATTCTTATGACACTAAAGTTTATTCAAAATGACCTCCGTGATTTTGAATACAGGCCTTCAATCTGCGCGGCCAGTCGTCTATCGCAGCACGAACGAGGTCCATGTCAATATCGGCGGCTGCCTTAATCAAGGATGTCTTGAGTGACTCCAAATTGGGATGAGGCTTTGAGCACGCCTTTTCCTCCAATTGTTGCCATATCTTGTAATCTAACGGATTCAAATCTGGACTGGAGGAGGGCCAGTCTTCGTGCCGGATGAAGTCGATTTCACGGGCCGCCAGACAGTCTTGTGTGCTCTTCGCTCTATGAGCTGGCGCCGAATCTTGTTGGAATACCCAGTGCCTGTTATTGAACATGGTATGAGAAACAGGTTCCACAAGGCTCGTCAGGACTGTATTTTGATACACAACTGCATTCGTTTTTACACCTTTCTCACAAAAATGTACCTCTGTTAAGCCCCAATAAGAAACTCCCAACCATACCATGAGCGAGGATGGAAAATGACCTCGTTGGACACGCGGAATACGGTTGCTCGCTTCTTCACTACTGTGTGCGTACACCTTATCATTTTGTTTGTTGTAGCTCTCTTCTACGGTAAAAATTTTTTCATCCGAAAAAAGAATTTCCCGATATTTTTTTCCCGCGTACCGCTTCAACAAAGCGCGGCATCTCTTCAGTCTCAGGTCCATTAGACGAGCATTCAAACGATGTCCTGTTTTTCTTCGATATGCCCGAAGCCCTAAGTCTTCATTAACACCCTTTTCACCGTGGTTCTGCTTAACCCCATCTGAAGGGCCAACAGTTTCTGCTTACGTTTGGGATTTCTTTGAATTCGCGCCTTCACAGCTTATATCACAGCTGGAGTCCTAACAGACAGAGGGCGACCACTTCTTGACCTGTCATCTACACTAGAGTCTTCATTGTATCGTTTGATGGTACGATAAACGAATCTTTTGGTTATATTCAAATTTTTCAGTATGTTAAAAATTTGAATTGGCGCGTAACCGCAACGATGCAACGCAATAACTGCAACACGGTCTTCTTTAAGCGTCCACTCCATATTTAAAAATGAGTAAAATTCTAAAAGTATACATTTTTTCTTTCATGAACAATTCGACATTCGAATTCAATAAACTTTTTTGTGGCCAGCATTCTAAAAGAAAAGTTTTTACTGTGTGACAATACTTATGACCTGACTAGTTATATTACAATAGTTTTGCAACTTCGATAAAGACATTCTTTTTAAAATGCGTATGTAATATTTAGAACCTCTTGTCAATTCATTTACTGTTCTGCCTTTCTTCTAATGCATTGGGTTCGCTGTCGCATGCAAAAGGGAAGAACAAAGGATATTGTAGCAGATTTGGACTTTTATTTTACTATTTAACGACGAACTCACGGCCCATAAAAAACTAAATGGCTACCCAAGTCATAATTATTACAATGTCAATGTCCTTCCACCTTAAGATATGAGAACAGAGTCTCCAATCTATTCAAGCTGGAAAGTATGACTACACCGCGTCAGAAAGATGGTTGATGGGGCCTACTCATGCACCCTTCGTGGCTGAGCCTCGGCTCGCCCACCTATCCTGGTGAAACTGGAAAGGCCCCTGGACCACCAATAACCGATTTGTACCACCGATTTGAAGGCTTAAAGAGGCATCTGTTGTACTGTAAAACTGAGACTTAAATATCAAAATGAGTAGTGGCGTTGTCGATTTATATGGGCTCCGGTAATCATTAATATCAGGTGGGCTGTGTGATCATCCACCCAGCTAAGTAAAAAAAAACCTCACGACTGAGATAAACCAATGTGAATAGTATTTATTATCTATTCAGTCATTGATTAGTTTTCGGCTTTTCTCGCGGCAACAATGGTGATTGACCTCGTTCTAAGCAGGAAGCGAGTGAAATGATCAATGAGCTTGACCTCGGGACCACCGTCCACTTCCGGTCTCGAACGAATGAACTGGATGTGTAACGCCATGCTCTTTGTTAACGTTGTGACAATGGTAAACGCTTGTAAATTTAATATGTCCACTTTATACTACTAGAGTATAAGGGCTATTAAAAGAAACCCAAATTGAATTATTTTTTTTGCTATAAAATATAGAGGAGAGAGTGCCGCCACGTTTTTTTTATCCGATTACTTTGTTACTAAATGTTTTAGAGTCACAAATCGGAAAAAGGCCTTGAAGTCGTCGTGGCCTAACAGATAAGACGTCCGGTGCATTTGTGTTGAGCGATGCACCGGTGTTCGAATCTCAGGCGGGTACCAATTTTTCTAATGAAATACGTACTCAACAAATGTTCACGATTGATTCGTCTTGATTGAGCTCGTCCACTCACCTAGCAATAAAAAAAAAAAAAAAAAAATTCTTCGGTGAAGGAATAACATCGTGTAATAAAAATGAAACCCGCAAAATTATAATTTGCGTAATTACTGGTGGTAGGACCTCTTGTAAGTCCGCGCGGGTGGGTACCACCACTCTGCCTATTTCTGCCGTGAAACAATAATGCGTTTCGGTTTGAAGGGTGGGGCACCCGTTGTAACTTAAGTACTTGAGACCTTAGAACTTATATCTCAAGATGGGTGGCGCATTTACGTTGTGGATGTCTATGGGCTCCAGTAACCACTAAACACCAGGGGGCTCGTCCACCCATCTAAGCAATAAAAAAAAAGGGCTTCCCAAAACAGATAGGTACGCAATAATTTAATTGAGGAAAGCGACGTAATCCTGTCCTCGAAGAAATGCATTAAATATTTATTACCTATAGCTATTAATTTGTAACAAACTGGACCACTTATTTCATCAGCGTGGCCTGCATTTTAATCCTAATCTCAGTTACTATTAAACGCGATATCATATAGAGACGTTATTCGCTAAAGAAATTATGTAACATTGCGAAGATGTTGATTGCATATTATATTTCTAAAAAGGGTGTTTATTTTATTTTTATTGTATGCTAGTGTTGAAATATTAGTTTGTGCATAAAAGATAATTAAAGCTGAATTCAGCGCCATCTATTAAAATCATCAATTACTACTATGAAATAAACTAAATGTAGAAAATACGTGTATTCTCGGAAATTACTCCCTCTAGCGATCAATAATCTACTCTATTTTCGAGTTGATCAATTGTGGTAAGAGATGGCAGCACTTTCATGAAACTTTTATTTAAAGATTAAAGAAACGACAAATAATGCGGCACATATCTATGTTTAGGAATTTATGAATAATGTTTAGAATCATCGTGTTACCATATTTAATATACAATACTAAAACAGGTTTTGCCCTCTTAATATAATGTCAATGTCGGTTTATACTTGTTTTGTTACAAGCAGGTGACGATACGACGGTGACATCATAATGTCGGTTGGGCTGGGCTTGAGGTTGAGACAAGGCTGTATTCCACGTGATTAAAATAATAAAACATTATATTGCTTTAGTAACACGTGCAATGGTTACTAAAACTAGAAGACCAACGACATAACCCTAATATATCTGCACAGTTAGACACACGTCAACATTAGTTCAAACAATATTATTATGTCCCGTATACATTTTGCTTTCCCTACCTCCGGGTCGGAATGGCGACCCGCTGAAAAGATCCAGCGAGAAAATCAGTAGGTTTTTCGTGGGTAAAGGTAAAGTCGAATTCTTGAACCTTCGAAGAGTTCGACGAGAACTGTAACCGGTGCTTGAAATGCCTAAAAGCACTGACAGTGGATCATGAGGATCCGACCTAACATGTTTAGGGCAGCGGCGCTTTGTGCCTTGCTTTGCCCGTACACCTGATCGGAAAAGCTATTTGAGGCGGCCACGATAAGAGGGCTATCGTGCCGCGCCGCTTTCTCAAAGTAGCGTGCTGACGCAGTCTTCAGTTACTTAGTTAACAATTCTAGTTCTAAGTCGTGAAGATCTACATTCCTCGTTGCTTCGATGGCTGTCCTGAAGCAACGGGATTCGATGACCTGGTACCTAATTAATTTAAGTGCGGGCCGCGTGCGCGAACACCGTTCTTGCACACATACATATATGCAAGTTTTGTATACAATAGTGACATCTTGTCACGAAGAGTCTGCGTATAAGAAAAGGACAACAATACAATCTAGATTACATAGTACATACACAACATTCAATGGAGACCTACAAAATTTAACGTATTATTTAATTCAAACCTTTGTCGTGTAATAAATAATATTATGTATTTTATCATGTTGAAAATGTAATTTCAAAACTATTGTATTTAGTAGGTTTCCTGGTATGCGTAAGTCTTGGTTTTTCCGGTTTTTCCTTGTTGTTGTAAAATAATTGATGTGTATTTTATTAGCGCTATTGTCTCAATTCGTAGGCTTCAATGAGTTGAATATCATTCAGTACCTCTTAATTTTTTTTTTATTGCCCTTGTAGGCAGACGTGCATACGACCCACCTAATGGTGAATGGTTACCGTCGCCCATGGACTTCAACAATGCCAGGGGCAGAGCCAAGCCGCTGCCTACCGTTAAAAAGTACATATCTAGCCATTGGATCTGCTACATATATACCGATTTAAATGTTGCAGGCCATCTAAACGGAATCGAAGGATCTGTTGTACTGGTAAGTATTCCAGGCCCATGGTCCGTCGACAAGGTACCCCAAGTTTTCGGGAACTGTGTGAATCGCATCCGAAGATGCTTCATCCTCTGGCTGGTTCGCTGACGTAAGCACGGATCGTTCACTGATATGAACAGCGGAAAGGGTCGAACTTGTTTGACCACCTATTAATGAACTATGGCGTTCTGTATTTCAGATTGGTGGTGATTTTGCATTCAACTAGTCTATACTAATATTATAAAGAGGAAAGATTTGTTTGTTTGTTTGTTTCGAATAGGCTCCGAAACTACTGGACCGATTTGAAAAATTATTTTTCCATTAGAAGCCGACATTGTCCCTCATGAACATAGGATAATTTTTTAAATTTTTTTTTTTTTTGGTTTCATGTGTGTTTTAATGTTTCCGAAGCGAAGCGAGGGCGGGTCGCTAGTACTTTTATATTTTCTTTTCCATCTAGTCAGGGACTGGGATAGGGATCTGATCTGACCCAGATCGTGAACCCGTTCTGGGTTACATGCGAGGCAATGATAAGATAGAAAGAACTAAGAAGACGAATTGTAAGCTGCTAGACACGCGTTTTGTAACAGGGCATCCCGGTGATGAAAGACCTGACTCTGCGAACCACGTTGGTTCAAACTCAGTAGGATATCTATCACATTTGGCATTGCCATCCAGGCGGACCCATCGACCGAGAAGCCTTTGGTCGTGATCGACCTGTCGTCTTGTGGGAGCTCTGTGGGGGAAGAAATATTTATTCTTAATCTTACTTACTCTTTACTCTTAATCTTTACTGGTGGTAGGACGCTTTGTGAGTCCGCACGGGTAGGTATCACCACCCTGACTATTTCTGCCGTGAAGCAGCTTGCGTTTCGGATTGAAGGGTGGGGTAGTCGCTGTACTGTAAAAACGGAGACCTTAGAACTATTATCTCAAGATAGGTCGCGGCATTTACGTTGCAGATGTCATGGGCTCCGGTAACCACTTAACATCAGTTGAGCCGTGAGCTCGTCCACCCACCAAAACAATACGAATAAAAACCACTCTTCGCATTGGCAGAAGTTTAGCCACTTTCTCCAGATTAAAAAAATAATCTTGCTATCCTAGTCACTAACCCAAAATATTTGACATTTGCGAAGTTTCGACATTTTCTATAAGGTTAAAACGGTACGGTCACTATGCGGAAATGGGGTCGTTTCCTACGCTGTACATATTATTATTTTGTTCCATTAACAGAGTGACTAATGGGCACAACAATGACACATTTAACGGAAACTTAAGGAATAATGGTTGAAACCGTCGAAGCGATAATTTGTCAAGAGGCTTCGATCAACAATGTTACTATTGTTGATCGAAGTCAAGAGGTAAGCCAATTATAATTATTTCGTTTAAACTATAAACACAATAATCACCAGCACAGTAAACATGAAACACGGAAATTCACGAATTTATTTAATAATGGTTCGATTATAATTAAAATTATTTTTAGGCTCTAATCTCGCGTTTTAATAAAGTATTTAAAAGTTGGAAATATTGTAGGTAATAAAAATAAATATAAAACGCGAAATTAAGCCGTAAAAGTATAAGTATAATAACATCGTCTGTCGTCAGATAGCATAAAAGGATATTGAAAAAACTAGAAGATTCTCGAATGTTCCAGCTGTATCTATCTAAGCAATAAAAAAATAAATAAATAAAAAGTTGTATGGGGTGTTCTAATAGCCTCGAGAATTTTCTCAACATTCTAGTAGGGGACCCCAGGGGGGGATTTCGGGATTTACTAAAGCGAAGCAGATTAATATACAGGGGGATACCTTTTACCCGGTTAAGTACCTCGACCAAATATGAACCTCATAAATAAGGTCCCGCGTCCAGGATAAAGGATCAGATTAGTAAAAAAAATTGATCATCTGAAATTTTCGCGCGTCAGGTTAAAGTAGGGTGAGTTAATTACCGTGCCGCCGCCGTCGGGCCGGGGGGTCGGAGGAGGGCGTTTGTCCAGCTCCAGCCCCTATGAGGAGGCAGTCTCCTCCCGGTGATGGTCACGGGGCGACCTAAGGGGGTTGAGGCTGCGCCGCACGCTACCGTCACTCTAGCGCGCTGGCACCAGGAGGACGGGACGGCGCGTCGGCAGCTGCGGACTGCGATGCGGTCCGCATTTTCGTCGTCGCTGTCGTCGCCGAGCATACTGTTGAAGAGCAACCCGGTCGGCGGTGTATCGCGTTCCGACCCGGCAGGCTGGTTCTGGCCCAGCGGGGTATCCCAGAACACTAGCGGCACCGCCCGGGCGGCCTGGTAGGGCCGCCGTACCGCGGAGACCGACGTCGTTGGTCGTCGACTATCGCCTCGACGACCCGTCGGTCGGGCGTCCTTGGGGTGGCGCCGCGTGTCTGGTTGTAGTGTTGACCGCGGGAACCCCCCTACTCTGACCGGGTTTTGACCCCGGACGGAGATCGGACGTCGGGTGTAAGAGTGCAGGGGAGTCGTTTAGTGGGTGGGCCCTAAAATCCTTGGACCCGCGGTCTGCTCTCAACACCTGCAGACCGTTAAGTCTCACATACCCCGCGCGCCCCCTAGGCGCGGGGACCTCGTAGGAGGTTCGGCCCCCGGCCCGAAAAAAAAAAGGGTGAGTTAATTAAGTACATGCTAAAAAGTGTATATTCCACTAATCTGACAATTTGAGAGTGACGTAAAGAAAGGGGAGGGCTACAAAGTTGTAAAAAAAACGTCATCTGGACATTCTCGACCGTGGCTCAAATTTTTTTTATTTTGAAGGAAATAATTCAAGGATAACGATAAATATATAATTTAACGATTTCCACAAGCCGCAATAACAAAAATTCGTCGATAAAGTTGAATGTGTGCAGCTGCGTAATGCCTATGTTCCCAAATTCAAATTCAAAATCATTTATTTCAACTTGGATGTCAGCATAACACACTTGTTGAATGTCAAAATATAAATGAAAATGTTAACTCTACCACCGGTTCCAAAAAAAGCCACAGTCCTGAGAAGAGCCGGCGAAACAAACTCAGCGGGCTTTTTTCTTGTTTTTCTCAAATTTTTTTTTTTAATAATTAAAAATATTTACAGTATACGAAAAAACAAGTCAAAAATACAATTTAAAAAAAATAATAATGAAAAATTGAAATGAAAATGAAAAGGCCAGGAGCTAACGCCTTATTCCCACGTAGTGCCATCTAGTAAAAAATCCTTAACTTTATAATATGCCTTGTTGCACAAACGTTCCTTGACAGTTTTCTTAAGTCTATGAACAGGTAGTAGTTGAACGTTTTGTGGGATCTTGTTGAAAAGTTGTACACCCAGCCCCCTATCCGCGTTTCTATTCCTCTCTCACTATTTCTCTATTAAAAAAAATATATAAATATAAATATATATTTAATTAAATTAAATTTCATATAAATAATATAAATAGTTATTTATTATTTAAGGTTCACTTACCCGCGGTACGACAATAACCGCGGGTAACACCGCAGGACTCAGCTAGTTATAAATAAAGTTGCCTACATAATTAGTAAAATAATGACAAACATTAAATATAAATATTTCATTCTGATAGTATTGTTTTTAATTGTATGATAAGTCTTAGGCTTATTAAATGTGTTAAATTTGTATAATACAGTTCCTTCTATGACCAATTTTGCTTAGTATTGGGAATTTCATAAATGAAAACTCAAGGATCTCAATATCTGAGCGCACGCAAAACTGAAATTTATTTAAAATAAGATGACAGAGTAGGCTGAGAGCCCATTTATCGGACCTCAATTTTTTTTTCAACTGTACAACACACTCTTTAATTGTAAATATTGATTTAGGGCATTTTCTGGTCATCGACAGACGAAGTGTTGTGGTATCTGTTGATGGTACGATATACGAACATACGGCTGATACCAAACTTTTGAAGTAGAAGCGTAATTACTGGTGGTAGGACCTCTCGTGAGTCCGCGCGGGTAGGTACCACCATCCTGCCTATTTCTGCCATGAAGCAGTAATGCGTTTCGGCTTGAAGGGTAGGGCAACCGTTGCAACTATACTTAAGACCTTAGAACTTATATCTCAAGATGTGTGGCGCATTTACGTTGTAGATGTCTATGGGCTCCAGTAACCACTTAACACCAGGTGGGCTGTGAGCTCGTCCACCCATCTAAGCAATAAAAAAAAGGGTCTGGAATATAACCGACGGCTTCATACCCACTTTGTACAAGGCGATCGCTGCAATCCTATTTTCTTTAACACCCCATTCACGAAAAAATATGTGAAATGGCGCAAAATCGAAAGAAGTTTTTAAAATAATATTTTATACTTGTTCCAAATTCACAATAATAAAAAACTTGAAAAAAAGAAAAGTTTTTATTTAACAGTATTTTATTTTATGGCCAGACTAGTTATATACATTATTTTAATTATTTTACAAATGCTAATTCGGATGACGCAATATCTGAAGAATATAGCCGGTGGGGTAGAACGGCCCGTTTGAGCGTTTCCATGAAGATTGTAAAGGGCTTGGCAACGTGAAGCCGAGCATTGGCTTCGACTCATAAGAAAGCCAAGAACTTTTCCTTAGATCATTCCCAATGGCTTGGCGAGTTACTCCTAATCCTCATCCTCCTCCCAAGTTGATCTTACGTTTTACACGGATCCGCATCAAACAATGCCTCCAATTCATCGTCTTCGAAGGATTTCGTATCAACCGGGGCGCGTTGTTTCGCTTAGAACAGCATCGCCGTAATTTGGGGGTTGGTGCTTCCCGCTTTCGTAGGTTTAACCCGCGATTCCCTACAAGTGACCCCTGGGTGGTGCAAAACGGGAGCCGAATACATAATCGGTGGTAGGACTTGTCCGACTGGCTGGCGACCACCCTCCAACTAGAGTCCGCCGCCAAATAGCCTAGCTGTGTTCCGGCGTGTGGGTTGGAGAGCCAGTTCTATTCCTTCCCTTTCCCCTTCCTTGCTGGGGGTGAGTCTTGGTGACGCCTGGAACATGCGGAGCAGACGTGCGTGCGAGCTCACGGGGCGTGATTGTTTGACAGGGGTATAGGGAGACCTAGTGAAACGGTATCCGCTGCCGCCCGCCGGTCAGTAGGGGACCTGAACCCGGGTGTCTCTACTAAACTCCGCCCCGGGAAGCTGTCCCGCCAACCGGTGTAAAATCCTGTCGTGCGGTCGTCGTGCCGGAGTCGGAGACCGGAGTGGATCCCGGCGATCGTACGCAGGGTGGACTGGGGGCCCTTCCATGCCCTGCGTCAGTCTCTCACGCAACCCGTGGTCGAGCACGTACTATGTTCCGCGCTTCATTCACGTGTTGCCTCGATCTCACCTCCAACATCCTACCTCTCCTAATCCTACTCTCCAGAAATATAATTTATGAAGTCGAAAAAAAAGAAAAGGGTTTTACAGGCGGTTCCCCATTCCACATTTAATGTGGATTTCAGCAATGTCAGGGGCCTACATAGCAACCTTGACGCCGTACACCATCACCTTGAGACGGCGCAGCCTGCCCTGCTTTTTTTAACGGAGACGCAGATATCTGCTCCGGACGATACCTCATACCTTGAATACCCCGGCTACGTATTGGAGCACAACTTCCTACGTAAAGCCGGGGTGTGCGTCTTCGTCCGGGCGGATGTCTGTTGTCGCCGTCTTCGGGGCCTCGAACAACGGGACCTGTCCCTATTGTGGCTGCGCGTGGATCACGGGGGCTGTATCCTAATCTACGCGTGCCTGTACAGGTCCCACAGCAGTGATGCAGGTTCAGCTCTGTTTGAGCATGTGCAAGAGGGGACTAACCGCGTGCTTGAGCAGTACCCATCTGCGGAGGTGGTGGTTCTTGGAGACTTTAACGCTCACCACCAAGAGTGGTTGGGGTCCAGAACCACTGACCTCCCGGGTCGGACTGCCTACGATTTCGCCTTGGCCTACGGCTTCTCCCAGCTGGTTACACAGCCCACCCGTGTCCCAGATATCGAGGGGCACGAACCTTCTTTGTTGGACCTTCTGCTGACCACAGATCCGGCCGGATACAGTGTGGTGGTCGACGCTCCGCTTGGATCGTCTGATCACTGCCTTATTCGTGCTGCCGTACCACTCTCTCGTAGAGTTTGGCGGTATATGTCAGCAGATTGGGATGGATTGCGTGAATTTTACGCATCCTACCCATGGGGGCGGTTCTGCTTTTCCTCTGCTGATCCTGACGTCTGTGCGGACCGGACCGTCTTAAAGACGTGGTGCTCCGGGGGATGGAATTGTTTATTCCCTCCTCTGAAGTGCCCGTTGGGGGTCGCAGCAGACCCTGGTATAACAATGCCAGTAGGGATGCTGCACACCTAAAGCGGTCCGCATACGTGGCATGGGATAATGCCAGGAGACGTCGGGATCCTAACATCTCAGAGGAAAGGCGGAAATATAACGCCGCTTCCAGGTCCTACAAGAAGGTAATTGCCAAGGCGAAGTCGGAGCACGTTGCTAGAGTTGGCGAGCGATTAAAGAGCTATGCCTCTGGGAGCCGTGCTTTTTGGTCGCTCGCCAAAGCTGCAGAAGGAAACTTTTGCAGGTCTAGTCTCCCACCACTGCGCAAGTCCGATGACACTCTGGCCCACAGCGCGAAAGAGAAGGCTGACCTTCTGGTCAAACTCTTCGCCTCGAACTCGACTGTGGACGACGGGGGTGCCATACCACCGAACATCCCCCGGTGTGATAGCTCCCTGCCGGATATCTGCTTCACACAATGTGCAGTTAGGCGGGAGCTCCGACTCCTGGACGTCCATAAGTCGAGTGGGCCAGACGGCATCCCCGCAGTGGTTCTGAAAACGTGCGCCCCTGAGCTGACACCTGCGCTAACGCGTTTGTATCGCCTCTCTTATTGCGCTAACAGGGTTCCGTCTTCATGGAAGACCGCCCACGTCCACCCTATCCCCAAGAAGGGTGACCGGTCGGACCCGTCGAGCTATAGGCCTATCGCGAGAACTTCCTTGCTTTCCAAGGTGATGGAGCGAATAATAAATACACAACTACTGAAGTATCTTGAGGATCGCCAGCTGATCAGTGACCGACAGTACGGTTTCCGTCACGGTCGCTCAGCTGGCGATCTTCTTGTATACCTTACTCACAGGTGGGCTGAAGCCTTGGAGAGCAAGGGCGAGGCTCTTGCTGTGAGCCTTGATATCGCGAAGGCCTTCGACAGGGTCTGGCATAGGGCACTTCTATCGAAGCTACCATCTTACGGAATCCCCGAGGGTCTCTGCAAGTGGATCGCTAGCTTTTTGGATGGGCGGAGCATCACGGTCGTTGTAGACGGTGACTGTTCTGATACCATGACCATTAACGCTGGCGTTCCACAAGGTTCGGTGCTCTCCCCCACGCTTTTCATCCTGTATATCAATGACATGCTGTCTATTGATGGCATGCATTGCTATGCGGATGACAGCACGGGGGATGCGCGATATATCAGCCATCAGAGTCTCTCTCGGAGCGCTGTGCAAGAGAGACGATCAAAACGTGTGTCTGAAGTGGAGAACTCTCTGGGGCGAGTCTCCGAATGGGGTGAATTGAACTTGGTTCAATTCAACCCGATAAAGACACAAGTTTGCGCGTTCACTGCGAAGAAGAACCCCTTTGTCATGGCGCCGCAATTCCAAGGAGTATCCCTGCAACCTTCCGAGAGTATCGGGATACTTGGGGTCGACATTTCGAGCGATGTCCAGTTTCGGAGTCATTTGGAAGGTAAAGCCAAGTTGGCGTCCAAAATGCTGGGAGTCCTCAACAGAGCAAAGCGGTACTTCACGCCTGGACAAAGACTTTTGCTTTATAAAGCACAAGTCCGGCCTCGCGTGGAGTACTGCTCCCATCTCTGGGCCGGGGCTCCCAAATACCAGCTTCTTCCATTTGACTCCATACAGAGGAGGGCCGTTCGGATTGTCGATAATCCCATTCTCACGGATCGTTTGGAGCCTCTGGGTCTGCGGAGGGACTTCGGTTCCCTCTGTATTTTGTACCGTATGTTCCATGGGGAGTGCTCTGAGGAATTGTTCGAGATAATACCGGCATCTCGTTTTTACCATCGCACCGCCCGCCACCGGAGTAGAGTTCATCCATACTACCTGGAGCCACTCCGGTCATCCACAGTGCGTTTCCAGAGATCTTTTTTGCCACGTACCATCCGGCTATGGAATGAGCTCCCCTCCACGGTGTTTCCCGAGCGCTATGACATGTCCTTCTTCAAACGAGGCTTGTGAAGAGTATTAAGCAGTAGGCAGCGGCTTGGCTCTGCCCCTGGCATTGCTGAAGTCCATGGGCGACGGTAACCACTCACCATCAGGTGGGCCGTATGCTCGTCTGCCTACAAGGGCAATAAAAAAAAAAAAAAGCTTTTCGAAGCTCTCGATGCGTTTTAGCCACCGTTTTCTTTTCAAATAATGGTTTTCTGTTATCAGCTAGCCTATTCCTCGAAATGATTTTTTAAACAAAGAAAAAGGATCAGTATATCTTAAAACCTGTCTATTTCAGCCACTGTGGAGTTCTGCGTTCTGGTTTGAAGGGAGGAACAGGCGTTAGCAAAAGCAAATAAGCAGAGGCGTTAGCAAATACAACGGAGAAACTGACCTCATGCCCGTGAGTGGTGTGGCATTCACGATATAAAGTCTATGAGCTCCAATAACCCTATACAGTATATGGGCCGTAATTTCTTTCACTTATACATACAATAAAATAAATAAAAACAGTGAAGAGTCGATTCAAACTTTTAGTAAAAAATAAAATTATTCAGCTATTTCCGTAGTTTCAAAATAGGCTCGAACACGTCATTCTTGCTCGTCCTGATGTCTTCAAAGCACGCAAAGTACTTTTGAAGTTATTTACATCATTTCTCCCCCGACAGAATCGCCATAAAAACCATAAAATATACGCCTTATCTGACTACGGAACCGTTAATTAATAACGGAGTCACGGGAGCCTTAGAGGTCAAAGTTCGTAGTTCCCCTTACTAGCAGTGACGTCAGCATGTCTGGAGGAGTAGAAGAACAACAAGACTATAAATAATTTGAGGATACATTTATGTCAACTTCGGAAACGGAACTTCTGTATCGTAACAAGGCTAGTTTAGATCCATGCTTTCACTGAATTAAAATCAGCCATTGTATATATCTTATACCTTTAAACGAGCAATTCTTGTATATTAAAATATATATTTATAATCTGAATCTCGGTAACGGCTCCAACGATTTTCATAAACTTTGGTATACAGGGGATTTCGGGGGCGATAAATCGATCTAGCTACAATTTATTTTCAGAAAATGTTGTTTTATTCGTGTTTTCAATAATCAACTCTTCCCGACATCTATTGGCGAATAATAATACTATTTTTCTTAATTGAGGGCAACTAACCGCTTTAAAGACACAACAAGATGGCGTTATCAAAAAAAAACCATAATCGTCTAGTATTATTTAAGAATCATCCATCGTGCGGTCAAAAGCCACTCGTAACGTAAGAACGATTTTCTTCGGAAATTTTGTCAACAATATAAATTTAATTAATTGGACAGCAGTGAAACGTTGCCACACCTTACTGAGACCAACGCTCAGTATTTGAGTTACACTAATTTTGTTAAAACCATTGGTGCGTCACCGTTTTTTATCTCGATAGAACTGTATGAAAAACCTTCCTTGTACTGCCGAATGTTTAAGTAAAAAGTTTGAACTCAACCGAGAAAACACTAACATTTATTAAGCGGTTTCTTTGTGGCCCTGGTATGACCGACTTCACGAGCGTGGAGGCCACTCATGATGTGGGCTGCATGCTCGTCTGCCTTGGAAAGCTATAAAAGAGATAATACAACAAACAAACCCATGTATACAGCTATTATTTTTTAATGTACGTAAGTAATATCGTAGCATATATGTACATATATTGACGCAAAAGCTCCCAAAATGCGAAGACCGACTTAAATTTATGTCACTTATTATAATTTTGTTATGATTTTGGTTTTCCTCAACATAAAATAATTAATTATGTTGTTTTCATGTAACTGGTTATAGGCAGTAATTAGTAGAGCAAATCTATGACGCAGTATTTGAAAAACAATAGACGATTAAATAGAACAATACATCTGCCTTCGCGCACATAATTCAGGGACAGTATTAAATATAATAAAGTCGTGCATGGAGCAACAGTGAAATTGATACCTGATTGTATATAGGTAGGTATATGTAGATTCGCCATCGGATAGACTGCCGGGAAAGACTTTTACTGATGTTAGGGCTTGTAAGCCCGCACTGGTGGTAAAACCATCTTGCTTATTACTTGTCGGGAAACAGTCGCATTCCGGCTTAGAGGAGGCAGCAGTTATACCATAAAACTTAGATTTGGAACTCAGGTCTCGAAGTGGGTGGCGGCATTTACGTTGTCAATATCGTAATTGGTACCGTAGTTGGTACCCGTAATTGAAGAAAGAAAACAAAGGTTACGGTTTTTTGCAATAATTATCTAAAGTAATTATAGTTTTTTTTTCCTTTTTTTTTCTTGTTTTCCTGATTAACTGTGTGCAAAAATCGATGTGAGTGATAAACCAACCATTATACTTCTCTGTGTTACCCGTATGCTTGTAATTTATTTCTTTTGGTGTGCACATGCTTCAAACGAGGCTTGCGGAGAGTACTTTATGATAGGCAGCGGCTTGGCTCTGCCCCTGGCATTGCTGACATCCATGAGCGACGGTAACCACTTACCATTAGGTGGGCCGTATGCTCGTCTACCTAAAAAGGCAAAAAAAAAAAGCATAAAGAATCTTATACTCAACGCTCTTGAAATTGAATCCTAGCATAGTATTTCAGACAAAAAGGCGAAAGACACTGGAAATACTGATAACATTAAACTGTATAATATGAAAACAATAAAAACACGCGAGATTGAAATATAAAAGTAGATTTAATTATGTCTATGACTAGCAAAAACCGAAGACAGTATAGTATATTACGAAAAAACTTCTATCAAGAATTAGAGTCGAAAAGTCTGTTCGTCCAACATATTTTGATAATACAACTTAAATTTCTCCCTGGTAGTCTACGTGTGATAGTTTCAGGTTAAAAAAATATGCTGTAAATGACTTGAAATTTTCGTGCTATTTTATTTTTATTTTTATTAATTAGATGGGTGGACGAGCTCACAGCCCACCTGGTGTTAAGCGGTAACTGGAGTCCAGACAAATCTACAACGTAAATGTGCCACCCACCTTGAGATATAAGTTCTAAGGTCTCAGTACAGTTACAACGGCTGCCCCACCCTTCAAACCGAAACGCATTACTGCTTCACTTTAGAAATAGGCAGGGCGGTGGTACCTACCCGTGCGGACTCACAAGAGGTCTTACCACCAGTAAATAAATAGGTAGATATGGATCAAGCTAATAAAAAATGATAACAATAATTTTAGATTTACAATTTATAACCTCATAGTAGGTATTCATGATCTAAACCGTCTTTCGAATACTGAGATACTACTTCTTATACTACTTCCAATTTCGTATACGCCAGTCGAATGAGGCCATTGCTGTGCTATTAGCGAAGTGTCGTAAAAGTAACTGACGGCAAACATATTAACAGGCTACGGGAGGTCGACCTAGTTTCTTTATACTCCGATATCTGGGGTCAACTATAGAATCAATGTGAAGAGACCAACCCTATTTTGTTAGTTTTTTTTACGTAGTAGACGTAATTAGAATTACCTAGATATACCATAAAATAAATTCGAAATTTCCCTTGAAAACGGAACGGAAGAAATGGGCTGGGGCTCACAATAAAATTAACAGATTTAATTTATAAGACACAATAGATATATCATGAAAGCTCGTTCCAGTGCATTTCATGTACGTTTTTATTTCTTCATATCTATATATATAATTCAACTGTACGTGTATATGTCACTGAACTCCTCCTAAACGGCTGGACCGATTTGAATGAATTTTTGTGTGTGCCTTCCTGTGACGTCTGTCTGGTCCGCTGGTTTTATATAATTATTTAGGATTTGAAACGTCATATACGAACACAAGAAGTTTTTTTTTTTCTTAGATGGTTGGATGAGCTCACAGCCCACCTGGTGTTAAGTGTTTACTGGAGCCCATAGACATCTACAACGAAATGCGCCACCCACCTTGAGATATAGGTTCTAAGGGTCTCAGTATAGTTACAACGGCTGCCCCGCCCTTCAAACCGAAACGCATTACTGCTTCACGGCAGAAATAGGCAGGGCGGTGGTACCTATCCGCGCGGACTCACAATAGGTCCTACCACCAGTAATTACGCAAATTATAATTTGTTCGATAATAATGCCTATTCTTGTATTTTAAACAGTTCAAATAGTTCGTTCACTCCTGAACATCTGGATGGGCAAGTTTTTCCTATCAATTTTACAAATACGGGTACAAATTAAATGTATTTAAGTTATAGTGAGTATCGTATATAATGTATTAGGTAAAACTGCCACGAAAATGACAACTTTGAAAACTGCCCACTAAGTATCATTATTGATGATTTGTCGCCGTTCCAAACGACTAAGGGCACAGTTCAGTGCACAGTTGGAGAGCAAGTTTTTGTCGTACATTAAAGTAATACTTACCATTGGCAGTACTAATCATACCCAGTACTCATACTTCACGGTTGAGCGGAATACGTACTTATTAACCACCTATGTCGTGGCGCTGTTTTCCACTAACCCCCGCGTGCATTGACCTTTGAATCTCGTTCGATGTAGACTGCGGGCTCTCGAAAGACGAAACTATTATATTAAAATATGTACTACTACTTAAATTTTCATTAACTCTTCTTAACTCAAATTCAAAGTAAACAATCTAAATAGACGACATTGTCGTGACAGATAAGTTCACCAGCTCAACCAGATCACGAACGATGCGCTCAAGCGGACAAATAATTATGTGGCAGCAAACAAACAAAATGACATTAATTGTGCATATGTATAGAGTTCATTATTTTCAAATCATATTTCAAAGTTTTGATAAATAAGTTGATAAATAAAAAAATGTACTCCTATCGAGCATACGAGATACGTTTTTATATTGATAACGGCCACAATTGTTCGAACTAATGACAAATGGGAAAGTATTATGAATAATTTATTTGTAGATCAGGTTGTGATCTGGCGATTGATCAGAAATATGAGAACTTGGGACACTTGTATGTTGACGCCACTCCACGGATATTTCTGTCATAGGGACAACTCGCAACATAAGAAATGAGGGCGCTGAAGATGAAGAGAGAGACATTATACTTTATAGCACACTAAAATAAATTAACATATAAGAGCCAGTCCACACAGCCCTGTAGACTGGTTCTAAGATCACCCAACAGACAGGTATAATTATATAGACAGTAGAAGCAAATAGCAATATCTTTGCACACAGCCGTTTTTATCCCTAGAAATTTTGAAAAAAACACGGCACGTGTGTTGCCCTGTATTATTACTAAGAATATTCAGAGTGATCTATTCAAATGGATGATCAAAGTTTTATATACTTTATTAAATAAGTAAAAAAATAATGATACATAAATACCTGCAATACACATTTAATATTAAATCACTTTATCACTTACATACCAACGTACTATACATGAATTTGTTGACTTAAATCTTTGCTTGCGATAGAAAATTTTATTCCAAAGAGGCGATGTGACGCCACAAGCGTCTAAACTCTAAATTCAAAACTGTGTTAAAGAAAAGATGGCGCTCAGCCATTATTATTATGCATTAATATGTAGTATTTAGTAATAATTATAGCAAAATTATGTACTAGTAGTATAAACCATTGAGGATTTTAGTGCCACAGAGAATGAAAACGCAAATCCCACCCCTCCTGGGCAAATTCCGCCCCTCCTGTCTGAGCCTTTGCTCGCCCACCTATCCTGGTGAAACTGGAAAGGCCTACGGGCCACCAGTAATCTTTCAATCATAAAAAAAAGAATGAAAACTTGGAGAACTTCAGGTGAGTCACAAATCTAACTAACACATGATGTTGTACCTCTTTACATGTCACACCTAATTATTTCAATATTAATTTTATCTACTTGTAGAGGGTAATGTCAAGATTTTAAGATATCTCCGATTCTCTTTTTTTGCTCTAATGAATGTAATACCTAGTTAAACATTTTATGTAGGTATATAACACGCGTGATATCATTAGAGTAGATCGGACATACATCGCGGCTCGAGTCCCTTGCTAGTTGGATGATAGGGTGACCACAAAAAAAATTATAACAATAATTTACCAACACAAATATGTATTATAATTCTATTTGTTTTTTTTTATTGCTCTTGTAGACAGAATTGATGGTGGCTATCGACACCCACATACGTCAACAATGCCGGGGGCACAGCCAAGTCGCTGCCTACCGTTAAGTACCCGTCACCAGTCTTGTTTCAAGAAGGATATGTCATAGCGCTCGGGAAACACCGTGGAGGAGAACTCAGTCTAAAGCCGGATAATACGTGGCAAAAATATCTCTAAAAACGCACTGTCCGAAGGTCTGTCCGAAAGAGATCCGAAGTCCCTCCGAAGACCCAGAGGCTCCAAATGTTTGTAGTCCCTACAAGGTGAAATTAATGAAAATTGTCCCTAAATACGGTTATAATACGAATGTTTGTGGAAACTTAGTAACACCCGGTATTGAGGGTATTCTAATCGAAAATGAAGACAAATGGTAGTGCACTGTATAGAAACGAAGTACTATGTATGATAATTACAGACTATAGATTAGGAAGTATTCTTATATTGGTGATGATGAATACCATATTATGACGAGAGACAAGTGACAGTGACAGGACGGGGCCGCCTCGCAAAAATTTTAACCCATGTTGCAAATCATGTGACAATAAAAACCAGCAGCGTAACGACAAGTTCTTTTATTTGTGCGAGAATGTAGAAAAGCAGGTAGAAATGGCTGGCACGGCTTGTTTTATTAACACTATCCCCCCTTCGTTGGCTTTGGCTGGCGGCGGCGGCGGTGGCTGTGGCGGAAGGGGGCGTGTTAACATGGCTTGGCGGCTTGGCTGGCGGCAGGGCATGACAGCTGACGTCACATCCGTTACACCCAGGACTCAACTAGCGTGAATCGTCACAAATAAAGCAGAGGTCCGGGAGGAGAGCTTGTTTCGTACCAAGGAAAAAATATACAGTAAAAATATTATACAATATGAGTAATTGTGTTTACTGGTGGGTAAGATGTATTGTGAGTCCGCACGGGTAGGTACCACCACCCTCCCTATTTCTGCCGTAAAGCATTATTAAGCTATTGCAAAGCTTTTATCGCGGGCTTTGAGCGCGGCGACCGAATCAAGTAATTCCGTAACGAACATAAAACCTAACACCCCCACTCCGTCTACTTTGTAGCTGGCGTTCAACACATTCACACGTTGCGCTTGTGTAGTGTTTGTGAATAAGCGCGTGGCGTGACGTCGTACTGCATGCGCATTATGAAAAGTCTGCAATTTATAATTTTGTGAGTTTGATTTTTATTACACGGTGTTATTTCTTCACCGTGGAAGTCAATCGTGAACATTCGTTAAGTACATATTTCATTACGAAAATTGGTACCCGCCTGCGGGATTCGAACACCGGTGCATCGCTAATGCACCAGACGTCTTATAATTTAGCCCACGACGACTTCGCAGTAATGCGTTTCGGTTTGAAGAGTGGGGCAGCCATTGTACTGTAAAAACTGAGACCTTAGAAGGTCTTGTCTCAAGGTAGGTGGCGGAATTTACTTTGTAAATGTCTATGGGCTCCGATAACCGCTTAAGATCAGGTGGGCCGTGAGCTCGACCACCCACCTAAGCAATAAAAAAATAATTAAGATATATGTTCTAAAACATGATCCGATAATTAGATCATATTATTATGTATAGACTAAAACATAATTATGTCGATTTACAAATGTTCACAATTCACACATCCATTTGTTACTGAGCAAAACATTTGACAAGTGTGCAAAAAACTGAAGTGTGCTTATCAGTAAAACGGTGTGACATTGAAATAGCCTTTAAAGAAACATGGAGTGCAGTGACTCACGGTTAGTTTTGATCGAGCAATGTAAACATGTATTATTGTTTTCCTACCTTAACTATGCTGATAGCCTTGAGAGGCTATTTCAGCTTCTCCTTGACGTGTAGGTGAGCTCACGGGGCTCAAACCGGGAGTGCTGCTAACACTGGCCCTAGCAAGGGCAGTGCTTCGCATAATCTACCACCGGATCGGAATCGCGACCCCCTGAGAAGATCCGCCGAGAAACTCAACGGGCTGATGTTTAGGTTAGGTTGCACGTCGAACTCTTTGCCGAGTTTGACGAGTACGGTTACCGGGTTCTCTACTCTCCTACTGTTAGAGCGGAAGACGTCTGCTTTATGTTATTGAAACATGGTCACCCTATATGTGTGCGTTGGTCGGCGTCGGGGTGTCGGGCGGGCGCGTAGTTTGCTTTGCTCGACTCGACTCAGTATCGCCTTGCCTTGTCGAGCACGAAGCACGCCTGTACACGACGACTGAAAAATAATTATAAAATAAACATGGCAAAAAGTGTAGCATTCGCCTTCGCTGTTCTACTGGCGCTGTTCGAAACAGGTATGTTTGTTTTTAAATCACTTATACGATGTATTTTGTTTTCGATAATGTAGGTGTAGCGTTTTTAAAGAAAGATTTCTTAGCCGACTAATTGAAATGATTCTTTGTTTGCATTAATCGAAAAATGGGATTTCGTAATGTGGGTATTTCTGATTAGCGCTGTTTCTGCTTTTTTTCTCTCTCTCTCGGAACGGGAACAACAGGTTAACACGTTTTCAGAGTATAGTTTTTAACTAGCTATTCCGTTACCTGTCAACTTCGCGTCGACTATAAAAACAATTTTAAAGCAATGGCTATCACATAACCTTGATCGTTCATGAAGGCATTGAACCGTAATGTTTGTGTTAAAAATATTGTACTTTTCCTCAATCACGGGACAATGTTAGCAGATTATAATGTTCTTATTTATTAAATTGGGATAACAGCTTTAGTTTTAGTTAAATGAGAATTCAATTGGAATATTAAACACAACGAGAAGTTTTTTTTTTTCCTACCTAAGCTGGTAGCTTTGAGAGGTTATTCAACCGTAACCTTAACTAGTAGGTGAGCTCATGGGGCTCAAACCTGACGACGTTGCTAACACGAACCCTAGCAAAATAACGAGAACAAGAAACACGCAATGAACGTAAAATTATATGTCTACCCGCTGAAAATGGCGCTTGCATGTATCCAGCAACAATAGGCTTGTTAATTGATATTGCCGGATCTTCTCAGTGGGTCGCGATTCCGATCTGGTAGTAGATTCATTCGCGAAGCAATTGCTCTTGAGTTGTTAGGTCTCCTTCGGAGGCGCTCGAGCAGTTGTTAGCAAATCCCACCCCTCCTGGCTAAGCCTATGTTCGCTCACCTGACTTGGTGAAGCTGGAAAGGCCTACGGGCCACCAGTAATCGTTCAATAAAAAAAAAAAAATTGATATTGATAAAAAGTGATAATTGTGGAACGTGTTCACTAGGTATGGGAGGCAAGTTTGTGTCAGTCCGGCAGTTTAGGATCTACTTAGTACAAGACTAAGCAACCTTACAGAAACGTTCCAGATAGTTGAACACATTCTAACGCACGCGTTAGAGAGAGACAGACACACATTCCGGAACTTAATAGTATATCACAGAGACCAGTGTGCTTAGTGCGAGTTTTTTAACGTTCTCGATACCGTAAAAGTTAACTCGTATGCAGTTTGAACAGCGCCCCTAGCGGCAAATGTTCCAACTGCATACAAATTTAAATTAACTTTTACACTATCGAGAACGTTAAAAAAAGCTCGCACTAAGCACACAGAGCTTATACCATTAGGCATATTATTCCATAATAGATACATTATATGTACAGTCTATACTTGAGTCGTCTATTATCAAAGGTGGCAATCTGTGCATTTGGACAAAAAAAATATTATTGATATGTCAATACAGATTGATTTGAATATAATCGTCTCCTTCAAAGAATACGGTTCAAAACCTGCATTAAATAAAGGTTAATACTTAACCTGTTATTTATCTAAGATGTCGTTCAGAACAGTTTTGTGACTGCCAATGGAATACAAAGTCAATAATTCGTTTTTCTGATTTACCACTAATTGTCCACAAGTCACATTGCCGGCTTTGATAATAGTCGACTCACTTAGTCGCCTATTTCGAAAATATCAAACCAAAGTTAATAGTTTACGCAGTCAATTTCCACCTTTAAATAAGGTGGTTTCATTTAATTAAACCTCTAATACGTAGTTTTGTAACTTAGTTATTTTAGTTCTTGCTTAACCGTCTCGCCTTATGCTTAGTGGCTTTTGGCCTAAAGACATTACAACGTGCGAGGCAGCAGCAGTTGAGATTGAGGTATCAATCGTAATGGCTGTCCATGGACCCTTCAAATTGGAACACATGCTGAAATGAGCAGATTCTTATGATTTTAAAAATACAAAGAGAGAGTTAAATGATACTAAGCAAAGAACATTCGCTTGCTATAATAAATAAAATTACATACAAATGATTTAATCTAAACGAAAAAAATTGCAATTAACTTCTCATTATACGATATCCGTTTAAAAACAAGAAACCAAAACTATAGTCTATTAGTTAACTATTGAAATATTTAATGCAATATAGAACTTATTGTTTTACCAATAAGTAAGGTTCTTCCGTAAAAGTATTCGAATTTATTTATACCTATTCTTCTTTTATTTAGTTTCAAAATGTTGTATCTCTTGCACATTAATGTGGACGTTTTGTTGAAGGTTGTTTGCCGTCATTACTACGTGAGTTTTATAGTTTCTAACTGACGACCGACCATACATTGTGTTAGGTGTTGTTCCATTTTTCCCGTTACAATATCATATCTGCTCGGCAAAGACACTTTCTGAATGCTCTCAAGCCTTTACGCTTTTGCCCGCATTTAATTACACCAAAAAAAATTTGTATGTCGGATTGTGAGTCATCGCTTAACGATATATCTGACGCGAAGCGTTAATCCAGCTTAAAAGGCGAAACAGCGATCATGCAATACAACTAAGATTTCAACCTCATATCTCCAGTGGATACCTAGCAGCATTTATATGCAATCTCTCCCTCTACAATAAACATAATATATATTATACTGATGTAAACTTTAAGCCAGCTAGGTGTCATCATCTTGCCCGTTTCTACGGTATAGCTGTTATATGTTGAGTTCGTCCGCCACGCGTCTGAAATCTATACTAATATTATAAAGAGGAAAGATTTGTTTGTTTGTTTGTTTCGAATAGGCTCCGAAACTACTGGACCGATTTGAAAAATTCTTTTTCCATTAGAAGCCGAAACTGTCCCTGATGAACATAGGCTACTTTTTTTTAATTTTTTTTTTTTGGTTTCATGTGTATGTTTCCGAAGCGAAGCGAGGGCGGGTCGCTAGTTAAACAATAAAGTCGTAATTTTCGATGTAAGATACCTTATTTTCATCGATATTAATTCCTGGAGTGCGCCTGACTTGCCACGCCTTGTGTACCCACACAGCAGCTGGGTTTACTATTTTCGCTAGCTCCTCGATAACTGTGAGAAATTTTGCTCTTTCTGTAATATGTATTCGACGGAGTAGAAAACAGTTTTCTTTAAAAAAATAATTACTGTATTACAATTATTCCTTTACTAAAATCATAGAAATGCCTCTAGACCTACATCAAATACTTTAGCAGTAAAACAACAGTGGGGCATAAAGAATGTTTTCTGAAACTTTTGTTTGTTTAATAATCGCTAACTTGGAACCAGACCCGGAGTGTTAAAAACAAATAACTTAATGTCATCTATACTAATATTATAAAGAGGAAAGATTTGTTTGTTTGTTTGTTTCGAATAGGCTCCGAAACTACGGGACCGATTTGAAAAATTCTTTTTCCATTAGAAGCCGACATTGTCCCTGATGAACATAGGCTACTTTTTTTAAATATTTTTTTTTGGTTTCATGTGTGTTTTAATGTTTCCGAAGCGAAGCGAGGGCGGGTCGCTAGTTAGTGATAATGATATAAATCCACACACCTACAACTCTATGTATATTAAGAAAGCAAAAGAAAACAATTTAATACTTTATGTTGTTATTCCTAAGAAGACATTCTTGTTTCTCGCGTTTTGTACAAACACACATATAAGGTCTCGTAAAAACAATGACATTGTATGTAAGAGATAAAACATTACAACCTTAAAATAGTTGGAAGAATGCCAAAGAAGCTACAAATTAAGTTGAAAAAAAAGACCTAAAACCACCTAATATGGAAGCAATATTTCTATTGCTGTAAACTCGTATATAATCATTAGACATTTTAATATTTCTGTCGATTATACCAAATAAGAAATTCACTTTTCCACGTTCCTATTTACAATCGATTGACAAAATTATATTAAAACTGGTCTCTTCCTTAGTCAGATAATACAATATGAATTTAACGTAGCTGTGTGCTGCGTACTAATTGAAACCGGTTTCATTCGTCGCGTCCAAGGTTGTTTGTGTTCGTAGTGCTCATGGCCTAAATATGTAAATGGCAATGGGTGACATCATCAACGCTACAAGTACTCGTTAAATCTGATAGTTCATATTTACGCTTGTTTTGGTTTTCAAATGACGTGATGTGACAAATCGGTAAGTAGCGGCTTGGCTCTGCCCCTGGCATTGTTGAAGTCCATGGGCGACGGTAACCACTCACCATCAGGTGGGCCGTATGCTCGTCTGCCTACAAGGGCAATCAAAAATATATTTATATATATATAACATAAAAACATTAGCATTAGCAGCTGACGTAATTATGGATAGGACTGGTGCCGCATGAAGCTACCCGTCCTCTGTTTTTCATTTGATAGAATTGGAATTCTATTGATGGAAACTTACTGACATTACTTCATTTGATAGAATTCAATGGAGCGGAATTTTATTGATGGAAACTTACTGTTGCTAACTATATCATAAGACGGTAATATTTTCCAATTGATTCCCATAAAATTGCTACTAACGATTTGGAACTAAGGCGAAAATATCACTCTGGGCTTAGTGGGTTTTCGCTGGACAAATAATATGTTTTATAGTACGTAATTATTCTTCATCTCTCAATTAACTGAATTCAAAAGTTTTTTACCAGTGTAATATCAAACAACTTCAACATTTCAGACTGATCTACATGTCTTATGCTAGTGTTTCAAAAGATTCTATCTTGAAGGACAAAAAGAAGTAACATATCTGAATTATTTTTCCCTAATATTCGAAAATCCCATCGGCAATGCTTATGAAAACAACTTACGTAAGCATAATCAGTATTCGTCGTTATTATATACCATGTAGCTGTTGGTATATAGCCTTTGTTTCCTGGCTCCAATGATATTCGATCCGCAAAAACATTCCCATAAATATCTTCGGAGTTGTAATAAAATTGTTTTTGTCCGCCCGAGCGAGAGACATCCTTAAATACGCAATAAAACTCTCCCTAAGAAGTATTTTTCCTTGAAACTACGTATATCTTATATCTGAGGGTGTGGAGATTTTTCATTTTTACGATTTAACAATTGTTATCTTGATTTTATAGTTCGATTGATCGAGTCTTCTGCATCATTTTATGTTTAAATGAAGCTCAACAACACTAAATTATATTTGGACGTGAGTCAGAGTTGTGATATGATTTTAAAGGTCATTCATTTAACATAACAAACGTTTTATTATCGGACATATTATTCTGAAATAAAAAAAAAAAAAAACTTCAAAGAATTAACCTATCCCTATCTATAAAATATGTTATATCTATGTTTTTGCAAGATATATTGTGTCGATTTTGGATTCAAAAATGTAGATAATATTATTAAAATTATATTATTTTATAGTACGGCTTCATGGATGCAAAATACGGAACAGTGTCATTATCGTACCTCTAAAGGTCAAATGCGAACTTCAATGTAAATCAGAATTTATTTTCTAATCGGACTGGACGCAACGGGCCAAAACTGAACCTACACTTTATTTATTTAAAAGTTAAATTCAAACAGAAGATGGTACTCAATTTATCTAGGCTAATCATTTTTATATTAACGACGTAATAATGACTTATTCAGTTACAGTCCATAAAATGTTTAATATACGATAATGACATAGTTGTTTACCTATGAGGGAATTTTGGATTTTCCGAACTCGATATTACTTTTTTCATGTGAGTTCGACTCTCTGTATCGTCATTATTTTGAAAGGAATTTTATTTCAACTGCTCCATGTCATTGTGTCACTTAACTCTGCCGCCTCGTGAATTAATCCAATTTGCCACTTGTCAGCTATTAAGATGTGTGTATGACTTGTTTGTTGAGTAATAAAGGAAACTGGGATAGGAATGGGTTTTTTTAATACATTTATTTCTTAAACTGCTCAGCTTATAACCTTATCAACCGCTGATCCTTTAAAAAACTGTTTGCTATACAAAAGAAAAGTTATAGATCCTCACTAATATTATGTTAAAATTTTCTTTTACTTCGAAGTTTTATTTGCATGTTTCAAGATCATTTTAGATGAATATAATGGTTGTGAATGAATCAAATCGAAGTTACGTAATACATACAATGAACAATGAATACAATTACAATTACTGAGAATTCTCGTTTCACATTGTCAGGTGTTATCCTACTTTGACTAAGCGATTGTTTCGCTTGTTTCTGCTATAGTGATTTAGTAGAATAACAATTCGATTCTTAACTCAGCGGCTGACTGCAGATCAGCACATGGTTTGGTTGGCATGAGTATAATGAATGTGTGCAACAACGCAGACTTCGTTAATTGAATGAAACTTAGCTGCAGCAACGTTTGAAATCCTTCCTTTAACAAACTTGTCGAATCAATTTCAAGAATGTTTTTACACGCTTTATATTAGCTTCACTTGTATGTTCGTATGTTTGTAACTGCATCCTTTAGACGCGATTTTGACCGATTTTAAACGGCCAGATTTCATTCAAACTTTGTAGATTTATCGAGGATCGACGACAATTCAAAATTAAAAAAAAAATGAAAAATTGCAATTCAACTAAAAAATGAAAGATAAATAATAGTTTAAAAAAAAAACAAAAAAATAGAAAATAAATTTTAATAAATTTAAATTGAAAATAGTGTAAAAAAAATATATATTTTATTGTAAAAAAAGCGTGGGGTGCATGGTGTTATTAGTTATAAATATTTTTCTGACAGATATGAGTAGAAGAATTATTATTTCAATAATATCTTAAAAAGCTTAATTTTAATTTTATTATCTTAATTTTATATAAAGCGTGTTTTTTAATATTTTTTTACTATAATTTTTTCGTTCCAAGTTTAAACCGGTCTGATAATATTCTGTTATCTAATTCGAGCAAAAAAAACACTATATGTTTCCGCCAGCTTATCTGAATGCATATTGAAAATAATTGGTAACGGCATAAAATTATTCAATCTTTGCACGGAATTTTTCGTGTGCATTTAATATGAAAAAACGCTCAAACAAATAGATCAAAACTGTTTACGATTCTATTTAAGAATAGGTAGAAGACTAGATACTCTGTTAACTACAGAGCAAGCGGCTTTGTTTGCTGTGTAAATCCAATCTATAAATACTCGTATAGCTTTATCTCGCTTCATAGATGACGTAAGACTTCGCCCAGAATTTTCGAATATTTTTACACTGTAATTCATTTCTACAATATGTTGACTGTTTTAATTATCAACGTAATTTATAAATGGCCAATCGTGATCATACATACATACAAGATATATTCAATAGGATTAATTTCCAAAAACGGAGGAGACTATATTAATGGGGATTCCTGATACCTAACCCTCGGTCGTAAAACAATATGATACCAAAATATTTAAAACGCCATATATTTCGACTTAATTACTCGTAGATATGATTTAGTCTCCTTTCTTTCATATTGCGGGTACAAAGATGAACTCTCTTATGCTATAGGTGTAAATAAATGAAACTAAGTTCGTAAACTAACTATCGTAAATATTGACACCTAGATTAACATTCCTACTACGTGTTAAGGTTTCCCTTTTTTTATATAATACTATTGATGTTTTGTGAACATGGAAATAAGTGAACTGTTTAGCTTTTTTTAATCAATAACGCTAAAGCTCATCGAAGAAAGAAATATAAGTGAAACCCGTTGACAAAATGTTACAAGACAAGACTAAAATGTTTCAAGACAAACAAGGATATTTCAATGCTGAACTTAAAATACTGGATACGCAACAATCATCTATATAACTCGCACATACGGTGCTATAAAGTCACTTAAGCAATTTTTTTACTGGTGGTAGGACCTCTTGTGAGTCCGCACCGGTAGGTACCACCGCCCCGCCTATTTCTGCCGTGAAGCAGTAATGCGTTTCGGTTTGAAGGGTGTGGCAGCCGTTGCAACTATACTGAGACCTTAGAACTTATATCTCAAGGTGTGTGGCGCATTTACGTTGTAGATGCCTATGGGTTCCAGTAACCACTTAACACCAGGTGGGCTGTGAGCTCGTACATCCATCTAAGCAATAAAATAAAAAAATTTTTTTTGTTAAAACTGAACTAAGTATGAGAAAATACATTTTTTAATAGTTATCAGCGAGATGTTTGCTTTTACTGATGAAGTTTAAAGTTTTAGTTTAAATATTATCGTTTTTTATTTCTTTAGTCTAGCAAAAATATATAAGAACTACATATAATAAAATGTCGAATTTTCTAACGTTTCTCCTGAAAAATTACATAATTTGCATAAGTGACGTTATCGCACCGTCTGTGCGTATGTACATATTCTACGCGAACACTAGAAACTATGCTTCTATTGACATTAACAATATTTTCGATCAATGTATACGAATAGCAGTTGCAGCATCTATATATTAATACGTGAAGCAAAAACTTTGTATCCCTTTTTACGAAAATTGCGTGGACGGAGGAGTATGAAATTTTCCACACTTATAGAGAATATAGAGAAGAAGTACACAATGCAAATATTACACACACTACATACCATGTATTTGACGCACACACGCATGCATACTATTTATTGTCAAACTTTTGTTCTTGACGTCTGTTGTCAAATTGAGAATAGATTAAATATTGTTTGTCTTTGTTAATATCTTTAAAATTGTAGTCGAATTTCGACTACTGCGGGACCTCTAGTATTGATAAACCTACTTTCGATTTCAGGTTATTGCATCAAGTGCTACCAATGTAACAGTGAACAGGATAAGAACTGCGGGGACCCGTTCAAGAGCGCCAAACCCCCAGTAGTAAGTATTCTGAAATAAGACCTTACAGTCATAGAGAAATACCAGAGCGTGGTAAAAAATTATGATATTGATGCTGGGACAGAATGCTATGCGAGTTGAGATGAGGTTGTTACTACCGTAGATGATGGGACAGCGGTTGATGTGCAGTAAAGCTTGCGGTTGTTTCCGCTGATCATTATTCGTCGAAAGCCTAAAAAAGCGAAAGGAATTTCAAACTTTTAATAGAAAAAAAGCAAACGAATTATTCAATGAAAAAAAAAGTACGCTGAATTACTTCTACTAGACGATGTCATCTTGTTGTGTCTTTAAAGCGCTTAGTTACCCTCAATTAAGAAAAATAGTTTTATTATTCGCCAATAGGTGTCGGGAAGAGTTGATTATTGAAAACACGAATAAAGCAACATTTTCTGAAAATAAATCGTAGCTAGATCGATTTATCGCCCCCAAAATCCCCTGTACACTAAATTTTATGAAAATCGTTGGAGCCGTTTCCGAGATTCAGATTATATATATATTAATATACAAGAATTGCTCGCTTAAAGGTATAAGATAAGATAAGATAAATCGTGTTATTATGCATTTTTCATAACCGGAAGTAATGGAAAATTTCATCATAAAGTATTGAAAATCTGCATTTACTAATTCTCTAGAAAATTAATATATCGTGAAACCGCTATCAAATTATGCGGTTGGAAATTTGACGGTAGCTAGTACATTATTAAATTTACAACGAAATTATATTAAATGTGGTATTTAACCCACAATCACGACCCGGTGAGTTTCTCGTGTGATCTTCTCAGTTGGTCACTATTCGGAACCGGTGTTAAAATTCAGCGAAGGATTGCTATTGCTAGGGTAGAAGCTAGCAACCTCTCTCAGACTAAGCCCCGTGAGCTTTTTTTAAATATGTTTAAATGGCTCAACGAGCTGATAAGCACCTCTTGTTAAGTAGTTAGCGGAAACCATAGACATCAAATAAGTCCATCGACCATCAACAAGGGACACTTAACCGTGCGGGCTCACAAGACGTCCTACTATCTATATCTTCTATATATGTATATATAAATGAATTGCTGTTCGTTAGTATCGCTAAAACTCGAGAACGGCTCGACCGATTTAGCTAATTTTGGTCTTGAATTATTTGTGGAAGTCCAGAGAAGGTTTAAAAGGTACATAAATATGAAAATGCTCAAAATTGAAAAAAAAAATGTTTTTCCTTTGATGTGTCTCCCATCGGACGGATTTCTTTTGTTTGTTTTAAGTTTATTTTATAAAAAAGTTTAGGTCTTTCATTTATCGATTAGGGCACTACGAAGTCTGCCGGGTCAGCTAATCAGTAATAAAAGTCTCTCCCACCAACCAAAGGCAAGGCCAGAATAGGCCGACAAAGCGACCAACAGTAAGGTAGGCAAAAAAATAAGCGTCCTACAAGTACTTTGACCTCGCACAGAAAATCAGTTTTACTTAAATAATATTTTTCATTTTCGCTTGCATTGGTCACACCAATCTATATTGTGATTGACAAATTAAAGAGCGTGGTATGGAGATGTATGGAAATGGTAGTGCAAGGGTAGGTAGGGAGGAAGAGGTCGACCGAAGCTGACATGGATAGAGTGTGTGAATGACGATATGAGAGAGAGAGAAGTGAGTGTTGAGATTACGGCTGATAGAAGAGAATGGAATAGAAAAGTCGTCGTGGCCTAAAGGATAAGATGTCCGGTGCATTCATATCCAGCGATGCAACGGTGTTCTAATCCCGCAGACAAGTACCAATTTTTCTAATGAAATACGTACTTGACAAATGTTCACGATTGACTTCCACGGTGAAGGAATAACATCGTGTAATAAAAATCAAACCCGCAAAATTATAATTTGCGTAATTACTGGTGGTAGGAGTGGTGTGAGTCCGCACGGGCAGGTACCACCACCCCGCCTATTTCTGCCGTAAAGCAGTAATGCGTTTCAGTTTGAAGGGTGGGGCAGGGGTGGGCTGTGAGCTCGTCCTCGAAAATTCGCTGTTCCGACACCACCTAATGGGATAAAGTGGGGACAAAGAAGAAGAATCAATATTGAGGACCAGCTACATTTTTATGAATACCTTTTCAGGAATGCAACACCCAGGATTCGATTAACTTCAACACGCTCTACCTGCGCAACATTCTGCCTGTCGAAGTCTTGAACAGCGTTACGGGAGCTCCTAGATACTGTCACAAGATCGTCATGAGTGAGTTTTTTGAACTGAATTTTTTTTAAACCATTTTGATTTGAAACTCTTTACTAAAAGGAGACATTAAAAAGTAACATATGTACCTATATGTGTTCAGGATTTGGTCTGTAAGAGAACCTCTTAACTTTTCGCTTCTATCCCTTGTAAGCAGTGCTGTTTTTTTCATAGTACCAGTTGGGGTACCGGAAACTTAATACAAGAACGTCTTCCTATTTTTAAGCTCTAGAAAGGCATTCTACCAACTGATAGACATCGCAATCTGAATAGCGTCACACATCTTGAAACGTGTGGTCGAAGTTAGAATTAAATACATATTGCATGACGGCTGTTAATTCATCCCAACGGCGGATCCAGGGGGGGTCATGGGGGTCATGACCCCCCCTGAGCTAGTTCCAGGACTTGAACTAACTTGGACTAATTGAAGAACATCATGATGTATTTATTATCTATTGTTATCAAAATTAAATTATAAGTTCTTAATTTGCCCACGACTATGTGACCCCCTCCTGGCGCCAAAGCTGGATCCGCCCTTGATTCATCCCTTGGTTGACGAAACTACGTACGAAATACACACTACATCGTCTCGTACGGAATAACAATACTACCAATAGGTTGGCATACTTAACTGTCGATGCGGGCTTTTATATTTTAACGTGTTGTTTATGTTAGATATAAAGAAATATGTGACCAGTATATAAACGTTGGTTTTTAAAAGTAAACGGAACTATGCATGCTTTCTAATAAAAGAAATGACGAACAAGAAATATACTGCCGTGAAGCAGTAATGCGTTTCGGTTTGAAGGGTGGGGCAACCGTTGTAACTATACTTGAGACATTAAAACTGATATCTCAAGGTGGGTGACAGCATTTACGTTCTAGATGTCTATGGTCTCCAGTAATCACTTAACGCCAGTGGGCTGTGAACTAGTGCACGTAAAATTTCTCGACGTCGCTTAACATTATTTTTTGTTAATAATAGAATATTCCTAAAGAAATAATGATTTATAGTATATAATTACGTACTTCATTAATGTACTCATTTTACTCTATAAATTCTTGATCAATATACGCTTTAATAGATAGAAGACTTATAATAGTAATTATATACGAAGGGTTTTTATAATCGCCGATTTCAAATCATGCGTATTTTGGGGTTCCGACCCTTTTTTCCGAGTCGAACGGTGTTCAAAGATTCAAGGTTAAATTCGAATAACTGTTCACTTTTACAGAGAGCGGAACTGTTGTCCGTACTTGCTTGGATGTCAACCCCAACGATTCCCAGCACACCTGCCGAGTTGTCGAGCTCGCCTCCAACACCGCGATCGCCGACAGCGCGAAGGTCAAGTCCTGCGCTGTGTGCAACAAGGACAACTGTAACGGAGCTGGATCTATTTCCTTCTCTCTCCCACTGGCCACATTCGCTCTGATCGCTACGTATTTCGTTTTCAAACAATAATTTCGATTCTATATATATTTTTACTTTTAATTTAACGCACCAAAACATAGGTAATGAATGTCGGTTTGGGCGTGCCAAACAGCGTTCTCTCAGCCTCTAATCTAGTACTCACTGAAAAGAATTCTAAAGAATTTATTGTGAATCTCAGTTCATTTTCATACATCTGTCCCCGTCTACACGAACGAAAATGTTGTTCATTAAAGAACTGATTTAAAAAAAAACCTGGTAGAATTCGCAGTATTGTTTGAAACAGTAACGAAAATTCCATTTTAATTTACGAATAAAAAATGTTTCATAAATTTATCCAATATACCAAATAAACCTAAAAAAGTTGTTAACAGTTTTTTTTGTTTATGTAAAATACTTTTTAAAACAGTGTACTTGTACTAAAGTAATTTTACGTGTTTACGTATTGTTATATAATATATACTTGTTGTATTAATGTATCGGGCTTATTCTTAGATGACAGAGTGCCTAAGTATTTCATATTAAATTGTTATAAAAGTTGTTGTTAGTACTTACTTCTTTTGTAGGTGCATTGGAAGATATTAAGAGAATCATTAGATACAAGAATACTATCAACGTGCACATTTAATTTGTTAAAAATAATGAGAATGGTTTATTTACTTTTAAAGCATTTATTTGTGTATTCATATTTATGTGAACTCTTTGAGTTGTAAGTTTTATTTGTAATAAAAAATAATGAAAATTGTGTTTTTTTTTTTTTCAGAATTATATCGGCAGTAATGTTATTTATCCTCTAACCTAGCGTCGATCTAATTAGGATTGATAACTCTTAAATAATTAGATTCGTAGGAATTTGCTGTTTAAACGATATCAAATTCCTTTTCACGATGCATCAAAATTCGTACCCATATGAATTAACTACATTAAAATATAACTTACGGCATAAACATAATGTTGCTGTATAGTTTGGTGGCGACACTTTCGATTTTACTGTGACACTTTCCTTCCACTAGATTCATCTAACATGTAGGCGAGTTCACGGACTCTCATTCTGGTGAATTTGCTACAGTAGCTCTTGCTTAGGCAGTGCTTTGCTGAAACTATCACCGGATCGGAATCGCGATCTACTGAAAAGATCCGGCGAGAAACTCTGGGGCCCAACCGTGACACCTTTTTTTTTTTTTATTGCTTAGATGGGTGGACGAGCTCACAGCCCACCTGGTTTTAAGTGTTTACTGGAGCCCATAGATATCCACAACGTAAATGCGCCACCCACCTTGAGATATAAGTTCTAAAGTCTCAAGTATAGTTACAACGGCTGCCGCACCCTTCAAACCGAAACGCATTACTGATCCGTGGCGTGATCTCGCAAGGTCTCACCAGTCTTACAAAGTAGAGGCGTTGTAGTTACTGGCCTTGGTTTGTTGCTGATACAAGGAACGATCCAGTCATAGTAAGTGAATCTTTAGTCTTCGATTCTTGACATTAACCCAAACCACTGGTGGCAGTCTTGGATACAAGTAACAAGGTCAACAATATTTATTGGTAGTCTGTATTTTGTATTTTTAATTGTTTCTATATCATCTACTTAATTGATCAATTTAAGTTTTTATTTTATTTTATTTATTACCTTTGTAGGCAGACGAGCGTACGGCCCACCTGATGGTAAGTGGTTACCGTCGTCCATAGACTTCAGCAATGCCAGGAGCAGAGCCAAGCCGCTGCCTACTGCTTAATACTCTCCACAAGCCTCGTTTGAAGCAGGACATGTCATAGCGCTCGGGAAACACCGTGGAGGGGAGCTCATTCCATAGCCGGATGGTACGTGGCAAAAAAGATCTCTGGAAACGCACTGTGGATGACCGCAGTGGCTCCAGGTAGTATGGATGAACTCTACTCCGGTGGCGGGCGGTGCGATGGTAAAAACGAGACGTTGGTATCATCTCGAACAATTCCTCAGAGCACTCCCTATGGAACATGCGGTACAAAATACAGAGGGAACCGAAATATATGTTTTCGTAAATAATAATAATGCCTGTGCAGTGGTGTATTTACACTAAGGGCAGTCGTTTTACTGGTGGTAGGACCTCTTGTGAGTCCGCGAGGCTGGGTACCACAACCTTACCTATTTCTGCCGTGAAGCAGTAATGCGTTTCGGTTTGAAGGGCGGGGCAGCCGTTGTAAATATACTTGAGACCTTAGAACTTATATCTCAAGGTGGGTGGCGCATTTACATTGTAGATGTCTATGGGCTCCAGTAACCACTTAACACCAGGTGGGCTGTGAGCTCGTCCACCCATCTAAGCAATAAAAAAAAATTAATTCTAATAATTCATGATTTTCTTTTTTATTGATAATTCAAGAAATTCAATTCATCCATTATTTGTGAATTATAATTTTGGCACTTTTGGTAAATATTTATAATCAAAATGATTTAATCAATTTATTTCCTTGGAGATTTAAAATAATAATTGTTTTTCTATTTTCTGTAATTAAAGAAATTTAATTAAGTATAATTATGAGTCACCCTTAGTCAAAATTTATAATTGTTAGAAAAAAAAAACAATTTTTATTTATGTTTTTTGGAATATATGACATAATATGATAGTTTCCGCAATAGATTAGTTATTTTAATTTTGAAAAATAAAATACATAAACTATAAGTTTAGATAAAATTCCAGTATTGGGGCGGATTAGTTCCGGTGCCCAGAAGCGGCATTAAGCTTAAATCCGGCCCTGTGCCTGTGTCACAAACTTTAATGTGTGCAACGAAAGGTCTTCTATTACAAAGTAAGATTATGTCTCTGACAGCTATGCTTCGTTTCTAAGAATGCACATGCGTTTTGTACTGGTGGTAGGACCTCTTGTGAGTCCGCACGGGTAGGTACCACCGCCCTCACTATTTTTGCCATGAAGCAGTAATGCGTTTCGGTTTGAAGGATGGGGCAGCCGTTGTAACTATATTGAGACCTTAGAACTTATATCTCAAGGTGGGTTTACGTTGTAGATGTCTATGTGCTCCAGTAACCACTTAAAACCAGGTGGGCTGTGAGCTCGTCCACCCAGATAAACAAAAAAAAAAGTACTCATTATAATCATTATCCTGCCCTTCTCCCAGTCACCCGCGGGTCGGCGCAACATGTTTTCTCCTTCCATACTCTTTTATCATATACCATTTCTTCGCTCACTCCCCTCTTACTCATATCGTCTTTCACGCAATCCATCCATTTCTTATTAGGTCTACCTCTTCCTCTATATCCTTCCACATTCATAGTTAACATTCTCTTACCAACCTCATTTTCATTTCGTCTCATCACATGTCCATACCATCCCAAACGCGCACTTCTCAGCTTCTCTGTCACAGGTGCCACCCTCAGACTTCCTCTAACATATTCATTCCGTATTCTATCCATTCTCGGTACTCCACTCATCCATCGCAACATTCGCATCTCTGCTCCATGCAATGGCCTTTCTATTATGTACTTTAAAAAAAAAAATTTACAATTATTGGGTATTTCTTTGCTATCTAGCCTAGATTCATTCGCGATGCAGCTGCTCTTGAGTTGTTAGGTCTTCGAAGGCGCTCGAACAGCTGTTAGCTAATCCCATCGCTCCTAGGAAAAAAAACACAAAAATAGAAAACATTGAAAAAAAATCCAAAACGGTCACCAAAAAAGTAAATCATTCACGAGTAATATTGAGAGGAATTACTTCATCGAGAAGAGTGAATTTTGCAAATTAACTTTACTATTGATTTTCTAATATTCATTCATCACATTCTCAATCATATTGTACATTGGATTATAATATGTTAGTGGATTTCATTAGTGTAAATGATTTTTTTTTATTGCCCGAGCAGGCAGACGAGCATACGGCCCACCTGATGGTAAGTGGTTACCGTCGCTCATGGACGTCAGCAATGCCAGGGGCAGAGCCAAGCCGCTGCCTACCAAAATGAGCTCACAGTCCAGCTGGATGGGTATCGTCGATAAAACAAATCAAATGGCGACAATCACTTTGAAACATGCCGAGGAAGTCTCAAAAGAATTGTAAAACGACTATCCTAAATCCCAACCCCTCAAAAATTAGGAGTATAAACCATTGTGCACTAAAATATACCAAAACAGTTTGGCACAAAACGACTTTCTGCACAAAAATACATGTTTACAATTTACGATGCCAAAAAATTTAAGTTAAACGCCTCAATCTCGCATTTTTTTTAATTACATTTTCCGAGGTTTACGGTTTTCGTAGTCACATACTAATTCCATGGACGCAGAAGAAAATACTCGATGGACAGAATTACAGTTGGACTTCCGGCTACGCGTTGGGGACAATAGGGCATGTCGGAGTTTAAGGAAACTAAAACTCGACGTCGCTTAACAACCGACGTCTGAGCCTCAGACGAGGCAGAACCCATCCAAGACAGACAGAAGCAAGAAGTTTCGTGAAGAACGCATGTATGGAAAGGCTCAAAAATATTGAAAAAAAGTCGGATGCAATGCAATTAAATTAGGTCTAACTTATTGCGATAACAACGAATCAACTATTATTAGGTTTTTAACAAATAAGTTCTCAACGTTGGCACCGATTCCTCGAAATAAATACGTATCAGTGTGGATGATTGTTTACTTAGGTATTCAAAATATATAGTATGCGATGCACAGTTCTTGCTAGAGACAGATGCGAGAGACCTAATCGCCAGTCAGGTTCATTTCGCGAATAAAACTGCTAAATGAACTTGTCATAAATAATGAAATCTAGAAAAGTCCGCGATGCTCGTAAAATTGAGTTCACCGATTCAATCGGCATGACGTTATAAAAAACGACCTCAACCTCGATCCATCGAGTTGTTTGTTGCGATGTTTACGGTGTGACAAAAACCATTTTAATGTCGGCTTCATTTGATAATTGCTATTGACCGGTAATATCAAAATACGCTAGATTGTTTTAGTAACTTGTAAAAAATAAGTAGTTTAGTAGCAATAATAGGCAAACGGACACAAATATGAAAATGACTAGAACGATTATGTAACATCTTGTTTACATAACGTGTTCTTCTCGTAATGTATGACGTCATAAGTGGCTATTTTTTGGGGTTTAGTATCTATTCTATATCAATACATAGTATAAAGTAAAGCTTTCTTTCTTTCTCTGTCCCTATATCTGTCTGTCCCTATGTATGCTTAAATCTTTAAAACTACGCAACGGATTTTGATGGGGTTTTTTTTAATAGATAAAGTGATGATTGAAGAGGATGATTTATGTGTATAATAACATCCATTAAATAGTGGAGAAATCAATAATAAATTACAGTTTCCGAAGCGAAGCGAGGGCGGGTCGCTAGTTTATTTTTATATTGTATAGGCATCATTAATCACTTATTAGCGAAGAAGGTCGCCGTTGTCAAAGCTTCAACGGAATGCAGAATCATCATCATTCTATCTGTAATAATTAGTCAATCGTTGTATATTTTGACGTCACACCTTTCTTTGGACAGGTTGAAATCGTCGGGTTTCTGCCGCCCGTTGGCATTGATAGGCGGAGCATGACAGAATTGAGCCGACTGAGACCCCTGTAGCTTAATAAGCGACCTTGAATAAGATAGAACTCGACCGAAGCAGGCGGTAGGCTAAATGACGCGTTTCACATACATTTGACGGCCGTCTGGTGTAGTGGTAAGTGACATGGTCACTACACAAGGGGGTCGCGGGTTCGAATCCCGCCAAGGGGAGATATTTGTATGATAAATATAAATGTCTTTTCCAGGGTTATGGATGTTTATTAAATATATGTATGTATATAACAAAAATCTTACATTTATTTCCGTTATCTGGTACCTGTAACACAAGTTATTTACGAACTTACCACGGGACCAGTTAACGTGGCGTGATTGTTTGTAAATATTTATTTACTATTTATTATTTATATTTATTTTATTAAACGTTACTTTCAAACAAATATTTTAGTAAACGCCCTAGACTAAATCACCCTAGTCAATTATAACGCATTATCGTAATGCAACTGAACATAATCATTTGAAAAAATGTGTGCGTAAGGTAACTATTCCAAAATAACTGTACATAGAGAATTGAGAATTTTTTCAAGTACAGTGCTCCAAATAAAATTTCTTATGTTGTCAGTGTTACAATAGCATTATTGTCAATGTAATTTCGAAGTACCTATGTCATCACTTCACTGCTATCTGCTACTATCACTTCATCACTACTTAGTTAAAGTAAATACGATGCGGCAACATATCGACAATTGCCATGAGAAAAGTGGGTCGAAGTAGGTACCATTTGTACTGAATAACCCAATTTAGAATCAAGAACCCATGACCACTTTGCGACTGAATTTGGTAGGATGTTACCTATCCATGCCGACATGTGGCTCAGCACCTGTTATATTTTTTGATGCGATGATGAATTAAGGCGATGAAAGTTTTTTTTTTCCTACCTATTCGCTTCGGTAGTTTAAGGTGCTATTTCAGCTACGTTCGTACGGGTAGGTGAGTTCACGGGCTGAATCTGAAATAATTTGCTAGCACTAGCCCTAACAAGAGCAGTGCTTGCTAAATCTACCACCGGATTGGAGTCGCGACCCACTGAGAGCATCCGGCGAGAAACTCAGTGGGCTGTGTCTATGGGTTAGAATCGGTTAGATGAAAGAATCATCTCGGATACTACCTCAACTCGTCAGATGCAAATTCTTAAATTCACTACGCATGATTACAAATATTAACAACGTTTCAGGCATTGCATAGAATAAGCGAATAGTTTAAAACATAAATAAAAATCAGTTTTAAAAAGTTTGACTCAAACATTAAATTTTTTACTTAATGCACATTTATCAATTTTCAATATTATTGTGCAATTATTAAATTCATTTTGCTGCGTTCATAAAATTGTATCGCGATAAAAGCCATGTAATAGGAATCGCGGTGAATGAAGTGGAATACAATAATATAAATTAAATTGAATTTTACAATTGTTTATAACCAAAAGTATGTCAGGTATATGTGTTACATAAAAATATTCTGTCCGGCTTTTAATCAGGACTAGTGGCCCGCCGGTAGTCGAAATTCGACTATAATGAATTGAGCTTAATTATTATAAGTTTTTACACTTTAATGATTCTATTGTCAAATACTATATATTCACTTCTATAATCACGGATTTCGGCAAGTCTGCACTTTAGACAAATACTCGAATTAATAAAGACAGTAGTGTTTTTCTCGAAGATTAATAAAGACAAACAATATAGTAGCAATAGTAGTGGTACGAGGGCGGCACTGAAATTTTCGGAAATTAACGAAGTGACACAACATTACTATTTAAAAATGTATTTATTGCTTTTCGAAGTATTCTCCGCGAAATTTGACACATTTTTCCATACGATGGAACCAATCATTGAAGCAACCATTCCATTCGGAAGTTGGGGTCTCCAAAATGGCCGTTTTGTAGGCGTCCACAGCTTCTTCAGGTGATGAAAATCTCTGTCCACGCAATTTATTCTTTATTTTAGGGAAAGTATAGAAATCATTAGGGCTTAGGTCGGGACTGTACGGCGGATGGTCTAATAATTCTATGTTTTCCTACTCTAAAAACTCTTTTGTTCTGTGCGCGGTGTGAGAACTCGCATTGTCGTGATGGAGGATGATGCGGCGGTTGCAGTTCTCTTTACGGAGTTCAGAAACGACCTGTGGCAAACAAATGCTAGCATACCATTCTGCATTAACCGTTCTTTGTCCCTCAGGAGGAATAGTCGTAACGTGGCCGGTTTTGGAGACAAACGTGGCCACCATTTTTTTTGCAACACTCCGTGAACGAACAATTTTTGTTGGCTTTAACTCATTTTCGAACACCCAAACTCGTGACTGTTTTTTTGTTTCGGGTTCGTACGCGTATATCCAGGATTCGGCACCTGATACAATGTTTTATACACAGCATTTGAGGATCCTGCGTGGAATCTTTCGAGAGTTCTGACGCACCAAGTAACGCGAGCCGCTTTTTGCTCTTCACAGAGCGAATGCGGTATCCATCGGGAAAACAACTTTTTTACACCTAATTGTTCATGCAAGATTATTTGTATTTGACTCATGCCAATGTCTAAAGTTGCCTGAATTTCGCGGTATGTCACAAGTCAATCTTCCTCAATCAGCTTACGCACAGCATCAACGTTTTCTTGGGTGACTGCAGTTTTTGGACGACCTTGACGGGGATCATCACCGAGCTTGACACGTTCACGTTGAAACTAAGCAAACCAGCGATAAATTGTGGTTTTGGATGGGGCTTCATCACCAAATGCAGAAATCATCCGGTCAACACACTGTTTTTGTGTTAAACCACTTCGAAAGTCATAATAAATCATCGCTCTTGAATTTTCTCGAGTCAATTCCATTTTCTCAACGACTAAACAAGTTTGACAAAACCTCGTGACAAGACCGAGAATCTTTTTTTAAATAAATAAATGGTATTCGATTTTTAAAACCAAGGAGTTTTCAATTAAAAAGATTTTAATATGACAGGAACAGTGGAAATATTCCATTCCCGATACTTTTAGTGCAGCCTATGTAGTAGGTGAGCTTTGAGCAGGTGAACTTTCCGAACCGTACCGAGAATTACCGAATTTATACGATGTCAAGAAAAGGGATGTCCAATATGCGTGTTTGAGGATGTTGCTTAATCGATTTTTTTCAAATTGATTAAAATTTAAATAAAAAAAAAGAAATTAATTTAATAAAAATAAAGTATAACTTCTTACGCGCGTACATAAGTACACGCAACCTTTTTTTTTAATTTTTATGCCTAATTATAAAAATATTAGCATTCTGCACTCCTTTTCTATATTCTCTAGTTCACAAGTGTGGAAAATTTCATACTCCGCCGACGGCGCAATATTCGTAAAAAAAAGGATACAAAATTTTTGTTTCACATATTAATATATAGATATACTAGTATGTTGCCTAATTAATTTTATTTATATTCAAATAATTTTCTATGTTTCTTCCTCTCGACTGCTCTGGTATTGCTTACATCCATGAATGACGGTAGGAACTGCCTGCAGAAGCAATATCGACTAAAAAAATAATAAGATTATAATATTTTAAACTAGTTTTGTGTTTTGTTACATAGCTTAAGTAATACAGTGTAAGCAAGATGTCATGTATGTCAGCTTCGGTATATAACATCTTAATAATAGGTATTATTAAATTCCAGAGATGTGGCATTGTAATTCAGTATGAATACTGAAAAGTATTTTTTTTTTTATTGCTTAGATGGATGGACGAGCTCACAGCCCACCTGGTGTTAAGTGGTTACTGGAGCCCATAGACATCTACAACGTAAATGCGCCAACCACCTCGAGATATAAGTTCTAAGTTCTCTGTATAGTTACAACGGCTACCCCACCCTTCGAACCGAAACGCATTACTGCTTCACGGCGGAAATAGGCGGGGTGGTGATACCTACCCGTGCGGACTCCCAAGAGGTCCTACCACCAGTGATTACGCAAATTATAATTTTGCAGGTTTGGTTTTTATTACACGATGTTATTCCTTCACCGTGGAAGTCAATCGTGAACATTTGTTGAGTACGTATTTTATTATAAAAATTGGTACCCGCCTGCGGGATTCGAACATCGGTGCATCGCTACACACGAATGCACCGGACGTCTTATCCTTTAGGCCATGACGACTTCAAAGTGTTATTAGTTGTATGTGACGATTTTCTTACACTATTGTAATTACAATTTCTTTTTTATATCATGTAGGTGATTATGGTATCAATCTTACTCAATATTTACTTACATTATTTACAGTACACATTCACCCAGATTATCAATACAATTGAGTGATTGCAATATTTACCGCACTGCATATTTTTAATAAAGAGGATTGTAAGCTATGTTCAGTAATTTATTACTCCGTGGCTCCGTGGGATTTTTTCAACGGCTGACTGATCGTCAGTGGTTATGGACAATAGCAATAGGAGAGGAATACTCAAGCAGTTGTCTACCGAAACGGTAGGCAGCGGCTTGACTCTGCCCCTGGCATTGCTGAAGCCCATGGCGACGGTAACAACTCACCATCAGGTGGGCGATATGCTCGTCTCAAATAAAAAAAAAACCAATGCGATTGTCTGATTATTGTGCGAATCTGTGTTTTGTTATATTTTGTAATGGAATAAACCAAAATATCAAGTGCATTCAAAAAACAACATTTAGAATATTTCTCTAGTGTACTCTATGTATGATTTGAATGCTATTCAAGGTACATATTCCATTACAAACACCGATCAGCGTTCTCATTGAAATAGTTGAATACTATGAAGAAGTTCTATGTGAAACTTAACCAAAAGGCACAATCCACCGAGTTTCTCGCCGGATTCTCTCAGTGGGATGCGATTCCCGGCCAGTGGTAGATTCAGGAAACACTGCTATTGCTAGGGCTAGTGTTAGTGAATTCTTACAGGCTCCCCCGTGAGCTCGCCTACTAAACCGGTAAGCTGGAATAGCCTCTCGAATCTACTAGTGATTATGTAAAAAAAAGGTTATTACAACTTTAAATTACATACAAGTATGTTTTAATTATTATTATGTATTTATTATTATTAATTAATTATTACTTCACCAACTGAAACGAATTTAACGATACCTCATTGCCTGAATCCATTAAAAGATTTAGGCTGTAGAGCGTGCCGAATTTTTTTTTGTATGAAGGAAGGATTTCTTGTGGCCCGGAGTTATTTCCAGTTTCACCGGGACAGGTGGGCGAGCAAAGGCTCAGCCAGGAAGGGTGGAATTTGCTAACAGCTGCCCGAGCGCCTTCGAAAGAGACCTAACAGCTCAAGGACAGCTGCTTCGCAAATGCATCTACTACCAGATCGGAATCGCGACCCGCTGAGAAGATCCGCCGAGAAACTGTGCGGGCTGATTTATGGATTAAGTTGCATGTCGAACCCTTTGCCGAGTTCGATGGGTACGGCTACCAAAGCTCCTAAGTCTGCTCCTAGTGTTAGAGCCGAAGCCGTCTAACGCCAGGGTTATTGAATCTGATGTATCCGTAAGGACTAGTCTAGGGCGCCGACGGTGACTGGCTCCTGCGTGGTCAGGATTCGGAAAGTAGTCAGCGGCGCCAACGGTAAGGCGATTATCATGACGCATATCCCGACGCATTCGTACACTCAAAAAACATTTTGTTTGTACACTTGGGTAAAAAGTAGCTCGTTATTATTAAACAGTGATTTTAAATAACACAAATGCCCTTTGGCTAGAATATAATGTAGGATAATAAAAAAAGGCCGACGCAATCTCAACGGCTTCACGGATCCAACTCAGTTTTATGAACTAGGTAGGTATGTATGTACGTGTTATTCTAACAACGTCAATACTTTTCATTTTCATTACGAAATTAAAAATAATAAGTCTATAATACAATATACATAATACTCCAAAATAGAGTGCTAGAACTTGGTGTAAGTCCACATGTATTCAAGGGCGGATCCAGCTTTGGCGCCAGGAGGGGGTCACATAGTCGTGGGCAAGTTAAGAACTTATTATTTAATTTTGAAAACAATAGATAATAAATAAATCATGATGTTCTTCAATTAGTCCAAGTTAGTTCAAGTCCTGGAACTAGCTCAGGGGGGGGGGGGGGTCATGACCCCCATGACCCCCCTGGATCCACCGTTGCATGTATTAGAATGTCTATCTGGCCCATTTACTGTCATGAATCTGTAGCAAGCGGTACAGTCGTTGTTCTTCTTGCCCTGGATTCCATTGGAAACGCGAATGCAGCTCTCAGATATACCCACCCGCGCGCCATGCAACCGTTTTATTTGCGTCACATTACTAAACTTTCGCTAAAATTTAAAATTTGCATACTATCAATGATACCATATCAAGAATCACAGCTCCACACCTGTCATTTTTGAGACCAAAGCCTTATAATACTAGATAGTTATAAATCCACATACCCGTCGAGTACGTGTGTAAATTAGATTTTAATACAAACTGATTAGAGACCTTCGTCAGCAGTCATGTTTTATACATTATCGGTTCGTTATCCTGCCCTATCGATTAGAAATGACGCCGCAACGCCAAATTAATTAAATTGTGCACGTGGGCCTTTTTTTGTCCGGTTTTTTAGATAATAAAATAATAAACTTATAAATATTGAAAACAAACAAAAAATGATCTAAAATTTCAGTGCAACTAGAATTTGTTTATAATAATAATTAAATACTTAAGATAGGGGTGAAATATTTTTTGTTTAACTTTCCTTTCGTATTGGTATTAAAACGTGTTTTTTAAGTTTATTTTTTGTATTTTACTCTTGGAAAAGATATTGATGCGTCCATTTATTCTAGTTACTCTGATTTTAATATAAAAGTAAATTACGGTAGGTAATAATGGTAACGACAGTTGTAAGTTAAAAAAATATATTAAGTAGATTTGCATATTTAAATAGACAAAACGACGTAGTTAAATAGATAGCCGAGTCTAGTTGTCATCTGTATTTCTAGAGACTGTCAAGTTATGTACCAAGGTTGCCTTTGTCGCCTTTTTTCAATAAGATGGTATGAAAAGTATTGGAATCAACCATGGTTTTGGTGGCTTTTTTGTCTAGTATAACGAGACCCCGCAGATGTGACTTACCAGGCCCATTATTCTTAAATGTCGATAGACAAACTTGTCTTGATGGTTTTGACGATCTTAATATTGAACACATCTGATTAGGGTATCTATATATTAATACGTGAAGCAAAAACTTTGTATATCTTTTTACGAAAATTGCGCGGACGGAGGAGTATGAAATTTTCCAAACTTATAGAGAATATAGAGAAGAAGTGCACAATGCTAATATTTTTTTTAAATAATGCATAAAAGATACATTAAATCAATAAAGAAAACATTACACACACTACATACCATGTATTTGACGCACACACGCATGCATACTATTTATTGTCAAACTTTTGTTCTTGACGTCTGGGGTCAAATTGAGAATACATAGATTAAATATTGTTTGTCATATTAATATTTTTTTAAAGTGTAGCCTTGGCGAAATTTGTGGTTATAGAAGTATAAAATACAATCATAATAGTGTACAAGCTTACAATTCCAATTATAGTCGAATTTCAACTTCTGCGGGACCTCTAGTTTATAAGTAATTATGTCATAATGTATTTGTATTTATGAAATGAACGATTTCAGCTTTAAATTAGCTTGTAATAAACAAGTTTCCATTTTGTGCTCATACTTTCATCTTTAATGAACTTACGATGCGAATAACAAGTGCAGCCTGATCAGATCTCAGGAGTCGGACGTCGGGCGAGAGTGTACAATAACCGTTTAGTGGGTTTCCCTTTAACATCTTCGGACTGAGTCTCACACACATCCCGCGGGAACCTCGAAGGTGGTTCGGCCCTCGGCAACGTCGTCAGGTTCTAGCCCCGTGAGCTCACCTACTAATTTGGCGACTCTAGTATAACCTCTCGAGGTTACTACGAGTAGAATAGGTTTTTTTTTTGGTATAAAAGCTAATAGATACTTTTATTAAATTTCGACGCTTTCGACTTCGAAATTTAACAAGATGCATAGGTATTTTAATATTTCAATATAATTATTATAATGAGAGGTAAAATAATAAATGATAAGGGGGTTTTGAGTAAAACAGTATATAAATATAATATATAACTTTATATGTAAATGAAAGTAACTAAGATGTCATGTAAATTTGTAAATGGTTAATATAATGCTTTGTAAAATAGTAAATACAATATAAATGTGTTAAAAAAATAATTGTATAATAAATGTAAAACACAGTGCATTAAATTATATTTAAGTGATATTAAATTTTTTGAGGCTATAAATAATTTCATTTAAATGTATCATTATTCAATGTTTCCTCTTTTTTATAATTTCATTGCAAGAGTAGAATAACAAGGTAAAACAACGGCCCTCGGCCCAAAAAAAATGCTGGTCAGACTTGATCAGATCTTATGCTCTAGAGCTTGGTTTCGTTTGCAATTTTTTTCAACAATTTTTTTTTTAAACTTGCCTAATTTAAAATTTATACATTTCGCCTATAGATTCAGTTAAGTAACTTTTTATTTTAGCTGTTGCACAATAATTCTTGCGAGTTTATACATTTTATTACTTTCGATCCGCTTCTAAAGCTACAAGACAATCACAATAAACAGTTCTTAGTTTAAGATAAACTTAATACCTAGTTGACGGTATAATTCTCGGCACGGAAATCCCCTTAATTTGAAAATTTTATATTTTTTGTACGATCACTTTGTGTGTGTTTATTTATTTTATTGCATTATACATGTATAATCTGGCTAACTAGCTTAGCCACATCTGATGTTAAATAAGTCGACTATTATCAAAGCCGGCAATGTGACTTTTGGACAATTATTGGTAAATCAAAAAAACGAATTATTGACTTTGTATTCCATTGGCAGTCACAAAACTCTTCTGAACGACATCTTAAATAAATAATAGGTTAAGTATTAACCTTTATTTAATGCAGGTTTTGAACCGTATTCTTTGAAGGAGACGATTATATTCAAATCAATCTGTATTGACATATCAATAACATTTTTTTGTCCAAATGCACAGATTGCCACCTTTGATAATAGACGACTCAAATGTTTACTAGAGCCCATAGGCATCACCACATGATCACGACCTCGCACATTAGGACATGAGGTCGGAAAATCAATTGTATTTTATAACAGCCATCTCATTCTTCAAACGGGAACTTATGACCGCTCCGTGATAGCGACATTCAGTGGTTTCCCGAACTACGACCATCCTTTATCAGCATTTTCTTTCACAGATAATCAACTGGTATAAAATTACTATCGAAATGCTCTGTCGGCATTTCGTTCAGTGGAGTGACGGCGCTTGCGGCTTGCGACAAAAAAGTTAATCAAAAAAATGTTCGGTCCGCGCCGATACAGTTCTGTGTTAGTGTTATTTGTAGTGATTTTTCTAAACGTGAAATGTGAGTAATGTTCTTAATAAAAATAATATGTAAATGTAAGTTGGGCAATTTTATATATTAGTCGGGAATATCGGCAATAAACATTTTCTAAGATTTTTCATTATTCACTTCTGTCTGCCATGTCACCGTACACATATTTATCGAACACCTGTGTCTACAATATATATACTTTTTTTATTTAAAATTAATAATAAGTTAAAAATAAATATTCAATATTATTAGAATTAAAACAACAAGGTAATTTGATAAAATAGAAAATAAAATTAAGTAAGTGTTTCAAAATAATGAAAATTAATAAAATTTACTTATATGAGCGTACTTTACAATTGAGTGATTGGATTTATTTTAGCAGTTTCTCGAGTTCAGAATATAATCTGCATCTATAAACAAACAAACAAACGCAAAGCCGAATTTGCTGGATAATTTGAATTATAATTAGCAATTAAAATGCCCCAAACTACAAAAAAAAACGTATCAAATCTGAATGAATAGACAGCCCTAATCGATATTAATATCATTTTGAACTTTAATAGTTTATTACTAAGTGAACAAAATTTGATTGCAATATTTATATACTTTATGTACCGAAAACAATGTAAACCAAGAAAATGATTAAGTGATTTGCAATTTCCGATAGTAGTAATCAAATAGTACTGTTAATAACGCGTATTGTGAAATCGCATGAGTAGGTACCACCACTCCACCTACTCCTGCCGCTAAGCATTTAATTCTTCTATTTAAAGGACAACCGCTAGTGTCTACATTAAAATTCATACTTCACGTCTCAAGGTAGATGGCAGAATTCAGATGTGATGTCTACGTCCTCCAGTTACCACTTAACACAAGATAGATCGTGAGCTTGTTAATCCTATGCATCAAAAAAAAAAAAACCGCTACTATAACTTTTTTTTCTTCATTTTATTGCTTAGATGGGTGGTCAAGCTCACAGCCCACCTGGTATTAAGTGGCTACTGGAGCCCATAGACATCTACAACGTAAATGCACCACCCACCTTGAGATATAAGTTCTAAGGTACCAAGTATAGTTACAACGGCTACCCCACCCTTCAAACCAAAACGCATTACTGCTTCACGCCGGAAATAGGCAAGGTGGTGGTACCTAACCGCGCGGACTCACAAGAGGTCCTACCACCAGAATGTTAGGGACTTATTTTAAGTTGTATGTGTTCTTTACTTTTTATTGGCGTTAACAGATATCAATTTCTCGAGATGTTAATTTTCTTTCTTGCTAGGCCGCAACATTGACAGGGTACATATGCGATGCACAGCTCTTGCTAGAGACAGATGCGGGAGACTTAATCGTCAGTCAGGTTCATTTCACGAATAAAACTGCTACCAGCTAAACCAGTAATTACGCAAATTATAATTTTGCGGGTGTTGCGCTAGTAATACATATATGCATATGCATGCATATACATATGCATATATGTTTGTATGCATGCATACTTGTAGTTTTTATTATTTTAAGACGCGATATGTGATAAATTCTTGAAATCAATATTGATTATTTGCATGTACCGAAAACTGTTTATAACATTACAATTAGATATAGCTCAAAAGTACAATTCGAGTTGAATGTTAAGTGAAGAAAATTAACAGTCTCATGGGGGTTTCACCGAGCGCGTACAGCCTTCAATAATAACACCAGAAAACTGGAAAAATAAAATAAAGATACAGTCGAGCGATATATGACGTATTCACGTAGCGATAATCCACTATCTATTGTGGTACATGCTTAAACGGCACTATGTAATTTTGCAATGCGTTTAGGTACTCCGTTTGGGCCTGATAATTTTCAGCTTATCGTATGTAAAAACTATATGGTATAATTATAAAATCGTGATTATCCAGAATATTAGTTACACTGGCAAAACTAAACGATAGGGCTTTAAGATAGAACTTTTTTTTGCATTACCAGCCAACACATACAAAATATTTCATAAAAATGGCCCTAAGCAAAAAATATGATATGAGGTTTCATTTACGAAAGAGTGGCTTACTAGTTGAATTGTAGAATATCGTAAGCTATATGAAATGGGATTTTTTTTAATTCAGTTTGCTCTAGATGAAAAATGCAGTCATCTACCTTGAGATACGTGATCAGTATCAAATCTTTCGTATTACAGCTAACCTACCCTTTGTGAAAAGAAACATTTACTTCACAGCAAATTTGCTGCTAATATTCACAATCATACATGTCAGTTGTAGTATTTAAATCAACAAAGTAATAAAAAAGAATTCAACAAATTCGAGATCGCTTGCAGCAACAGTGAAAACAGCTCAGTAGAATGCGTCTGAGGTAGCCTTGAATGTCTGCTTCACAATCTGTTACAGCGAACTAGGGTTGACATTTGTTCATTTCCTAAGTTATTTTGTTTGACTATAGTGTATATATATTTTAATCCTCAGCCTATGCACAGCAGTGCTACGTGTGTCGGGACTGCAACGTGGTCTCATCAGAACACATTCAAACCTGTAGTCCCAGAACGACAAACTCCCCACAAGAAACAGATGCAACTTCTACCCTAAAAGCTGAAACAACCACTAACAGCTATAATACAGCAGATCCTGTTACAACATCTACAACGGCTTCTCCTACTGAACCTACACAATCCACAACACCACCAAATATTTACACCGTTATTACTTCTTTGCCAGAATTTACAACAACTACCTCAGAACAATCTCCAACAAAAATTACTGTACCAACTGACACATTATCAACTGATGTCTCTCAAACTATAACGGAAAGCCTGCCTGTAATAACAAATACTATTTCATTGCAAACGACGTCTCAGTTACCTATTGAAACAACTTCAGCAGTATCTCAAACAACAACGAATTCAGCAAGCGAAATAACGGCTGCTACAACTGCTATGCCGTCCGAAGCGACAACATCAGCACCACCTCAAACAACTAATAATATCCAAACTGAAAGAACAACAACTGATGTGCCTCAAACAACTTCTGATATACCAATCGATATAACAACTACTATAGCACCTCAAACAACTACTGATGCACCAAACGAAATAGTAACAACTGAACCGTCTGAAACTACCACTAATGTGCCAAGGGAAGCAACGACAATTGCAACCCAAACACCTACTGATGTTCCAACCGAGATAGTAACTGAACAGCAACCAATAACAACCGCTGCAATTTCGGCAGAAACTACCATCGCACCGAATACAATTATTTCGGTTGATACTACGATAATTCCGGCAGAATCTACACAATCTGAAATGACAACATCAGAATCTATTAACATTAGTCCCGAAACAACAACTTTATCATATCCAGAAATAACGATTGACGTAACAAGCAGTACACTTTTGCCTGAAGAAACAACAGCTAACTCAGCGCTTCCATCCACAATACCACCAGCGACAATTGCACCTATTGTAACCACGACTACTGCACCAATTGAGTTCACAAGCACAGTCATTTCAGCTTCAACAACCAACCCCCCACCCATAACAACGGACGGCAATACAGAAATATCAACAAATTTACCAACAACAGTAATTCCACAAACTACAGATTTGCCTACGACGGAATTTAGTGTAACAACAGGTTCTCCCAATCACATAGTAACTGAAAGAAATCCTGAGACTCGCAGTGGGCCACTAATAACTAGGGATGATTCAGATATTCAAACGACCGAATCACAATTACCTCAAGTACGTATACTTATTTAAGTTATATAATTCTCCATGTACATCATCTTTAAAATTTCTAATATCTTTAAAAGCAACTCGAAACAAATTCAATTTCATTAGGCATTTACGATCTAATAAGATAATAAACAAATCAATGATATAAAGAATCGTAAAATTTATTTTCATATAAAACTTATGAATGAATACGTGATAATAAAATTAATTAATAATAGTCATTGTTTTATGTGCTTGCCATCGAAAAAACGTAATGAGATTAGATTATGTGTTGATTAGCTGGGTAGATGAACAAATACATCTTAAGGAAGTGGTTACTGGCATTATTATTTAAAAAGCATCCGTAGTTAATCTAGGTGAATTTGACACCCCATTCTGAGGTTTAACCTGTGTACAAAATTCTTCTAACCAAGCGCATACAAAGGAATGGTTCACGAACGAATTCAACCCTCAGACACAGCGCACTGAGTTTCTCGCCGGATCTTCTCAGTGGGTGGCGTTTCCGATCCGGTGGTAGATTCTGCGAAGCACGGCTCTTGCTAGGGTTCGTGTTAGCAAAGTCGTCAGGTTTGAGCCCCGTGAGCTTACCTACTAGTTAAGGCTACGCTGATACAGCCTCTCAAGGCTCTCAACATAGGTAGGAAAAAAAAACAAAAAAAAAGAACGAATTCCATGAAAAAATGCGAAATTACTGTTGATCGGATATATTGTGAGATCGCGCCGGTCGATACCATCATGTCTATTTCCAGCTTAAAGCTTTGGTTTGAAGAATGGAACAGCCGTAAAATATTACATGAATTATATTGTACATTGTTACATATTATTGTATTGTATAAAAGCTCGTGGCAGAACTTACTTTGCTGTGCATATGCAATATGGGTTCCTGTAACTATTTCACACTAGATCAAATCGTAGCCCATTTAGAAGTATAGAAAGAAGAAAACCGAGATCGCATATACCGATCAAAAGCTGAAAAAATTATCTGTAATTATGGATAAACAGTATATTTAATATGTAGTGTAGTGTATGTAGTGTAGTATGACGTGATAATAAAAATATATTTTAATTAAATACAAAGATAATTCAGCTTCTATATCTTTCTTCGTCTTTAACTATATAATTGGTTTGGTGCAGGATACGAATGCTCGTGTTGGATTTTTGAGAACCATTAGATCCTTGAAAAGTGGTTCAGAAATTGGCTGCGTCACGACAACGTATGAAGGTAAAATGGACTTGGTATTCATCTATCATCCAACGGTTTAACTCAGCATTATTTTAAACACATCGATGTTACTTGATAATTATGTTTCAGCGAAGGCTTATTTATTTCAATGTACAAATTGTTTGGTATCACCTATTATTCATAATTACATGTTTGATCAACCATAAACAAGGCCGCATAAACAATATTCATAATAAAGTTTCTTATACAGAAAACGGAAGATTGACTACTGTTAGAGGTTGTACCCACACCAGTGACGATCCTGAGGTCAGCTGCCGTGAGGTCATCGGCGACAATTTCAGTGGAGCATTATCGTCTTGTAAAGTATGCACTGGCAACTTATGCAACTCCTCCAACAAATCTACAGTAACTGTTATATTACTGATAGCTAGCTTAAGCTTAGTTAAGTTTAATGTGTAGAACCGTCCTTTTTAAAGAGGACCACAATATTTATCAGTATACAAACTGTGAACAAAAAGTACGTATTTACGTATTCGAAAACTGACTTTTTATAAACTGTTATTGGCAACGATATTTTTGAAAAACTTAATGTTGGGACTTCCTTTTCCTTATTCCTTCCTCAATCACCTATCCACGCCATCTGTTGACACTACAAGAAAAACTACGCGCGTATGAAAATGGCGCGAAGAAGTGAGTAAAAAAAACTAAAACATAGTGCCGGTGCAAAAACAATAAAATTGTGATTTGTTGATCAATTAGCACATAATAATATAACTCTCGCCAGTGAGAAAATGGAATAGTGCATCAACGAAATACAGAGTGAGTCCTAAAACTTATCCTTTTCTCAGTCCCAAACATATCTAAATACAAAACACTTAAAAAGTGATCAATGATTTTAATAGGATCAAATTAGAGGTGCATAATTTTTACGTGATATAATTTGTTTCTGCTAAAACTTTAAAAGATATATAATATTTAATATAAAAGTAAATTAATTCAGCTTCGCACACTAAGTTATGACAATAAGAAAAGAATGGAGTTTTTATAAAAACCCATAAATGAGTTAAAAATATGATGTAAAATATTATGTAACGAATTGTTTGATAGTTCACGGTCGTTATATATAGTTTATTTTGATGCAATTTCGAATGATTGGCACTTACTTCTCAAGTGCGTTTGCAGCGGTCTTAGCTTCCACGTAGTAGTTTGAAGTAATAATAATAATTATAACACTTTATTTAACACCATATGTATATACAGAGTGAGCAAATAAAACAAATAATAGTCGGTGACATAAATTGGCGGTGAAGTAATTATATTACTGGCTACGTCAAATTACAGAATGCTAATATCAGTTTTCCTATAAACAAAGGTGAAGAAGATTATAACATTGACATAGCTGAAACTTTCGAGTCACATCACATATTAAGGCGGCAACTTTGAAAAAAAAACTGACAACCGTTTGAGTGAAATAAATATAAACACATTGTAATCTTATTATAACACTAAATCCAAATTGAAGAATAGCTCACAAAAAACATAGAGAGGATTCTCTGTTTTCACTGTTTTTCAATTAGCGATTTGATTATCTCCAATGAAAAGGCTAAAACGGCAACAAAGTGTTAACCTGACGTAAATGAAACAAGATTCACTGGTTAAGTTAAGCATAAATATTTGTCGTTCAATTACGTTCATATTTCGTGAATCCGCAATGTAATGTGTCCGCTCTCATAATTCAAACGGGAACATTGACGCCTTCTTCATGCATACGTCAGCTTATTTCCAAGTGTGATACATTGCGTGTAATGCAAGAGCATTGGAATAAAAAAATATTAGCGCGATTGCTATTTTGTACGTGATTCCGCCTTCCAATTGTCAGGTTTTGCATACAGTTTCTTAAATAGTAAATTTAGCTGGGTTTTTTTTTCTGTTGTACTGTAAATCAACACGCACAGCTCTTTATGACAGAGGGTATAAAATAAATATATTTATTGAAAAAAGTTAGTATGCATTATTATTTCGTGCGATATTTATGAATTGTGTTTGAATGTCTCTTAAGTAACTTTTGTATAAATTCATTAAAAATAATTTTCCCCAAATTTTTCGTTTCATTAGTACTTTAAAGATTCCCAGCATTGTATACTTTCAGATTTTTATCAAATCATATTTACTTGTGAAAGCCGGTCAAATTTTTTTAACACCATCATTGAATATAAGACGTACGACCGTTTATTGAAACGATTCAGTTATATAATGTTGTTGGTAATATACCATTTATACCAAAACCAACCAAAGTTCTAAGAGCTGGTGAAAGGCTAGCAGCGACTTGACTGAACGCTACCATGCTGACGTGCACGGTTGACGGTGACTTCGCACCATCAGGCGGGCGGTATGCTGATCAGCTTATAGTGACAATGAAAAAAACTATCCTTACAATCAGTTGATACTAATGTACGAGTTTTATTTTACCAATGACACCACTAGCGTAACCCAGCGTGAAGGTATATTATACGAAGCTAGAGCCTTTTTTTTTTTTTGCAGTTTACTTTTTTTTATTGCTTAGGTGGGTAGACGAGCTCACGGCCCACTTGATGTTAAGTGGTTACCGGATAGACATCTACAACGTAAATGCCGCCACCCACCTTGAGACATGAGTTGTAAGGTCTCACTTTTACAGTACAACGGCTGCCCCGCCCTTCAAATCAAAACGCATTACTGCTTCACTTCAGAAATAGGCAGGGTGGTGGTACCTACCCGTGCGGACTCACAAAACATCCTACCACCAGTCATTACGCAGATTATAATTTTTTCGGGTTTGATTTTTATTACACGATGTTATTCCTTCACCGTGGAAGTAAATCGTGAACATTTGTTAAGTACGTATTTCATTGGAAAAATTGATACCCACCGGCGGGAATCGAATACCGATGCATCGCTACATACGAATGCACCAGATGTCTTATGCTTTAGGCTACGACGACTTTTACCTGGATTATGTACGCACTTAAAGTGATAGAGTAAGATCCCAGGGCCACCAGACGTCACGTATTCTCTGACGAACGAAATATGGCCGATTGCGTAGTGTTAGTATGTACTAAGAACGCATGCCTACCTGCTAGCTTGCTTAGACGGCCAATTTTCAGGTAGGCATGCGTTCTTAGTACATACTAACACTACGCAATCGGCCACATTTCGTTCGTCAGAAAATACGTGACGTCTGGTGGCCCTGGGATCTTGGACTATGAGTATATTCACAAATGTATGTTTTTGAATGCTCAAGATTGTCAATAGCATAGGCGTGAAGCACTATTACTATCTTAACTTCTCGTTTCTTAGGAATATTTTGTGTCACGTCCCTCAAACTAATATTTTTTGCTTTAATTTCGTGACAATGAGGAGGAATATGATTTCGTAAATATTTGGTTGACCGGCATCTAAATTGCTGTTAGGCTAGCAACGCTCTTTAAAAATTAGTGTTTATAGATAAATAATGAATTAAGGATGATAGATTTTTTTTTCAAAGTGTTTGGCTTTTCTCTTTCTTTTTCTTTTCTTTTTTTTCCTCTTTTCCTCTTTGGAAATTGTTCAATCCGCTGAATAATCAATGGTATGTACCATTTTTATATGACTTTCAATGAATTTTGTTTCTTTGGAATATACGACATATTCGACAACGATTATTATATTACAGATATGCTTTTTTTTCTGTCAATGTAACTGAAATGTGCATGAAAATGTTATGCAATCTTGATTGATATTTTCGTTAACTTTTTTATTGATTTCGATCATTATTAATAAAACAAAGAGATACCAAACTGAAATAAATTGATAAAAAAGAAATTGGAATACCTACGTAAAATAAGTTGATTCAATTATTGAATTATGAGTTAGATGAATGAGGAAATGGTATCATATGTGGTGGAAGCCAACATACAATACAAGATATTTGACAGATGCCTCAATCTCGCAAACGATATTTTCAGGGTAAGCTTCCATATATTTTAGTTCCGAATAACAACATTCGGGCTTCTATCTGATGATTTGAAAGCGAAGTAAATTTTCCCATCGTAATAAGGTGACACTCTACAAAACTAGCATACGCCCGGTCATGACCTATGCAAGTGTAATCTTCGCTCACGCGGCCCGCGCTATTTTGAAACCCCTTCAAATCAGCAGGATAGCCGTCGGAGCACCGTGGTTTGTGATTAACGTGGATCTCCCCGACGACATGGACCTAGACTCCATCAGTATGTATTTTCAGTCGGAATCAGTGCGCCATTGACACGAAAGCGCTATTGTCGTGGCCGCCCGAAACTACATACCTGATTCTGTAGATCTAATTTACAATTTATGTTTTATTTTTGCAGAATTCGATTCAATGGATGATGAAGACGAGTCACTTTTTTTTTCTTTTTTTCCTACCTATGCTGATAGCCTTGAGAGGCTATTTCAGCTTTGTAGATTTAATGGTAAACAGTCGACGCGACGTCGCCCTTAGCACGTCATTTCGGATCCTCCCGATCCATTATCGGTGCTGAGGGACCTAACCTCGAGCACCCGTCACCGTTCTCGTCGAACCCGTCGTTTGCGACGAAGAGTTCGGCGAGTTAATTAACCCACCGACACAGCCCACTGAAAAAAAAACCATTGGGCCGCCGGTCTACCGAGCAATTTCACTCGTTCGGTGGAACATTTTCCCTTTGTCGTTAACCCCAAACGTATTATCGCTTCGCGTCGAAACATATGAGAAAGATGACGGTACCCATGTGGACTACCGAACTATCGAAACCAGAGATTAGGTTACCGGTAGCAGGGCGTATACTGATCCCGCACGCGTAGATACTACCGTCGCGTCCGTTGCAATTGACAACACTTAAAAAAATTAACATGCATAAAATAAAAATACCGTTTCTTTATTTTTCAATTCTGTGCTAAAATATGTAATTCTTATAATTTTATATTACTTAATTTGGGAGTAAATAATTAAAAACTAAAAATGTTGTGGTGACGTCATGTTTACGACTGTCTGAAAATATTCTTTTGCCTTTCCGACATTGCTGATACTCTGTGGCGAAAATGTCAAAATATGTCATTATGATTACAAAACAAATGCGTCAGGGTTCCAAATAACAAACAAAAATAAACAAAGAAACTTAATGAAACCATAGACCTATATAGTAGGGACACGACATATTGTTCTATACGTACAATTGCTTATATAAATAGCACCCATTTTGAAGGCACACACATAAACATATACCTATCTCGTTCTTACTCAGCACTTTAACTCGCAGGAAAACAATATAACAGTATTTCAGTGCGTACATAAAATGAAACATGAATATACGTAAATGTCTCCGTCTCCGTCTAATGAGGCCGAAAATCCGCCATGTTTAGCGCGCCAAATGTCATTGTCACGTCAGTTCGGCCGTCTGTTTTGGGTTGTACATTATTTATTGACTTTGATATCGATTTAATATGATTGCTTATATAAAATTTCTAATTTTATCATGCTTAAAACATACAAAAATAATAATTAAAACATATTTTATAGGATCTCAAGAAGGTCGATGCCCCAAAACTATTATCTATATATATTTAAATTCATTATGGAGCCCTCATCCGAAACATAGATTATACACTTAATAATATATTTGAATCCGAAATATCGGACACCATTTTTCGGTCGGAATCTATTCATCATGACACTAATCATAAAAACCTCTTTAAAATATGTCATCAAAACATATTTAGACATTCTGTTTAGATATTTCGGGAAAAAGGCTACCGACAAAATCTCTTCGGAACTATTTAAATAAAATAGTTTTATTCCGTAGTGAGTAAAACACTATTGTAAATTCGTTAAATATTTAATAATTAAGTGATTTTAGAGAGGAAGTCACAAGGAATTACGTTTTTAATAATGAATAAATGTTCTGTAGGTGTTTTTTTTTCACGCGGTCCCTTGATAAGTTTAAAATTTGAATCACTCTCAAGTGAGAGTGATTCAAATGGTGCGGTGCACCTTCCTTGAGGTGCACTGCGGTAGTCTGTTACGGACTTTAGAGTCAGCAAAACAATTAAAATAGATTGTAATAGTTTAAGAAAAACACGTACTCAAAATACGATAACATTCAGCATGCTAAAAATGGGCCGATGGCACTGTACTATGCCATATCTTTTTTTTATTTTTTTTTTATTGCTTAGATGGGTGGATGAGCTCACAGCCCACCTGGTGTTAAGTGGTTACTGGAGCCCATAGACATCCACAACGTAAATGCGCCACCTACCTTGAGATACAAGTTCTAAAGTTTCCCGTATAGTTACAACGGCTGCCCCACCCTTCAAACCGAAACGCATTACTGCTTCACGGCAGAAATAGGCAGGGTGGTGGTACCCACCCGCGCGGACTCACAAGAGGTCCTACCACCAGTAATTACGCAAATTATAATTTTGCGGGTTTCATTTTTATTACACGATGTTATTCCTTCACCGTGGAAGTCAATCGTGAACATTTGTTGAGTACGTATTTCATTAGAAAAATTGGTACCCGCCTGCGGGATTCGAACGCCGGTGCATCGCTCAACACGAATGCACCGGACGTCTTATCCGTTAGGCCACGACGACTTATGTTTTGCGGCAAACGACAACTTTATAAAATCAGTGTAGCAAATTTAAAAAATCGTCATATCGTTTACTTGGAAAATTTGAAGCACGAACTCGTCTTAGATTTCATATAATATCTAAATCACATCATCTTTGCAAATAACAATATACTTAATTAATTCCTATTAAAGTATAAATTCTACAAATACATTCATACTCAACAATATTTAAAATAAAATAAGCCAAGAACGTTTATCGATAAAACCTACTAACATTAAAATCTTCTGGGCAGCACTAAAACCGCCATGTTTTGTGGCCAGATGACGTCATAGTGGCACGAATTTTTTGTGACGTTTCATTTCCATAGGTTTCCTACTTCAGTGAATGAAACAGTGAATATCAACAAGTATACATGACAACATTGACAACGCTATATTGAATGACGCTAATCGTGAATGTCATGTCAGCTGTCAAGTATTTTTTAATTTAAAAGCAAAGTTTTTTTTTTTTATGTTTGTAGGATTACTGGTGGCCCGGAGACCTTTCCAGTTTCACCAGGACAGGTGGGCGAGCAAAGGCTCAGCCAGGAGGGGTGGGATTTGCTAACAGCTACCCGAGCGCCTCCGAAGGAGACCTAACAGCTCAAGAGTAGCTGCTTCGCGAATGAATCTACTACCGGATCGAATTCGCGACCCGCTGGGAAGATCCGGCGAGAAACTCAGCGAGCTGATTCATGGGTTAGGTTGCACGGCGAACTTTTTGTCGAGTTCGACGAGTACGGTTACCGAAGCAAATTTGTCGAAGGCAGCGCAGTGTTCCGTAATCGTGACGTCACTCACTTGGCGCTTACGTCTATTTAGAATAAAACGAAATTCAAAACCAAATTCATGAATGAAAACTATCGAATTTCCAAAATATCTATACTAATACTAATACTAATCTATACTAATATTATAAAGAGGAAAGATTTGTTTGTTTGTTTCGAATAGGCTCCGAAACTACTGGACCGATTTGAAAAATTCTTTTTCCATTAGAAGCCGACATTGTCCCTGATGAACATAGGCTACTTTTTTTAAAAAAAAATTAAATTTTTTTTGGTTTCATGTGTGTTTTAATGTTTCCGAAGCGAAGCGAGGGCGGGTCGTAATAATAATATTATAAAGAGGAAAGATTTGTTTGTTTGTTTGTTTCGAATAGGCTCTGAAACTACTGGACCGATTTGAAAAATTCTTTTTCCATTAGAAGCCGACATTGTCCTTGATGAACATAGGCTACTTTTTTAATTTTTTTTTTAAATATTTTTTTTGTTTCATGTGTGATTTAATGTTTCCGAAGCGAAGCGAGGGCGGGTCGCTAGTAAATTATAAGGGTCTGCTTATTTTGCATCTACATAGTATCAATTAAGATAATAATATGAGTATGTCAAAAAATAATAATGAAATGTTGTCAATTTACATAGGAGGGTCGTTATACGATCAATTAAAAATAAATAAAACCCATCAAAACCCTTAGCTTCGCCTCATATTAAGACGGTACGCGATCGTGCCGCCTTCATTCTAGGACGTCTCTACCCGATGATATGCAGGCGAAGTAAAATGTCCCTTAGAAATAAGGTGACACTCTACAAAACTTGCATACGCCCCGTCATGACCTATGCAAGTGTAGTGTTCGCTCACGCGGCCCGCACTCACTTAAAATCCTTCCAAGTTATTCAATCCCGTTTTTGCAGGATAGCCGTCGGAGCCCCGTGGTTCGTCAGGAACGTCGACCTCCATGACGACCTGGACTTAGAGTCCACCAGTAAGTATATGCAGTCGGCGTCGATGCGCCACTTCGATAAAGCGGCACGACACGAGAACCCTCTCATCGTGGCCCCCGGTAACTACATTCCCGATCCTGCGGACAGAATGGAAAGCAGTCGACGTCTCCCAAAACACGTCATCTCGGATCCTCCCGATCCACTAACGGTGCTTCTAAGAGTAGGTACTTCAAGCACCGGTCACCGTTCTCGTCGAACCCGTCGCTTGCGACGAAGGGCTCGACGAGTAAATTAACTCTCAGACACAGCCCACTGAGTTTCTCGCCGGATCTTCTCAGTGGGTCGCGATTCCGATCCGGTGGTAGATTCTGCAAAGCACGACTCTTGCTAGGGTTCGTGTTAGCATCGTCGTCAGGTTTGAGCCCCGTGAGCTCACCTACTAGTTACGGTTACGCTGGAATAGCCGCTCCAGGCTACCAGCTTAGGTAGGAAAAAAAAAAACCTTAGCTTCGACTGTTTTTGACTGATTTGTCTTTGAAGTGGACAGTGTTGTTTAGGCATAGCTCTGTCTAATAAAATTCGCTTTAGCCACAGATTAGTGAGAACTAATTGAGAACTTGTCGCGACCACAACTAAGTAATTACGCTAGATCCTGAGCTTAAGATCAATTGTCAACTGTGTACGTTATCTGCCTTTCTTCATTATATTTCTCAAACAGTCTGATTTTTCGAATGTACCAAAATCCGTTCGAAAAGGCTTAAGAAATAAGTTTAATTGTCAAACTAAAACAATTGCTTATAATGCCGCTGTATAAATTGTAATATACTAAAGGGATTGGCAAAACCCTATTTACCAAAAATCAGGAAAATCCATCTTAAAAAATGTCACGTTATTTTAAAACTGTTTCCGTACGGCTTAAACAAAACCGTTTCTACTTAAGCACCATCTATACTAATATTATAAAGCTGAAGAGTTTGTTTGTTTGAACGCGCTAATCTCAGGAACTACTGGTCTGATTTGAAAAATTATTTCAGTTTTAGATAGCCCATTTATCTAGGAAGGCTATATAACATCACGCTAAGACCAATACAAGCGGAGCACCAACAAAGAATGTTTCAAAATCGGGATTTTTTTCCCTTTTGAGAGCTTCCACTGCGTGCGCTGCGGAAACGGTTAAAGTTTCGCTAAAATAATGTATGAGAGAATTGTTCGCCTTCAAAGGATCTAAAAAAAAGTCCACGACAGCCTATGTCTATATATTAAGGTTGGAAGGTATATATTAAGGTTGGATTAAGGTAAGGAATTATCAGAATCGGTTCAATTATTCTCGAGAAATCGGTGAACATACATATATAAAAAATTATGGTCGAATTGATAACTTCCTCTTTTGAAGTCGGTTAAAAAGCGTGATTTTGGTACCTTAAATAACTCCTTAACATTCTATTATTCAAAAATATTTTCACTTTCTACGTAAATGAAGAGGCGAGTAAAATTTAGCGTTATGCCAAAGTAACTATTCCACGCGGACGAAGTCGCGGGCAAAAGTTAATCACATATAAAATAGTACACGGAATCGATCATAGGAAATAAGCATTATAAATTAAGAAAAACATTAATTATAGTGGATCAAATGGATCAAAAGATAAAAACTTCCATGGAATTTTGGAACGGTCTATACTTTATGAATTTATTGGGTTGGTTGATTATCCTATTAGCCCTTTTCCGCTATAATATAAACATTATGATAATTAATTTGGGTGAACAAATACATTTTCAGAAACTAAAGAATACGCCGTTGTCGGAAACTATAGAACTAATCAATAGTGTTATCGTGGTTATAAATGTGTGATAAGCAACTCAAACCTAATCCTCATCTCTATAATTGCATATTGTTTGATCGTAAAACAAATGTATCAGGGAAATAGTACGTGGAAACACATCAAGTTGTAGTAGTTGCCTTGAGGAGGGGTCACAAAACCGTATTTAGGGTCAGGAGATCATATAAGGATAAAACTATAAAAACTCAAGTGAACCAAAATTTGCAAGTCACACAATTAATTAGGATGGTGCACTAAGACCGTATTTCATCAGATACCTATTATCTTACTTTGACATTGCGCTCTGTTGATAATTATCTATGGATATTAATCGATTTGTTAATTGTTTATTGTCATCGACCCTGATTTGAATATTTATTTTATAATTGAGGTCAGATTATTTTTACTGTATGCACTTATAGGTAAACTTATTACTACCAGAGCAATAATATGTACCAGATTAGTGATTATTCATTGTATTCGTGGTCCAGGATACGACATCATGTATAAGTCGTATCGGGCAAGGCGACTTTCTAACGTGTCACAAAAACAGAACATATACCTAACACATTTTCAGAAAGGTGTTGTAATAAAACCAGCATTTTATGAATTGCTTTTCCGTTTTTATTAAAAACTAGCTGACCCGGCAGACTTCATAGTGCCCCGATCAATAAATAAAAGACCTAAACTTTTGTATAAAATAAACTTAAAACAAACAAAAGGAATCCGTCCGACGTGGGACACATCAGAGGAAAAACAAAATTGTTATTTTTATTTAATTCCAAGCATTTTCATATTTATCTACCTTTCAAATCTTCTCTGGACTTCCACAAATAATTCTAGACCAAAATTAGCCAAATCGATCCAGCCGTTCTCGAGTTTTAGCGAGACTAACGAACAGCAATTCATTTATATATATATATAGATAATAGGGTGCAACAATGGTACCACCATCCTGTCTCATCATCATTCTCCTGCCCTTCTCCCAGTCACCTGGGGTGGGCGCAACATGTTTTCTCCATCAATTTCTACGCTCACTTCCCTCTTACATATATCGTCTTTCACGCAATCCATCCATTTCTTCTTAGGTCTACCTCTTCCTCCTCCACCAGCCTGTCTATTTCTGCTCTAATGCAGTCCCAATTACAGTTTATAAGGGCTAAAACAATACAATAGAGACTTCAATCTCGTGGCCCGAAGGAAACACGTAGCACGACGTGTTCATTATATTGACATCTACATATTAGTAAAGTCCTCTATTTTCTTTTCAATGAATTAATTCCTAATTGGTGTTATAATATCAGAAATTTTTGTTCGCGTCAGAATAACATGAGCACAAAAATGAATCTTACGACCTAGATAAAAAAAAAATAGAAGTCATAACTACGACTTATTGGTCCCATCGAACTGAAGGTGAATTTCAAATATATATTAACTGTATCTTTAAGCGTTCAAATAACGCTTGGTACCAATGCTATTAATTAAAATAATCAACTTTAATGACGCACTTATCACTTAAACAATTTTATGTTTATCACAAAATATAGGTACCACGTTAGAGCGATGTAGATAAAAATTATTTTTGTTTACTTAACAGGTCTAATTGACTTCTCCCATAGGTTTACCTAATCGTACTCTAGAGCGACTATTGCCTGGTTTGTAGACTGAGGCTAAGTACCATTTTATCTGTATAAATGTTTTTTTTTTTAAGAGGCCTGTTAAAAGGTTATTGGAGTCCGTAGTAATTACGTGAATACCGCTACGCACTTTAAGACGTGGGGTTGAAATCCCAAATTTAAATGTAAAACGAATGTGCCACCCTTCAAATCGTAATGCACGATTGCTTCTTATCTGTTGAAATAGGCACAATGGTGATAAGCAGCTGTGCGGACTCACCATATCCCCTACCACCAGAAGATGCTGATTTGCGATCGCTGTAAGCTTGTATGGTAGTGTGAAACCGGTGCTGCCCATTATTTGGTACGCAACCCAAGAATACGTGGTACTGTTATGGACCACCCTACACAGCCAAAGAATGCATCTAGCACGTGTTCTAAGGCGTCACACTTTTTAATACGCTTTTATTAGTTTCAGATGTATGTATGTTAGTATGTAACGGAATCTTTGAACATGATTTTGACCCCTTCAAAACATCGGATTAACTCGAAATTTGTTATACTTATTAAGGTCCGATGACAATTCAACATAAAAAAAAAAAAAAAAATATTGAAAAAATTGAAATTCAGCTAAAAAATGAAAAATAGTTTAAAAAAACTAAATATAAATATAAATAAAATATAAACGTAAAAATAGAAAAAAAAAATTAAAAAAATTTGACGGTAATATTTTATGAACAGATATGAGTAGAAGGGTTATTTTGATAATATCCTGAAAAGCACCCCACGCTTTTTTTTACAATAAAATCATTTTTTCTTACACTATTTTTAATTCAAATTTATTGAAATTTATTTTCTATTTTTTAGTTGAATTTTCTATAAAAGCGTATTTTGTTAGTTTTTTAAACTATTATTTATTTCTTTACAGTACAACGCCTGCGCCGACCTTAAACTGAAACGCATTACTGCTTCACGGCAGAAATAAGCGGGGGGGTTCCCATAGGTACGTCCTATCAGCAGTAATTACACAAATTATAATTTTGCGGGTTTGATTTTTTTTTTTTCCTGCATAAGCTGATAGCCTTGAGAGGCTATTTCAGCGTAACCGTGGCTAGTAGGTGAGCTCACGGGGCTCAAACCTGACGACGATGCTAACACGAACCCTAGCAAGAGCCGTGCTTCGCAGAATCTACCACCGGATCGGAAACACGACCCACTGAGAAGATCCGGCGAGAAACTCAGTGGGCTGTGTCTGAGAATTAATTTACTCGTCGAGCCCTTCGTCGCAAGCGACGGGTTCGACGGGAACGGTGACCGGTGCTTGAAGTACCTAAAAGCACCAATGATTTTTAATACACGATATTTCCTTTATACTCCGTACCACGAGTCGTGTCTCGCAGACGGGGCGCTACAGGCGCGCCATAGAGTGTTGCCAGCTTGCACTATTAGATTCTTTATAATTTAATTTCCAAGAAATTTAAAATTGAACTGATTTTATAGTAACAGGTAATAGTAATAATATTTAAACACAATAAAAATTATTATTTTTTGATATCGGCCTAACCTATCTATATCTATACTAATATTATATTTCCAAACGCTATGGTACTAAATAAAGAAAAAAAAAAAAATTGTCTAATTATGGTCATATTGGGGTTATTCCAGACATACTGCAAGGACTATTCGGATCATCTACATTCATATCACTATCGTTATCAGATTCTGTTTCGCTATCACTTGCTGTAAATATTATAAATCGGTCCATTTCTTCGTCTATAAGACCGTCGTTTTTAAAATATTCATCTTCTAGATGCTCCACGTGCTTACATTGAATAGACCAATCTTCTGGTGTTACACTTGCAAACGCATCTTCTGTAAGTTTCACAATGTTTTTTTTGGGTTTTGTTCCAAATTTTTCTCTGCCACACGTCTTTTAACAAGGCTCCATATCTTTGCAATTAGGTTTAGATCGCAATGATACGGTGGAAGTTTTAAATCTTCGTTATTGTGACTTTTTAAAAGTTCATTTACAGCATAAGTAGGCGGTCCTTTATTTTGTATTATAAGTTTATATAATACCGGTTTTGTCCAGTCTCTTCAAAATAAATACCCATTTCTCGTAACCACCTACGCATTTCGTCTTTTAAAGTTGACATGGTTGGAGCTTTATTTATTTGGGTACAGTGGTATGGAACATTATTCATAACCACAAGAGACCTTGCTGGCAAACTTGGAATTAATTTTTCATTCATCCACTTGAGGAAATTGGTTGAACTCATGTGATCATGGTAATCAGAAGACTTTGATTGAAATTTAAAGATAAGTAAAGCATTACTAATAAAACCATTTTCTGTACTAGCATGTGCGATTATCTATCTACTTCCAACAGAATGTGAAGTGAAAAGTCCTGGCTCTTCCTCACTTTGCCAACAACTTTTAGAATGGTATGTGCTGTGGATATGAGTCTCATCTACGAATATGACGGGTCTTTTTTCGTTGGTTCGATTCTTGCGCATTTTTTCTATATATTTAGCGCGCCAACCAATGATGTCAGAGCGCTCCATTAATATTTTTCTTTTGGACTGGCACCGTTTGTATTTAAATCCAATTTTTTTCAATATTCTATGCAATGTGGTACGACTTCCTTTAAAGTTAATGTCTTGTTTCAACACTGCAAGTAATTTGTTTAATGTCAGCAGTTCCTTTTTTACAGCATAAAATTGGTGAATTTTATGGCGAATAGCACAAATATCAAAATCATCTATAATGATCTTATTTGGACGTGGACGACTCTTCCCTGGTGTGACAATGTTTTTTGAAGTACTTGCAGCAGTCTTTCCTTCTTGTACTATTCTTGATACGGTTTTCTCAGACACACCTGGATTTTTTTTAAACCATATTAGTCTTTATTTAGTAAACTAACTTAGTTTTTATCGGTGGTAGTTAGCTGTATATGCCGTTTGTATGTCGTGTATGTCGTCTGCTCGTTTGTCTTCCTTTGCTCAATAAAAAGTCTAGTGTCCTAGATTAATGATAAAATTTAAGAAACAAATGATAAAATTTGAATAAATAAAATCCTAAGATCATCATTTGTGTAGTAAAATAGTATACAAAGTGATGATTGTAATAGCAAGAAATCTAAATTTCAAAAATCAAAATTTTAAATATTCTTACAAAATAAAATCCAAACCGAATGGCAAAACACTTCGATCAACAATTGTACTATTGTTGATCGAAGGCAAAACACATTAACTAGCAACACTAAATATGTACCTGTAATGGCAGCAACTCTCTTGCGTACATTGTCTAATGGTATCAAAAGTCCTTGATTATGCTGTTCTGCTTCACAAAACGCCATTTATGTAGTATGCAGTATCATTTCTCGGCCACCACTTTTTATCACTTTAGACATTGTATAGAACACTTTATATCAAGGAAATAAATAGAAATCTTGACAACAACCGAACACAGTAACAGCATTTGACAGTAACAACAACAAACAACATGGCAGACCAAAATAATTGGTTCTATTTTTGGCCGCGGGACAGGACTCGTGGTACGGAGTATACCGTGGAAGTCAATCGTGAACATTAATTGTTAAGTACGTATTTCATTGGAAAAAATTGTATCTGCCGGTAGGATTCGAACACTGTTGCATCGTTACATACGAATGCACCGACGAATGAATCCTTTAGGCCATGACGACTTAGATTGTGATGTCTTTTTCGGTATATCTGGTAATCATTTAATGTCAAAAATACTATAATTGCCTTTAATTAAAGGTCCGATGTTTGTAGCTTACGTCGCTGCATTAGCACGAATAGATATAGGTACTTGGATATCAAAATAATTAGTATTGAAGCGCAGTGAGCATCGCTTCGCTGAATGCATACAATTCAAGGGAACTTGCAAAACGTATTGTTTTCCTCCGATTATATGCGATTATACTGCATTTTGCATAGCGAACTTTCAGTTTTATTTCAGTGTTTGATAAATGCTTGAAACAGCATGATTAGACTTATTCTGTTCGTTGGTCGTGTAGTAGCTGTGGTATTCATTGCCGGTGTCGAATCAAATGGTATTTCTTATTTATTTCTTCTTCTTTTTTATTGCTTAGATGGGTGGACGAGCTCACAGCCCACCTGGTGTTTAATGGTTACTGGAGCCCATAGACGACAACGTAAATGCCGCCACCCACCTTGAGACATGACATGTAAGGTATCACTTTTAACAGTATAACAGCTGCCCCGCCCTTCAAACCAAAACGCATTACTGCTTCACTTCAGAAATAGACAGGGTGGTGGTACTTATCCGTGCGAACTCACAAGACATCCTACCACCAGTAATTACGCAAATTATAATTTTTGCGGGTTTGTGTTTTATTACACGATGTTATTCCTTCACCGTGGAAGTCACATTTGTCGAGTACGTATTTCATTAGAAAAATTGGTACCCGCCTAAGATTCGAACACCGGTGCATCGCTCAACACGAATGCACCGGACGTCTTATCCGTTAGGCCACGACGACTTCATTCCTTAACTTATTTCCAATTATTTAATTGAATGCAGTTTATTCATTATACACAATTGTGATATGTGTCTGTCGATACATACTTAAAACAAAAGGCTGAAGTCTATGTTGTATGACAGCAGACTATTGCTCAAATAGCATTAGCATCAAAACTCATTAGGTCATCCTGATGTTTTTGCCTAATGAGGCAGGATGGTGGTACCTATGTTTGTTAAAGCTTCATGTACGTGTTCATGCCAGGCCCTGTTAATCTGTTAGCTATTTTATAAATACGAGTATGCAACCCATCCATAATGGCCTGCTAGATAGATCCCAATAAATGTTAGCTTTGTCAAGCTCAGGTTTTTCGGTACTCTTTTCGAGTTTTGACACGACCAGCAGCTTGTTTGATCAGCAGCTTAGTTATCGTAAGAATGGCGTAGTAAATGAACAAGAACATCGCCAAATTAAAATTGTAAGAGTTTCCTTCATCAAAATACGTATACTGCTTCTGTAGATGATATCCAGGATCCAGGTGTACAAAATAAAAATTGGAGTCAACGTTCAGAGGTTTACTCTTCGGAAGGCCGTGTACGGGTAAACCAATGTTATTCGTGTATTGACTGCCCAGTGGTCTTTAGAAACACAACATTCAAGACCTGCCTTTCAACAAATGACAGATGGAAGAACAAAAAATGCATTGTGTATTCGGAACTTTATAGTGGTACGTAGCTACGGGGTCGAATTTATGTCGAAAAACTTCCTGTGTGCTTAGTCCGAGTTTTTAACGTTCTCGATAGCGTAAAAGTTAGGTCATATTTGTATGGAATGGAATCGTTACCGCTAAGGGCGCTGTTTCAACTGCATACAAAATTGGGCTAACTTTTACGCTATCGAGAACGTTAAAAAACACGCACTAAGCACACGGCTTAATTCAATTTAAGTATGTTTTAAAAATGAATTCTCTTTTTTTCAAGTTATTTTAACGTGTAATTTTATTCTCTCAAACGGCTTTGTCTTTTTAACGCGGTACTAGTGTCGTCTCTGAATTCTATATTGTTACTTCGGAACGACGCGAAAGCAGTGTCGATTCAAACGATACAATATCTCCCTTTATTTTTTAAACTCGTGCCCAATTCCAACAAAAAAAAATGTTGATTTTTAAAACTTAACACTGTGTTATGTTTTTTTGTTATAGTTCAAAAAGCATTTAAATTATTCAAATCAAGATTTTTAATTATTTCGTTTTTTTAAATAATGGACAATTTTATTGACAGCATAACAAAGAGCCATGAAGGTTATGACCTTAGCGTTTTTACGTACAATATCCGAGTTATAACTTCTTTTGAAGATCGAACAATAGCTTTTCGTATTTTATTACCAATTTGAAATTGGAACCTGAAAACGTATGACAATAAAAGAGAGATAAATAATTTAACGTTTTTTTAGCTGGCATTATTTCTAGAATAATTTCGTGAGTTGAAACAACAAGAAGATTGAAACAGAAATTTACAACTCGACCAAGCTAAGTTTGCGCCTCGCTGGAATGCGGCGCCCCGCCCGCTTCTCCGCTGATCTTCCCGCGATCGCCCTGCCGCGTCAGTACGGTTAGCATCTTTGTCGCCGACACGCGTCATACATGTTTTCGTCTCCCTATACGTTGAATTTAAATTTTTTTAGCTGTTCTTGTTAGGTTTTTTGTTGAAGTTTAGTTATATTATTGGACTATTTTTGTCAAGATTTGTTGAATTGTTGTTACTGAACGCTTAACGTTGATTTTTTTTTACTTCGAGAGGATTGTTGTGGGCAACAAAAATGAAAGGAAAGGTGATACGCAGCGAAGGGAGAAACATAATCCTGAAAAAGAAACATAAAGAAAAATTATTACAGAGCAATTGGGATACAAATTTAAAAAGTGCAAGAACGCCCGTGTGGTCTTAATACAAAAACCCGATATCGCTATATTCTAATGTACCTATGTATAATATATTGTTAAAAACAATAAATCCAAAGTAAAATCTAACAAACATTTGTTTACATTTTTAAAGTCATAGTGAATCCTTTTTTCAGACCATACTTAAGCGGCAGTGTGACGTAATCGGTGCATGATGCAAACTTAGCTTGGTCGAGTTGTACATTTAAAATAAATTGTCTTCTCAAGGACTTGTTCACTGTTAGAGTTTGATTGTTGATTGAACTTGTCTATTATATCAAGCCAATCAACTTCCGTACCTACTCTGCAGATTTTTATCCAATTTCTGATATTACTTAGGCACGATTCGTCACATCTTCCACTTGTCTCTTGTTTCTTTAACTCTGCCCACCATGATCAGTTATATTGTAGGTTCGCTTGCACTTGCTAGTCGACCAGAGTAGATTATAAAATGTTTAAACCAGAAGAAAATATTTTGCGATGCTTTTATAAACAATTAAGAAAAGCAGAATGTAATTTTGTACTCTTAAAGCAGTAAAAATCCACATTTTCGTTTCAGATATGAAAATGCCTTGGTACATTCGTGACTGCGTTTCCGAACGTGGTACTTGTGCTGATTTAAAGAGCGTGCACGACGCTTACAACAACATAGTGAAGCTCGACTTTTGCTTCGAGTGCGACGGAGACAGATGCAATAGGGTGTCCCGTTCTCTTACCGTCACCTTCTTTGTCGTATTTGTTGTACCGGTGGTTACGAAACATACACTCTCATAGTTACGCAACGCCGCCAAAACATTCTAATTTCACTTCGGAACACGTTAGCAATAACCAAGTTTATTGAATTGATTTCTAAAAGAATAAAATTAACGACGAAGCGCCATCCGTTTGTTTTGTAGTTTTCTATTAGCCTACATTTCAATATCATCGAATTTGGTACCTACCATCGAGATATTACATACTAATATAATCTCGATGGTACCTACTCAATTAATACAAAATTTCCACAGATTCAACCAGAATTTTTTTAAAGCATCTGCCATAATTCATTAGTTCTGTCCATCTACGCCAAAATATAGACTAATATATTATTAACTTTGTGACCCCCTGTTGTACCTATAGCGATAAAAATCCCATTACACTCGGATATGAGAATTGTCTAGAGGTATGATCGATTCAAGTCGCTTGAAATAAACGGTTTATTGTAATGACCTCACTTCACTTCAAATTTTGGATAAGTTTCACTCAAGCTTATCCAAAATTTGTCAAAGTTTAAATTTAGGACGACTCTAAATTTGGAATCTCATCATTGCGTCATTTAATTACACGTGCCTGCTATTAACTCACAATTTCAATATTCCTAGATTCTTAATTCTTACCTACGTATGCAATGTAATAAGTTTAATACATCCAATGAAATACAATAATCCTAATAGGTGAGTAGAAGGTAGGTACACGTTTAAATTTGATATAGGTATTACAACAAAGAAATGGTGTGGGATTTCAAAACAAAGGTATGAAAATTATTAAATACCATGATGGAGACGAAATTATTAAACTGTTTTATTTAAAGACATAATTGGGACACAATTCTGTCGTAATTGCCCACAACCAGGAAGTAGTCGATGAGTCAGAATCACTGTCATTCTTCAACTAAAATAGAATAGTTTACGTATTATATACTACTTCTTTTATACGCTGTCCGTAATAAAATTGGAATATTTATAGGTACAGTAGTATATTTCTAGGTAGAATAGGTTTATAGGTATTTATAGGTAGATTCTACCTATATTCATTAAATTCTCTAGTTTCTTATCTTCTTCATATATTCTATATTATCATTCTACTTCATCTAATTCATTAAATATTCCTTTATAGGTAGGTATGTAGAATTGGTAAGAATGGAACGTATGAAAAGAGTGTGGAACGGAGCGGTAAGATGCAAGTGAGGGAAAGCGGTAAGAAAGGGAAAAGAGAATGACAGAGAAAAGAAAGATGACGAAAGCGGTTGAATGAGCAAGGCGTAAAAAGTGTCAGTTGATTTTTAATTTTAATTAATTATATTATAGAAGATTTTAGAAAAGACGAATAAAAGCTTAGTTAAGAGTAGAAAGAAATTTTCGTATCAGGAAATCCAAATCGCAATTTACATTTCACATTTCTTTCGAGATCTAGGAACATATTTACATACAGCATGTGCGCTATGTAGGTCATTTTATATGAAATTTAATGTTTGGGTTGCCGAAACATATCTCTGATACCCAAAACTTATTTAGTGTCATTTATTGCAACTATCATCGTGTTTTGTCCCCTTCGATAATGTTTGGACTTGTATATCGATCCAAATCTAAAATCTAAAAAACATTATTAAAATAAAATTAAAATTAAATTATTATTTTTAAGATTAGAGAAGATAAGATTAGATTTAATGTAAAATTTTAAATTAAATCATTATTAATGGGGTTTATGAACATAGTATTATTTAATGACCTCTTACCACGATTATTAGTTTGATCATGATCACGGGTAGACTGGACTAGGACTTCGGGTAGGGTATTTGTGGTAAATGGCAATTGGCATACAGCGCCAAAATATCGAAAACTCATTAATACTACAAATTATGTTAAGAACCCGTAATATTAGTACGAGTATTCATAGTATAAATATGCGCGATGATAAAATAATTAATAGGGTTTTCTTCTTAGCTTGTAGCCCATTAAAATTACCCGTCACCAATCCTAACCACTAATGAAGGTAACGCTTAAGGAAATTTCGAGAATCATAAGTGGCTAACAACTTGTCTTTGTTCTACAATGAATTAAGGTACGCATTTAACACACTTTTAAAACATTTCAATTAAGAGAACATTAAACTTTAACGATCTAACCTATATTACATTTTATATTAGTGTGAGAAGCGAAATCAAAAATTAAATTTATGACAAATTTTTAGGTTCCTCAGAGCAACTAAAATCTACTTTTACCAAAATACTTTTCGACTTCTAATTTTATCAATAATCTGTTTTTAAAGAAAAATATTTATTCGATTTAAAATTTAAATCATTCAACATTGCATTATTAAAAGCAATTACAATTTGAATGGATATACGATCTCATGCTTTTTTTTTGTTTGCACACGTAGGAACAACTGTAGGTGGTAAGCTTTGTAAAGCCTAGCATAGCCATAGATAACAATTTTGGCCAGTGAATAATTCGAAATGTTACCTTTTTTTTTTTTTTTTGTATCGGTGGGGAATCCTAGTCTTTACGGATACCCTGCCGACGGGGGTCGGATCGGGTTATGTTGGACTCCGCGCCTCCGGTGGAAGAAAGAGGAAGAAGTCGCGAACCGAGGTCCGCGCCCTCAATCAATTCTCCTCCCGCAGAGCAAGAGGTACCCTCCTGGGGTAATAACTTTTTCAGGCTGGATATGCTCATGCTTTTTTATTTTTATTTACCTAGGGTGCGGTCCCCTGGAACGCCCTCGCGACTGGTCTCCCACCAGCCATTCGTCCCGTTGCCGGGCGTCAAAACTTGGGATTGGGTGAGAATAAAGAAAGAAAGAAGTGGAAAATATAACAAAATCTAACATAAAAATGTAACCAACAGTACAAGAGTGAAGATAGTAAACAAACAAAACACAAAGAACAAAATAATAACGAAGATAAGGACAGACAAACTCAACATAAATAAAATCAAAAATATAAAGAAAACAAAAAGACAGTAAAAACAAACTCAAAATAAAAAGGAAGAAGTCGGAGTCGCATCCCCGGAAGAAACACCCTTCAACTAGGTGAAGGGCGCAGAGAGCCCAGAACCCCCCCTGCTGGTTTTGGTCCACATCGCTCAATCTCTCCAGCCATAACACGACGAGAGAGAAGGAGCGAACATGGTCAGGAACAACAGGCTCTCTGCTCGTGGTGGTGGTACCGTCATTTACTATAGAAGAGCCCTGCATTGCGTCCCGCTCGATCCACCCGCGCTCGCTAATATCGAAGCATCAGTGTGCCGAATCTCACTGACGGGACACGCGCCGATCGTTATCGCGTCCGTTTATCTTCCACCGGATAAGATCGTTCTAAGCAGTGATATCGAGGCGCTGCTCGGCATGGGGAGCTCTGTGATTCTGGCGGGCGACCTAAATTGTAAACACATCAGGTGAAACTCACACACCACAACCCCGAATGGCAGGCGGCTTGACGCGTTAGTCGATGATCTCGCCTTCGATATCGTCGCTCCGCTAACACCGACTCACTACCCGCTAAATATCGCGCATCGCCCGTATATACTCGACATAGCGTTATTAAAAAACGTAACTCTGAGCTTACACTCGATCGAAGTAGTTTCAGAGTTAGATTCAGACCACCGTCCCGTCGTTATGAAGCTCGGTCGCGCTCCCGACTCCGTTCCCGTCACGAGGACTGTGGTGGATTGGCACACGCTGGGCATCAGCCTGGCTGAATCTGATCCACCATCGCTCCCGTTTAACCCGGACTCTACCCCGTCTCCTCAGGATACCGCTGAAGCCATAGACATCTTAACGTCACACATCACCTCAACATTAGATAGATCATCGAAACAAGTTGTAGCGGAGGACTTCCTTCACCGCTTCAAATTGTCCGATGATATTAGGGAACTCCTTAGAGCTAAGAACGCCTCGATACGCGCCTACGACAGGTATCATACCGCGGAAAATCGTATTCGAATGCGTGCCCTACAACGCGACGTAAAGTCTCGCATCGCCGAAGTCCGAGATGCCAGATGGTCTGATTTCTTAGAAGGACTCGCGCCCTCCCAAAGGTCTTACTACCGCTTAGCTCGTACTCTCAAATCGGATACGGTAGTAACTATGCCCCCCCTCGTAGACCCCTCAGGCCGACTCGCGGCGTTTGATGATGACGAAAAAGCAGAGTTGCTGGCCGATACATTGCAAACCCAGTGCACGCCCAGCACTCAATCCGTGGACCCTGTTCATGTAGAATTAGTAGACAGTGAGGTAGAACGCAGAGTCTCCTTGCCACCCTCGGATGCGTTACCACCCGTCACCCCGATGGAAGTTAAAGACTTGATCAAAGACCTACGTCCTCGCAAGGCTCCCGGTTCCGACGGTATATCTAACCGCGTTATTAAACTTCTACCCGTCCAACTCATCGTGATGTTGGCATCTATTTTCAATGCCGCTATGGCGAACTGTATCTTTTCCGCGGTGTGGAAAGAAGCGGACGTTATCGGCATACATAAACCCGGTAAACCAAAAAATCATCCGACGAGCTACCGCCCGATTAGCCTCCTCATGTCTCTAGGCAAACTGTATGAGCGTCTGCTCTACAACCGCCTCAGAGACTTCGTCTCATCCAAGGGCATTCTCATCGATGAACAATTCGGATTCCGTACAAATCACTCATGCGTTCAACAGGTGCACCGCCTCACGGAGCACATTCTTGTGGGGCTTAATCGACCAAAACCGTTATACACGGGAGCTCTTTTCTTCGACGTCGCAAAGCGTTCGACAAAGTCTGGCACAACGGTTTGATTTTCAAACTATTCAACATGGGTGTGCCGGATAGTCTCGTGCTCATCATACGGGACTTCTTGTCGAACCGCTCTTTTCGATATCGAGTCGAGGGAACCCGCTCCTCCCCACGACCTCTCACAGCTGGAGTCCCGCAAGGCTCTGTTCTTTCACCCCTCCTATTTAGCTTATTCGTTAACGATATTCCCCGGTCGCCGCCGACCCATTTAGCTTTATTCGCCGACGACACGACTGTTTACTATTCCAGTAGAAACAAGTCCCTAATCGCGAAGAAGCTTCAGAGCGCAGCCCTAGCCCTAGGACAGTGGTTCCGAAAATGGCGCATAGACATCAACCCAGCGAAAAGTACTGCAGTGCTATTTCAGAGGGGAAGCTCCACACGGATTTCCTCCCGTATTAGGAGGAGGAATCTCACACCCCCGATTACTCTCTTTAGTCAATCCATACCCTGGGCCAGGAAGGTCAAGTACCTGGGCGTTACCCTGGATGCATCGATGACATTCCGCCCGCATATAAAATCAGTTCGTGACCGTGCCGCGTTTATTCTCGGTAGACTCTACCCCATGATCTGTAAGCGGAGTAAAATGTCCCTTCGGAACAAGGTGACACTTTACAAAACTTGCATAAGGCCCGTCATGACTTACGCGAGTGTGGTGTTCGCTCACGCGGCCCGCACACACATAGACACCCTTCAATCTCTACAATCCCGCTTTTGCAGGTTAGCCGTCGGAGCTCCGTGGTTCGTGAGGAACTTTGACCTACACGACGACCTGGGCCTCGAATCTATACAGAAATACATGAAATCAGCGTCGGAACGGTACTTCGATAAGGCTATGCGTCATGATAATCGCCTTATCGTAGCCGCCGCTGACTACTGCCCGAATCCTGATCATGCAGGAGCCAGTCACCGTCGACGCCCTAGACACGTCCTTACGGATCCATCAGATCCAATAACCTTTACACTAGACGCCTTCAGCTCTAGGAGCAGGCTTAGGGACCTCGGTAACCGTACTCGTCGAACTCGACAAAGAGTTCGCCGTGCAACCTAACCCATGAATCAGCTCGCTGAGTTTCTCGCCGGATCTTCTCAGCGGGTGGCGATTCCGATCCGGTAGTAGATTCATTCGCGAAGCAGCTACTCTTGAGTTGTTAGGTCTCCTTCGGAGGCGCTCGGGCAGCTGTTAGCAAATCCCACCCCTCCTGGCTGAGCCTTTGCTCGCCCACCTGTCCTGGTGAAACTGGAAAGGTCTCCGGGCCACCAGTAATCCTTCAATAATAAAAAAAAAAAAAAAAGAAGGAGCGATACCCCTGGGAGTATGACTGCTCCCAGAGGCCCGTTATCCGCCACCTACGGACGCGCCCGGTGGAAGTCCAGCAAAACTCCCCCACCAACGGAACCCACGGCACGCAGAGTGCGCATTGGGGGCCCGCCCAGGTCCCGGGCAACCAGTGAATAATTCTAAATGTTACCTGCGAAACATTAACATTTACTTTGACTTTCAGAGATCCTGAATATTTAGAAATACGGATAAAATGTAACATTAATTATTAAAAACAGTAATATTAGATTCGATAGAACTTAAATTGTTATATTCAGTTTGCAGTTTGAAGCGTTATTTTCAACTTTCTTATGATCATGGGCTGTGATGAATACCTAATCTGCCGTTTATTATTTATCAATAATAAATAGCTGGATGATAATAGTAATAACTACTTTTGTGTTGTCCAGCTGGAGCACTGGGCATAAATACTCCAGAGGGTCCCACTAACAAGTTCGAAAAGGAATGGTAGCGAACGAGGTGCGGACGTATTCTCGTGGGTATGCTTCGGTGGTTGCGGGTGAACCCGGTGAACTGTCGGCAGTGTCGGCGCCCGAAAAAGCGCGCGCGCGGCTTGCCGAAGGGAAAGCCCTTCGGTCGCTACTCTTTGAGTCGCGCCGGGAGCCGACAACGAGAGTCCCTGATTGGTCGCGGCGCGCGATCAGACGCGGCCGGCGTTTGGGTTGCTATACTACCTAGGTACCTATATTTTTTAGGAAACTAAGTTATGCTACTAAAATATATTGAATGACAACAACATAGCGGCTTTAGGTCGTTGACTGTTGAAAATCGGCCAGTTACAATGTGATGTACATACATATGCATATGCTGAAACCATAAAACTACGTCCCTGACAAATATTAGTAAACCAAACCCGCCCAAATTCTATCTCGTCATAGATTAAAATAGACTGTATACATCAATGCTTTTTGTTGATGGTACATTTTTAAATAAATTAATTCGGTCAGTATTTTTCTGGCCTCGTAATAAGCATTTACCGAACCCTGGGGACATGATGAATATATTGATTTTTTTTATTCCTTAGATGGATGGACGAGCTCACAGCCCACCTGGTGTTAAGTGGTTACTGGAGCCCATAGACATCTACAACGTCAATGCGCATCCCACCTTGAGATATAAGTTGTAAGGTCTCGGTATACAACAGCTGCCCCACCCTTCAATCCGAAACGCATTCACGGCACTACTGCTTCACGGCTGAGATAAGCAAGGCGGTGGTGGTAACCTACCCATGCGGACTCACAAGAGGTCCTACCACCAGTAAAAAAATTCTCATTCTCATTTTAGTGCTATTGAAGACCGATGGTTCTACGGCCTACCACTCCCTCGGTCGTAGCCAACTCCTTTCGGCGTTTAATTAAAACAATTTAATTTCAATAAATAGTAATTGATTCGGTGTTAAAGAATATCCTTAATATTTACTATTTTTAATTGTTTAGTTTCTCATAATATCGTTCTGTCGCTCTGTGTACAGGTCAAGGAAACATAATATAGTTCATAGTGTTCATACAATGAAATCTTGTATCAATATTGTCTTGTGCGGGCGTGTTTGTTTTTGGTACAAGCATATAGCAAGCAAGCAAGCATATATAAGCAATACATGAACAAAATTCAACAAAATAAGAGAAAAGATTAGCTTACACCAGAAAACCTTAAGGCGCTAGTTTTATTCTTGCTTATATATTATTATCTTACAGATAGTGACTTTGAACGTTGGCTATCTATTATAAAGACTTTGTAATCTTTGACATAAACATACACAAGTACCACAACATTACCGTACCTCAATAGTATTGAGGACAGCCAAAAGACGCGGCATAGGATGGCCACACGCGTGCGTTTTAACCGCTGTGTACCTTATATGTACAAATTGCAAACCACTGTGTTTGTGTGGGAGTGCAGTAGTTGATAATTTTATTGATAATAATTAGGTTGTACTCGCATGTCTGAATTGTGCTCAGATCAATGATTACTGTAAATTAATACCGTCAAAAGCCGCGAGAGTTAGGCCGTCCAAGTTTAACAAAACTATTTATTGTCAAACTTTTGTTCTTGACGTCTGTGGTCAAATTGAGAATAGATTAAATATTGTTTGTCTTTAATATATTTTTATAGTGTAGCCTTGGCGAAATTTGTGATAGAAGTATAAAATACAATCATAATAGTGTACAAACTTACAATTCCAATTATAGTCGAATTTCGACTACTGCGGGACCTCTAGTTTTTCTAATAAATACTGTCAAAAGAGCCACGCTCTTTTTTTTAGTTTTAATTTTTTTTTAGTTTACCTATGTTTTGACTACTACTAACAAAATTAATACATAATTTTATCTTACTTTAAAAGACAGAAAATATAACTGGTAAAAAAAAGTGTGTGTGTCCGCTCCGACGCACGACTGGAGTTTACTGGATATAAAAAATTAAACGAAACAATACGAGAAATAGTTCTATATTACGACAACACGATACACTACAGATTATTAACAAATTAACGAGACACAAAACAAACGACTAACAAATATATGAAAATACAATAATGAGAGAAACGCGCGATCAGTACGAGGCTTTGTGGCGGACTGCCGGCGCATGTACTAGCATGTCACACGAAATGCGCATAACGCATTTCGTGTGACATGCTAGTACGATTTTGGTCCCCATAATTTTCATACCCCGGGCCTATATATGTAAATCGATTCTAAAGGAGTAAACTCCAATAAAAAAATAACGTTGCAGAGATGATTACTATTAAAAATATCACATGTTAAACCTTTAACTCCTTTAAAATAGTAAGTTTTGAGATTATACAGTTCTAATGCGAGAAGACGATATTATGTAACGCAGCGTTTTTGCCGCTAAATAGTGGAATATTTACGCACTGGCTGAAAGCGCGATGCTATGCACCGAGTCACTATCACTACCAACGATAGCGAACCAAAGCGATTGAAGCGACTGCGGTCGGCATTCAGACTCAGCCAACTGGATCACTCGTTTCGGTCATTCGTTCGCAATTTCGTGCAAACGATAGACGTCTTTCGTGTTTTCAGATAACCTAGTGAGTTTATTGTGCATCATAATGGCAAAACTATCGTTTCTTGTGCCCGTTTTACTTCTTGCGCTATTCGTGAAGGACAGTAAGTAATGAATTAAAGTATTTTAATTAATATTTACGTATTTTTTGGTCTGCACTTTAAAAGTATTTTTTTTATTTTGCTTGTTTGTGAACTGGTTTTTGATACAAAAATAAACATTACACCACTTCACTTTTTTTAAATAACAATATGCATAGATGTGTGATTAAAAGTGAATGAATATATTAGCTAATTGTTAAATACCTAGATATTATATCGTTTTGACAAAATGTAGTAGTATTAATAACAGTGTTGACTTTTTACGTCACTCTAAGGTATTATTGACTTTTGCTATTTACCCAAAACCAGTTTCCTCTGGTAAACTTGCAACTAAATGATGATAGTACACTTAATGTTAACCGTTAATTACAATAAAAATTAAAATCTCCACGCCTACTAAATTCCGGTTCTAAAATAATTCCGTTTTGGCGGGCTCCACGATTACTCGGGGGAGGTGAAGAGGGCTACATATTAGTGATTTTAAATTTATGGCGGGAAAATAATAATCAAAATCGTACAATAGTTATGGTAATGTAACGTCTGCTAGTAATTTTTTTTAAGTTTCTTTTGCAGAATAATATAATAAATGGAGTAATAATATTAACATCCAGCCAGCGTTCAATTAAAAAAATGATTTGGTAGAGAAGGACCAATGAAAGTTATGTTTATTCAAATAAGACAACAGTAATCATTGTAACTATCTTAAACGGAAACATAATCTTCAGTTGAAAAGCGTGATTTAAGCCTATTATGTAAAAAACTACAGGTCCTTGAACATAACTAAACAATTGTCTGCGCGTTGTCAATGCGTGTTGCACGTCAATATTTCTCTCACTCATCTACGATTCTGATTTCAAATAATGAAAAATTACGTAGCGCGACTAGCAACGTCCATCCATTATTTTGGAACCAGTTTAAAATGGATTCTTAGTATTTCGTTTGAAAAAAGAAAATATTCACAGAGCTGTGGCGGGTAGCCATCATACAACGCAAGATATTTGACAGATGCCTGAATCTCAATTACATTTTCAAGACAAGCTTGCATATTATTCCGAACAACAACATACGGACCGTCGGTCTACCGAGCAAATATCACCCGCTCGGTGGATGATCTTCCTTCCGTCGTTAAGCCTCCCCAAATTAATAATAATATATTTATGATGTTATTACACGAGTCGAAGAGTTTAAGAATTTTGTTTAGAAAGAAAAACGTCTTACGTATCTAGTTTAAAGTTTTTATTGCCTATTCGATATTAGGATGTAATTATTGCCAAAATATAAAATAAAATATTCTACATTCGTATTTGTTTAAATTTTAATGTGAACGAAACTTTCATTCCAGCCAGCACGACGTGCGTTCACAAATAGCTTAGATTATGTATGTATGTTGTTTCCGCTTTCACTTTTCACTTTATAGTTTGACACACTTTTAAATGCCCTTTAGATTATGTACCCAAGTACAAAATTTCGTGCAGCTTTCGAATGTTACTAAAAATACGATTAATAATAATAAGTTTGCTAGTTTTTTTTACGTTACGTTATAGATACACGCGTTTATTATAATCATTAAAGTGTACATCGAAAATAGGCACTTGTAATGTCTAATCATAGACAATCAACATGTATTTATGTTACAATAGCTAGGAGTGAAATTTATTTTCTTACGTGAAAACGCAGATGTGAATTGTAAAATAATTATTTTATTTATGTCCAGTATTTTGTTTCTCTAGGTGATTAATCAATTATTTTAAAGTATATCGTAAAATCATCACGAAAGGCAAAAAAATGTTTTAAATACCTATGTAATTTCTTTTTTTAGTTTGTTTAAATGAAAAAATAGCTTTATTAGCATTACAAAACATATCCAGAAATTTCCTTGACGTCTTATTATTAGGCAATCATTTATACTCTAAAACCGGCTTTGCAACAATAGAATGTTATAGTTTCATCTCGAATATATTAAAATTGTAATAAAGTAGGTAGGTATATATTATTATATTTTAACTCAGGTATTTTATTTTTATTTCGGCGAGTCGTAGACATTAAGAAACTGCTCTTTGCGATTTAATTTGAATATCGTCTGTCGTCAAAGTCCAGTGACCACGGAAACTGTAAAGTATTTAAAACTTATGTAATGATAGTAAAAAACATGAGATTAAAACGTAAAAAGAGTTTTAATTAGATTAAATTTTAGGCAATAATGTATTTATAAGTTGTTAAAAATTTATATTACTTGATTAGATTCATTGATTCAGCGAGTATACTTCATTGTACACTAATTAAAAAAACATCAAATTTAAAATTGTACACAAAGCGGTCTAATCGATAAGAGCGATCTTTTCCGGACAACCATCAGCTGCACAAGATTCATCTAAGGAAAAGTAATGGATGCATTTCACATAAATATCAACATTCAAAAAAATGCTGACTTAAATGAATAGATATTATTATTTTATGTATAAAAATAATAATATCTATTTTATTCTAATATATATTTTAACGGCCGTCTGGTGTAGTGGTAAGTGACATGGTCATTACACAAGGGGGTCGCGGGTTCGAATCCCGTCAAGGGAAGATATTTGTATGATAAATATAAAATGTCTTTTCCAGGGTTATGGATGTATATTAAATATGTGTATAATAAAAATCTTACATTTATTTCCGTTATCTGGTACCTGTAACACAAGTTCTTTACGAACTTACCACGGGACCAGTTAACGTGGAGTGATTGTTAGTAAATATTTATTATTCATTTATTATTATAAAAATAAATGAATATACACGTAACAACAAAAATTCATGAAGGAAAACGTTTTTGATCAGTTCTGTTCGACCAATCTGTAATTTGTCTGAAAATGCTTGCATGACACGTTATTACCAATTTACGGTCGTGGATGAGTGTCCCAAAACGGACCAAAATTTTAATGTTTTCATGATTGCTCACTGTTAAGACGCTATGAATTAGCCACGGCTCATCCCAGTTAGGTTAAGTTTAAGTCGTTTTCATACTAGCCAGCGTCAAATATAAGACTCCAATTATAAGTTACGAAATATCAACTTACATGAATTACAACATTGAATTAATTTAATAAGCAAGCATTCAACCCCTATAATGTGTCCGAGAATTGATAGTCATCGAAGACCCGCATGTTATATTGAGAAACTATTGATAGAAAAAAAACTCCCCAGGATGACCACAGCTATTGTATTCGTGACGAAGCGATGGCAAATCACGCCATTAGTAGTTATTGATAGATTTATATGAGAATTTGGTTCCATTTACAGGACAATGACCTTGTTGGCCCTTGTCATCAATTTCGAGTGTACGGTCTGTTATGATAATTTCTTCAAATGTTATCACTTGAACCACTAGTTCAGTAGTTTGGGGATTTATTTATTATACCTACATCCACTCCACTGCCGAAGAGTTTCTGTGTTATAAGAAGTTTTCGGAGATGTCATTATCGATTTTATTTTATTACTGGTGGTAGGACCTCTTGTGAGTCCGCACGGGTAGGTACCACCACCCCGTCTATTTCTGTCGTGAAGCAGTAATGCGTTTCGGCTTGAAAGGTGGGGTAGCCGTTGTAACTATACTAAGACCTTAGAACTTATATCTCAAGGCGGGTGGCGCATTTACGTTGTAGATGTCTATGGGCTCCAGTAACCACTTAACACCATGTGGGCTGTGAGCACGTCCACGCGTGGAAGCGATAAAGAAAAAAAATCGAATTGTTATGATTAAACATAAAAATACAATAACGGGCTTCGAAATTTTCGTACCTAAGGAGGTTCGTGAGTAAAATAACAAAACTAAAAACTCAATTGTTATTAAAGAACAATTCGCAGTTTGTAACATTTGATGCGTAATGTTTGCCTTAATTTAAATTTTTATTTCTTACAACGATTTTAATGTTCAAAGAGCCCAATCAAACTAATTTACCGAATCATCCGTATAGTTAATAGGGTAGATTAAGTGGGCTGGTTCTCTAGATCCCTGACCTTAGTTAGTAATGTCAATAGGCCACAAGGATCCTAGTCACCTAACTCTACTGTCCAGGCGTTAAGGTTAAATAATATTTATTACTCATAAGAACATACAATTCACTCATAATAGGATACATTGAAATTATACTTAAATACTTAAAGTTATATTATTCAAAGTTCTTGCTAGTAATCTTGTTCATATCTATTCTATTACCGGTGGTTAAGAGTATAATTAAATGTTTAGCTCAGTTGTGTGGATGTCTTAAAAAGAAACAAATGTCATATATTAAAAAGTTTTGGTCATATTTGATTTTAAAAGCGGGTTTAGGTGATGATTTAGTCTTTTTTTCTGCTTCATAAGCTGACCTTGTTCTAAAAGATTCGAATATTGAAAATACTTTTGCTTCATCAACGCTATTTCATTGTATATACAAGCGATCTTTTCTTTGGAACGATGACGCGTATTTTTCGCGTTGCAAACAAATTTCGTGAGGTAGTCTGCCAAACTCCGGTACAATATTATAAAGGTACCGACGGGTCCGATTGTTGTGGGCAATGAGTTCACGTGATTAATAGTGCTATACGAAGCTAACCTTATCTAAATACATAGGTACGGTGAGTCAGTCAATACAATGACAAATTATGGAAAAACAAATAAGACCTGACACGTGAACGGGTGATGAAATAAAAATTTACTTGATTTTTGCCAACAATTTATATTGCTCAAGTTTGGTAAAAGAACTTGCTGGTCATCTGGTGCTAAGATGTTGTGTTACTGAAAGTCATAATATGTCTATCTCGAAAAATTAAGTAGAACGATAAAGTGAATAAAATAGTATAAATCTTTTACAGATACCTTCAAAACAGTATTTAAAGTTCAAATACTTTAGATCACCACACAAACTGACATGACGTGAAAGACATTGTTGTGATATAATAAAGTAGAACGTTGCCAAAATTTTAATTTTTATTACAATCGGTAGGCAGCGGCTTGGCTCTGCCCCTGGCATTGCTGAAGTCCATGGGCGACGGTAACGACTCAACATCAGGTGGGCCGTATGATCGTCTGCAAACAAATGAAAAAAAAAAATAGTTATAAGAATGCACATTTGTCCATATAAAAACTAATGAAAGTATTTAATATCGGAACTAGGTTTCCGTTCATTATATCTATATATACGAACGCACGTATAAAATGATGTCATGGTTTATGGTGGTCCCTAAATACTAAAGGAAACAGCGATGACATCACAACCCCGTCAACTGTACAGCAAATTCAACCGTATTTTGTGCGCAACACAGACTATTTGCGTATTCATTGCGACCATGGCGAGAGGCACTAAGGTCACTGGGTGTGCTCACAAGATTGTTTTTATAGATGATTTACGGCCTTCCTAGACATTGTTACACCGTGTAAATCTCTTGCACTGACTTTGCTATCAATAGAAAAAAAATCGGTGTGAGCTAAGCTTAGTTCGCTCGGCTTGAAGATAAAAAAAAAATACGGCTTAATCACGTTTTTTTTTTTATATTTTTATTGCTTTGATGTGTGGACGAGCTCACAGCCCACCTGGTGTTAAGTGGTAACTGGAGCCCATAGACATCTACAACGTAAATGCACCACGCACCTTGAAATATAAGTTCTAAGGTCTCAGTATAGTTACAACGGCTGCCCCACCCTTCAAACCGAAACGCATTACTGCTTCACGGCTGAAATTGGCAGGGAGGTGGTACCTACCCGTGCGGACTCACAAGAGGTCCTACCACCAGTAATTACACAATTTATAATTTTGCGGGTTTGATTTTTATTACACGATGTTATTCCTTCACCGTGGAAGTCAATCGTGAACATTTGTTAAGTACGTATTTCATTACAAAAATTGGTACCCGGTGCATCGCTACATACGAATGCACCGGACTTCTTATCCTTTAGGCCACGACGACTTTGTCACTAAACTATTTCCGAAGTATCGAATGCTTTACAGTTATTGTGGTGAGGTTAAAAGTAGTCTAAGGCTCAAGGAAATCGATGAAAATACGATAAGCATAAGTACTATCAATTATTTTCCTTCATACTTAGCTTCGCAATTCCAACAGGGCGTCGATCCGACCTGGTGACCCATTTCCGAACACAACGCCACGAAATCTACACGACTAATAAATTTGATATAAAAGTATCTTTACCTGTGTAGGTACTATAGGTACATTGTACAGGGTGGCCCATAAGTCCTTTGAAAAGTAAAATTTGAATAAAACGAACAGGGCGCGCGTGAGCGGTGCAGGGGAAACGGGGGGAGTAACTTCGGTTTCTGGGAATTTAGTCGCGATGGAGCGTTTTACCGGAGCGGACCGTGCGTTTTGTGTGCGCGAGTTTTATAAAAACGACAATTCGGCAACCGTTGCGCATCGTAAATTTCGAGAACACAAAGGTTTACACAACTTTGACGACACTCCAACTCTTCAAACGATTAAGAACTGGGTTGCTAAGTTCGAGGAGACCGGTTCGACGTTAGATAAACCGCGGTTGGGTCGCCCAAGGACGTCACGTACGGAACAAAACATAGACACAGTGACACAGTCTATTCGCGAAAATCCGACACAGTCAACTCGTAAGCGATATGTGGCTATGATCGAAGAGTTTTTCATACCAGAATTGCAAAACTTTTCAGGCTTTAATGCCAGGACGTGGTTTCAACAGGATGGGGCCACTTCTCACACCTCTAACACTGCTATGCCCGTTATCCGTCAACTTTTTCCTGGCAAAGTTATCTCTAAGAGAGGAGACATTTCCTGGCCTCCACGTAGTCCAGATCTGACCCCGATGGATTTTTTTTTGTGGGGCTACCTTAAGGCTAAAGTATACGACACAAACCCGCGGTCAATTAAGGCCCTAAAAGAAAACATCCGCAGAGAAATGACAAGCATTTCAGCAGTGACGTGCCGCGCAGTCATCGACAATTTTAGACGTCGTTTGCAAGAGTGCCGTGATCGCAACGGATTACATTTAGGAGATGTTATTTTCAAAAAATAATTCCCGTTTTTTAAGCTTTTTATGTAAATAAAAATTTAATTCATAATGTAATTAGTTTTATTTTAATAATTTTTTTTCATATCAAAGGACTTATGGGCCACCCGTTATATCAAACAATAAAAAGAAAATTGATCTCTAAAGATCTAAAAAGACAATTCATGAAATATTGCGATAGATATTTACACAGTGGTCGATGTACTCCATGATGTACCCTACTAAACCTCAATATGAATTGAGGTTTGTTGTGAGACCGCACGTCTTGAAAATTTTTGCCGCAAAGGCGTCCTGTATTTCGGCTCGAGTGGTGATGTAACCGATATGCAAATATGTAGGATTTCGAACTCAATATTCTCAATATCTTATATCACTTAACACCAGACCGTGAACAATTTGTCTTTCTCAAGGCGTAGTCTTGTAGGATGAATTCGAGGACGAAGAGGAGAACTTCTTCCTCTTGCTCTTATTTTTATTTGAAGGCACCGGAGTCCGACATAACTCGGCCCGTAAGTACTTCTCATAGCCGGGTGTCCGTAAAGTGAGATTCCCCGGCGTTAAAAAAAAGACCATGAACTCTCCTACATATTTACGGAGATACAAAAAATCGAACAATTGACACATTTAAAGATAACCGAGAAACTCATTAACTTAAAATTAACAACTTCTGTTTTAATTGACTATAGTCTTTGAGTTAGCATTAATTGATGGTCATGCATGAAATTAAAGTAAGTACATTGACCATGAATAAAGAATTATTATTTGGCTTCATGAATGTACTTCGTACATACAGTTGACGGCTAAGACAAACGTAACGTTATACTCGTATAGTTTATAGTATGATGACAGTCACATGAAGGTCAAAAAAATATTGTACTTTATGTTATCTTAACTTAATGGTTTGTTTTCCATTACACTCATTTGCTAAGTTAAACATAATCACTTGATGGTTTAGTATGTAGAGATTTTTGAACGATCCTTGTAAAGCGAATATGAGTCACACGAGTCCGAGGAACTAGGATTTTAAATGTGATACATTGCGGCGCACCCAGTGAAAAATCATCAGTTTTAGGGTTGTCGTATAATGAGTGCCTATATTTTTGGTATTTCTACTAAATCATTTATAAACATTTTTATTTTTAGCCCAAGCACGACAAGGATACTTGAATGATTACAGGAATTAGTGTTTTATGTGTGGGCATACCTTGATAAAACGAAATTGTAATGTAACTGTACACGCTCATCTCTATTATGATTGTAGCAATTCAGATGAATCGTTTGCAAAATAAACTATACCTATATTTTTTAAGATCATCATTTGACTCAACGCATGTATAAATTGACAAAAAGGCTTCGGACTTGGAAACGACGGCAATCATTGCACCACGAAATCCTATAATGTTTTCATTCATTGATCCAGTAGTAGTAAACAATAGCATATAATAGTATGTTAACCTTTTAATAATTTTAATATAATCCATGTTATTTGATTATTAGATAGTTATTCTTCTATGGTGTTGAACCGAAATGAATTGACTTTATTTTTTATAAAATCTACGCGTCTCTAATAGTCTCCACAGCTCGTATTTACTTAAGATAATAAAAATAAATGCTTGTGGCTTTTTACATCATAATAACCTGTGTGTAGCTACGTGGCACGAGAACAGTTTGATAAATTCGTGTATTTCATATAAACGCGATAGTCGGAGCGAACAGCGATTATTAGTTAGTGTTTATATCTATCTATATTAAAACAAACCTTCATAGTTTTGAAGGTTTGTTTTTACTTGTTCGATGCGTTCGCGTGAATAAATGGCGTCCGTATTATTTAAACAAATGGGTGGTATATACCTACCTACCCACATTTTTTTACGAAAATTGCGCGGACGGAGGAGTATGTAAGAGAGGGAGTGCAGAATGCCATTTTTTTTTATTATGCCTAAAAATACATTAAATCAATAAAAGAAACATGACACACACACACGCTTAAATACTCTTCGTTTATAGTTAAACTTTGTTATTCTTTAAAATCTGTGGTCAAATTGAGAATAGATTATATTGTATACATTTATATTACTATATTTTGATAATATTGTTTATCTTTAATTATATTTATCTATAATATTGTCTTGGCGAAATCTGTGAATATAAGAAGTAAAATAATAGTATTTGACAATAGAACCATGATAATGTTCAAACTTATAATTTCAATTAATTATAGTCGAATTTCGACTACCGGCGACCACATGTTTAATGAAATTTCGCTTTTGGTAATCTGAGTGACGACATTCCTCTTAACTTCGTTCTCATTATTTACGATGATCGTACAAAACAACCTTGGATCCAGCAGTACACAATGCAATGTTCAATGAATAATTATAACAGAATTCATGTCGATATACCTAAGACTCTTAGCATAATATGACTACGTGTAACATAATAAATGCAAAAAATTATTAATAAATAATATCGTGTTTGTTTTCCTGTTTGAATTTAGTGATAGCTTTAACAGCGTGGTATATAATACTAGTATATATAATACTACTGCTATAATGTAGTAGTGTTTGATATAATTGCTCCACATGGGTGGGTAGTCGATCATACGGTCCACCCAAGTTGAAGTGGTTACCTGAGTCGATAGACATCTCAACGTGAATGCCACACCTAGGGGCATGAAGTCGAAAAATCTCAACTGGATTATAAAAGACCTACCCTTCAAGCCCAAACCCAGTAATAACGTCCAGGGACTACATCCTTATGGGCTTGCAATACGGCCTAGTACCGGTTATCACGCAAATTTATTTTAATTAGATATACGATGTTATTACATCATCGTCGAAGTCGCACACTAGAATGTGTACAACTCGTTTTTAACTTATGACATAGTAATACCCTTATTGGTAAAATCGATTCAACATTTTTTTTATCTATGTCTTAATCGTCGGTAGATGCATCGAACATGGAAGCGTCACGTGAGTGGTCAGATCCACCACGTGAATAGGTATATCTGTTTTCAATATAAGTGAATTTGTAATTTAAATTTTAATTTGCGTAATTACTGGTGGTAGAAACTCTTGAGAGGCCGCGCGGTTAGGTAACACCACCCCGCCTATTTTGCTGTCAAGCAGTAATAATGCGTTTCGGTTCGAAGGTTTGGGCAGCCGTTGTAATTATACTTGAGACCTTAGAACTTACATCTCAAGGTGGGTGGCGCATTTATTTATTTATTTATTTATAACTTCTTATACTAGAAAGTATAAAGGTATAAATGCCTATGGCATTAAGTGCGCCGCATTTACGTCGTAGATGTCCTATGGGCTCTAGTAACCACTTAACACCAGGTGGGCTGTGAGCTCGTCCACCCATCTAAGCAATAAAAAAAATAAAAAAGTGGCCAGTAAAATTTAAATATATCAAAGATGAAAAGTTTCTTGGGAGAATTAATAGAATCGATAAGGACGGTAAGCAAAGAGCTTAAAATGTGTTATTCTTTGACGCTATTATAGTTTGGAAAGATGATCATTTTGAAGAATCCTTTATTTAGCGTAACATGTGGATACTGCGGACCATTTAGCTAATAAATGTAAAGTTTCCACTATTTGAATTTTTCATCATAAAAGCAAGCAAATGCTTAATACAGTTTAGAAGTGCGCAACTGCGTAGTAGATTCTGTGTAGAACCGGCTTTGAGTATAACATTTTCCTTTGCTCAATGCACGAATGTTGTGTAAGCTGGTACCATCGAAGGTCAGCATATACTCGCTGAGCGATCTCAACGATTTAAAACTTTAAATATTTTGAAAGTTTAAATTGAGTAGTATACATAACAAAGTCTTTAAAATTAACTAAATTAACTAATAAAACTTAATTAATAAGAAAACTTTTTCGCCATAATAACCATTATCTATTTTAATGTTTTTTTTTTAACATTATAATGATCGAACAAAAAATAACTAAAATTCACAAAAAACAGTTTTGACTCGATACGTTTTTTTAAATCATTACTGAAGCGTTATTACATGCTAGACGCACACGTGCCTCGTGCGCAATTGACAATAACAATGCCAATTAATAAGTAGATAGTTCTAGAATAAGCACGCCTACTTTACCTACCGTGGGACGAACGTTTCATGTTAATTGTTATCATTGCCATTCATTGTAGGAACTACTTACGACTAATATACAGTTAGTATTCCCAGGATGTTATCGTGAAGAATTGTGATATTGTTTTTGAAATTAATTGACTGACTGATCAATTTTTCTACACAAATACGTTTAGAATGATTAGTTTTTTATTGGTATCAACGCATTTTTAACCGACTTCAAAAAAGGAAAAGGTTCTCAATTCGACTGTATGTTTTTTTATGTTTGTTACCTCATAACTTTTGAGTGGGTGAATCGATTTTTAAGGTTTTTTTTTATTAGAAAGCTGACGCTTCCCGTGTCGTCCCATTTCAATTTAGTCCAGTTCTGATAATGGTATCCGTGAGAAAACCACATAAGTCTTAAATCTGCATTAAGTACGTGCTCGACAAATAAATAAATAACTCAATATCACGCCAACCGATTTCGATGATTATTGGTTTTAGTGCATATTAATTTGTTTTGGAATATCTTTTTTTTTTCTATTTGAAGTCAGTTTTTGTTAAAGCATGTCTATTTACAATTATAATTGGATAACTATTAGGAATTTGGAAATTTATTGAGACCAATGGAGTTTTTAGGAAAACCCGAGTCGTATCATGCCTTAATTTTCTTAATTTATTCTACACTTGTATGCGTTCGCAGATAACAAATGCTTCATTATACCCGTCATTGTACGTTCTGATGAAACACTAAATATGCAAATTAAAACAATTCACACAATCTTATTCTTCCGGATTCCGCAAAAAGTACTATGTTTTTAAAAGGTAGCTGTCCACGTCACGGCGTCGGTTGACATAAGCCAGTGTATTGATGTGATACATGTAATCTGTATCTGAGTAATCAAATATAACCATTTAGATGTATATTTTGAAGGTATGTGTGGCTTGAGTGTGATTGTTTGATTGTGTAATTTACTACACCGTCCTAATCTTATTGTAAGTACATAAATAAAACAGAATTCTAACTTAGTATTTTATTGGCTTTTCACGAGTCGTAGGCTTGTCAAACACGTAAGTGAGAACCTTCATTCAGTGTGCTTAGTGCGAGTTTTTATTAACTTTCTCGATAGCGTAAAAGTTAACTCAAATTTGTATGGACTTGGAGCGTTTGCCTAGGTTTGCCGCTACGGGCGATGTTCCAACTGCATAAAAAATCGAGTAAACTTTTACGCTATCGAGAACATTAAAAAACACAACACTTTTCCTGGTTCCGACCAAACCTCTGTCGAGGTAGGCCGTGCAAAAAATGTTATCGTTATTAAGGAAAAAAAAAAACATTTCCTCAATCAATAAATTGAACACAATGCAATGATTTGTTCATTTTTCTCAATCCTTTAATATCTTAGAATAGACGCGTGAAGATATGCATAAATATCAAAATCCATACAACAAACTGGAGTTATCTTCGTTAGGTACGGACTCATTTCTAAAGTACACTTTCAATAAAATTATTTCACATTTTTCTAAGAAGCTTGGAAAAAACGTTTCTACGCTACATGCATCGTTCGATTACTCATTCCAGTATTAGTAAACAATTGAACGACTTAATGGTTACCGTACGAATAATACGTGTTCTTTGTGACTATTATTGTGACAAACGTGTAACGTTACTGTGAAACATTAGTTGACACCAATTTAAATAAGATATGTGAAAAAACAAACACGAAAACTACATTCAAATGCGCCAAAATTGTTTTGTGGTCGATTCCCAATCCTTCAGCTACGTCTTAACTACGGATATGCCGATCTTGCTCCACTTTTTCAAAAATGGCATCCATTTTATCCGTAATACCGGGCGACCAGAGCGACGTGCATCTTTGACATCAAAATTTCCGGATTGAAACCGCTTAAACTAAATTTGTGCTACTCTCACAGACACTGCACTATAAACATCGCAAAGTTTTTTGGCGACTTGCGTTGCATTTTTAACTTTTTTGTAGTAAAATTTTAAAATGTATCGAATTTCTTCATTAGATTCACTCATCTTGACAGTATGTACGAAAAATGAATAAAAATCACACATTTTCCTAATTTGAATTTGAAATTATCTACTTTAAAATTTAAACTTTTAATGATACCAAAACCAGCCAGATACAAATAGTATAGCCAAAGAGATTTTATTACAAGTTCATACATACTCTAATGCGAAAAGACTTTTTCCCCAACCTATTATTTGTAGTAACTGTTCGCGTGGCGGTAGGGTGTTCTGCCTGATCTTCTCGGTAGGTCGCGATTGCGATCCAGTGGTAGATTCTGAGAAGGTCAGCTCTTGCTAGGGCTAGTGTTAGCAAATACTCTCAGGTTGAGCCCGTGAGCTCACCTACCTGAACGGGCGTAGCTGGAATAGCCCCTTAGGCAACTAACCAATAGGAAGGACAAAAAAAAGTTCGGCCGCATAGCAGTCATCCGTTCGGGCTTGAAATGTCATGTTTTTTGGTGGGAATGGGGAGGTATTCATCTAGTCGTCTAGACATATTTTATGTCTCTCGTACCCACTTAAGGCCAGATCGTAAGCTTATTCATCCATGTATACCTAATAAAAAATATCTCCTCTTACGAACACAAAACCCGGGTTTTTTGTCTGTTTCATAAATAAAAAATTAAATCAAAATTTTCACTTATTTCAGGTGAACCAGTGAATTGTTGGGCGTGTTCGTCTAACCTGAATCCGCTGTGCAACGATCCTTTTAATGTCCGTATCGACACCGGGAATTCTTATTTGTTCCGCCTCGAAAACTGCGACAAGAATGCTGGAGCTACCTTTCCTTATTTGACAGCTTCGAAGTCTGTATGCAAGAAAGAAAAGAAATACGGTAAGTAGATAGCATTGCATTCAGATACTGCCGACATTATGTGTCTTGAGAGTCGTCGTGGCCTAAAGGATAAGACGTCCGGTGCATTCATGTTGAGCGATGCACCGGTGTTCGAATCTCAGGCGGGTACCAATTTTTCTAATGAAATATGTACTCAACAAATGTTCACGATTGACTTCCACGGTGAAGGAATAACATCGTGTAATAAAAATCAAACCCGCAAAATTATAATTTGCGTAATTACTGGTGGCAGGACCTCTTGAGAGTCCGCGCGGGTAGGTACCACCACCCTGCCTATTTCTGCCGTGAAGCAATAATGCGTTTCAGTTTGAAGGGTGGGGCAGCCTTTGTAACTATACTTGAGACCTTAGAACTTATATCTCAAGGTGGGTGGCGCATTTACGTTGTAGATGTCTATGGGCTCCAGTAACCACTTAACACCAGGTGGGCTGTTAGCTCGTCCAACTACCTAAGCAATAAAAAAAATTTATCTATGACTGCCGATAAAAAGATAAATGTGTATTTTCTGGTCAAACGTTATACGTAGATAAATTATACTCAATGATTGAAGTAAATTATGACTTAAATTTAAAAGAGGCGCGTAGTAATAGTAGATTAAATTCCAAATCATTTATTATTCGCCTAACAAAATATCGATTATGAATTAATAACCCTAGTACAGTTGCGAAGAAAAGTTAAGCATTAAAAATATAATTTTTATTTAAAAAGCTATTTCAAACAAATTAATGCAACGGTTTTATTTAAATATGACCAGTAAGTAGTCTTGAAGGGCGTATAAAAAAGAAAGATTATCAAATTATTTACGAATTGACCCCATTCATTTACACAATAAAATGTGGTCAAATAAAACAGTAATTGCGGATATTTGTGAGTTTTGTGTTCATTTAAAGTAATGCATCTGCTTAATTAGTGATTACTACAAAAAGCAAATGAGGCGCATAGACGACCCATATAAACAAACAACCAGTTTATGAAACTTATGCTTGTTAATAAATGACCTTACATCATAATTTCCAATTAGTAAGTAGTATAGTAAGTAAAGTAGTAGTAATTATAAGTAGTAAAGTTATTAGTAGTAGTATTATGGTAGTCTGTACCATGCGGTCCATGCCACCCATGACCGAACATAGTGGAAGAACGTCACATGTGGTCAAGATCCTCACTAGTGAGGGAACGATATAGAAGAAGTATCCGCACACGATTTTCTATCTTAAGCCCTTCTCTTAAGTTTTGAGTTAACAGGGAAATTCAAAGCCTACCTTTCCTACTGAGGGGTCCATAGGAAAGGTAGGCTTTGAATTTCCCTAACCTTTAATCAGATAGGCCGTCGGCCGTATACCAAAGTCAAATCAAACTGTAGCATGGATATAGTATAATATTGTGTCAGCCCTGTAGATTGATGTCAGGACCTAATAAAGAATTGCACTCCGAAAATTAGAATAGTCAGGGCAAAAACTCACAATGTGAATCTTAGGTAAATTGCAACGCTCAGAGTCGAGATTGGTTGTATAGTATTTAAAATGAGTGTCTAGAAGCGCATATAAATGAAAATAGTTGAATAAACATTCACTATTCAACTCTTGAATTTCACCTCACTATTGTTGTTGAACAATAATGTTTACGAAGATAAGCCAGAAACGCTAATCATAATGGCTTGACATACATATTATTATCCAACGTCTAGCAATAGTAGCTAGTTATCTATGTTCCCCCTTATTGTTCTATTGTACCATTATTCAACGTGCGCTAATTAGTGACGTAATTACAATTTGTTACACATCCCACGCCCTTTTAACTCCGTATCTACCTAACGTATATTCATAATAAGGTCTTCTGCGATGCGTTTAATTTTTATGTAGATTTTTTCTTTCTTCTTCGTTTTTTTTTTATTGCTTAGATGGGTGGCGACCTCACAGCCAACCTGGTGTTAAGTGGTTACCGGAGCCCATAGACATCTACAACGTAAATGCACCACCCACCTTGAAATATAAGTTCTATAGTCTCAGTTACAACGGCTGCCACACCCTTCAATCCGAAACGCATTACTGCTTCACGGCAGAAATAGGCAGGGTGGTGGTATGAACCCGTGCGAACTCACAAGAGGTCCTACCACCAGTAATTACGCAAATTATAATTTTATCTTCTTCTATATATATAAAAATGAATTGCTGTTCGTTAGTCTCGCTAAAACTCGAGAACGGCTGGACCGATTTGGCTAATTTTGGTCTTGAATGATTTATGGAAGTCCAGAGAAGGTTTAAAAGGTAGATAAATATGAAGATGCTCCAAATTAAATAAAAATAACAATTTTGATTTTCCTTTGATGTGTCCCCGTCGGACGGATTCCTTTTGTTTGTTTTAAGTTTATTTTATACAAAAGTTTAGGTCTTTTATTTATCGATTGAGGCACTACGAAGGGGTCAGCTAGTATATATACATATATAAAAATGAATTGCTGTTCGTTAGTCTCGCTAAAACTCGAGAACGGCTGGACCGATTTGGCTAATTTTGGTCTTGAATTATTTGTGGAAATCCAGAGAAGGTTTAAAAGGTTGATAAATATGAAAATGTTCGGAATTAAATAAAAATAACAATTTTGTTTTCCCTTTGATGTGTCTCCCGTCGGACGGTTTCCTTTGTTTGTTTTAAGTTTATTTTATACAAAAGCTTAGGTCTTTTATTTATCGATTGAGGCACTACGAAGTCTGCCGGGTCAGCTAGTTTTATATAAATTTAGCAATGTTAAGCTACTTTTCCTTTTCAGTTGATGGTGAATTAGTTGTGAGTCGTGGTTGCACCTGGAAACGCCAGGATGACTTCGAAGTCGGTTGCCCTACTTCCACAAACGAAGCAAACGAAGTGAATCTCTTCTGTCAGACCTGTGACTACGACGGATGCAACGGAGCCGCCACCATCGGCAGGACGATCGCTCTATTGCTCGCACCTCTCAGCCTCCTCCTGTTGAAGTAAATCCAACTCCTTATCACCACCGTACATTTTAAATTTCGTTTCAAATAAAACATTAAAAATAAAAATTGTTCATATCACTATTCTAACATTGTTAACGTAATCAGCTGTTTGAAAAAACTCATCATACCTGAACCTTATTGAAGCAAATCATTTACAAAACGACCAGTCTCCTAAAAGTCAACTAACTTTAGAATTGTTTCGCTACATTAATACTTTACGGTTTGGTTTTGAAGATATGTATCTGGAATAGTACAAAGTATTTTATAATATTGTATTTAGCTATAACGTGGGACAAAAACCCATCTAGATGTGCCCACCGCAATTAATAATGCATAATAATTGACAACAGCAATAGCCTACGAAATACAAATTTGTAGATACTAAAGATGTACATTTCATTAATAGATAATCATTCTTTTAACGGTAACTTTCATTTCAAATAATTTACTGTTAACGTAAATGTAAGTAGGCATAGATAATAAGCAAAAAAATAACCTTTATTAAATTTCCTCTTTTCACTTCTTTATAACTAAATAAATGCACATACTTTTTTCTTCATCTATTTTAATTGTTAACGATTTTAGAGCTTTTGGTATTTCTCTTTATTTTAATTTTATATTCATAGAAATCCTTCAGTAACTTAAACTTAGTTTTTTTTTTGTAGTAAGTACCTAGTTACTTTTAACAACAGCACTTTCTTAGTGTAGTTATCGACTAAGCTTCTCAGAGAAAACCGGATAAGCACTCCGCATTAAATCACACAAAGATAGGATTTTCTCCTGTATGTGCATTACAGTATCGGAAACGCGCACAAGCAGCAAAAACTTTAACAAAAATCCTGAATTTGACCGGGACAAAGTCACTAACCATTGAATTTGACCGGGACAAAGTCACTAACCATTCGAGCAACGAAGCCACCAAAACTTAGAATGTTGTCATTAAATTTATTAAATACTTAGGTACATGATATTCTGTGAAAAAATACGTTCACCCACCTCATTTATGAAAATGTTAATTAAATGCATCTAATCTCGAATAAAGATATTTACGAAATAATGTGGTGTTTATTCTATGAAATGTATAATATCCATTCCTGCTTAATGAAATTGTCTTCGTTTTTCGATATATTTTTTTTTATTGCTTTTGTAGGCAGACGAGCATACGGCCCACCTGATGGTGAGTGGTTACCGTCGCCCATGGACTTCAGCAATGCCAAGGGCAGAACCAAGCCGCTGCCTACCGCTTAATACTCTCCACAAGCCTCGTTTGAAGAAGGACATGTCATAGCGCTCGGGAAACACCGTGGAGGGGAGCTCATTCCATAGCCGGATGGTACGTGGCAAAAAAGATCTCTGGAAACGCACTGTGGATGACCGCAGTGGCTCCAGGTAGTATGGATGAACTCTACTCCGGTGGCGGGCGGTGCGATGGTAAAAACGAGACGTTGGTATCATCTCGAACAATTCCTCAGAGCACTCCCCATGGAACATGCGGTACAAAATACAGAGGGAACCGAAGGCCATCCGCAAACCCAGAGGCTCCAAACGCAGCTGTAGTTTTAATTATATACGTTATAGAAATTAGCGCAACAAAACAGTTAAGCACCATTTCTTTGCCCTGTTTTTGAAATAGTAGCCTAAAGGATATGACGCTCGATGTAGGTACTAGTATCGATCGATGCTAGTTTGCTGGTTTTCAAATCCCGCAGGCAAGTATCACTTTTAATAGTGAAATATGTTTTTATTTTTTAGATGGAGCTCACGACCCACCTGCAGTTAAGTGGCAACCGGAGCTCATAGACATCTACAACGTAAATGCCGTCACCTACCTTGAGATACGAATTCTAAGATCTCAGTTTTTACAGTACAACGGCTGTCCTAGCCTTTGAACCGAAACGCATTTCTGCTTCACGGCAGAAATAGGCAGAGCAGTGGTACATACCCGTGCGAATTCACAAAGCGTCCTACCACCAGTAATTACGCAGTATTTTACGGGTTTGATTTTTATTACACGATGTCATTCCTTCACCGTGGAAATCAGCATTTGTTAGGTACGTATATCATTTAAAAAATTGATATCTGATTCGAACACCGGCACAATCACCTGGCATCTTATCCTTTAGGCCACGACGAGTTCATCTATATGTAGATAAAACAAGTCTAAGAATTACTTTCAACTTTGAATATCCAATTTTAAGTCGTACCTACGCAAATAAAACACAACGGTAAATTCTAAGTACTTTATTTCATTAAAAAGAGTCATATAAGATTTGATTTAATCATAAAATATATAAAAATTAATTACATGGACGGATTTCATTCAGTCTTTAATATTAAATCAATACGGTTATCAATGTTTAACAATATTTATGAATTCTATTTCGAAGATACAACTATCTTTAGTTTTGATTCAGAGCTCCAGAGTTGGCAGTGTCATCTTTCCGTTACTATATGAAAGCTCTTACAACGGCTTAAACTCATCACTTTTTCGCATCAAAAAACAACAAAAATGTAGCCTGTGCTTTTTACATTCATTCATTATGTACAAAGAACAAACGTCTTAAAACCCAGCTCGGGTTCAGAAATGGTAAATAACTATATGCTGCTCAAGTCTTGTAAATCTCTTGTCTTCGTCATAAAAAGACGAATTTCTCAAACAAAAATCAGGAAAACGCATTTTTTTTTACTTGATTTTCCAATTGTTATTGTGTATTAAGATATAAGCAATATCTAATTGTTTTCGTAACTACAACTAGTATTTTAATCTCTCGTTTATTATTTTAGTTATTACTAGTGACTATTAGATTTCGAATGAAATAATTTCGTTCGCACTTGATTAATATCCTATCGTGCCTAACCCTCGTTTTTTCACACAGAAAGAACAACTAGTAGGTACCTTGAAGTCTGGTCGTTTTTTTGACTTACGACTTCCAACTTTATGACGAGAGGACCTCAAATATTTGATCCAATGCAAATGATGCACCAATCATTTGCTGTATTCAAATTAGCGTATTTTGTTTTTCATACCTACTCTATACGAACCACACGTGTAATTAACTTGTTTTCTTCAGTATTACGATTTTATCAAATCTAAAAATATGTTTCACAAACAAATTTCAAACAAAATTGACTTAGTTTTCTACTGTAATTTAATAAAGTTTATTTTATTCTAATAAAATTAAAATAAGAAACGCGAGATTAAAACGACTCGTGAAAACAAAAATCCAGGACATCAGTTTAAATTTCTGAAATTGTATTACGAGGGAATTGTTTATCATTCAGTAACATGCGTACAAAATACAAGTAAATTATTTTATCATCTATTTCGACCTATTATTTAGTTTTAAGCAATAGTTCTGCTTCTTATCAGTTTAGGTTATTATTGTTTAGGGTTGTATAAGTTCATGGCCTGTCGTATCGGATAGGTGGTCACTAGAGCTTATAAATATCACAACATAAATGCTGCTAGTCACTTGATATGAGTATGAAGCCTCAATAATAATGGCTGCCCCTCCTTTTTAACTGGAACATAGAACTGCTTAACAGCGAAAATAATTAATTTAGGGACGTAACAATACTAGTTTACAATTAATATAGCCTACCAATAAGTATTTGCTATTAGTATGAAAAAATCTGCATTCTCCAATCAAATTAAATTTTAGTGCACAAAGTAAAATTAATATAAAATAGACATAGAACTGCTTAACAGCGAAAATAAGTAATTTAGGGACGTAACAATACTGGTTTACAATTAATATATCCTACCAATAAGTATTTGCTATTAGTATGAAAAAATCTGCATTCTCCGATCAAATTAAATTTTAGTGCACAAAGTAAAATTAATATAAAATAGACAGCATTGACTTAGGTGATAGGTAGTAAGCATATTATATTAATCTCTTTTAGCCTCACACCCTTCTGAAACTACCCTTAAACTGTTTTAGTGTAGAATTAGATGAAATAAAATGTGTGCCTGTCATTATTGCTTTACCTGAATTTTCTAAAGACCCTTTAAAACTGAAATGTACATTATTTCGAGGTAAGGAATTGATGTATGTATTTAATGAATTGTATCTTTATTTATTTTCCATAATTAATCTACTATTTTGAGAGCTAACTGATGTTCAATGAAAATTGTAGTTTATATACATCACTTTAACTTATTAACATTATTTTTAGTTTAATTTGTGCCAAGTATTATTTAACAAACACCTAGTGATTTGCATGCTTATTATTGTCAAAAAAATACATATTTACCCACTTTCCCTTAACCCTTTACCACTTTCAACAACCAATTTTTTTTTAGAGCCCTATCTTAAAAGAGCTTAACGCAACTAATACAACTAGAAATATAGGTAAAGGACTGATGACTGAAGAAGAATTACAACCATCTTTACTGTTACAAGTACAGTATTCTACAAATATATTGTATGTACCAGTCCTCATGAGACAAAACCTTTCATCTCCTTGAATGCCAACTTCACCCAAATAAGCACAGTCACGGAAGTACCTCCATTCACCATTAACTGTAATAAAAACACATTTTTACAATGCAATTTATTTATACTCATAATTAATGGTAAATTTTAAGATATTGTTAGAAAAATTTCATAGCAAAGGATGTTTTGGTGAATTTGTGATAATAGCTCAATATCTTTCGCGAGTAAGTAACGTATCATGGAGATAATCGATTTTCAAAAACTTTTTCCATATATTTTTGGGTGTTTGATATGATAAAGTTTAAAAGTATTCGTGTTGTTAGAAGTATTTAAGTGGTTTAAGCAGTAACTACGTCTTTGTTTTCCAAGGTCACATGCTTTAAAGTTATAGACATACTTGTAGCCAACATAATACAATTTATGAACATTAATGTTTTTTCTATTCAATGTGGTTTTCAATACTTTTCGTACTATCAAAGTAATATTTTCATTTACCTTTTTGTCTTATTTTGCGGCACATGCTTGGTTTCATTCCCGGCAAATGCGAAAGTCCCTTTTCTTGATTGCAATCAGTTATCGGTACTGTACTATTATCGAAAGGATCTGCGCATTTGGGATCGGTGCTGGATCTGCAGTTCCAACATTTTATACTTAGAGCTAAAATAAACGGTTGAAATAAATTAAAAGTTTTTAAAGTACCTATACCGATAAGGGCGTGACCAAGTTTTGTGAATGAAATAGTAATCTTACCGAGAGGTATTAAACTAAAAATAATAAAAAAACCAACAAAATTACTAAGTTTGTTAATTTCCATGATATAATTGGCTTGAAAATGTCGTAAACAATTTACAAAAATATTTGATGATGATTAGTTCCGTAAAATTATGTTTGAAATTCATCGAGAGAGTTTTTTTTGTTCAATCATCCCATAACAGGCAAAGGTATTTTAGTCCATACGTTACCAAAACTAAACAAAAACTGCTGTACATACGGAAAGTAAAATGTAACGAAAGACTTTGATAATGCATTAAAATTAGGGGAGATGTAATAACATTAAGTAAGCATTGGATGGAGTTAAATGAAATTACCTCTTAATAAAATGGTGTAAATTTATTTAGTTCTATAACCTATTTGGCAGAATCCCAGTAGTAAACTCCAGAGATTCTGATCTAACAGATCGAAATTTATATATTACACTTCGGAAACTATTTACATTGGCAGACTTAATGCCTAACGTATTCTCTACTAGTGAACCAAAAGTAGTGCAGAGTAAATAATGGTAGGTGCATTAAGTAATGGTAGGTGCATTAGGTAGTGGTATGTGCATTAAACATAAACAAATATATATATATATATATATATATTTCTTTTCATTTTTTCCCTACCTAAGCTGATAGCCTTGAGAGGCTATTTCAGCGTAACCTTAACTAGTAGGTGAGCTCGCGGGGCTCAAACCTGACGACGTTGCTAACACGAACCCTAGTAAAAGCCGTGCTTCGCAGAATCTACCACCGGATCGGAAACGCGACAGTGGGCTGTGTCTGAAGGTTAATTTACTCGTCGAGCCCTTCGTCGCAAGCGACGGGTTCGACGAGAACGGTGACCGGTGCTTGAGGTACCTAAAAGCACCGTTAGTGGATCGGGAGGATCCGAGACGACGTGTTTGGGGCGACGTCGACTGCTTTCCATTCTGTCCGCAGAATCGGGAATGTAGTTACCGACGGCCACGATGAGAGGGTTCTCGTGTCGTGCCGCTTTATCGAAGTGGCGCATCGACGCCGACTGCATATACTTACTGATGGGCTCTAAGTCCAGGTCGTCATGGAGGTCGACTTTCCTGACGACTCCGACGGCTATCCTGCAAAAACGGGATTGAATAACTTGAAATGATTTTAGGTGAGTACGGGCCGCGTGAGCGAACACTACACTTGCATAGGTCATGACGGGGCGTATGCAAGTTTCGTAGAGTGTCACCTTATTTCTAAGGGATATTTTACTGCAGTTTTTGGACGACCTTGACGGGGATCATCACTGAGCTTGACACGTCCACGTTGAAACTCAGCAAACCAGCGATAAATTGTGGTTTTGGATGGGGCTTCATCACCAAATGCAGAAATCATCCGGTCAACACACTGTTTTTGTGTTTAACCACTTCGAAAGTCATAATAAATCATCGCTCTTGAATTTTCTCAAGTCAATTCCATTTTCTCAACGACTAAACAAGTTTGACAAAACCTCGTGACAAGACCGAGAATATTTTTTTAAATAAATAAATGGTATTCGATTTTTAAAACCAAGGAGTTTTCAATTAAAAAGATTTTAATATGACAGGAACAGTGTAAATATTCCATTCCCGATACTTTTAGTGCAGCCCTCGTATAAGGAATATATTAACAAACATTTCAATTCATGACGATACGGTTAACTTCTCCAATAACATTCCCTGAACTTGAACACGCAGCAGTCAGTAATGGATAATACCGAGAGGGAGTGTAATTGAGTGCATTCCATAGCAGAACAGACTGCACAACAAAAGAATTACAAACATAACTAGAACTATGTGTGGGACAACGAATTAATAGGCTATAGGGAACCTAGGGCCCGCTCATAGCTGGAGCTGGCTCATATTGAAAATAGGAAGTTATATAGGAATCGAAATCACGTACAAAATCGACGAAATCATGTACCTACGAAAAGCAATAAGGAACGGATGGGGGAGAGATTTTTTTTGAAATAATGAAATAAAGTAAGGTGATATGAAATTACCTCTTTTTTAACTTAAGGACAACGAGGTCTAGTGAAAAACTAAGCAAGCTGCTGCCATGGCCTAAATATACGTTGGTCGCTGCTAGTGTTAGAAATAATAGCATCCAACAGCACTGTGATTAAATCAGGCAAATCCGTAAGTAGTTCTAGGTGTTGCACTCATTCCCGCTCGACCACAAAGTCTTACAAAAAATGTAAATAAATATATTATGGCTCAAAGTCCCTTATACCAGGACTTAAAATGAAATAAAAAATAATTACGTAAATTAAATTATTTTTCTATCACGAATTTGAAAAAGACAAATGAAGAATATTAAAGAATTGGCTTTTTTGCCTTAAAATGTAAAATTATATATCAAAATATAAAACTTAAGAATTGGCTGTATGGCTAACTTTCATTGCCTTTCTCTTCGAGAAAAACCCTACTATTACTAAATTACTATTCTTGTCATAGATTATACACTTAATATATTTGAGATAGATGCGCAACTCTCATTTTTATTTTTGCTTTAGTTAGAGCCCAGGACAGCAGACGTCGCTGCTGTCGATTATTAATCTCCCTACCCCCCACCAGGTGGCTTTTTTAGTAATTTTAATATTTTTTATAATTAACTCTCTTTATGAAAAAATCTTATCGTTTAGAATCGCTGAAATTCCCGGTAGTACTTATGAAATATTAAAGAACGTTTGATTGTGTTCAGCATTCTAATCGATAAGACCTTTTCATACAGAGAGAAAACAGTTTTTTTAAATAAAAAGCTGTAATTCTCTGTAAGCTATTTAATTTCCCTATATTACAAACAATTTACTGTTAAAAGATAGTATGAACGTACAATTGTATAAAATTTCGAATAACAATAACTCCTCTAGATTAATCCTACTAGAGTACTTAATAACATTAAATCGAAAGTTATCTAAAAGTTAATTAAGTCTAGATAATCAAATCATTCAATGTCACTTAAGTCATTTGTGCGAAATATAAACATGTCAGCTTTCCATTACAAACATAGTAGACAATTTGAATTAAATTTAATATATTTGTTTCTTAACTATAGCAGTTCTTGCTTAAAGTTGATCGTGACAGATCATGACCTTGTATGAAAATATTACATCTATAAACACTACCTATGCTTCGTCATACAATAATTGTCATTTATACTAGCATTGTAGAGATAATACACACACTAAAGTGAATACTAAATTATTCTTAGCATTCTTATAAACATTTAGAAATTTAAGAAACGATTAACCCACAATCATGTTCATAACATGTGACATTTTGTTCTGCACAAACGTTTTATTACATGATTTGAAAAACAAAAAATGTTTAAAAAATGTAATGATGATTTAAAGTACTCTTAAATATTGATAGTTTGTACTTAATGACGCTTATAGTAATCTTAGACATGATTACATTAGTTATACTTTTATTCCCTATCTAAATTATTTCTATTCTGACGTTTCTGATGCTTTAGCTTTGGTAATACTAGATGAAACAAACAGCAGATTGAAAGAAAATCATCTTAAAGTTAATTACATTCATTACAAACCATTAGTTTACATTTTGTTAAAAAAGAAACTGGTGTACGTTACATGCAAATGAATTATAAACATAAAATGTAAATTTATCTTTTAATCCAAATTAAATGTACACTAATATTACATCTAAATAATAGAAAGGGTTTCGAAAATTTTTATTGCACTCAACAGCAGACGAGCACGCAACCCGGCCCGTGATAAGTGGTCACCAGTGCTTATAAACTTCAGCAGTGCCATAGGGGTTGCTGTATATCACTTAAGTTTTAATAAATTATTAATATACTCAGTCACAAGCATATTGATTTCACATAATGAAAATGTAAGAAACATAATCATGTTTGGGCATTTTCATTTATATCTGCTCATACAGAAAACACAACTTAGCAAATATATTCCACAGTAAATCTAAATAATTGCAAATAATGCTTTTAAAGACCGTTGACTTTTGATCATTAATTAAAATCATCTTCTCGTAGAATTTACAAAAGGTTATTTACAAAAATTTATATCAGTATTTTCATATATCACTAACTTACTAATTACAACTATTCAAACGTAATACTATAACTATAAGAACTAAACAACCTATTTTAAAACAAAATTGGCATCAATTTAGTTCTTATGAACTATTTCAATTATTAATTTATCAATTATAAACATATTTAAAAAAAATTAAGATCCCTTGAGAGTTCACGTTCCTTGCTGAATCAGTTTCTCTTCTGAAACGGAGAAACAAAGTATCTTAAGTATGTAACAAATATTGAAAAAATACGACCATGAAAAATTTAGTGTTAATGTAATCTTACTTACAAATTAATATATTACATAACACGTTCTGGTTCAAATATAGTGCATCAATATTTTCATGTTTCAGACATTTTAGTGCTCCTTATAATTTTTCCATAAAATTTTGTCATTATCAAACCTTTGTCTACAAAAATAAAAACATTATTTTATATTGGGTAGAAGGATGAACGTGGTCACAGGCCACTTGGTGTAACTTAGTTATCAAACACCAGGAAACAAAACGTGAATGCCATCATCTAACTTTGGATGTGAGATCAATTGTGCTGTATTTTATTTAAACAGGAAAGCATGACTGATTGATCATTCCAAAAAACTAGTTCGGGCCCACTTGACAATAAGCATATAATACGCTGAGTTGCAAAACATAAATACTTCCACCCACTCGAGACAATTTTATTATCTGAGGTGTGTGTGTGATAGTACGAGAATTAATACCGACTGTTTTGATCAAAACTTAACATATATGATAGCTAGGCAGCAGAAATAGGAAGGACCATTAGTTGGTGCTAATTCATTTAATTATATTATGAATAATAATTATGTTAGCAAATAATATACCGGGAAAATAGTGTCAACTCACCGTTATCAAGGCATCCGAAATAGCATTTCATTTTCGATCTTCGAGGCATGCTGATTTTTAATAATAAACATTCTGTAAGAAATGAAAATAGTTACACAGGCTTACGAAACGCTAACGAAGAAAAAAGTATTGGAGCCAAGTTATGTCTAAAGAGAATTCAAAACAGAGTTTCTCAATGTCTAATCGTCTAATATTCTCATAAAGCTAAAAGTTGCTCTAAATTAATACTACAACGTAAAATAACTCACACCAAGACCAAAAAAAAACGATTTAAAAAATTAAATCGTTACGACCATAGATTATACACTTAATATATTTGAGATAGATGCGCAACTCTCATTTTTATTTTTGCTTTAGTTAGAGCCCAGGACAGCAGGCGTCGCTGCTGTCGATTATTAATCTCCCTACCCCCCACCAGGTGGCTTTTTTAGTAATTTTAATATTTTTTATAATTAACTCTCTTTATGAAAAAATCTTATCGTTTAGAATCGCTGAAATTCCCGGTAGTACTTATGAAATATTAAAGAACGTTTGATTGTGTTCAGCATTCTAATCGATAAGACCTTTTCATACAGAGAGAAAACAGTTTTTTTAAATAAAAAGCTGTAATTCTCTGTAAGCTATTTAATTTCCCTATATTACAAACAATTTACTGTTAAAAGATAGTATGAACGTACAATTGTATAAAATTTCGAATAACAATAACTCCTCTAGATTAATCCTACTAGAGTACTTAATAACATTAAATCGAAAGTTATCTAAAAGTTAATTAAGTCTAGATAATCAAATCATTCAATGTCACTTAAGTCATTTGTGCGAAATATAAACATGTCAGCTTTCCATTACAAACATAGTAGACAATTTGAATTAAATTTAATAAATTTGTTTCTTAACTATAGCAGTTCTTGCTTAAAGTTGATCGTGACAGATCATGACCTTGTATGAAAATATTACATCTATAAACACTACCTATGCTTCGTCATACAATAATTGTCATTTATACTAGCATTGTAGAGATAATACACACACTAAAGTGAATACTAAATTATTCTTAGCATTCTTATAAACATTTAGAAATTTAAGAAACGATTAACCCACAATCATGTTCATAACATGTGACATTTTGTTCTGCACAAACGTTTTATTACATGATTTGAAAAACAAAAAATGTTTAAAAAATGTAATGATGATTTAAAGTACTCTTAAATATTGATAGTTTGTACTTAATGACGCTTATAGTAATCTTAGACATGATTACATTAGTTATACTTTTATTCCCTATCTAAATTATTTCTATTCTGACGTTTCTGATGCTTTAGCTTTGGTAATACTAGATGAAACAAACAGCAGATTGAAAGAAAATCATCTTAAAGTTAATTACATTCATTACAAACCAATAGTTTACATTTTGTTAAAAAAGAAACTGGTGTTCGTTACATGCAAATGAATTATAAACATACACATGCAAACATAAAACGTAAATTTATCTTTTAATCCAAATTAAATGTACACTAATATTACATCTAAATAATAGAAAGGGTTTCGAAAATTTTTATTGCACTCAACAGCAGACGAGCACGCAACCCGGCCTGTGATAAGTGGTCACCAGTGCTTATAAACTTCAGCAGTGCCATAGGGGTTGCTGTCTATCACTTAAGTTTTAATAAATTATTAATATACTCAGTCACAAGCATATTGATTTCACATAATGAAAATGTAAGAAACATAATCATGTTTGGGCATTTTCATTTATATCTGCTCATACAGAAAACACAACTTAGCAAATATATTCCACAGTAAATCTAAATAATTGCAAATAATGCTTTTAAAGACCGTTGACTTTTGATCATTAATTAAAATCATCTTCTCGTAGAATTTACAAAAGGTTATTTACAAAAATTTATATCAGTATTTTCATATATTACTAACTTACTAATTACAACTATTCAAACGTAATACTATAACTATAAGAACTAAACAACCTATTTTAAAACAAAATTGGCATCAATTTAGTTCTTATGAACTATTTCAATTATTAATTTATCAATTATAAACATATTTAAAAAAAATTAAGATCCCTTGAGAGTTCACGTTCCTTGCTGAATCAGTTTCTCTTCTGAAACGGAGAAACAAAGTATCTTAAGTATGTAACAAATATTGAAAAAATACGACCATGAAAAATTTAGTGTTAATGTAATCTTACTTACAAATTAATATATTACATAACACGTTCTGGTTCAAATATAGTGCATCAATATTTTCATGTTTCAGACATTTTAGTGCTCCTTATAATTTTTCCATAAAATTTTGTCATTATCAAACCTTTGTCTACAAAAATAAAAACATTATTTTATATTGGGTAGAAGGATGAACGTGGTCACAGGCCACTTGGTGTAACTTAGTTATCAAACACCAGGAAACAAAACGTGAATGCCATCATCTAACTTTGGATGTGAGATCAATTGTGCTGTATTTTATTTAAACAGGAAAGCATGACTGATTGATCATTCCAAAAAACTAGTTCGGGCCCACTTGACAATAAGCATATAATACGCTGAGTTGCAAAACATAAATACTTCCACCCACTCGAGACAATTTTATTATCTGAGGTGTGTGTGTGATAGTACGAGACTTAATACCGACTGTTTTGATCAAAACTTAACATATATGATAGCTAGGCAGCAGAAATAGGAAGGACCATTAGTTGGTGCTAATTCATTTAATTATATTATGAATAATAATTATGTTAGCAAATAATATACCGGGAAAATAGTGTAAACTCACCGTTATCAAGGCATCCGAAATAGCATTTCATTTTCGATCTTCGAGGCATGCTGATTTTTAATAATAAACATTCTGTAAGAAATGAAAATAGTTACACAGGCTTACGAAACGCTAACGAAGAAAAAAGTATTGGAGCCAAGTTATGTCTAAAGAGAATTCAAAACAGAATTTCTCAATGTCTAATCGTCTAATATTCTCATAAAGCTAAAAGTTGCTCTAAATTAATACTACAACGTAAAATAACTCACACCAAGACCAAAAAAAAACGATTTAAAAAATTAAATCGTTACGACATTTTGAAAACTTTTTTTTTTTTTTGAGATTGTTTTACGGCCCTGGAATTTTGAAAACTTCAAAGCAGTGTTTCCACTTACGTTTTTTTTAACACATTTTACCCTAGTTTCTTTTGAATTTACCCTAAAATTTCCTAGACAACTTTCATAAATCCTTTATATGAGTCGACTATTATCAAAGCCGGCAATCTGACTTTTGGACAATGATTGGTAAATCAGAAAAACGAATTATTGACTTTATATTCCATTGGCAGTCACAAAACTCTTCGGAACGACATCTTAGATAAATAACAGGTTAACTATTAACCTTTATTTAATGCAGGTTTTGAACCGTATTCTTTGAAGGAGACGATTATATTCAAATAAATCTGTATTGACATATCAATAAATTTTTTTTGTCCAAATGCACAGATTGCCACCTTTGATAATAGACGACTCATATAGAAAGCGTAAATAAAATACAGAAAATAAACCACAGCATATTATTTAATGTAGGTATATATAATATAAACGCCCCCAGAAGATCATAGATCTATAGGATTAGAATTTTCAAGGAAGTCGACGCATTGCTTTTATATTCTTTTGCTGCACAACCTAACACTGTTCGGTTCTAAAATTGAGCAATTGTTTGCTGGCAAAGTTGGGAACTTTCTATGAAGCAAGCCGTTCAGGGTTTCATTAGAAAGCCTGTTTCTTTTGTCAGTTTTTAAATTTGAGAACACTGAATAATCTTTCCACCTCAGTCTTTGAAGAAGGAACTGCTAGCAAAAGTGAAATGACAATTACAAGGTTTTCGTAAATGAAATTACCATGATAATCTTTCATGGTACATGAAGTACCTGTATATTACAATACAAGTAAGTTCTGGTGACATCAACGAAAATAGGTAAATAAAAATTTGGCGGATTATACTTATTGGGATTCTGGGGAATCCCTAAGAAAAAGCAGTGGCTTAATCTATGATTTACTTTACTAGAGGGTTACTGTTGAATCAAACCTTTATAGTTTTTATACACAACTCTGTTTTATTCTTTTACTTGTCAACTCGACTTAATGTCATTCTCTCTCCATAAAATAAAATGTTCATTGTTTTACTTTAATTATCGTTTATTTTAAAATTCACAACAGTTACTAGTATAGGCTTTGCTTTTTACCCCGAAATATCCTAAATCCTGGTATTTTTTAAATTGTCTTTATCATCCAAAATATCAGCTATTTTTCCCTAAAAAAGGGAGAATTCCCTAAAAGTGGAAGCACTGCTTCAAAGTACGCTATAGTCGGATTTTTAATTAGACGAAGCCAGCTGACAGTAGCTAATGTCACTTTGTGAAATAATGTTGCTATATTTAAAGTAATAGTGATGCGTTCAGTTCTCGTTCAATCACATAAATGAACAATGAGTGTGAAGAGTTAATCATTAATTTCAAACTATAAAAGAATATTATTTATATTTTACAATAAAATTGTATTAAAGTGATCCAATATAATAATATGTTACTAGTAGTATGTAACTACAATCAGTTTTTTTTATTTTCATTACCTATGTACCTATAATTGTTATATTTTATACATCTATAGTTTCAACTATATGATGCATTGGAAATAGGACAGTCTTACAAACTTCCTCGCAATGTTTTTCTTAATGTTTAAAACACTCGGTATTTAGTACAGGTAGATACCATAGGAACATAATGTTTCGTCGAAAACTCGTTGGTATGTACAAAACACGGCTAAAATTCGAACCCCGTGCCCGATATCGGCAGTTCGGCACACTAACTATTCACTAGACAATCGAGGCAATTTCATTAATTCAGGAGTTTTTTCAATCGTTCACTTTGTTACAACACTATTTTTATTTCATCAAAAACTGACAACACAGTAAACGTCAGTTTACTTCGTCTAATAAAAAATCCGACTATACATTTTTTATTGAGTCAGAACTCATATCTGCCATCTAGTGAGTTTATTAGATCATTAATGCCTAAAAGTTACAAAAATGACGTCGCCACAGGAGTAAGATGACGCTAGTTGTATGTTATTTTCCTTTGTATGGGAGTTGAGGTGACTGAAGTTAGCCCCTCAAAAAAATTTTTCTTTCCTGTTTTCTACTTATTTTCTATTAATTCGTTTGTTCATAATTTGTTCTTGATTGTTCACTGTTAATAATTGTTTGTTCTGCATTTATTTATTTTAAAAAAATTATAAAAAATATATGTACAAGTTAGCCCCTCTAATGCAATTTTTAATATTTTTTCGTCCTTAATGACTCGTAAATATTCATTTTCGATTGTTCTTAAATAAAACACGTTTGTTCTCTTTCGAAATTATTCGTTTTTTGTTTAATTTACTATTTTTATTAGTTGAATAAATGTATGCAAAATATGTGTACTGCGCATGCGTCAATTATAATGCCTAAACTTTCTACACGGTTTTAATCGTGAAAAAAAAACAAATATAAATCCTGAAGGAGCAATTAATTGGTATACAGTTTAATTAAAAAAATTAAAAAATAAATAAATGAAGTAATGTGCATTGGCGTTAAGTTAGACCAAATACATTTTTTCCATCCTCTTACCTATCGTATTAAAATGTTATTTTCCTAATGTTAGGAATATAATTTCGACTGTGTAAAAAAGTTATTATAATGTATACCTATATTATCTCTTGAAAGATAAATAATGAACATATTTACTTATTTGTTTATATTACCTATGTGAACTCCCTATCTTTTTTATACCTTCATAACAATAAGTAGGAGGATGGAAAAAATATATTTGGTCTAACTTAACGCCAATGCACATTACTTCATTTATTTATTTTTAATTTTTTTTAATTAAACTGTATACCAACTAATTGCTCCTTCAGGATTTATATTTGTTTTTTTTTCACGATTAAAACCGTGTAGAAAGTTTAGGCATTATAGTTAACGCATGCGCAGTACACATATTTTGCATACATTTATTCAACTAATAAAAATAGTAAATTAAACAAAAAACGAGTAATTTCGAAAGAGAACAAACATGTTTTATATAAGAACAATCGAAAATGAATATTTACGAGTCATTAAGGATCAAAAAGTATTAAAAATTGCATTAGAGGGGCTAACTTGTAGGTATATTTTTAAATATTTTTTTTAAATAAATAAATGCAGAACAAACAATTATTAACAGTGAACAATCATGAACAAATGATGAACAAACGAATTAATAGAAAATAAGTATAAAATAGGAAAAAAAAATTATTTTGAGGGGCTAACTTCATTCACCTTGGGAGTTGCACCCCCCTGATTCTTGTGTTTGTTTGCTTGTTTGAAAAAGAAACGGCGGATGGGTGTGTAGTTGTGTGTACCTACTTACTGTATACAGATAACTAAATAACTAATATTACTGTGTATTCTGAACGTTGAAACATTAATTGTATGTCACACCCAAAATATTCGATTTAATTCCAAGTTGGGTTCATATCTTTTATGAAAAATTACAAACCGTCACAATGTATGTAAAACTAATGTTTGTTTCCCTTTTATGTACCTTTCAAACAGGTAAGATCGTAAATCAAATCTGGTATTTAAACGCATAAATATATATACATCAATATGTACATTTCTAAAGATTGTTACATTAATTTTAGTTGTTTCGATAAAATGCTACCAATGCGCGTCTTCTCAAGATCACAAGGGGGAAGATACATGCGGAGCATACAGGAAATTCGATAGAGAAAGTCACATAGCTGTAGACTGTGGTAGCGATGAATCTCACATGCCAGGAGCATTTTGTATGAAGTTAACTCAACAAGGACCCAAAGGGTTCATTTGTAAGTACATGCTATATCCTTTCAAATTAATACTAAATTAATATTTACACAAAACAGGCCCTGTCTGCTCAAACAAGTAAATCAAATAAATTGTAACTACCTAATTGTATAAATTGTATCTGGTTTGTTATAAAAATATAATTTATTTTTGAAAGAATCCATTAAAATCATTGTCAGTATATTATTTTCTATATTTTATGTCTTGAAATCATGCATTTATATCTGACTCTTAATAAAGTGTTTCATAAGTCCAATCACATGCATGTCATTCTTTCACCGAAGCTTAATAAAATTAACGATGTCAGTAAGCAATAGTGACCACTACTATAGCATATGCCAACATTTGAAGCCAAAAAAAATAAACCAAAGAGAAATGTTGATCATTTGGTATTTTCATTTTTATATTATAAGTGAATGTTTATTAAGATTAATAAAATAAATAATGCTTTCAGGGGATGGCAGATGGCGTCAAGTTATAAGACGATGCGCATCTGTAGCTGAGACTGGAGTGACCGGTGTCTGTAACTGGGGTGTCTATGACAATGGTGTGTACTGGGAAGAATGTTACTGTACCTCAGATGAATGCAATGGTTCTACGAGTGTATCTCTCTCAATTGCATTATTCGTGGGCTCATTGAGCATATTCTTTGGCTTGTATAAGGTCTAGAATATATTTTTTTATCTACGTTTTCAATTAAAGGAGGCAGTATGTACTATGGTAGATTTTGCGTTCGAAAGTTTAACAGTACTCTTTTATTATTAATACTGAATCCCCGCTCTATATAATATCATGTAAAAAAGGCATACTTATATCGAGTCATACTCTTATTGTTTTTAAATAAATTCCAAAAATTTAGAACAACAAAATGAACATTTCTAGGTAAACTATTAACAAAACAAATGCAATTACAGTATAAAATTCCATAAATGTCAAGATCTCTCTATTAAATCTGTGGAGCTATTATTTAGTATAAAATTACATAAATAGACTCAATAATTGAGGAACTAATATTTTTAACTTGCTCAGTTATACAAGTTAAGCATTTTTTTTAAATAACTTAGTTAAAGCCTATATTTTAAAAAAAAGAACCTCCTTTATTTTAAATTTACTTGAATCTATTTGTTTTTAAATACCTATTATTATTATATATTATTATCACATGATATATTTTGCATTTTTAAGATTTAAGTAACATATTGCCTAATAAAGTGTCTTACATAATTTCTCTAGTGTAGTATGAATCATATAAGTGAATCACAAAGAGACTATTGTCCAACTTATTATGATAAGTATGTTAGTTTTAATTATATCAGTTCTAACAAAATGTTATACGTCCATTATAAGACATAATTATTTCTTTATTTTTGTGGCATATATAATAAAACTCTTTAAAATATGAAATAGTATATCAGGGTATAAGAGAATCACAAATAACAGAAAAAAATTATTGGAGATTAAAACATTCATTATCTTTTGCACTGTAATATTCAATAATTAGAAATTAGCTAATGCTTGAGGTCGACGAACCTGTGTGATCTGAAGTGAAATCATTACTTAGATTACAGATTACAAAATCCAATGTTGCTAAAAGAAAATTGTTTATGTTCAAATTAGATTTTTTTTTCCATTTAAATTGAGATAGTTACCATTATGACAATAGTTCTTATGCTCTGTATGTTGAGTTTAATTATAATTATACTATTTGCATTGTAAGGGATATTGTCAGTACTTTCTTGTACGATAACCGTTTTTTAGCTATGTAAAGAACATAGATTTTTTTAAGCACAAAAAATGTAGGTTCTAAATTGTAACCAAGTCCGTCCAGTATAGTATAAGATAAAATTAATTGAGAAACACCTTATCAATTGTAATTAAGCATATGTTAGGGTCTTTTGTGAAAGGATATTTTTTTCTAATATGAGCGTGTGAATAAAGTTGTGTGTGATTATTAGGCATCACACATGTCGTCTTCTCGCATTAAAACTGTATAATCTTAAAAATCTTACTACTTTTACAGGAGAGTGTTTTAAAGGTTTAACATGTAATATTTTTCATATTAATTTTATTTGGAACATTTATTTTTTATTTTTTACCAGTTACATTATCTGTCTTAAAGTAACATAAAATAATGTATTAATTTTGTTAATAGTAGTCAAAACATAGGTAGACTAAAAAAAAACTCAAAACTAAACTACGCTCTTTTGACAGTATTTATTAGAAAAATACGTACTCATATTAACTCAATATCGCATATTTTTGGAAATTGTAAATTTTTAATGCGAAAAGGCGATATAATATATAATTACATAAATAATATGGAAAGTAGAGATAAAGAGCACACTCTTTGTCTATGAAAAAGTGTCTGCCGAAAAACAACCAAAGGTATTGGCACCATAGCAAGTGGTGTAATTTAGTGATAGATAGTGCCAAAACTGGTATTAATTTTTTCAACTTTGCACACTACTCCTTTTACAACTGCTACCTTCATGTCACACCACTTGCTTTGCTTACACTATGTTGAAGAATTTTTGAGTTGTAATTTTCTACTCACAACTCTATATTTTTTTCAATTTGTCCCCTCATTTAAGATGGTTCTCCTTACCTCTACCCTCCATTATTCATAACATAATAATCATCATAATTAAATTAGTATATTAATATTGTTGTGAAAGGTAATCTAGGGCGCACGTGATTGCAATTTCTTCCATCTTTCATGGATAAAACCGCAATGGCAGCTAAATACTTCGAGTGTTAACATTCTATATATATATGTATATCGACGCTTGAAAGGCAAACGTGACTAAGCGACAATGCGTGAACTTTACAGTAGACTAATTGAAAGTTGGAATACCTGAAAAAAAAACTATTTTAACGAATCTAGCTGTAGGATTGAAATGATTTTAATAGACCTAGAAATAAATTTTTTTTGCGCCTCGAATATGGTTATTGCCTATCATTTATGTACAAAGCAGTTATTGTCGCTTAGTCACGTTTGCCTTTCAAGCGTCGATACAGAACTTAGTATACGGAATACAATGATTATAAATTATCGACGATCGGAATGGCGGTCTTATGTGCGGAGTCAAGTAGGGTATTCCAGAACACGTGGTCGAGCCTCGCTGTGCTGTGTATCACGAGTCTGGCCAGGCGTGAAGTCCTAGCCTATGTTGAATGCTCCGGACTTTTTTTATTTATTTTGATTTGTTTTTGTTTTTTTTTTTATTGCTTAGATGGGTGGGCGAGCTCACAGCCCACCTGGTGTTAAGTGGTTACTGGAGCCCATAGACTTCTAAAACGTAAATGCGTCACCCACCTTGAGATATCAGTTCTAAGGTCTCAGTATAGTTACAACGGCTGCCCCACCCTTCAAACCGAAACGCATTACTGCTTCACGGCAGAAATAGGCAGGGTGGTGGTACCTACCCGTGCGGATTCCTAAGAAGTCCTACCACCAGTAATACAGTTGTGTAAACAGTTGAAGGTGGTCTAGAGTGCTTTCCACCACTAAATCGCTCACGACAATCACGTCTGATCGTATTCAAGAAACTAACTATACTTACTATCCTTGAGACCTTAGAACTTATATCTCAAGGTGGGTGGCGCATTTACGTCGTAGATGTCTATGGGCTCCAATAACCTCTTAACACCAGGTGGGCTGTGAGCTCGTCCACACATCTAAGCAATAAAAAAAAACTCATTAATATTTGTAACGCAATAAATTTTATTATATAGGAATCTCTTAAGCTGACTGCATTCTAAATTGACGAATTAATGAATGAATATTGTAATTTTGTAATCATCATCAATAACAACAAATAAACATTCTATTTTGTACACAAATTGAAGGTAGTTTTTTTAGCTAATTCTAATTTAGACCACAGAAATTTCAATTTTTTTTTTCTTTAAGAATTCCGTTCGTTCTGTAAGTTCGGGATTCAGTCGATCGAGCCCGTGTAAATTTTGGTCGAAATTCAGCGGCTGATTTAGTTGAGTAATTTCTGTCTCATAAAACAGCGAAACATAGACACAGCCGATTAATAAAAACATACTTCAAAAATGAGAAATTTAATTGTTTCAAAGAACTCACGATTAGAAATGAGACCTCATCCGATTTCAACTCCACAAAAACTTAAAGCACTGTCTTTGGGAAAAAAAAAACATTTCCCCAAACTGCTAGTCGTAGCATGATATGACGCCGGAGTACTCGTACCGAGTGATGCGATTGCTTATGTTAAAAAAGTAGAAGCAGGTGCCAATGTTTTATATCATTATGGATCCTCCCGATCTATTAACGGTGTTGTTAGGTACCACAAGCACCGGTCACTGTCCTCGTCGAACCCGTCGCTCGACCAGCGATTTAACCCATAGCCACAACCCACTGAGTTTCTCGCCGGATCTTCTCAGTGGGTCGCGTTTCCGATCCGGTGGTAGGTTCTGCGAAGCACTGCTCTTGTTAGGGCCAATGTTAGTAACACTCCAGTTTGCGCCCCGTGAGCTCACCTACATGTTAGGGCGAAGCTGAAATAGCCTCTCAAGGCTATCAGTATAGGTATTGAATATATAAATATATATAGAATAGAATTTATATTTATATGATATATATTCACGAATGGCATATGTCATCGTTCTTGTTGAACTTGTGGAAGAGTTCAACGTACAACCTAGCCCATAGATACAGTCCATTGAGTTTCTCGCCGGTACTTTTCAGTAAGTCGCAATTCCGTTTTGGTGGTAGATTCAGCGAAGCACTGCTCTTGCTAGGGCTAGTGTTAGCAAGGTATTTCAGGTTGAGGCTGGTCGTTGGAATAGCCCTTTAGGCTGCTAACGATTAGGTAGGAGAAAAAAGGAACTAGTTTTACACAGATAGAATATTAAATTTAATTTACATAGGTACTAGTCAAACACGGCCCGCCGTGCTAGTCGATCTTTTATTTTACTTTGATTCGATCTCCACCAAACTTCACAAGATTATCCGCTCCGGCCGGTTCGGGGTCCCTAAGGAACATATGTATGTACGTACAATCGGCTTTTAGATACATACATGTGTAGGTACATATGGAATCTTACAGGGGTTAACAAATTTTCTGCTCCCGATAAGTTAGGTAGTATATTCCGCGTGTTTCTACTAATACGTTATGTTTTTAAGAGTACAATAGTCGCTATACAATTGAGATCTAGTCCTCGCGTCTCAAGCTTGGCAGCAGTGATATCCACGGCCTCAGTCAATCACTATACCAAGCCTCTGCATTTTTACAATTTTTAGTTAATTATCTGTATAGTTCGAAACAAGTTCCTTTGCAAGACTGTTATTTTCGAAAACACTCACCCACTCACACTCACTCACTTATCACTGGTGGTAGGACCTCTTGTGAGTCCGCACGGGTAGGTACCACCGCCCTGCCTATTTCTGCCGTGAAGCAGTAATGCGTTTCGGTTTGAAGGGTGGGGTAGCCGTTGTAACTATACTGAGACCTAAGAACTTATATCTCAAGGTGGGTGGCGCATTTACGTTGTAGATATCTATGGGCTCCAGTAACCACTTAACACCAGGTGGGCTGTGAGCTCGTCCACCCATCTAAGCAATAAAAAAAAAAAAAAAAACACTCGACTGTTTTGACTCAAGTTGCGTAAATGTCGAATTTTGTGCTCACGTCGAGCTAAATATTTTAATAAAAATAAGTTGTCCGTTAAAAACCATACAAAGATACAGACTTGCAATTTAATTATGTCCATATGAGACATCTAAATTATCGGTAGTACCTACCAAGACCCTTAATGTGACTTCTGATTTTAGAATAAAATTATTAAGAGTTTAAGTAAAAATAGAAACACGCACCTACCTATGTAATGAATGAGCAGGCTACTCGTGTGTTATAATGTACATATAAGCTATAAATGTTTAGATCTGTCCCGCTAACGCTTCAATAAAGAAACGACCTTCTTCAATTAACACGTGAACATTTATTGATTTATAAGAACAAACGAACTGGTTATATTTTTCACGGAATTTCTGAAGCTGCTGAACATAGCTATTTTAAACAGAATTGCTTATTGTAGGTTCCTACTTAAGTAACCTACATCAAACTTTCATAAAATTATATTCAATGACCTACATATTGCAAACACGTGTATTGGCAGCAATTATATTTTCCTCTATTCTGAATAGCATAGCTTTGATTGGCCATTCATCCATTTCAAATAATACGATCATGTTCATAATTGTAAAACGTCGGTCTATAAATTAAGTTGTTTAATTGTCTCTATTAATAGTTTCAGGTTTAGAATTGGCTATCTCCGTGTTGCAGTCGCATCGATAATTATCGAAACCACCGAACGGTAATAGCTCTTCTAACTAACATAGTTGGTAAACGACGGGTGCCAGGGCCGCCATTAAAGGAGTCTAATATACTAAAAAGTACAACTAAAGATTAGAGATAAAAACATGTTAATTCTGTCTTCTAACTTTAAACATAGATTAATAAAATATAAATAAAATAAATACTCCTAAATACGATTGGCAATCGAAATAATTGTTTTAAAACATAAATAAAGAACAAAATTAGTTTAATTTTGCATTTCAATAAGTTAAAACCTACAACATGCTTTGGATGCTTGGAAAGGCCATCCCGCTCGGGTTTACTTACACCACCTCGTGCCTACCTGTACTATCGATTAAATTAAAAATAACACTATGGTTATCCCGAACATTAAGATCATAGTAGACGTGACTTTTTTTTTAATAACACATATATTTGCACATATTACTTTAAATACATTAAAACAAATAAACGATAGAGTGTTAGCACGTTTAATCGCGCACCCTTGCTAAATTAAATCGAATTAATTTTCGTGGTTTTAATCTTATCTTATTTTTATTTCATAATCTCCCAAACAAGTCACTGAAAAAATCAACTCATACAGTTGTGAAAGTTTTTACTTGAAGTTTTCAATTTAAGAAAATTAATAAGTCTAAAATCGTAACCCGCGATCTTATGTCATCAATCAAATTAATGGTTTCAAGGAAGCAATTTGATTCTGGTTGCGCTCCTGTCACTTTGGTTATACATTAATTATTCAATACGGACTCAGCCCTGCCGGAGGCTACATATTTCAATGAAATTCTCTTTCGGCCTTCGAGCGTGAATAGCGGAATATATGTTTAATTGGGCGTATAAATTTAACATGTACCTAAGTACATAAAGCAATGATATGTAAAAATTTTTTGGGTACTTCGTAGACAGCTGCAGGCAGCGGCTTGGCTCTGCTCCTGGTATTGCTGAAGTCCATGGGCGACGGTAACCACTCACCATCAGGGTGCCGTATGCTCGTCTGCCTACAAGAGCAATAAAAAAAAAGACCAGCGTAGGTACTGCCCACCTCATAGTCCGTGGTCACGGCCTCTCGGAATAACTTACTACAAAATAACTGACTTTGGAATGAAATTCCAACCACGGTGTTTCCTGAGGACTATATTTTTATTATGTGCTTCTTCAAACGAGGTTTAAGCAGTTGTCTGTGTTCTAAGCAGCGGCTTGACTGTCCCTGTGACATTGACGATGAGGTTCACTGTATACCTACTATTATACCTACAAGAGAAAAACATATTTGGGCACGTGACTAATATTATAACTTCTTTGTTATTTGAACTATTCCTGGCTCTCGTATTAGTAGCAATCGTCTAAATCCCCGACGCCAAGAATCCTCCCCTTCCTTCTACTTCGGCTCGTAACAGTTACGTTTTTCTATTTAAATGGTAGCAGAGCTATTTATTGTACCATTGCCATTGAAACTTTAATTTATGTAAACGCTTAACATTAGATGGACCGCTAACTCTCCTAATGATCGACGAAAAGGGTCATTTTAGCTGTTAAGTAGGGTCAATTTTAAAACCCTTTTTTTTTCATAACATTGATGTTAATTTTGGGGCGGCCTTTGTACTGTATTACTGTAGGTAAAATTGACAGCTAGAACTCATGTTTCAAGGGGGGATGAGGCATAGGGATGAGACATGGGGATGAAACATATAATGTCAATTGCTTAAATAGTCAAATAGTTGTGTTAGGTTTTTAACTTAACATAGATTATAATTAATTAATACTTACTAACAAAATGATATGGTTTATTTACTGAAATAAAGATACAATATAATAATAATAAACACTCTTGATGTCACAGTTAACATTAGGTGGGTCGTGAGTCCGAACATTAAATATCTAAAAATACTATCGGGCTACTTAGAAAGAAAACTGCCGAGTATTTTAAAGTTTTGTTTATGATATTTAAACAATATATTGTTCAGCCAACAACATTAATTTGTTGTACCGACAGATTATTTTTAAATACCAGTTGACATCGATATTATTGTGTTCACTAAGTACTAATAAGCCGTTAACAAATTTAGAATGAATTCCGTGTACTTTCCAATCAACCTACATTCGTGTTTAGTTAAGTACAACACTCAATTAATTAGCTTTAATTACCAACGAAGTACTATTATAATTGTGGATCGTCATCATGTTGGAAATAACCACAAGAAACTGTTTCGTGATAAAAGGTCTGGTTGTCTAAAAACAACTATCTAAAGCAAAATTTATTTAAAATACACTGGTGGTAGGACCTCTTGTGAGTCCGCGCGGGTAGGTACCACGGCCCTGCCTATTTCTGCCGTGAAGCAGTAATGCGTTTCGGTTTGAAGGGTGGGGTAGCCGTTGTAACTATACTGAGATCTTAGAACTTATATCTCAAGGTGGGTGGCGCATTTACGTCGTAGATGTCTATGGGCTCCAGTAATCACTTAACACCAGCTGGGCTGTGAGTTCGTCCATTCATCTGTCTCATTGCAATAAAAAAAAAATACAAAACACACTGGAGTGTGATGAAATCAAGGAAAAGGTTTTTGATACAAACAATAAAATTATATAGGCGCTAATAAATAGTAGAGGAGTAGTAATAATATTGTTTTTAATAAAACAGGAAAACAGTTTCGTTTGCTGCTTTAGATGGCATTCGAATTATAAGCCACCATCCTCAAAGCAATTTGTAGTTTCTTATAAAGTTTACCTCAATTTGTTATTCAGTTTGGTTTTTGATAAATAAAAACAGCTAAGAATTGAAACGTAAAAAAATACGTTCTAATTTAAGGACCGCGCAATTTCTTAATTAAATAACTACACAGTTTCGCTAAATATTCATTGCACAGGAATTATATTCGTCTAATCTAACCATAAGAATTGCGGCAAATATCTGAGGAACCTTAGGCTTGTGGAAATTGGAAAATGTTATTTTTTTGCAATTATCATCGTTGCTCGTTGAGCTTTCAGCGGTGATCGTCGCGTCGTCTGTCCTCGACAGCCATCGGGAGAGCTCGCCTGGACCCGAGTAAATGTGACAACAGCGACAATGATCTCACCTACCCTTTCTGACTCAACCGTGAATCATAGTCGAGAAAGAGAAGGAAGATCTCCGCCGCCTCTCTCGATCGCATTATTTCCATCCAAATCCCGGTCGAGGCTTGATATTTTCCCGTAGGCTTCAGGCTTCAGTCCCTTGAATAGCGCAGGGGGAATTTCACATTTCACGTCGCGCACTCGTACAGATAACGACTTTCTCAGGAATGATTGAGTAACCATTTGTTAGTGGCCTCGCGTTACGCGCTATTTTCAATTAACACGATGCGGAAATTTTAGTACGTGCATCTCTTGTGCTAATGTGAAGTTCATTTCATTCAGTAAATACAAAATTGTAAATTGATCGTGAGTATTGACTCAAGGTGAAGTGGTCGTCGGTCGAATGGCCGTAACAGGTTGATCTGGTGAGTATATAGTTTGTTTTTTGCTTAAATTTATTATTGATTTGCGTTTCATTTGTTTACGAAGGACGCGAGAAAGTGGTTAAAGGTTATGACCCCTCGCGCGTATTCAGAGGCTGGAGGGAGGGAACTCGTCATGTTACCTAACTATACTCCAGGATTGAAATACCTATATTCAACTATTAATAACGCAAGCCAATTTTTTTTAATAGTATGTTTAAAGTAAGTAAACATTTAAAAGACTTAGAACGAATCTGTTTACAAAATAACTACAACAGCATTTTTAATATTTAAATTATTTAATACATGTTTAATTCGTAAATAGTAAGGTACATGTCTAAAAAAATAATCAATGTAAATCCAATAGATATTAAATCTAATTCTTTCAAAATAATTAAAATATCTATATTATGAAATTTTTATTTAAACATATACAGACAATATGCAAGAAAGCTGTATTTCAACTTAAAGATTACAATTCAGATAAATGTTTGTGTTTATTTTTTTTGCATAAATTTGTTAGAACATCTTACGTGATTCTAATACTACAGATATGTCATTCCGATTACCTAGAAATACTATTATAGTTTGGCATCTATCCGTCTGTAGTTGTACTTTCCAGATCATATCTTTCTACGCAGCTGTATTTTACATATTGATTGCTGGTGAAATGTTTTATATGGGTTTGTATTTTATTTTTGCCACCGGGTTGCACTTGCAATACGTATTCACTATAACCGTTTTCTAATGGAACTAAGACCTCAATGAAATGTTTCAATGCATTTAGCGGATTTGTTGTTCTGATTTCAACAGCTTATCGTCGTTTGGCCCTCAAAAGCATCTACCTAAATTCTACGTTGATTAATAAAATGTTAACTGATCGATTGGGTTTGCATTAATATTTTCTAACAAAAGATTCATGTTAAGTTTTTCGCCTTTTCCGATAAATCGTCTTAAGCGGCTTTACTAACAATGAAATTGTATTTCAGCCCGTCCCTACGGGGATATAAAAATATACCTACATAGGTAACTGCAAAGTTCCTTGAAGTTTATATAATTAAATTTAATGTAAATATTGAATTTCGTAACAATTAGAACCTTTGAACAATAAATTAAGCATAAATAAAGACCGATATTCACTATATTTAGTTCTACATTTTATCTTTATTTATCAAGACTAGATAATTGAAAAGAAATAATCTGATCACTATGACGAATGAAATAATAACTAATAATAATAATAATAATTCATTTTGAATTTGAAGGTGCCCGGTATGAGCTATAACTGAACCCAATGATCCATTCCTCATATTTACGGTAGGCGATGATTCATGCTTAAGACTATGAGCCTTAATGAAGACTTAGCACCAGATGGGCCGTGGAAATTATTTACCATAAAGCGCTGTAAGCGTCGTGTTCTTGTGCTCATTCGTGCTCAAATAATTAAAGCACGTATTATCGGTCGCTAAGGGTTCAATATCAAAGTGTTTATTGGGTGGTTAGAAAGAGTTCACAATCCGATAACTCTCTAAGGAGCAGACGGGTCTCTTCAGATGGAATGACACGGCTAAGCCGTCTTTAAAAATAGGGGACAAGTGCCGATTAATAAAAAAAAACTCAGCTTTCATAGTATGGTATGACAACGTAAATTCCGCGGTGTTATTATTAAGTTCTCGTTTGGCGACTGCTCAGTGCTAAGTAAGTGATTTTCGCGGCAGAAATGCCCAGGAGGTAGACATCAATAGGCGTGACTTTAAAACCCAGATGAAACTAAGTCAAAACCCCGATCAAATATTTATTTGAAACGTTTCAGTTTTCATGTAGGTATTTCGTTTCAGTTGGTAGGTTGTCCCTAAGGTTTTTAACAGCGAATTAGCAACCGGTTACGGTCACTGGAAAAGATATTTGTTGAGTAAATTGTGACGCAATTAACTTAATTCGTCCGTATAGCGTATTTCAAATGAAGATATGAATTTATATCGATCAAAATAATTTTTCATTGCCCTTGTAGGCAGCCCACCTGATGGTGAGTGGTTACCGTCGCTCACGGACGTCAGCAATGCCAGGGGCAGAGCCAAGCCACTGCCTACCGTTTAATACCCTCCACAAGACTCGTTTGAAGAAGGACATGTCATAGCGGTGCTCGGGAAACACTATAGAGGGGAGCTTATTCAAGCCGGATGGTGCGTGGCAAAAAGATCTCTGGAGCCGCACTGTGGATGAACGCAGTGGCTCCGGGTTGTAAGGATGAACTCTGCTCCGGTGGCGGGCGGCGCGATGGTAACAACGAGATGATGGAATCATCTCAAATAATTCCTCAGAGCACTCCCTATGGAATATCCGGTACAAAATGCAAAGAGAAGCGAAGTCCTTCCGCAGACCCAGAGGTTCCAAATGATTCGTGAGAATAGGATTATCAACAATCCGAACGGATCGAATCAAATGGAAGTAGCTGGTATTTGGGAGCCCGGTCTAGAGGTGAGAGCAACATTCTACGCGAGGCCAGACTTGTGGTTTGTAAAGCAAATTTCTTTGCCTATTTTGGACGCCAACTTTGTTTTGCCCTCCAAATGACTCCAAAATTGGACATCGCTCAAAATGTCGACCCCAATTATCCCAATACTAGTGGAAGGTTGCAGGGGAACTCCTTGGAATTTTAGCACCATAACAAAGGGGTCCTTCTTGGCAGTGAACGCACAACCTTGTATCTTCAACGGGCTCATCTCCAAACACCGGCCGCCTGAGTTTTGTAGCGCTTAAACAACAGACGTTGATCCGGGTAGCCATTCCATTCCATCTTGTCATTGCTAGAGCGTCTCACTCACCAAGCTTGTGACTTAGAATTACACCTTCGTCCATACAAAGTCTGTAGATTACGTCGTCAAGTTCATCTTAGATAGGAGCCGAAATGTCCTGAGGAACGCTCCAAGTAAATGTCTGATCTGACTTCTACAGACTTCTTTTTTAGTCTTTTAAAGTCCATGCGGGTGTAATTCGGCTATGAAGTATTCTCTCAATGAATTATGGACGTTAGGATAGTGCTAAGCAAATGTTAGCCAAGTCTCTCAGACTGCGCCCCGTGAAACTCGCCTACACTTTCGATGAAACTAGGTTAACCCCTTGAGGTTACTAGCAGCAGGCAAGCAAAAAAAAGTAGTGCTCAATTTATTCCAGCAACGCTTTTTAATATCCTTTGTAATTGAAATGATATCAATGGGAGATCCTTTTTCTTCGGTTTTCGTAATTAATTAAAACGGTAACATACCTATTTTTACGTAAAAATAGGTATTAAAAATAGGTATGTTACCGTTTACAATTATAAACTTGAGGATTACCTACCTCATAATTGTCAGTATATTATTTCCGAGGTTTCGACCACTTTACGGTATTCATGGTCACGAGCGGCTGGCCGTTTTAATTACTCTTTTACATACTTAAGAATGCACCGTTTTTTTCTGTATTATTGAGAATTCAGCTTGACTGAAACAAGATTTATAATTAATTAATTAATTAATTGGTGCGTAATTATTTCTATCTGTGAATATATAACGTTCTTTTTTATCGTCTTTTACAGCAATAAAATTGATACGTATATATAAATTTTTATACTATCAGCCCACTGACATCCACTGTTGGACTTGGGCCTCCCCCAGGCCCCGCCGCAAATGTCGGTCCAGCGCCATATATCAATAGGCAAAGACAAAACAACTACGTACCATTTTCTCCGCTATTTGTCATTCAAATTTTTTTTTGTTTTTGCTCAATAACTGTGATCGAATTTAAGGGTTACCAAAAATAAAATTGGGTATGACTATTCAGTTAATTTTTTTCATTTTTATGTCAATAGCGAAGCTTTTTTTCTTTGTAAACCTAAGCTGATAGCCTTGAGAGGCTATATCAGCGTAACCTTAACTAGTAGGTGAGCTCACGGGGCTCAAACCTGACGACGTTGCTTACACGAACCCTAGCAAGAGCCGTGCTTCGCAGAATCTACCACCGGATCGGAAACGCGACCCACTGAGAAGGTCCGGCGAGAAACTCAGTGGGCTGTGTCTGAGGGTTAATTTACTCGTCGAGCCCTTCGTCGCAAGCGACGGATTCGACGAGAACGATGACAGGGCGAAGCTGTAAGAGAACATGTATTACATAAAATGAATTAAATTTTTCAAGGATGAGCAATTTTGATGGAATTTCGATGATTGAGTGAACACAAATAAAATCAAAAGGATTGTGGTAGTTATTTTTTAGACATTTGGTCCCGTATCGGATGTTTCATTTGCACCAAAATAACAATATCCTATATTTAAAATACAATTCTTATTTATTATTTAACTACTTCAGTAGGTACTATTGTGGATCGGACATTATTGGTACCAACAAGAGATAGGCAATAGGGGCAGGTATCAGATGTGGCAATATTGTGACCCCAAAATAAGTACTATTATTCTGCCTAAATATTATGCTAGTCAGATATTTCGGTTTCATGGTAAGAATACAACTGAAATGAATTTTCAAGTTCATCATTCATGACGGGCTTATCCATACACACTGTGATGTCCATGGACTCTGTAACCGCTTAACAACAAGAGTGCAATAGATAGGTGCAATAGATATCGGTATAAATCTTTAGAACGCGGATACTAAGTTATAAGAATACTTATTATGATCCAAGAACGTTTATATTTTACGTGTAGAAGAAGACAGCGCCGCGCCGCTTCTTTGAAGACTCTCACGTAACCGTTGCTAAGCACACTAGTTATCTGATCCCCTACGAGTCTGACGCGTCCATTACTAACTCTCGACTATATTTTACATGAATATTAGGCATTAAACGTTGTTTGAGACGCGTTAAATGTAATTCTTATAATATAATATCGAGGGGGGAAAGGTGGTGTTTAAGCGCTTAATACGCAAAAGCTATCTTTGTAATTAAAGGAAAAAAATATTTGGTATTAGCATCAACAATTCGATGTTTTTAACCGAACTTCAATTATATTTACCCCATTTAAACAGTCGAAGAATATTTTTTTTGTCATGGTTTGTTTTTTCAAATTTTAAACTTTAAATGGCTCTCCTGTAAAGTTGCAAAAATGTCACTCAAACGAAATACCTTTCACCCTTCGATATACTCTATGACCCGTAAACTTATTTAAATTCTATATTCTAAGCACCGCAGTAGTTGTCATCATAAAGATTTACTATATGCCGTGTGTATTGTAATGACTATTCTGTGACTATCAAACTGAATAAAAATTCGGAAAATTCTTGAAATTCGTCCAAAGGAATAGGAAATCGAAGCTCAACCCTTGAAACACTTCGAGGCACGGACAATATTAATTTCAGTCGAGCCCCTACAAATACCATTAATAAACAGAAAGAAATTCTCAATTTTCCGCTCTGTAGAATATTTTAATTTAAAATTCCGTTAGTGCACACCCGTTCATCACTGTCAACAGATGTTCGGTGCCAATGAAATCCACCGTATCGATATCTCGAACATAAAGAAAGAAGGGTTTATGTAAATAATGTTTGTACTCTGACGCGCCGGTTTTGCGATTCTTGAAGGCTTTCGATTTTACATTCTGATACTAAAATGTATTATTGAAATACTAGATATGTATGTAGTATGTATGTAGCTCGCGAATAGATACGCTTATTTGTTTCTTCGTTGTTTGTGAGTATTTATTGCTTACTGTTTTTTTTTGACGTAAATACGTGTATCCCACCAAACAGTAAAATAGATATTATTAAACAAAAAACTACATTTTTTTTTTATAATTATGAATTATTTAATTTAAATGAATAAATTGGAACATCCAGCTGCTTAGTGGCTAGTGAACTTTATTGATGTCCAAGTTCGGCCGGCTACGGTACCCGGCCGGAATCAACCTTTGTTAAAAATGTCTGGTGAAACATTCAAAAATTTAAATCAACAAAGGTCACGTCTGCTAAACATAATCAGTAAAATTCAATATTGTTAACACCCACAGCATTCACGCTGAGACTGATATTATTAGGCATGTGTTACTATACTTATTGCGAATATTCAAATATACGGTGCTCTGAACAATATTTAATAGGTACAAGGATCTAACGGAGCTAATAATTAAATATTCAACGGCTCAATGGACATCTAAGCTTGTGTTAAACAAGCCACTGAAATGTTATGGAACAAGAGAAATGAAAGAATGAAGTTTATATAAATTTTAGGCTTTATATTCGCCCTTTAATTTTTAGTCTTGGAACAATTCCTGAAATCTGTGTAGAATAATGATGTATTCAAATTGTAATTCGTGGCGTATGCCAGGAATTGGCACGGGCCCTGTCAATATTGGATGATTGGAGGTAGTGCAATGGGAATGGTGGGCTCTCACGGATATGAAATGACTCCTTTATCTATGCCACGAAAAGTTCGCGCGTTCCAGTTTGAAGCTTACAAGAGCCTTAGAACAATGCAACTCAGACTTCGACATCACGTGAACACAGTACAGCTTTTGGGCTCTAGTAACGTCTGTGTCGTGAACACGTTTGCTTATGAAAACTGAAAAAAGTAAAAGCTGAAAAAAGAAGAAAAAAAAGTAATAAAACGGTATTCTCAAATCACCGCAAAATTATAATTTGCGTAATTACTGGTGGTAGGAACTCTTGTGAGTACGCACGGGTAGGTACCACCACCTCGCCTATTTCTGCCGTGAAGCAGTAATGTGTTTCGGTTTGAAGGGTGGGGTAGCCGTTGTAATTATACTTGAGACCTTAGAACTTATATCTCAAGGTGGGTGGCGCATTTACGTTGTAGATGTCTATGGGCTCCAGTAACCACTTAACACCGGGTGGGCTGTGAGTTCGTCCACCCATCTAAGCAATAAAAAAAATAATTAAGTTGTATAAATACTTAATAAACTGCTGCGAACAGTCTACACTAATTGTTATTGCGTAACATCGACTTACCAGGAAAAATCGACTTTCTAGGCAAAACAAACGTACAGAATAAACAAACTAATCAAAACATCCTAAAGTGCTGAGCCGTGCTTACTCGCCAACGTCCATTTTAGTTGATTCTACTAGAGGCACATAAACAATAATGGAAACATTCGTGTTAACGCCGCTTTGTCATGGACAAATTGTATTTGATTGTTTATAGCGAACATAATCGGTGTATTCGGTACAACGACGGGCTATTCTTATTCTGTCCATGTCATAAACTCTCAACCACCGCGGTTGTTAGTTGACCATTTCTCGACTACAACTCTTCCTAGTTTTTGGCTAGGCGCCATTACAGTATTATCATCTGCTTTATCGGAAGGGAAGTCGTAACCATATTCCTATGCCGCGTTAGAATAATTTTCGAAAGGTATCGGTGAGAATGAGAGAATAACCTAATCAAAAATTCTTATTTTGTGGACTGTATGTATGTACAGTTATTAAAATTAATTAATAAAAAGATTTTCTATATTGAATATAGTTTTAATTCTGGCATGTTTATTTATCACAACAAGATATATGAGTCGTCTATTATATCAAAGGTGGCAATCTGTGCATTTGGACAAAAAAATGTTATTGATATGTCAATACAGATTGATTTGAATATAATCGTCTCCTTCAAAGAATACGGTTCAAAACCTGCATTAAATAAAGGTTAATAGTTAACCTGTTATTTATCTAAGATGTCGTTCCGAAGAGTTTTGTGACTGCCAATGGAATACAAAGTCAATAATTCGTTTTTCTGATTTACCAATAATTGTCCAAAAGTCAGATTGCCGGCTTTGATAATAGTCGACTCATATATTGTTGTAAGTTTTAATAAAATCGTTAAATCGATTTCAGGGTAATTACCGTGCCAGATAAAGTAAATAAGTACAATGTTGAAAATAAAAACTTATTCATTAAATACTCATCTAGGACTTTTTTCCTTTACATTAACAATGACAAGAAATTGGCGGCTTCTTACGTAGTCGCCTTCGAGGATCTTCGAGTTGCAAGTGCAAAGACTACAAAACGTCATCTTGTCACTTCATCTTGGCTTGAGATATTTCAACTCCACCATGTTTCTGCCTAATTCCAGCGCGAGCCAATAATACTTTATTGTACGAAGTGTATAAAGACAAGGCGGCTAGCGATATTTTCATTGTAGTGTGTATGGGATAGGATAACAGCTTAATAACGGGTAAATGGTCTTAGCGAATCGAAAATAAAGTTCCTAAAATCGATACGTGACCTCTGACATATTCTAGAATAGCGGTCACGGAGGGATTATTAGCGTCCGAATCATTAGAAGGTGTCTTTGTTGAGATCTCCACTAGTACATTCAATTGTACTTAGCGTCATTGGAACTCTTGGTGTACTTTCCACTGATTAATCCCAGATATTGTATATATATTAAATTATCCACATTCTGTGTTTACAGGGGTGGCATTAATTATTTACATAGGTGTTTTATTTATTTCAAGGAGTAACAACTGTCAAAGATTTTATAAAACTCTTACACTGCAACATATTAAAGCAATGGTGTTGATAGATTAACAATCTGTTAAAAACGTAAAGTGGACAGGGAGTTCGTGGGTGTAGACATCGTACCTCAAAGGCTAAGACGTCAGGTATACTTGTATTGAACGATGCGACTGTGCCGCAGTTCAAACCTCGCAGGCGGGTACTAATTTTTCATTAAAACATAATATATTCACGAATACTTTCTCGACGAAGGAACTATATTGTATAAGTAAAAATTATATCAGCAAAAATTATAATTTGCATAATTACTGGTGGTAATTATTATGAATAGTAATAATAATTTATTGCTGAATTAGTATGAAAATTCAAAGCAGGAACTATTCTTTTAGAAGAACATATTTTGACCTATTTTTTTCATCTTCATAAATTTATTAGAAAAACGTAGTGACTTTAAGAACATTTTCATTAACATAAATCAAATTAAAATGATTATCAAGAAGATTATTCTATACCCATCTCGGTTTCAAAGGTAATGTGAGAGAGCCAGCCAATTATGTCGTTTATTCAACCCGCCTGTCAACCAGTCGTGTATCAAAAGGAAATGTTTAAGACAGGTATTCAAACGCACCTTATACTAAGGATCGTATAGTCTTTAGCACCCTTCAAGTTAAAGTTAAACACACGTACGTGCCGTGATATCGGTTGAATACCCCAAGTATTCCGCTCAAGTCGACTAACAATGCAAAACTTTTGACTATCATGTTATTCTGTGACTGACAGCTAATAATAAGTGCGTTTTTGCGACACCAGTACACAATCACCGACAATGGGGCAGAGAAGTGAAATGAAATTAATATTGATGTATACATCAAAAGTTATAACTTTTTTGACTCTCTTTTTTTTATTGCTTTAATGGGTGAACGAGATCACAGTCCATCTGGTGGTAAGTGGTTACTGGAGCCCATAGAAATCTACAATCTAAATACCGCCACTCACGTTGAGATATGCGTTCTAAGGCTGCCTCACCCTTCATATCGAAACGCATTACTATTTCACAGCAGAAATAGGCAGGGTGCTGGTACCTACACGTGCGAACTCACAAGACGTCCTACCACCAGTACCTCGTCTAATCGTTGCCAGATATATCGTTCTCGAAACGTTCAAGAACTAACATGACTACATAGTATAAAACAAAGGCGCTTTCTCTGTCCCTATATCCCTATGTATGCTTAAATCTTTAAAACTATGCTACGGATTTTGATGCAGTTTTTTTAATAGATAGAGTGATTGAAGAGGAAGTTTTATATGTATAATAACATCCATTAAATAGCGGAGAAATCAATAATAAATTACAGTTTCCGAAGCGAAGCGAGGGCGGGTCGCTAGTAACGTATATTAAACAGAATAGGAATTTGACCCATTTTCAATAAAAAACCGTGAGTTGACGAGTTTTATAATGAGTAATATTTTACAACCCATTAAAATATGTATACATACCATATGGCCCTTCCTATTTACCACTTTTGAGGGAATTTCGATGGGATGTCGCCTTGGGACAGGTGAATTTGAATATCGAAGCGACCAATTCATGTTAGTTGGCTAAGTGACGCAGACGCGTAGACGGGTACTGGCGTACACCTAGTTGCTGTAAGGGAGCCAGTGGCGGAATGCTTCCTTGGCAGCACACAATCACTGTTTGCCTCGCATAAAAGAACAATACGTAGCATCCCAACAAAGTAGCATCTACACGTTGACCTCTCACTGCTGGTCATGTTTGTCAACAACGAAAGCGTGATGGGCTTTACAACACACTGGATTTTTTCCAAGTACCGTCCGGTTCTGGAATAATTTCCTTTGTATAGTGCTTCCTGGGTGCTATGACATATTATTTATCGAATTAGTTTTGAAAAAAGTTATCGGGATGGGATTCAGCAGTGTCCTTAGCGTTGCTGATGTCTTGCGATGAAGGGCTCGACGAGTGAATTAACCCATAGACACAGCCCACTGAGTTTTTGCCGGGTCTTCTCAGTGGGTCCCGTTTCCGATCCAGTGGTAGATTCTGCGAATCACTGCTCTTGTTAGGGTCAGTGTTAGCAACACATCCGGTTTGAGCCCCGTAAGCTCACCTACACGTCAAGGAGGAGCTGAAATAGCCTTTCAAGGCTATCAGCATAGGTAGGGAAAAAAAAAGGGTGCGTGTACTTATGTACGCGCGTAAGAAGTTATACTTTATTTTTATTAAATTTATTTCTTTTTTATTTAAATTTTAATCAATTTGAAAAAAAATCGATTAAACAACATCCTCAAACACGCATATTGGACATTCCTTTTCGTCGTATCGTATAAATTCGGTAATTCTCGGTACGGTTCGGAAAATTCACCTGCGGCTATAGGTATTCAGACTCGCCAAGTTACGTCGGTCGTATTGTAATGAGCGATTTAGTGGGCAACTTCATTCTGTTAATTTTAATTGTCACGGTGCGCGCGCATCGTAAAATTTCACTCTCATCACTTTTTCATAACGCGCCTAAAAAAGTATAACTTCAAAAAGTGACATTAATTCCCACATATCTACGCGCCAATGCCTGACATAATCATGTCATAAACACTTATCTTACTAAAAATAATAAGAAAAAATATGTATCTATTCAGAAATTAAATCTAAATATAAATTAAAATGTAATAACAGTCGTCGTGGCCTAAAGGATAAGGCGTCCGGTGCATTCGTATCGAGCGATGCACTGGTGTTCGAATCTCTCTGGCGGGTACCAATTTTTCTAATGAAATACGTACTCAACAAATGTTCACGATTGACTTCCACGGTGAAGGAATAACACCGTGCAATAAAAATCAAAAACCCGCAACAAATTATAATTTGCGTAATTACTGGTGGTAGGACCTCTTGAGAGTCCGCGCGGGTAGGTACCACCGCCCCGCCTATTTCTGCCGTGAAGCAGTAATGCGTTTCGGTTTGAAGGGTGGGGCAGCCGTTGTGACTATACTGAGACCTTAGAACTATATCTCAAGGTGTGTGGCGCATTTACGTTGTAGATGTCTATGGGCTCCAGTAACCACTTAACACCAGGTGGGCTGTGAGCTCGTCCACCCATATAAGCAATAAAAAAAAAGAACAACCTTCGCAATTCAAGCAATAGCTTCATTGTACTTTCCCAAAATCCAAAATATTGGGATTGTCAAAGTTTATATTCAAACGATGTTCAACATACAATCAGTTGCATTGTAAAGCTAAATTCGCTTGTAAATCGGTTGGTTTCGAAGCGGCACTTCACGCCTGGCTTAAAAATAATTATGAAAAAGATATAATTTTTTTTTTTTTATTGCTTAGATAAGAAAAAAAAAATTACAAAGTACAGGTATCGCGTACTGCTCCGATATCTGAACCGGGGCTTCGAATTAGATAAATCTATTAAATTTTTTACCTTAAAAAAAAGAGCTCAGGTTTGTGATTTTTTTTTATTGCCCTTGTAGGCAGACGAGTATACGGCTCACCTGATGGTGAGTGGTTACCGTCGCGCATGGACTTCAGCGATGCCAGGGGCAGAGCCAAGCCGCTGCCTACCATTAAGTACTCTCCACAAGCCTCGTTTGAAGAAGGACAAGTCAAAGCGCTCGGGAAACACCGTGGAGGGGAACTCATTCCAAAGCCGGATGGCAAAAAAGATCTCTGGAAACGCACTTTGGATGACCGCGGTGGCTCCAGGTAGTATGGATGAACTCTACTCCGGTGGCGGGCGGTGTGATAGTAAAAACGAGCTGATGGAATCATCTCAAACAATTCCTCAGAGCACTCACTTGTGTACATGTCATTTGCCAATTATTTATGAAATTTAAATTGATTTCTATCATATATTCTAGAACGTGTTAGTTTATACATACTGGTTCTAGTCTATACTATATTAGTAGACAGCGGCTTGGCTCTGCCCCTGGCATTGCTGAAGTCCATGGGCGACGGTAACCACTCACCATCAGGTGAGCCGTATGCTCGTCTGTCTACAACACGGAATAGATAAATAAGGTTATTTATCTTATTTATCTAATCCGTGGTCTACAATATTGCCCTTGTAAAAAAAATCGTTTATTACAGAATTATATGCTATAATGCTTTTGTTTTTTTTATGTATAAATACGAATATGCGATGCCTTGGTGGCTCTAGTAAGAGCAATACCGCGCTGAATCTATCACCGGATTGGAATCGCGACCCACTGAGAAGATCCGGCTTAAAACTCAATGTATTGTATGTTATGGATTAAGTTGCACTCAATGGATTGTATATTATGGGCTAAGTTGCCCGTCGAATTCTCGAGTTCGATAAGACCAAAGAACTAAAGTCGCCTAAAATATCGAGAGCAGATCGAAAGGATCCGAGAGGGCTTGTTTGGGGAAGCGGCGGTTGTTTTCTATCCCGTCGTCTGGGTCAAAGATATAACTTACTCTCTTATCCGCCGTCGGACGGCAGTATTTTTACTACAACTAAAGTCCGTACAAATAATGTTCTGAAATGTCACTAGCAGTTATTTGTGGGAAGCTCGAGTTTTACGTTTAACAGCTTACCCTCCAATAGTCCAGACATTAACGTACCATTTAAATAATTTAACCTTTCGTCTTTTTTTCCTACCCATGCTGATAGCCTTGAGAGGCTATTTTAGCTTCTCCTTGACGTGTAGGTGAGCTCACGGGGCTCAAACCGGGAGTGTTACTAACACTGGCCCTAGCAAGAGCAGTGCTTCGCAGAATCTACCACCGGATCGGAAACTCGACCCACTGAGAAGATACGGCGAGAAACTCAGTGGGCTGTGTCTATGGATTAATTCACCTGTCGAGCCCTTCGTCGCAAGCGACGGTTTCGACGAGGACAGTGACGGACCTTTCGTCGTCACGTCGACATATGTACATAAATCATGATTCTATCAAAAATTATAGTTATAAACCAAAACAGTTTTATTTTTAAAATAAATAAAAAGAGTGCAGTTTCTGCAGCTTTGAAATCGATTTATGACAAACGATTGTATAGTTTCCTATAATATTATTATCTACTATATTTACTTACTACCTGTTATCTAATTCAGCCATCCATCTAGAACAGTAAGTACCATTTAGCCATTATTTCGAGAAAAAAACAATTTCACTGGTGGTAGAACGTCTTGGGAGTCCGCACGGATAGGTTTCACCGCCCTGCCTATTTCCGCCGTGAAGCAGTAATGCGTTTCGGTTCGAAGGGTGGGGTAGCCGTTGTAACTATACTGAGATCTTATATCCCGAGGTGGGTGGCGCATTTACGTTGTAGATGTCTATGGGCTCCAGTAACCACTTAACACCAGGTGGGCTGTGAGCTCGTCCATCCATCTAAGCAATACAAAAAAAAAATTAACTTGTAAGTAATTAATCAACCTGTCTTTTATGACTATGTTCCAGCGCTTGAATGAAAAAAGTAGACGATATAAGGTTTATTAAGGACGTACTTACTTCATTATATTTCCGATAGAAAATAACTATCATTGAGGTAATGTAGTTTTAGCTTAGTTTAGTGACTAAGCAAACAAGCGTTAATCTGATTGATGCAACTTGGTTTTCATCGCACCATTCCCAAACGGTAATCACATCTACTTCCTGAGACAAAATCTGAAAAAGTCTGAACGGAAAGCGTTAAGGTTAGAGAGAGAAAGAGAGAGGGAGAGGGAGAGAAAGAGAGAGAAAGAGAAAGCTTAACATGCAGGTTTCATTTTCTTTGCAGATCGACATCACTCAAAAGCTTAATATAGTCTCATATTTGTTCGATTACAATGACAACCGTTCAAGGTTAAATAAGTAGCCAAAGTTAAATAAGTAGTATTAATTGTATTTATTTATCTTTTTACACAATAATGTTATCGTCCATTATCTAAGGCGATTCCTTGATTGGAGATTACTAAATGATTCCGGGTTTTATTTAAATTTCTGTCTTGTATTAATTATGAACGGTAGCTAGATAATATTTTTAGTAAACTATGTATATAGGGATGGGTAGCATACATCGTTCCTAAAGTCATCAAAGAAATTGCTTAATTGTTTTTATAGATTCAATGAGAGGTGAAATATATTTATACTACCGTAGAAAATAGTCAGCTAAAATGTTAATACATTTATTAAATTATACTAAAGCTATCTGAATTTAAAGATAGGAACATTTATTAAACCTAAAATATAATACAGTATATTATTTGCATAAACTGTAGGACAATAAATTCTTAAAATAACACATGTAATTGTAGTTGAATCATGAAAAAAGAATCATATAATTGCTTATTCTGCAGGCATCAAACCTTTCAAAAGGGCTCCATTATCAGAAACATATATCGATCCCGTAATACTTCTAGCTTTGTCACTTGCTAAAAACAAAACAATATCAGCAATTTCCTCGGGTTCAGCAATTCTGTCAAGAGCCGTTCCTTTCTTCATGATATTCCAAATCTTTTCTTGGTACGATTCTGATACTCCCATATTAGATATTATATCTGTTTTAACAGGTCCAGGGTTCACGGAATTGACTCGTACTCCTTTTCCTGCTAATTCCAGTGCTATGCATCTAGTAAAGTGATCCAAGCCGGCTTTTGATGCTCCGTAAATAAAATTATTTGGTGATAGCACACCCAAGCTTGCTATACTAGAAATGTTAATGATATTACCTTTAGTTTTCACAAGATGGGGTGCAGCTAAGTTTGTTATACACACGGCGGATCGGAGGTTCGTAGATATAACCTTATCGAATATTTCCAAAGCATTTTCAGCTAGGATGCTTGCAGATGCCCCAATACCAGCATTGTTCACTAAGACATCAATTTTTCCGAAACGGTTAATGGTTTCATCTACAATTCTCTTGATGTCCTCGTCTTTGTTCATATCAGCTGTGACACTCAAGGTCTGGTTTCCATGTTTCTCGCATTGCCCGAAAACTGTTTTAAGTTTCACTTCATTTCTACCAACAATAACCACTTTAGCTCCTTCAGCTGCGAACTGTATGGCAATCGATGCTCCTATCCCAGAACTAGATCCTGTCACAACAACCACTTTCTCGTTGAAACTCATGTCTAAATTTGATGTTCACCTCTTCAAATTCGAACACTGAATACAAATTTCAACCATGTAGGTAACTTATACTGAGTTGTGCGATTAGATAATGTTATCCAATTTAGTTACGCTAGAACTATAGGCACAGTGGACAAAAAAACAATAAAATAATTTAAATTTGATTTATCATTCAGATAGGTAGTATAAATCGCGATTTTGATATTTTTAAACATTTATTATTATTATTCTGGTGTATTCTCGCTACGTGATGTAAATATGCGATAGTTTTAATCCTGGTGCTAGTAGTAGGTGATATACTTGGTTCCGCATTTATTTGATGTAGAGCGTTCGCTGAGAGATTCCAGCACTGGCTTCTGACTGAATTTGTGTTACAGTTCAGTGACGCACAAACAAAGGAAAAATCGTATATAAATAGGCATTCTTACTTATAAAAGTTTATAAATATCGGATGGATAATTATTAGAGATTTATTAATTACATAAAACTCTAAATGTACATTCATCGATATTCAATCTGAAAAAAATATTGAGTAATTTTTGAGATAATGAATACATTTAATTTTGTGATAACACCCTATTTATTATTTACTTTTTGTTTTAACGTTGCACGTTCTTCGTGACTACGGAAAACTTTAAGTATCCTTTAGTCATGGTTTATTTTGCATGTTAACGGTACTAGCTTAATTACATTGAATAGTCGTCAGCATGATAACATCACATTTTTGTTTACAAGTATCTCGGATAGACTTTGATTCCATTAAGTGGTAGCTTTGTTATTACTTGTTGTTATGTAACCATGAATAAAAATAATATGACTTAAGGGTGACGTAATCGAAACAGGTTTAAGTAATGTACAATAGGAAGCGTTTCTGAAATTCTTTGGTCAATTGATACAAATTACACACAAGAAATTTAAGCACAAGTACCATTCCATATCCATACCAATAGAACAACAAAAGATAGATTGTTAAGGTCTAATTTCGAATGATGGAGCGTTTTTTTTTATTGTCCTTGCAAGCAGACGAGTATACGGCCAACCTGATGACGAGTACTCACTGTCAGGCGTCACTCATGGACGTCAGAGGTACAACCAAGCTGCTGCTTACCGCTGGGTACTTTCTGCAAGCCTCGTTTGAAGAAAGACATGTCATAACGATCAGGAAACACCGGTGAGAGGGAATTCATACCGGAAGGTATAAGATAAAAAATTATTCTCGAATCATACTACGGATCAACGCAGTCATTCTAGGTAGTATGCATTTTACTCCGGTGCGGTAATAAAAACAAGATGACAGTATCATCTCGAACAATTCCTCAGAGCATTCGCCATGGAACATACGGTACAAAGCAGAGAGAGAACCGAAATTAATCGTAGACCCAGAGGCTCCTAACCAAATATTTAAGTTTCTAGTACTGACAGTATAGTAAATTGAGTCGCTACGATGAATCTACGAGAAGGATGCTGCTGTAAGTAATTTTAGGAGTACGCGATGAAAATTCCTTAATTTTTACAATACGATATCCACTATCGTATAAGCCGATTACAAAAATGATTATTTTTACAAAATCGATAATTTATCTATAGTTTTATTTCGGCTTAGAGTCGCATTTATGCAGACCGACGGCACGACATTAAGAATGGATTTTTATGCGTTTGATCTCGTTAAAAATTTCGTTAATTTCTCGTTTAACGGAACTATTTCCTTAATGACTTTTCATTAACGTAGGAAACTTTGGATTATGTTCGTCACCGCCAAAAGTGTTTTCACTTAAAAAACTTGGCGGCAAGAAGTGTTTTCAGTCTAAAAGCTTTTAATTAAAGTTGGAAAATCCTGAAAATTTTAATGTGGGCGAACAATTAAAAAATTTCCTCGGCGCGTATTTAGCTCGTGTCTGGAGTTTTAGTTTTCAATTAGTACGATATTATGAAAGGCTTCTGAAGGTTTGAAATTGGAAGGTAGCAAATACAAATATTTAATGTAATTTAACATAATTCTAGTCTCAAAAGGTGTCACCTAGAGCTTAAGTAATAAGGTCATGTCTATTTAATTTATGCCTTCCCATTGAGCATTACAACCAGGGACGTGTTAAACTAGGATGGGGCCCTTGGGCACACAAGAATTTGAGGCTCTTTTGGAAAGTAAAAAAAATGAATTATAATAACATTTTTTTACTGAGATGACCATTTATTATAGGTAATCAAATACAGTATGATATAATATGTCATTAATGATATTAGAATGCTGCTGGTTTTTTGGTTACGATTTCGATAACGGTTTCTTTCGGGATGTCTGTTGAGCAAAATCTTCTATTATAGGCATAGTATATCTTGTAATTCTGATTACTGATTCTGATTACTAATTTGTGAAAAAAGTGTAATGTGCCCGAGAAAAATGTTTTGAGAATAAGCGTGTGAGATAAATTTTCTGTCTTTCAGGGCCCACTGAGAATGGGGGCCCTGGGCACGGGCCCCGTGTGCCCTTATGGTAAAGACGGTATTGATTACAACAATTCTAGCCACATGAATATTTCGTTACACTATTTTAAAATTCTAGCTTCAGTTAACAATTTTCGAATATCGAACACTCATAAATCACCTTGGAATTTTGAAAACGATACTAATGTCCACAACGTCTTTTAAGAAAAAAAAACAAAATGTCAAATGTGCAATTCACACGTGGTAGAAGTGAAACCTTCCAAAATTAAAATACAATTATCCTAAACGTCTTAAAATTTTGTCATTAGTAAATAATTGTAAGGTAGCGCCCTCTGTGAATTGATATTTTAATTTCACGTATAATCCTAAATTAAAATTCACTACAAGAGCTTTCATACACACGTTAGTATTAAAAAATCTCACAGATGGCGCTGTATTAAATAGTATGTATATTTCTGTCTCATTCTTTTGTATTTGTGTCTCTTACCTGTCGTTTTTTCCGTTGCATCCGGTTTGAAATCACAACGATTCTAAAGAAGTTTTCACTTCAAAAACTAGCATCGTCGCCTCCTAAAGTTCAAACGTCGTTTGCGTCTTTACTTATACAAATTGCTCAAAATTAAATAGCTCTGTAGTTCATCAAAACATTACACACCAAACCGTTATACGAAAACTTAACTATCTCGCATGCAGAATCAAATCGCTAACCAATTCAGTTAGGGGCGCGGCGCGGAAAACACGATTTGTACTCAATTTCTGGTTATTTTTTCCGTTTTCGTTTGTAAGTGATTTTCGCTTTAGGAATATTGATTTAACGACAATGAATTCAGCACGTGAGCATCAAATAATGAAACGTGCTCCGTATTAATTAAACAAGTGATCTACAATGCGAAATAGTGATTTATGAGGAGGTCCTTAATATTTAATGACAAACATAAAACGTATGAAAAGTTTTGAATAATATAATTTACTAAGCTATCGTGTACTAGATGTAAGCTAGGATAGACGAGCTCACGACTTGCCTGGTGTTAAGTGGAAACCGGAGTCAAACACCCAGCACGAGGTTGTAATCTAAAGAGTATCGCCATTGTCAAACTCAAGCTAACGAAACTGAGTTAAAAAGTAAAATTCAATTTATCGTAATGTGTTGTTTGTCTCAAGGAACAGCACTGGAATTAAATTTTATTGTAAGCTCCTTTGCTTTACTTAAACCACATATTCTACGATACAGTTTAAAATTCTTCAGAACTCATACCTCAAAATGAATTGTAAATGAGCTAGTCTATAACGCAGCGAGTGAGTTTGCTTTTTACGTTTTACCCTGCATGAGTAAAAAGCATTTACATAATAATAGGTTTTGAATAATGCATGGAGACTTTGAAGACTAGCAGGCTGTGTGAGGTGTGCTCTGACGAATTGTTTGAGATGATACCATCATCTCGTTTTTACCATCGCACCGCCCGCCACCGGAGTAAAGTTCATCCATGGAACCTACTCCATGGAACTACCTGGAACCACTGCGGTCATACACAGTGCGTTTCCAGAGATATTTTTTGTTACGTACCATCCGGCTTTGGAATGAGCTCCCCTCCACGGTGTTTCCCGAGCGCTATGACATATCCATCTTTAAACGAGGCTTGTGGAGAGTACTTAACGGTAGGCAGCAGCTTGGCTCTGCTCCTGGCATTGCGACGGTAACCACTCACCATCAGGTGGGCCGTATGATCGTCTGCTTACAAGAGCAAAAAAAAGGTGTTAGTGCATTGCGAAGCATACCTTTACTATGATTAGAGGACTAAACATTCGAAAACTGTTAATTCGATAATTCGATGTAATCTCGTGGTAGACAACACTGTGAGGAACCCTAATTCAGTCTATTCATGCCGCAGAGCATTCATGAAGGCATGATTTCCGTTTTGAAGGGTCTGGGACAGACGTCAATAAAACAATTGAGTCTTCGACTTCAAGTCTCGAGGTGAGTGGCAGTAATTAAGTTATGCTGTCTGGGCTGTGGGTTACAGTACTTATAAACAACAAGTCTAGAGCAGTGGTCTTTAACCATGTCAATCAAAAGAGCAAAATATAGAAAACACAGCAGAAATGTATTATAAAACTAGCTGAGTCGGCAGACTTCGTAGTACCTCAATCGACAAATAAAAGACCTAAACTTTTGTATTAAATTAACTTAAAACTAACAAAAGGAATCCGTCCGACGTGACGGGGGACACATCAAAGGAAAAACAAAATTGTTCTTTTTATTTAATTCCGAGCATTTTCATATTTATCTACCTTTTAAACCTTCTCTGGACTTCCACAAATAATTCAAGACCAAAATTAGCCAAATCGGTCCAGCCGTTCTCAAGTTTTAGCGAGACTAACGGACAGCAATTAATTTTTATATATAAGTATATATATAGAAGATAGAAGATAACAATTTTTTAACATTTATTTATGTAGCCTTGTCTTTCAAAAATGTTTAATCGTGTTTTATAAGGCATGATAATAAGTAATATTCCGTGCCTGAACTAAACATGTCGGACAAGCCGTAGCCGAGAAGTCAAAGAGCCGCATGCGGCTCGTGAGCCGTATTTTGTCAACCGCTGATCTAGAGCAATTTACAACAACGCGCGAGGCATGACCTTTTTAAGGACTTTTTCCACATGTTGCCTTGAATTATTTAACAATTTTATGAAAAAGCACGTTAATTATGAATTATTTAACATCCGTCTACCCTCATAACTGCATTGTTACATAACTATTAAATTATAAAACATATTTTCTGTAAAATAACATCACTATGTAAGATCTAAACAGGCAATTTGTCGGTGCGAACAAATTACTCGAGAAGGAAATATTAAACAGATGTTTTGGAACTTTAGCCGCTCGTGATCACAATTTGTGAGCGAGAACGCGCAGTAAATTCACTTTATTGTTAGTTGTAAATAAAGTTTCTTTTAAAAATATTGAACTTCGTCCAGACCTCGAAGAATAATTCAGATTTCGAACGTTAAGTTTTTCAGTATCATCAACAAAAGCTTAAAGGCATTAATTTAGACCATTAAAGGGAATAAATCTTTATGATCGCAGTTCGATTAAACTCCACGATAGTTAAAGTAAGATCAAATACGGAAAGTGTTATGATTAAGTATTATAATACAAAAAATGTATCTACTTATATCGCCGTTTTGTAGGCGTCCACAGCTTCTGCAGGTGATGAAAATCTCTGTCCACGCAATTTATTCTTTATTTTAGGGAAAGTATAGAAATCATTAGGGCTTAGGTCGGGGCTGTACGGCGGATGGTCTAATAATTCTATGTTTACTTGCTCTAAAAACTCTTTTGTTCTGTGCGCGGTGTGAGAACTCGCATTGTCGTGATGGAGGATGATGGGGCGGTTGCAGTTCTCTTTACGGAGTTCAGAAACGACCTGTGGCAAACAAATGCTAGCATACCATTCTGCATTAACCGTTTTTTGTCCCTCAAGAGGAATAGTCGTAACATGGCCGGTTTTGGAGACAAACGTGGCCACCATTTTTTTTGAAACACTCCGTGAACGAACAATTTTTGTTGGCTTTAACTCATTTTCGAACACCCAAACTCGTGACTGGTTTTTTTGTTTCGGGTTCGTACGCGTATATCCAGGATTCGTCACCTGATACAATGTTGTATACAGCATTTAAGGATCCTGCGTGGAATCTTTCGAGAGTTCTGACGCACCAAGTAACGCGAGCCGCTTTTTGCTCTTCACAGAGCGAATGCGCTATCCATCGGGAAAACAACTTTTTTACACCTAATTGTTCATGCAAGATTATTTGTATTTGACTCATGCCAATGTCTAAAGTTGCCTGAATTTCGCGGTATGTCACATGTCGATCTTCCTCAATAAGCTTTCGCACAGCATCAACGTTTTCTTGGGTGACTGCAGTTTTTGGACGACCTTGACGGGGATCATCACTGAGCTTGACACGTCCACGTTGAAACTCAGCAAACCAGCGATAAATTGTGGTTTTGGATGGGGCTTCATCACCAAATGCAGAAATCATCCGGTCAACACACTGTTTTAGTGTTAAACCACTTCGAAAGTCATAATAAATCATCGCTCTTGAATTTTCTCGAATCAATTCCATTTTCTCAACGACTAAACAAGTTTGACAAAACCTCGTGACAAGACCGAGAATCTTTTTTTAAATAAATAAATGGTATTCGATTTTTAAAACCAAGGAGTTTTCAATTAAAAAGATTTTAATATGACAGGAACAGTGGAAATATTCCATTCCCGATACTTTTAGTGCAGCCCTCGTACCCAAAAAAATTCAAGTTCATCTTTTTATTTATTTATTGCTTAGATGGGTGGACGAGCTCACAGCCTGATGTTAAGTGGTTACTGGAGCCCATAGACATCTACAACGTAGACGCGCCACCGACCTTGGGATACAAGTTCTAAAGTCTCATTATAGTTACAACGGCTGCCCCACCCTTCAAACCGAAACGCATTACTCCTTCACGGCAGAAATAGGCAGGGCGGTGGTACGTATCCGCGCGGACTCACAAGTGGTCCTACAACCACTTATATATGCAATAAAAAAAAGTTGTGTATGTATTTAAACGTATATAATTAACTATGTAAATGTGGTATGTATCTGGTTCCCATTACACGGGGACTCATAATTTCGGGACGAATGACTATTTTGTGTGACTTGCACCCGGTTTTTATTGTATGCAAATGGAAATCAACTTTAGAAAGGTATAATTTAAAAAAGACTAAGTACATTAAATAAGCTTACTCTGAAACATTGGCCATCTGTTTGTCGTCTATTTACCGTTTCAATATATTCTTCAACTATTTAATGTGGTACAATTGAATCTCTCTTTGTCTCTCTTTGAAGAGGGAGTCTCTCTCAATTTGTGTATCGTTTCAGACGATTTACATGTAGCGTTCTTTCTTTTCATTCTATTTCAATAACTATTGAACTTATTGTTAGACAGTGTGCAGAATTTCGACAGTTCATATAAAAAAAATATATTTTATTTTTTATAATTATTTTATGTTTTCATTTCTACTTGGTACTTTGTTTACAATAATAAAACTTTGGTAACGAAGTTTTGATGACATTTATTCGACAAGCTTTCCCTTTTAAATATTACGACGTAGCTTAAAGTTACAAATGCAAATAAAATAAATTGGAAAGTGTACTAAATTCTTACTACCGACTTAAGTTTACTAAATAAACTTGTAGTTTTTAGAAGTATGTACATTAAAATTTAGTGATGAACAGATAAATTCTAATTGACAGTATTACGATCTGCAGGGTGTAAAGTTTAATTCTTGGTATCGACAGAAAAATGAAACAAAACCCGCTGAAAAAATTTATATCTATATTTTTTATCTAACTACAGTAGAAAGAATTTTCCTTTTCAACTCGTATATTTTATTCCTAAGATATGCAGACAACGAGCTCTTATTAATTAAGCACGTCTTTGTTTCAGGTCTAAGCATGATTTGAATTAATCAGGTGAGTTAAAATGGTTTAGTAATTTCTTTATTTCTTATTAAAGAAGGGGTGTACTGGTAGCCCTGAGGCCTTTCTAGTTTCACCAGGACAGGCGGGCGAGCAAAGGCTCAGCCTGGAAGGGTGGGATTTGCTCACAGCTGCCCGAGCGCCTCGCCTTCGCGAATGCATCTACTGCCGGATCGCGACCCGCTAAGAAGATCCGGCGAGAAACTCAGCGGGCTGATGTATGGATTACTTATACATCGCGCCTTTCTCAAGGCGTAGTCTCCCGGTAAGAATTGGAAGAAGAGGAGGACTTTGGTCTTCCTCTTCTCCCTCTTCTTCTCTGGAGGCGCCGGAGTCCGACATAACCCGGTCTGTTACCCCTCTCGGCCGGGTATCCGTAAACGGATTACTTATACATGGTTGCACTCTTGTCAAGTTCGATGAGTACGGCTCACTAATTTCTTAATGATTGAGGATGCCAGCAGTTTAATATTGCGTTTATTATGTGATATGAAATTAACAGACGCAAAATCAAACAGTCCTAAAAGATTTCAACGTATTTTTTTTCAAATTACACCCTATTGCATACAGTTATCTTTACGTAAATAAAATAATCAAACTTTGTGAATGATGGTTCAGAAAGGAAAATAACATTAGGTCTAAAAGTTTTTCTCTGAAGTCTTTTGTTTGAAATTCATAACAAATAATTGAATCTATAAAAATTTTAGAGAACGCGAATCAAAGAAGGCTTTTTAAGCACTTGAACATTATTATGATCTGTCGAAGTAAAAACAGTTCTCTGCCTACCCAAAATCCTAATGAATAAATGCGTGAATTATATAAAATTTAATTTATATTCATGAAAGGCAGAGATATAACCAACCTACCGACTGTTCTTATAGCCCTTTGATGTATTCACGATCTCAAACACAACTCTAGTTATAACGAAGTATGGGAATGTGAAAGCGAACCTTTGCTCCCATTTTCGTTGGTTCCGAAGTTGATAACAGCTTTCCGAACAAAAAAAGAGGTCGGATCCGCGTGTGCGTAGGATATGCAATATCCATTGAGATTGATAGTGACTTCATATTATTTTGTCATTGTTTCGCACGCACACACAAAGTCAACGACGAGATAGAAATATGGAAACGAATGCTTATCAATCGCAATTGCTTAAAAGTCGACTGTTAAACACCCTCAATGAAAGTAGGTATCTTATACCCAGATATTATGAATGTAAAAAGGCATCGTTTAGCTGTTTACGGCATTTGCCGAATACATATCGACTTCATGAAATAAATGTGTTTTATTTTCACTTGTTCTTGATTTGAATACTTCCCGGTATTTATTGTCATGGATAACTGGATACATTAAGTACCGATTCAGTGACTGCACTAACCATTAGAAGCAAATAGTGGGTGCGGAGCGCTCATGACTTGAACATGAAAAATAATGAGTGGCTTTGAGTAATGCCTCTATCAACGCACCACACCTCACGGCAAGACTTTTGCACCACTTGTGTATACTCTATGTTTGCGACGCACACAAGCATCACAGAGAACAGCAGGGGTCACTACTTAACCTCAATTAATGCAAACCGATTCTTTAACATTTAATAATCGATTATCTTCTAATAATCGATTCTATTCTAGCGAATGTTCATTTTCGGGTTCTTCGTGATCTAATTTTCTTATCTTCCATTAAAATAAAAATAAACGTCGTCACTATCAATTCAAATTCAAATACAAGTTACACTAGGACCTTAAATGAAATCAAATGAGATTTAAAATAATATAGCGAAAAAGAATCGATTTGACGTTACTGAGTAAAATCTGAAAACAAAAGAGGTCGACATTTCTGATAAAATGAATTCGAGTGAGATCTGACAACATCCGCATTATCAACCATTCGAATATTCCCAGATCCTATTTGCATAACGAGATTATGTCTTATGGAATTTTGTAACGGTTGACATCCGAACATGCTCCTGCAAATGCAGAGTAATGAGGTTGTTATGTGCGTGGGTCAGACCGCAAATGGAAGGGTTCGCGTTTCAAAACCAGTAAAACGACAGTACGATGTGAATGCCTATTTTACGGTTTACGAACCTCTGGAATAGGCCAAAACAGATCGCACTCTTCAAACTATACCTCTGTTAAAAATGATTAAGTATGGCAAATCATTTATTAATTGATAGCTCTATGGCACTTTGCCTTTGGCACGCTACCTGTCAATAAAAAGAATACATCGGAAACAGATTTCACAATCAAAATAAGTAGCTGTATTGTAGAAATTATGTTGCGAGGTGGCCTTATTCGATTGGTCGGGATTGGTTCCTTTTGACCCTCTAAGAGTTGAAGCTTTTATTGATAAGACTGAAAGATTTTTATTGGAAAACGAATTTAATTTGAATAGTTTTAAACGCTAGATTTACAGTCTAATAATTTTCTAATACTATTACATACACTAGCAACTCTGAGAATCTTGTGATGTAATTCCCAATTTATTGAAAAATACGATTTAAAATCGGTCAAGGAGCTTATAAATACTCATTAGCTTGTTCAGGTCAAACACAGTAGGCTATAAAATAATAGCTTCGCTCTAAGGTCAGAGGAACCATGACCCTGGTGACTTCCGCTCGTCTCCGTCCTCGTTAACATACATAACAATTGTTATATCTCTAAAGTAAAACTATATAAAGATATTTAGATAGACAAACTGTGGTTCGTTAAAGTTACCTTCGTTGACAATCTATACTAATATTATAAAGCTGAAAAGTTTATTTGTTTGAACGCGCTAATCTCAGAAACTACTGGTCCGATTTGAAAAATTATTTCTGTGTTAGATAGCCCATTTATCGAGGAAGACTATAAGCTATATAACATCACGCTAAGACTAATACAAGCGGAGCACCAATAAAGGGTGTTTCAAAATCGGGGTTTTTTTCCCTTTTGAGAGCTTCCGCTGCGTGCGCTGTAGAAACGGTTAAAGTTTCGCTAAAATAATGTATGACAGAATTGTTTAAAAGATCTAAAAAAAAGTCCGCGACAGCATATGTCTATATGTTAAAGTTGGCTCACTATAACGTTTTTTATGCTAACCAAATTTGTTCTAAAATTAAGCATAATTTGTGAACTATTCCACGCGGACGAAGTCGCGGGCAAAAGCTGGTCCTTTTATATTTGAAGCCCGCTTTTCTATTACGTAAGAAAAGCGTACGTAAGTTATTAAAGTAAGCAAATACATTAATTTTAATCCACTATGTAATTAAGAAACCTTATGATCTAATAATTTAAAGGTAGTTTTTAATTATATCGTTACAAGATGTCTAGCCTTTGATTTACAGATGATAAGGCATATTAAGAGCCCATTCGAATCCGAACTGCCATACTGCCTGTTACTGCAGAGCGCTTCAGAAACAACAGAGCTCATTGCAGAGTTTGATGCTAGGTAGTGGTTCTGTCATGAAGGTTTTTTTATTGTTCTAGTAGGCAAATGAACATACCGTCCTGATGATGAGTGGTTTCCGTGGAGTCAAGCCGCTATCTACCGCAGCTGTTGCGTCATAATATACTTATTGCATAGGTAAACAAGCTCACGGCCCAGCAAGTTTTAAGTAGTAACCAGAACCAATTGACCTCATGATGTAGATGCCACCTCTCACTTCAATACATTGGGTCAAAGGGCCAATTGTATATAACGGCTGTCTAAAACATTAACGCCTATAACAGTATCATTGTACCATTTGTAATAAACCAAATTAGAAAATTTCTGGGTTCTTTTTTATTAAACTGTGTGATTACATCACCATCGAAGTCTTTCCGTATTTCTTTAGAAAAATTGCTACCTACCTGCTGGGTTCTAAGACCGACATTGTCAGATCGCTTATCACGGGTACACCGGGCGTATTATCTTTTAGCGATGACATCGAAAAGGAAATGACGGGATTGTCTCGAATTAATTGAGCAATTTTATGGAAACCGTTGGTCAGACCAGGTAACTGCGCTCACTGGACTCTCTGTTGCGACCGCCCTGAGAGAAGCCGAAAATCGAAGGAAATGGTGGCTGATGGTGCAAAGAGCCACCAAGGGCTTTCAGGGACTCGACCTTCAGCAATGAAGTAAGCGACTAAGAAGAAGAAGAAGGGAATATACAACACCCAAAAATCACAAATTAACTGTGACATTAGAATTTTTGGTAATCCCATCGGTTCTTCTATCTATAAAGTCAAATAGAAGTAGCCGAAATTGGGAACTATTCTCGATTCGAATAATAATAGTTTTTATAAAATAAGTATTTCACCAAAGCATGAAGTATCACAAGTCAAACTGGAAATTTTCCATAACATTTTATACAATTAGTCTTCTTATTCAGAAAGGCAATTTGTTAAAACAAAATAACGATATTCATGGAAGTCATCCAGTGTTCTTGTTAACAACGTTATCTGCTTCGCTGGATAGTGGAAATGTGCGGAGGAAATTGAGTTATACCACTCCCGGAACTAGCTTTCATGAGGAATAACTAAAACTAGACTACAGGTCTACGTAAAGTTTCGATATTTTTGTGAATATTCTTTTATGAAACTTTTCCACCTAAATTCCAAATACATTTTAATTTTTTTTGATAATATTATTATTATTACATTAAAGGTGCATTAACTTAGGATAGCATTTTTTTGTCTCTTATAATAAATTGTCTGATATTATGTGTTTAACCAGACGTGGTACAATCTCAATTCCGTCATCTACTTTATGAGATGAGGCTGTCGTCTCAATTGTGTTGTAAGAACGGATGCTCTACCCTTCAAGCCGAGACCGCTTCACGGGAGATATAATAATGACATAGTATTAACTTCGCGGCAACGTTGTCGATTATTCAACAGTTTTTAATTGCTTAAACTTATGATTGAGTGAATGAATGAACAGCCCACCTTGTGTTACGCTAAATAACGCAATATCAAGCTTAGTGTTTCAGAACATAGTTTCAGTCTCAGTTACGTGGCAACTAAAGTTGGATTATTCTAAGTGTGTTGTTACTTAATCACCTCTCCGTGTCAACTTACTCAGAAATCGTAGTTATTAGTTGAATATCCAACTCATTAGAATATCAAACTAGTAGTAGTAGTAGTAACTAGTAGTAGTTAGTTATATTTAAAAATCTCTTGCTTTGATTTTGTTATGTGAACGCTTGGAATCCCTCAATCAACCAAAGGTTTTCATTCCAACAAACCTTTGTCACTTTTGAAATGATGATTAGTAAAAGCCAAAAAAAATCTAAGCCGAAAAATTACTGTGACCTACGCATTGAAAATTCGTAGAAAAACATTTATGGGTTGCGAAGACATAACCCAAATAAAGTAAAAAAGATTGTATTTTGAACTAGCTTTTGCCCGCGACTTCGTCCGCGTGGAACAGTTAGTTTGGGCATAACGCTAAATTTTACACGTCTCTTCATTTACGTAGAATATCATTTTTATAAAAACACCTTCACAAATAATGCTTTATTTTAGAACAAATTTGGTTAGCATAAAAAACGTTATAGAGAGCCAACCTTAACATATAGACATATGCTGTCGCGGACTTATTTTTGGATCTTTTGATGGGGAACAATTCAATGGGAAACAAACTGTTCAGCTTTATACTATTAGTATAGATTTCAGCCCTACAGAAATTTCAGATCCAACAGGAGAAATGTCACGAGGCGTATGATATCTGCGAATAACGCTTACTTGCGACGACTACGAGCGATCTGAGCACAATGACAAATTAGAAACTACATTATATTAAATTAGATAAAGTACAAGTATCCGTTTAATGCTGTCACACAAAGCAATTATACGACTTGAGGAATAGTACTGCCGTACAGTGCAACCAGGACTTACATTTTGCCTTTCTACAAAAGTAGAGAGTTTCAAGTTGTCTTGTATACTGGCTGTGGTTTTTGCCGGGAGCTTCTGCGCCGATAATACTTGGAAAAAAGTTGGCATTTTTCATGAATTTCCGTATGTAGTACGGTATCAGCCTCGGATAGTTCACCGGTCACCGTTCTCGTCGAACCCACCACTTGTCAAATTAAAACACGTTTCTCGCTGGATCTTCTCAGTGGGTCGCATTTCCGATCCGGTGGTTGATTCTGCGAAGCATTTCTTTTGCTAAGGCCAGTGTTAGCAACACACCCGGTTTGACTCACTCACCACTACCCGTTTTTGTCATAAAAGGTGATTTCATCCAATGAGCAGCAGCGTTCTCTGAGCAATTTTTTAGCGGACTGCGCTCATCCAACTGAAATTGACTGGTGGTAGACGTGTTATCATCTACATTGTCAAAGATACTGTTACTGACTCGGACTAGTCACGCGTTTCAGTCTGAAGGGTGGGACAACCGTTATTACTTATGTTCTTACGTACAATGTGGATTGCAGAATTCCCGTTTTGATGTTATGAGCTAGTTTAAATATGTTAGGATTTAAAAAAAGAGGAAATATATAACAGAACTCGACTGAGAATCAAACACAGAAATAATAAACGAGGCAATCATACCAACACTTCTAAGTAGAAAATTTAACACGCTATGATTCCGAGACGATATACCATTAAAAACAAATTAGCTTGAACTAAGTAACAAGAGAGTTAACTTAAAGGAAACTTAATAATATAAAGTTATCCGACGTAGAGGATAATTAATTATTAAACTTAAAAAAAGAACAAACAAACTTAACCCAACAGAAATCAAGTTAATGGAGTTATGAATTTGCATGGAATAAAACTTAGATCTGAATGAGATATAGATCTCAGGTAAGCAACATTAGGTCAAAAGGTGAAGAGAGACAGATAAAATTCTAAATGGACTCTATCAAAATTCTGTAACATTTGATGTTACTAAAGTTGCAAGTTTCGATAGCATTATTTCTTCAACTTCTTATTCCTTTAACGATATCCTAAGTAGTGGGGTTAGTTAATTTCTTCTTTTTTTTTTATTGCTTAGATGGGTGGACGAGCTCACAGCCCACCTGGTGTTAAGTGGTTACTGGAGCCCATGGACGTCTACAACGTAAATGCGCCACCCACCTTGAGATATAAGTTCTAAGATCTCAGTATAGTTACAATGGCTGCCCCACCCTTCAAACCGAAACGCATTACTGCTTCACGGAAGAAATAGGCAGGGCGGTGGTACCTACCTACCCGCGCGGACTCACAAGCGGTCCTACCACCAGTCTTCTCTGAGATAGTATCGTCATGCCGGTTAGACGGGCATGCAGACAGCTTATAACGCGATGCAATCGTTCGTTTGAAGTAAAAAAAGTTAAAATATTGGAAAAGTTCAGACAACTATTTTAATAATATAATTTATACTTCACATCTTACGTCTTAGGATGGATTGCGGTAAACATGCACATGATACCTCATTGTCTATGTACTCCAATGACAGTTTAACATCATTTATTATCTACTCACCATATTGCCATTTCATTTAAGAATTATCTTTTACTTTATGACATTTTGGAAATATGTTTTCTTTACTATCCCACATACTCTATCTACCTCGTATACCACCAATTAAGATAGGCACGTTTTGATTGATTTTAAGGTTGGATCCACTGATATTTATCTCACATAGACTGAAATCTAAAAAAATTTCGAAAATAATAAAGTCTTACTAACTATCTAAAGTCAGAATAGTTCGTTGTATAGAATAACAGTTAAAATTTGTTTCATAGATACTCCGAATCTCGTAAGATTCGTAATCTCGTAAGATCGTAATCTTATTATTACGACCATGATTTTGTTGACAACAATAAGATTACGTTGTCGTTGACAACAAAAGAATGATATTGTTGTCAACAAAAGAAATTCGTAATTTTTGAGGGTCTATTTTTAATTTCCATCGAAACACGACGAGCTTATAAATGTATAAATATAATGAATACAATGAAAATATAGGAAAAGCCCTTATTTACTAAAACTTTCAGGATTGAACGAAGGGCGTTTGTTCCACATCAAATGTCGCTTTACCCCAAATATTGTAACTATACTTGAGAACTTAGAACTTATATCTCAAGGTGGGTGGCGGGCTTACCTTGTAGCTGTCTATGGGCTCCAGTAACCACTTAACAGCAGGTGGGCTGTGAGCTCGTTCACCCATCTAAGAAAAAGAAAAAATAATAGCAATAGGAGTCATCAATGAAAATACTATTTGTAGTTCTAAATCTCGTTATTTCAAATAAATACATTTCTGCATTGAACAGTGCCTTTTTTTTTTCCTGCCTAAGCTGGTAGCCTGGAGCGGCTATTCCAGCGTAACCGTGGCTAGTAGGTGAGCTCACGGGGCTCAAACCTGACGACGATGCTAACACGAACCCTAGCAAGAGCCGTGCTTCGCAGAATCTACCACCGAATCGGAGACGCGACCCACTGAGAAGATCCGGTGAGAAACTCAGTGGGCTGTGTCTGAGAGTTAATTTACTCGTCGAGCCCTTCGTCGCAAGCGACGGGTTCGACGAGAACGGTGACCGGTGCTTGAAGTACCTAAAAGCATCGTTAGTGGATCCTGAGGATCCGAGATGACGTGTTTTGGGCGACGTCGACTGCTTTCCATTCTGTCCGCAGGATCGGGAATGTAGTTACCGGCGGCCACGATGAGAGGGTTCTCGTGTCGTGCCGCTTTATCGAAGTGGAAACAGTGCCAAGCTAGCTTCTATGTATGCCGTAAATACACACGAGGCTAACACAAAAAATCTTACCCGAAATATCAAATTTAAGAGTGTATTATAAAAGGTGACCCCGGAAAACCAGTCCATAACTTGTAGTATAGTAAGTAGTCAGTAATCCTCCGAACAGCGGTTGAGACAGATAAATTTCCTAAGTGTATCGGTGAAAGGAATCGTGGAAAATTCATTTTTACGACTTCATGGTCGATATAAACTGCGTCATTATAGTTAGATGCCTGTCAATAGCACCGTAAAGGCTCTATAAACCTTACCGCAAGCAAGGTTTCGTTACATTGAAAAAGGTAATAAATTTATTTATTGAAAAGGAAACTAAACAGACTGATAAAAGAATATATAAATGAAGATAACGTTAAGATAAAAAATCCTTTCTTTGTTTTAATTAAAACACACTAACAACTCTCATTTTTTGTGTTTTCATAGTAATTAACAATAATGATTAACATGCAATGCAAAAAAAGCTTTGGTTTTTTTATTTATTAAACATCATTTTCGTTTTTATTATCTCTGTATTTAGAATTTTCAACAAACAGCGACAAAAATAGTCGTTTTAATTTTTCCTCCTCATTTCAAGAAGGCATTTCGTTAAATTCTGACTTAAGAAATTATGGCAATTATATTGAAAACAAGGACGTGTCAGGCAGCGTATCTCATGAAATTACTGAGATGTCGCGCACTCTTATTTAAACAAAAAGGTACGATAAAAATTGGCCTTCAAAAATTTCTTTATTTATTTTTATTGCCTAGTTGTGTGTACGAGCTCACCTGGTGTTAAGTGGTTACTGGAACCCATAGACATCTAGAACGTAAATGCGCCATCCACCTTGAGATATAAGTTCTAAGGTCTCAGTATAGTTACAACTGCTGCCCCACCCTTCAAACCGAAACGCATTACTGCTTCACGGCAGAAATAGGCGGGGTGGTGGTACCTACCCGTGCAGACTCACAAGAGGTCCTACCACCACTAATTACGCAAATCATAATTTTGCAGGTTCATTTTTATTACACGATGTTATATCCTTCACCGTGGAAGTCAATCGTGAACAATTGTTAAGTACGTATTTGATTAGAAAAATTGGTACCTGCCTGAGATTCGAACACCGCTGCATCGCTCAACACGAATGCACCGGACGTCTTATCCTTTAGGCCACGACGACGACTTACAAGACATTTAAACAATATGATTAGAAATTGAAAAATTTTATCGGATAAGAGAATCTTTTAAAATCTCGCAGGCCTCGTACAGTTATACTTTGCTTTGTCTAGTTTCGGGCAGTCTTCCAACAAAGTTGAATAAAGTGCCGTTCTAGATACATCCGTCGTTGCACGCCGCAAACTTAATGCGATCCGACATTCGATAAAGCGCGGGAGTTGAGAGAGTTTACAGATTTATTTAACGAGTTCTTCTCGTATAGAAATTCACAAAGTTGCTTTGAAGTTGAAATTATATTATTATTCGCAAAGATTAGATTGCGGGTCCTACGCACATATACGACTTTGTCGGCATAAAATAAGATGCTTATTTTTTTATTTATTTTTTTATTGCTTAGATGGGTGGACGAGCTCACAGCCCACCTGGTGTTAAGTGGTTACTGTAGCCCATAGACATCCACAACGTAAATGTGCCACCCACCTTGAGATATAAGTTCTAAGGTCTCAAGTATAGTTACATGTTTCCCCTGAAATTTTAGGTACATTTTTTTTTTGTTATTGTTTAGATGTGTGGGCGAGCTCACAGCCCACCTGGTGTTAAGTGGTTACTGGAGCCCATAGACATCTACAACGTAAATGCGCCACACACCTTGAGATCTAGTTCTAAGGTCTCAGTATAGTCACAACGGCTGCCCCACCCTACAAACCGAAACGCATTACTGCTTCACGGCAGAAATAGGCGGGGCGGTGGTACCTACCCGTGCGGACTTACATTACATGCATTGACGACTTCAAACATATAAGTTATTAGTTATCACGGGTCGTGGATGTAATCAAGAGCACTTTTAGCGTTAACTCGAGGTTAAACCGTAAAAGCAGTTTTAACTGTACTTTTATTTGCGTTTCTTTGCCCTTGGAAAGAACTAACAGTATCTTCAAATCCGGCAGTTTCTTTGACTTATAGCTTCATTATCACTATAAGAAAATCTCAGATGATAGATAAACAGTGTTTTATATTTATTTATGAGACAATTTCTTTAATCAAATCGCACTTAACATAATGCTTTCTGTTGTTGTTAAAGCTGTAAAGATCTCTCCAGTCTCTTCTAATCGGCTTTAACTATAAGCTCAAGTCAGAAGATTCATTTTGAAAATTTGCAACCGCTTTTCCTTGCTCTCATGGTCGGCGCAACATGTTCTCTTATGATGCTGTATAGGGAATTGGAATGAGTTTTACGACCTGGCACCAGCTTGGCGTCAACCTCCTTAGGTTTTATCTCCACTAGTAGGTATATCAACGTTTCTCCTGTGTCTTCTCAACGTGTTCTGTTTCTCCTTTTTTCTTTCTTTTCATTAATCTGTTTTTGGTTTTATGAATTGCATTGTGAAACATAAAATAAAACTTATCGCGTTATCTATAACATTCTAGTGCATGACGTCATCCGAAATTTACATCCAATGACACATCCTTGGATGACAAGCCCAAGTATTATTGGTGGCCTGGAGGCCTTTCATGGAGGGTTAGCATCGATGCGCCATTTCCGGAGCCATTATCCAAGGGTTATGGCTGCGGTCGAGAATTTATTCGTGACTAGCTGACCCGGCAGACTTCGTAGTGCTTCAATCGATAAATAAAGGACCTAAACGTTTGTATAAAATAAACTTAAAACAAACAAAAGGAATCCGTCTGACGGGGGACATATCAAAAGAAAAACAAAATTGTATTTTTTTTCCCTTGTAAACCTTCTCTGGACTTCCACAAATAATTCAAGACCAAAGTTAGCCAAATCGGTCCAGCCGTTCTCGTGTTTTAGCGTGACTAACGGACAGCAATTCATTTTTATATATACTTAGTCTGGCCATACTTAAATACTGTTACAATTAAAAATAAAAATAAAATCTATTGCTAATAACATTTATTACTTTTACAGTGTGTTAGTTTAATACATAAATATAAAACAATTTAAAGTATAAAAAGCTTATTCGAAGTGGTCTCCATTGGTTGCAATACAGTCCTTTAAACGTTGAGGCCAGTTATCAATAGAAGCACGCACTCTTTCCATGGAAAAATTCTTCACTGCCATTCGTACGGATTGTTTTAGGGACTCCAAATTATCATGGCGTTTAGAGCAAGCCGTACTCTCTAAAACTGACCATAAATCATAATCCAGCGGATTAAGATCGGGACTAGACGACGGCCAGTCTTCAGCTCTGATGAAGTCCGAAGCGTTCGTTTCCAACCAAGACTGCGTAGACCGAGCTTTATGACCTGGCGCCGAGTCTTGCTGGAAGGACCATTCTTGATTATTGAACATGGTGTTGTTAAGGGGCTTCACTACCTTCTCAAGAATGGTATCTTGATACACTTGTGCCGATGTTTTGATACCTTTTTCACAAAAGTATGGCTCAGTCACTCCTTCATAGACCCCACCAAACCATCACTGAAGTCGGATAGTGCCCACGTTGCACTCTGTCGACTAATTGGGAAGCTTCCTTAGAGCTTTGAGCATAAATACGGTTTTGTTTGTTAAAATGTTGCTCAATTGTAAAAATTTTCTCATCCGTAAAGAAAATTTTTCTATGACCTCCCTTTGCGTACCGCTTCAGTAGTTTTTTCGATTTTACCACCCTATTCTCTTTTAAATTATCAGTTAAGAAATGACTAGTACGTCTCTTATAGGCTGCAAGTCCTAAGTCATCTTTTAAAATACGCGACATGGTTCTAGGTGCTATCTTCATCTCCCGAGATAAAATCTTTTGCTATCGGTCAGGATTTCTTCGAATTCTTTCCCTTACTGCTTTGACCACCTTTTTCGTACGAACACTACGTGGACGGCCAGATCTTTTTCTGTCACCAACAGAAGAGGTCTCATTGCACCTATTAATAGCCCGGTACACAAACATTTTACTAATACCAAGCGTATGGAGTTTTATAAATTGCATTTGGCTCCATACCTACTTTGTCGAATGCAATCACAGCGGTTCGGTTCTCTTTATCTCCCCACTCCATTTTAATATCGCAAAATATTGTACAAAGTATTGGCGGCAAAATGAGAAAACTCAATGAGCAATCATATAAAAATGACAGATTCCAAATTCAAATGTAATATTTTGTTTATTTTTAATTGTAACAGTATTTATGGCCAGACTAAGTATAGATTTGTTGATATTGCTTCTACTCGATTAACAAACAAGCGTATCATCGTCAAAGAGGACTAGACTAGGACTAGAATAAATCCGGTACGCCCAAGTCGTACAGTTTGAAAATTCAAACCGTACTACCAGTTCGTCGAATTTTAACAAAAATGAAAATTGACTTTAGTAAAGTCGAATGAGCGAAAATTGATGATTTAAAATACTTTTTCACCTTACCATATTATTACGTTTTTTGTATTCTCGTGAAATAAGGAATGAACTGATTTTACATGTATACATAATAATATAATTATTTAGTTTCTAGATATTAATACCCACTTACAAGTGATGCGAATATTTATAACCACCCTTATACGCTTGCATGACACTCGGCATAAATTTGATTTTTGACTTACATTATTCTTTCAATAAATTGCCTGTCAGATGAAAACCTAACATGCCTGTTGCCTAACCCTACTCATATGATCCCCTGAGCCGATACCGCTCTGTTACTGAACAAGGTCGCACTAGTTGAAATGCAAACATTTTATTTCTTATTCCAACGGAGCGAGACAGAAAATCTGGTCAAATTTTCTAACCAATTCAAATTCGGTGTAATTAAATACATAATTCCGCCAAAACATCTAAAACATAGGTAGACGTCGCGCATATTAGTTATTTTACTGTAATTTAATATTTGTTATCGGATATTGAAAGAACAAATCCACATATAAAATGAATATATGTTTAAATATGCAGCTCAGTGCCTTTTTATCTTTTGTGTTTGAAGACAATCTCTTTTTAGCAAACTTTAGTGTTTCAAATAATAAAAATTCTATGTAAAAATTCTCCAACCTATTACAAGAAAAAATCAATAACAAAATCATAGCGAAAATGGTTGTGGTCGAATTCCGATCTCACCAGTATGAAATAAATTGTTTAAAACTAATAATTGTTCATAATATACTTTCCGTGGAATCCAGATAATAAAGAGAATTTATAAAATTCTAATAGCTATCGTAATTTTATAACATCAAACTCGAACGACAGCTTCCGTAAAAGTTCAGGAAGGAAAGCTGTGAGTGCCTATAATAGTGAGCGGTCCGCTTCTACAGCGTGACCTGGAAACCTGTAACCTCTTCGCCTCAGGGCATTGCCATTTTCTTTATTTAACGTGTTTCCTCTCCCATATTGTTTACTTTCTTTGATTACTATTCAGTATTATCTTGAGGCGAGCATCCGGTTGCCGTAATGATAAGTTAGACTTTCATATACTGAATTCATTTAAGCAGGGTTCGCGATTCCCAATTCTAGTGATATATATAACCGCCAATTATAAAAATTTATGATATTATACATTATTAATAAAAATCATAATAGTAAGTTTTTTTCAAATTGCCACTAATAATATAATACATATATAGTTAGTTAATAAATTGCATCCCAGAAGATTCAGTTAAAAGAAACACGACTTCTTTTAAGTATTAATGATGCTGTAAACATTGGTAAATGTGCCGAATAGAAAAAAATCTTTCCTTTAAACAGTTTTGATCAAATAACCCTAACAATGTAACTATTTGAAACGGTATTTCAGCAACCAGCTAAGTATGAGACTTCTATGGGTTTCTGTACTTTGATTGTTGCTTGTATAAAACCTAGTAGCGTCCAACAATACAACAGTACCGTCCTTCAGGACAAGTCTAGGGTGTCGACATTCGTCGATTGCTTCGTGAGCAGGTTTAGCGGCGAATACGACCCTATTGCTGGTGCAAAATAGCGGTCTACGCTGTATTTAAAATGTTATGATACCTAAATGAATAGGATAGGATGAGTTTAACACCTAAATCATCGTGAAAATCTGCATTCCTTACGTACTTCAACGGCTAAGCTAAGAAAGCTGGGTTGTAATATTTAACGAAAACTTTGGTTACGGGCCACATGAGCTCATTCTAAACTCGCATACGGCACGATGTGGCGAATGGAAGATTTGTAAATTGTCACCTCATTACGTAGGTAGCACTTACTCCAATTACATGTGATAGGGGAGAGCATGCCCAGATTAAAAGCGATCGCGGACGGGATTTACATTAGGGAAGTCGACTAAGTGAAATTATTATTATTATTTTTTATTCATTTTTTATGCTTAGATGGGTGAACGAGCTCCCAGCCCACCTGGTGTTAAGTGGTTACTGGAGCCCATAGACATCTGCGACGTGCGCCACCCACCTTGAGATATAAGTTCTAAGGTTTCAAGTATAGTTACAACGGCTGCCACACCCTTCAAACCGAAACGCATTACTGCTTCACGGCAGAAATAGGCAGGGTGGTGAAATAAGAAATAAGAAAGAAATGAGAAATGAGAAATTAAATAACTGGGAATGAATCACGCACGGTCATCCGGCCCCAATTTAGGATCCCCTGTGTTATGGGTACCAGAGACTGCCATATATACATTTAAATATATACATAATATAAAGATATTAACACCCAGACGAAGAGCAAACAAACCTGTTCATCACACGAATGTTTGCCCGATGCGGGAATCGAACCCACGACCCTAGGCGCAACAGTCAGGGCCGCTAACTACCGCACCACCGAGTCAGTCAGTCTGTTTTCTCTCCAGAAGGCGCCTTCGCAGACGCATGGTGCGCGATAATGGGGGGGCCGCGGCGCATGTCAAGTGCGCTGCTGCTACCCTTTGCGTTGCTGTCGCTACCGCACACGAACGCCGCAAATGCAACCTCCTATCGGGTGAGTTTACTAGTTTCAGTACTAAATTAAAAACACCAATGTTCCCTGTAAGAGTTATGTTCAAAATCTTATTTTTATGAGCATTGTAGCAGATTTTTACTGATGGTAGGACCTCTTGTGAGTCCGCACGGGTAGGTACCACCGCCCTGCCTATTTCTGCCGTGAAGCAGTAATGCGTTTCGGTCTGAAGGGCAGCCGTTGTAACTATACTGAGATCTTAGAACTTCTATCTCAAGGTGGATGACGCATTTACGTTGTAGATGTCTATGGGCTTCAGTAATCACTTAAGACTAGGTGGGCTGTGAGATCGTCCATCCATCTAAGAACAAAAAAAAAAGACGAGCTTGCTGCATGTATGATTGTGAGTGGTTACGGTCGCTTATGGGCGCTAATATTGCTAAGAGCATAGTTATGTCGCTGCCTACCGCTGAATGCTCCCTAGCTTCCGCTGAAGAAGGATGTGTTATACCGCTCAGGATATGTTGTAGAAGGGGAGTTCATGCCAGAGCCTCATGTACATGGCAAAAAAATCTGGCAACGAACTATCGATGAACGCAGCGGCTCTTAATAATATGAATGAACTCTGCTCCGGTAGCGGACGGTGTGATGGAAAAAAAAGAAGATGAAAGAATCATCTCGAATAATTCTTAAATGTGACGTAGTCGTAAATGAAATAAGGGATGAATGGTGAACTAAGAAATGATGGTTTTTTTACTGGTGGTAGGACGTCTTGTGAGTTCGCACGGGTAGGTACCACCACTCTGGCGGCATTTACAATGTGGATGTCGATGGGCTCCGGTAACACTGAACACCAGGTTAGCCGTGAGCTCGATTAACAATATTAGCAATAAAAACGTTTTTTTTTTTATTGCTTAGGTGGGTGGACGAGCTCACAGCCCACCTGGTGTTAAGTGGTTACTGGAGCCCATGGACATTTACAACGTAAATACGCCACCCGCCTTGAGATGTAAGTTCTAAGATCTCAGTATAGTTACAACGCCTGCCCCACCCTTCAGACCGAAACGCATTACTGCTTCACAGCAGAAATAGGCAGGGCGGTGGTACCTACCCGCACGGACTCACAAGAGGTCCTACCACCAGTAATTACGCAAATAATAATTTCAGGGTTTCACTTTTATTACACGATGTTATTTTTTCACCGTGGAAGTCAATCGTGAACATTTGTTGAGTACGTAATTCATTAGAAAAATTGGTACCTGCCTGGGAGTCGAACACAGGTGCATCGCTCAACACGAATGCACCGGACGTCTTATCTCTTAGGCCACGACGACTTCAATAAAAAAAGTCACAAAACCGGGTAATTTCATGTATATGTACATTGTACATGCTAAAATGTAAACGAAACAACTGAACTTATTTAAGAGGTACTTAAAATAAATTCATCATATTAGTAAGCTGAATTCATTGATGAAATTTAGGAGTGAACTTAGAGAAAGCACTCACACAAAAATACCCATTTACCAATGCGATGAACGGAATTGATTTCCTAGTCTCAGTATAATGTTACAAACAATTGACAACTAAACTCCAAATGCATAAGGATGTTTAATAAGTTTATCGATTTTAAACAACCATTGTTGATTAGAAAATTTTTCTACATAATATATTACTAAAATTTATTTTCATTGCACCTCCACCTAAATTAACTCCGCTGAATCCGCTGAAATATGCTTTGAGTAGCTGGTACTGAAAATTTAATCTATCCTTATTTATCCTCACTCGAATATTCCATTCCGTTGCCTTAAGTTTCAATATTACATGTTGTGGTATGTTGTAGTTATTGTTGTAGACAAATAACAAATAATGAAAATAATTACACTCCGAAACACAAAGGATAGAACACTTTTAGTGCATGTCGGCGAGTAGTGAGTTTCTTTATAGCAATAATAAAAAAAACTTCAACCTTAAGCTTTTCAATGCTGAAAGATGTCTCTTCGCCATATTTCCGGCTTTTAAGGTCTTGGGCTATACTCCGCTGGTTATCCATCGTAGCTCTGACCTAATTATAATTCCATCTTATCTGTTCCACGATAAACAGAGTAAATTGATTTGCGTAGACACGGAGTTCGACTTTGTAGATATATTTATAATCTACTAGCCGTACTCGCCCGCTTCGCTGGGCATTTAAAATTAACATTATTATTTATTGTCATTATTATTACGGAGTCCAACACTCATATAAATATTAGCCTATCCATTAAGTACATGTATTTTCTACATGGATACCAAGTTTCAAGTCAATCGGATGCATGGTTCAGTAGTTATAACGGAACATCCGTAAAAACCACTGTAGATTTATAAATTACTAGCTGTACCCGTCCGCTTCGCTGGGCATTTAAAATTAACATTATTATTTCTCATCCCCACAAAGATTCTCATCATTATCATAGTTTTATTATAATATATTATAATATAATATATTTAAATTAAGGCATATTAATACGCTTTTATTAGCTTCAGACGTATGTATGTTTGTAACGGAATCTCTGAGCATGATTTTGACCACCTTCAAAACGTCGGATTAACTCGAAATTTGGTATACTTATTAAGGGCCTATGACAATTCAATATTAAAAAAAAGATTGAAAAAAATAATTTAAAAAATTGAAATTCAATTGAAAAATGAAACACAAATAACAGTTAAAAAAACTAACAAAATACGCTTTTATACAACTAAAAAAACAGAAAATAAATTTTAATAAATTTGAATTAAAAATAGTGTAAGAAAAAATTATTTTATTGTAAAAAAGCGTGGGGTGCTTTTCAGGATATAATCAAAATAGGACTTTACACAATTTTTAATTCAAATTTATTAAAATTTATTTTATTCCTAACAACGGAATACCGTTATATTACTTAGACCTCGTTAAATATGTTTATTTATTCTAGTAATAATGGATGAAGTAAAAGGAATCCATCACGGACGGATCCCACGCAAGGTCAAGGGTACTCAAGGACTTATCGGTAATTTGTATGCAGCTCAAACCGGAATTTGTGCTCCATGGCGAGGCAACGAGGAAATTATCCTGTCAACTTTGGAATTCCGCTGTAGTTTATTATCTAGCTTTATAGATAGTCTCTCACGCGGAGGTTATTGTTTTATTAAACTTCTATTCTAATTAACTTACTTAAACTGAAGTAAATGCCCAACACAATATTTCTAAAACTATCAAACATGAAATATCTATAAATAATTACAAAAACAAAATTGTGTGAATATCTTTAGAGCATAATAATCGTTTATTATTTTCATTGCTTCATCATCTTTTATACCAATAAAAATTTTATAACTATGTACATTTACGTTTTAATCTTGCGTACGAGTGCTTTGAAATTTTTGTTATAGTCGTCCGTGACCACGTCGTAGGATCGATTATGTCTATGACTCGCAAAAAACCGAAGAATATCTTATACCTTGAAACGAGCCATTCTTGTATATATAATCTGAATCTCGGAAATGGCTCCAACGATTTTCATAAAATTTTGTATACAGAGTATTTCGGGGGCGATAAATCGATCTAGCTACGATTTATTTTCAGAAAATGTTGTTTTATTCGTGTTTTCACTAACCTACTTTATCGATAATCAACTTTATGACTCTTCCCGACATCTATTGGCGAATAATAATACTATTTTTCTTAATTGAGAGCAACTAACTGCTTTAAAGACACAACAAGATGGCGTTATCAAAAAAATCATCATCTATTTATTCTTTAACATAATAACTAATTTTAATGAATAACAAACTTGTGTAATAGTTTAAGTTCACCCATATTCTACGGTTTCACATACAATAACGCCGCCTATTTCTGCCACGATTGTTGTTTGTACATACAAATTGGACTTAGGATTCGTGCCTCTGAGCACTCACATACAGCGTCATTTGCGTTGTTGATGTATCAATCTGTTCTTAAGTGGTCCGATGCCACTTAAGAACAGATGGGTCGCTCGTTCAGCCGACTAAGCAATAATAACATACACAAGAAAAAAAAGATGCAAAAGTAAACTCAGTATCTAATTGCAATGAATGCAACCTAAAGAAAATAATTACGTAGTAAACATATTCAGCCACAAAAATATACATGTATAGGCAACAAGGAAGGAAATGGAAGAAAATAACGATGCTACTCCTACAAACTTATGATCGGTGATGTATTTATAAAGAGTAGGTACATATGTAATTTTGTAAAGTTTTGTTTGTCATTGTTGTAAATTTGTGATGACGAAAATAGGAATAGCAGCACGACCCTTATGTTTAGACAGACTATATTATTCATTATGCTATTATATATTATATACCTGTTACTACGAGTATTTTACTAGTGAATTCTAATAACTATATATATTAACACTTTTTAATTACTACAAAAATTATGTATGTTCTATAAAGTCTTTACATTTTATAGTGAGATAATTATATTCGGATAGTACATTAAAACTTAAAACCAATCATTTTTCTTTTTCTGAATGAAACATACGATCATGTTTTTCTTGAGCAGCAGATACTAAGTTCGCTTCTCCCGGAATAGGGTCCTATCGTGTACCTATTTAGGTCGATTGCTTTCAATGTTCTACAGGATACGTCAATAATTATCCTTCGTCATGGAAGGGCGAGTACATCAAAATATACGCCATCATTTGTCTTATATATAAAAGATCCCGTGTTAGAAAACAATGTAAAACAAAATTAATGTTGGTTCTACATCTGAATATAATCTGAATTGGTTGAGCAAATATTTTTGGCGTAGCTTCTTCAGGGATAATAAACTATATGCATTGTCTTTTTTTTTCAATATTTAATATAATATCAGTCCTTAATGTAATCTATAATCCTTTAGACAAATAATTAATTGAATTTAAGAAAATTTTAACACAGTAAAAAAATTTAGTAGCGATATTAGAAAATCGCATTTTTCTTGGGTTCATCTCTGAACTACATTCTTAGAATATTTATTGTACTTAGCAAAATCTTATCCTGAAAGTATTCACATAGAAGGTATTCGTGTAATAAATCCAAAAATGGGCCCGACAGACGTTGTCCTGGTCTAACAAAACTTGCTTTTTGATCGTGGGGACACCTACCAGGTCGAATCGTAGATCCAGTATATTCAAAAGCATAGAGTCCGCTTCTAACGCTAGCCACAGGTCCTAACCCATACATCAGTCCGCTGAGTTTCTCGCCGGATCTTCTCAGCGGGACGCGATTCCGATACGGCAGTAGATTCATTCGCGAAGTTGTTAGGTCTCCTTCGGAGGCGCTCGGGCAGCTGTTAGCAAATATCTCTCCTCCTGGCTGAACCTTTGCTCGCCCACCTGCCCTGTGTAGCTGGAAAGGCCACACGGGCAGCAGTAATCCTTCAATCATAAAAAACAGCCACAGGTTCGAATTGTAAGACTAATCCTACCCAAGGACCCACTCAAACACATAAATTTATCAAATTCTCCGGTGAATCCCTTAGTCGCCTTTTACGATTCCACAAGAGATGGGTTTGTGCTATTAATATATTGATATTATATTATTAATTACAATTTGGAACGAACATTTGGAATTATGTATATCATAATTTTGCTATGATTCCGAGATTAATTTAATCTAATACATACTTTTGGTTATAAATCAGTGTTGTAATTCTGAGATTTATATGCATATGTCTTTCTAGGCCAAGGTATCTAGACCAACGTTGCACTAACACAGATATATTTCAATTTAAAATTCAATCTCCACAAAGCAAAGGCTTCATTTCAATCAGTGATCAAACAATTTTCTTTCATACTATTTTCTTCGGTTTTCGCAGATCGTAGACTAATTAAAACTATTTTACTGTTTAAGTCTTGCCTTTTCACTGTTATTTATCGATTTTTTTCAACATAAAATAAACAATAATGACGCAATCGCAATAAGAACAGCGTCGGTAAACAAAATAAAATGGCAAAGGGTTCTTGTGACAACACATAAAGCCAGTTGTGCAAACTAAGGATCGTATCCAAATATCATTTCGAACGTTAGGAGACATCTGTGGTCTTACAATTACAGAACTATACATTGAAATTTACATATTCATATCATCAATAATCTTATTCTAATGTTTCGAAATGTTAAGGTGTCGGTTATTACGATTGACTTTCAATAATTCGTCAAATTAATAATTAGAAGTTTCATCGAAGTCCCTACCTGAAAACCCGATGTATTCAATCCCAAGTAATGCTTGAAAAAACTTACATAATTTTCACCACCAAATTTCCTTAGATTCAGGGAAATATTTTTTCTCTTATTTTACGAATTATCACAACGTGACCTGATTTAATAAAATTAGGTCAGGTGTCGTAAATTGTACGTTTGTTTCGTATTACACGATATTTACGATAGAAGTAACGCACTTTCGTCTTGGATATTGTTATGAAAATATACTACAGATAACTAAAGGAAAATTTCGTTTTTTTTATATATACAAAATATAGCCAGCCCGCAAAAGCGATTACAACCTTTTTGTACAACGTAGGTATTGGTACGAGCTAGGCCTCGTTATAGATAAACTCGTAACTGAAATACTAATTAAAACTCATTCTAATTATTACGACAACTAAAATAGATTTTACTATCACAATTCACTTCTCGCTTCGCTTCTGTCTGACTTTCCTCTGAACTGCTTTCATCAGTCACCTATATCACGCTTTTATTTCAAAATTTGGGAACATTCTCGATAGAACATTTAGAACATTCTAGAATATTTAAGAATCGTCTTGTGAACATTCGGGAGACGTTCTAGTTTCGATACCAATTTCTGCTACCTGATGACGGTTAGCTTTAAACATTCCGGAAGAACACTGATAGCATTAACACAAATCTTAAAAATACAAACAAATCTTACGTCTAGTTTAAACGTAACACATGGCCCAGAATACAGCACCTAAAATCCTTCTGTGGGTTGGATAGGCGAAAGCGGGATTCACCGCAGGCTGGGAAGCAGGGTATGCATTATAACAGCAAACAATGTTAACCAAGTAGGGCTAACTAGTAGGACATATTATGCAATCATATGAATGCGTAAAATAATGCATATCTCTTCAGTTTTTTTCTTCCTACCAATGCTGATAGCCTTAAGAGGCTGTATCAGTGTTACCATAGCGTGTAGGTGAGCTCTCGGGGCTCAACCCGGAGGTGTTGCTAACACCGGCCCTAGCAAGAGCGGTGCTTCGCAGAATCTACCACCGGATCGGAAACGAGACCCACTGAGAAGATCCGGCGAGAAACTCAGTGGGCTGTGTCTAGTGACCTAGTGGTTAATTTACTCGTGGAAGCATTCGTCGCGAGCGGTGGGTTCGCGAGGAAGGTGACCGGAACTTCTTCAGTGAAGGAATCATACGTTTTGTTTTGAAGGGTGAAACAATCGTTATGCAACACAATTTGGACTTCGACACTCTAAAAATGTGTCGCGGAATACCTATTGTGATCTAAGGTACATACTCCGTTAATCATATGAACCAAGCAGGTCATTCATCTATAGCAGTACAAAATTAATTGAAATTATTGATGCATATTCCTAATAGTACTAGTGAATATAATCATTGAATCGAATATGCGAAAATATAAGCGCATCCTTTGAGAGCAAAGGGTTACTTTGAGTGTCTCCCTTGATATACAGCCAGGAACTTAACAAAGAATACCATAAAGTACTCTTGTTTTAAATTAAGATATTCCTCTCGCATATTTTAGTTTCTCTTATTAAGTCATACCTTGAAAGATCTTTTAGGTCAAGGAAAGTGACGTTTATTACGCCTTCGACGAAATTCTTGCTGAAGTTTCGCAGAGTTTGGTGCTTGGTCCCGATCCGTATTATTTTTTCACTTTTGAGGTTCCACGAACAGAAGACGTTGTAATAGCTAGATATGCCGAAAATACACAAATCCTTACGACTTCAAGAAAGAATTATTAAGTAAAATATTATACGGAATTGTTTCAATACCTTGTGCATTAAAGTTAGTCGTTCCAAACCCAATCTGATAGGGGAACTGCGCTCCGGTGATTCTTGCAGTTGATATTCTGATTCGGTTATATATTATTATATTTGGGCATGCGTTTGAATTACGATTCGTTTAATGAATGTTTCAAGTTAACTTTACTTGTTATCGCTGCAAAAATTGTAGGTCATGGACATTGCAAATATAGAGTACCTATTCTTCCCGTTAATATCGATATTTACGCCTCATTGGAAAATGACATTACTGAGGGGACTTTATTTTATGCCTTTTGTGCAATGAAGTAAAAAAATTATTAAATATGCTGATGTTACTTTAACCTTTTAGTGCCTGGCTTATTTTTTCATATTTCACAGATATTGCTAAACGAATTTTGTAAAAAAGCACTGTAAAACATACTAATAGATAAAAATTAATGCCTAATTCATAGCTAAATAATCTTAAATAGTTATTCAATAATGTTATTAACTTATTCAATACGTTATAAATACGCGCGCTAAGATTCGTCTGTACAGCATACCTAATACGTATTATCAAACTGTGCAAATAATCAGTATTCCGACGCTCCGCACTTTATACGCATTAACAGAGAGTCAATCTATCGACGGTTCGCGCTCAAAAGGATAAGGAGACCGGTACTCGTTGTCTGGTAGGTGCCTTTAGTCGCCTTTACGACACACGCCGGATAATATGGGGTATTCTTGCTTTGATGGTGGCATTGCTATTCTAGCCAAAAAGTACACCCAAATGAGTACCACGATGTAATAATAAGTTGATGTTGATTGATGATGTAAATTGAAAATGTAATAACCACCAAGATTTAATTACATTTATTTGCTTTATAACCCGTTCTTTGTTTTGAAATTTAAATTCATAATTCAAATGTACCTATCATTGTTGTTACCTAACCAGTGACCCATTTACAGCCACAACAGCACAGCAGGCAGTTTGCGACCTACAACGCAATTCATACATTTGAGAATTTCTGTTATTTTAACGATCGTGGTGTCCATAACAACGGTTGCAAAATTCAATTTGTTAATTAAATTTGAGTTCTATTTCGAACGAGATTACTAATAATAAAGGTATAAGTAATAAAACACGCTTAAATAGCAAACCGAGGTAACCATACATCACATTTTTGGAACGAAGTTCCTTATGGGACGATGCGGAGGGATACCCTAACCGGGAAAAAACGTCCGTAACGTAAGATTTTTATTAGTAATGCACACAGTGTACAACTTAACTTTGTAATAATGTACAAAAAATACTATATTTTTTTATCATTAATTGACCACGATCCCAGAGCGTTCGTTTGCGCAATACGCTGACTCTTATGCAAACAACCGTGAATGAAGTGTACCACAATAAGTTCGCACGTTACCGAATGACCGTGTGTTGTTGCGAAACCTCCAGTTTTATTTTCTTTATACTTCGAATATAACTTAAAATTAATATTTTTATAATAAGGAACTTAGTTCCGATCCGGTGTACCACAACACCACACATCTTTTTTTAACCTGTTGACACTGGTCAGTAAATTAGAGCGAAATTATAATATTGCATTGTCATCAGCTATTAATCCATGTGTGTAATTTTCACTTTAATCTGACATTTGCAGTCAGTAAAAATTAAGTCTAAGTATTAGTTAATCTTACTTAATTTAAGTTACTTACAAACAAATATGCGTCTATACCAAGCTACTAAAAGCGTGCAAAAAAATCAGGACATTTCTAAAAGTATGGTCGTATCAAGTATCATTAGATACAAGACGTGCCTCGCGATTTCAATCGCGTATTAAAAATTGATATTTTGTATTTTCGGAATAATAAAACACGTTGCATTTTCCCGGGATAAAGAGTTGCTGGTGTCATTATCAAACCAGGGAACATTATGCCATATCTATTACTGTGCTACCATACAGATAAGTATTTTAATGCCATAATTTATTATAAATAAAGTTTCCGTCGTAATAACTTTTAATTTCTTAAATTAATGCATCGATGGTACTTGAAAACCCAAATTTATTGCGCAATAATTTGATATGAAAAAATAATTTGACCACTCTAACTATATTTAATGAAAATTCAATTTAAGAACTTACTTAAGACTACAATAATTTGGACTCTCAGATTATTGAGCCAAGCAGTTTTATAATGAAAATGTAATCGAGTTCCTTGGTTACTTAACAGGCCTGTCTACGAGTCAGCAGTGTAAGTATATTTACTCGTCCTTGTCATTTTAAATCATAACGATACCACATTTTATATAGCGGTTTCGTTAATGTACAAAAAACTTCAATTCCCGGGAAGAGCACTTTATTAGATGAGAGCTTCTATGTCCTTTTCTATACCCCTTGCAACGTGACTTCAGTTTCATGATGATCTACTGAGTAGTTAAAACGTAAAAGCGTTATAAAAAAATAACATACTCACTTTCACATATATTTTATTACCACATATTTATTCTGGAAAGGCTTTGGATAAAATTCGTTCTAATTGAACTACTTTTGAACAGGAGTAACTATCTCAAATTCAAAGTCTGTTGGAGAGATCGTTTCGGAGATTTGATGATAAGTGAGTGGTATTTCGCATGTTTATATAGAATATATAAATTTTGTATAGGCTTCTCGACATTCATGCCGACCCCACAAAATGGGATAAGGGCAAAATTAAGACATGCTTATATTATTATTATAACTTGAAGCTACGCAAACGAATATCATCTTATATCACGTTTTCCTGATATTATCGAACAATTGTACAATTATGTAGCAGTGGCAAACAAATAACCATAGATACAATTGGCTACGATTATCCACCAAAAACTTACCCTGAGATGTGGTCTCGTCGATTGTACCTTATAACCCGTAACCGAGCATTACAAGTTCATGGAAATTGTCATATCGTCGCTGTCAAACCAAAATTTGCTATGTGCAAAAACTCTATTTTGAATTAACGAGTAAAAACATTTTCGTATAAAATTTTACATGAAGGTGATTTTTTAAGAACTATATCAAATGAAAGCTATAGATAAATATTAAAGCTATAGACACAACAGTTTTTTTATACGATAGATAGGGCTGTGAACTATACGAAAAGGTCAAAAAGTAAAAATCTCAAAAAATGCACATAATAGATTTTGGTTTGACAACGACGATATGCTCTACTGAGACCGATTTATCATTATAGGACTATTACTATAGTCGCCGATAAGTCTCATATCGTGATAATGGACCGGTTTACACGTTGAATAGTTGTTGGTTAATTTCACAATTTCTCAGGAGGAGAACTTCGTTCAAGCAGAAAAGGATTAACTAAAAAAATATTTAAAATATCTGGCCCACGAGATTACCGCCAAGCGTCATATTGATACAACTATTATTGGGCCGGTAATTATACCGGTTGAAGGCTTGATAATAAAAAACTTCGACCAACACCTCAAGAAAATTTCGCTATAGAGTTTGTTAAAGAGTCTGATACAGAAAGCGGTAATTCTTGACACATCCCGTATCGTGAGGAGGCTTCTTATTTTGAAGCCACAACATTAGTAGTTCGAGTCGCTGATACCGCTATTAATGGCAACTTATACTTAGTATGATGTTTTTTTTAAATTACATTTTCATATCCATATTATTGTAACTAACAAGCTATTTAATTAATATATTGTTAACAAATAAAATATATAGACGCTAAGATCGTCTTGCGATTTTCATTTCACATAAAGTTTTGCTGCTCGTGCTATTTATAGCGTTTAACTCTGAGAATCATTCAGACTGAAAATGTTAATGACCCATCTCGTGTTGCGTATTAACTGGAGCCCACAGATCTCACAATTCGAATGGCACGTTCTACCTTAGAACAAAAGGTTGAAGTCTCATTTCTATTGTATACCTCCTATCACAATATGTTTCCTGCACATACATATACATATTTATTGTAACTATTGAACTGTTTAGTGTTGGTTTAAGGTCTTTTGATTTAGTAATTGTTGTGAATATAGTTTCCAGCTATCATGCTATGCTATCAGCTATCATGTCATTTTGTCAACAAGTTAGTACGAGGTCTGTGTCTTCACATTGCAATATTGGCCAAAATCCATAAGCGAGTTAGGACTCTTTACCTAAAACATTTTCCAACACTGTTGAAGTTTTTCGCTGTGCACATTCCTTAAAGATTCGACTAGAACCATTGTAAAATAGAATTTCGAATGTTGGATATAGATTTTCGTGACAAAAAATTCAAGCGCGTTCCTTGAACATCTTAGGACTTTGCTTTTTTTCGGTTAAAAGAAGCCGCTGCATTAAATCGGTAACTTTATGCTTCAGATCCTTTTCACATATGCACAACCAAGGTGATTTAAGCATATCAGTAATGTCTAATAACATACGTAGCTAAGCGATGCTATGACCGAAAATCACAAAAATTTTGTTATATGATCGCGTAACAAAATCACGCAAATTTGTAACAAAACTGCAATCTAATAAACATTCCGCGAGTACCCTTTTGTGTAGTGGACGGATAACGCACACAAAGGCTTTGCGTTTGTCAATTTGGAGGACAGCCTGTGAATTTCAACTACGAATTTCAATTGTTTACATTGGCTATTCGAACCGAATACGAAGCATTATAGAATGAAGCTTTGAAATAATAGTTCAACATTAATCTATACTAATAATATAAAGCTGAAGAGCTTGTTTGTTTGAACGCGCTAATCTCAGGAACTACTGGTCCGATTTGAAAAATTATTTCAGTGTTAGATAGACCATTTATTGAGGAAGGTTAAAGGCTATATAACATCATCATTAACGGTAAGATACAAGTGGAGTTCCAATAAAGAATGTTTCAAAATAGGGGTTTAAATAGCTCTTTAACATTTTATAATTCAAAAATATTTTCACTTTCTACGTAAATTAAGCGGGGGGGTAAAACTTAGCATTATGCCAAAGTAATTATTCCACGCGGACGGAGTCGCGGGCAAAAGCTAGTATAATATATCACCAAAACAGAAAACAACTTTTGGGAAGAAAACAGTTTTTTATTCTTAATTAATTAAAAAATTATTTAATAATACAAAATTACGAAATCATAAATTTTCAAACTCGTTAAAGTTTTACATTGTTTTCTGATTAGCCACGACGATCTAAATTGGTTTCATTGGTACGATTACATAATTCGCCTCGAACTTTAATATCGTTTGTATTTCAAAACTCGAATCAAATCCAATCAATACTTTATCGACTCTCAGATGGATGGCCGCTTACGAATTATTAATAGGAAAATTTTCCGTCGTCATAAATGTATCAGGGACAAATTTAAGAGTAATCGTTATGTTTATGATGAAATAAACCTTCAAATATTTGCGGTTTTATTTGTTTCTTTTCGTTCTATTCTTACACGCGTTGCTTATCTATTAATTAAAATGTTAAGTTAAATTGTCACTTCGAGGAAATTTTTCTCATAGTTCCATCACAACGTGAATTCAATCTATACTAATATACATATAAATCTACAGTGGTTTTTACGGATGTTCCGTTATAACTACTGAACCATGCATCCGATTCACTTGAAACTTGGTATCCATGTAGAAAATACATGTATTTAAAGGATAGGCTAATATTTATATAATTGTTGGCCTTCCTAATAATAATTACAATAAATAATAATGTTATTTTAAATGCCCAGCGAAGCGGGAGAGTACGACTAGTACATTATACAATTACTGAAAGTTACAACAAAGGATGATAGACGTTTAGAAGTTATCAATAAAGTATAGTTGAAGTCGTCGTGGCCTAAAGGATAAGAGGTCCGGTGCATTCGTATCTAGCGATGCACTGGTGTTCGAATCCCGCAGGCGGGTACCAATTTTTCTAATGAAATACGTACTTAACAGAATGTTCACGATTGACTTCCACGGTGAAGGAATAACATCGTGTAATAAAAATCAAACCCGCAAAATTATAATTTGCGTAATTACTGGTGGTAGGACCTCTTGTGAGTCCGCACGGGTAGGTACCACCGCGCCTATTTCTGCCGTGATTCAGCAGTAATGCGTTTCGGTTTGAAGGGTGGGGCAGCCGTTATAACTATACTGAGACCTTAGAACTTATATCTCAAGGTGTGTGGCGCATTTACGCTGTAGATGTCTATGGGCTCCAGTAACCACTTAACACCAGGTAGGCTGTGAGCTCGTCCACAAATCTAAGTAATAAAAAATAAAAGAATAAAAATAGTTCAGGTTGTTGGCGTATGTCCTTGTTGGATATTAAATCTATTTATTTTTACAGGAAGAGGTAGAATCATCATTGCGACTTGTGCACGCGGTGGCTACAGGAGCGACCGGCGCGCTTTGCGTGACACACCGCTACGGTCGTCTACGAGCACCGCTACACACGACACGATGGGACACGGCGCGGGCCCGAGCCGACTTGGCTGCCAGTTTATTGCATCAGCTCGGATTGGAAACGGCTGGTACGCGTGATCTTTATTTCATTTTATTTTTAATTCCATTTTCAAATTATGTCGATGGTTGATTTAGAAACGTTTACATAAAACCTGATGTTAGGATTCTATAGTAAAACATTATCTTGCATTAATATGCCGTGCGACATTTAACACACACAGAAACGAAGGGATTCTGAATCCCATTATAACTTGCGTTAAAAAATAGATTATTTTTGATAATCAATTATCCAAAATAATCCATTTTTCAACGCAAGTGATAATCGATTAACAAAAATAATCCATTTTTCATCATTCATCTTCGTTTCTGTGTGTGTTAAATGTCGCCGCATTTGAATGCGGTCATCGTGTTGGTTAACATGATCGTTTTTGGCTTGGAAGTATTGCTTAATCCACCGTAGTACTTGCCAGACCGTGTGCCGACAGACTTCTTCTTTTTCCAAAGTTTGGATAACTTCTTGGCAGGGTAATATCCGAGAGGCAGAACAAAATACCTTTAAATAATTGTAGGCTCCGGTACACTTGACTTATTTAAGAAGAGCATTGAAAAGCTACCATTGTACTGGCAGAAATGTATCGATACCATGGGTGCATATTTTTATTAATAGAAATAAAAAATGTTTCTAAAAAAATATTTTAACGTTCTGTGTACTAAACGGCAATTTCGTAGCTAAAGCGTAGGTAAACCTAATATCGAACATCGCACATCGAACGCTTGATAAAATCTTCACTCAAAACGGTTTGATAAGATGCGAAAGTTGAAACTCTGTTTTACATAATTATTTATTGACCTAGATCGTAGTTCTTTAGAAAAAACTCAGCAAATCTTCATTATTATTACATACTTAGCTTTTGAGTCGAAAGAAATGAAGCTTATTTATATGAAATTTATTCTAGGACGAAATTTAATCAAGTGAAGTACAATAAAATGAGACGAGATAAAATTAAAAATGTCTTAATAAAATTTACTTGGACGTTAATTTATGACGTCCAGCGGTTTTGTTCCGTTTTCCCACATTAGTGTACTTTTAAAATAATAAATTAAAAAAAAACGTATGCGAAACAGTACTCTTCCCGTAAGGCCCCTAATCATCCCGAAAAGAGAAGATGGGAAACACCAAGACACATGTTAATACGCGTGCCGTCGCTAAAGACTTTTTAGGAGATTCAGGCCCCTCTCGAAAAAATAATGGGCTCAAACACTCCGCATATCGTTATTTGTGATTCCGCTGATAGACAAACTACATGAACCCGGGATAGCATACTCGTATCTGCTAATTTTAAATTAACAGTTAATTAACTAATTAATATAAAAATAACTAATTAAATAAAAATTAACAGATTTTCATTTCTACAAATGAAATTTTAGATACGGACGTGACATAAAATTTCCAAAAAAGAAATTTCGATTGTAAACCTCCAATTCGATTCACACATCTTTCAACTGCCATTCTAACGTGTTACATTTAAAGAGTTTTTATAATATTTTATGGGGGATTGTTGTTTGCTGTGTATTGAATAAAATTTGTTTTCGTTTCAAAATGTATACACAGTATGTATATAATATTGCGCAAACCTGTTGAAATAGCTGTAATCATATGGTACAGCTATCATATGAAATACTTTAAGCCGACTTTCATTCGTTTCTTACCTAATCAAACTTCTCCGTTTCAACTTACAGCTTTATTTAAACTTTTACGTGTAAACGTGCATCAACATCTTTTAACATTATATTAAAAAACAGAACCCAAGACTCTGTAAAAAAATTCTTTCGGATTAACAACTTGGTTAATTAGTATATTTTAGCCTTTGTTGTGGTTGATATTTTTAGAAATGTTTGTTAGAGAACCATTTGTTAGAGAAGTAAGAGAGCGTTCGCACGATTACATTTTTAATAATTCAATTATAAGTTGTAGGGCTTTTTTTTTCTGGCAAAATTTTTCATTATTAATCAGTTCTTGCTATTAAAGTCGTGGTGTACTTTGTATGACTGTGTAGTTGAACTAATTTTAAATTAAATGACTTTTTTTCCTTTTGATTTACCTTTAATTCCGGTTAAAAGTAAAATGAGTTAATTGTATTAATAAAAAAATAATTAAAATTCCACCATTGAAGGTCGTGGGAATCATCTGGATGCAGGCAGCGCAGGAAACCGGGCATTGTGGCGAGACTTGAAAATTTATTAAAGTTACACTGTACCCTGTAATTTATAAATAATCAGAATTAATGATAAAGTACACTGATAATTCATTAGTGGTGGTAGGACCTCTTGTGAGTCCGCACGGGTGGGTACCACCACCCTATTTCTGCCGTGAAGCAGTAATGCGTTTCGGTTTGAAGGGCGGGGTAGCCGTTGTAACTATACTGAGAACTTAGACCTTATATCTCAAGGTAGGTGGCGCATTTACATTGTAGATGTCTATGGGCTCCAGTAACCACTTAGCATCAGGTTGGCTGTGAACTTGTCCAACCATCTAAGCAATAAATAAATAAATATTAAGGCTAAAAATAACTAAAATATGACTTTGACTTTCAAAAAAATGTTTTTTTTTAGAAGTACTCATGGCGGTTTCAAAAGGCTTAGTTTTGGGAGCTAGCCCGACCGAACGTGCTGTTGGATCGAGGGCATTAGCTCTGAGAAGCGATGGTGTTGTAAACAGTGCGGTCGCTTGGGAAAGATATGGAACCGCTGAGCCTGTTGCAGTTGTTTCACCGCAGTTGGAGAAGCCTCCGGACCCTGAATATCCATGGTAATTGTCGATTAAATATGACGTAAATAATTTAATATTATTCTAATGTGAAGAAGAATCGATCTTCTAGCTTTTCTTGGCATTGATTCGGCAGTTTCTTTTACAATCCGAATCTCACTAGACTTTTGGCTCTAATCTTTAAAGGTCTGATAACGTGTAGTAAAGACCAGATTCTGTAAAGAACCAGTAGGTAGGCAGCGGCTTGGCTCGGTAGGCAGCGGCTTGGCTCGGTAGGCAGCGGCTTGGCTCTGCCCCTGGCATTGCTGAAGTCCATGGGCAACAATAACCACTCACCATCAGGTGGGCCGTATGCTCATCTGCCTACAAGGGCAATAAAAAAAATGGTAGGTATATCTATGTTGAATTGCTGAATCTTTAATCTTTCCTGTGCGAGTTCTGAGCCTAGGCTACAAGGCTTCCACCTCATCACATAGACATTATTCCATTTGGCAATACGCAGAAGAAGAAAGTGGGAAAAGTAAATAATCTTCCTTTTTTTTTTTCCTACCTAAGCTGATAGCCTTGAGAGGCCATTTCAGCGTAACCGTGGCTAGTAGGTGAGCTCACGGGGCTCAAACCTGACGACGATGCTAACACGAACCCTAGCAAGAGCCGTGCTTCGCATAATCTACCACCGGATCGGAAACGCGACCCACTGAGAAGATCCGGCGAGAAACTCAGTGGGCTGTGTCTGAGAGTTAATTTACTCGTCGAGCCCTTCGTCGCAGGCGACGGGTTCGACGAGAACGGTGACCGGTGCTTCAAGTACGTAAAAGCACCGTTAGTGGATCGGGAAATAATCTTGCCAAATGTCAGTAGAGCAATTAGCATTGTTATACTGATAGACGTCGGCAACGACTTTTATGCTTCGACCATCAACAAGGCTGATCCACTTGCAAAGTCCCATAGGGTTTCCATACAGTAGTAGATTTGATAGAAAAGCCTCGTCATTTTAACAATATTAATGCTTAACATAACGACAGTTAAAACCGCAAAATTAAACCGTAAATTAGTTTTAGTTACGACTATCAAAAACCAAAGGAAGTACTTTAACGCATAACATTTATTAGGTACATCATAATCGCATATAATTAACGAAAGTGATATAATATTCATCATCATCATCATCATCATCATCGGCCTTTATCTGCCCACTGCTGGACATAGGCCTTCCCCAATGCCTTCCACATAATGCGGTCCTGATAGTGATATAACTAAAAGTAATATAATAGTGATAATTAGTGATGAAAAATTGGCGCATTACCAGGTATGTCTCAGCACACGAGAGCGAATCTCTTCGCTCGCCAAAGTTCATGCCTTCTTCTCCCGGTGCCACAATGGAAGGATGGTGGACTTATCCATACTACAGTTGCGGGGCGAAACGGTGGCTCTTATCTTATACCGTACCCGTCTCCACTATACGAGGGTGAGTCATTGCATCCAGACGTTCAATGGACAACCAGACAGCAATAAATATCAATCATATAAAATAGATTTTTTTTATTTTTTATAAAGCCTTGTTCAGACAGAGTACTTAAATTTTACATGCACAATTAATATTTCATTTGATTAATTATTTAATGTTTATATTATACGTTTAAAACAGTGGTATTAATATTAATTGAATCTCAACATTTTTCTTCATAAATTAATTTTTGAATTAGTTAAATTACTAATATTTATGTCTGTTTGTCTATTATAAACATACGCCTCCCCCACCTGCCTCCATAGACTCCTGTTTTCAGCTGTGTAAAATAGCTATAAGGACTACATATTAATTATAATAAAAATACCTGATTTTAGTTCTAATGGAAATCATCATAATTTTATGATTAGCTCATCGCAAATTTTGATATCGAAATAGTCACACGTAATTACGACAATTAAAAAAACTAAGAGTTGTCTGTCTAACTTGCTGCGGCATTATTATTTTTTTCATTTTGTAAAAATATATATTTGATAAAATTGCGCGGTAGTACAAAAAAGTAGGCAATATTAAGCATAACTGCTATGAATTGTAACAGGCTACTGTATCATTTCTCTTCTTCAGCTCGTTTCCACCCAATGCTGAGTGTAAGTCTCTCCTGCACACCATTTCCTTCGGTCTCTTGTCTTTCGCATCCAGTCCTTACCAGCTATTTTGATCAGGTCGTCGGTCCACCTCATTGGTTGTCTGCCCAGGTCACCATATCCAGTACCAGGTCTCCACTCCAATACTTTTACCATCTAAGCAATAAAAAAATAAAAATAAAACTTTTATGTCCCATCGACAGCCACATTGTTATATTTTAAAAGAAATTAGTTAATGACTTGTTTCAGCAACTACAGACCAACTGCGTTTGGCATGATAATCAATCCCGCATTACTCTTATGTAATAAAATTCACACACATCAAACACCTAGAGTTTGTTTGAAATCCGCGAAAACATATTTACGATGCCGGAAGCGTTACATCGCTGGTTGAGAAAGCACTTTGTGTTTCGAACATCTAATTAAATTAAGTGCCGGTAACATCTGCTATTATCAGAACAATAATTTCAGTTGTGCCCTTAGCGGTTTGGATTTGTATTTATTATTCAATTCATATCAGACGCTTATAGTTGGATGTCCATGATTTCTAATTTGCAAACTGTAATTCGTTCTAATGAGGTATCATAAATATCGTAGCGATAATTTTTAGGATAATGTTTAAAACTATGAATCTAAACAATTAAATTACAAGTTAAGGTCCTTAGTATAAAAAATATATACAAAACCATATACGATTTTTGAAAAAAAAATCGTACTTAAATAATTCTGACTTCAATTTTTTTTATTTCTATTGCATAATAATAAATAATTATACCGGGAAAGTTAAAAATATATTACATAAACAGTGAAAAATGTTTATCGGTTTCATTTACAATTAATGCCTTTGTGCCAATAACCTTAAGTCGACTAATTGTTTTTAAGCTTTTTGCCTTTGAATATTTTGCCAAAAGAATAAAACTACGTATTTCACGTCGCATCACGAGAGCATCGGTATCGCAGGATCCGACTGATGCATGACCACGACCACTCTGTCAAGGGTGTACGAATAGGAAGAAGAAGACGTATTTCACTGTCATCGATTATGATAACAGTGCAAATTTTCAAGTTAATCGGATTTCTTGAATTAATAAAAAATGCATTAAAAGTTTCCATTAATACCTATCCTGTGTATCATGGCAAAAAAAAAGATGTTTTCCTTGTTATAATATAGGCAGGACTATTCGATCTAAAAATAATCGCAGAAACCGTTCTTTAATATTGGATTTTTAAAGGTACACTCTTTCTAATGTGAATTCAATCGACAGTATCAAAAGAACAGTTATGTTGCAATAAATTGTACATAAATCTTGTCGCAATCGACAATACACAACTCATATATAGGTACATACGTATTTATATTCGGGTCTCAAATAAAATTTTAGGATTATTAGGTAGACATTTTTGGCGAAAACCTAAACCCTCATAACTTCTTAAGTTCGCATTCCACAGACATTTTAGTCGAAAAATATTACCGCTTAATATGGCATAAACTGTTGAACTAAGCATAGATGAAGTTGAGAAGCTATATTTATTTTATAGACCTTATCGAACTGAAAACCGAAATATGAAACCACAAACTGAGATTTAGCATGTAGGATGTCTTAAGATGACTTTTGACTAAAAATGTCTTAATCCATAGCTGTTAATCGTTGAAGTCCGTTGAACCCGTTCCCATTATCTGTATTTTCTAACAGGAACAATGCAATTTTAGTAGTTCAAGTAAACTTTCAACAAAAATCATTAGTTAATCTTGTTTATTTGAGAAAGTCTCCAGTTCGCGATCGGAAAGTCGATCGGAAAGATGTGAAGAAGCGGTGGTGGTCTCAAGCAAGGACTCCGATGGTAGATGCGAAGCACGGCTCTTGCTAGGGTTCGTGTTAGCAACGTTGTCAGGTTTGAGCCCCGTGAGCTCACCTACTAGTTAAGGTTACGTTGAAATAGCCTCTTATGTAGAAAAAAAAAAGCAAGGGCAGACGAGGGCTCCAGACCTGTGAGTCAGATATTTAGCATGGAGCCGATTTCCCGCATGATTAGCTACAAGCATCGCTCCTCTTCCTCGTCCCGGGACGGGATGATAGCAGACGACACTCGTCGACACGAACACTGCGCCAAGTGTGACATTTCCGCTCGCACCTTTCTGAGCTGCAGGATCTCGGCCTCCTGCCTCTCGCTGAGAGCCTGCAGTCTGAGGTTTTCGTCGATGAATTCTGGTCGCCAGCTCTTCAGTCGCCTTGTGAATAATGGCCAGCATTTAAGGGCGGGCTGGTAAGTGCCCTTAAGTTTGCTGGATTTAGCGGCTATCATGAGTGTCATTTTGTTGCTTTCGTCGTATCTACGGGGGAAGTCTGTTGATGTGTACTCTTGTGTATTTTTAGACGTCGTCCTTTTATCGTTTAGGCGTTTAGTTTAGGCGTTAAGTTAGTTAGTTAGTCTTCCTTAGCGACCGCCAGGCCAACGTATTGGCCGGAGGTGGGCGATCGCCCGCGATCTCTCTTCGAGGGTGTCTTAGTCTTAGTTTTTCCTGGATTACACCGCAAAGCCTTCCGAGTCTGAACTGCTCGATGCATTGGTGCTCGATTCTTTGACCTGCTTGCGTAGTCTGCGCGTCAGCGACGAACAAGCGGAACCAACAGTGACTATACTGTCATCCGACATAGGGTTATCCGCCTCATCTCCGCTGTTCTTCATGGACCCTCCTCGGCCTCTGAACACTCCTCCTCCGGCATTCACGGACCTTCCGTTCGAATAGAGACTAATTTTGGTCCACGTCGCTCGGTCTCTCTTGCCATGAAAACGACGAGAGAAACTGTGCGATACCCCTAAGTATGGTGCCCAGGATGGGCCCTTATCCCTTATCCGCCCGCTACAGACGTGGTCGGTGAAAGTTCGACAACTCTCCTAAAAGGAAACCTATGGCAACGTAAAGATTGCGCGCTGAATATCCGTTTAAGAAGGGTTCTCATTTTCCCTACACTCCACTTTTCTTGTACCGTCCTAAAGACACTTACAAACGATAATTAGTCTGAAATATAGCCGTGGTCACGGTACACTTGGTGTAATGTGGTTTCCGGTTCCTTAGACATCACAAATAGGCAAAGTTAATATATATTATAACTGACATTTTATGTAAAGATGTTTTATTGAAGTTATTGACATATTTTGTTTTTATTTGTTTAAGGTTGAAAGGTATTGTTTCACTGGACATAGACATATCCAATTTGGAAATAAACCAGTGCGAGACAGATATATTTGATGAAAATGATAACCAAATATATTCCTTTCACGGAACTCATAAATGTCCCAATGAAACTACATACGTAAGTAATGAACTACTTTTAAAACCGACAATTATATTATTATTACCTACCTTTATTTTAAACTATCTCAAATGGACTAACAATATCGCTCATTCATCAAATCCCAAGACAAAGCCACATGATTTTAAAATGTCATGGACGACAGAAGTTCCACCCAGACCCTTTTACTTTTAAACTTTTTTTAATATTTCATTAAGCATTTGCAATATGATGGGTAACTACAATGCTTGATAGTTAACGGTGTATCGGGTACCTATACCGTTATTTAAATAAAAAGTATTCCTATATAAATAGTGAGAGAAACTATCAACAACTATATACCTATCTAGTATTTTTTTAACTTATTTATCATGAATCTTTGCTCTACCAGTGCGAATACAAACAGAGTCGTGAAATGAACGTTCGTCACACTGGTTGGGCGAGAGGATCATATGTTTGTAGATGCAGACCTGGCTTCTATTCAATTCATCATCCCGAAGGGTACAATGGATCTGTCATTGAAGGTATTTAACAATTTGATAATCAGGGTGCTTGCATATAATCCCGAAAGCATTTTGATACGTCTCGTCTGACATTATTCGATTTTATTTCATTCCATTAATTTCATTTTAATAACATGATATAAGTTCCATTTCACTTTTTTTATTACACTTCTTGTATTCGACTTATATCGACATCTGCGGACTTAATGCCTAAGGCATTCTCTAACAGTCAACCAAAGATATATAAGAGTAAATAATGATAATAAAAGATAGCATTTTTCATAGGAAAGACATAGCTTCAGGCTTTTGTCACAAAAATTTGGCTGTATGAGTTTTGGTCTCATTACCTATCCAATAAACGAAACAAAAAGTGTAAACAAAAACACGCAAGTCCTTACGATTCTTACGAAAATATCAATAAATTTGTATAGATCTTCCTAATGCAGCTTAGTTACGTGAACGTTTAATTACATGCATTTATGTTTTAGTTTTACTATAGGTAGTCTAACGTCCAGTTGATAAATTTATATTATATCCAATCGTTTCAAACTGTAACAAAATATATTTGTTTATACTCAGTCGCTTACCAAGAATACGAAGAGAACGGATTAGAGAACTGGAGTGCACCATACGAATGCCTGAAATGTCAACCAGGATGTATTACATGCCGAGGCCCCGAACCATGCCTTGCCACCTACAACTGGCCATTTCGGTAAGTCTACTATGCTTTTCACACTCAAAAAACTAATATTAGAAAACCACGACATCTAAATCATGTTTAAGCAAAAAAAAAAACTGACCATAACAATCAAAACTTCATTAGAATAAAGGTATTATATTTGGTTGTTTGGGTTTAAAAATCAATTTTATTCAGAAGATGTAAAAACTATGTAAAAATAATATAAAATCGAGATATTATATAGATATACATAGTGAAAAATCACCAATAACTTTCATGTTTGAAAAGGGTACTCTGTCAGTATTCAAATTATAATTCTTTGCAAAGAGTACTATTATTACTTTTCAAAATTTTTATTATTAATTTTGTAGTTATTTTTGTATTATTATCTGACATGTATGGGCTAATGCGACTACAATGGATTCATAGATTAGTTTAAAATCTCAATTGCTTTAGATCAATACCCTCTTATACCCTGAGCCTGAGCCTGAGCTCGTGATCTGTGATTGGTAGTGTAACCCTATTGGGTGATGCCCTTGATACCAGTAACCTTTTCAGCAAATTGATTTTATTATGTTTCAGGATATCTTTGCTAGTAATATCAATGAGCTGTGTAGTGATGACTGTATGTCTTACAATATACACACGTCACCATCGCCGAGTAAAGGTGTTCCGAGTAGCCAGTCCTGTTTTTCTCTCAATTACTCTTCTTGGATGTGCCATTATGTACATGGAGGTAATATCTGAAATTGAAATACATCATAATGATTAAATTATAATATAAGAAGTTCTTGGAATATAAGTTATGTAGTTAACTACATAACTGTTAAGATATTCCTAACAGATCCATACTTATATGTAACCTCCAGTGATTAAAATTTATGATAAGTTTCTGAGAAATGAATAAAATAACGAAAATGAGAAATGAATACAATCATGAATAAGGAATAATATTTCTATACTCTTGTCAAGATTAATAATACACAAGTGTCATTTTTATATTTATACAGTGTGTGCTCTTTTTATAGATGGCTGCTATTTTCCCAGTTCTTGATAGGTACTCCTGTATTGCAACAAAATGGACTCGACACATGGGATTTTGTATTACATACACAGCACTTCTCATGAAGACTTGGAGGTACTCATTATGTGAAATCAATTTATTGAAACACATTTTCAAAAATAATATTTTTGTATTTGCAATTTCCTGCAAATTATGTAATACAATTGATTTGATAAAAAAAATGTTCCAAAAATTTTTATTTTTATTTTATTAATTTATTTCAATTGTGGATTTAGTTAAATAATCAAAAATGTTCTAGATTCATCCTATTATATTTAAGTGCATTATATCCCACACTACCCAATAAAAGTATCAGTTCATCTTTCAATAACAAAATATATTTCAGTATTACGAAGATATCGTGAAAAACAAACAATATTTGAAAAAATCAATCAATCTTTAAAAATAAGCACTCTGATCACCTAATACTATATGAGTAGTTATAAATATTATGACTATCATGTAGCTGCTTACTAAGAACACTGGTGGTAGGACCACTTGTGAGTCCGCGCGGGTAGGTACCACCGCCCTGCCTATTTCTGCCGTGAAGCAGTAATGCGTTTCGGTTTGAAGGGTGGGGCACCTGTTGTAACTATACTGAGACTTTAGAACTTGTATCTCAAGGTGGGTGGCGCGTCTACGTTGTAGATGTCTATGGGCTCCAGTAACCACCTAACACCAGGTGGGCTGTGAGCTCGTCCACCCATATAAGCAATAAAAAAAAAACTATAAATTTTAAAAATAAAATGTAATTATTTGAATATATGCCAATGTCAAAATATCTTTGCAGAGTATCCCTCACATATCGGGTGAAATCAGCACACAAGTTGAAATTAACGGATAAACAATTATTGCAATGGATGGCTCCTATATTACTTATCATGTTGGTATACCTTTGTACATGGACATTGTCTTCGCCGCCTGATGCCGAAGTCGTAAGTTAATGTAATTTGCTGTTTCCATGCCATAAAAATCAAATACAATATGTTGTGTAAGGCCACTAGATCCAAAGTACTAACAATAATAAATAATTTAAATATAAACGGAATGGAGTGGAGGATTTATTTTTAAGCTGATATTAAGATTTACTATATATACAATGTTTATTTTTAAAATTGTTTGGGGCCTAAAAACACCCAGTATAATTTCAACTAAGTTATTCAAATCCCAGAAGCAATATCTAACTGTACGTAAATTCGATATGGAAATTGGAAATCCTGCTGAACTTTGAACTGAGGGAAAAAATATAGACCCACCCCACAAGTGTTCACTACTGATCAAATGTAAAAAAATCTAAACATTTAAACTCTCAATTTAATGCAAAGGCAGTCCTGTTAATGTAATTACGAGAAGTAGGTACACAAAAAAAAGAAAATTTACCAAAAAGTTTCTTATTTTTTCGATTGCGGTTTATCAAATATCATATATCAATAACAGTATACTAATTGTCTTAGTGTTTCAAGATTTATTTATTTTTTAGATAATGGACAATAAAGGATTGAAATTCAAGCAGTGTGTATATAATTGGTGGGATCATAGTTTAGCTATAGGTAAGAATGTACATATGTACTTAATATTAAAATTTATATGTACTAGAGGTATTCATGGTAACATTTAGTTTTACTACCAATGTCAATGTCAACCAGTCGCAGCCAATGCCGAAAAATTCATAAACTGAGTAGGTATTGTCGCTCGTGGACATCAAAAATTCTGGGGGTACTGCTTACCTCTGATGATTGAGATGACCCAAGAGGGAATTGTAGATTCTTATCACTTAGATCAACAAAGTTATTACAGGTGATTAGGGCTTATGTCTGCACCATTAAAATTAAACTGACAGAATCATTTCAAATAATATCCACGTGCAGTGTGCTTAGTGCGAGTTTTTTAACGTTCTCGATAGCGTAAAAGTTAACTCAAATTTGTATGCAGTTGGAACGTTTGCCTACGTTTGCCGCTAGGGGCGTTGTTCCAACTGCATACAAATTTGAGTTAACTTTTACACTATCGAGAACGTTAAAAAACTCTCACTGGTCACACAGGACCAGCATGAACGTTGTTAATAATTACAGGTGAAATCCTTTTCCTGCTATGGGGTGTTCGTGTTTGTTACCGTGTACGTCACGCGGAGAGCTTGTACAATGAAGCTAAGCTAATCTCCTTTGCAATCTACAACATATTCACTGTAAATTCCTTGATGATTGCCTTCCAGTAAGTTTAATTCATTGTTGTCATTTAAAAAAATTATAGGGTACACCTTTTTTTCTATTGATTAACAAGTGTGCCTGTAATGTAAGTATTTATTTTATCAATCTTCGGAACTGACAGTTTAGTAAGGAATTAATGATACTTTTAAGTAGCTTTTAGTAAGAGATATGGAGCTGTCGCAGCAAAATTCTTTCTTTTTTTTTAGTTTACTGATACTACCACAAGCCGGTCCTGACATAAAATATTTGCTGGGATTCATAAGAACGCAACTGTCGACTTCGACTACGGTTTTGCTCGTATTTCTACCAAAAGTGAGTTCATTAATTTCGTAAAATTTGTTTAGGGCGATATTAAAAATATGTTTCGTGATGTAATCGCCGCGCTTTCTCGTAATGATCTATTTTTAAACGAAGATTAAAAATATGTTATGTATTATCATCGACACGTTTTCTTGTGATCAATTTTTTTTAAAACGAATTTTGAATGATATACTGTCCACTATTTCATACTTGATGATGAGCGGTCACACTCGCTCATGGACATAAAGGTCGCTTTTTTCCCCTAAGCTGATAGTCTTGAGAGGCTATTTCAGCGTACCCTTAACTAGTAGGTGTGCTCACGGGGCTCAAACCTGATGACGTTGCTAACACGTACCCTAGCAAGAGCCGTACTTCGCAGAATCTACCACCGGATCGGGAAACGCGACCCACTGAAAAGATCCGGTGAGAAACTCAGCGGGCTGAAGGTCGCTATGACGCAGCCAAGCTGCCATTTTCAGTATGATGTGCAAAGCAGTTTTCAGGACCAAATAACTGACGATAACATAAATATCTACAGGTTTTACGCGTAGTTCGTGGTACGGGCGATACGTGGGATAGCAGGGCTCGCGCCCGAGGTGCTCCGGCTTCCTCGTCTCTAAATGGCATCGGGCTGGTGCCAGACGAACCCCCGGATTTGTACCAGGAGAATGAAGAACTTAAGGTGAGAAACTATGGTGTTTATTCTTTCAGGCATGGATGTTCAAGCAGCATGGATGCCAAGCCAAGCATCGATGTTCCACTAACAATATCTAGCTAATCGAAATAACTTTCAATTGATTTCACCTCTTCTCCTCCCGGTTGACACTGGTGGTAGGACCTCTTGTGAGTCCACGCGGGTAGGTATCACCACCCTCCCTATTTCTGTCGTGAAGAAGTAATGCGTTTCGGTATCAAAGGTGGGGCAGCCGTTGTAACTTGAGACCTTAGAACTTATATCTCAAGGTGAGTGGCGCATTTACGTAGTAGATGTCTATGGGCTCCAGTAACCACTTAACACTAGGTAGACCGTGAGCTCGTCCACTCATCTAAGCAATAAAAAATAAAAAAATATTAAAGCGAAATAATAAAATAAATTATTAAATACAGATTTATATTGTCATCGGTCCTTGATGCGTGTGTTAATTTTCAAGATAATTGAAATTGTTGAATTCGGTGAAAATGAGGTTCAGAGATTTCGTTACGTATAAGCTAATAAAAGCATGTTAGAAATACCTTGATTTTATTTTATATCATTTTATATTTTATATCAACTAACAATATTGAAAACAAGATCCTAAATAGTTGATCAGTGTAGCAAATGTGTATAAACAACGACTACATTACCTTTCAAACCAGTGTGCTTAGTGCGAGGCTTTTAACATCAAATTTGTATGGAGTTGGAACAGCGCCCCTATGTTTGCCGCTACTAACTCCATACAAATTTGAGTTGACTTTTACGCAATCGAGAAGTTAAAAAACTCGCACTAAGCTCACTGAACACGTGCTCACATGTTCGGCAAATACTGGATATGGATTTAACACAATACTTTAATTACTTTCAGGAGGAAGTACAGAAACTGGCAGCCCAAATTGAATACATGAAAATAGTACAAATGGAGAAGAACAATCGACATCTGAGACCGCGGCCCGGCGGCTACTTCACGTCCAATACCCAAGCGCCGCAGAGCCCCATGCACCCAAAGACCGTTTCTCAGGTGTGTGGTCAACATCAGACATTCTCTTCTCCTTGCCCTTATTCGACTATGTGGGGTCAGCGCAGCATGTCGTCTTTTTACATTCAGGCCTATCATTTTCTCAGTCAACACACATTTACTGAAACTTTTTCAGTGGACTTTTTGGAGGATCCCAAGAAGTTACGTTCAGCGGCTTTCGTTGATTTTCCCACATTTGCGCACTTTCAAAGATACTAAACAGTTATTCATGTATATTAATATAAATAAATAAATAAATATTTACTCACAATCACGCCACGTTAACTGGTCCCGTGATAAGTTCGTAAAGAACTTGTGTTACAGGTACCAGATAACTGAAATAAATGTAAGATTTTTATTATACACATACATATATTTAATATATATCCATAACCCTGGAAAAGACATTTATATTTATCATACTATTTATATTTATCATTTTCCCTTGGCGGGGTTCGAACCCGCGACCCCCTTGTGTAGTGACTATGCCACTTACCACTACTCCAGGCGGCCGTTATATAATCTGAATCTCGGAAACGGCTCCAACGATTTTCATAAAATTTAGTATACAGGGGATTTCGGGGGCGATAAATCGATCTAGCTACGATTTATTTTCAGAAAATGTTGTTTTATTCGTGTTTTCAATAATCAACTCTTCCCGACATCTATTGGCGAATAATAATACTATTTTTCTTAATTGAGGGCAACTAACCAAGATGGCGTTATCAAAAAAAAAACCGAGCAAGGCTCGATCATCGTCTAGTTACACATTTAAACCTGAACTTACATTAAATAGACAAAATAAAGCAAATCACACAACTTCGTTCCTCGCGTTCCCGCCAAAAAGTCCGTTAATTTCTTGTTTTTTTTAAAGGGATTTTATGACCTGTTAACTAAGACCTTTAAGTCATATCTTATTTTAATTTATATTCTTATTTTTATGAAAAATGATAATATGGAGTGAAATTAAATGAAAGGAGATGATATGGGATGAAATATAATCTCGGTAAAATGATGGTCATCTACTGAGACTTTTTCAGTGGACTTTTTCAGTGGACTTTTTGGAGGATCCCGAGAAGTTACGTTCAGCGGCTTTGGTTGATTTTCCCACATTTGCGCACTTTCACAGATACTAAACAGTTAATAAACCACCGTTATTACACATTTAAACCTGAACAAACACTAAATACACAAAATAAAACAAATCATACAACTTCACTGCTCGCGTTCCCGCCAAAAAGTCCGTTAGTTTGTTGTTTTTTTTTTTAATTTGTGGCCTGGTATCTAGACCTTTAGGCCAATTAGTTTCTTGTTATTTCCAGGACAGTACAGAATACCCGGGACCGGTGTGACGTGTGGCTCTGAGCGAGAGCGGCTGGCTGTGGCCCGGGCCCGCGGCGCACAACGTGCTCACTGCACTCGACTGCCGTCCGCCCGCGTTTGTTTGAACACGCAACACTCCACCGCCGCAACATGAACACACGCACGAACATCACGAAATGAGGGATTCACTCACTGTAAAATACCAACCCGAATAGTGGTGCCTGTAAGGACGTAAATTCACTTTTGTTTTATGCATCGGTACACTTTGCTCCATTTTCCATACCAGAAATTTTCGGAATTATTGGGCCAGCCATTCGACGGATTTCGCATCACGTCTACAACATACGGCTACCGATTAATAATCATTTGATCTAAACTATAAGCAAACGGAATAATTAACTAAAAGTGGTACCGTGGTACCTGTAAGTACGTAAATTCACTTTTGTTTTAAGCATCGGTACACTTGGCTCCATTTTCCATGCCGGAAATTTGCGGAATTATTGGGCCAGCCATTCGCGAATCCGATTTCGGATCACGTCTACAACATACGGCTACCGATTGATAATCATTTGATATAAACTTTAAGCAAACGGAATAACTAACTAAAAGATATAATATGTCATGTACAAAGACGAGCCTAGCTCACATGTATCTTTCCAATAAACATATAGTATATTCTTAATGAAACAAAAACCATGTAAAGCATACAAAATTAATAATAAATAGATTAGACAAAACAAACGTACATAAACAATTAAATATCAGGATAATTTTGTAAACCATATCAAAAAAAGGTCAGTGTTATTGAATAATTAAAATAATGTTAAATTAAAATAACAATTATCGTCGTATTGCCGTCTACAAAAATAAGTCACCTCATTTCTTCAAATCATTGAGTGAAATTATTTTGCGTGTAAAAACTTTGATTGTTGTAATGCCGATCTCGCCTGCGCTTTCTTTTTATTGGCGAATATTTTGCTTGTAAAAAAAACCTGTATAACTATTAAACAGTGTAATTTACGCTAATTATGTTAATTGAATATACATATCGTCTTCAACGTACTAATCTTGTTGTTAATATTGTATTTTGTACTATAGCCAATCATTATTTAAATTTTCTGCTAGTCACAAAATCAAAGATTAATTAAGTAAGTGTTCAGTAGTTGTCAGTAAATATAACCAGTATGCTTAATTATGATATTATTATTAATCAATAGGTATATTTGATGCAGTGCATCAAAATTAGAAAAGTTAATTTATTCTATAGGACCATCAGTGTGGGTTGTTTGTTCTGGTTTTTGTCAGTTGAGTCACTATATAAAATGGTTTGTTACGTGCTTTTTTTTATTGCTTAGATGGGTGGACGAGCTCCCAGCCCACCTGTTGTTAAGTGGTTATTGGAGCCCATAGACATCTACAACGTAAATGCGCCACCCACCTTGAGATATGAGTTCTAAGGTCTTAGTTTTCACAGTACAACGGCTGCCTCAAACCGAAACGCATTACTGCTTCACGGCAGAAATAGGCAGTGTGGTGGTACCTACCCGCGCGGACTCACAATACCACCAGTAATTACGCAAATTATAATTTTACGGGTTTGATTTTTATTACAAGATGTTATTCCTTCACCGTGGAAGCCAATCGTGAACATTTGTTGAGTACGTATTTCATTAGAAAAATTGGTATCCGCCTGAGATTCGAACACCGATGCATTGCTCAACACGAATGCACCGGATGTCTTATCCTTTAGACCACGACTTCAAATCTTAAATGTTATCGGAAACTTTAAATTTCTAATAGATCATACACATGAAATGAGAAAAAATAGTATAATTACCCTTTTCTTAGGAATGTTGCATTTTTACTTTTAAAAAATCTGTCAGTATTATTGATTTCTTTTAAATGATGTTTTAAATTACTCTAATGAATTTGTAATTGGAAAATATATGAATTCTTAAGCAATTTGATTACCTATATTTAATATTATGAATGTTTAGTTAAATAGAAAAAAATAAGAAAAATAGTTATTATTTTTGCTATATTAATCTATTTAATATGGGGAATGGCTAGTGTACGTTATTAGAACAGACAATAAGGTTAAAAATATTTAATGTATTGATAAAATTTATTTGGAGTGTTATTAACAAAGTCATTTGGAATATTTTTTAAGGACTTTATTAATGAATGAAATACAAATTGAGTCTTAATTAACTAGGAAAATATAATATTCACCTAAATCATAAATTATAAACTAATTAATTAGCAGACAAGGATGTAAATATAAGAAAAAAACATATAAAGCAGCAATTCTAAAGCATTGTATATAATATCTCAATTTTTCTTTGTTAATCAATGCATAATGTGTTTGTAAAGTAATCTGTATTAGCAATATTAAATATGTATCATATTTATTAGTAAAACTAATAATTTTGTTATATGTCTTAAACTATTAACATTATTGTGTGTTTTGAAGTGTGGTTGCATTCATTTCCAATTGACTTAAAAGAACAAAATGGTTTGTCGTATTGTTTTTTGGGCCTGGTTTTTTATTTACTATAAAACATCATCTTACGTATTAGAACCATAGAGTGGAATAGGCTCCAAAACATTTACGAGGGCTAGCTAGAACATGAATCTGCTTCCTCATGGTAAATCACTGCTCAGAGTAAGGAATTCACACTCGATCACCTGTTGTGAACTTGTGAGATAGCAGACTTATATAAGTATTGAATCACCTACAAGCTGTCATTTTCAATCCTCATAGTCAGCATGGTAGGCAATCAATCAAATGCTATTTGTGTGATTGCCTATGCCCATAGGCAGCAGTGGCAGCTTATTATAACCTAATCTGCTATTGTTGACAATAAAAAATGTTCTCATTCTCATTATATATAAGATTATATTTAAAAATTCAAATAAGTAATATAAAAGATGAAAATAAACAAGGTGCTTAGAAAGTACACCGTTTGTTATAAATGCTATTTAATGATATATCATAAGTAAACCTGGTGTAGTAATATCTGTTAAATTTGTTATAATAACAATAAAACAGTCCAACACTGTAGCCCATAAACTATCTCCGCAAAAAGATTTTCCATTGCTTCATTTCTATGTGATAAAAAGAAAAACAATAAAAGATAATATTGTTATAATTTTAACCAGTAACTTCTATAAAAAGTTTTAGTGAAAACAAGCTGTGTCATAGACGTGTTGTATTTAAAATTTTGTTTATTAAATTATATTAATGTGATAATTAAATTTTAGTGTTGTGTGCAAGATTATTTCATTGAATTATTGTAAAAAATATTATTATATTTTTCAGTAGTCTATATCTGAATTATATTATTATAACAGCTTAAAACGTATTTTTAGTCTGTAATACTCAAATTGTAATTATTAATTTTACGTAATTTTTGTTTTTACAATTAAATAAACCTGACTGTTGTGTGCTATTTTATTTTAACATATTTTCTATAATATATACCTACTATACATATGTAGCATAAATCAGTTTCTATATTATCCGTACGTAAGAATATCCATACCTACTTTAAACATAATATTTACTGACAATAACCACAAAAAATTCTGTGTTCTTATATTTCTCCACATAGTATAATAAATTGGTAAAATTTGGTCAAAACAAATATTTTTTAGATCTTGCATTAGTCTTTTCTTCATCAAAAAGGATGAAGTTGTGGAATAGCAAAGTTCAAGCAAACCTTGACAACATAGCCACACAAGTTAATGACAGCATGCTTTATTAACACATCATTTAAAAATATTATTATCGTTTTCTTTCATAAACGATGTACTTGCACACAGAAATCGTGTTTCATTTTGAATTTGTTTCAACGACTCACTATTATCCGCATTTTTAAATACAAGATCCAATGCTTCCATGTCTTTTTTTGCTGATTCACAAACCTTTTCCACAGTACATAATTCTTCTTCTTCTGCAGTTAATAAAGCTTCCATTAATGCTCCTCTTTCTACACGTTTTCTAAGCAATGCAACTTCGTCTTTTAATTGTGCATAATTTGCGTCTGTCATTTGTTCGACCTGACATTCATCGCCCGGTAAGAGTACATTTTCAGGCACTTTTAAAATTCGTTCAATTTCACTATCTATTACTTCTAATGAAGGACTAGCCCTTTCACAATAAAGGCGCACCAATTTATCACACGCTTTTGTTAATGTTGATTTATCAGTTTCATTCAAATCTAAGGACTCGCGCAAGTAAGCCTCCATATCCTTTATTCCTAATGTTATTTTCTGTTCTATCATTTGTCGTGTTGCAATTTTCAATCTTTGTGCTCCAAAACTAAAGAGCTGTGTTTCATATTCCTCATCCGTTCCCCCGCTCCATGGAAGTGTTCTGATCATTTTCAATCTGGGATTTTTACAAATCAAATAAAAATTCTAATTTCCCAAACCGATTACTGAAAAACTCACATTTATTGATATTAATTACTGAATAAATTGAATATTGTTCATTTAATAGTAAGATATTAACAGCACTTTGTTATTTTTAGCTGTTATGAATTTCAAAATTGGTTTTGGTTTGCTAGGTCCAACTCTTTTGGAAAGGCAAAGGGAACTTGGCTCGTGGAGCCATTATTTTATTACAAGAAGTAAAAGCCATTTGTGTTAAAAACGAAAGATAATGAATTAAACTTATTATTATGAAATGGATGAATACATAAAGTGAACTGGAATGAGAAAAGATTAGATGAGATGAGCTGAACCAAAGCTTAGGACTCCTGTTCTCTGTGTCCGGACTATCTTGATTAATTAATTTTGATTATGGCTGGAAAAATTCCCTGTTAACCTATGGCTAAATCTTCAAAGCAATCAGCAAAAGACTTTTTGGCGGGAACGTGAGGAGTGAAGTTATGTGATTTGTTTTATTTTGTCTATTTAGTGTTTCTTCGGGTATAAATGTGTAATAATGGTGGTTTATTAACTGTTTAATATCTGTGAAAGTGCACAAAGGTGGGAAAATGAAACAAAGCAGCTGGACGTAACTTCTCGGGACCCTCAAAAAAACCACTGAAAAAATCTTAGTAAATGACCACCATTTTATTGAGATTATATTTCATCCCATTTCGTTTCATTTCATTTCATTCCAGTTGATTAATGTCTCAAATTAATCATCTTCATATCATTTCACTCCATAATATCATTTTTCATAAAAATATGAATATAAATTCAAATAAGACATGACTTAAAGGTCTCAGTTACCAGGTCATAAAATCCCTTAAAAAATAGTATTTATGAATCATAGGGATGCACCGTAGGTGAGTGAATCATTCTAGAAAATGAAAGAAATGAACTTTTCATGACAACTTCAAATTTCTAACTAGTTTAAAATAAAATAAACATTTTACTGTGCTTTTGGAAGTTTTAACTGAATAAAACGTCTCTATTATAAAGGTTTGTATAGGCAATGCCATACCGTAATAACACTAAGTAAATGAAATATTGAAATGCACTACGTGTGAATATTCAACTTATTATACATAAACTAAAAGATGTTGCAAACAATCAAAAGCTCATATCATCATTTTTATAAAAAAATTATTACTCAGCGAACACGTTTACTTTTATTAACATAAATTATATAATAAAATATGTTTCAAAATCTCGATATCAAAGAGTCAATAGCCCCCAAATATTAATTTATCGAATCAGTCAAACCGGTTTTCACATTATTTTGAGTATTTCAACATACATGTTATTAAGAGTGGATAATAGCGCTTTTGCCGCGTATGAAATCGAAACTATATATTGATTTCGGGTATTTGATTTACAAACCATATATTTTCTGAAACCATATATTTCTGCATTCATATATTGACTGATACAAATTGCTATAGACACTCCAGCCCAGAGTGTCTTAATACATGTATTCGAATCTGAAAGTGATTCCCAAAGAACAAATATTTTCTTCAAAAATCAGTTAAATGATCCATAGACACAATGGCCGACAATCGAAGCCAAAAAAACGCTTTGCCCAATCAGTATTTTTACTATTTTAATATCTGCAAAAACACATACATTTATATTACCTCTTATGGTACCACTGTCTACATTATATATATTGATGATATTGTCTTCTTTGGTTAAGATAATAATTTACTTACTGAGCTAAAGAATAAATTTTATAATGGGAAAAATATATTTTATAATGGGAACTAGTTCATTATTTTACATTTGCGGCCTATCCTAGCCATTCATTTGGTCATTCTATGATTTCCCAACACTATACACTGTCTTTGGTTACTTGTCGGCCATTGTTGTTTACTACTACATAATTACAATAAACTACTATGATTGGAAAACATAGATACTACACAAAGACCATTAATTAATATTAATAAAAATGAGAAATTTGTAGGATAAAGTTTGACGTGGCCGCTTAAATTGAATAAATGATCCCTTTTCGGTAAATAGTATTGTCTGTAACGTTTACCAATAGTACAAAATAAATATAGTTGTATTCTGAAGTCCTATTTCATAAGTATAACGAAAAACAAGTTTTCCTTAAATTAAAGTTCCGATTTTCATGTGAGTCTCCGTTTTAATTTTGTAAGGATCATTTTATATCTAAGATGAACAGGCGTTCTCGCGATTCACTTGATGTCATATTTAAACAAGTTTACAAGAGACACAAGTTTTGAAGCCTCCATTGCAATATAGTTCTACTCTTTTAACCGAAGCTTATGATTGCTTCACAGCTGGAATAAATAGGACGGTAGATTTACGCAGACTGTGTGCATTAGCGTCACGGCCTTCTTCCTGTGCGTAGTTAAAAAAGGAATTTGAAATTTAGGTGTTAAAAATATGAAGATACTGATGCTACTCTTCTAAGAAAACGGCCTCGCGTTTATGTGTAGGTGTCAGATTCCTATTCTGGCCATTTTTGGCTTATTGTCGGACCTAATTAGCACTTTTTATATTTTTTGTTTTTAAAACTAAAACACTTATTTGGGGGATGCAGTCCCTAAACGTTTTTCGAATATTACCTGATGTAATAATTTCTAAAATATATATTAATATAAAGCAGTTGCCAAATTATTGAAATGTATACAATGCAGAATAGTGTATTCTATTATGAATGAAGCTAATATAAAGCGTGTAAAATAAGAATGATGATGCTAAGGCGCCTTCTAGATTGTATTAAGAATCATCTTCATGAATTTCGGTTTTTCAAAAAGTTTTCAAAAAGCTTTTCTTTTGAGAAATAACAATAGTGATTGAATATAGTGACCAAACAATAACTTTCTGTAATAAAAAAAATCAAACATTGTTTATCATTTATAAAGTACCTATAAATATGTTTAAAATACACATTTGCTCCTGTAAACGTCGATATGCCGATTCCTATTGTAAACTAGATTGTAAACAGAATTTACTAAAAACAAAGACACCATGCAACCAACTGAACTAACACGAATTACACGATTCACGATCCGTTTTGTTCACTACTTTCAGTTCACTCAGCGGCAGTACTCAGTCAGTCAGTCGCTTATTCAGTTCAAGTCAGTTCAGTAACTTCGCAGAGTCCACGTTGTGTTGACGTTTCGCGCTATCACAACAATAACATAACCTCCCGATTGTTAATGAAATTAATTTGTCAACGTTTTAACTTTTTTAGATTTCGTACAAAATTAAGGTGTAATGTTTTATGCTTCGCAATTGCAGTCTGATTAAATATTACTCCAAGTTTTCAGTGTGTGTCGTGTATGCAACTTGTTTTTCAGTGTTTATAAAGTTAGCTTGTTGAATGGTGGTGTTGAGTTCATAGTTTTTTTTCTTGGTCTTGACCGTGAACTTGTTGCTCGCCGACTGACTGAGGTAATGATATTCTGGATTGCTATGTTACACATACCTACTTTTAAAACCTTTAACCTTGAATAATGCTAATTACCAAATACTTTTGTTTTGTTGCTCTATATCCGTATCATTTTATTATCTACAGTCATTTCATAACAAATACTTTGCCTAAAATGTAGTCAAGGTTGTATCTGGATGTGATAATTAAAAACCTACGAAAAAATAACGTGCTACTAAACTATTTTTAGAAGCAATCTCATTTAAACTATCACGTAAATTTAAAATATTGTATTTATTTGAAAATACGGGAGTAATTTCTTTACCACATTTTAAATTAGCGTCTGAAGACAGAATTCCCGTTACTATTTTTTACTACCTATACCCGTTAATAGCTATTCGCTGTTAGCCTAAAGGACTATTCCTGCTACTCCCGGACGTTGGTGAGCTCACAGGCTCAACCTGAGAGAATAGGTTAACACTAGCCCTAAGCCACTGGCTAACAAGAGCAGTGCCTCGCAGAATCTACCATCGAATCGGAATCGCGACCCACCGAGAAGATCCGGCGTTCTTGTACCAGTTAAGCGGATATGTTACGTGAAGCCGCCGCCCGCCTTGTGGCCTGAGATCAATCTTACTTGCCAATTGCCGATAGCTTCTTTGCTAACCCTCAAATCGGAACGTATGATTGATTTACAGCAGTTATGGTTAGGAAGATGCGTTAGTCTCAACAAGTGAGGATTCTTGGCGCCATAATAAGCATCACTACCGGCGAACTGCAAGAACACTTCAAGAATTTTGTGATATGGAGGTTTTAATTAATTAAGTAAAACATTATTTTGAACGACATTAAAATTCATTACAATCTGGTTTATTTGCATAACTAGATGTGGATCGTTGTTTTGGCCGAGTTAAAGTTAGAATTTGGAAATCGAAATAAAAAAAATAGCACGTTTTATAAATAGGATCAAAAGTTTGCGCTTTATTTTACCTGTTTTTATCAGCATCAATATATATATGTATTTATATATATATATATATATTTTTTTTTATTGCTTAGATGGGTGGACGAGCTCACAGCCCACCTGGTGTTAAGTGGTTACTGGAGCCCATAGACATCCATAACGCAAATGCGCCACCCACCCTGAGATATAAGTTCTAAGGTCTCAAGTGTAGTTACAACGGCTGCCCCACCCTTCAAACCGAAACGCATTACTGCTTCACGGTAGAAATAGGCAGCGCGGACTCACAAGAGGTCCTACCACCAGTAATTACGCAAATTATAATTTTGCGGGTTTCATTTTTATTACACGATGTTATTCCTTCACCGTGGAAGTCAATCGTGAACATTTTGTTAAGTACGTATTTCATTAGAAAAATTGGTACCCGCCTGAGATTCGAACACCGGTGCATCGCTCAACACGAATGCACCGGACGTCTTATCTGTTAGGCCACGACGACTTCAATGATATATGTATTGTGGATAAAAAGTGGATTCTGTGATCAAACTAACGTATCATCAGAATCGGTTCAATCATTTCGGACATGCAAGAAGACAGACAGAAAATAATGTATTCTAGAAATGCGGGTTTTAAATCTGAGCGAATAATCAACCGACCGTATTTTGAAACCAGAGACAAAGCGAACGCTTCCTTTTTATTTGAGTCGTCTATTATCAAAGGTGGCAATCTGTGCATTTGGACAAAAAATTTTTATTGATATGTCAATACAGATTTATTTGAATATAATCGTCTCCTTCAAAGAATACGGTTCAAAACCTGCATTAAATAAAGGTTAATAGTTAACCTGTTATTTATCTAAGATGTCGTTCCGAAGAGTTTTGTGACTGCCAATGGAATACAAAGTCAATAATTCGTTTTTCTGATTTACCAATCATTGTCCAAAAGTCAGATTGCCGCCTTTGATAATAGTCGACTCATTTATTTGTATAGATTTTAGTATTTACACGTGTTTCGATAAACATTTGTAATGATAAAGAATTTCTACTTACGTATCGTGTATCGAAGTAAAGGGGTTAATGACCACAATAGCCTGTGTAATGAGTAGTTACTGAGATTTGTAAATTCATTATGATGCTAATGTTCTATAATATATTTTCTGTTTGAAGGAAGTACAAATTGTGTATACGCTTTGTTAGTGTGACGGTTTAGCGATGTCAAGAATGAACATCTTAGCCACAATTCAAACGTAGTTAAAACCTTCGAACTCATGTCTCAAGTTGGGTGGCGGCATTTACGTTATAGATGTCTATGGGCTCCGGTAACCACTTAACGTCAGATAGGTCGTGAGCTCGTCCACCCAACTAAGCAATAAAAAAATAAAAAACCAAGATGCCCATAAGCTTCTACTTCCAAAAACTATTACAAAACTCACACGGAAGGTAGGTAGAAGAATAACACAAAAAAATCCCAAGAGTCGATTTTTTTGGTAACTTTTTCCTTAGCTCTTAATAAACTTACATACCATGGATCTTCGAATAAAAATATATATGAGAAAAATAGATATCAGATGGGTTGTAAACTAGGCGAGCTTAACTTATACATGAGTTTTTTCTAGCAAACCAAAGTCAGAGTAAATTAACTAGTAGGTAGGTGTTGATAAAGTGTCCAATAAAACAAAATAAATATATCTTAAACAACTAAACAGACAAACCGAATTATTTGAACAGATTATATTGAAAATATAAGCAAACAGATAAATTAGTAATAAACATAATAATTATCTAAAGTAACTTTAACAAAGTGACAGAAAATCATAGTTCGCATCTTGAAATAAAATTTGAATGGCTGGAATGGCCGCGTATAGAATGGTGAAGAAAGAGTAACATAAGTAAACGAACGACTTATAATATCGTCTAGAAAAATGCATAGGAGTCTTCAGGTAAAGAATAGAGGCGAGCAGAGGTAGTTTGTCTTTACAGTTGGCAATCAAATACTGAAGGCTCAAAGATAAATTACCAAATGCTTTACGACGATCTGTTTTGTCTTGTTATTTACCAGTATTCGTTTAAAACATTTAAAGCAGAAAAACTACGTATCCTAGTACAGAATATTCCCGTAAGTGGTCTAGCGAAAGGTTATTTCCAATAGCAGAATAGTGATGAGAAAATTTTGTGAATCAAATAAATAACAAGTCACGGGTTTTTTTCAATGACTAGTGCGTGCGTTGTTGAAAAAATGATCGATGTGTTTTTGAAATGATGTATTGTAATTCTTAATTCTTCAAATTATTCATAAACTTATGACCATTTTGAAAACGTTTTTAGTATGACGTTCATCATCATCAGCCTGCGGCAGTCCACTGTTGGACATAGGCCTACCCCAAAGCTCGCCACTGAACCCGATTTTCGGTTCCACGCATCCAGTTACTGCCAGCTGCCTTGCGCAGGTCGTCGCTCCATCTAGCAGGGGGGCAGGAGGTATGACGTTAATCACACAAGATAAGAAATACTCTGCAGTCTTTGCAAAGAAATAACTTCGCGACTGATCGGTCGCCTGATTTATAAGACGCTCTTTCTATTCGTATCGATGCGAACGTGCCTGAATTCAAATCATGAAGACAGGTACCAATTGTTCACGATTTCTGCAAAGAAAGCGTTCGTGTAAAACAAAAATATGTTTTTCTTGTTTCATATAGGCCTTTATTAATGCTTTCAAACGAGTGTTTCGAGCGCGCAAGGATAGGCCACCAACCTATCGATTTCTTCCGCAAAGTTTTCTTGCGTTCCTGTTTGTAGGATAGGGAGTCGCTAAGCAAAACAATTCCACTTCAGATCGAGTTGGCTGCTGCAAATAACTTTCTAATATCTATAAGCTCAGAGAGTTACCTAATATCTCTTAGTGCGTACCTAATACTTATGGTTACTAAGCTCAGATTCAAAGCTCAAATTCGTATGCCCTTCTAGAGATATGAAAAAAAAACAACTGAACTAGTTCATTCCAGATATTGTATTAACTTTCTACCTTGTACCTCGTCGTTATGATATTATGTGACCAATCGTGAATATGTACGTGACCACAGTCGTATCCCGTTTTGTCGTCATAAGATTTACAGTGCGACGTTAAAATCTGAGGAAATAGTGCGCCTCAGAAGTTCCCTGGTAGGAACAACATCGTTAAACAAATTTTATGTGCATATTTAAAACTAATGACGTATAATAATATATTGAAAACATCTGGACTAACTAAGCCATATTTAAAAAAAAAACAAATAATTTATCAAACTTCTCAGTTTCTTAAACGAAACTCATATGGCTTCTTTACGATTCTCCGAAGTACTTAATATCGCTCTTTTATGTTGCTTAGCACAACCCTTTGCATTATCTCTGACTCTTACTCATCGAGGCCATCACAGAATCTTAACCTCAGATTATAGCACAGTTTTTATGATAGCTCATTAAGCTGCCTGCATTAAGATAAAACTTCATCTTTCAGTAATCTGCTCAAAACGAAATAGTTTTGCTGTGATAAATGTTTGAAAGGTCAGCAAATAGACAATCAGCAACAAGTTTCAATGAACGTTAACTTTATTTCTGCATTTGTAGTATTTTATTTATAGGTTGGTACATATAAGTCTGCAATGCATTTAATTTATCCTCGACAGTAATGACTAAAAAAGCTATTCCAGCTACTCTCAGCCTGATGGGCGAGCTCACGGACTCAACATGAGAGATTTTGGTAACACTAGCCCTAGCAAGAGGATTGGTTCGCTGAATCTACCACCGGATCGGAATCGCGACACACTGAGAAACTCATTGGGCTGTGTGTAATAGGAATGTTTTCCAGTGCATCATGTATTACATGTTAAAAGCACTAGTTTTGGTAGTGAGTGTCTTGTTTTGATGTGAGTGATGTGTGGATCAGCTTCGCATCCGAGTCAGGCTCTCAACAATCTGTTACCAGAGGATCCTCAGCTACTTCGGTCATATTGCCCGCCGACAGTCAGATAACTTGGACAAAGTGATTGTGACGGGCAAAGTAGAAGGAAAGAGACCCCGCGGCCGATTACCTAGCCGTTGGTGTGATCAAGTAACCGCTCTAACTGGGTTGCCAGTCGCAACCGCCATTCGAGCAGCTGAGGACCGGACGAGATGGAAACAGCTCACGAGACAGGCAACGGTCGAGTTTCAGGGACACGACCTTCAGCAATGAAGAAAGCGACGAAGAAGAAGAAGAAGATGTGAATTTACATAAATGTGTGTTGTTTGTGAAGTTGTCGGAAAATCGAAGCATTCCTCAGAGCCCAGCTTATAATTATGATCGCTCAACTGTTTTCCCTTGAGTGCTTGAGTTTGAAACCGGATGTCTCCCTAAACTATAGTCTCGACAGTTTTCGGTTCCCTACTAATCGGATGGGCCATTACAGCGTGATTAATAACTACAATTTACGTACGTATCTGTTTAAACGTATATTTGTGAAGAGCTTATACCTGATAAGAGTTGTAATTTACGAATTTTGTCAAAACATATGCTTAGATCATCCATAAAGTCGTGTTCTTACTAAGGCGGTATGAATAACCACGATATCTTAATACTGTATAAACTATTATATGTATGTATGTATGTATATGTGATTGTGTATATATGTATGTATATACCTACTTTTGTATGTATTTGTAAATTAATATAAATTTCTTTGCACCTACCACTATTTACTCTACACTACATTTGGTTGACTGGTAGAAAATGCTTTAGGCGTTAAGTCCGCCAATGTAAAAAATGCTTTAGGCGTTAAGTCCGCCAATGTAAATTTTATATGAAGTGTAATGAATAAATAAATAAATATCTTGTGAAATTGTTGATTACATCGCGCTGTTTAAAAACCAAGTTTACATCGCGATAGGAGCACTATTTGTATTGAACCAGTCAAAATAAATACTTTCATTACTGTTTACAATAACTGACATTGTCGATTTGCCTCGGTCAACAGTCAAGTTCATTAACAACAGCTAGTATTACTCAAGAACTTGTTAAACTAGAATATCGTGGAAATCGTGATCGCTTGCGTAGGCAGGCGTGCATCGGTATGTCAATATACACACGCGATAACACATTCAGTTGCTATAAAAGATAATGCGCTGTTAATACAGACAAATAAAAATTAAGATTCATACAGTTTTTGAAGTCGTCGTGGCCTAAAAGATAAGACGTCAGGTGCATTCGTGTCGAGCGATGTAACGATGTTCGAATCCCGCAGGCGGGTATGAATTTTTCTAATGAAATACGTGCTTAACAAATGTTTTCGATTGACTTCCACGGTGAAGGAATAGCAAAGTCAAACCCGCAAAATTATAATTTGCGTAATTAGTAATTACTTATGGTAGGACATCTTGTGAGTCCGCACGGGTAGGTACCACCACCCTGCCTATTTCTGCTGTGAGCAGTAATGCGTTTCGGTTTGAAGGGTGGGGCAGACGTTGTAACTATACTGAGACCTTAGAACTTATATCTCAAGGTGGGTGGCGCATTTACGTTGTAGATGTCTATGGGCTCCAGTAAACACTTAACACTAAGTGGACCGTGAGCTCGTCCACCCATCTAAGCAATAAAAAAAAACTGTGGGATATTATTATTATATTTCCTACTAGACAACACTTAATTAACTTGATCTAAAGCCAAAACGGCTTGTTTTATTATCAAACCACAGATTCACAACCGTATCAACAAACTCTGGACTTTTGTATTTCCTAATCAATTAAATCAGCTAATTTCAACATGAAAGAATATAAAAAAAAAAAAACCAAAGTACCTATTGTAAATGACAAAATTTCGTGTAATTTCTCAAATACCAACAGAATATTCCACTGTAGTAATAAATCATGTTTATGTGCAAACACTTGTTTATAGCGTCCACGTGTATTGTCGTGACGCATTCATTTGCTGCGTATAACTTCAAACTTTTTTTCTCTATTAAAAAAAAAACCTTTTAGGTTTATTAAAGGATTGAACTTTTTATGTCATCGTTCTATAAATGCGTTCGCGCGAGCCGTAGATTTGTTTTGTGTTAAGAATGTAAATAAACACTGGATACGTAATAGGGACTGTGCCAATTTCAAGTTTACTACGATGTTTTCTATACGCGTAACCGGGTTTTAGTCACATCGTAGTAACCTGATTATCTTCACGAGGTATGACGAAAAACGATTGAAACTCGAGACTATTTTAAGAGGTTTCGAAATGTTATTTTTAAATCGTTTATTAAAATGGAACTTTAATGAAAACTTTAACACTGGCTGGAATAGAAGATTATTTCTTGCCTAACAATGCATAAAGGTTCTTGAAATGTGATTAGACATAGAGAATGCTCCTTTGCTCGCCCACCTGTCCTGGTGAAACTGGAAAGGCCACCAGTAATCCTTCAATTCTAAAAAAAATAAATAGAGAATATCACGGAGCAGAAAAGGGCATCGGCTTTGACTGGCCGAATCTTATGTCTCGTCTTTTGGCTTCATGCCAGAGATGGCATTGTCCATTTTGAATGACGAGATTGATTTGAAAAATGTAGGCGTCCAAAAATTACGTAAACTCTGCTCTAATAAGTATCACTATAAAAAGGTCGTATCTCTAAAAGTATTTACGGAACTCATAAAAGACCGTCGTAATAAAACCTCTTTGGTTCCTCATATTAGGATAATGTTACGTTTACTGCTAGCTGCAAATGGGTTGGTCAAGCTAGTGGAGATGTATAGAGTGTTCATTTATATCGTTTTATAGTAAACCTACAGGGTAAACCTTTATTTTCTTACAATTACAACTATTTATAAACGTTTTGTGGGTGGTTTTGTGGTCATAAAAGGCTCTTAAAACATTTTGCTGTCGCTTAGGCAAACGTTTCTGCTACCGAAGATATTCCAAATGTATGTACTGTATAAATGTGGTGGTAGCTGTTATAAAACAGAAAATATTTGACAGACGCCTGAATCCCGCTAATGATATTTTCAAGAAAAGTTTGCATACATACAAGTTCGAAGCAATAACATTCGGACCGACGGTCTCCCGAGTAATTTCACCGGCTTGGTGGATGATCATTCCTTGTCGTTAACCCCCAAATAACTATTCAACCACTTACTCTATATAACTAACTGGTTTGAACTTGTTTGAACCAGGTAGTCCGATAACTTTAAAATTTGTATCCCTAAAAGAATTAAGGACTAAAGACTTATTTTTGATATTAATCTTTTTTGACGGAAGAACCATTTAATTCAGTACCAAAGCTTCTAATATGAAGATATATGCTGATTCATTCTAGTGTATCTGGGGCGGACTCCTATTTCTAAAATGGGGTATATCATTGGATATGATCATTCGTTATAAATAATTTTGACACCTAAACCAATAAAATGGTTCTCAAAACACTTATATTTAATCCAAACAGTGCCAAATCTCCGAATAAAATGGCTTCGAGGGTGACATATTGATAGAGTGATCGAAATTATAATGGTTGGTTCGTATTTGTTTGTTTTCAATTGGAATCTTAAAAACGATAGTAGTGAAATACGTTTTGTTACTTTTATATCAAGTCGATTTAATTTAACATAAAGAGATCCTTATACATTATAATATTACACATTTAGTTAGAAAACTTTTATATTATGGTTCTCTATCTCTTCTCGAATCAAATTATTAATCTGACTTCGTTACACTTCTTACACTAATCGTTTTTATCATACACTTTGATAACCTTGTCTCGGTTTATTCAGCTGATAAGCCTTCGGACGCTTCCCTATCTGAAATTTGATTTCATCTATGTTATTATACATATAACATGGTGCGACATAACATCTATAAGAACAAGTTAAATTTGTACTGAAAAGGCATGAAGATAAAAACATTTAAATGGCAAGTTTATCATGCACTTCGTTATTAAATAAAGATTAAATTTTAAATATTTACAAGTAGACCATAAATTTTAAATATTTACAAGTAGACCAATGGATTGGGTTTAATACACCAATATAGAATATAAAATCGCATAAATACGATATAATATTTTGGAATTTTGTTGATGGCAGTACTTATGTTGTTGAGATTTTTTTGGTGATAAAAATGCTCTTATTGCTTAATGCGTAAAGTATTGGAAATGTCGGAAATATTTAAAGAACAAACGCGAGATTAAATCGACAATTACTTTTAATTAGAATACAATATAATATATGTCTACAACTCGGAAATACTGCAACCAAATAAAACTGAGGTATCTAATTTTCAGTGATAGGCAATCATTAATTTTTCGAATTAAAACGACACAGATAAATTTGAAATTAGATGGCAAGTAATAAGGGCTATTTTCAATTTCCTTTGGATTATGATTAAAACCAAATAATGACGTTTTGTCTAAAGGGTAGATTTTGTTAATTCTAGTATATAAGAAAAAAGTTACAAGATAAAAGACAAATAAGTTAATGAATGCAGTTGTGTGAAGTAAAGAATAATTAAGTTTCTCCCCTTTCATATTCAGGCCAGTGAATTTACTGGATACCTTTTATCTGATGATTGAAAAGTCTTAAAAACTCGAGAAATGATCTGTCGTAGCAATTCAATTAAAAGTTATAACGCAATCAGCAGAGTATCGAGAAATCATGAAAAGTTTCATTTATCCTATTCCTTAATTGACTCTAAATCTTTGATTAACACCGATAACACACAATGAAATTAATTCTTTTTAAATATTTTTTTAGATAATTAAATCTTCCATTGCACTTGAAGGAGGCACAGCTGCCAAGATACTGGCTGCTTTACCTCGTTGGACAGTCAGACTCTGGCTGTATATTAATGGTGGTAGGACCTCTTGTGAGTCCGCGCGGATAGGTACCACCATCCTGCCTATTTCTGCCGTGAAGCAGTAATGCGTTTCGTTTTGAAGGCTGGGGCAGCCGTTGTAACTACACCTGAGCCCTTAGAACTTATATCTCAAGGTGGGTGGCGCATCTACGTTGTAGATGTCTATGGGCTCCACTGTCCCACTTCGATAAAGCGGCACGACACGAGAACCCTCTCATCGTGGCCGCCGGTAACTACATTCCCGATCCTGCGGACAGAATGGAAAGCAGTCGACGTCGCCCAAAACACGTCATCTCGGATCCTCCCGATCCACTAACGGTGCTTTTAGGTACTTCAAGCACCGGTCACCGTTCTCGTCGAACCCGTCGCTTGCGACGAAGGGCTCGACGAGTAAATTAACTCTCAGACACAGCCCACTGAGTTTCTCGCCGGATCTTCTCAGTGGGTCGCGTTTCCGATCCGGTGGTAGATTCTGCGAAGCACGACTCTTGCTAGGGTTCGTGTTAGCAACATCGTCAGGTTTGAGCCCCGTGAGCTCACCTACTAAAGTTAGGGTTACGCTGATATAGCCTCTCAAGGCTCTCAGCTTAGGTAGGAAAAAAAAAAAAAAAAAAAAGGGCTCCAGTAACCACTTAACACCAGGTGGGCTATGATCTCGTCCACCCATCTAAGCTATAAAAAAGACACTCTGCGCAAAGTACCAGCCAGCCTTAGCATCACGTGTCACCTCCTTCAAGCGTTTGGAGATTTCTGATAATAATTAATTCTTTATTATTGTGCATGAATATTTTGTGTCAGCAAAATTTAGTTGAGGTTATGTCTTATTAAATTTCAGAACTTAAAACGTTACGACTTCGGTGAATATGTAATAATGCATTTAGCACAAGGTAAAACAATTTGAAACCTTGCCAATTTTGATTTGGTGTACCCACAATCACGATCATTTAAGCTAATTACGTTATACTGATCACATAAAGGCTGACAGACGACGCACAGATGCGTTTGAGATATAATGCTGATGGCGCGTGATGCCCATTCTTTGGACGTCCTTCCGTATGAACACATCTATCCTCAACGAGCTAAGAGTGGCCCAGAGGCTATCCACCATACGCCTACATAGATTGCTCCAGTATTTTGGTAATATAGCAAGAAAACACTCTGTTATCTGTAGAGACTCACAGTGACAGGTAAAGTGGATCGAAATCGATCCAGGGGTCGAATCCCGAAAAGATGGAGGTGATCAAGTGTTTGAGTACCTGGACACGGGTTTTGAGCTACGCACTTCATTGCTCTATTGACCGATGTTTTTTTCCTGCCTAAGCTGATAGCCTTGAGAGGCTATTTCAGCGTAACCTTAACTAGTAGGTGAGCTCACGGGGCTCAAACCGGAGTGATGGTAACACTGACCCTAGCAAGAGCAGTGCTTCGCAGAATTAGGTGGTAGCTAATCGGAAACGCGACCCACTGAGAAGATCCGGCGAGTAACTCAGTGGGCTGTGTCTATGGGTTGATTCGCTCGTAGACCCCTTCGTCGCAAGCGACGGGTTCCACGAGGACGGTGACCAGTGCTTGTGGTAAACCAACATATTAGCTACAAATCACAAGAAAAGGTCTCAAGTGGGCGAATCACGATGCTCAGCGATGAGCGAACGATTAAAAGGAGGTACACAATAAATCGAAAGCGAAAATATTTAGGTTTTTTTAGCATAACTTTTACACATTTTTTTTTATAATTTCAAAAATTTACGGTTCAAAAATTAACGTAAATAGTATACATAATGTTATTGACCCTACTAATAATAGTGATATATTCTCTGGATGGCTTTATAAACATATATTATACATTAACAGCGAGCTTTGTTTCAACACCTTTGTAGTTTCACATTCATCATCTTAGGCCTTACAGCCCAGGGTGGGCCTTAGCCTGGTCCAGTATGACTCTTCAGGCTGCTCTGTTCAGGGCTTTCTCCTTCCAGTTCCTGACACCGGTAACTTTGAGGTCGCGCTCTACGCCATCTATCCATCGGAGTTTGGGTCTACCACGACTTCTGCGGCCCTCTAGTTTGCCATAGAGCAGTTGTCTTGGCATTCTGGTCTCCTCCATTCGAACTACATGTCCTACATGTCCTGCCCATCGTAGGCGTCCAATTTTTGTAGTTTAATCTAATCATATAATCAAATGGTAAACAGGCAGACCGATGATGGAACTAGGACGTAGTTTTCAGTGCTGAACCGAGATAAGCTTGAGTTAATGATACGTTAATTTCATTTTCTTAAATAACGCAGATTGGCACAAGAGCTCACGGCCATGTTGCGGCAAGATGTTAGCGGAGCTCGTAGATGTCACAATATGAATACTGTTGTTCCGTCTTCGAGATTCAAGGTCCATTGCATTGGGATAATGGTCATTTTATGCGTCGGATCGAAACGCATGACTGGTGACTTGACTTACCAATATTTCTAAGTGCTTTTTTTTTGCACGCGTTCTTTGTGAGGTTTGCGGCAAGTTCGAAGATAAATCGCTGCTCGGCTTCTTTATCTAGGTGCCGCAATGGAATCTAAAAATGTATTCTCGCTTTGTGTGTTTAATTAGTGACCGATGTGAGTGCAGTGATATTAAAATGACATCAATGGTATGTCCATTAGGCGACGACTATAAGGACTCAGAAGTCTAAACCAATATGTTCGCGAGACTTGTACAGAATGGCGGTGGCGTTTGGAACCTTTGGGGAAGAAACAAAAAAATTAGAATAAATGCCCAAACTCACAAGCTATAGATAACAGGATTGTGACTCGTATTGCTTTCGTAGTCACTATCCGGTGACGTAACGCCTTCTTTAGTGATCCTAAGCATCATGTAATGGATCAAGTTTGGAACGTAAATGCGGACGGATTTCCTCTGGTCAAATGGAGTTCTGACTTCTGGAACGGTAAAGATAACGATCATTTGTTCCACGTCACGGTCATCTTTCATGGGAATGCGGTCGAAAACAAAGAACAGTGGAAAGTTTGATCTAATACCTAGTTCTTTTGTTTCACGCTATTTACACAAATTTATGTAAATAGGTATGGAACTATTGAGATGCACAGCTACATTTTAGCATTGAGATACATTTTAGCGTAAAGATCATAAGTTTTGTAACGTTTGAAAAATTATGCCTAAACTCGTTGATACTACTAATTAAATAAGCGAGAGTTTTTTTCAATATGTTTATCAAATAGCCAACTTGGCTTATTATATTTCAAGCTATTTAATTAAAATCGGCCTCAAATATTTGAAGCTGATTCGATTTAATGTGCTTTGTCTGAAAACTTATGGATCTATTAAAACTAAAATTAACTCCGTTGTAAATAAACAAGAATAATTTGGGTTAGCCAAAATATTTAACATGTTCGTAAATGTTTTCATACTCAAATAAATTTCGGTTAATATTTGATAACTTTCGTTCGTTTTCGATAATTTACTTAACATTAATATTTCATAACATCCTGATATTATTTCATATGAAATATCTTGGGCTATTTGCGAAAACGATTTGGGAGCTATTTAAACATAATATAACTTTAATGATTTGATAAAGAACGAAAGACAAAAATTGTTGCGTGGTTTCATTATCGAGATGAAGTTGAAGGTGAAGACATTCAAGGTTCGTGTTGAAAATCAAGTAACGAAACTATACTAAAACGTGTAAAATACATTTGTTTATTATGCCCTTGAACAAAATCAAACGAAATATAAAGAACAAAACAGATTGTATTCTATTTTAATAACTTTTGATGTGTGTGTGTGTGTGATGTGAGTGATTTTTTAGCACAAGATTTTATATTCGTACGATATTTTTCTATATCTCTATATATAAAAATGAATTGCTGTTCGTTAGTCTCGCTAAAACTCGAGAACTGCTGGACCGATTTGGCTAATTTTGGTCTTGAATTATTTGTGGAAGTCCAGAGAAGGTTTAAAAAGTAAAAAATAAATATGAAAATGCTCGGAAATAACAATTTTGTTTTTCCTTTGATGTGTTCCCCGTCGAACGGAATCCTTTTGTTTGTTTTAAGTTTATTTTATACAAAAGCTTAGTATCGATTGAGGTACCACGAAGTCTGCCGGGTCAGCTAGTATTTAATAAGAACAATATTTTCAATTCTACTGTATGTATTCTTCTTTGCCTTCTTTTTCCTCCGTATTTCCTCTGCTCCTCGCAGTAATTTTAAAATTGAAATCTGCCGCGAAGACTGGTCTAATATCTCAAGGTTATCCAGGAGCTTCGGATAGCCACTTAAGATACACAAACTTGTCTGCTTTTTATAAATATACCAGTGTACTTGTAAGATAATACATCGAATGAAAACTAAAATCATATATTTCAGTATTAGTTTAGTAAGTAACCTTCCATTAGTAATTATGATGGAATTCGATTCTTCCCAACGCAAACGTCTCTGTGTTTATCTGTTAGTTTAAAATTTTCCGAAGTCTATTCACATTAATGACAGGAAGGTCGGCCTCCTTATGTATGTTTTCCATTACATTCTCATAATAAAACTGCTCTGTAAATACAATTGAATTTTTGATGTTTTCACACACAGCTTAACAAAACAGAAACTTTTTTTTATTCGGCATCGACAATATACGGTTTCACAGACTGGATATATTTTGCTTTTAGGGCTTTTTATGTTATTGAAGACAAACAAATACGTTTCGCAGTCGACGGCCCTACGCTAACGTTTCCTCAAACAATAGTGTCAAAAAGCCATACGAGACAAGAACACGTGTATCGAATATAAGAAATATCCAAGAATTTAAGCACAGGCTGCCAACGAAGCCATAAAATTAAAAAAGATTTTGTTGTTCGATATTAGTTAAATGTACCCAAAAATAATGTGGAACTAATTTATTTCTGGAAAAAAATAAATCGTAATTTGGACAAAACGAAATTTTATCACCTAGTCCAAGCGTCACTATAACAGTCGCTAAATAATTAATTAAAAACAATATTTAAGGGACATCTTCCTTTAATTTTCAATAATTGTACGATCTTTAAACTTAATCGATATGGTAAAAACATTGAAATCACTACAAGAACTAACATTACTCGGAACAACACTACAGGTGACATCTCTCTCTCTCTCTCTTTCTCTATCAGTCCACAGACGTCCACTGCTGGACATAGGCTTCCCTCAAGCCCCGCCACAAAAATCGGTCCTACGCTGCTTGCGTCCGGGGCCGAAAAGCTCTTGAGTGGCGACCACGTACCGGAAGACGTAGTGTAAGTAGGCCTCCCACAAGATGACATCCAATAGTTAAATATTTTTTCCAATTGACCTTAAATGTTCTACAGAGCTCACTAAGGATTTTGATTCTGTCGTCTCTAACATATTTCACAATCGAACCATTCGCAATAGGACCAAAGTTCATGCCCACATCCTGGATATACTACACTTCAGAGGGGTTTCTAGATAACATTATTGTAGTATCTGATATGTGTCACGTATCGACTCCGAAATTAATTCCTTCCCATGGTGTTTCAAAAGTTACTAAACTTGTGTCAAGTAACAAAAAAAAAACAAACGAAATATAAAAAAAAAAATACAAGTACACCAACAGTACCTACCTACAATAAATGCAAATATAATTTGGTCACATGTCTTAATAGTACTGTCCAGATCACGGTGTCGTTTACTTAACGGTACCAAAGTACACAAACCGGTTATCAAGAATGCTTCACGGTAATTGTTTGTATTACGCTCTCAGCCTGGATCTACAAAAGGCTTTTTGATTGCTCTTATTAAACTGTGGTAACGGTATTCCGGATTTAGTCTTTTTTTAATCTTGTTATTATTCCTAAAGTCACAAAGAATTTGAGATGCTGCAACTTTCTCGGAAATGTTATATTTTGGTAGCACATGACGCACGTATGCAAGAATTTCTTGAACAGATCTCATAAGAATCGATTTTGGTATCTTTTAAATAATCACCAATGGTCAAATAGTGCATAAAACCGTGTCGAAAATGCCCTTGTTTATTTTAAGACTGCATTGTCACACTATGTACGCATGTTAGATATAACGGCTGTCATACCCTTCAAAACTATTGACAAGGATATGTCGGAGAATATAGTTGGGTTCTTCTTGACACTGTTTTCTATTGTAAGAACCAGTAATGACGTGAAGACTTCTGCGAATACACCATCATGCAGAAGTAACTGGCAGGTCTTGATAGAGTTTTCTTCTCTCTCCTCCAATCTGTCGTCGGGGTTCGGGATAGGGATCTCGCTCAATTACTAGCCTTAAGTATTTTGAGTCATCCGTACGTCAATTTAAGGACCGGTGAAAGAGGCTTAAGAGGATGAGGTGTAAGAGATCTGCAGAGTCTTGTGAAAGAGAAATTACATGACAAATAACCATAATCCTTGATTCACGCTCTTTTTAACCTAGAGGGGTTTCCCGGGTGATATAAGTTTGCAGCGTCGTGTGGCAGACTTCGGATATCCCACAGACCGAGAGACTCGGTCTTCCTAGAGCTGATCAACGCCGTTCCTTGTTGGTAGCAAAAATTTTGTCACTGATATAAGTAGGTTCGCACTGTGATATTTAACAAGAGGTTTTTTTTTAAACTATGTTCAGTAATTTACGAAAATATTTCTGACGCGAGTGAAAAATTAAATAAACGTTAAGCATCTCAAATCATCACACACTTTACTACCGCAAGTATATTTCAAGGTAATTGAATAAAATTTAAATATTTGTCTAGAGTCGGATAATCGACGCATAAAAAAAAATGTATTATGTATGTACAGAGCTAAAAATGTTGGTTCATCGTAATGTAACTTGAAGCGTATAAGCGAAACGTTTCGGCATAAGTATGTTTGGCATTGATGATCTCATGCAACTGGTGCCGATAAGCCATGAACATTCGCAATTGATAATTTGAATTGATTTGATTCGCAAATCACTCCCGACACCATGTAGATTAGCTTCTGGAATTCTAGTAGTTTTTTCTATTTCTTGAGACGTTCGTGACGATGACAACTGTGAAGTATCCGAAATGTTGGAAGCAGAATTATGTAGAACCGGTAATTCAGTATTATAATACATATAATAATAAATTCGGTAACCATCGACCATTGACCGACTACACCGTGATCCAGTTAATGAAGCCGGCACTTTTTTTTTGGGGTAAAGGCATTTAGTAAAATACAACACAAGATTCGAAAAGGAAAGCATTATACTTCTACGGATGGAACAGGTACGCCAGTTCTACGGGTCCCGAAAGGTTTGAAGATCTAGCTGTGACAGATGTCAAAATCCGGTGTTCCCTTACCGAGTTAGAAGATAATCAGACAGATTATCTTTACATATAAATAAAATTGGAGTGTGTCTGTAATATTGAAACAACTAATTTTTACTACATGCATATGAATATATTGTTTACAGTACATACACCAAAATAACATTTTTTGTCTGTCTGTCTGTTTGTTGCTGTTAATCTCTGGAACGGCTGGACCGATTTTGACAAGACTTTCACTGATAGGTAGCTGATGATATAAGGAGTAACTTAGGCTACGTTTTTTAGACTAGCTTCGCTCCGGGGCGTTACCCGCGGTACGACAATAACCGCGGGTAACATCGCAGGACTCAGGTATCAACAATAAAATTTAATGTTTCAGAAGCGAAGCGAGAGCGGGTCGCTAGTTTTTTTTTTAATTTTTTTTTTATTGCCGCATAGGCAGACGAGCATACGGCCCACCTGATGGTGAGTGGTTACCGTCGCTCATGGACGTCAGCAATACCAGGGGCAGAGTCAAGCCGCTGCCTACCGTTTAATACTCTCCACAAACCTCGTTTGAAGAAGGACATGTCATAGCGCTCGGGAAACACCGTGGAGGGGAGCTCATTCCATGGCAAAAAAGATCTCTGGAAACGCACTGTGGATGAACGTAGTGGCTCCAGGTAGTATGGATGAACTCTACTTCAGTGGCGGGCGGTGCGATGGTAAAAACTAAGGTTGTCTTGTAACATATTGATATATTTTGACCAAGATATATTATTGGAAACCAACTGGCAGTAGTTTTTTGACGTAATTCTAGTCTATTGTTTAATGTTTATTAATGTATGTCTGGCGTCGTCTTTACTTAACGTTTTGTTCAAATACATATAAGGCGATTCATTCGGTCCATGTGCATAGGTTTCTTAAATGGTTTGTCTTTCCTGTGACCAATGATTAATATGCAAGCTAAGAAACTGCGAAGTATTTTTTTGGCTCGTAATTTTGAACGAATGAATTTTGTTCGAATGAATACATATTTGAAGTTGAACCACGTCTGCGATGTCATGTATTGTGTTTGAAACATTTAAAACAGAACGGTCTTATTGACAACACGTGTTGCTTAGTGCTTTTGATTGTCTGTTAACCTGTTGTTGAATTGTACAAAGTAAGACTGGTTAAAGATTAAAAGAAGGTTCTACCGGATTTGCTCAACTTTCAACACCAAGCTACATGATTTTTCCATGAAGCCAAGAACATGTACGTAAAGGGCTTAGGTCAGCAGGAATTAAATAGTACGTCACTTTACACTAACTTGTATTTATTTCCACTTTTCACTTACAGGGTAATTTACAGTGATCGTGTTTACAGTTTCAACTCTCTGCGGGGAATGAATGCAATTTTTTTTTTCCTACCTATGTTGATAGCCTTGAGAGGCTATTTCAGCTTCGCCCTAACGTTTGTAGGTGAGCTCGCGGGGCTCAAACCGGAGAGTTGCTAACACTGACCCTAGCAAGAGCAGTGCTTCGCAGAATCTACCACCGGATCGGAAACGCGACCCACTGAGAAGATCCGGCGAGAAACTCAGTGGGCTGTGTCTGTGGGTTAATTCGCTCGTCGAGCCTTTCGTCGCAAGCGACGGGTTCGACGAGGACGGTGATCGGTGAGAATGAATGGTACCCCGATGCGCTCGAATATATTGCCTGATCGCCCCACCACAACGGAATGGTGATGCGATCGGCAACGTTAATAGATGGGTGGAGCCAACCGAATCAATTGAATAGTTATTTAAAATTATTATTAAAATAAATTCAGCTAATTATATCCGAGGTACTATTATCTATTTCCAGGAATAATTAGATTAGTTTTACACATATGCGCGATTTAGTTAGGTATCTCACATATTATTAAGATTTAATATAATACAATTGAGACCATCATCGGATATGCGTAGCAACTAAGTCTACACGATAGCAGACTTTATTATAATTTATGTAATATCCTCGCAACTTGTACTATGTACTTTTAAATACCTAACATACGGATTAAAGAACATCATTCAAGAGAAATTAATCTCAACGAATCATGAGGAAGACGACGCGAGGAGAGAAGTATAAATGCTGCCAGTTTTTTTTAAACATTAATAAAAAGATTCATCCGCGAAGCAGTTGCCGTTGAGTTGTTAGGTCTCCTTTGTAGGCGCTCGGGCAGCTGTTAGCAAATTCCATCCTCTCCTGGCTAAGGCTTTGTTCGAAAAATAATTATTAATAAAGAGCATTTACGTCACGCTAAACTATCCGTTACACTCCAATATACATACATATTATTATGTTGATCATCACAATGTTTTATGGTCGACAGTCACACAATAACGATAATAGGCGTTAATTTACAATAACGAGGTTATTCACGCATTCTTGATTTTAGAAGTGGTTGTTTCGCAAGTAATTTTACTTGTTTTTTTTTTAGCTAAACCGTGCGCGTTTTTCTCTTCGACATCAGTTACTCGTATTTGATCTATAAAATTTTGTTAGTAAAATTTGTGAGATATAAATTCGTAATGTACATCAAGTATAGTAATTTAATAATATCCGGCAACTAATTAAATTGAGTTCGATGTGCTTTCCGCTGCATCTTCCTGCTAATATCCGAAGGAAATCAATAAAGATTCATGTACCTGTATACGTCTAGATGTATTCTCTATTTTGTAAATTTGATGTAAGAAGGAAATCTGCTGGAGTTGATAAATGACTTAGGTTGCAGTGTTGGAGGAAATGGATGAAGTGATCGATCGTTTTGGAGGTGTGTTTACCGATCCCCTGATTTCACGTTCTCAGCATATTTCTAAAATAAACAAGACGATGATATGTTTGATGACAATTAATCTATTACATTACACAATATCTTTCGAACTTCACAGACTATATTTTAGACATTAGAACTTAACAGATTAACTTAATGGTAAACTAACAGAATCGGAATAAGATAATGATTAATAAAATAAGTTATAAGAATAAGTTAAATAAAACTAATGAAGTGTTAAATAATGAACGAGTCCAATAAGTTATTTATTGTGACTGATATTGTAGAATCTTAAAAACATTTAATTATGACAAACCGTTTAGTCTATTATTAAAAACAAAAATGCTCATTTTCGGATTACATTATCAAGAGTATAATAGGCATATAAACCCTTGTTAAATAATTGCACGATCTTATTGTTCCCAACTTTATCAAGATGATCCCGGACACTGTTTGGGCGTTCCCGGAAAATATCGTCCAGGATCAATTTGACACGAAGTCAACGGTGACACGGGTTCCTTTTATTGTTCTACATATTTTTCCATATGCTTTTCCTATTTGCATAAGCCGGTTGAGTGACGTAACATTCAAAGTCCGAAATGATGTTCATTGTACTAGAAAATTCTAAACTTATATATTCCAAATTTAGAAGGTACGCTTTGAAATGGCACAGAAACATATTTTTTTAAATAATAGTTGTGTAAAGAAACCGTTCTAAAAGACTGGTGGAACTCAGATATGCTAATATTAAGAAACAACTTTGGAAATTACATTTTATTAATAACTAGCTGACCCGGCAGATTTCGTAGTGCCTTAATCGATAAATAAAATACCTAAACTTTTGTATAAAATAAACTTAAAACAAACAAGAGAAATCCGTCCGACGGGACATACATCAAAGGTAAAACAAAATTGTTATTTTTATTTAATTCCGAGCATTATCATATTTATTTTAAACCTTTTAAACTTTCTCTGGACTTCCACAAATCATTCAAGACCAAAATTGGCCAAATCAGTCCAGCCGTTCTCGAGTTTTAGCGAGACTAACGAACAGCAATTCATTTATATATATATAGATACGCAATGTAAAAAATATAATTCGTTTGCCGTACGAGGTTAACGGTTGGGAACGATAAAGTACCTCGAGTGAGGTCCCTTATCTACCCCCGCTTCAGAGTACGAGCTCATGAAAATTAACACGATACCATTAAAATTACAATAAGTTATGTTTGCAAAGGAGCCTAGTTTTCCGCTGACGCCCCAATCTGCTTCGAGAATTGTTGGCGGATTGTTGTGACGCAACGGTCAATGTGGAACCCAAAACAACTACAAGATAAGCATTCGGAAAAACTTGAAAACTCATCCGGATTAATAAAATAAAAAAACATCAAGACGAAAAGGTTTTTTTACGTAACTAAGAAGATAACATAATTAATTTTAATCAGCATTAGATTCTCATTATAAATTCACGTGACTTGGTCACCTTTAGACTTTGTTAATGGGGCAAATTCAATATTTAGGAAGTAAAGGATAAGCCCGTGTCAAAGTAAAGAGGCTTTTTAGATAACGTTAGAATACTAGTGGAATCTGATCGTGGTTGATTGATGAACATTATGATTTGTTAAAACATTTTCATGCTCCGAGATAAGAGCCTACCTGGAGTTAAGTGATAATCCGAGCTCATAGAATCAACTAATTCCCTTATGAGCACCTGTAGTGGCGCCGAAATAGGCAACCTATTCCGGAATCCGTCCTTGAAGTGCTAACGTGCACGTGAAGCAGACGTTACAAACAAACAGACTGACAGACAGCTATGAGTTTATTAATATGAAATACATAGATTAGCGAAAACCGTGTGGTTCAATATTTGATATGTTTATCTTAATCACGACTTCAGCCGGCTTAATACTCTTGTACACAAATCTTATCTAAGTGCGTGTACTAAGGTATTATCCACGTTATATATCATGATATTGGATAGGTTGTCTGATTTCCATCGTATGTATCTAACTAATGAAGTACTGAAATGAAGCCCACAGAAAAACAAAACACGAACGCCACTGTCCGTTTGGCTTCAAATAAAATATTAATGTTTCATTTGCATTTATATAATGGCGTATATTTGGTCGTTCTATCATTACGCAAGAAGTACCGGACTGTTTTGACGAAATGTGGTAAACCTATGTCAGCCTTTCCCAAAGTGGGCGATAACGCCCCTTGTGGGCGCTGCAGGCCTAAAGGGGGGCGTTAAGTGACCCAGAAAAAAGGGGGGGCGTTGTATAGAGGCTTCAGAGGCGATTTGCAATTTCATCTAGGACTCTTAGACACCGACTGAGCTCTCGCTATAGTGATTTTTATGTAAGTGAAAAAATGGGGCGCTATAAAATAATTTATTCTCAAAGTGGGCAGTAGACAAAATAAGTTTGGGAGCCCCTGACACCTATGTTTATGTTAAAAACTTGATTGCAACTCGTAACGATGATAAACACCCATGATATAGTTATTAAAAAAAATATCTGAAGATTATTTGGTTTATCAAAATTCATGACCTTTACTACACATTTACGCGGTCGGTAACTCCCACTGGAAACCTCTATTTAATTATAATACTATTGTACAATCAGTAACTGGTGTTGAACATTTACGATTCACATTATTTGATTTATAGATCAATGAATCACAACCACACTACGCCGCATATATAATATCGTTTTACACGACCGAAATACACCTAATTATTAAAAGAAAATTGACACCGCCTACGTTGTGAATATATTGGGAAAAACGTTCTATTCGAGATATGTTTCTAAGTAGTCGTCGTGGCCTAAAGGATAAGACATCCGGTGTTTTCGTCTGTAGCGATGCCCCGATGGTCGAATCTCGCAGACCGGTACCAATTCTAATGATATACGTACTTAACAAATGTTCACAATTGACTTCCACGGTGAAGGAATAACATCGTGCAATAAAAATCAAACCCGCAAAATTATATTTTGCCTAATTACTAGTGGTTGGATCTCGTGTGAGTCCGCACTGGTATGTGCCTATGTTTGCCGTGAAGCAGTAATGCGTTTCGGTTTGAAGGGTGGGGTAGGCGTTGTGATCTCAGAACTTATATCTCAAGGTGAGTGGCGCATTTAAGTTGTAGATGTGTATGGGCTTCATTAACCACTTAACACCAGGTGAGCTGTGAGTTCGTCCACCCATCTAAGCAATAAAAAATAAAAAATAAACATTGGAAATAAATTCTATTCGAGAGATACAATACAAAACGATCTCTTACACTAACCATTTATGACACGAAACAACCTACAAATCGATGCCTCCAATGAACACTACGCTAACTCCAAATTCGTAGATTTGCAGGAGGAGCGTTTAAACGAAAAAAGTTGATAAATTCTTTATTATTGCAGATATATTTATGGTTTTTTTGTGTAACTAGCTGATTTACTTTTGCTCCGAACCCCATCAATAATGATTAATTATAATACTTTTAACATAATGAAGCGATTTGCGTGAAAAACGATAATTTCAAAATTTTGAGTTAGAGTAGTGTTCATTGGAGGCATCGAAATATACTACTACTGTTTAATATCGCGTCTATTATTTTCGTTTTATGATTTCCGACGTTACGTGTTCCAAGTTTTCGTGTGCATGATCACGTTCGTCCACGTGGCAATAAATAAATTCGAAACCGTAAAATTTGTTTTGATTGTGCCCACGACTCGCGAAGACCGAAGCTAAACTAAATACTAAATCACACAAATGTATTCTTATGAATCAAATAAAATCAAATAAAAAAAAAAATCAACATAAATGAAAGTACATACTTGTTGAACGTCAAAAAGAACTAGCGCCTATTCACAAAAACTAGCCTCCGTCCTGAGAAGAACTGGCAAGAAACTCAGCGAGCATGTCTTTTTTTTTTTAATATTAGATTTTTTTTAAATATTCATTTTACAATGAGTATTATAACGTAACAATTATTGCAATATTGAAATGCCCGGAGCGAGCAACTCATTCCCACTTTGTGCAATCTTCTAGACAATCATTGACTTTATAGTAAGCTTTATTGCACAGATGTTCTTTAATAGTTTTCTTAAACCTATGTATATGTAGGTTCTGAACATCTTGTGGGATTTTGTTGTACAGGAATGCTTTCCCAATCAGCTTCGTACTGTATGATCACGAATTGTTTAATATTACATTACTTAAATATACACAATAATATTGCGCGTCGGAATGTTTTAGTTTGTTTTGAACATAAACATTTGAAGTAGCCGTAATTACGATATGAACATTCTTGTGCCTATACTAAACATTACGAGTATGATCGTATATATTATGATTCAGCTTAATGAAGGAGACTAACAACCGTGAGCGATAGAGATGAGTAAATAAATTAGATTAGTGGTGGGTACGTTATCTAAATAATAATAAAACACTACAAATGATATGTTTTAAAACAGAAGTACGTCTTACATTGATTTGCGCGCAATTCATTAAATCAATTTGTTTTTCTACTAACGAATTGTGATATTATTTGGTTAATAATAATCTAAGCGATTTTAATTTGAGAACAACACACCAACTTTTCATGAAATTCTCTTCGGTCTCATCCATAATTTTAATAAATTTGCACGGGCAACAAAGTTTTGTACAATGCTTAGTTTGATTTAGCATAGAAGGCCGGATTGCATTTTTTACCTTGCTACATCTACTCAATATATTTATGTAAGTAGATGCAAACGTAAATGTTTTTATATTGTTTTAAGATACGAGGGCTGCACTAAAAGTATCGGGAATGGAATATTTCCACTGTTCCTGTCATATTAAAATCTTTTTAATTGAAAACTCCTTGGTTTTAAAAATCGAATACCATTTATTTATTTAAAAAAGATTCTCGGTCTTGTCACGAGGTTTTGTCAAACTTGTTTAGTCGTTGAGAAAATGGAATTGACTCGAGAAAATTCAAGAGCGATGATTTATTATGACTTTCGAAGTGGTTTAACACAAAAACAGTGTGTTGACCGGATGATTTCTGCATTTGGTGATGAAGCCCCATCCAAAACCACAATTTATCGCTGGTTTGCTGAGTTTCAATGTGGACGTGTCAAGCTCAGTGATGATCCCCGTCAAGGTCGTCCAAAAACTGCAGTCACCCAAGAAAACGTTGATGCTGTGCGTAAGTTGATTGAGGAAGATCGACATGTGACATACCGCGAAATTCAGGCAATTTTAGGCATTGGCCTGAGTCAAATACAAATAATCTTGCATGAACAATTAGGTGTAAAAAAGTTGTTTTCCCGGTGGATACCGCATTCGCTCTGTGAAGAGCAAAAAGCGGCTCGCGTTACTTGGTGCCTCAGAACTCTCGAAAGATTTCACGCAGGATCCTCAAATGCTGTATACAACATTGTATCAGGTGACGAATCCTGGATATACGCGTACGAACCCGAAACAAAAAACCAGTCACGAGTTTGGGTGTTCGAAAATGAGTTAAAGCCAACAAAAATTGTTCGTTCACGGAGTGTTGCAAAAAAAATGGTGGCCACGTTTGTCTCCAAAACCGGCCATGTTACGACTATTCCTCTTGAGCAGGGGTGGGCAAATACTTTAAAGCGCGGGCCAAAATGAAATTTTCAAAATGTCTCCCGGGCCGGAGGACTATACCGCATATGCTTTGCACAAGCGGATGTTTTGGATGGAGTTTTTTCCCTGCCAATTTTTTTTTGACAAAGACACTAAGTATCATTTCAATTTGAATAAAATATGTCACGTAATTTTTAAAGAAATATTTTTATAAATAAATGCCTATTAGATAAACCAGTCAATGAAACATTTTATTTTGTTACTTATTTATGTCTTAATGATACAAATTATTTTATATTGACACATAGTTATTACAATTTAACATTTATATTGCATTTCGTAAATATAATAGTAAATAGAATTCAAAAAAGAAAAGAATAACATCAAACGGTAAAATAAATATTTAAAGTTAATGCGAAACGTGAAATCTCGAATGTTCATCTGACATTATTTCTTCAAAATTGGGTTCCAAATCACTTGCAGCAATCCTTAATACCGAGTGTAGATTTTCGTCAGTAATTTGTGATCGATATTTATTTTTCGTGGAAACCATTAAAGAAAAAGTTCTTTCACAAATATATGTCGAACCAAATAAAACAAGGTATTTTTGAACATAGTTCAAAAAATGTTTGAAATGTTCATCATTCAAAGCGCCATAGAAAGCACTCAATTCGTTTGAGTGAAAATTTTCTTTTAGTAAAATATTTGATTGTAAGTCAATTAGTTCTAGTTGAATTTCAACAGGGGCTTCTTGCACATCGAAATTGAAAGGTTGGCTAATTAATGATTAAGGTTTTTCAATAGCTTTGAAATCTTGAAATCTTCTTTGGAATTCAGAATGCAGGTCTTGTGTTATTGTACTATATTTAAAAAAATCTGTATTTTTCAATGATTCTCCCCGTGCTTGCAATGAGGGGAAATGATTTAATAATTTATTATTAAAGTTTTCAGCAAATAAACTTAGTTTTGTCATAAATGCTTTGACGTTTGAGTGCATATTGAAAGCGAATTGTTTTTTCCCTTGTAGATTTATATTTAGTTCATTCAAATATTTTACGATATCTACTAAAAATGAGAAATCGTTTAGCCAATCTCTATTTTGCAATTCAGGAAAATCATGTAGTTTTTCTTTTATCGACAAGAAGGATACTATTTCATCAAGCAAATATTGAAATCTGTCCAAAACTTTACCAATGCTAAGCCATCTCACTTCAGTGTAATAAGGAATTTTATAGAAGTCACTTTCAATTTCTTTCAAAAATTCAACAAACTGTCGATGGTTTACGGCACGTCCTCGAATAAAATTCACAACTTTGGTCACAACAGTAACGACGTGATTCAGTTTTAAAACCTTTCTGCATAGCACTTCTTGATGAATAATGCAGTGCAAAAATAATATATCGTGTTCTGGTTGTAACTTTTTTACTTTGTCGCGAATTCGTTTAAGTAAGCCTACATTTTTCCCTGTTAAACTAGGACAACCATCCGTAGTGACGCTTACTATTTTATTCCAAGTTAAACTTACTTTAACTAAACACTCTTCAAGAGCGAGAAAAAAGTCTTCACCAGTAGTTGTATCTTTCATTGGATGCACACTAAGAAGTTCCTCGCTAATTTCGCATTTCTTGTTAATGCCGCGAATAAATATTAATAATTGACTTGTATCAGTAATATCGCAGGACTCATCTAAAGCCAGAGAACAATAGGTAAAATCAGCAATTTTTGTTCTTAGCTGGTCAAGTAAGTTTCCTGAAATATTTTCAATCCGTCGTACTATTGTTCTTCTTGAAAGGCTTACATTTTCAAAAATATGTTTCTTTTCAGGACAACATATCTCCGACACTTGTACCATGCATTGTTTAACAAATTCTGCTTCAGAAAACGGCTTACATAACTTAGCAATTTTGTGTGCGACAACATAACTTGCTTTTGTTGTAGATTTCTCTATATTACGTTGTTTGGTAAATATATTTTGTTGCTTATTCAAGTTTTTTGCTAAGTTTTCTGCTACAGTTTGAAGTTCTTTTAATGAATGTAATGCATATTTTGGATGTTTTGTTGTAAAGTGCCTGTTTAAATTGTATTCTTTAAAAACAGCAATTGTTTCCTGACAAACTAAACAAATTGCTTTCTTATTTATGTTTGTAAAAAGATATTTTACCGTCCAAGCTTCATTGAAGTTTCTGCATTCCAAATCAACTTTTCTTTTTTTAGATTGACTCATTTTACAAAGGTCTACAAACCTATAATTTAATTAATACAATAAAATAAAACCAATGTTTTAAAATTTTACTTACAAAAAGTCCACTTTTTCAATTTTATATTTGCAAACTAATATTAGACTCGAACAAAAAAGAGTATGCGATCAGTACTAAATCAAAATTAACAATACACGTGGTGCGACCTGTCGTCCCTCGAAAAGTGAGAGGAGTGCAGCATATGCCGTACTCACAGGCATTTCGAACCTAGCGCGATCTCCTTTGTGTTTGACGAAAAAACCGCCCTGAGAGCGATCGTCGCGAGCGACCCGTGTGAAACACACGAGGATTGTTTCAAGCTCACGACATCGTCCACACTAGTGTAGTTAGCCGACCGCCCATTTTATTAAGACTATTATATATACAGTACGCACACTAATAATGCTGATGTCAACAAAATCTCATAAAAGAGTTTAAAAAAATTTATGTGCGGAATTTTTCAACGGGCCGGATAAAATTAGCAAAAGGGCCGGATCCGGCCCGCGGGCCGGCTTTTGCCCACCCCTGCTCTTGAGGGACAAAGAACGGTTAATGCGGAATGGTATGCTAGCATTTGTTTGCCACAGGTCGTTTCTGAACTCCGTAAAGAGAACTGCAACCGCCGCATCATCCTCCATCACGACAATGCGAGTTCTCATACCGCGCACAGAACAAAAAATTTTTTAGAGCAAGAAAACATAGAATTATTAGACCATCCGCCGTAGAGCCCCGACCTAAGCCCTAATGATTTCTATACTTTCCCTAAAGGCCTAAAATAAAGAATAAATTGCGTGGACAGGGATTTTCATCACCTGAAGAAGCTGTGGACGCCTACAAAACGGCCATTTTGGAGACCCCAACTTCCGAATGGAATGGTTGCTTCAATGATTGGTTCCATCGTATGGAAAAATGTGTCAAATTTCGCGGAGAATACTTCGAAAAGCAATAAATACATTTTTAAATAGTAATGTTGTGTCACTTCGTTAATTCCCGAAATTTTCAGTGCCGCCTAGGTATACCTACATATGTAGTTACATAGATATTTTTTTATTTGTTTACGGCTTTTTATTTACTGGTGGTAGGACCTCTTGTGAGTCCACACGGGTAGGTACCACCGCCCTTCCTATTGCTGTCGTGAAGCAGTAATGCGTTTCAGTTTGAAGGGCGGGGCAGCCGTCGTAACTATACTGAGACCTTAGAACTGATGTCTCAAGGTGGGTGGCGTATTTACGTTGTTGATGTCTATGGGCTCCGGTAACCTTTTAACACCAGGAGGGCTGTGAGCTCGTCCACCCATCTAAGCAATAAAAAAATATTACTAGACTTTTTGGCAAATCTAAATTTTTATATATGTATTATGAATAAACTCTTCATAATTCTATCCGAAATGGAAAGTGATCCAGAGGATAAATATATTTTTTAGAATTTTTGTGGCCACTGTCACAGTAATACACTGTCTTGTGAAATGTATTCAATTTTCTTTTATCCTTTTAACCTTTAATCCGGGTAAAGAGAGATGTACAATAATTGACAAAAAAAACTCGCTGTGGTTGTTGGAAATGAGGTCGAAGCAATCTAAAAAATGTATATTCTATAACGGCAAAGAGATGTTGCCTCTAATATAGAGTACCCAAAGACACAATGAAATACAATATTACGCACACAAGCATAAATAACGTCTAGTAATATTATGTAAAAATTTATGGTTGTGTGATTGGGTGATGTGTGACTAAAAATACATAGACACACAAAGATCTTTAAAATGTAGGTTCATGAGTTTTGTAATGCGAAGGTTATAGTAACCTATTTTGAATTACAAATTTGTTGGAAATGACATATAATAATTTAATGTTTAAATTGTATTTCATAATGGTAGTGTAATCATTTCACTTATCCGGCTATGGAATGAGCTCCCCTCCACGGTGTTTCCCGAGCGCTATGACATGCCCTTCTTCAAACGAGGCTTGTGGAGAGTATTAAGCGGTAGGCAGCGGCTTGGCTCTGCCCCTGGCATTGCTGAAGTCCATGGGCGACGGTAACCACTCACCATCAGGTGGGCCGTATGCTCGTCTGCCTACAAGGGCAATAAAAAAAAGAAAAAGCTTATCCTCTTACTTAATTGAATTATGCACAAAAAATTGTAACTGATTTAGAATGCCTTATAAATTTCTGTAAGGCATATATTAATATGTATATTTGACAAAAACCCCTTTGGTGACTGTTTGAAAGTGCCAGTCAAAAAAACTTATGTTTGTTCAAATTTGAGTTAATACCTGTTACAAGATATCGCATTTAGCGATGAAACCATTTATGGTACGTTTGTCCTCTCATATTATTATAGTATATATATATATATATATATATATATTTAACAACAGTCTAAAAATCAAGAGCTCAAGAACAATAAAAAAATACATACTAATGCAACGGCCTGTGCTTTTCATCTGTCGAGATTTATAAAATTTCTGTTTTCCTCTGCAGATAATATAGCATACTCTGTTCTAAGATTTCTTTGCCGTAATCTGTCATGATAAGTGACGTCAGTGAGTCAATAACCAAATGTAAATGAATGAATAAATAAACCTTGGACCAGGGGGGTGCAACTCCCATACAAAGGAAAATAACATACAACTAGCGTCATCTTTAGGAACCGGCGAGGTCATTTTTGAAACGTTTTGGCCTTAATGAACTAATAAACTCACTAGATGGCAGATACGAGTTCTGACTCAATAAAAAAGGTTAGCGTACTTTGAAGCAGTGCTTCCATTTTTAGGGAATTCTCCCTTTTTTAGGGAAAAATAGCTGATATTTTGGATGATAAAGACAATTTAAAAAATATAAAAAGCAAAGCCTATACTAGTAACTGTTGTGAATTTTAAAATAAACGGTTTTTAAAGTAAAACAATGAACATTTTATTTTATGGAGAGAGAATGACATTAAGTCGAGTTGACAAGTAAAAGAATAAAACAGAGTTGTGTATAAAAACTATTAAGAAGGTTTGATTCAACAGTAACCCTCTAGTAAAGTAAATCATAGATTAAGCCACTGCTTTTTTCTTAGGGATTCCCCAGAATCCCAATAAGTATAATCCGCCAAACTTTTATTTACCTATTTTCGTTGATGTCACCAGAACTTACTTGTATTGTAATATACAGGTACTTCATGTACCATGAAAGATTATCATGGTAATTTCATTTACGAAAACCTTGTAATTGTCATTTCACTTTTGCTAGCAGTTCCTTCTTCAAAGACTGAGGTGGAAAGATTATTCAGTGTTCTCAAATGTAAAAACTGACAAAAGAAACAGGCTTTCTAATGAAACCCTGAACGGCTTGCTTCATAGAAAGTTCCCAACTTTGCCAGCAAACAATTGCTCAATTTTAGAACCGAACAGTGTTAGGTTGCGTGCAGCAAAAGAATATAAAAGAAATGCGTCGACTTCCTTGAAAATTCTAATCCTATAGATCTATGATCTTCTGGGGGCGTTTATATTATATATACCTACATTAAATAATATGCTGTGGTTTATTTTCTGTATTTTATTTATGCTTTCTATATAAAGGATTTATGAAAGTTGTCTAGGAAATTTTAGGGATAAATTCAAAAGAAACTAGGGTAAAATGTGTTAAAAAAAACTTAAGTGGAAACACTGCTTTGAAGTTTTCAAAATTCCAGGGCCGTAAAACAATCTCAAAAAAAAAAAAAAAAGTTTTTTAACTAAAGCAAAAATAAAAACGAGAGTTGCGCATCTATCTCTAATATATTAAGTGTATAATCTATGCCTTGGACGTTACTACGTTATATTCCTGTTTTTATATACATTGATGGGACACGTACATTGTAGTAATTTATTTTACCGCGTACACATTTATCTTATTGCTAGCTATCCTGACTACTGTGACATGTAGTCTGAGATTTAATTTCGTAATCATTGAGCTCATTCATAGTGTATTTTCAGAGATATTTTTTGCCCCATACCATCCGGTTCTGGATTAAATTCTGTTCGGTTTTTCCTGAGCGTTATGAGGTTCTCCAAAAGCGAAATTTGAACAGAGCTCTGTATACCAGGCAGCGTATACTTTGGGCTTCTGAGCCACATTTTATTTTACTAGAAGGCAAATGAGTTCTACACAATGCTTGGGTGCTTGCAAACCGCAACACATGTCTTTGTTAAAAAAAAACGAAAATACTAAGTTTATAATAAAAAATATTTAACTGTAATTAAATGCGAACTTAAACTGTAAAAGAATAATAGTAGTACATAATTGTGTCTTCAAAAATATTATGTCAATGCTCTTTTATGATGCATTACTTAAAATAAAAGTACTCTGTGTATTTCTGCCGCGGATCAGTCGTGCGCTTTATCAATAGAGATAGTAATGAGTTTTCGATTATATGTCTCAACGTCAGAGGCGGTGTTCACTTTGTTATTTCTGTAGGTTCCACTGACTTATTACCAGGACGGTAATTAGCGTTTCGACCGAGCGAATCAAGTAAAAGTTTCAGTTAAATAGGAGTAGCTCGCTGTCTCGGAACTAATTTACGCCAGAATAGGACAGTATTGTGGTACCAACTGTGGAAACGCAAAGGACATTTGGTACTTAAAACGTCTTGTATTAAATTATATTTTCCCTTATTACTTCTCAATTTAGTAGCATAAAAAATCTAACTACGACGCAAAGGGTCAGACGTGCGTTTAATAAATAAATAGCTCTAACGGAATTCGATTCAAGTGTTTTAAGAACAACAAAAAAAACGATATTTAGCTCAGGGAGAGAGAGTGTAAAGTGCTGCTATTTTTAGAGAAAACGAAAGTAGCTCTTAAAAATAAGGACACCTGAAGGTCCTTCAATCGGTAATTTCACTATATTTGTAGATCAATACGCAATTAGATAAGCGGTTACCGTTCCCTATGGACGTAATAGCAATGTGACGTGTACAACATAGATGCTGTTTTTGGGAAATATTATTTTTAAGGCCGGTTTGAAGAGGACGTATGAGGAAAAAGCATGTCATTTCGGATCCTCCTGATCCACTAACGGTGCTTCTAGGTACCCCAAGCGCCGGTCATCATTCTCACACAGCCCACTGAGTTTCTCGCCGGATCTTCTCAGTGAGTCGCGTTTCCGGTCCGGTGGTAGATTCTGCGAAGCACAGCTTTTGCTAGGGTTCGTGATAGCAACATCGTCAGGTTTGAGTCCCGTGAGCTCACTTACTAGTTAAGGTTACGCTGATATGGTCTCTCTAGACCATCAGCTAGGGTAGGAAAAAAAGAAGAAGGAAAAAGTAATAAAAAAGAAGCTATTATTTTGTCCCGTCCGTCCACAAATGAGCTACTTTACTCGGAGACTACTAGTAGTCTTTAGTATTGCGCCAACGCCTTAATAAAATCTGAAGCTACATGAACATGTTTTCTAGATTTTCGCTAGAGACAAGTAAGTTTTACTGGTAGGACCTCTTGGGAGTTCGCGCGGGTAGGTACCACCACCCTGCCTATTTTTGCCGTGAAGCAGTAATGCGTTTCGGTTTGAAGGGTGGGGCAGCCGTTGTAACTATACTGAGACCTTAGAACTTACATCTCAAGGTGGATGGGTGGCTGGATAACGTTGTAAATGTCTATGGGCTCCAGTAACCACTTAAAGGCAAGTGGGCTGTGAGCTCGTCCACACATCTAAGCAATAAAAAAAGAAGTCGCTTTCTCTGTCCCTATGTATGCTTAAATCTTTAAAAATACGCAACGGATTTTGATGCGGTTTTTTTAATAGATAGAGTGATTGAAGAGGAAGGTTTAAATGTATAATAACATCCATTAAATAGTGAAGAAATCAATAATAAATTACAGTTTCCGAAGCGAAGCGAGGGCGGGTCGCTAGTAAACATGAAAAAAATATGTATACTGAACAGTCATACCCAATTTTTTTGGTAACCCTTAAATTCCATCACAGTTATTGAGCGAATACCAAAAAAAAATTTGAATGACAAATAGCGGAAAAAATGGTACGTAGTTGTTTTATCTTATCCTATTGATGTATAGCGCAGGACCGATCTTTGTCGCGAGGCCTGGGGGAGGCCCATTTCCAGCAGTGGATGTCTGTGGGCTGATAGTATAAAAATTGATATATATGTATCAATTTTAGTATTGAAATACTTTCAACGTTCCAGTTTCACAATAGGCCGTGCCGCCAGTAAGCCTACGCATAAACTGAGAATCATGAAAATCGTAGCGGAATTCAGGCTACATACGTTCCGATCTTGGATACAAGTCACATGACGTCACAATTCGACTGTTGTTTGCATTGTTGCCCAAAATGAAGGCTGTATCAGAGTGGCGCGAACGCTTATGTTCAAGTATCGCAGGTTCACCGAAGGTCAGTCTATGCAAGCGGATAAACATCCGCACCGACGCGACGGAACTTGTTTCAGCTTAATGAAACAAAACATTGGAAATTAACCGCACTCACTTTCATTGGAGTACGTTTTTTTGGATAGGTACGTTTTCAGAGGGTAATTTGCATTTTGTTAACGCGTTAATAGAGGAAAGAGCTCACGGTCAACCTCAAAAATCCTCACAGCGTGTATTCCACCACCCGCCTCAAGATCTTAAGGTCGAAGGCTCAGTTGTATTGTCTAACGACTGTCATACCCTTCAAATGGAAATACATGACTGTTTCGCATCAGAAATGGCCACGACAGTGGTACTCACACGTGCAATTTTATAACGGGTTTTACCACCAGCAAATTGCGCGTTGGCGATCACAGTATACTTTAAAAATTCTGTTGCCGATTCTCGGACGATTCCCTTAAATTGCCATTCTAGGCCATCACCATGGAGTCATAAAGACAGGCCACATATTTCATTCAAGGAAAATCATTTTCATTTGGCGTTATTAATGTTTACTGTAATTGGAACGCATTTTATAGACCTTAAAATGTTCATGAAATTATAATTGCGTAAGTTATAAATAACTTTTTAACAACATTATAAATATCTGTGTGCTTATCACTACATAGTATAAAACAAAGTCGCCTTCTCTGTCCCTATGTATGCTTAAATCTTTAAAATTACGCAACGGATTTTGATGCGGTTTTTTTAATAGATAGAGTGATTGAAGAGGGAGGTTTATACAGGGTGGCCCATAAGTCCTTTGAAAAGTAAAATTTGAATAAAACGAACAGGGCGCGCGTGAGCGGTGCAGGGGAAGCGGGGGGAGTAACTTCGGTTTCTGGGAATTTAGTCGCGATGGAGCGTTTTACCGGAGCGGACCGTGCGTTTTGTGTGCGCGAGTTTTATAAAAACGACAATTCGGCAACCGTTGCGCGGCGTAAATTTCGAGAACACAAAGGTTTACACAACTTTGACTACACTCCAACTCTTCAAACGATTAAGAACTGGGTTGCTAAGTTCGAGGAGACCGGTTCGACGTTAGATAAACCGCGGTTGGGTCGCCCAAGGACGTCACGTACGGAACAAAACATAGACACAGTGACACAGTCTATTCGCGAAAATCCGACACAGTCAACTCGTAAGCGCGCCAGAGCATTAAACGTATCCAGGATATCGTTACAACGGATTTTGAAGAAAGATTTACATATGCACCCTTACAAAATTCAGTTGGTTCAAGAATTAAAGGAAACTGACGGTATTCAAAGACAAAATTATGCGAATGAAATGTTGAATCGGTTTACTTCCTTCAATAACATAATGTTCTCTGACGAGGCTCATTTCCATCTTAACGGGCATGTTAGTAAACAAAATTGCCGCTATTGGAGCCCCATCAATCCAAAACTTAAGCATCAGAAGCCCTTACATAGTCCGAAAGTGACTGTTTGGGCCGCTATGTCAGCCCATGGTATCCTAGGGCCTTACTTCTTTGAGGATGGCAGAGGGCGCGCAGTTACTGTTACGTCGGAGCGATATGTGGCTATGATCGAAGAGTTTTTCATACCAGAATTGCAAAACTTTTCAGGCTTTAATGCCAGGACGTGGTTTCAACAGGATGGGGCCACTTCTCACACCTCTAACACTGCTATGCCCGTTATCCGTCAACTTTTTCCTGGCAAAGTTATCTCTAAGAGAGGAGACATTTCCTGGCCTCCACGTAGTCCAGATCTGACCCCGATGGATTTTTTTTTGTGGGGCTACCTTAAGGCTAAAGTATACGACACAAACCCGCGGTCAATTGAGGCCCTAAAAGAAAACATCCGCAGAGAAATGACAAGCATTTCAGCAGTGACGTGCCGCGCAGTCATCGACAATTTTAGACGTCGTTTGCAAGAGTGCCGTGATCGCAACGGATTACATTTAGGAGATGTTATTTTCAAAAAATAATTCCCGTTTTTTAAGCTTTTATGTAAATAAAAATTTAATTCATAATGTAATTAGTTTTATTTTAATAAATTTTTTTTCATATCAAAGGACTTATGGGCCACCCTGTATATGTATAATAAAAATAAAAAAATAAAAAAGCCTGTATTTCCTTATCCTGAACTTTCATTTGCAATGTGGTATTTATTTGTTAGTGTTTAGTTAGTTATTAATGCTTATTGTCTAAATGTTAGTACGAGTTAATTTTTGTTATTGGATATGGACCCCTCCTCGGGTGAAGGCCTCCTCCGGTCCTTTCCACTGATCTCTGTCCTTGCCGATCGTTTGCCAGTCCTTTCCTATTATTTCGGTTATGTCGTCAGCCCATCGTCTTTTCGGTCTCTCCCTACCCTTCTTTTGCCAATTGGCCCTTTCCAGATTGTAGTGTTGACTGTCCACCTGGTGTCTGTGTATCTCAATACGTGACCTGCCCACTGCCATTTCAATTTTAGAGCTTGTGTGAGGGCATCTGTTATCTTTGTTTTCTGTCTTATTACTTTGCTCCTGACTTTTTGAATTTTTCTTATGTTTAGGATACTTCTCTCCATAGCTCTTTGTGTTGTTGTGATTCTTTGTTTTGCTCTTGTCGTGTATACCCAAGTTTGGCAGCCATACAGTAGACAAGGCAGTATACAGGTGTCTAATACAGTTTTCTTAAGGTTTATTGAGTAGTCTCCTTTTAAAATTTCTCTGAGTGACCAAAATTTCTTCCAGGCTATGTTTGTTCTTCTTTCAATTTCGTCTTCATTGTGCGTTTTTAAAAAATGATATTTGTTTGCCTAGGTAGATGTAACTGTAGACATATTCTATAGTTTTTCCTTTTACATTGATGGGTCGTTCTATGCTGTTTGTCATGATTTTGGTTTTTGTAGCATTCATCTCTAATCCTACTTGTGAGCTCGCTTGAACAAGAGAGCGGAGCATATCTTGTAATTCATTTGCTGTTTCAGACAGCATAACTATGTCGTCCGCAAATCTGAGATGGTTTAGATACCTGTTGTTTATTTTTATACCTCTATTTTTCCAGTCTGTGTTTCGAAATACATCTTCTAGAACCGCGATAAACAGCTTAGGTGACAGGGGGTCCCCCTGTCTGACTCCTCTTTCAATATTAATTGCATCACCTCTAGATTCTAGCTTCACATAACTTATGCTATTGTTGTATATATATTTTATAATATTTATATATTTCGAATTTATGTTTAATTTCTTTAGTGATTTCCATATAGAGTTGTGGCTTATGCTGTCAAAGGCTTTGCTGTAGTCGATAAAACCTAGATAGAGTGGCTTATTAAACTCTTCGTATTTTTCTATAACTTGTTCTAGTGCCTGTATATGGTCTAGTGTGCTAAACCCAGAACGAAAGCCAGCTTGTTCTATTGGTTGTGCCTTTTCAATCTCTTGTGTTATGCGTTTAAGAATTATAGATGAGAAGATTTTGTATATATTTGCCAGTAAGCTAATTGGTCTATAGTTGTTGATATCGAGGGGGTTTCCTTTTTTATATAGTAATATGATGTCCGACGTGCACCATTGGATTGGTACGATTTCAGCTTCTAGTATGAGATTGAATAATTCTGTGAGAGGCTTAAGTAAAACTGGTGCGCCTATTTTCAGAGCTTCATTGGTTATTGCGTCGGGACCAGGACTTTTATCTGATTTTAGATGCTTCAGCTATATGTATAATAACATCCATTAAATAGTGGAGAAATCAATAATAAATTACAGTTTCCGAAGCGAAGTAAGGGCGGGTCGCTAGTGTGTGTATAAAACTCTCTTAGACTCTAGTGAAGAATCACTAAGATATTTAAACTAAATCACTTCGACTATGCCGGCTAAGTAATAATGCGACAGCTTTTGTTTCTCAGTGATATGAATAAAGAAAGACGCAGACATTTACCAAACTACAAGGTCTGAAACGGGTCCCGGTTGAAGTGTAAGTGTATTGACTGAAGCCTCTGTCAATCCATTATAACAATAGAGACCCGGACGCCCCGTAATTAAACACAGATTGTGCGCAGTCATGAAGTGAACAGGGAACTTAATGGGATTCCTGTAATTAATGGCAAATTGATTTTGTAGCGCGTGGGACGGCTAAATGTGCGTCGTCTGTATAGTAATTTAAGAGCTATTGTTTCACGAACAATACCGTCCCCGTAATGAAGTCGATTGAGTTTATTGAAGGATTAACAGTAAAATTCGGGGCTTGTTGCGAATTGGAATTTAGATGTAATTATAAACAGAAAATTTGAATGTTTTGTTCGAATCGTATATTTTAATAAGGTATTTTTAAAGAAAACATGGATTTTATTAGTTTTGTGAGATAGGCAAAAATGTCTTGATGTATACTTTGTATAATCAAACAAACATATACATTTATGTTTTCCCCTCTCTAATCTATGTTAGCCGAAAAGGCTATTGTAGCTACATTAAGGGTAGGTGAGCTCACGGGCTCACGGGCTCAACCTGATAGAACTAACAAGAGCAAGTGCTTCACTGAATCTACCACCGAATCGGAATCGCGACCCACTGAGAAGACCCGACGAGAAACTCGGTGTGCTGTTACGTATACAGATTAATACGCTAAAATGATTCGCGTTGAAAGGCGATTTAAGTATCTTCCTTGTTGAAGTTAATAAAACTAGACTGATTTAAGACGTTTTTCCATTCTCTCGAAATAAAACTAAATATTCGTCAATTCGCGTCACGTTGAACAGCTAAAACTTTACATCCGACTGCTTAACTGGGTCAATCCATATCGGATTTCATGGTGCTAACTACGATGATTGATGCCGCGATAAATTGTTGTTTGATTCTTTTCAACGTTATTGAATGTTAGAGATATTTAAAGAAAGGAGTGTATCAGACTTTGGAAAATGAAAAGTACAATCGTTAGACGAACATTAATATTAAGCAGCGCTTAAAGTTCAAAATGTCTAATTAGGCCTCTATACATATATTTTTATTTATTTCATATATGGGTGGACGAGCTCACAGCCTATCTGGTGGTAAGTGGTTACCGAAGCCCATAGACATCTACAACGTAAATGCTGTCACCCACCTTGAGATATGAGCTTGAGCGGTAGGCAGCGGCTTGGCTCTGCCCCTGGCATTGCTGAAGTCCATGGGCGACGGTAACCACTCACCATCAGGTGGGCCGTATGCCCGTCTGCCTACAAAGGCAATAAAAAAAAAAAAAAAATGTGAGTTCTAAGGTCTCAGTATAGTTAAAACGGCTGCCCAACCCTTCAAACTGAAACACATTACTATTTCACGGCAGAAATAGGCAAGGTGGTGGTACCGACCCGTGCGGATTCTCAAGAGGTCCTACCACCAGTATCTTTGCCTCCGACAATAAACGTCGCCATTCGTCACGCCGCTGCGCAGCACCTCGCCAGTCCGGCACTTGGAGTTCATGTAGATCACCTTTCCACAGCGTCAGTCCAGCAGTACTTGGGCCTCCTTACGGAGCAGCGTCCCTCCGGTACACCCGCGCATATCCGTGTCACAGCCCGATCCTGCTCCGTCCAAACTACATGTCTAAGTCACCTAAGCCTCCGTGCCTTCATCTTCGTCTTCTTCTTCCGTCCCTATTCCCGTTATCTGGGGTCACTCTACGGCGCCAGGTTGATCTGTCCTGAGTTATCGGTTTTGGCGATTGGGTTTTCTTAAGGGCTCTTTCGATGTTTGACCACCAGGTCGATGGCGGGCGGCCTCTACCTTTCTTTTATTCTGGCAAGTTTAATGCGATTTTCACTACATGCCTTCATCTGCCACAAAATATTTGGAAGTCATTCGGTAACATGCCTTACGGCCTGGCCACGGGGATCGGCGGTGCGAACAGCGAAGCGGTGGACGAGGCGACCATTCGCGCAGCACCGTTTGCAGGCCACGGGTACTCACGTTCGCCGCCGCGACTAGTAAGGAAGTCCGACAGCGAAATGTCTATATCGAAATTATCTCGATATTGCTTACAAATTAATAGTTTTTTGGTTCAGGACCTATTATTTGGAAAAGATTGTGAAGTACATAATTTGAATAAGAATCGGAGTATACCTATAGATGGAGAATTCCACAAGAAGTACGAGAAATACTTTGGGTGGCTAGACTTCCAAATAGCTGGTCTAGCTAGTATTTCAGCTATATATTTTTTTTATTGCTTAGATGGGTGGATGAGCTCACAGTCCACCTTGTGTTAAGTGGTTACTGAAGCCAACGTAAATGCGCCACCCACCATGAGATATAAGTTCTAAGGTCTCAAGTATAGTTACATTGGCTGCCCCACCCTTCAAACCGAAACGCATTACTACTTCACGGCAGAAACAGGCAGGGTGGTGGTACCCACCCGCGCGGACTCACAAGAGGTCCTACCCCCAGTAATTACGCAAATTATAATTTTGAGGGTTTCATTTTTATTACACGATGTTATTCCTTCACCGTGGAAATCAATCGTGAACATTAAAATTTGTTGAGTACGTATTTCATTACAAAAATTGGTACCCGCCTGATATTCGACTACCGGTGCATCGCTCAACACCGGACGTCTTATCCGTTCGGCCACGACGAGCTTAAAAAAAAAAAAAAATTAATAAAAAATATAAAATATAAAAATTTCGGCGTTCATTTTTCGCGGCGAAAACAACTAAACAGCCTGGCCACGGGACATTCGCCGATACGAATATTCGCGCGGTGCGAACGGCGAAGCGTCTAGCGACTAAAACAAGCGCATAGAAGTGTACCTAACAAGCCACGCGCACCGGCGACCGGCGAAGCGACCGGCGGAATGTACCGAGCGAATCGCGCGGGCGACTTACGATGCGGCGGGCGAGCAAAACAAATGCATGAATAAGGACGGCGCAAGCCACGGAGTCGAGCGGTAGTCGCGGCGAATAGTGCAGTGATTAAATGAGTTTAGTTGTTTTCGCCGCGAAAAATGAACGCCGAAATTTTTATATTTTATATTTTTTATTAATTTTTTTTTTTATATTTTTAAACTCGTCGTGGCCGAACGGATAAGACGTCCGGTGTTGAGCGATGCACCGGTAGTCGAATATCAGGCGGGTACCAATTTTTGTAATGAAATACGTACTCAACAAATTTTAATGTTCACGATTGATTTCCACGGTGAAGGAATAACATCGTGTAATAAAAAGGAAACCCTCAAAATTATAATTTGCGTAATTACTGGGGGTATGACCTCTTGTGAGTCCGCGCGGGTGGGTACCACCACCCTGCCTGTTTCTGCCGTGAAGTAGTAATGCGTTTCGGTTTGAAGGGTGAGGCAGCCATTATAACTATACTTGAGACCTTAGAACTTATATCTCAAGGTGGGTGGCGCATTTACGTTGTGGATGTCTATGAGCTCCAGTAACCACTTAACACAAGGTGGGCTGTGAGCTCGTCCACCCATCTAAGCAATAAAAAAAAAATAGTTGAAATACTAGCTAGACCAGCTATTTGGAAGTCTAGCCACCCAAAGTATTTCTCGTACTTCTTGTGGAATAATAATTCTCCATCTATAGGTATATTCAAATCATGTACTTCACAATCTTTTCCAAATAATAGGTCCTGAACCAAAAAACTATTAATTTGTAAGCAATATCGAGATAATTTCGATATAGACATTTCGCTGTCGGACTTCCTTACTAGTCGCGGCGGCGAACGTGAGTACCCGTGGCCTGCAAACGGTGCTGCGCGAATGGTCGCCTCGCCCACCGCTTCGCTGTTCGCACCGCCGATCCCCGTGGCCAGGCCGAAACTCATTTAATCACTGCACTATTCGCCGCGACTACCGCTCGACTCCGTGGCTTGCGCCGTCCTTATTCATGCATTTGTTTTGCTCGCCCGCCGCATCGTAAGTCGCCCGCGCGATTCGCTCGGTACATTTCGCCGGTCGCTTCGCCGGTCGCCGGTGCGCGTGGCTTGTTAGGTACATTTCTATGCTCTTATTTTAGTCGCTAGACGCTTCGCCGTTCGCACCGCGCGAATATTCGTATCGGCGAATGTCCCGTGGCCAGGCTGTTAATCACTGTACTATTCGCCGCGACTACCGCTCGACTCCGTGGCTCGCGCCGTCCGTATTCATGCATTTGTTTTGCTCGCCCGCCGCATCGCGCGATTCGCTCGGTACATTTCGCCGGTCGCTTCGCCGGTCGCCCGTGCGCGTGGCTTTTTAAGTACATTTCTATGCTCTTATTTTAGTCGCTAGACGCTTCGCCGTTCGCACCGCGCGAATATTCGTATCGGCGAATGTCCCGTGGCCAGGCTGTTAAGTATATTTCATTAGAAGTATTTGGTACCTGTCTGAAAGTTTCGAACACCAACATAATCGCATCGAACGATACAAGTACACCACGCGTCTTATGTTATACGCCATGTTGACTTCACCTGTGTGTCACCCGAATACCATGAGTTTTCGAATAAAATCGTATTTATATTACATCTGTATGTATGGAACAAGGAATTTAACCGAGAGTATAAATCGTTATCGAATTCTTAATATAATATGTAAACAAGGAATGCTTAATCGAAATACACGACATTCGAAATCTGATACCGGAATTTTAATTTAGATTTTTTTCGTGTCCTTTTATTTTCAAGAGATTTTATCTTGTCACAATACGTTTATCTTGAAACATGATGTTTGAGATTCCTGCTTGTTTCGAATACTCGTGGTCGTGACCACCTTGTATTCGTCGACATTTTAATGTTTTGCTAACCACCGTCACTATTTTTCGATAGAAAGTTTTTTCATTTCATTTTTAATTATGTCTATGTGTAGTTTCAATTAGTTTTAATTATGTCTACGACTCGCGGAAATCGAAGAAAATACCATCTATGGTCAAATAAATTTACTATGTATTTTCCTACCACCATTGTTTACTACGACCTGTTGTGATTTAATTACATTCGTTTATTTCAATGGCTTCTAGTGGTAGGATGTGCTGTTGGCTTTTAGCTCGCCGAACCAATAATGTGTTCTGGGAAGTGAAGGGTGGGAATAATGAAATGTCAATGCAACTTCTGGGAGTTCCACTACGGCATTGTCATGATAATGGGTGGGGAACAATATTATCATTGTGATGCTTATATACTCCGATAATAGTTGCCAAGCTGTGAACTCATCTACTGGGTTACGCTAAACAAGTTAGTTAAGACGGTTTTAGGATTAAAATAATACCTACTGAAACCGGTAATAAAAAACAGCGCACGATTCACGTGATATTAAGTCGTTACAGGCCACTAATGATCAATAAATGCGGACATTTTGATACACCAACCCACAATAATTGTTGCAACCATGCTGCCGTATCAGTAAACACTACTTAAGTAGACCTTCTTAAATCTTCTTTCATTTTTTCCTTCACTTGGCTTGGCACTTTGGCTTCAATTTATTAGCGATCAAATAAGCTTGGTACTTGAATGGAAACTAATACATATTCGTATTGTGATTATATGACCATTCGAAAGAGTTGTCGCGTACATTTTAGAGGCATATTTAAGTTTATTTTTATTTAAGCATACGAGAGGATCTTTTAATCTATATACATAAAAGTGAGTTGCTGTTCGTTAGTCTCGCTAAAACTCGAGAACGGCTGAACCGATTTGGCTAATTTTGGTCTTGAATTATTTGTGGAAGTCTAGAGGAGGTTTAAAAGGTAGATAAATATGAAAATGCTCGGAATTAAATAAAAATAACAATTTTGTTTTTCCTTTTATGTGTCTCCCGTCGGACGGATTCCTTTTGTTTGTTTTAAGTTTATTTTATACAAAAGTTTAGGTCTTTTATTTATCGATTGAGGCACTACGAAGTCTGCCGGGTCAGCTAGTAAAGAATAAAGATTATTAGTTTTACATCACCATTTTCTGAGCCGATGCTCTTTCCATCATTTCTTATCAGGAAAAGATGCGTTCTTCTACTGGAGCGTATTTTGTACTCACCTTTTTTTTTTGATTTTTTCATTACCGTATTCCACTCTTTTTTATTTTAACGCTGGGGAATCCGTTTACTGATACCCGGTCACGGGGAACTGACCGTGTTATGTCGGACTCCGACGGCCTTAGAGAAGAAGAGGGGAAGAGGAAGACCGAGGTCCTTCTCTTACGAAGACCGAGGTCCGGATCAATTCCTGCCGGGAGACATGGCATTGCAACCTATCCGACCCCGGCGACGAGGCAACTCAAAGCCGCAGTCGCTCAAAACATGTCCTGTCGGATCCCCGGATCCTCTCTCGGTGCTTTTAGGCCACTCAAGCACCAGTCACCGTCCTCGTCGAACTCGCCGATTACGACGTGAACTAACCTAAAGACACAGCCCAATGAGTTTCTCGCCGGATCTTCTCAATGGGTCGCGATATCGTTCCGGTGGTAGATTCTGTGAAGCACTGCTCTTGCTAGGGGTAGTGTTAATAATTCGTTCAGGTTGAGCCACTGAGCTCACCTACCCGTCCGGGCGTAGCTGGCATAGCCCCCTAGGCTACCAGTGAATAGATAAGAAAAAAACATTGCATGTACGTGTGCATTGAACTGCATAAATGGAATAAATATATAAAATTTTAAAGCAATTGCCAAACGATGACCGTTTTTTTATTAACCGAATTTTAAATATAACTACTCAATTTAAGATTTTTTTTTTTTTTATGATTGAAGGATTACTGGTGGCCCGGAGGCCTTTCCAGTTTCACCAGGACAGGTGGGCGAGCAAAGGCTCAGCCAGGAGGGGTGGGATTTGCTAGCAGCTACCCGAGCGCCTCCGAAGGAGACCTAACAGCTCAAGAGCAGCTGCTTCGCGAATGAATCTACTACCGGATCGGAATCGCGACCCGCTGAAAAGATCCGGCGAGAAACTCAGCGAGCTGATTCATGGGTTAGGTTGCACGGCGAACTCTTTGTCGAGTTCGACGAGTACGGTTACCGGGGTCCCTAAGCCTGCTCCTAGTGTTAGAGCTGAAGGCGTCTAATGCAAAGGTTATTGGATCTGATGGATCCGTAAGGATGTGTCTAGGGCGTCGACGGTGACTGGCTCCTGCATGATCAGGATTCGGGGATCAATTTAAGATAAAAATTTATCCAAGATATATTGAAAATCTTTTAAAAATAACTACTCAATTTAAGATAAAACTATATCCAAGATATATTGCAAATCTTTTAAAATTGACATGAAATGCTATGAGACAATTTACCGATTAAGTGAAATATGTACCTATAATTATGTGAGTTCGGTGTGTGGTTAGGGTACATATCCAAATAAAAAAGGGAACACATAATATCGATAATTTTATAAAGTCCTACGCTATTTACATCCGTCCGTATGTTACACCGTCTAATTTGCAATATAATTATCGTAATTATAATAATCATTAATATAATGATCATAACACAGTTTTATCAATGTACGTTAATTATTAACGCATGACGATTAAAACGTAAATGCATAACAAAACATAAATTCTACGCAGCACAGTAAAAAACAATTACTGATTACGTAAAATGTGTTTTTCCCGCAGCCGTCGTCATCTGATATAATCGGCCATTCATGAGAAATATTCTATGAAGCAGTATTGTTTTTATGTACGTATAACAATCAAAGGACTTTTTTCTACGACATAAACTCATAACGATGAAGGAAGGGCGTGATCAAAGATATTAGAAAATTATTTTCCGGGGAAATTTATTTTTAGTCGTTTAGATTGGTTGCGAAGAGACAGTCCCTCACATTTTTATATTTAACTAGCTTTTGCCCACGACTTCGTCCGCGTGGAATAGTTCACAAATAAATATGCAAAATTAAATGTATATTTTTCAATATTTGTGAGAGATTTTCTTAATATTTGTTTCCGTAAGAACCTTGTACAGAGTATTAGAAAACTAAAAAAAAAAATAAGCCAAATCGGTCAAGCCGTTTTCATGTTATGTCGTGACAACGGAAAACGGGTTTCATTTTTATATATATAGATTTCAATTGATGATTAAATACCTGTTAATTTGAAAGTAAGTTAAGTTATTTGTAATAATGTCTTCTTCCTCTTCTGTCTTACCTATTACCCTCTGCTGGGTTGCAAGGCTCGAATCAAATTCTTTCTCCACTTGCATCTGTAATAATATACATCTGTAAAATTTATCTATTCGGAAGTGTTTTCCAGAAATAATATAATGTATTGAGTACGAAAAAAAAATATCATTCAATAGTAATACCTTAATAAATGTTTGATAATCGCTTGATTACTTTTATTAGTTACGTCTGATTGTGCCAATTATTTTTACGTAGTATATTTACTTATATTATGTATTTTTTCAATTGTGAATAACACTCTTATTGTTTTCAAAATACCACAAGAAATACAACCTCATTTTTTTCACTTAAATGAAAATTTGGAACTCAAGCCTTATCACGCTTTTGGATCGGAATCTTGGAACGTAATTTTCACCAATGTTCGATCAACATAAAATACTTCACACAGGGACCGATGATGATACATAATTTTATTAAATTATTTCATACAATAACTCGGTAAAACTAGCTATTTAGGTTATAAACTATAATAAATATATTTTTTTGTGTTCGAAAAAAAACACTAATGCATAATAAACAGAGTTCGCAAACGGTACCTACATCCAGCCTGATGCTTCTCATATTGAGAACGTTATTTGCTGATACTTTGTTCGAACGTTGTAGGTTTTCACAAAGATAACGACTCCATTGTTCCGTAAGTAGCTTTGCAAAAATGTCAATACCTATCTTTCTGGATAATAAGACTGATAAGTAGTTGAGCTGGGACATTTTTTTACAGTTGTCCTTGGTTATTTTTCCGAATAGTTACGGTAGGACGTATTTACTGACGATAGAACTCGTTACAGACTCGAATGAGTAGATATATCACCATTCAGTCTAATTCTGCCATTTACCGACCGAGTTCACGGAAAGAGTTTTCGAATCACTTAACGCTAAATTATTACTCGAGCTCATAAACCTGAATGTCGGTGTAAGTACTTATGAGACGACATGGGTACTAAACTTAAAGTTCTGTACTGGATTTACAACACGATGATGCTTACCAAGCTCAGTGCTCGGCGACATGCAAAGCGGTTTTAAGGAAATTACGAAGACTGGGTTTGCATCACTGTAATCGACGGCTTTAGGATAGCTCCAACTATTGCAATCGTGCGCCTAATGGCCCTTAAACCGCTAAATGTAGTAAGAAGCTAGGAACATACAGCATAGGTAGCACATAGGCTGTGTTTGAAACTAGGCATATACGCGGAAATAACCAAAGATTTTGACAAAGAACATTGCATATAGTCTGTGATAAAATTCAGCCTATTAATTCATACACATATCATTACAGTTTTCTGAATGTACATCTACACTAAGATGAAATGGCAGAAGAGATTTCTCTACCCGAGGAAAATTATTGTTGAAAATCTGGTACATCGATGATCCTAAAACCGGTTCAGAAGCGGGTGCTGGTATAATATATAGTCTTAGACAATTTGCAAATGCAATGAATACGCTATGAAAGCTTGTGTGGCTGAAATTGTAGGGTAATATATTTAATAATAAAACAATTGACATTCTCAGTGATCTCATGGCCCTTAAGACACTGGTGGCCTATTAAATACACTCCGAGTTGTCGCTAGAGTGCATATGATTCCTTTAAAAACTGAAGACTTACCAATGGCTTACAATATATTAAAGAGTTTCTGAGGGAAACTAATACAGAGAAAGCCACGTGGTAAAAGTCAGCTAACGTCGTGTCTCGGGCCCTTACACACCATTCCGACACTATTCAACACTTTGTTTTGTTGTCATTGTCATGTCATCAATTCTAAAGGCACAGCCAGTCGCTGCCTATCGGAATATTACTGGCTAATCAACTTGCCGATTCTTAATGGAAACGAATAAACATCTTTGAACATGGTTTCCCTGACCAAGACCCAAGTCTTTGATCTTCAAATGCTATTTTAGCACTTATGCGGGCTTTCAAATTAGAAGATAAGGAATAGAAAATTATTCTTAAGCTAGCTAGCTTAGTACATAGTAGTAGTTTTAGGCCAAATTCATACTTGACAAACGTCATAACAAACATTCTTGTCACACAGTCCACATAATATCAGAACATGAGGATTACGTTTAAGTATGACAAAAATCTTTTGTCATGTGCCACCGGCGTATCGCTATGGACACGTTCTGAATATTCAGGGCAAGTCGCGATCCATAAATGTTTTGTATTGGAAAACGTATAAACAAAACCCTCACGCGTCGAGGAACGCGGACTGAAACCCATTCGAGATCATCAGTTCCGCTTTATGGATTCCCTTTGTTTGCCGGGTACACAATGAGGATTCTATGAACATATATGCGTGTTTTGACGTCATGATGTGTGTGCGAGTTTTTTCCGGTATCGAATTTTGAAAACAAAAATATCAAACGAATTAGACAAAGAATCTGACATTATAATGCTCTTTAGAGAACAGTCTATGTGGTTTTTGCATAGTGTTGGTTTTTTTTTTTTTAAGTGCGGGTAGGTTGTCCCGCTGTCTATAAAAAGCAGTACGGAAAAGGTTCATGGCGCTCTTATATTACCAGAAAATGTACGCGTTCGCGTACGGAAGCTCTGTCTGTTTGACTAGGTGTGATTTGTGAGTCCGTTCTATTTTACTATTTGATTGGATCCTTGAGCTTAACTTTAATTGTCATAAAAATGTACTTATTAGCATAGGATCCGTGTGTAAATAAATCTCATTGTTAAAGATTGCTTACTTAAGATCCCTTTAGGATTATTGTTATTTTTTTACAATGTTTCACATTTGTTTCCTAAAAATAGTTATTTAAACTATTATAAACCTTAGAGAATTAAAATTACGGGACTTTACTGAAAACTTAAACAATTTTGAACCAGAAAGTGCCTTGTTTCACTAATTATCAGTGATGTCAAGTGCACACCATTCACGTCAGTGTTCTGCCGCCCACGGCCCTTGTCAATTCTAGGCGTACAAGAAGAGTAATAGGAAATTTTAAAAACACTAAATTAACATTTTTCGAATCTGTTCTCTCTGTCCATCTCGTTAGCTTTAGACTTAGCTCAAGACATGATGCTAACCTGTTGAATTAAGTATGGTTTCTTATTAGCTGTAAATTAACTTCTAGATGTTAACATTTTGTTTTTTTATTTTTGTAAAGGAAACTAAACGTATAATAACTGTATTTTCATCTATTTATGGTAATTTTTTTATGACTTTTGAATCATTAAATAGATAATGTGTAACTTATGCGTTTTTATTTATATGTATAATATAATACGCGTTCGAACACAATATTAGCGTAACGTTCTAATCCACGTTGCCTACACAAATTTTGTGGTCCCCGCTACAGGTGTGGTAACCACACACAAGCTGGCTACGTAAAAAAAACCGTATTGTTGACTTTTGACGTCACAGTCACGTTTCGTTTGCCAAGTCACGTGACATTCGTGCAGCGGTTTATATTAAAGTTATTTTAGTGACGCGTTAGATTTACGTTGCTTAATCGCACACTGCCACAGTACTTTCTGGGGGTTATTCTGGTGAACGAGCTCAATGGGCTCATTCTGAAAGAGCTTGCTAGCATCTGCCCTAGAAATAAGAGTTCTTCGGTGTATCTAGCGAAGTAAACTCAGTGAGTAATATTCTACTAGTAAGGCAATAATAAGTTCCGTGCCACTTACATTGTTCTAGGAGATCGAAACTGATACCGTGCCTCAATCGTAAAATCAGATAACTGTTATTCTGGTTTTCAATTCGTACTTGGTGCGTTTCGTTAGACACATAAAATGCGTTTCCAAACATAAACCAATTAGCGTCAGCTATTTCGGCATTTATAAGTTAAATCACTGTAAACGATCATTCTATTTCAGTGGCTTCTATTTATACCGAAACGACTATGAAGGCTTGCTTTTCATATCCATCACACAAATGCGCAATATGAGAAAACAAAAGCAAACGAATTGCACTTACGTACCGCATTAAAACCGATATTACAGAAACTATTTCAATATAGCTCCCGTAACCATCGCTACGTTGCATTTGCTTGCATATAGGGTTGTCAGATTTCGATAACAAGAATTGAATCGTTTATTTCTTAATTTTTTTATTTTTTATTTATTTATTGCTTAGTTGGATGGACGAGCTCACAGCCTACCTGGTGCTAAGTGGTTACTGGAGTCCATAGACATCTACAACGTAAATGCGCCACCCACCTTGAGATAAGTTCTAAGGTCTCAGTATAGTTACAACGGCTGCCCCACCCTTTAAACCGAAACGCATTACTGCTTCACGGCAGAAATAGGCAGAGTGGTGGTACCTACCCGTGCGGACTCACAAGAGGTCCTACCACCAGTAAAACATTTCTAGATCCAATACAATTTTTCCGTTTAAAACGATCGCATGACGCAATTGCACAATTTCGACGTTGATATTCAAAAACCCCTCACTGTGTAAATTGGTCGTTCGTGATCTAATAGGTATTCTTGTAGCGAAATGTGTACGCGACTGTGCGTAATGCTAATCCTGAGTCCAGCTACCAATTATTTAGTAAATATCGACGTGGTATGGCTAATAGTATATTTTGTTAAGGAACAACTTCCACAGTGTGTTACTTACTGTAATCAAAATCTACAAATAAAAACGTACGTACTTCTACCATGGAGCATTCAGTCGTTCTGAATTGAATGAGGGCTGAAATGAATGGCCTGTAGGTTCCAGTTACATTTTCCCGTGCCCTACATCAAGTAAACGATTGTTGTTAAGAAGTATTCATTAGGAATAATATTTATTGCTATTTTTGTCTGCCAACCCTACATCTTACGCTAGTTACGCGTGCGCTTGTGTTCTCCTCATCCGATGTTTAATTAAATTGGAAATTACACTGGATTCAACAATAAGTTTCACTGAATTAACTTCACGCAGTTATTAAATAAACAGTTCATAGCTCTTTTGAGTTGAGGCATTTTGAAAATAAAATTCTTGTTTTTTCTTTGAAATATATGCTGTCACATTAAAATTAGTAGAGCTTTTCTGGGATTTGCTAATACTTGTTTTTAATTAAGCATAGACATATTCTGAAAGGCGATTGCATGCAGCAGAGATGCGAATGTTGCGATGGATGTGTAATGTAACGAGAATGGATAGAATACGGAATGAATATGTTAGAGGAAGTCTGACAGTGGCACCTGTGACAGAGAAGCTGAGAAGTGCGCGTTTGGGATGGTATGGACATGTGATGAGACGAAATGAAAATGAGGTTGGTAAGAGAATGTTAACTATGAATGTGGAGGGATATAGAGGAAGAGGTAGACCTAAGAAGAAATGGATGGATTGCGTGAAAGAGTGAAGAATATGGGTAAGAGGGGAGTGGGCGAAGAAATGGTATATGATAGAAGAGTATGGAAGGAGAAAACATGTTGCGCCGACCCCAGGTGACTGGGAGAAGGGCAGGATAATTATGAGACATATTCTGGCTCATACTCTTCTGATGTTGAATCGGTTAGTGGATGCCATAAGAATCGCAATTTAAGTTTTGATTTCTAAAATTTTCTCTAAATTGATGATAGTCCCTTTCGTACCAAAGTCATTTATGTCACAAAGATAACAACGGGAAAATCAAGTTATGACTCACGTTGTGTTGTTTATAGAAGCTACAACCATTTTTTTGCACTAGTTGAACATATCAGTTGATCCTACGTATGGAGTTAAGTTACCTACCTAAATTCGTGTATCAGAAATTGAATACCGCCGTCTCAAATCGGAATTTACGTGCGCTTTCTCGGCGGCAGAAATAAGGAGGTCAGTAAACTTCGAGGGATATAGGTCCCGCGCATCTGAAATAATTGGGACGGAGTCTTCTATTTATGAGATACCACTGTTACTCTGAAGGCATGAAGGGAATGTAGCTAGGTAAGGCTGAGATGTCGTACATGAATTTTGAATTTAAAAGTCACATAGCGGTAGGCAGCGGTTTGGTAAGCGGTAGGCAGCGGCTTGGCTCTGTCCCTGGCATTGCTGACGTCCATGAGCGAAGGTAACCACTTACCATCAGATAGGCCGTATGCTCGTCTGCCTGCACGGGCAACATAAAAAAAGGCGTCGTACGTACTCGTAGGTACTACGCAACTGTACTACCAGATGTCAGGGTATCATAGCATCATGTAACTCTAATCGTTGGGTTTTACTGATGTGGTCATGTTTTTATACGAGCAAACATTTATCTTAATAATTAAAAATAGATATAGTTTTAATTCGTTAACAGATTTTGATTAATTAAAAAATCGCCCTAGTATATCTCACTTCTCAATATACATGTGTAAACTCCGGGGCTTAAATGTTTATGGGAGATTTACGATAAACGGAAGATCTTCCACCGAGCGGGTGTTGTAACCGGTAACCGAATGTTGTTGTTCGGAACTTGTATATATGAAAACTTATCTTGAATATGTCGTAAGCGGGATTCAGGCATCTGTCAAATATCTTGTGTTCTGTGATGACTTTGCTTAGATAGATGGACGAGCTCACAGCCCGCCCACATGGTGTTAAGTGGTTACTGGAGCCCATAGACATCTACAACGTAAATGCGCCATCCACCTTGAGATATAAGTTCGAAGGTCTCAAGTATAGTTATAACGGCTGCCGCGCCCTTCAAACCGACACGCATTACTGTTTCACGGCAGAAATAGGCAGGGTGGTGGTACCTACCCGTGCGGACTCACAAGAGGTCCTACCACCAGTGAAAAACTACTGCCACATGTTTTTATTGCAGTGTTAAATGGTTACCGGACTCCGTAGAAATTACGATGTACTCGTATACATAGGCGGCACTGAAAATTTCGAAATAAAGGAAAGGCATACGGGACCGTTTGATTGATTATTTCTGTCATTTTACGCACTTTTTCTTCGCAATTGCCCCAGAACTGTCTGAACTGTAACATCGGGTAATAAAACTCAAACCCGCAAAATTATAATTTGCGTAATTAATGATGGTAGGACCTCTCTGTGAGTCCGCGAGGGTAGGTACCACCACCTCGCCAATTTCTGCCGTAAAACAGTAATGCGTTTCGGTTCGAAGGGCGGGGCAGCCGTTGTAACTATACGAGGGCGGCACTGAAAATTTCGGGAATTAACGAAGTGACACAACATTACTATTTAAAAATGTATTCGAAAAGCATCGAAGTATTCTCCGCGAAATTTGACACATTTTTCCATACGATGGAACCAATCATTGAAGCAACCATTCCATTCGGAAGTTGGGGTCTCCAAAATGGCCGTTTTGTAGGCATCCACAGCTTCTTCAGGTGATGAAAATCTTTGTCCACGCAATTTATTCTTTATTTTAGGGAAAGTATAGAAATCATTAGGGCTTAGGTCGGGGCTGTACGGCGGATGGTCTAATAATTCTATGTTTTCTTGCTCCAAAAACTCTTTTGTTCTGTGCGCGGTGTGAGAACTCGCATTGTCGTGATGGAGGATGATGCGGCGGTTGCAGTTCTCTTTACGGAGTTCAGAAACGACCTGTGGCAAACAAATGCTAGCATACCATTCTGCATTAACCGTTCTTTGTCCCTCAAGAGGAATAGTCGTAACATGGCCGGTTTTGGAGACAAACGTGGCCACCATTTTTTTTGCAACACTCCGTGAACGAACAATTTTTGTTGGCTTTAACTCATTTTCGAACACCCAAACTCGTGACTGGTTTTTTGTTTCGGGTTCGTACGCGTATATCCAGGATTCGTCACCTGATACAATGTTGTATACAGCATTTGAGGTACTGAGTGGAATCTTTCGAGAGTTCTGACGCGCCAAGTAACGCGAGCCGTTTTTTGCTCTTCACAGAGAGAATGCGGTATCCATCGGGAAAACAACTTTTTTACACCTAATTGTTCATGCAAGATTATTTGTATTTGACTCATGCCAATGTCTAAAGTTGCCTGAATTTCGTGGTATGTCACATGTCGATCTTCCTCAATAAGCTTTCGCACAGCATCAACGTTTTCTTGGGTGACTGCAATTTTTGGACGACCTTGACGGGGATCATCACTGAGCTTGACACGTCCACGTTGAAACTCAGCAAACCAGCGATAAATTGTGGTTTTGGATGGGGCTTCATCACCAAATGCAGAAATCATCCGGTCAACACACTGTTTTTGTGTTAAACCACTTCGAAAGTCATAATAAATCATCGCTCTTGAATTTTCTCGAGTCAATTCCATTTTCTCAACGACTAAAAAAGTTTGACAAAACCTCGTGACAAGACCGAGAATCTTTTTTTAAATAAATAAATGGTATTCGATTTTTAAAACCAAGGAGTTTTCAATTAAAAATATTTTAATATGACAGGAACAGTGGAAATATTCCATTCCCGATATTTTTAGTGCAGCCTAGTATGCCGCTGGCAATCCTGAGATGTGAGTTATAAGTCTCGATTATAAAGTACAACGGCATGGTTAGTCAGTCATTGGGTGAATCTGTAAAACACATAGACCAAAACAAGAATCTATTTACGATTTTAAATGTACCTACTGGTTAGGCCGACATATTACCTGTCGAATTTCAATGAATTTGCTTAGTGATCGATTCTCAGTAATTCACGCAACTATTTTCATTTTGTTAATCTTTAATTTCGATTAGAAGATTTACAAATTATAAATAACTTGATTCAATTTGTTCATTTATGTTAAAATTATATTAAAATAAATTTATTTTCTATTAAAATTCTATGTTATACAAAACGGTATTTTGTGTAGATTTTAATTTTATTTCGCATATAAATATATTTGTATAGTTTTATGATGTATATTATTATGCATGTACTAGCCGTACTCGCCCGCTTCACTCGGCATTTAAAATTAACATTATTATTTTTGTAATTATTATTAGGGAGTCCAACACTCATATAAATATTAGCCTATCCATTAAGTACATGTATTTTCTACATGGATACCAAGTTTCAAGTCAATCGGATGCATGGTTCAGTAGTTATAACAGAACATCCTTAAAAATCACTGTAGATTTATATATTAGTATAGATATATCTAATAAATAAAAGCTTAATGAATTAAATTAATTAAATTTAATTAAAAAATATTAAAAATTTATTTAACTTCATTAATAAATAAAAATTAAATTAAAATAAAAAACTTAATTAATAAACGTAAGCGAATTTATATTGTGATGTATTTTATACATATAGCAAATAGACGTCACAAGTCCATTTTAAGACACGAGGTCGCAACAATTAGTTTTGTGTAAGTAACGGCTGTCCAAACCTTCAAACGGGAACTTGGGACAGTTCGGCAGAAATAAGCAGAACAGTGGCACATACCCGCTCGTTACATATCTACAGTGTAGCAAAAAATATACTACATCAAACATAAAACTATCAAGTATGAAGTAAAATATGATGTGAAGAACTTCATAGTTTACTTACGTGGTTAAATACAAACCTTATTTCATATCGGCAAATTAATAACTTAGAAATCGATTTGCCGAACGAAAAGGGTTCAAAATGGTCTTTTGAAAGGAGTTTGATAGAAATAAATAAGGACAAGACTAAATACTTTCACCCTAAGGACAGAAACATTGTTTCAGAAAGTTCAACGCCTTTGGCTGAAATCACAAAACTTGGGCTATTAATTACGAAGGACTTTAAGATATTAATCCTTTCATGAAAATATAAAATTCATTTTCAGTGATGTAACTTAATTGTGCTGACTTCATAAATTTGATTTCAATTTTAATTAAAATTTTCGTGAGACTAAAATACTTGTAGAGGCCGTTTTCGGTATTGACTTACAGCGATGTGTATTATTCAGATTGGATTGTAGATCTTTAGAAACTTGAACGCCTTCTCAGTAACTACTTTTCGTTTATTTTGAACTATCAATTTCTTCCTTTCGCAATTGGCTCAAAATAAATTAGTTTTGGGTGTTGTAATATACATAAATGTATTCTTATAATACTTCACTCTAGCCGCATATTCCCTATTCCTTCTTTTTATCAAACTCCCTGCTTATAATACCGTAACTCCAGAAGACAAACAATTTTATAATCCCTTAAAAATTTAGTATTAATATATCTAATATATAAAATTCTCGTGTCACAATGTTCGTTCCCATACTCCTCAGAAACCGCTTGACCGATTCTCATGAAATTTTTTATGCATATTCAGTAAGCCTGAGAATCGGCTACTATCTATTTTTCATACCCCTAAGTGATTAGGGTTGTCCACCCCTAACATATTTTTTTTTATTTGGACTTTTTTTTTTGTTATTATGAGGTATTATGTGGTTGAATGAGGTTTTGTTATTTTTATTATATATTCCCTCATCGTTCACAGCACTACATACCTCTTTCACTCATTTACCACATCCTTACACACTTACAATAAGTTAGTTTTTTTTTCTACACTAGAAATTCCCTAGAAATCTTATTTAAGGTAAAACAATGTTTGCCGGGTCAGCTAGTATTATATATAATTCTTCTAACTCTGATTTGCCCATCTTGTTCTCATACATTCTGTTTTCTCTGGAATTGACTCGCTTTGCGATTAACCCTGGAGAACAAATAGTGATCTTTCTGTGCTCAAAGTAAGATTTCGGCAAACGATTTTGGATACGAATTGTTTTAAAATTGCGACGCCATCTTCTTTTTAGATATTATTATTTATTTCGTTCTTAACAGGATTTTCATTTCATTTAATAAGTTCCTTAATGAGTACCGTGATAGTCGATATATCGGGAACTAATAGTAGATTAGTATAAGATGGTACATTTGGATTTAAAAAAAATCCTTACAATTTGACAATTACAAATTACAAATTGACATTTATTTTGTTTCTTATAAGAAATAATTCAATCATCGCGTAAACAATGATATGCCCAAACACAATCTAGTTTCTAATTTAGTTCATCTTTGAATATGCACGCCATCTGCCGACAAATAGTCTTACTATTACAACGCGCCGTTAAACCTGAGCTCGAATAAGCCAAGGATTGATTTTCTTCGAATGGATGCGCTTACAATATTACAACACGAGTATTCTTAGTTTATAATATGATCAATAGATGTCGCGCTCTTGAAAATGATTGTAATCATTTCGTTAAGCTTAGATGATTTTGTTAATACGCTTTTATTAGCTTCAGACGTATGTATGTATTATGTTAGTATGTAACGGAATCTTTGAACATGATTTTGACCCCCTTCAAAACTTCGGATTAACTCGAAATTTGGTATACTTATTAAGGACCGATGACAATTCAAAATTAAAAAAATATTGAAATATTCAGATTCAACTAAAAAACGAAAAATAAATAATAGTTTAAAAAAAACGAACAAAATACGCTTTTATAAAAAATCCAACTAAAAAATAGACAGTAAATTTTAATAAATTTGAATTAAAATTAGTGTAAGAAAAAATGATTTTATTGTAAAAAAGCGTGGGGTGCATGGTATCAGTAGTTATAAATATTTTATGAACAGATATGAGTAGAAGGGTCATTTTGATAATATCCTGAAAAGCACCCCTATAAATTTTCTATAAAAGCGTATCTTGTTAGTTTTTTAATCTTTATTTTTTTTATATTATTCTGTATGAAAACGTGTAATGAAAGTTTTTTCTTATGGGATTGTATGTTATTTATGTTTGGTATGGTTTGATACAAGTTTCATTGTGGGTCTTTATTTTTAGGTGACGGCTTCAAGCTGGCGTTGTCGGGCTCCGGCAGCCCGGCGCCGCTGCCGGTGCAGTGGCGAATGCGCAGGAAGCCAGGTACGTACCCAGTTATGTATGATAAGATACCAATATATTATTGATCATCTACGGACTCGTACCGCCCAAGGATGGCATATGATAATGCCTCTGTTAAAAATCAATTATAATTCATTTGAGTCTCGAATCTTGTGACCCAATGTGGGTAGTGATTCTCCAGCTGTGATTTATATAGGCGATGGTGGTATCAACGAAGACATTACATGGATCGCGATTTATTATAATTCGACTACTAAGAATCTACAGTTTTGATAAAAATTACGCTATATAATACATTAAAAGCCACGAAGAAAGCTCTGTTAACCAGTGACTAACAATTTTAAATGTATCCTTAATTATATTTAAATTTTATGATCGTTTAGAAATTACATTCTTGATAAATATGTGGTCTTAAACTTTTGACCTGCAGTGTATAATCTATTATGGATCGAAGAGTATAATACATACATATACCTATAGGATCGATTGACGAATGATATTCTCTAGAAACTTTTCATGAACCATAAATATTCTATTTATATGCTGATATCATGCATTTTGGTACGAGATTGATGACGAGAATACTGTTTCAATTCAATATTATGTTATAGGTTTCAAAGTCTGGATTAATGTTAAATTATAATACCTATATTTTGCGTTATTGATTTATATTAACAACTTGTATTATATTATTCAATGCCGTTAAGCTACTTTTCGAAAACTAAAGAGAACTGTTTATAATCAATTTTCTGAAAGAGTGCGGGCAGCGAAAGCATTGTGGCGAACCTTGGAAGGGACCTGTCTACCAGCGGACGTTTTTATAGTCTAACTAGCTTTACCTGTCCGCTTCGCTGGGCATTTAAAATTAACATTATTATTTCTCACCCCATAAAGATTCTCATCATTAACGCCACCGCAACTGGCGTAGGGAGTCCAACACTCATATAAATATTAGCCTATCCATTAAGTACATGTATTTTCTAAATGGATACCAAGTTTCAAGTCAATCGGATGCACGGTTCAGTAGTTACAACGGAACATCCGTAAAAACTACTGTAGATTTATATATTAGTATAGATAATGATGATGATGATGATGCCGTTGTTGTTCTTTGTTGTTGGAACGTACTTTGAGATATTATGGAATATTTGGAAACCTGGTTATTTATATTAGTTTGATTCTTTTTATAATTAGCCGTGTTTAGATCTCGTTTGACCAAGTTCTAATCGGCACCGTCAGCATCATGAATATCATCATTAGACTATAGACGTCCATTGCTAGGCAAATCCACTCCAAGGCTCGCCACAATGCTTTCGGTGCCCGCATTCGTTCAGAGAAAACTGTTTGTCGCAAGAATATTGTTGAATAGACTGCGAAACAATATGTTTGTGTTAATCCTTATCACTGGATCCTAAATATCGTTAGAATACAAGAAACCCCAAAGAACTGTGTTTTTATAAAAGCTAAGAACATTAAGTAGTAAATAAAATTGATTCTCATTAATGCAACTGTTCGATATTCGATTTAATTCGAAACAGCCTTTAGGCACATTTGTATTTTCGGTTCATTTCATACCTGGAATTGAGGTGTAAATTAATACTGTGCTCAGATCGTTGTTGTGAGACTATTTGTGAATCAGTTTATTCAATGATATACTATATCCTCTACTGAAGTACTTGTTATCATTGATGCAGTGAATAAGTGCTCTCCATCAAGTTGACACTGATGTGTACAATGAGACAATGATGCGCTGAGGATGTTTCTTGCAAACAATGATGACGATTAAGACGAAGAATAAGAAACTGCAAATGATATTAATTAATATTTTACTGCTCAATGCATACTACAGTTTTAGAGGTATAACTTTTAGTTCTGTGCTATAATTTTCATATATATATTTTTGATTCTTTTCAAGAAAGCGCTTACTATAACAGTGTTTTCAATTCAATTTGGCGTTCATGGAACCAGTTTTGGACAATCTTTGATCTTAACACCATTGGCGTAGTTAGGTCATTTTTCGTGGGAGTTTGACGCTGATCAGCCTCTATACGTTAAGATACATGTGGTCGCTCGTGAGAATGAAGTTCATTTGCTGGCCCTTGTCAGGCTATAGTCACGTACCTACGTCGATGTCTATCATCTTAAATACGTATTACAAGAGGAACTAAAGTGATTTATCTTATTTTCTTACTCAGACGATCAGACTACATCTTGGTCCACTTGAAGTTGCCGGATCTGTGGTCATCACCACTGCAGAATCTATAAGATGATGACTTGTTTACATTATGGTATCCTGTACCCCCGACTGGAGCGCGTGACTCCTGCTTACCCGCCCACATGTATTTGAAACTTTATAAACTTACAAGTACTATTAAATAGTAATCAGTAATTAAGCAGTAATGCGTTTCGGTTTGAAGGGTAGGGCAGCCGTTGTAACTATACTGAGATCTTAGAACTTATATCTCAAGGTGGGTGGCGCATTTACGTTGCAGATGTCTATGGGCTCCAGTAACCACTTAACACCAGGTGGGCTGTGAGCTCGTCCACCCATCTATGCAATAAAAATAAAAAACTTTAAAATGGAAAGTGTTAAATATTTTCAACCAATGTCTTAGAAGATTCGAATTGTATGTAGTTTTGAATAGTACAATATCGAGTACATTATATACTATTAATATATTATATACTATTAATATAGGTACATAGATAAGCGATTTCGTGAAAATAACCACAATCCAAGTAAGCTAAGTAATAAAGGCGAATCAACTGGATTTTGCAAATAGCACAATCAACATAACGTCTTGTAATTACATTTGAGTAAACTTGTAGCCATTCCCTTGGGTATATTATTAACGGTAACATTTTCGTCGTTTTGGATCTCCTTATTGCCTTGTGTACGACACGAATGAGGGTGTAAAAGAATTATATTTGCTATATATAGGTACGATTCTCTTGAATTAGGAAATGACACGATAGTTGGAACAATTCAACGGCAAACTGAAAAACGTAAGTTGTGAGACGTAATCTTGCAGAATCTTTAAATTATGAGCGATCGTAAAATTGAGACTTTAAAGTATTTGTGAAATTTAAAAGTAATTAGAATAATTCCGTAAAACATTTAGACGTGCAGTAACGCAATTGTACAATGATTGCAGCTAGAAGTACCTACGCTTGCCATTGATTGTCAGATGTCACAAATATAAAATTTATGTACGCCTATTTATAATTTAAATTTATGCTAGGTTCCAAAATTTTGTAATTTTTCCACAAAGCTCTCCAAAATAATTTCCATAAGTAATCGAAATGTAAAAGCAAACAAATATACACATACTAAATGCTCATTTTGAAATCAGACGAAGACTATTTATTTGCTGTGTATAATCTATGGTAATGAGACTTGAATTCTTCATTGGTTTTTTCTTCGTACTTCAGTATTGGGTTCGTAACAACGAAACTGTATATCTATATATTAATACGTGAAGCAAAAACTTTGTATCCCTTTTTACGAAAATTGCGCGGACGGAGGAGTATGAAATTTTCCACACTTATAGAGAATATAGAGAAGCAGTGCACAATGCTAATATTTTTTTAAAATAATGCATAAAAGATACATTAAATCAATAAAGAAAACATTACACACACTACATACCATGTATTTGACGCACACACGCATGCATACTATTTATTGTCAAACTTTTGTTCTTGACGTCTGTTGTCAAATTGAGAATAGATGAAATATTGTTTGTCTTTATTAATATTTTTTATAGTGTAGTCTTGGCGAAATTTGTGTTTATAGAAGTATAAAATACAATCATAATAGTGTACAAACTTACAATTCCAATTAATTAAAGTCGAATTTCGACTACTGCGGGACCTCTAGTTTTGGTCAAATGCAAAGAAGAAGTGTTACATTGATAGAATACACGCTACATTAAACCGTAAATTTGTTCTTAATGACATAAAATAGAAAAAAAAGTGTGTGTGTCCGCTCCGACGCACGACTGGAGTTTACTGGATATAAAAAATTAAACGAAACAATACGAGAAATAGTTCTATATTACGACAACACGATACACTACAGATTATTAACAAATTAACGAGACACAAAACAAACGACTAACAAATATATGAAAATACAATAATGAGAGAAACGCGCGATCAGTACGAGGCTTTGTGGCGGACTGCCGGCGCATGTACTAGCATGTCACACGAAATGCGCATAACGCATTTCGTGTGACATGCTAGTACGATTTTGGTCCCCATAATTTTCATACCCCAGGCCTATATATGTAAATCGATTCTAAAGGAGTAAACTCCAAAAAAGTGTGTGTGTCCGCTCCGACGCACGACTGGAGTTTACTGGATATAAAAAATTAAACGAAACAATACGAGAAATAGTTCTATATTACGACAACACGATACACTACAGATTATTAACAAATTAACGAGACACAAAACAAACGACTAACAAATATATGAAAATACAATAATGAGAGAAACGCGCGATCAGTACGAGGCTTTGTGGCGGACTGCCGGCGCATGTACTAGCATGTCACACGAAATGCGCATAACGCATTTCGTGTGACATGCTAGTACGATTTTGGTCCCCATAATTTTCATACCCCAGGCCTATATATGTAAATCGATTCTAAAGGAGTAAACTCCAAAAAGTACAATCATACATTATGATTAAAACAAAAAAATTCTTAACTAAGGATATATATATGTCTACAATTTTCTTTTCGTCGGCAATTTGTATTTAAATTCTCAATGAAATTCATGTACATGCTTACTAAAGACAACTGAGATTTGTAAACTCCGTGAACTTTTCCCGGTATAAGTATAATAATACCCTGAAATTATTTAATGAACTATTTGTGAGCAATTCGCGCCCGTTTCACACCACCACTTGATTGTAATTAATTGGATCTGTTATGATTGATGTTAGCACCTTAATGCAGACTTCGGCGGGAACGTCTCCAGCGACCGCAAATGATGAATTATTTGTGGAACAGTATCAGTGGGAGCGGTGTAAATATTCACAAATTTTCGTAATAAGTTTTTTTCGACTTCTGTTGATGTTTTGGAGTTTCATTTTTATATTGGAACGAAGTTCCTTATGGGACGATGCGGAGGAATACCCTAACCGGCAAAAAACGTCCGTAACGTAAGATTTTTATTATTTATGTTATAGTCTTAGTATGATGGCTATACAATGTCTAATGTATAGTCTACGTGATGACGGTTATTATTATTCATATAAATAGCTGTTTCTTTTTACATTATTATTATATATTTTTTATAAATCATTGTGAATAAAATAAAGTTGATACCTTTGTAAAGTAGTTTTTTTTTGCAATAAAAAATCATAATAAAAATTGTATACCCGAATAATTATTTTCTTTATACCTCGATTAGAACTTAAAAAAATAAATATTTTTATAATAAGGAACTTCGTTCCTATCCGGTGTCCCACGACACCATACCTTTTTTATATTTGAGTACACTGGTGAAAATGATCTCGCTCTACCTAGTATTAAATGGTAATTGGAGATAAAATACCTCAGAATCACAACATAGTAATTTATCCTGAGTCCTGAAGTGTGAATTTTGTTTTATAATAACTCTTGACAAATGGGACCTGTTGTGAGTCCGCACAAGGAGGTACCACCACCCCACCTGTTTCTGCCGTGAAGCAGTAATGCGTTTCGATTTGAAGAGTGGGGCAGCTGTTATAACTAACTACACTGAGACCATAGAACTCATATCTCAAGGTGAGTGACGGCATTTATGTTGTAGATATCTATGGGCTCCGGTAACCGCTTAACACCAGGTGGGCTGTGAGCTCGTCCATCCATATAAGCAAAAAAAATGTATATACGTACAACACCATCTAGAAGAGATCGTGTTGTACTACTATCCTAGGCACCACGCAGACAATTGTGGTATTTCCTTGTAAAAATGTAGAAATTACATTAAAGTGCCAAACAATGTACATCCCAGTTCGAACCAATTTACAGTTTCCTAAACTTTCATTAGATTGATTGATTCTTGTTTAAGTTAGGTTAATGTCTATGCGCCATTTTCGGAACCACTATCCTTACGTTACGGCTTCGCTCTGGAGTTTCCTCGCAATTAGGGAATTTTTTCTACTCGAGTAGTAAACGGTCGTGTCGTCGGCGAATAAGGCCAAATGGGTCGGCGCGGCGGCGACCGGAGAATGTCGTTAGTAAACAAATCAAAGAGGACCGGAGAGCGGACGGACCCTTGCGGGACTCCGGGCGTGAGAGTTCGCGAGTAGGAGCGGGATCCCTCGACCCGATATCGAAAAGAGCGGTTCGACAAGAAGTCCCGTACTATGAACACGAGAATGTCCGGCACGCCCATGTTGAATAGTTTGAAAATCAAAGCGTTGTCAGACTTTGTCGAATGCTTTTGCGACGTCGAAGAAGAGAGTTCATGTGTAGATTGGCTTTGGTCGGTTAAGTCTTACGAGAATGTCCTCCGTGAGAGGGTGCACCTGTTGTACGCATGAGTGATTTGCGCGGAATCCGCATTGTTCATCGAAAACAATGCCCTTGGATGAAATGAAGTCTGAGGCGTTTGTAGAGCAGGCGCTCATACAGTTTGCCTAGAGCCATAAGGAGGCTAATCGGGCGGTAGGCGGTGGTAGTGACAAGGCGTATTGTAAGCACGCACGGGTAGGTTACACACATCTTGCCTATTTTTGAAGCGAAACAGTAATGCGTTCGAGTAACGGTAGGCAGTTGCTTGGCTCTGTCCCTGGCGTTGCTGATGTCCATGGGCGACGGTAACCACTCATCATCAGGTGGGTCGTATTCTCGTATGCCTACAAGGGTAATAAAAAAATCTTATAAGAAGACAAACCTCGAACAATACAATTGAGACTTCGGTATTCGGTACCATGGTATAACGTGGGTGGCGGCATTCACCTTGTGATCTCTGTGAGCCCCGACAACCAATTAAAGCCATAGGTATGCGCCGTGAGCTAATTCCTACATCTGTGCAAAAAATAAATAAATAAAAACCTTTTTCTTGAAAATCTTGAGTCGTTTCTACACATGAATTAAATTTATTTCACTAATCTTTCTTTGTATACTTACTTTGACTGTCATCAGCTCAGACAATTTTCAAAACATTCGTTTCGTAACACAAAACTCGTTATAATGTTGCCACTAAGAAAAATAAATGTTTTCCGATCAAAAAAGATATTTACGGGTCAAAAGTACGTTTTATCTCTTAAATACATATTTGGAATTACCAGTACGTAAGTCTTTATACTAATGTTGTTTGCGACTTGTGATAATCTTAATAGTTGTAAATGGAAAATTTTGAAGTCATCGTGGCCTAACAGATAAGACGTCCGGTGCATTCGTGTTGAGCGATGCACCGGTGTTCGAATCCCGCAGGTGGGTACCAATTTTTCTAATGAAATACGTACTCAACAAATGTTCACGATTGATTTCCACGGTGAAGGAATAACATCGTGTAATAAAAATGAAACCCGCAAAATTATAATTTGCGTAATTACTGGTGGTAGGACCTCTTGTGAGTCCGCACGGGTAGGTACCACCACCCTGCCTATTTCTGCCGTGAAGCAGTAATGCGTTTCGGTTTGAAGGGTGGGGCAGCCGTTGTAACTATAATTGAGACCTTAGAACTTATATCTCAAGGTGGGTGGCGCATTTACGTTGTAGATTTCTATGGGCTCCAGTAACCACTTAACACCAGGTGGGCTGTGAGCTCGTCCACTCATCTAAGCAATAAAAAAAAAAAAAAAAAATACTTATTTTGTGGTCATTTTAGGGCCATTGCTAGGATCAACAACTAGATTTTAGTATTTATTCTACGGTTAGCCCCTCGCATTTTCTACGATCTCAGTTTTGAAGCTATCTTTTACTTGTCTAGCCGGTGGACAACACCATAAAATTTGTACGGCTTTGTTGTTATTACCATATCTTAAACATTGTGAAGAATTGTGAAGAAATTGTGAAGAAAAAGAGCCTCTGGGTTTGCGGAGGGACTTCAGTTCCCTCTGTATTTTATACCGTATGTTCCATGGGGAGTGCTCTGAGGAATTGTTCGAGATGATACCAGCATCTCGTTTTTACCATCGCACCGCCCGCCACCTTAGTAGAGTTCATCCATACTACCTGGAGCCACTGTGTTCGCACGGGTAGGTACCACCACCCTGCCTAACTCATAACTCATGGTGGGTGGCGGCATTTACGTTGTAGATGTCTATGGGCTTTACAACAGGTGGGCCGTGAGCTCATCCACCCATCTAAGCAATAAATGAATAAATAAAAAATGTACGTAGTGTAAGTGAACCTTGACAATATTTGGCATCAATATACAAGTCATTTTTCTTCGGATTAATCATATGTTTCGGTTCGTAGGGTATTTCGATTTCGTGTCTATGGACCCGGAAGACACCTGATCAGACGTAAATTCGTCCGCTCATCAATAAAAAAAACAAAGATCGAGACTTAAACAGATACATGAAAAAATTAACCAGTAAGTATGATCGTTATCAAATTGGTATTTTTTTCTAAAGCCCAAGAAAAGAAAAGAAGTCGTTTTGATAGAGAAAAAAATCCTGTGATTTATTGCGGCGTCACTCGTGAGACGATGACAAATCGTAACGGCGAAATAATAGGCTGTGGATATTAATTAAATTGTTGTCGACGATATTTTGTTCGGTTCGAAGAAGTACTGTATTTCTTTGTTCTTTTTCTTTTTATCGTAAATCTTTTTTTTTTCATCCGGTCTAATACAAGATTATCACTGCTGTCACTCGCTGATGAAATGTTCATAAACCTCGCTTAAAAAACCACATACGTAGCGTTCGGATATTCGGAATAAATATAAACTGAGACCTTAGAATTCATGTCTCGAGGTGGCGGCTTTTACGTTGTTGATATCTATGGACTTCGGTCACCAGGTGGACCGTGAGCTAATCCAACCATCTCAACAATAAATAATAATTAAGACAACGAATTTCAGAGCTCTGTCATTTGTTGAAGTGAAACTTCTTTAGGTGCGTTGAAAGTATAATTTAACTCGCGACAGATTCGTTATGGCTAGAGAGAAAAGATACAATTCAGGAAGAGCGAGAGTGAGAAAATAGACAGCGTCTCGCGAACCACTCGACCTTGGCGAAAGGAAAAGGACAAAGCAAGCTAGGTCGTTTCTCTTACACACAGCATTCCCTATTACAAGAGGATTTTGATTTAAAGATGAAAAATAAAGAAAACCACAATACTGCACGCCGCAAAAGAAGTTTCACTTCTTTCACGTGGGCCAAGATGCACGCGCGCCATCTTTTGAAGAAAATTACCACTACCACTGTTTCAAAATTGAATAGTTCTGTATTAAACTGGTCGACCACACTCAGGCGATGAGTGGTGCGTAAAATGAAGATTAAAAAAAAAATTTGCCTATGAAATGTAATTGTCATATTAGATCCTTGGAGAACCACAGAATACGTCACAGAATGGAACACTAGAAAACTACAGAGACTGAACCGAATTCAGAATGTACAGCTTTTAATTAAGTTACGCTATTTTAGGACTTGGTTTATTTAATTGATTTAACTGGTGAAACGGGCTCACCTCACTTGGACGATTTAAATGTGGATATTTTAACTAATTTCTGTTCCCTAAAAGACTATTCATGATTGAAATCCTTTGAATCTGGCAACCACACACGACCGGTTTAAATATTCATAAAATTTAAATGTTTTTCCTTAAACCACAGTGTTTTTTAAAAGAGATTTTTTTCTTAAAAATGTTTGTATTCTATCAAGGTCATTAGCAGATTTAAATTCATTCTTGAAGGATTAAAGTAATAAAAGTAAAGTATTCATTTTATTTTTTATTTTTCTCGTAAATGCCGATACGGCTAGTTAATTGTTTAATAAAAAAAAAAAAAAATTTTGAATATAAAAATGCAAGCACGCCGAGTTCTTTGCACCAGTTTTTCTCAAGACTCTCTTTGCAACCGTTGGTAGAGATTATCTCGACATTGAATCGGTATGTAAATTAGAAATTAAAGCTGAATTAAACGTTTTTTTTAATAGATCATAGAAAGTAATCTGACTAGAAAGTAAGCTAGTAAAGATCTTATCGTGTAGATAAGAAGATTTTGAAATACTTACTACACATGCGCATCGTTTTGCTCTACATTCGAAATACCTGTAGATCAATTAGACGAATTTCGAATTTATTTCCCCTTTTTTTAGGCAAAGTACAATCCTTCAATATAACAATGATGCTCATTTTTTCTTTTCATTATCGAAATATTTTTCAAATCGAATTTAATTTATCCTAATTACAATGTTTTTTGTAGGCACACTTAAGTTCGTTGTGTAATATTTATTATTACTAGAGGTCCCGCAGTAGTCGAAATTCGACTATAATTAATTGGAATTGTAAGTTTGTACACTATTATGATTGTATTTTATACTTCTATAATCACAAATTTCGCCAAGGCTACACTATAAAAAATATTAACAAAGACAAACAATGTTTAATCTATTCTCAATTTGACAACAGACGCCAAGAACAAAAGTTTGACAATAAATAGTATGCATGCGTGCGTGCGTCAAATACATGGTATGTAGTGTGTGTAATGTTTTCTTTATTGATTTAATGTATCTTTTATGCATTATTTAAAAAAAATATTAGCATTGTGCACTTCTTCTCTATATTCTCTATAAGTGTGGAAAATTTCATACTCCTCCGTCCGAGCAATTTTCGTAAAAAGGGATACAAAGTTTTTGCTTCACGTATTAATATATAGATTTTTTCGTATTTGTCCATACAAATTGAGAACAGTTATCAAAATCTCGGAGGTATTACATTAAAAAGCTTCGGACAGGTTTCATCGAGCACGCGGTGAGCATGTGCTCGGACGGCATGGCCGTAACACGTTTGTTTGTTACGGTTTATTCCAGATGACGTAGCGTGGGTCGGCGACGAGTCCAACCCAAACACAAGATTTTCGACGCATTCATATTTAGACGCTTTGGATCGTTAGTTCCACACGGCCCTCGCTTCCATTCATGCTTTTCGTATTAATAATATGTGATTACTGCGAATTCCGATTTCAGTGTTCGACTATAATTATTTGAGAACAGGAAGTTCCTACTGAATGCTTGCGTTATGAATGTGTCTTTACTAAACTGATTGGCGATTTGCGATGAGAATTCTTGAGATGTTCAAAGTTGGTATTTATTATTTCATTTTGTTTATCTTGCTTTTTACGAATATACACATTTCAACTATGAAGTAACTGTTTCTATTTTTCCTGTCAATGATAACTATCCCAACATAGTATATTTTATAGATTTATTACATTTATGGCCCGGCGCCTCCTCTGGAAAGTTCTAGTCTGGATTCGTAATACTATATTCGATCTAGATAGTATGAAATTACGAACTTATAGTATGCGAATTATAGTATTAAAAATACAAAAAGTTAGACAGGAAAAATAGTTGTCGTGCATGTGCATGGCTGTTATTGTGAAAATTAAGCTACAACTAACAAACCTCAAAATACTGTTAGCTCTTGTTGTGTATACACAGAAACTTAAACGTCAATAAATATTTATTTTTATGACGTTGTTTCATTTACTGCCACGTTGTATCCCAGATTATTATTAATAAAAACAAAAAGTGGTAAATTTAACAATCGGAAAATTACGATTTTATTGTTTTCTTTCTCCAATTAGGATTTTTATTAAAGTTTTGTACACTATGCAGTCGAAGTGAACAAAATGAATACATACATACATATGTATATATTCCTAGTTTTAAAATCAACAAAAGTAATTAGAGTTCATTCGATTATACTCGTAGTGTACAACAAGTTATATCGTTTATATCATGTTTATTTTATCGAATTAGTCTGTTCTTGTCTACATTACGGACCGATTGAAAATTAAATTCAATTTTACGTTCATTTACATGCAAATTTATAATTAAACAGCAGTTTAATAGATCCTTGGATTTTATAGAGTGGGATAATAAGTGAATCGCAATTTTATCTACAACAAGACTTGTTTCGTGCCTACCGCTACGCGCGTTAATTTTGTAATTCAGAAGAAATAAAACACATTGGGTTTTCCCGGGATAACGAGTCGATGATAAAATAACGTCAAGATATGTCACTCTGGTCCATTCAATACCAATCGATTTGCAACAGTTTTGTTACGTAAAATCAGTAATTGGTGAACACACATTTTTTTTTGTTTGGATGTGTATACGATCTCACGGCTCACCTTGTGTTGACTGGTTATCGGAGTCCATAAACATCTAGAATGTAAATGCCGCCACCCACCTTGAGACATGAGTTCTAAGGTTTCACTTGTAACAGTACAACTGCTGCCCCGCCCTTCAAACCGAAACGCATTACTGTTTCACGGCAGAAACAGACAGGGTGGTGGTACCTACCCGTGTGGACTCACAAGACGTCCTACCGCCAGTGAGGCCGTATTTACTATAGTAGGTATTCTCGGCGGTTCGCGGGTCATAATACCATTTACTAAGATAATAAGTTTCCTGTGTGTTTATCCAAGCATCTATATATTAATACGTGAAGCAAAAACTTTGTATCCCTTTTTACGAAAATTGCGCGGACGGAGGAGTATGAAATTTTCCACACTTATAGAGAATATAGAGAAGAAGTGCACAATGCTAATATTTTTTTTAAATAATGCATAAAAGATACATTAAATCAATAAAGAAAACATTACACACACTACATATCATGTATTTAACGCACACACGCATGCATACTATTTATTGTTAAACTTTTGTTCTTGACGTCTGTTGTCAAATTGAGAATAGATTAAATATTGTTTGTCTTTGTTAATATTTTTTTATAGTGTAGTCTTGGCGAAATTTGTGATTATAGAAGTATAAAATACAATTATAATATTGTACAAACTTACAATTCCAATTAATTATAGTCGAATCTCGACTACTGCGGGACCTCTAGTTAAATAATATTTCATCAAAATCGTTCAATCATTTTACGCACTAACAAACATCCAAACGTATAACCATTCATGTTTGTAATTTTTATGCCGTTTCCTGTTTGAAGGTTGAGACTGTCAGTTAAATGTAATTAAAATTCAGACCTTAAGGCCTCGCCGTATCATCTCAGTGGGTCGCCATTACGATCCGATGGTAGATTCAGCGAAGCTCTGCCCCTGCTAGGGCTAGCTTGGGCGTGCTGTGAGCTCGCCTACACTTTAGATGAACCTAGTACAGGGTGGCCCATAAGTCCTTTGATATGAAAAAAAAATTATTAAAATAAAACTAATTACATTATGAATTAAATTTTTATTTACATAAAAAGCTTAAAAAACGGGAATTATTTTTTGAAAATAACATCTCCTAAATGTAATCCGTTGCGATCACGGCACTCTTGCAAACGACGTCTAAAATTGTCGATGACTGCGCGGCACGTCACTGCTGAAATGCTTGTCATTTCTCTGCGGATGTTTTCTTTTAGGGCCTCAATTGACCGCGGGTTTGTGTCGTATACTTTAGCCTTAAGGTAGCCCCACAAAAAAAAATCCATCGGGGTCAGATCTGGACTACGTGGAGGCCAGGAAATGTCTCCTCTCTTAGAGATAACTTTGCCAGGAAAAAGTTGACGGATAACGGGCATAGCAGTGTTAGAGGTGTGAGAAGTGGCCCCATCCTGTTGAAACCACGTCCTGGCATTAAAGCCTGAAAAGTTTTGCAATTCTGGTATGAAAAACTCTTCGATCATAGCCACATATCGCTCCGACGTAACAGTAACTGCGCGCCCTCTGCCATCCTCAAAGAAGTAAGGCCCTAGGATACCATGGGCTGACATAGCGGCCCAAACAGTCACTTTCGGACTATGTAAGGGCTTCTGATGCTTAAGTTTTGGATTGATGGGGCTCCAATAGCGGCAATTTTGTTTACTAACATGCCCGTTAAGATGGAAATGAGCCTCGTCAGAGAACATTATGTTATTGAAGGAAGTAAACCGATTCAACATTTCATTCGCATAATTTTGTCTTTGAATACCGTCAGTTTCCTTTAATTCTTGAACCAACTGAATTTTGTAAGGGTGCATATGTAAATCTTTCTTCAAAATCCGTTGTAACGATGTCCTGGATACGTTTAATGCTCTGGCGCGCTTACGAGTTGACTGTGTCGGATTTTCGCGAATAGACTGTGTCACTGTGTCTATGTTTTGTTCCGTACGTGACGTCCTTGGGCGACCCAACCGCGGTTTATCTAACGTCGAACCGGTCTCCTCGAACTTAGCAACCCAGTTCTTAATCGTTTGAAGAGTTGGAGTGTCGTCAAAGTTGTGTAAACCTTTGTGTTCTCGAAATTTACGCCGCGCAACGGTTGCCGAATTGTCGTTTTTATAAAACTCGCGCACACAAAACGCACGGTCCGCTCCGGTAAAACGCTCCATCGCGACTAAATTCCCAGAAACCGAAGTTACTCCCCCCGCTTCCCCTGCACCGCTCACGCGCGCCCTGTTCGTTTTATTCAAATTTTACTTTTCAAAGGACTTATGGGCCACCCTGTATAACCGAGGTTACTAGGATAGGAGGGAAAAAAACCAATTAAATCTGAGGTATGCTTCTTATAACAATCAGATAATTGGCAAAGGTACAATGAAAGACATTTTACATCAAAGTTCGAACAGATTCGTCCAAGATCGTAAGGTTTTTCACTGGTGGTAGGATCTCTTGGGAGTCCGCACGGGTAGGTACCACCACCCCGCCTATTTCCGCCGTGAAGCAGTAATGAGTTTCGGTTTGAAGGGTGGGGCAGCCGTTGTAACTATACTGAGATCTTAGAACTTATATCTCGAGGTGGGTGGCGCATCTACGTTGTAGATGTCTATGGGCTCCAGTAACCACTTAAAACCAGGTGGCCTGTGAGCTCGTCCATCCATCTAAGCAATAAAAAATAAATAAATAAAAAAGGTAGGAAAAGTTATATTCCAACGTTCACATACATACAGATTTCTTCAAACAATCCTCACAATACAATAAAAAATTAAATTTGTTTAAAGTTAAATACATAGTAGCAAATGAACTTACAAAACCAAGTAACTAAATAAACCACTGTATTCAAAGGTTTAATAAATTATTTTCATTTAATTTAATCACCCCACTACCGACTAAAACAAGAATGGAGGATTGAACACCTCATCGGCGAAGAGGGCCGCGGGCGAACCATTCCTCGCAAATTACGGGCATTTGCGGTCCGGTCCGGCCAGCGCCTAAATTACTCAGCCCCACAGTCACACGGATCCGTGAGCGGAACTTATGCAAATGGAGTTCTTATGAAGCATAATTATTATTATTGGTGTTTTACGTTTACCTACAGAGGGAGACGTGCGATTAAAATACACACGACAATTGGTTTTTTTGTCTAATTGCGAGGCTTATATTTGGAATTAAGTTTCTTAACGAATGAATTGTTGGAATGTGTGATGAACTGAATATTGTGTATCATTGAAAAAAAAAGTGTAATAGATCATATTCTTATTTCGTCGAAGTTTAACATATGATACATTTATGTGGGAATAATTTTTGTGAGCTGACGATTAAATAATAAAAAACAAATTCGCTAATTTCATTGTGCACTGCGATCCCACATATACTCGTATAATATCAATTTTTTTTGTAGTCAAAGGGAATGTCAGAACCATCTGCCTTAGACTCAAAAGACTCGCTAAAGCTTCTTAAGTAAGTGTGACAACGATTTGTCTTGACAATTTCTCCAAAAATAAATTCAAAGGTTTTTAAATAAGAGGTAATCACGACCTTGAAAAGTTAGATTTATATCTAATGTAACGTGCAAGACGCATTAGATAAATATAAACAACGAAATATACAATGTAGGCAAAACTTTTGGCAAAGACGTGAATTTTATTTGGATCTAAATCGCAATTGTTTCGAACTGCAACGGGTTTCGTATTACTCATGAATATTGGATGGCTTTGATGGGCTTGCTTGTTGTTGTGTATTGGGTACATACAGACAGAGTAACTTAATTTGGTATTTATCTCTTTACCATGACAAATCAGGGCCGAAATACGTTTGCTAGTTGCATCCAATGGAAAAATTTCCACGCTACCTTCAAATCGTTGCTCTTGGGATATGTTCATTCACGAAAGTATTTTAGGCCTACGAACGGAATGGTGTCATCGGCACGCATGTGGGCCCGGGTTACTGACCTCAGTGGCGCAATCCAAACAAACAGCTGATCGATATCTGACACCATGTGTACATACGCGTATCGATATCAGTAATTGTAAAATTTATATTATTATATTAATACCTGAAGCAAAAACTTTGCACCCATTTTTACGAAAATTGCGCGCACGGAGGAGTATTAGATTTCCCACACTTATAGAGAATATAGAGAAGGAGTGCAGAATGCTATCTTTTTTTAAATTACGCATAAAATATACATTAAATCAATAAAAAATATATTACACGCACTACAATGTATTTGACACACACGCACACGCATATATACTCTTTTGTTTATTGTCAAACTTTTGTTATTGCTTAAAGTCTGTGGTAAAAATTGAGAATAGATTAATATTGTTTGTCTTTAATATTATTTGTCTATAGTGAAGCCTTGACGAAATCTGTGAATAAAAAAGTATAGTCTTTGACAATAGAGTCATAATAATGTTCAAACGTATTATTTTTTTATTAATTATAGTCGAATTTCGACTACAGAGGGACCACTAGTATTATTGAAAGTACTTAAATAATTATAATATTTCAGGAGACATCAGTTTGAATACCGAATCTATGTAAATTCTACGATGAAAAAGTATTAGTATCATTTTTTATTTTTTAGGCTTGCTCACCTCTTGTATAACATTAGCTTTACTGCAACCACTTCCTGTATTTATGAACTCAAAAACTTGAATTTATGAAGTCTTCTTTCAACTCAATGTATATCGTTGTTGAACGAACGTCGAAATTGCATATTCAGTTGTAACTTGAGTATAAAAAGTAATCGCTCAAGAAAAAAAAATGATTCTAATGTGTGGCATGACACTCGTGAGCTTCTTCTTTCCTCGCGTTTACCCGGTCTAATGTTAGGTAGGATCTGCTTTCCTACTTAAACTCCTTCACTTTGCCCGGACTTTGCTTCGGCATCCTTCTGGGTGAGGTTATTCCCTCCACACCCGCCTTTACCACATCCAACCAGCGTTTCTTGGGCCATAAAATGGTACGTAGAGGTTGAGGCATCTCTTTGCGACTGGAGACCAATTTAATAAAAACTAAAGTTAACATGATGATGATTTCGCGCGTGCAATCCCTACAAAACCGGAAAACTCAATAAATCGCATTAGAATATGTGGGACTGTACTGGGCACGCTAGTAGAATTTCGTGTAAAGAAAGCAACAACATCTTATACGTCGATGACTTAAAAAAAACCCGTTAACTATTCGAAACATCGGAAATTATCGAACAGACGCGACCTTGAACTAGAAAAACAGTTCAAATTGAGAAAAATTACGCGCTAGATATAAAAGCGTGGCTTTCGCGAGAAATGAACATTTCAACTTTACATTTTCCGTTGTCCGGCTACCACGAAACTGCTAACTGTTAAGTGCTAAGTGTGAAACGTCAGAAATAATTAAATTAAAATAAGAATCGGCTTAGATTAAATTAATAATTTGTAAAATATTTTCAATTACCTATACCTTGAATGCTAATTGGAATCAGAGTGGTAGGTCAAAAAAAAAGAAAAACATGCATAAAATTACCATATTTTCTGCGCTATTAATAATCTCATATTTTAATATGGAAAACGCAAACAACAATCATCTATATATTAATACGTGAAAAAAAAACTTTGTATCCTTTTTTACGAAAATTGCGCAGACGGAGGAGTATGAAATTTTCCACACTTATAGAGAATATAGAGAAAAAGTGCACAATGCTAATATTTTTTAAAAATAATGCGTAAAAGATACATTAAATCAATAAAGAAAACATTACACACACTACAGACCATGTATTTGACGCACACACGCATGCATACTATTTATTGTCAAACTTTTGTTCTTGTCGTCTGTGGTCAAATTAAGAATAGATTAAATATTGTTTGTCTTTATTAATATATTTTTTTGTGTAGCCTTGGCGAAATTTGTGATTATAGAAGTATAAATTACAATCATAATAGTGTACAAACTTACAATTCCACTTAATTATAGTCGAATTTCGACTACTACGGGACCTCTAGTTACCATAATTTTATAAATGTGAACTGCTGTTAATTACAATATGTACAAGGGAATTTTAAGCTTGAGTATCAAGAAAGGTAAGCTAAGATAGACACCACGACAATATTGCTGTTTTTGATAGCAATTCTGAGATACGAGACTTAACTTCACCAACAGCTGGTATTTTGCCACGCAAGAATCATGCACTCCAACATAAAGGATGGGATAACACTTATATCAACGTTTTTGAAACTCCAGTCCGCTGCCTCAAAGTGTGCAGCAACATTTACCTTGTGTTATTAATTGACTGCGCTAACCACTTAACACCTGTCGAGCTGTGAGGTTGTCACCTACACCTATTAATAACATATTCAGATTAAAATTTTAGATAAACTCTAGATTTGTTCATGACGAGTTATTCTATCGCTGAAAAAAAAAACAGTGCAGGAAATGTCTTTGTATTTATTAAAGTCTTTGAGAAAGACGCGTGTAACCGAGAATAAACGAGGCTAATATATTTAAACGTTATTATTTCTAAAGGCTTTTCGGGATCTTGTGAAATGACTTGTCCGAGGCACTCGTTATTTATTTCGTCCCCTTATTAAACGTCTCCTTTGGAACACAACTCTGAATTTATTATGAAATCCTATCCCGCAACGCAAAACCCTAAATATTTTGAGGATGAATATAAATCATCGTTAATGCTCGTGTATAATAAGGTACGTTGCTCGTATTAATTACAGCGCAATTCATTATTTTTTATGGCGACAAAGATTTTTATTCTAATACTAGCTGACCCGGCAGACTTCGTAGTGCCTCAATCGATAAATAAAAGACCTAAAGTTTTGTGTAAAATAAACTTAAAACAAAAAAAAAAAGGAATCCGTCCAACGGGGGACACATCAAAGGAAAAACAAAATTGTTATTTTTATTAAATTCCGAGCATTTTCATATTTATCTATATTCATATTTCATATTATCCTTTTAAACTTTCTCTGGACTTCCACAAGTAATTCAAGACCAAAATTAGCCAAATCGATCCAGCCGTTCTCGAGTTTTAGCGAGACTAACGAACAGCAATTCATTTTTATTTATATAGATTATTAAAAGAGATTATTAAGAGATATATTAAAACCTTTTTTTTCTTCGTTTATAACGAGTATTGAAATTTGTTAGTCCGGTTTGATCAATGACCAACGCCACTCATACATAATAATCAATCATGCTTTGTACAAACAACCGCACGTACCTAATGTTTTTCGGATAGTTTGATTCATTGAAAGCGAAAGGCAAACTTGATGTTACTTTCAGGGTTCCGCAACTCAAAACGAAACAACGGAACCTCTTTAGTGTGTCTGTGTGTTTTGCACTTAAGGTAGTTTTTCTCATGTACGGGTCGAGATATTAAGTTGAAATTGTTACATACTGGAAGGAAATCAATAAAATCTAAAGAAGTCGGAAATCGCAATTACAAGATATAAAACATATGGACTTATTGTTGTCTGAAATAAAATAAATCATTCATTCATTCATAACAAAATTTTGTAACTTTTAAATCCAATAAGGCACTTATCGTTGACGTCAAATCTAGAATTTTGAAAGGAAAAAAGACAAAAAGAAAAAGCAAGCCAGATTTAACAGCACAAGTACAGAAATAAGTTTGGAGATAGTAAGAATATTTTATATGTAATATTGATGATCATGAATTATTTATTTAGCATTTGTAAAAGTAAACTAAAACAACTAAGCAAACACAACAAAAATCTAGAACATAGCTTTTCTCTTCCAAAAATCGAAAGTTATCTGTGTAGTTTCCGTGAATTCCGAAAAATTTACTACGAGACACTACACACACAGACGCATGACGAAATAGACATTAGTAAATAATAACATTAGAATGGATCTTTGTCTATGAAAAAGCTTTGTTTTTTTTTTATTTATTGCTTAGATGGGTGGACGAGCTCACAGCCCACTTGGTGTTAAATGGTAACTGGAGCCCATAGACATCTACAACGTAAATGCGCCACCCACCTTGAGATATAAGTTCTAAGGTCTCAGTATAGTTACAACGGCTGCGCCACCCTTTAAACCGAAACGCATTACTGCTTCACAGTAGAAATAGGCAGGGTGGTGGTGCGGACGCACAAGAGGTCCTACCACCAGTAATTACGCAAATTATAATTTTGCCAGTTTGATTTTTTTTATTGCACGAAGTTATTCCTTCACCGTGGAAGTCAATCGTGAACATTTGTCAAGTACGTATTTCATTATAAAAATTGGTACCCGCCTGCGGGATTCGAACACCGTTGCATCGCTAGATACTAATGCAGTGGATGTCTTACCCTTTAGACTACGACGACTTAAACTTGCTTGCACACGGAACTCTCGGGTAACCAGTTGATCGTACTTGCCCGGCTTTTCATTAAGAAATATTTGTACATGCTGAACGTCACGTTAAGAGATTTTGCTATTAGTTACATGTTGTGTTTTAAAAAATCGGAAAGTTGTTACTTTCTAATAAATCATACTTTCTACTAGGAAAGAAGAAGCTCTAACACATAAGTAAGATAAGGAGAACTAAAAGTTCAGAGCTATTCAATTCCATTGTAAATAAACTATTCACTTGTATGACACGTTTTTTATTTAAGCACATTTTATATCTTAAGTATATATATATATACATATATATAAATGAATTGCTGCTCGTTAGTCTCGCTAAAACTCGATAACGGCTGGACCGATTTGGCTAATTTTCTTATCTTGAATTACTTGTGGAAGTCCAGAGAAGGAATTAAATAAAAATAACAATTTTGTTTTCCCTTTGATGTGTCCCCCGTCGGACGGATTCTTTTTGTTTGTTTTAAGTTTATTTTATACAAAAGTTTAGGTCTTTTATTTATCGATTGAGGCACTACGAAGTCTGCCGGGTCAGCTTTCAATAATAATTTTCAGACCTGTACAAAATAAGTTTTCTAAAACTGCCAGAAAATAATACATTAAAATATTTCCAAGAAATACGTGAACATGTATGTATTTGGTTAGTAAACGTGTAGGATAAAACAAAAAGCAAGATAGAACTGAAAATATTACTTTACGTATACGATCTTACTAAATTATCCTCTCTAATATACGCTTAGTAGAAGAAAATATTTATTTTTTATAAAGCAGCATGAAAATATGAATTTTATAATAATTTTTCGTTACCTTTTCTTTTTGGCAACGAAACTGGCTTCAAATCAGAATTATTGAGTTATAAATGTGGGTCAGTTTTGTCTGAAATTTATTTTCTTTTTTAACGTTGCGATATGAGAGTTCCAGTAGCTATGCCAAAAATACACGGGACACAAGCGAAGTTTCTTGCCTCTGTTGGCAATGCTTAAATCATTTATCATGTCTGATCCAGAGATACACCAAGCTTGCTTTTGATTATTATCTGAGGACAACGATACGATGAAGCATTTGAATATCAGAAATACATTTCACTACCACGTAAATGCTATAAATAGATAATGGAGATTCAATATTTATACTGTTGATTTGGTATGGATGTATAAATGGTGATAAAAGATTGAAATGGTCCTAATGTATTAGTTACTATTTCTGTCAAAGGAAACGTGTAATGTTGTTGAACATGTTGCTTAGTGTAGTAGGATTATGGATTTCACAGTACTAATTTAAAAAAATATTCCAATAGTTTTGTTTGATAGAAGCTATTCTATCGTCACACGAGCTCATGTCTGGTCGTTGTTGGTATTGAATCTAAATTCAACTACTATTCTAAATTAGAAAATGTTTGAATTGTCTTCGAATCGAATTGTTACTTTAGTTAAAATTTCTTTGGTTTCGCTTCAGAAACTGACCTTCGTAGCTAAATGATCTCTTGGAAATGTAGGTCCGTATTAAAATTCAGATCGTGTTTAAGAGTTGGAGAAAAATATTCCAAGTCGGGTCAATCTATTTACAGGAAAACTTTTTATTTTTACGTGTGTCGAAATAAAAATATCTGTTTGCGAGTGATCAAATTGGATTCGCTGTAATCGACATTGTAAATGGAAACGTTCCTCACAGGAGATTCTTGCGAGGCACTCCGGTACCTGATGCTTGGCGTGGCCAACGTCTGAAGTTGATTTATGGCTTCGGAAGGAAAACGTTCTCATTTACTTTACATCGAATACTATCAAACGAGTTTATTTGTGTGTGTCACGAAATAAGAAGGCAATGTTTCCTCAAATTTAATACCCGACGGCAATCTCGGAAAATTAGGGACATTACAAATTTGGTTTAAGCGTTTTCAATCCGGAAATTTTGATGTCAAAGATGCACGTCGCTCTGGTCGCCCTATTAAGGATAAAATGGATGCCATTTTTTAAAAAAAGTGTAGCAAGATCGGCATATTAGTAGTTACGAGGTAGCTGAAGAACTGGGAATTGACCGCAAAACAGTTTTGGCGCATTTGAAAAAAACTGGGTACACAAAAAAGCTCGATATTTGGGTACCTCATGAGCTCACTGAAAGAAACCTAATGAACCGTGTACTTATTTGTGATTCTTTATTATGACGTAATGAAACCGAACCGTTTTTGAAGTTTTTGAAGAAGAAGAAGAACTGGTGAAGAAAAGGTGATAAAACGGATCACGTACGACAAGAACGTGCGAAAAAGGTCGTGGTCAAAGGCCGGTCAGGCTTCACAGACTGTGGCGAAACCCGAGTTAACTCGCAACAAGGTGATGCTGTGTGTGTCGTGGGATTGAAAGGGCATTATTCATTATGAGCTGTTACCACCAGGCAGGACCATCGATTCTGAACTCTACCGCGAACAACTGATGAGATTAAAGCAAGAAGTTGAGAGAAAGCGGTCGGAATTAATGAACAGAAGGGGTGTGGTTTTTCATGTTTTTTTTTTCTTTTCTTTTTCCTACTTAAACTGGTAGCCTTGAGAGGCTATTCCAGCGTAACCTTAACTAGTAGGTGAGCTTACGGGGCTCAAACCTGATGACGTTGCTAACACGAACCCTAGCAAGAGCCGTGCTTCGCAGAATATACCACCGGATCGGAAACGCGACCCACTGAGAAGATCCGGCGAGAAACTCAGTGGGCTGTGTCTGAGGGTTAATTTACTCGTCGAGCCCTTCGTCGCAAGCGACGGGTTTGACGAGAACGGTGTCCGGGTGGTTTTTCATCATGATAACGCTAGACCTCACACATTTTAGCCACTCAGCAAAAATTAAGAGAACTTGGCTGGGAGGTGTTAATGCATCCGCCGTATAGTCCTGACCTTGCTCCTTCAGATTTCCACCTGTTTCGGTCCCTTTAGAATTCTTTAGCCAGTGTCAGGTTAACATCACGAGAGGACTGCCAAAACCAATTGTCGCGGTATTTTGATCAGAAGCCCCGAAATGTCTGTAGCAATGGGATCATGTCCCTACCTACAAGATTTCAAAAAGTTATCAAACAAAATGGTACCTACATACTTTAGTTAAATATAAATAAACTATATTAAAAAATGTTGTGAATTTTCTTAAAAAATGCAAAAAAACTTTTTCCCCGACCTATTATTATTTTACATAATTACAATAAATCATTATAAAATAGTGAAATAAATAATTTTTGCTTCGCCAACTTTATTCAAATTTTATGATTGCTTTAATTGTTTTATACTGACTCATAATTTTTTTTGGTAATGATTAATAACAAACGCAAAAAAGAAATTGCAAACGGGATTTCGTTCCAACTGTGTTTCAATAAGACACGTTCTCCCTTTTTTTACTAATAAACGTGTTCTGGGTGTGTCTTTTTGTCTAAAATTATGTCTTTCATAAATTAATCGACTGAAAGGTAGGGCAGCCGTTGTAACTATACTTGAGACCTTAGAACTTATATCTTACCTAAGCAATAAAAATAATAATAATCGACTTGGATGTCAATGAAAATTACCTGTGTTTTAGTATTCAATCTATACAAATAAATAAAAATGGAGTGTCTGTTTGTAATAATATAATAAAATAACCACTTTTTACTAAATGCGTAAGTATGTGACCACAGTGCATATTCCAATTATTATTTTTTATATTTTTCTGTCTGTTTGTCTGTCTGTGTGTTTGTTCCGGCTAATCTCTAGAACGGCTGGACCGATTTTGCTTTCACTGATAGGTAGTTGATGATATAAAGAGTAACTTAGGCTACTTTTTTAGATTAGCTTCGCCCCGTGGCGTCACCCGCGGTACGATAATAACCGCGGGTAACATCGCGGGACTCAGCAATCAATAATAAAATTTAATGTTTCTCAAGCGAAGCGAGGGCGGGTCGCTATATTATTAAAAATAAATTCACATCGTATCCGGCTACTTAAATCTAATATTGAAAATACATGTGTCATCAAGTGCATAATGCAATTTAATTACTGACAATACAATCAGCAACAAACTTTGCTATCGTAAAACTTTTACAAAGGTGTCTGTCAAAAAGATTTGCAAAACGGTGTTAATAGACTTATGTGACTTTGATGCAAGACACCGATGACTTTGTATATTTGTTTCTTTTCGTATTTTGTTTTGCCATTTAGATGATTTTAGTTGGACTTCCATAGTTTTAGAGGTATAGAAGTCGATTTATTGTCAATTGATCAGTGGAGTCCATAGACATTTTGAAGGAAAATCTGCCGTTCACCGTGAGTCGGAATAGCTTATAATTATAATGTCTTGATAAACGTTGTTATTCATATGGACCTTATAAGAAGATATCGACAACCATCAACCAAATGTAGCTTAATTTATTCTAAAATTTTTCGCAAATTCATCTAGCTTTAAATGAGATCTCATACATATATGTATATAATTTTTTTAATGAACTCCAAACAGCCTTGAAATTTGAACAAGGGCAATGAATAAACATATGTAGATTTTATTGGTCCTATTAGAAAAACAAAACATTGAAACCTTTTAAAATCGGAAATTAGGTAATTCAATAATTAAATATCTACACGCAGAATGAAGCAGTGATGCGTTTCAGTTTGAAGGGTGGGGCAGCCGTTGTAACTATACTGAGACCTTAGAACGTATATCTCAAAGTGGGTGGCGCATTTACGTTGTAGATGTCTATGGGCTCCAGTAACCATTTAACACCTTGGGCTGTGAGCTCCTCCACCCATCTAAGCAATAAAAAAAATAAAAAAATACTTGTCACTCTTGATTGTTGAGTGTACATTGTAACCGATGATAGCGCTAAATGAACTGAATTTAAGAGCCCGCATTCCCGCCACGTAATGCTTATATATACCACACGTGGCTTTAAATCGTTCCTTAAGAAGGTACTAGAAGTTTTATAAAACTGTTTGCATTAGTAACGAAATTATTTTTGTGAAAGAGTATGTAAATTGATCAAACAAAAACAATCTCAACAAAATCAAACAATCAACAAGATAATGTTAAACTGTTAGTGGTGATAATTTACATGCGGAAAATATCGATTGGATAATAATTAATAATCAATTCTTCGATAAAAAAATTACGTAGCGTTTCATTTCAGGTAATTAATCTTTGAACGGTGAATATATATTCGGACCCTAAAATGTGAGTTTGTTAACGTTGTTGATGTAATGTACTGAAAAAAAATCGGTTGTCTTTAAAGTCGGCTTACTGACAATAGTTAAACGTGACAACGTCATAAGAAAATATTGATGGAATGGTTTCATTTTTCAAAAGAAAATTTTAATTTTATTTGTTTGATAGATATTTTGTATGGACAATTGACACCACATTCACTTTTCACTGAACTTCATACTTGACGAAAACATGTAAATGTATTATTGTATAGCAGCTGTCCACGCGGATGCATCGCTCACTCAAGTAGGAGAGAGACAGATGTCGAACGCTGCCGAACGCGGAGACCGATTGTGCCTCTTTGTCGCTCGTTGCGCGCTCTCGCTTGCACTTCAAGCCTTAAATGGAACGCCTCAATGAGTCGTGTTTTACCGTGCGTGCAGCTGGCTCCATCGAAATATAAGACGTTGTTACGTCAAATTTTTTCAATAAAACTAATATAATTATTTACATTCAGTATTCACAGAATTTTTGGGCATGATAGGGCATTTCGCTGCGCTTCTAATGAAACTCATGGTCTCACAATGAAAATGCGTCGTCGTTCTTGAGATGAGAGGTATAAATCTCAATTGTATTCGTAAACGTCACGTTCCGGCTCTGGAATAAACTACCTTTCACGGTGTTTCCTGAGCACTAGAACATACCCTTCTTCAAACTTCTACAAACGGCAGCACGAACCTAAATAAACATAATTAAAACTATTTTTACGGCTTAATCCCTGACTGGTGACGGAGTTTTCCGCGAGCACGAAAACTCTGAAGTATTCGAAAACCGTAGAAAGTACTATAATATACCGTAATATAATATACCATAATATAATATACCCAATATTGTAGTACTTACTTATCCTAAGCACTAAAAAGCACCATAAGCATAAGCTTTATACAGTATTTGGAGGAGAGCTGGTTAGAAAGGTGAGTTAAGAATAGTTGTACCATGTATGTAAGAATAGTTGCACCCGTGACATACGATTAATAGCTGGACAAATTTTCAAGTAAGATTGGAGCCACCGGATTGATAATAAAACAACACATTTTTTCTTTGTGGATCGTGATTTTGATACGAACTTCTTATCGTATCTCATAAATATTTTAATCAATTTCATAATATTGTAATCAGTTAAATGACATTATGGTCAATGTCAGACATTGCATAATGGAAGAAATTGAATACCACGTAGAATTTATCATCATGAACACAACGCGACCATGGACTTTTATCTAATTTACACAGCCACGTTGGAAATGTCGAATTACCGGAGTACCTGAGTACGTTTCGGTGTGTTCGTTAAATAACCACAATGGCATGTACAAATACGAATGAACATAATTTTATATTGATGTATGAATTCTTCATTCATTACAAACGTTGTTTTGTCTCCAATTGCGTCTACTATAGATAATAGTCGCGGTCTGACAACGTGCTCCACTTAAATATGATGGAACTAGTATGTAGCGTGTCTCGTCACTCGACCTCTGCGTATCAATTGCTCGTTTTCCAACAATCACTGTGCTCACGCATCTTTTGCGTACGCTAAATGCTTTGCAGCATCGTCTTTTCTCAAAAAAGCTTATTTTCAAATTGTTTTATCATCACTATTAATCGCTTGTAGATTAGTCATCAACTAACACAATTTCTCGACAGATTGCTATGATAATGTTTCCCGAAGACGTTCGCTTACGCTCACCGTTGTTGAAGACATACGTATAGGAAATCAACTTTTGTTTATGTGCAGCGCGGAGTGATGTTGTGTTTTACTGTTTATCAGTTCAGGGGTTAGTGTGTGTATGTGAGCTGTCAGAGTATCGTGTTGGAGTGTTTCGTGTGTGTGTTGTGTATATTCTGTTTCATTGGTGTGGGTGTTCCTGCCGACGGGAGGCGCGGCGGACGGCGGAGCGTGGACGATCGGCGCCGCCAGTTGGATTCTGAGCGCCACGAGGCCGCCGCGTTCTCGCCGCGTCGAATCCTAACTCGCGATTCCAGTAACTTTGTGTGCATTGGAAACTTTTCGAAGCGGGCTCGAGCGCATTCGTCGGTCGTTTTACGTTTCGTTAATATTTCGAGTCGCGTAGTGAAGTAAAACGTGGTAGCGATCGAAGTTATGCATAGACGCGATACTGTCGGGTCTATTTTTGAATATTCTCTAAACGCTTCGTCGTCGTGAAGTTTTTGAAACGCAGCCCGCCGCAGCCGGGTTAACGTCCGCATCGTGTGCACCAATACTGCAACACGTCTTGTGTGGTTCTGTTGACGGATTTTTTGTTGTTCGCCTCCCTCCGCTGTCGTTACCGAGAAACGTTATCTGTAAGTATGACCCCGGTTGATTCACGATACTAGTTTAGCGATCTAACCGTCTCGAGTGTGAGTTTTTTTCTTTGTCGAATAAAAGTAACGTTTCCCTAATTATAACCGAGCACTTAATCCGTAGTTGATGATGTTGTAAAGTAAAAACAAATTGTACGCGAGTACATACGCTTACATGTATAGAGTGAGACATCGTATGTATACAATGTGTTCACGCACACAAACGCACAACCATGTACATACATACATGCGTTGTGTTGTGCTGTGTTACGTACCGCGTTCCATACAAATATAATTTGACGTATCTGAACATTACGCGTGAATGCAGTGGTTGATGTGTATTAAGAGTACTAGGATGTATTCATATACATAAAAATAACAACATTGAAACGCATACACACAAAATGTTAGTTAACAATTCTAACCGAAGTTTGCAATGCATGAGCTGCGTGCGAGTATACTAAAACGAGTTAATTTCTGACTCTACCACGACTCGCACCGCACTGCGCGGCATAACTTGAAGTTGATTAAGATTTGCATATCTTAACATACTTGTAATGAATTTTTAGGGGTTAATATGTCATTCGGAAAGCTCTCGATTTCGTTTTTATGTTATTGTCCTAATGAGTAGACGTGCTCATTCTGAATCAATGGCCTCTACTATGAAACAGAGGGTCGTAGATTCGTTTCCCGTATCGGGATAGCATACATATGAGTACACCCATTAACAGTGCTTTTAGGTCACCGTCCTCTCCAAGCCCGTCGCTTGCGACGAAGGGCTCGACGTGTAAATTAACCCATAGACACAGCCCTCTGAGTTTCTCGCCGGATCTTCTTAGTGGGTCGTGGATCCGATCCGGTGGTAGATTCTGCGAAGCGCTGCTCTCGTTAGGGCCAGTGTTAGCAACACTTCCGATTTGAGCCCCGTGAGCTCACCTACACGTTAGGGTGAAGCTGAAATAGCCTCTCAAGGCTATCAGCATAGGTAGGGAAAAAAAAGAGTACATTTGGTTGCTCTATGCCTTGCATAAGTATGGATGCAGTCTTTGGTTCCCATAGTACGGCGAATCCTAATTCGGTGTCAGGTCACCGTGTGTAATTTATCCTTGATTATTTATTTATTACAGTAATTACTTTCTGAAATGTTAAAGATGCGTGTTAGGAGTTTTTTTTTAATTGGTTCCCATGTACTGTCCAATATATTTTAAACAAGAAAGCATTTTTTTAATTTTCTTATTTAAATGTTTTCCAAAACGTATTACCGTATAGGTACTACATATCGTGAAAGAAACTAATGAATAATAAATAATGTCGTTAAATAGTGTTACAACCAAAAGGTCATTAGCGAAGTTCGCATATAAAAGAAAGAAAATGTTTTGAAGATAGCATTTAATTATGTATTCGCCGAATGTAAAAAAAAAACTATATAGTGATAACGTAAAAACTTGACTACATAAAAAATATTTAAACGAGAATCAAATGTATTTCAAATACGAACATTTTTGGATTTGGAACAATAATTTCGTTTCTTTGAAATCAACTAGCAACAATAGGCGTTTCTCAGAAGACGAGTATTTATCTTCATCCGCTCCCGATTTGTCCTTATAAGTAAATACAATACAAACAATACTAATAAAAATAATGTTGGATTTTTTGGAAACCAAATATAATGGATTAACGATGAAAAATGTTGTTTGCATATTATTTTTTTTCGTAGCACGCAAAAATTTATACATTCAGATAAACAACAACAACAGGTTCCGAAAAAGAGTCGTTGTCGTCAAGAGCTTACGAAGAAATTAAAGCTGGAATGTTTCGATACAATGACGCATTTCAACTAAACAGCATATTTAAATAGAAAGATAATTTAAAAATATTTTTCGGAGGACGTGTATATTTAGCATTTCATTCTTTGAACGTACAAAAATTAAATTTACGAAAATTAGACAATTATTTTGCTAAACGAAGTGGAAAAAGGTATAAATTATAAACAATGTGAACACGAACGCGTTACAGACCCAACAGTCGTGTATACGGTTGTGAATTTAAAAAAAAAAAAACACTGGATTTAATCCGTAAAGCCTTGTTCGGACTAGGCGAGTATTTTAGTCGAGTACCGAGTAATTTAGTAGCTAAATGTGTCTGAGCACCAAACATTTAGTCGAGTAGGTTAGTAAATAATTTAGTCAAGTCAATACATTTTGTTCTGTTTTTTTGGGCGAGTAGCGAGTAGTTTAGCCACTAAATTATTCGGTACTCGACTAAAAGACTCGCCTAGTCCGAACAAGGCTTTAGTGTTAGACATTCGCACGAACACGGCATAAAATATCCCCTTCCCCTTTGCAATTAAGAAGCCGGGGGAGTTTTAACCGAGCTAAACACGCGCACGCGAATAGTAAACGTTAACATTTTATCAGTTCCATCGTTTTTACACCTACAACGAAATGTAAATTAACCATCCGACTGTCATACTGAAAAGGTTAGATTGGACACTGACAGGGCTGCGAAACATTTTGAATTGTAACTTAAGGTATTTTAATATAACATGGTTTTGATTTTTTCTGCTAATCATTAGTGTTGTTTGATTTGGCCCATTTGATTGCTTATATTTGATACACCGCTCTGAATATCATTATCTACAATGCCATACACACCGTCGAGAATAGAGGAAGGTGGCCAAACTTCCAGAGAAAAATAATGGAAGGAGATCGTCAAGGAGAAAGGATTCGATTATTTCGAAAGTACAGTACTATTTTCCTCTAAATCTCTCATAAACCATAGCAACAAACTATATTATACCATAATGATCTGTTTATTTGACATTAGCAAGAACAACGTGTCTACGACTCCTCGGTCCTAGAACCATAACTACGACTTGGCCTTTTTCTGCTCATTATTATAGTATCCTAACTCTTCTTCTTTCGTAAATGAAACCTCCGATTACTCTTCTACTACCAGCAGAACTTGTCAATATAAACTCAAAGACGCAGCCGATCGTAGGTCAATACGGAGAATAAAGGCTACGTCCTATGTTAATCCTAACTGCGGGGATAATGGGCATGGTTTCGTTTAGAAAATGACTCTAATTATTTTCTTCACATTGTCGATGGGGACAACCCTAAATGAAGCAAAAGGGGTGGGCAGCGGGATAATCAAGTTTTGTTGCCACGAGAGCTTAATTATGTGGTTTTTTAGAGGATGCCCTATCACGAGACCTGTATAATTCTTCCTAAACCGTTTATTTTATTTGTTAACAGTTATTCTTTTGTTCATTGTAATTTCAAAATTCTTTCGACTATTTTTAGTTAGTAATTTCTTAGAGTAAATTATCTTTAACCAAAGCCAATTAATACAAATAGGCATGATATGACTGTCGTTTGAAATAATAAAAATTTATTTGAACCGTTCCGCTTTTTGTGTTAAAATCGTCGATTGTCACTCAAAAGTTTCTTTGATTTGCGATTTTTAAGAGTTTGTTGGCCCTTGTATAACACCTGAATACTCTTAATATGAAGACCAAACGTCAAGTCAACCAACTGCCTGTACGATAACTCAGTCATATTGAATTATAAAGCTTAAAAAAAATATGAGGGTCGCCGCCAATTACCTTTTTGAAACGTTGCGCACACTGCGGTAACGCGTAGGGCTAGTATCGCGCTTACTTGATTGCGTTACCGATCTGTGTACTTAGTGCGAGTTTTTTAACGTTCTCAATAGCATAAAAGTTAACTAAAATTTGTATACAGTTGGAACAGCGCCCTAGCGGCAACAAATTTGGGTTAACTTTTACGCTATCGAGAAAGTTAAAAAACTCGTACTTCCAAAATTGAAACCCCAAAATCGAACACCACCAGTCCCCGAAATACTGATAGTTCTTTCTACGTATTAATATGGAAAATGTCAGTAAATATTTTACAGAAAACTAGTAGGTAGTTTAACTTAATAATCAAATTTCACGTATATATTTTTACAACATTGTCTATCCCGTTACAAAAAATACCAAGCTACCTAAGTCAAGATGAAGTCACTGCTCAGATTATGATGCCATTGTTTTTCGTTATTCCTCATAACTCCTGGTATATTATATAACACAGCGATCGTTCATGACCACGAAAACTATAAATTATTAGGAATAATATGAAAGAAAATAATCAAACGAGATTAAACGCGTGAAACTAGTTTTAATTTATTAAATAATTTTATTTAATCAGGCCTTTGTGGGTGGTTTCAGAGAATCATATATAACACAGCGGTCGTTCATGACCAAGAAAACTGTAAATTATTAGGAATAATATGAAAGGAAAATAATGAAACGAGATTAAATGCGTAAAAGTAGTTTTAATTTTTAAAATAATTTTATTTAATCAGGCCTTTGTGGTTTCAGAGAGTTTTTACTCTATCCGCTTGTAAGTAAGTGCGCAGTAAATTCTCATTGCAATGTTAATGTAACATTGTCTTAGAACTAAGTTATTTACTACAAACAACTGAAAACCGATATGACAATACAGACCGTCCTTCGGTGAGCTTCAGTACATTCTAGTTACAATTCAGAACTTGAAGGCAACGAGCAACTAGTTAATTCGAAAAGGTAACAAATACACCGATAATAATCGATACTTTAAGTGTGTTCTCTAAGAAAACGTAGTAATATTAGTTTAGAGAATAAGAATTTTGAAATTTTTAAGAAATAGTAAACTATAATAAAGGGCACGTTGCGTACAGACAAGAAGGAACTATGATTTTGCATTTTACTGTCAAAAAGCAACCATGGATGCTGTTTGAAGCGTAGGTAGGTCAGCCATTCCACAGGCATTGAGAAATTCGATATTATGAGACACGTTAGGCGACAGCAGTATCGTGATGTCTATAGATTCGGTAACCGTATAACACCCGGTCGAAGGCAACAAATAAAAACTAAGAATGCTGGTCTTGGCGAAGCAAATTTTAAACAGCAATAAAATATAAACACGTTTAGGTGGTAGGCAGCGGCTTGGCTCGGTAGGCAGCGGCTTGGCTCGGTAGGCAGCGGCTTGGCTTTCGGTAGGCAGCGGCTTGGCTTTCGGTAGGCAGCGGCTTGGCTTTCGGTAGGCAGCGGCTTGGCTCTGCCCCTGGCATTGCTGAAGTCCATGGGCGACGGTAACCACTCACCATGAGGTGGGCCGTCTGCTCGTCTGCCTACAAGGGCAATAAAAAAAATGTATTTTATTGCTGAAACGATGTAATAGCTGACGTTTTCGAATAAAGCTAAGATCAAATGCGCCCCTGTAATGCTCTTTGAAATTGCATATAAATCTAGTTTTGTCATTAAAGATATAATCCTTCTGTACTCGTGTTTATCGCTGAAGTTCAACGCGGGCTCTATCCGGGTATTTTGGATCCGTTACGTTTCTCTGTCATTCAGTTCCAGACCAGGACAACTACCGGGCAAGCGTAAATAAATATTATATAAAAAACGATATGCTATATCTTTGGAAATAAAGTTAAAGTATTTCATTTTTCGGGTTTCAAAGGAAAATCAATAGCAGTATTAATTACGTAGTATATTACAAACGTATAGCAATAAATACGCAAGTGCCTGGCACGTGTTACACGATGAAGGAATAACATGTTATTACGTGTTATTACTGTGGTTTCCGGAGAATGATCGCACGGATTATTTTTCAGTCTAAATATCTACAGACGAATTATAATTACAAAAAAATATATCTTCTTACAAAATATTTCTCTAAGCTACCAATAAAAAATAAATAGAATTTTCTTTGTAATACCTATCGCATCGCAATACCTATGAACTTGCCCTTTAGTATACAGAAAATTAGTATTGTAATTCTATCAATCAAAATATGCACACATAGTATCGATGGGTCTCTGCCAACACAGTGGTAATTTTTCAATGCCCTTTTTGAAGAAGTTAACTGTACCGCATTGAAAAATAATCAAAGCTCATCAAATCCGTTTTTCCCTGCCAAGAAGTTGTCAAAAACTTTGTTAAAAGTAGAAGAAGTCTGTTGGCGCAAATACTGGTGGGTACGGTGGATGACGTATTTAAAATATCAAATTCTGGCTTTTGTAGCCTAGAGACCAATATTGTTTTAAAGCTAACGTTGGAAGCTGCTGTTGCTAATTCAGTTTGAGTCTTATCAGCTTCACTTATTTTTTATTTTTTTATTGCCCTTGTAGACAGACGAGTGTAAAGCCCACCTGATGGTGAGTGGTTACCGTCGCCCATGGACTTCAGCAATGCCAGGGGCAGAGCCAAGCCGCTGCCTACCGCTAAAAACTGTAGCCTTTAATTCCTCGTTGTTTAGTATTCGGACGACCACAGGACCATTTTTTAGATCAAAATTTTCATGTCGGAAGCATTCAAACCAATAACGAGTGCGTTGGTTTGTAGTGTTCACTCTGTACACATCATTCATGCTGTGAGCCATTTGTGGGGTATTGCTTGCTGCGGCTGAACTTGTACTCCATTCTTTTTCTTCTCCATCGCTCCCTGATTGCTGAGGATCGTGACTCCGTTTCAGCTTGTCGACTGTCAGTCTCCATCGGTTCCGGTCAGTAGCCTGGTGTAGTGCAGCGCTAAGTAGTCTGCTGGTTTGCTCGGAGATCTGGTCGGACCAACGTTTGGGGCTCCGGCCTCTAGGACGTTTTCTTTTTACTTTTCCAGTGACCATCAGACGTTCCAAGTTATCTACACCTTTGCGGGCAACGTGGCCAAAGTAGGGCATTATGCGTTGCAGACAGGTGGTAGACAGGAGTTGAGCGTTCTCCATTTTAAGCTGTTGTAGCAAAAATATGTGTACTCCATAATTACACATATTTTTAACGTGTCCATATTGATGAAAAAGATACGAATATAGTGAAAACAAAATACTAATCAATAAACAGATTACTGTATTTCAAAACTAGCTTTTGCCTGCGACTTCCTCCGCGTGGAATAATTACTTTGGCATAACGCTAAATTTTACTCGCCTCTTCATTTACGTAGAAAGTGAAAATATTTTTCAATAATAGAAAGCTAACGAGTTGTTTAAGGTACCAAAATCACGCTTTTTAACCGACTTGCATTGGTCTTAGCGTGATGTTATATAGCCTTCCTCGATAAATGGGCTATCTAACACTGAAAGAATTCGTACCAGTAGTTCCTGAGATTAGCGCGTTCAAACAAATAAACTCTTCAGCTTTATAATATTAATATGGATAAGTATAGATACAATTTCATACTTTTAAAATAAAATTCATTTGTATTTAATATTTATTGCCAGCCATACCTAAATTACGTTTCAAATGGTCACTACTGTAAAACGGCAACTACGTAGCTAAATGCCTATTTTTTATCATAGTATGGGTAATCATTGCATACAAACAATGTAGGTTATTCTCTACATAAATAGTATTTTCATTGCTTTCAAACGGAGACGAGTTTATGGCCATACGGTGCCAGGGGCATAGCCAAGAACACCGCATAATCATCTGTTGTTGTAACATTACTATTAAACGGCTGATATCAGAAGATACGCGTCTGTTACCAGCCCATTGCTGCTTCTAGTCAATCGTTCGTAATAATATTAGATTTTTATTGATTTCTCCTTTTTTTTTATTGCTGAGATGTGTGGACGAGCTCACAGCCCACCTGGTGTTAAGTGGTTACTGGAGCCCATAGACATCTACAACGTAAATGCACCACTCACCTTGAGATTTAAGTTCTAAGGTCTCAGTATAGTTACAACGGCTGCCCCACCCTTCGAACCGAAACGCATTACTGCTTCACGGCAGAATTAGGAGAGGTGGTGGTACGTACCCGCGCGAACTCTCAAGAGGCCCTCAGAATTTTCAAATCCCATGCGAACTTTTTGGAAGGACTGCCGTTGATAATGCTCGTATAGGTAATAATTATGAAGTAAAAAAAATGAGAAATTATGTGGCAACCACCACATTTAACATAAAGATTGTCAAATCAAAAGAAAATCAAACAATAAATGCGACGTTCAGTAAAAGAGTTAAGTTAAAATACGCTAAAAAGTATATTAAAATGTAATAAATAAATTTAGTGATTTGCTATCATTCGCGCTTGTGAAATGTGACAACAAAACAAATCACACATTGTATATTTAAAAAAAAAAACGGCAACTATTCAATTCGAACATATTAATAAGACATAAAACGCAATTTATCAACAGTGACGTCACCGTACACTATTTAAATATTACGATGTTAAGAACAACGAAGCAACCCAAACAATTCCATTCTAGCTGCCTTCGTATCGTGGTTTATCAATCGTGTACCCACACATATTACGGATATACAATATACATATAAACAAAGTTGTGTGAACGTTACGATTGCCGAGGTCATACGTGTCACATACTATATGAATGAACCGTTGCGATCGTCTCTATGAAAACGCTTGGACGTTTTCAGTTTTTTTTTTTGTTATTATGAGTTCTTAGGAATAAATCTTGCGAATAATAAACTTGCTCGTGAAACCAGCTACATTGTAAGCGTTTTTACTTAGTTGTTGTAGTAGTTTTCTGTAATTAAACTATGTGTACATAAAGCAGATACAGATAACTTCACTATTGCTCGTAGCAACATTTCTGTACAATAAAAGTAGTTTTTTTTTTTTTTTTTTTTTGTTGGCTGTACGAGCTCACAGCCCACCTGGTGTTAAGTAGTTACTGGAGCCCATAAACAACTACAACGTAAATGCGCCACCCACCTTGAAATATAAGTTCTAAGATCTCAGTATAGTTACAACGGCTGCCCCGCCCTTCAAACCGAAAGGCATTACTGCTTCACGGCAGAAATAGGCAGGGTGGTGGTACCTATCCGTGTGGACTCACATGAGGTCCTACTACCAGTAAAAAGTGTAGTGTACAAAATTTCATATGGTATGCTGAAATATTCGAATTTCAATTGTAATATTTATCCAAACTGTATAACTTAATCACAGTGTATCCGGTTTTTAAACTAAAATTTACGTAATACATTGAAAATTTGTAAATATCTTCGATCTGGAATATAGCAGCGTTACAAGCAGCTATTGATTCACATGATAATCGGATGGATCAGCTGGATGGATCGGCCTACGGAATAAACAAATGTCTGTGGAAATATCCAACGCTGATGGTTTCTTTTAACGATATAACATATACTAAATGACAAATTTAAGCTGCAGAATCTTGCTCTAAAATAAAATTGACCTCTGACCTCAAGTTGGGCGGTGGCATTCATATACTTCGATAACCACTAAACACAAAGTGAGTTCGTCTACTCCACACAAACAGTGAAGACTATAATTAATTGAAGTCGCCGTGGCCTAAGGTGAAGTCGTCGTGGCCTAAGGGATAAGACGTCCGGTGCATTCGTGTTTAGCGATGCATCGGTGTTCGAATTCCAGGTGGGTACCAAATTTTTCTAATGAAATACGTACTCAACAAATGTTCACGATTGATTTCCACGGTGAAGGAATAACATTTGTGTAATAAAAATCAAACTCGCAAAATTATAATTTGCGTAATTACTGGTGGTAGGACCTCTTGTGAGTCCGCGCGGGTGGGTGCCACCACCCTGCCTGTTTCTGCTATGAGGCAGTAATATGTTTCGGTTTGAAGGATGGGGCAGCCGTTGCAACTATACTTGAGACCTTAGAACTTATATCTCAAGGTGGGTGGAGCATTTACGTCGTAAATGTCTATGGGCTCCAGTAACCACTTAACACCAGGTGGGCTGTGAGCTCGTCCATTTAAGCAACAACAAAAAAAAATTGTAACAAAATTCCCAGTGTCGAACGTGCTGCCTTTTCTTTGAGATAGACGCTTAATATCGCTTCGACGCGAGCGCGGAGTGAACAAATAATCTTATTTGATGTTAATAAATGAAACCACTTCGACATAAATATATGCAAACTATTTTATGTAGGCACATTTCGCAGGAATCGAGTAATTTCCATAAATCATTAATATTTTATCATTCGCATGTAGAAGTGATGACGACATAAAGTAGTTTACATTCATTAGCTTTGAAATGTGATTCACAAACGAATGTTTTTCGAAAAGTATTTTCTCAGAGAAATATTGTGTTCTGCATTCAAGTAAGTAATAAAAAAAATTCAATACAAACAAAAAAGTCAGTAGTAGGTACATTTTTAAATTTGTAATGTACAGTGTTTCGTGTTCAGTATGAAACTTTGCAAAAAATATTTAATACACGAATATCTACTATAGAAAATAATATATAGTAGAATATTTACTACTAATAAACTAAACCACTACTAAACTACTATCACAAAATGTTTACGTAATACTTTATAATAGGGTTGTTGACTGCGTACTAAAGAATCTTCGATTTTATGTATTGTGTTATGCGGAACAGTTAATAACAATAAAAATAAATAAACTTTCTCTGAAGAAACAGTGTCTTAATGGGGACGACTTGATAAACCAACATGAGCATTTTTTTTATTGGAAAATAACCTCGTCCTGTCATCCTGACATTTCAAAAGCTTCTAACTTGTAATAAAATAGATCCTAAATTTCTTTCGATTTAGATTTAAAATGATTTTAACCACTAAAACGTTCGGGAAAACAAAATTCAAAGTATTCAATATTCCAAGAAACGAACTGAAAATAAATGTTCTTGAAGACAACTTCGTACAATAAAGGCGAAAATTTTCATATCAATGAAGATTAATCAAGCCGGATTGGGCAATCAAGCCGTTTGTGAGGAGTGCTATTCCAGGAAGAACTCCATTTTGTCGGAGAGTTATCGACTCGCGCGGAAAACATTCAATAATTTTCTATACATAAATAAAAATAAACTAACTTCATTTCCGCTATGAATACATTAAAACTGTATTACGGAAGAATGTTTTTTGTGTTTTGTTATTCAGTATTATCATATTATGTTATTAACACGCAAGTGTCTTGATGACACATCTTGAATTGTTTTTTTTTTCTTAAGTAAATCGCTTAAGGCATTTCAACCTTTAATCAGTTCACATGTTTCTTATTTACTTAAAATATTTTTACAATCACTTGTTAATTCTGTTTGGACAGTGCTCGAATATTGAATTGAAATGGAAAAATTCTGGCTATGTCACAAAAATTTAAGGTAGTAAGATATTTTGCAAGTTGTTAACGTAATGTACAATGCCTACAAACCAAAGAAACTTTATTTTTCCCCTACTTAATTGCTGGTAGCCTAATGGACTATTCCAGCTACGCTCGGACTTAACAACCCACCCACTCAACTACGCATGGACGAACGCACCTTGCATCGCCTGCGACCTTTGACACAGGCGTCCTCAGAGTTTTTAATTAAGTGTAATTTTGGTGGTAGGACCTCTTGTGAGTCCGCGCGGGTAGGTACCACCGCCCTGCCTATTTCTGCAGTGAAGCAGTAATGCGTTTCGGTTTGAAGGGTAGGGCAGCCATTGTAAATATACTGAGATCTTAGAATTTATATCTCAAGGTGGGTGGCGCATTTACGTTGTAGATGTCTATGGGCTCTAGTAACCACTTAACAGCAGGTGTCTTGTGAGCTCGTCCAACCATCTAAGCAATAAAAAAAACCATAATATAGAGATATAGAGAATAATAAAATAATTAAAATATAATTGTTTGATCTTGTCACAGACTAATACTACAACCATCACCATTTTCGGTATCAGTTCCCTCATAACCTGTTTCAAACATGCTTAAAATCCATAGTTCGTGTTTCAATGACCAAGTTAAGCACGCTTTAACATTTGAGGCAATATTAATTAAAAACAAATAGCCAACGCCTCCCTCGACTGTCCAAGCGATTGTAATGGAATCCCAAATTAATCCGTTCTGAACCGAAATCCAATCAATGGTAACAGATAAGATGCTTCCGATTTACATAATACTGCCTAACACCGATATCTGAAAGACAATATTAGCTACCCGTGAATTATTAGCGTGGAAATATGATAATATAAGTTATATAGTTACATTCCTTTTGGAATCTAATTCAACTAGTAGTCCCCCAGTAGTCGAAATTCGACTATAATATTTGAAATTATGAGTTTGAACATTATTATGGCTCTATTGTCAAAGACTATTTATTTTACTTCCTATAATCACAGATTTCGCTAAGACTACATTATAGACAAATATAAAACAATATTAATCTATTCTCAATTTTAAACAATAACAAAAGTTTGACAATAAACGAAAAGTATATATGCGTGTGTGTGTCAAATACGTGGTAGTGTGGGCAATGTTTTATTTATTGATTTAATGTATTTTTTATGCATTAATTTAAAAAAATATTAGCATTGTGCATTTCTTTTTATATTCTCTATAAGTGTGGAAAATTTTATACTCCTCCATAAAGGGATACAAAGTTTTTGCTTCACGTATTAATATATAGATGAACGTTTGCGTTTCCATAGTACTCGACATGTTTTTTTTTTTGTAATAAGTGTAAAAAGGGTTCGTCCAATTGACCGAGCGAACATAACATGAAATCCCTTTCATTGTGGTTGTATATCCTAATAATGGTTGTTAAGAATTAGTGCAAAAATCGTTAAGCGGCTTCCACTGCACTCTTCCAAAATACTCTGATTCTTGCCAACATAAAATATTATATGCATGATTTGCCTCGAAATTGTGTTCTGTAAAATTAATTTTATTTCGACAGCATTTTTATATCAAACTACGCTCATGACTACCCATGCAAAGTGAATTGTTCTAAAAATTGTCGATGATTGGCTAAAGGAAATCCTTACTGCACGTTCTAAATATCTATTGAATTAAAAAATATTATAAAATATTGTTTATTAAATATAATTAGCGCAGACCAGAGGTTCCCCGACTTTTATTCTCATATAGCCATTTCAAAATTTGACTGGTTCCGATCCACCCCTCATAGCTACATATATACCATACTCCCAAAACTTGACTAAAACTGTAAAGTATTATTGATCTATGGGAACTAATAGTTTTCGAAAAAAAAAAACGGTGATTATTAATTATTTATTCAGTATTTAGCGGGGACGTCAAAATAAAATAAAAAAATTCAAACATATGTACATACCCAAATCCTTTTTAAAAAGGCTAACTAATCAAACAACGAATAATATTTTTATTTCTTAATTTTCGTGTGTGATTAGATTTTTACTCTTTTATTGATATAACTGTAGTAAAAACCCTCTACGCAACTACAAGACGAACAAAAAATATTCAAGTCAATTGAAACAAAGATGTAAGAACATACTGTACACAAACGAATAGACCAATATTAAACGGAACATGCTGTATAAGATTGAGTTACGATGTTCTTAAAATTTTTATTAATACAATTCATTGTTCCCACTTAACCGATAGGATGATTAATAATCAATGCTTGAAATAAGTGTCCTTTGTGACCTAAAACGTCTACTATTGTTTTCGTTGGCAATTGAATATTTAAAGAAGACTGAATTATGTTTTATTACATGGCTCTATGGTTATAATTTGCAGTACGATAGTGTACATTATCGAGATATTGGTTATAAACTCGTTTTACAACAGACTTATACTTTACAAATTTACAATACTTTACAAATTTAGCATTGTAATAATTGTAAATGGTACTCTTAATATGTGTTAGATAACTAGGTGGACATTTTTAGAAAGAAAAAAACATGAAATTATTAATCTAAACATTTGTTAAAGCCAAGCTATAACCAGGCTGAAAAGAAAGACTTCAGGTAAAGAAAAACCAAACTTTATACGAATTTGTGATCTAAATAATAGACACGAAAATTACCCTTTATCGAGATGTTAGTAGCTGTTTAAATTTTCGAGGTTACGTGTTTTTACGTAGGTTGTTTGAACGAGCTCATAGCCTGTCTGGTGGTAAGTGATTAGGGCAGCCCATAGACATCACAACTTCAATGCCGGCGCACATCCTGTCCAGGCTGCTTCACCCTTCATACTGGAATGCTGACTAGTTCGTGGCAGTAATACTGTTTTTTTTATGATTGAAGTATTACTGGTGGCCCGGAGGCCTTTCCAGTTTCACCAGGACAGGTGGGCGAGCAAAGGCTCAGCCAGAAGGGGTGGGATTTGCTAACAGTTGCCCGAGCGCCTCCGAAGGAGACCTAACAATTCAAGAGCAACTGCTTCGCGAATGAATCTACTACCGGATCGGAATCGCGACCCGCTGAGAAGATTCGGCGAGAAGTCAAAAGTAATACTGTGTGGGCTTGTTGTGGAGTGTATCCACTACCAGTGCCGGTTGGCGCTCGCAGTACGATTCGCCTTTTACGACACCCACAGAAGGAGATATGGTGGGACTATTTAAGCATTAAGCCCTCCTGGTGTTAAGCAGTTACTAGAGCCCATAGACATCTACGACGTAAATGCGCCATCCACCTTGAGATATAAGGTCTATGGTCTCAGTATAGTTAGAACGGCTGTCCCACCCTTCAAATCGAAACGCATTACTGCTTCACGCCAGAAATAGACAGGGTAGTGGTACATACATACCCGTGCGGACCACCAGTACAAATTCGTTAAACTAAAAATCGTAAAAAAAAAACAAATTGTGAATGTGTGTGTTAATAACACGTTCAGTAATACAAACCGATTCGAAATAACGAATTTCTATATTTATGCCCCTGACCCTCTATTTGTCGAGACCAAGACAACAAGCGCAAACAATAATAATTATTCCGCTCCAAATTGTCAATTATAGACAATTTAGACCAGATCCCTGTTTAATTGAGCGAACGATTAAGTTTCATTACTCAGGACAGCAGCAAATATTGATACAGATATAATGGCAACGTACCAAGGAAGCGTACCGTTTGCACTGTTACAGCTCTCGGAATTGGCTCTAAGCGATTTCTGATGACGGTGTTGCGTTTTGCGCTAACTGATCTCCGTAAGTGCCGGTTTTATAGTAACCAGGTACATTACTATTGATGTTTAAGTATATACAAAATTACGATTGGTTTCCCAAAAGTTCCGTTTTATGTCAAGCGTCCACCAGGCTTGATGTAATTTCACGATGACATGAGTCTGAAGACTCAATTGCATAAAAAGAACTCCTATTTAACACAGGCTTTACGATCGATGATGAAATAACAATTATAGCTTGAGATAATTTTTGATAAGAGAATATTTTTGTGGCTTCTGATTGGATTTGGACAAATTATTTCCATATAACATTAAAATTATAATAATTTATAAGTTACTATAAAACTATTGAACAAATACATACATACATAATTATAAATTCGTGAACTTGAAGCATAACAAGTTGAAGAAGAAAACGTGACTTGATTAGATCAAATTGAGTAATTTGCTGATAAGGAAACGATGTTGATTTCCATCGTCAAACAAGAAACATAAACAACGATTATCATAACATAGGTACATATAAAACTTTCCCTTCGTTAAACGAGAATGCTTCGTCAACGAGTTGTGTTTTAATAACAGAAAATTCTTGTAATGCCGAGTTTAGCACCCGCTGTAATGTTTGCAGTCACGCGAATACTATGTAGCTGACTGTTGACAATGCTTAGCTGTAAATTTTCCACAGAAAGTAAATTGTTTACATCGTCTTCAAGCGCTGCGGAGAGCACTCAGCCTAATGAATCTAAAGGCTCGATGCCTCCATAGAAGCTGTAAGTTTCGTAACAATACGCACGCTTTTTTAGTCTTTCAGAACAAATTTATTTAAGCACACTTACGCATTGCGTCTAATGGTGTTAACCAATTTAAAGAATCTCGTTTCTTAAAATAAAAATATACAATTGATCCATTTGTATATAGTATCGCACTTCAATAATTTATAACTCAATCTCCTTTCATCATTTGATTTTTAATTAATTAAATTTGGTTTTTACCCGAATACCCTCATATCAAGCAAGAAATAATTAATGTTTCGTATAAATTTTAAATGAATGTCATAATTGCTTTTTTATTGCGTAGACTGGTGAATAAACGTAGGCCCGCCTGGTCGTTCAGTGATTACGGGAGACCATAGACATCATCACATCATTAACGCCGCCACCCACCTTAATACTTGAGGTAGATATATATATCTCAATTGTATAGTAATACGTAATTTATAATTTTTACGGGTTTGGTTTTAACTAGCGACCCGCCCTCGCTTCGCTTCGGAAACTGTAATTTATTATTGATTTTTCCACTATTTAATGGATGTTATTATATATATAAACCTTCCTCTTCAATCGCTCTATCTATTAAAAAAACCGCATCAAAATCCGTTGCGTAGTTTTAAAGATTTAAGCATACATAGGGACAGAGAAAGCGACTTTGTTTTATACTATGTAGTGATAATACATACAGTATTTCAATAGAAAAATTGGTAACTGCCTACGAGATTGAACACCGCCCTAGTCGTATCGCTCGACACGAGTATACCAGGCATGTTATCCAATAAGCCACGATTATTTAGCCTTAAAAACAAATTATATATAGTCTTAATTTAATAACCTTGGATTGGAGCAATAACCACGTTTTTTCAAGCATTTCAATCATCATAAACTTCAACCGTATTCGAAGTTGATTTTCGTACGATTACCACTTTCGGAAAAGAATACCAAGCGCACGACAAGGTATGATCAAATTGACAGATGATGAATTTCATACATCTCTTCACTGTTCGACAGCGATGTGTTCGTTGTCAGTGAACTCTGTTCGCTATCTTCTCCATGGCATGGCGTACGTCTGGCGCCTCTTAATTGCTACAGTCTAATAATTATCAGTTTGCGTGCCCGACACTGTCCCTCTGCGTACAGCAGTACGCAATAACGACAGTCTATTACGCGGATTGTAGACATGTAACACGTGCTTAACTAAATATTGGCGTCCTTAACATGTATTTTAGTTAGCGTTTGGAATAATGGACTCCGTCACCGAAGGGAGCAATAGTTTTATAAGCAGAATTCAAAATGGCCAAGTTACGTCAGTTGTTTTTTGTACGAGTTAGTAAAAGTATTAAAATTTTGTTGATACAGTTCTAGCTTGTAAAGACGTTGCACAACGTCCATTGGAAATCCAACTTAAAGAAAAGTGAGTTATTCACAATATTATGTAGGTACATGGAGATTCTTCAAATTAATCGCAATAAAATTGTGAATTTGAATTATGAATAGTCAGTCTAATAGCGAAAATAAAAGTCCACAATAATATAGTCTACGCGCAGCCGTTGAGGAAACCAAGATTAAGTACCTAAGGCTTTAGTACGACGCGCCATTAATTCTTTAACGGTTGAATGACCTTCACTGTGTCGGAGGCATCTTGTCTGGAATAGTAATTATTATTGTTGCTCTGAAAACTTTGCGAAGTTCCTCGGTTTTAGTGCGAATGACCACGTAAATCAATATGAACGCAGGAAACTTGGAAAAATTCAAACAAACGAGCCATGTGTTTCCATTAACTAAACTTAGCATTGTTTAAAAAGTGTAATTAAAAATGAGGGTATAAATGAAACAGTGGCGGCTGTGTCAATTCGATAAAACCACGTGACCTTTAACATCTTTTTAAATGCAAAGTCTGTTAATGCTAATCTTTTTAATGGTCCGCGGAAAAATCCGAAGTCGTTATCATAAACAAGACATTTCACAATAAGATCGTTAAAAACGATATAGCAACATTATTTCCCTTAACAAAATTAAAGTGATACGAAGACCAGCTGTCTATTTGTAACATCAAAAATAATGATTAACAATATTCGAATTGATGAAAAATTTTAAAACGAAATCACTAAACGCCAGATTGGACTGTTATTAGAGTAGTTTAATTTTGAATGAAACAGTGTGACGTAATGAGAATTGAATAAAGCGTTCGTTTGCTGTACATCGAACGTTATCTTGTGTCTGTCTGTTGCTTGTAGTCCTGTTTATGACCCGTGAATAAGTACGACGTCCCCTGGTTTTAGCCGCAAAACCATTATCGTTCGGCGAAATGTAGCAATAAAAGCCAGCAGACACCAGTAGGCACGCAGATAAAATAACATAACACCAAAACATAATAGAAGGTAAACCGTTTGAATGTTGCCACATTATTTAACAGTTACATTTTTATGGATTAATATTTTCAACCGATAAAAAAAAACAATCATCATTAATCGTTATAAATTGTATTCTTGTAGTTGAATTGATTAGATAACTGAAACCGTAACACTTAGTGGACGATGTCATCAAATTAAATTTGTTAATGGGGATTGAGTGAATATTATACCTCTCACTTTCCCATAAAACGAGTATTGGTAAAGAAGTTGTATGTCATGAGCATTGTCTCTCTGTCTAACACGGGATAAAAACCGTTAAGAATAGGCTGCTAACTTTTGCTAGTACTACGAGTACAAGATTTCTTAGCTCATCTTCCGGCTCTACTAAACTAGTTCACGTCCTTTAGATACCTCCTTATTCCTAAATCTTTCCTGCCCTCCGCCCGAATTTGCACGAATTGCAGCGAATCATGAATTTCAAATAAGTTGAATACGAATCAATCGAATCAGCCCATGGAGTCTGTTCGAATCTTACTGGAAACAATAGAAAGTAGTTTGAATTTTCTGTAACTTTTTTAGTTTGTAAATTTTTTTAAGTTCTTAAACTTTTAAAGTTAGTTTTAAGTCGTTTTCAATAGTAGTCAAATCCTTTATTGTAGTTTAATACAATGAATATGAAAAAGCGCTTGTGTCCGTTATTTTCATTTTCCAATCATTGTAGATCCAAGCTAGTTTAGCTTAGCTAGCTGAATATATCACAGAAAACCGCAATCAAATTGGTTCAGCGATTGTGGCGATTAGCGAGCACAAACAAACAGTAATACAAAGAGAGCCGGTTACGTTTCCACCATTTATATGGATAATTGTAAATTAATTTGATGCACTAGATGCGATCCTCGGCTTTACATTATAAAAGTTAATTAAAAAGTAAATAAATGTATTTAAATAGTAAATAGACATGCTTTAACAAAAACCGACTTCAAATAGAAAAATAAAAGATATTCCAAAACAAATGAACATACACTAAAAACAATAATCATCGAAATCGGTTGGCGTGATATTGAGTTATTCATCTATTTGTCGCGCACGTACTCAATGCATATTTAAGACTTATATGGTTTTCTCATGGATACCATTATCAGAACTTGACTAAATTTAAATGGGACCACACGGGAAGCATCAGCTTATTTCAAATAAAAAAGAATCATCAAAATCGATTCACCCAGTCAAAAGTTATGAGGCTACAAAAAAAAACATACAGTCGAATTGAGGACCTCCTCCTTTTTTGAAGTCGGTTAAAAATCTACCTATAAGTCATGGTGGTGGATAGTAAATGTTAGAGACACTATTCACGTTTTAAATAATCTCATCTGGAATCTTTCGTTTAAAATCATATTTGATTTCCTTTAAATTTAATTATAATCCAGTAATTTTTGAGAAAAAGCTGTAACGTGAGTTTTGCGTTAAAAAAAAAACAGTAACACAAAGAAAAGGCTTTTGTTGCATTGTGGACACAAAGTAAAAAATTTGTTCAATTCTTACGGGTATTACGTCTCTCCTTTGTCTTGTCGAGACGAGCATTTGTTACAGAACACAATCACTTTCAAGCGGTTGAGAAATGCTTATATTTGGTATATAGTCGAGATCCTTTATGATGTTTTTCTTTTCAATGGATCTTGCGGTCTTTTCTCCAATGTAAAATATTGAAAACCAGTTTAAAGAGTTGTAATTAAATTAAAATTCTTTTGCTTTATTTATATCTATTTCTTTAAAATGTACGTATCATCGGGACTGATTAAACTTACCTGCACAAATAAATAAATAAATATAAGCTAATCTTATTTGATACATTACTATAATACGTATAATCCATTCAATTATTCCTTCGTGAAAAAAGAACTAATATATTTTTATTTTAAGAAGAAAAAACATTATTTGAAAAGTAGCCGAATTAAAAATTACTTTTTAATCCGGTGATTCCGACGAGAGTTTTTTTTTTTTTTTTTTTTTCTTCCTACCTAAGCTGAGAGCCTTGAGAGGCTATGTCAGCGTAACCCTAACTTTTGTAGGTGAGCTCACGGGGCTCAAACCTGACGTTGCTAACACGAACCCTAGCAAGAGTCGTGCTTCGCAGAATCTACCACCGGATCGGAAACGCGACCCACTGAGAAGATCCGGCGAGAAACTCAGTGGGCTGTGTCTGAGAGTTAATTTACTCGTCGAGCCCTTCGTCGCAAGCGACGGGTTCGACGAGGACGGTGACCGGTGCTTGAATTACCTAAAAGCACCGTTAGTGGATCGGGCGGATCCGAGATGACGTGTTTTGGGCGACGTCGACTGCTTTCCATTCTGTCCGCAGGATCGGGAATGTAGTTACCGGCGGCCACGATGAGAGGGTTCTCGTGTCGTGCCGCTTTATCGAAGTGGCGCATGGACGCCGACTGCAGATACTTACTGATGGACTCTAAGTCCAGGTCGTCATGGAGGTCGACGTTCCTGACGAACCACGGGGCTCCGACGGCTATCCTGCAAAAACGGGATTGAATAATTTGGAATGATTTCAAGTGTATGCGGGCCGCGTGAGCGAACACTACACTTGCATAGGTCATGACGGGGCGTATGCAAGTTTTGTAGAGTGTCACCTTATTTCTAAGGGACATTTTACTTCGCCTACATATCATCGGGTAGAGACGTCCTAGAATGAAGGCGGCACGATCGCGTACCGTCTTGATGTGGGGGCGGAATGTCATCCTACTGTCGAGGGTGACGCCTAAATATTTGACCTTCGGGGCCCACGGTATGGGCTGGTCGAACATCGTGATCGGGCGAACGGCGGGGGCGGGGGTATTGACGCGCCTAGTCGGGAGGGGGATGCTCAGCGTGGTGTTCGGAGGGCGACCCCTTTTGAAGAGCACCGCTGTGCTTTTCGTGGGGTTAATGTCGATGCGCCACTTCCGGAACCACTGTCCCATGGTGGTAGCTGCGGTCTGAAGTCGTCGATGAAGCAACGCCTTCTTCCTACACGAGTAGTAGATGGCGGTGTCATCGGCGAAGAGCGCCAGATGGGTCTCCGGAGACCGGGGTATATCGTTGATATACAAACTGAATAGTAACGGGGAGAGGGCGGAGCCTTGCGGGACTCCGGCTGTGACGTGACGGGGCCGGGAACGCGTTCCCTCGACTCGATATCGGAACGTCCGACGAGAGAATATTAGGCCATAATAATAAAGTAATTCCATTATCATTAATCATTACTGTCTTCAATTTAATGAAAACTATTCTGATAATTTGCATAATAAATATATATGTCAAGGTTCTGGTGTTCAATAAGCATTTATTTATTACTGTGTTGCCAAGTCATCTTACCCTTGAAGTTAAATTTCCCTGTAAATTTTACTTTGGGAGAACAATAACATCTCTGAATTTATTTTAGGTCGTAGATTTAATTTAACATTTCGTAATTAATTGTAGCCGTTTCAATAAATAAATAAAAATCAAAACGAAAGACTATATTGTTCATTCATGATCCAGTGCCTTCTTCATTGCTGTTTTACGATGAGGTAAATATACGAGATATTTACCTCAAAATTTTCTCGAGTAAGGTGCTCCAGGCGTTATCGCGAGCTGACCAACAGCCTATCTGCTATTCCTTTTCAATCACCTTTTTTTTTTTTTTTTTTTTCTCGGGCCGGGGGCCGAACCTCCTACGAGGTCCCCGCGCCTAGGGGGCGCGCGGGGTATGTGAGACTCAACGATCTGCAGGTGTTGAGAGCAGATCGCGGGCCCAAGGATTTTAGGGCCCACCCACTAAACGACTCCCCTGCACTCTTACACCCGACGTCCGATCTCCGTCCGGGGTCAGAACCCGTTCAGAGTAGGGGGGTTCCCGCGGTCAACACTACAACCAGACACGCGGCGCCACCCCGAGGACGCCCGACCGACGGGTCGTCGAGGCGATAGTCGACGACCAACGACGTCGGTCTCCGCGGTACGGCGGCCCTACCAGGCCGCCCGGGCGGTGCCGCTGGTGTTCCGGGATACCCCGCTGGGCCAGAACCAGCCTGCCGGGTCGGAACGCGATACACCGCCGACCGGGTTGCTCTTCAACAGTATGTTCGGCGACGACAGCGACGACGAAAATGCGGACCGCATCGCAGTCCGCAGCCGCCGACGCGCCGTCCCGTCCTCCTGGTGCCAGCGCGCTAGAGTGACGGTAGCGTGCGGCGCAGCCTCAACCCCCTTAGGTCGCCCCGTGACCATCACTGGGAGGAGACTGCCTCCTCATAGGGGCTGGAGCTGGACAAACGCCCTCCTCCGAACCCCGGCTCGACGGCGGCGGCACGGCGCCGAGAGGGAAGAAGAGCTCTCCCTCTCCCGTTCCGCCGCCTCCTTCTGCGAGATGGTGGACTCGCAGAAGTCGAGCATCGCCTGCCAGGACTCGTCGCTGCCGAGCATCGCAGCCACGATGGTCGGAAGCGACAAGTCCGGTCCTATTTTTGCAACGAGGACGCGGCGCTGCTCCGCGAAAGCGGTGCAGTACGCGAGCGTGTGCTCCACCGTGTCCTCGTTGCAGCCACTGCAGTGGTGGCACTTCGGCGTCGGCTCCCTCCGGGCGACGAGGTGCAGGTAGCGACCGAAACAGCCGTGTCCCGTGAGCACCTGTGTCGCTCGGAAGGTGAGACGTCCTCGGTCGCGATTCACCCATTCCGAGAGGACCGGGCGGATCGCCTCGACGGTCCGTCGCCCGTAGGCGGGGTCCGCCAGGCGGCGAGACCACGCCTCGAGCACGGCACGCCGAGATTGAAGCTTCCGCGCTCGAACTTCCGCCGCGCCGGGACGCGGCTCCCCCCTGGAGCGGAGATCGCATCGCCACGCGTAATCCGCAGCGAGCGCCTCCGCTTCCAGGTCCCAGGGAGGCGTCCCAGCTAGCACGCACGCCGCCTCAAACGAGACGGTGCGGTATCCACGAACCGCCCTGACCGCAATCGCGCGCTGCGGACGTCGCAACGCCGCAACGTTGTCGCGGGTCAGGGCGTGGCACCACACGGGAGCCCCGTACAGTGCCATCGACCGCACCACCCCCGTGTAGAGGCGGCGCACCACCAAGTCAGGCCCCCCGACGTTCGGCAACAGCCGACTCAGCGAGCCGGCAGCCGCCATCAGTCGGGGACCTAATCTTTCAAAGTGAGCGCGGAAGCTCCAACGACCGTCCAGTACGAGACCGAGGTACCGCAACCCGGTTGCCTCGATCTCGACGCGAACGCCTCCGATCACGAGGTGGGCCCCCTGAGGCGGCGCTCTCCGGGCCCTGTGAAACAACAGGGCCTGGGATTTATCGAGCGCCACCTCCAGACCCAGCCTTCGGATCCTGCCGATGACGAAGGCCACCCCCGCGCAGGAAAGACGGGCAGACTCTCGCAAGTCCCTCCCCCGGGCCACGACCAAAGTGTCGTCCGCGTAACAAACTACGCTCAGACCCGGAAGAGGAGCACTTAGGGCGCTACGCAGGACCCAGTCGTAGCCGATGTTCCACAAGAGAGGGCCAAGGACCGACCCCTGTGGAACACCGCGCTGGACGGGGAAGCGGAGCACCGCCCCACCGTGCCCGGTGCACACGACCGACCTGTCCTCGAGGTAGGACCCGATCAGCCGACGGAGATACGCAGGGACGCCGTGATACTCCAGCGCCCCCGCGATCACCGACCAGGGCAAGGTGTTGAACGCGTTGGCGATGTCAAGGGACACCGCCAGTGCAACCCCGCCCTGGCCGACAGCCTCATCAGAGAGGGCACGCACGCGCATCACCGCGTCGATGGTCGAGCGGCCCTCCCTGAATCCGAACTGCTCCGCTGACAGATCGGGACCCACCCCCGTCAGATGCTGGACGATGCGGGCGGCCACCACCCGCTCGAGCAATTTCCCAGCCTCGTCCAGCAGCACGATGGGACGATATCCCGCAGGTGAGTCCGCGGGGCGTCCCTCCTTCCTTAGCAGAACAAGTCTGCCCGTCTTCCACTGCTTCGGAAACCGTCCCGACTCGAGGCAGGCTTCATAGAGCCGCACGAGTCGGTCCCCAAGGGCACCGAAGGCCAAATCCCAGACCCGGCCGTGAACACCGTCAGGGCCGGGGGCCGCGTCCTTCCTCCGCATCCTCGACACGGCCGCACGAATCTCCTCCTCCGAGATGCTCGGAGGGACCACCTCAGCAGGGGCATCACCGCTCACGCTACTGCGTGGTGGCGCGCCCATGGAAGGGGGCTCGAAGCCCCTCTCCATCCGCGGGAACAGCCCGGAGACAATCTCCCGCAGCTGCTGAGGCTGGAGACGTTCCGTCACCGGGAGCGCCCATGGCCGCAATTTCTTGCGGACCGTTTGGTACGGGCGCCCCCAAGGATCTTGGTCAAGCGTCTCCAGGAGCGTCTTCATGCTCTGAGACTTGGCCTCGCCGATGGCCCGCCGCAGTGCCTCCTGCTTCTGACGGCAGTCGGCATGCAGGCGGGTCGCCACCTCCGCGAAGTCCGCATCGCGAAGGCGGCGACGGCGGTGGCGGGCGCTTCGGCGGCGCGCCCGCACGCACTCCTCTCGGAGGAGCGCGATCTCGGGCGTCCACCAATACGCACCGCCACGCGGAGCGCGACCGCTGACCCGGGGCATCGCAGCATCGCAGACGCGACGCATCGTACCCCGGAACCATTCGGCCTCCAACTCCACGTCCACTAGACGCGCGGGCATCGGCGCCCACGCGGCCACTGTGGCCGCCTCCACCGCAAGCACCTTGTTCAGGCGCTTCAGTGCCCATCGCGGGAATGACCGGGGAGCACTACGCGGGAGCTCCTCCTCGCCGCGGGCGTCTTCGGCCGGCGCGTTCAACGAGGTGGAAACGGAGAGCTCAAATCGGACGAACCGATGATCCGAGAGCGTCTCCGCCCCCTCGAGGACACGCCAACCACAGACACGGCGCGCGGCGGACGGAGACGCGAACGATACGTCCACGTGTGATTCCCCGTTCCACCGCACGCAGGTCGCGACCGAACCTCTGTTTAGGAGACAGAGGCCGGTCGCGAAAGCCCACTCCGACAGGAACTCGCCACGCGAGTCCGTGCGGGGGGATCCCCACGCCGTACATTTAGCGTTGAGGTCCCCCGCTAGTATCACTGGGCGAGACTCGAAGCGATGAACCAACGCCTCGAGCCCACCCAGGAACTGCTCGAACTCGGCGAGACTCCTGTTCGGAGAGAAGTACACCCCGATCACGACGGTTTCGTCGACCCTAACTACGACGTACCCAGATCCCCTGGCCACCATTCCAAGGGGGGTAACGCCGCCGACTGTCGCATCACGATCGCCACGGAGCCATCGACATCTCCGGCCCAGGAGTCCTCCCGGTCGGAAGGTACGAAGTATGGCTCCGCGACGATCGCGATGTCGATGAACCACTCCGCCATGGTATGGACGAGGAGATCCTGCGCCCTGGCGGAGTGGTTCACGTTCGCTTGAAGGAAGCGATGGACGTGATCCATTAATGAGGTATCACGTCCATCGCTCCCTCGTCTTCCGTCCCGCCTTGCGGCCCGACGGCCGCGGCGGGAACTGACGGGCCGGCTGTTTCACACGCAGCCGGCTCTTCCTCTGACTTCTTCTTCTTTTTCCCGCCACGCCTCCTCTTTGTGGAGGAGGGTGCGGAAAGACAGGCCGGACCCCCGGCCCGATGATCGGCCCGCCGTTTCGCTGCATCACACAACACGCAGTGCGGTGTTGCAGCGGTGCAGGAGGCTGCCTTGTGTCCGGGCTGACAGCAACGGAAGCAAAGTCCGCTGCGATCCACAGCCGACGGGCACTTGGCGAGGCCGTGCCCGGTGCCAAAGCACCGGAGGCATCGCCATGGACGTGCCTCCTGCAGCTGCACGTGGGCTATCACCCAACCCACGCGCAGCCTCCCCGGCGAGTCGGCAGGCCGACCTTGTGGAGACGTGGCCAAGAGGGTGGCCGCCTGCACGGGGCAACGCGCCCACACGGTGAAAGCCCCAGAGTAACAACTCCGGAGCTCTCCCACCTTCACTTGTGCGAGGGCGCAGTTGCCCTGCGATGCAATAGCGGCGGCCACTTCCATCTGAGTAGCGCACTCATCCAGGCCCGTCACCTTAATCTCTGCCATCTTGACGGGCCTCTCGATTCGCACGACTTCCGGGTCCGGCAGGACTTCGCGAAGCCGGGCCGCCAGTCTGTCCGCAGCCGCGCCGGAGTCGGCACCGGGACATTCAAGCAGCCGAGCCCCGTTAGCTGTGTGCCGGACTCGGATGCCACCCTCTACGCCTATAGCGTCTACATCAACGCTACAGCGCGCCCGGGCCATCACCTCCCCGTAAGTGAAGCCTTTTTCCTTCGCAGCCGGCAGCAGCTCTAAAACTACTGCCGCCGACCGTGGAGCGCGCGGTTTCCTTGACTTCCGCCCCTTCTTTTTTGTCCTAGCTGCCTCTCGACCCATAGTCTGGGGAGCGGCGGCCACAAGGACGGGCCGAGGGTCAAGCGAGGTTTGTGTTTTCCTTCCACCCCGCCTCATCACTGTGGTCCACGCCTCGTTCATGTTGGACGGGGCGGATGGTAGCGGACGGGGCTGGGGGGTCTGCGCCTGCTTGGCGGCGTTCAGGCCCTTCTTCTGCTTAGCGCGACTCCTTCCAGGCCCCGCTTTTGCTGGCTGGAGTGGGGCAGGAGCGGCGGTCGGCGGCCTTGCGGGCTGAGCATGCACTCGCCTGCTAGCAGACTTGACCGGTGCGGCCAAGTTAGCCAAAGCGCGCGTCGCGGGTGCTGCACCCACTTTGGTCACTGTGGCCTTTGAAGGCGCTGGTGCCACCACTGTTCCACGTGACGATGACATAGGCGCGGGGCGCTCGTGTGCCAGCAATGGCCTCGCGCGCTCAACTTTGGAGGTGCGAGCCTCCAGGATCGTGATTTGCCGCTTCAGCTCCTCGATCTCCTTATCCTTTTCTTGTATAATGTCTTCTAGCGGGGGTGGCGGAATTGTCAAATTGCTTTGGCATCCAACAACCCCATCGAGGGTCGCACGCATATCAGTCAACTCCTCTCTCGCACGCACGCTCTCCATCCGTAGCTCCCCATTTTCTGAGTGCAACCGCTCCAGTTGCGACCGCAGGTTGGCTACCTCCTCCGTGCTTGTGCGCTGAAGGAAAGCCTCCAGATATACTTCCAGGGTAGCGGCTACACACTTCAGGGCCCGGACGTACGTGCCCTTTAAAGAGCCTGACTTGGACGCCACTGAGGAGACAATTTCCTTCAGCACATGAAACTTTCCTCCGGGGTCATCTGGATCTATCTCCATGAGGGAGCGGGTCAGCCGCTCAACCTCACCTTCTCGGGTCCGTTCCGCTGTCCGACAGCGGGGGGCATCGGTTCGCACCGAAGGGGTAGCAGCTGGTATGCTGTAAGTCAGCCTCAGCTCCTGACTACGTTCCATGGCCGAACACACCACAACGTTTACCGGCCCTTCCTCAACCGCCATGAATTTGGCGGGCGCGGGTTCAACCTCCGATGAGTCGGAAGGAGCGGTGGTCGCCGGTCGTTGGACCGTCTTCCGCTTCCTCCGAGTCCTTGGTTCAGCCTGGTTCCGGCTGATAGATCGCCCAACGCTGTCTTGCAGGAACAGCGGCGACTCTCGACCGCTTGACGCGTATCCCCTTGCGGAGCTTCGCGTTGAGCGTAGTGAGAGCGCGCTGTCACAGCGCTCAGGTTGCACGAACGGGATCCTCTCCCTTTCGCGGTTCGTGCTACCGCCTCCTACATCTTGGCAATTGTTGCCCCCCCCAGAATACGAGGGGCTGCGTGCCTCCGATTGCTCGGAGGCACGGAGGGATTCTCCTCCCGCTGAGCGGGAGGTACCCTCCTGGGGTAATTTCTCTTTACAATTGTCCATTATTCATAATTGTCCTTTCTTATTTAACCAGGGGTGAGGTCCCCTGGGATCAGGTGATGCCCTCGGGACTGGACTCCCTCCAGCCATTCATCCCATCGCCGGGCATCGGAGCTTAGGATTGGGGCATTTTTATAGAGGTTTACGTCCTCGCGACCCCATGCCTTACGGCAGCGGCCACCGTCCCCCACCCAGTGGGGATTACGGGTTGGCCGGAAGGCTACCGAGTGCACAGGGCAACCCAGCAGACAACCGCCCGACGCTCGATACGAGCAACCACGGAGCCACGCCGGCGAACCGGTGCCTCCCATATCTGGGGGGCGTTCCCCTGTAGCCGAAGCCGGGGACATGGCAACCAGCGGCAAGCAGTCGCAGAAATGCAACGCCAGCTCACTTTCACCACAATGGGGCACAGGGTGCCACCGCTCACGGCACGCCGGCGAACCGGTGCCATCGGAAGCTGCGTTCTCCAGAAGAAGCACTCTTCACTTAGTGAAGAGTGTGGAGGGCGCAGTCCTTCCGCTCTTCCTAGTGCTGGTTTGGTCCGCGTCATCCGATCTCTTTCGTTGCAAAGCCTAACTAAGCTATCCTAAACCTAAACCTATACCTAATCCTACACCTAGGACTTCAAACTGCATCTAAACCTAATCCTAAACCTAGGACCTACACCCACAGAATCCTTGCAACGAAAAAGATCGGACGATACCTCTGGGAATGTCGCCCAGAGGATCCCGTGATCCGCCACCTACGGACGCGCCCGGTGGAAGTCCAGCCTCCCTCGCAGACGAGGCCCACAGCACGCAATCATTGCGTGCTGTGGGCCTCGTCCAGATCCCGGGTCCTTTTCAATCACCTGCCCCTTCTCTAATCAACCTACCTGTATAATATACGAACTGGATTGTAAACATAACTTAAAATAGATAGTTCTTTTAACTAAAAAGGTTAGACTTTTGATCATTTTCGGTATTTTTTATTATCCTAATTCTTGTAAAAAATCTTGTGTTTCCGCATGGGTAGTAGGTACCACCACTCTGCTTATTTCTGCCGTGAAGCAGTAATGAGTTTCGGTCTGAAGAATGGAACAGTCGTTGTACTGTGAAAGTAAGGCTTAGTACGCAGGTCTCAAGATGTTCCGGTAATCACTTAACCCTGCATGAGCCCTGAGTCCGTTCAACCGTTTAACCAAATAAGCAATTAAAACAGCACATATAACAGTATTGCAACAATGATCTCTAAGTTGCTAAATTATAACATAAAAACATAATTATAATCTGTAAATGAAAATAATCTTTCTGGTTTTGTTTTACGGTCTAATTTCGTATGTACAGGAAAGCATATAACATAGAGACCCAATAATAAACATCTTGCACAAGGTCAAATACAGTGGCCACTCCGACTATTAGCCTGTTGCACACATCGGATTTCCTAGTGAAGTTTCCTTATCAAGATTCTCATATTAATACTCTCGAATACACATACGGTTCTTCAATTCTTTCGAGATAATATTTACTTTCGAACAATTTCTGGGTTGTGACTGTGACTGAGTGTTTTCTAAGCTTACGCTTCAAAAGTTGCTTGAAGAGAGCGCTTTGTGTTAGACGAAGTTGTGTCCTTGGCATTGCTTAAGTCAATAAGCAACTTGGGCTCTTCGCCATCAGGTGAGCTGGAAATCTCTCTACCTTTGAAGACAAATAAAAGAAACGGCTTCGAATTAGTAATCGCGCCGTGGTCAGAACACCAGCCAGATGGTCAGATCTAGTAAGAGAAGCACTTGGCGGTAGTCTGTACCATGCGGTCCATGCCACCCAAGATCGAACGCAGTGGAAGAACATCACATGTGATCGCGATCCTCAGTAGTGAGGGAACGATATAGAAGAGAGAGAAATCTAATATAAAACAATTTCATTAAGCTTAGCCTCCATGGTTCAGGTCTTGTCACTGCTATCTCTCATCAAATGCTATGTTATGTGTGTGCAGATATCCTGAAAACAATCATTTATACGGTTAATTATTACATTTCACATCAACATGCTAATCTTCTTACCCTATTCAAAAATTGCATACAGCGTATTCTCATATTTCGAACGCTATAAAATATTTTCCAATTAGTAATGGTTTCGTGTAACATCGTGCCTGGTCCTAATTGTTAAAACAGACTGATTCATTTATCTGGAATGCTCGATTATTTTTAAATTTGGAATTTCAAACAATACGAATACAAAGTGTGAACGCAATATTTTATCATTACCGTGAATTGATCGATCGATATTTGCCTGTCAGTTATATTGATGGACACTTTCCGAAAAACGGCTTACCGGAAAAATACATAGTAACCAGACACGAGAGGATAATCCGTTTCTCCGAAAGAAAAAAAAATGTCCAGGGAAAATAAATTGTTCTCCCTCGTATAGGGATTTGTTTCTGTGACGGCCCTATTTACCTGCGGTATTAAATCCCCTGAGGATCAAGGGAGGACAGCGGGGCCCGTCAACACCGTGTAAGGATAAAACCAACGCCCGCATAGTTAAAATACAATTTATTCCCTCAACGCAATAGCAAAAATATTCGTGAAATTATATTGCGTCGCAGAAACTGTTACGAGTCGACCATAAAAAATTACAAAAGACTAAGCAACTATTGTTTGTAAATTATAAAGGGCCATTAGACGTCCTTAAACGATAAGCGTTTGATACCTCACCTACTGTGTCCACACGCGGACCACACGTGCGCTCACATCTCATTAATGCAATCGATACGCCTTCACTAAATATTATATTGCTAATTCTTTAGCTTCGCCTCGCCGGGTGTAAACTATCAACTTTAGATGTCATGTCTCAATGTGAACAGGAATGGATAAAACCAGCTTTTAATGTGTTACGTTCGTGTGCTTAAGCGGAAAGCCATTTAAATATTTCTTATTTAATTTTGGAAAATGCTAATTCGGAGTACTTTCTGATTTTTTTTCTTCGTATACCGATGATCGATATCATGGCCCACCTAGTGTTAAGTGGTTACCGGAGCCCGTGAATATCACTACGTGAATGCCGCCACCGACTTTGTGATATGAGATCCACGCCTCAACGGTATAACGGCTATCCCAACCTTTAAATCGAAATGCATTACTGCTTCCCAGCAAAAATAGGTAGGGTAGTGATTTCTACCTGTGCGGTCTAACAAGATGCCAGCAGTAATGTAGTGCGCAAAACCCTCAGTATCAACAGAGAAACCGGATAGACTAATCATCTGAGTTGGTATTAGTTCAGTTATAAAAATACACAAACGGTAAGCAGCGGCTCGGCTCTGCCCCTAGCATTGCTGAAGTCCATGGGCGACGGTAACCACTCATCATCAGTTGGGCCGTATGGTCGTCTGCCTACAAGGGCAAAAAAAACCTTAATTTACAATCACCTAATATACAACAATGAACATTTCAAGACTCGATTTATATATAATATTGTGTACGTTGGTCAAGTTTGGTGTATCCAATTGATTATAAATTAAAACTTTTCATGATATACCTAAGTGTACTATCAAGTTACGGGAAGCATAAAGAAATGGCTGGATATCAATGTATTTAGCGAAGCTGCAGGAATGCCTGACTGTTGTATTCTAGTCTATTAAAGATATCTATAGCAGTAGCATTTCGCGATTCAAATAAACCCGTGATGAAATTCTTATATTTTATTTCGATTATATTTAAAACAAAGCCATTTTTGTCGTGTGTTGTTAGATTTTACACTCTGAGGCTTTTAAAACGCTATAAGCAGTGGTCGCAACATAGGTGAAACCACAAAGTCAACTGTAACAGAAAGGTCATGTTGATATTCGAATTTCATCGTTTGTTCTCGCGAGGGCGTGACCTTATGTGTGACGTCACGACACAGATGGAGGGACATCACCCTCAGTCCCTTGCACCACCCACTGTCCAATAATAATTTCACTGAAACACTTCTAATGCTATGAAGTCTTTGTCTTCATGAAGTCAACATATGACCCAAGTAACGAACTTATCATCTTTTTTTATTTGAGGGAATTAAAAATCAAAATAATATAAAACTGGTGGTGGACCTTTTGTGAGTCCGCGCGGGTAGGTACCACCTCCCCGCCTATTTCTGCCGTGAAGCAGTAATGCGTTTCGGTTTGAAGGGTGGGGCAGCCGTTGTAACTATACTTGAGACCTTAGAACTTATCTCAAGGTGGATGGCGCATTTACGTCGTAGATGTCTATGGGCTCCAGTAACCACTTAACACCAGGTGGTCTGTGAGCTCGTCCACCCATCTAAGCAATAAAAAACAAATAAAATAAAAACTAAATTTTGTTAAAAAGTACTGAGATTTTTTTTGAAGAAATTTTACTTAATATGTATTATAATATACATGTTATAATTGTTTTTTATTTGTTCAATTTAATTTTTCAAAACCGACAGACAGCCAGTTGGTTTGTGTTTTATTGTTTAAATGCAATAAAACCTTTACAAGATTCTTTTCAACTGGTTCTCTTCGGATTATGTTAAACTAGTAATTACAAAAAGATACTCTAAGGCTTAACACCGCATTAGGGCTGACCACTAAAGGGTCAACGTTACTCCGCCGGTCCGGTTCCTTATTTGGTCGTCCGAGTGAGTCATTGGTACTCGCACACAAGGAATAGTCTCAGACTTGGGACATTGCAAACTGAAAGCAGCTTACGGAATGCAATTAAGATATAAAACCGCGTCTATACAAGACACGCTTTGTTAGAGTAAATATTAATTCATACAATTCGTACTTATCAAAGTTTTAGCAGATAAACGGATGTTCAATATGCATCTTTGTCTTCGTAATATATTGTGACTCAAAATATTTGTGTTTTAATTATATCTAAGTCTCAGATCCAAAAGGTAACAACTCTTAACAATCATAAGTTAAATGACTCGTGATTTTACCTGGGTATATCTTTTAATAATTATTTTATTATTATTTTGTTCTAGTGACATACGGTTGTCTTCTAAGTTTTCTTCATTATTTCTTAATGGAACAAAAATGCACTGTATTTAATAAAAAAAGTTATTAATCAAATTATTATTAAAGTTATTAATATTAATTGAACTGGATTTTTGTTCTTTTTTAAACTGAGCTATTAATATACATGTGAACTACGAAGTTTATTTAAACTAGTTTAGTAACTACTTTAGAAAACTTGTACGACTATAAGTAAAGCATTGTTTGAAAATATAAAATCTAGCAAAAATCCAAATGCCGAAGAGCACTCGGATTTATAAACTACTAGCTGACCCGGCAGACTTCGTAGTGCCTCAATCGATAAATAAAAGACCTAAACTTTTGTTTAAGATAAACTTAAAACAAACAAAAGGAATCCGTCCGACGGGGGACACATCAAAGGAAAAACAAAATTGTTATTTTTATTTAATTCCGAATATTTTTATATTTATCTAACCTTTTAAACCTTCTCTGGACTTCAACAAATAATTCAAGACCAAAATTAGCCAAATCGGTCAAGCCGTTTTCATGTTATGTCGTGACAACGGAAAACGGGTTTCATTTTTATATATATAGATTCTACATTTTCGAGTCCGTAATCCCAAAACATATATCCGTGTTGAAGCTTGACGTAGCTAGCTTATGGTTTATGAATAATCGCTAGTCTGGCAAATAAATAGTGGGTACGTTTGGCAAGGCAATTCCAAACAGCGATTAGGGCTTAAAATTTCTTTACTAGGCATTGGATGAGACGGAATTGAGCAGTCAGAAAAGGTTTGAGCGCATCCATATTTTCTGAAATTCATATCCAGATCATAGAGTATAAGTAAATGTTAAATTGAAACATTATTACACATAAAGAAGAAACAAACTAATTTGAGAAATTACTGAACTAATTGATGAGAACAACGATATCTAAATTCAATCGTATAGCCCGCAAAGTATCTGAACAACAGTAAAACCGAATAAAGGATTCAAGTACAACGTGTAAGTGGCGCTAAAAGAAATAAAATCGATGGGGGTCGAGGAAACATTGATAGATGATCGTTCTCTAACCTCGTACTTTCCCATTTGTCATTCGGTTAGAGGAATAGTTGCTTACTTTGTTCATATGGCGATATATTATCTGGTTTTGCTATTGTCTAGACTGTTCATTATTATTCTGTTGGTTTTGTTCTTTATAAACTAAAGTGGATGTCCAAAACATTAATTGATCGTATATCGAAATTAAAAATTCAGGATCTAAAACGTTAATGTTGCAAACTTACCTTCAACCATAGTATGCGCATCGGTTACCCCATCCATAAAACAGTAACTCATCATAGCTTCGTAGCAACAATAAGTAGATTGTTGGTATAACGTGCGATCACATAAGATCACCAGAATACAACTGTTATTTATTTATTTAGTACCGATTTAACTGGTTGTAACCCGCATACAGGGAATGGTCAGATACGAATTTTATATTTATTTTACTATTAGAAATCAATGATTTAATAAAAATATTCCAAAAACAGACTTCCACTGTAACTCTCATCGAATCTTCGTTTAGTAGAATAATTGTAAATAGACATGCTTTAACAAAAACCGACTTCAAATAGAAAAATAAAAGATATTCCAAAACAAATGAACATACACAAAAATCAATAATCATCGAAATCGGTTGGCGTGATATTGAGTTATTCATCTATTTGTCGCGCACGTACTCAATGCATATTTAAGACTTATATGGTTTTCTCATGGATACCATTATCAGAACTGGACTATTGAAATGGGACAACAAGGGAAGCTAAAGCTTTCTAATAAAAAAAGAATCATCGAAATCGATTCACCCAATCAAAAGTTATGAGGTAACAAACATAAAAAAGCAACATACAGTCGAATTGAGAACCTCCTCCTTTTTTAAGTCGGTTAAAAAGGGGTAAAGCTGGAATTATGACATCGTAAAGCCCTCGTGGAAACCGTACCATATTAGTTCTTCATACCGACGATTCTGCGAACCGGACGTAACTGTCCGCTTAACAGATTCGCCGTAAAGGTCCGTAGCCAAAGAATGAATATTCATTGGGCTTTGATCCTGAATTATGGAAAACTAAGATTAAACCTAGTATTCCAGTAAATCACTGTCTCCATGAATTAAGCTCTAAAGGATTATATATTTGTGGTCATTTTGATATGTTACAAAAACGAATATACTGAACTAATTATTTACGAAAATATTGGAGCTAGCGTAGGGAATCTTTCAAAGAAATAGAAATCATAATACTATAATATATAACTATAGTCGGATTTTTTATTAGACGAAGTAAACTGACGTTTACTGTGTTGTCAGTTTTTGATGAAATAAAAATAGTGTTGTGACAAAGTGAACGATTGAAAAAACTCCTGAATTAATGAAATTGCCTCGATTGTCTAGTGAATAGTTAGTGTGCCGAACTGCCGATATCGGGCACGGGGTTCGAATTTTAGCCGTGCTTTGTACATACCAACGAGTTTTCGACGAAACATTATGTTCCTATGGTATCTACCTGTACTGAATACCGAGTGTTTTAAACATTAAGAAAAACATTGCGAGGAAGCTTGTAAGACTGTCCTATTTCCAATGCATCATATAGTTGAAACTATAGATGTATAAAATATAACAATTATAGGTACATAGGTAATGAAAATAAAAAAAACTGATTGTAGTTACATACTACTAGTAACATATTATTATATTGGATCACTTTAATACAATTTTATTGTAAAATATAAATAATATTCTTTTATAGTTTGAAATTAATGAGTAACTCTTCACACTCATTGTTCATTTATGTGATTGAACGAGAACTGAACGCATCACTATTACTTTAAATATAGCAACATTATTTCACAAAGTGACATTAGCTACTGTCAGCTGGCTTCGTCTAATTAAAAATCCGACTATAGTCAGGTCATAAGTATTGTCACACAGTAAAAACTTTTCTTTTAGAATGCTGGCCACAAAAAAGTTTATTGAATTCGAATTTCGAATTGTTCATGAAAATAAAAATGTATACTTTTAGAATTTTACTCATTTTTAAATATGGAGTGGACGCTTAAAGAAGACCGTGTTGCAGTTATTGCGTTGCATCGTTGCGGTTACGCGCCAATTCAAATTTTTAACATACTGAAAAATTTGAATATAACCAAAAGATTCGTTTATCGTACCATCAAACGATACAATGAAGACTCTAGTGTAGATGACAGGTCAAGAAGTGGTCGCCCTCGGTCTGTTAGGACTCCAGCAGTGATAAAAGCTGTGAAGGCGCGAATTCAAAGAAATCCCAAACGTAAGCAGAAACTGTTGGCCCTTCAGATGGGGTTAAGCAGAACCACGGTGAAAAGGGTGTTAAATGAAGACTTAGGGCTTCGGGCATATCGAAGAAAAACAGGACATCGTTTGAATGCTCGTCTAATGGACCTGAGACTGAAGAGATGCCGCGCTTTGTTGAAGCGGTACGCGGGAAAAAAATATCGGGAAATTCTTTTTTCGGATGAAAAAATTTTTGCCGTAGAAGAGAGCTACAACAAACAAAATGATAAGGTGTACGTACACAGTAGTGAAGAAGCCAGCAACCGTATTCCGCGTGTCCAACGAGGTCATTTTCCATCCTCGCTCATGGTATGGTTGGGAGTTTCTTATTGGGGCTTAACAGAGGTACATTTTTGTGAGAAAGGTGTAAAAACGAATGCAGTTGTGCATCAAAATACAGTCCTGACGAACCTTGTGGAACCTGTTTCTCATACCATGTTCAATAACAGGCACTGGATATTCCAACAAGATTCGGCGCCAGCTCATAGAGCGAAGAGCACACAAGACTGGCTGGCGGCGCGTGAAATCGACTTCATCCGGCACGAAGACTGGCCCTCCTCCAGTCCAGATTTAAATCCGTTAGATTACAAGATATGGCAACACTTGGAGGAAAAGGCGTGCTCAAAGCCTCATCCCAATTTGGAGTCACTCAAGACATCCTTGATTAAAGCAGCCGCCGATATTGACATGGACCTCGTTCGTGCTGCGATAGACGACTGGCCGCGCAGATTGAAGGCCTGTATTCAAAATCACAGAGGTCATTTTGAATAAACTTTAGTGTCATAAGAATCTATGTTTTGTTAAGTTCATTTTGGTATATGAATGGTTACATAATGAATAAACTTGTTTCAATTATTTTACATTAAACATGTGACAGAATTTATGACCTGACTAGGTATATATTGGGAATCGCGTTTTTTACAATACAGTTTTTTGTAGTGCTTGGGTAACGTAATTAATTGCTGATCGGCGAGGTCAGCGATCTCGTGCTGAGACGTGGACTTTGTTTTGGATTTAATTTCGCTCACTATTGATTTTCTAATTATGAAATTGATATTGTTTTGAATTTACGTTGAGCTAAATGTACTTCTGGTAATTTCGCCGGTTTGTGTTAGTTGAATGATGGATATTTTTTTGTTACTTAGAGGTGTGCACGAGTTCACAGTTCACCTGGTGTTAAGTGATTACTGGAGCCCATAGACATCTACAACGTGAATGTGCCACCCACCTTGAGATATAAGTTCTAAGGTCTCAGTATAGTTACAACGGCTACCCCACCTCTCAAACCGAAACGCATTACTGCTTCACGGCGGAAATAGGCGGGGTGGTGGTACCTACCCGTGCGGAATCACAAGAGGTACTACCACCAGTAATTACGCAGATTATAATTCGACAAATTGTGTACTTAAATATATTGGTGAAATGCAGAGGTCTAGTTAAAGTTGCGGTATTAGTAAAATGAGTACTTTTTAATGAATATTCACTTATTTCCTTAGTGGTTACGACGGAAGCTGCATAAAACATTTTAGTAGTTGTGTTTACCCAGCTCGACCATCGAAGTTTGTGTGTTTAAGTTGATGACTAATTCAATACGATTACTCGGTTTCCGTTTTTTATGCTTAAGATATGCGTATGTTATGATAGTAATTTTCGATTAATACCTAGTATTATATGAGTATACTATCATTTTTCAATGTTATTTAAGATGAATATATGTATAGTGGAAAGATTTATATTGTTTTGGTTTCTTAATTTAGGATAACAATCTAACCTTCGTCAAGGTAATTTATAATCCAGTATGAGTTAAAAAAAACTAAAATAAAAATGGTTTTAAATGGTAATAACCATTTAATGGTAAAAACCATTTAAGTGAATCTTATACATTAATTCCTAAAATTTTTGATTAGCCGATTTTTTTTTTCGAATTTTGTACTTTGCCATACAATTATTTGAATTTGAATAATATATAATATATTATTAAAATTTACAATATTTTATAGAAGACAATGTTTGGAAAAAAATAATGTATAGTTGATCGTATTCGATTGACTCAAATTTTGGTACAGTTTTGGTTGACAGAAAGTTTTTGTCATAGTATCACAATATTGCACGAAATTAAACAAAGGGGCTAATAGTCAGTTAGTAATAGCATTTAATTTGTGAAGTTAATTAAATTGTATTTTCCATCGGCCTTGTTTTAGCAGGAAAATGAAATTCAAGGTTTTATTATAAGTACATTATTTTAAAGGGTTTTCAATGAAGAATGGTTAAATACTCTGAGGAATTTTTTGAGATGATAACCTCATTTCGTTTAGTTCATCAAGATATTTGCCGCCAGAGAAGAGCATTAATCTTAACAGCTGGATATGTTACGTATATCTGCAGTGTGTTTTAGGAGGTTTTTTTACCACGTGACATCCGTGTGATGAATGAACTCCCTTCACAATTTCCTTCTTCACACGAGTCTTCAAAAGCTCGCTGCAATACGCAATGTTTTAGTTGTGCAACTGGCATTATGGATGTCCATGTAAAGTGCTTAAAATAAAGACCAAATATTTCGTGATTAAAAATTAAGCAAAATGAAAAATTTGTTGATTGACACCTTTTAAATCCATTCATTATATTGGATCTATCAATGTTGCTATGTCTATACTAATATTATAAAGCTGAAGAGTTTGTTTGTTTGAACGCGTTAATCTCAGGAACTATTGGTCCGATTTGAAAAATTATTTCAGTGTTAGATAACCCATTTATTGAGGAAGGCTATAGGCTACATAACATCACGGTAAGACCACGGTTTAAATATCTCGTTGACATTCTATAGTTCAAAAATATTTTTCACTTTCTACGTAAATGAAATTGGGGGTAAAATTTAACGTTATGCCAAAGTAACTATTCCACGCGAACGGCGTCGCGGGCAAAAGCTAGTATTTAATATAAACGAACCGATACCATACGATACTATCATAATGGAGCCGCCAAACAAACAGATCGTTCATAGTTACGCGGCAAACTTCTCTAGTAATAGAGGTGGATCGTAATTGTAGAATGAAGCGCAATAAAACACATTTAGCTTTCATAATGTAAACGGAAGAGCGATAAGGGCGCCCTTGTTCGGACATGCCCACGTTTGTGTCGTTTAATGTATGGATGTGTAATGGATATTGTATGTTCGCGAGCACCTTGACCTTACACCGTCGGTCTGTGACCGCGGAGTATACTATCTAAGTACACTCAGTACATAGACTCGAATAGATTGATGGTCTTAATTCGATACTGATCTATGTCCTTTATAAACTACTAGCGACCCGCCCTCGCTTCGCTTCGGAAACTGGAATTTATTATTGATTTCTCCACTATTTAATGAATGTTTTTTTTTTTTTTTTTTTTTTATTGCTTAGATGAGTAGACGAGCTCACAGCCCACCTGGTGTTAAGTGGTAACTGGAGCCCATAGACATCTACAACGTAAATGCGCCACGCACCTTGAGATATAAGTTCTAAGGTCTCAGTATAGTTACAACGGCTGCCCCACCCTTCAAACCGAAACGCATTACTGCTTCACGGCTGAAATAGGCAGGGAGGTGGTACCTACCCGTGCGGACTCACAAGAGGTCCTACCACCAGTAATTACGCAATTTATAATTTTGCGGGGTTGATTTTTATTACACGATGTTATTCCTTCACCGTGGAAGTCAATCGTGAACATTTGTTAAGTACGTATTTCATTAGAAAAATTGGTACCCGCCTGCGGGATTCGAACACCGGTGCATCGCTACATACGAATGCATCGGACGTCTTATCCTTTAGGCCACGACGACTTCAAAACATATAATCATAACAAAATATAAACATATATATCATACATATAAACCTTCCTCTTCAATAACTTGTAGACTCATACTCCAGAGCCAGTAAATAAATACACAGATTGCAATAGTTCACTTAATACTGCTTTATATGTAACTCCACTTGTACAATCTTTAGATATCTGCTCACTACTCAATACACTGATTTCTGTGTCGTTTTTTCAGACTACCGCCTTTTTTATTATGTCACGTCCCCACTACTGCCATTGCTCCCACTAACAGTGTTGCTATTTGACAATCCGATAATTGCCTTAAGTTTAACATGATACATTTTATTATTTTTGTTTTAATTATTTTACAATAAACCTTACAAACTATCTATTAAAAAAACCGCATCAAAATCTGTTGCGTAGTTTGCATACATAGGGACATAGGGACAGAGAAAGCGACTTTGTTTTATACTATGTAGTGAAGAGCCGTAGGATCATAGTAATCTTTAATATGCATGGAATCATGTTGCTATACGAGTCTTCAAGTTGATTTGGTGATTTAAATATGTTTTGTTTTATTTGTTGGCGTTTGACAATGCATTTCCTGTCGCCAAGATTGATGATGTTCATACAATGCGGCTTATGTAATACATGTATGTTTGTCTATGCTTGTGTTGATGATGTCAAAAGAATAACGTGTTGAGCACATAATTTTCCACTTGTCTGGAGAATGCATGTTTATAAGATAATTAATTACGGAATTTGTACATCGACTAGTTTACATAAACATTAGTAATTTATTCCTCAATGTTATTGTGATAACTTCGACTAGTAAAAAAACATTTTCTTACGAAACATATTTAATAAATTAACTTTAACAACTTAACGATAAAATTAACTTTATATGATATTTTGAAAAAATAAACCGGTCGTCAAAAACTCGAAATCTCTGTGTATTGGCATTTTATTGTGGAAAATTTTTCTTGTTCGTATTTCATTAGTATTATATTTTTCAAATTCAAATCCGGTAACTAGTGTATTAATTACCATATTATGTTCTTTTTAAATTTTTTTTAATATGAATATCAATTATTAATTTAAATTTTATAATTTATTGTGAGACGGAGTAAGTTTTTGAAATAACTAGTATTTTTTGTGAATGAAATAAGAACAATGCGCTGCGATGTCGGAAATTTCTTTTGATAAACACGGGTATTAGCGTAATTTTTACGTATAATTCTAGAAGATAATTCTAGAACAGAGAACGAAATGAGATTTTAGTATGGTAACGGTATTTTTATTGGGGGAACGAGCTTACGGCGCTCTTAGTGTAAAGTGGTTGGTTACCCACCCGAGTCCATGGATAATAAATACCGCCATTCATATTGAAACGTGAAATCAAAGTAGTAAGTAGTATCTAAAGTAGCAACACTATCTAAAATCTGTATACAGTTAAATACTGTTTTAACAGATAGTTAAGTAGAAACCGCGTCACGTGCCAACTTATGATTAACAGTCAAACAAATTATTATCGTGCATTTTTTTTAACTAGTCAATTGTCAGGGTGAACATATTTGGGAAAAGTTAAGTGCTTTTTTTTTCTTAATCTATATCAAGTATATAAATAATATTAAAAATATTCTAGTATGTTACAAATATTGATTTGAAATTGAATAGGACGTACCGGTCTGTCGTACGTCCTATTAAATTATAGATCGAACGTTAATGTCACGTTAGACCGGTTGTGTAAACTCTGTGGCCTCGATTCTATCGAACTGGCGGTACTTGTTATGTTTTTATGGCGTATCAATTAAAACGATAAGACACAATCTAGTCCTGTCAATGTAAATGATCGCGCAGCATCGAACGCTAACTTCCACTTTCATAACGTAATGCCGAAGTGGCCAGCGGGCTTACTACTCGTGTGTGTGTGTGTTTTTTAATTTGTCGCGACAACTAAACGGAAAGTACCGTACACAATGATGCGCTCAGTTCGAACTACTCACGTGTCTCTGCTCCACTTTGGCAGCGATCGTATCTGATTTCATTTTTATATCTGTTTTGTTATTGCCGCGAAGACGGGACGGGGATTTTTAAATTACAGTTTTTCTTTTTTTTTCTTTTCAGTTGGTTATGCGAGAGGTCAGCTCAATGTAGTGTTTGACTCAGAGTGTGATGGCTGCGGATGACGTAGTTTGTAGTGGTATTTTGTTACGGTGCTCGGTGTTAGTGAGTGGTCGGCGGTGAGTGTTTCGTGGCCAGTGCTGACGGTGATGTGACGGTCTATGGAAACGCCACGTTGAATGACGCGGAATGTTCACAAAGCACGGCAAGGCCGCAGAGCGGTGCCAACACCCCCACTCGCACAGGTGCCGTAAGAGAAAGAAGCAGGCGCCCCACACGCCCTGGAAATACTTGATGAATTGTCCACTCGTTAGGAAATGTTTTGGTATAGTATTTTTTGTTTATTTTTTATTTTTTAACAACGTATTCCAACATCCGGTTTTTTTTTTTTGGAACGAAGTTCCTTATGGGACGATGCGGAGGGGTACCCTAACCGGGAAAAAACGTCCGTAACGTAAGATTTTTATTAGTAATGCACACAGTGTACGACTTAACTTTTTAATAACGTACAAAAAATAACATATTTTTTATCATTCATTGACCACGATCTCAGAGGGTTCGTTTGCGCAATACACTAACTCTTATGCAAACAACCGTGAATGAAGTGTACCACAATAAGTTCGCACGTTACCAAATGACCGTGGGTTGTTGCGAAACCTCCAGTTTTATTTTCTTTATACCTCGAATAGAACTTAAAATTAATATTTTTATAATAAGAAACTTCGTTCCTATCCGGTGTCCCACGACACCACACATCTTTTTTTTACAATAACGACGTAGGTAGTTCGGATGTTATTAATATCGAAATCAACACAACATCTAATTAATACAATCTTATCTGTGTTTGTGTGTAAAATCATAGCAAACAGCTAGCACATCGATAAGATAACAAGAAATACTAGCTACTTGAAGAAGAAAAAAACTAGAATTTGCTAATAGAGTTGCTAAGTAAACGAATGAAATGTTCGTAGTTTCGCTTTGGTTCATTGTTCAGAGCTTGCAAATAAACGGTTATCTAAAATACATAAGAAAATCAACTTAACATTGAAAACATAGCCGAGACACATAATATATAAAAAAAAACACACACAAAGTCTTTGTAGCCTAGCTTACGAATACAACTAATTAAAAAAAATATCTAAATAATTCAAATGATTCAAAATTTAACAACTCTAAACATAAATTCAACTCAGTAATTTTATTCTTAAAATTTCAATTTTCATTTCTCGTTTTTTCACTTTAGACGGATACCAGGATCTGGTTTTAAACTCAAAAGCGTTTCCAAATTCATATTGAATACCATAAAAAACAAGTTAGCAAAGTTTGTTTTGGCAAGTTGATTTTTTTTTAACTTTACTATAATGGCGATTAGTAAAATGATGGTTTGCCTTCACTTTGTAAATAAGTTGGTGAAGTTTATATAACAGCAAATCTTAACTGAACTATTTCATCATTAAGCATTGTTTGGAACGCTTCCATCATTATCAGCCCACAGAGTATAATTATTACTAGTGGTTCCGCAGTAGTCGAAATTCGACTATAATTAATTGAAATTATAAGTTTGAACATTATTATGGTTCTATTGTCAAAGACAATTTATTATACTTCTATAATCACAGATTTCGCCAAGACTACACTTTAGACAAATATTAACAAAGACAAACAATATTTAATCTATTCTCAATTTGACCATAGACTTTATGCAATAAGAAAAGTTTGACAATAAACAAATATGTAGTATGTATGCGTGTGTGTGTCAAATACATGGTAGTGTGTGTAATGCTTTCTTTATTGATTCAATGTATCTTTTATGCATTATTTAAAAAATATATTAGCATTATGCACTCCTCTATATTGTCTATAAGTGTGGGAAATTTCATACTCCTCCGTCCACGCAATTTTCGTAAAAAGGGGTACAAAGTTTTTGCTTCACATATAGATATAGATAAGTATGAAATATTGTGAGACCTTGTGCATTAGTGTCACTGTCTTATCTATTTCTGCTGCGAAGTAATTGTGCATTAGGGCTGAAAGGATAGACGATAGTCCGATGTAATTGAGACTCCGATCTCATTTCTCCAGCTGGTTTCATTCACGTTTATCTGTTGTCTTCGGTAACAGCTGAACACCAGTTGCGTAAACTATTGTTCCACACGTGCGTCAAAGAAAATTATAGCACTTTAAATATTAAACGAATGTATAATTTTTGTTTGATTTTTTTTTTATTTTTTTTTTATTGCTTAGATGGATGGACGAGCTCACAGCCCACCTGATGTTAAGTGGTTACTGGAGCCCATAGACATCTACAACGTAAATGCGCCACCCACCTCGAGATATAAGTTCTAAGGTCTCAGTATAGTTACAACGGCTACCCCTCCCTTCGAACCGAAACGCATTACTGCTTCACGGCGGAAATAGGCGGGGTGGTGGTACCTACCCGTGCGGACTCCCAAGAGGTCCTACCACCAGTATAAATTAATTGATTAAAAAGAAAGGATATTTACAATAAAACTGTGTATTTTTGTGAACTTTAGAGAGCAGACAACAAAGGCAGTCAGACGCATACATCGTTTCGAAAAATTTGCATAATTCTTTCGTATTACACGGGTCATGTACCGTGCGGGATCATCATACATTCGACGCAAAAAGGCTATTAGTGATTTTCATTTTAGGTCTGTAGATAGGTACTTAATAAAAACACAACTAAATCCTAATTTTTAAGGCATTGTCTGTAAAAATAGCTAATATATCAAATCTACTAAATCTACAGTGGTTTTTACGGATGTCCGTTATAACTACGGAACCATGCACCCGATTGACTTGAAACTTGGTATCCATGTAGAAAATACATGTACTTAATGGATAGGCTAATATTTATATGAGTGTTGGACTCTCTAATAATGATGACGATAATAATGTTAATTTTAAATGCCCAGTGAAGCGGGCGAGTACGGCTAGTCTATATCTATATCTATACTAATATTATAAAGAGGAAAGATTTGTTTGTTTGTTTGTTTCGAATAGGCTCCGAAACTACTGGACCGATTTGAAAAAATCTTTTTCCATTAGAAGCCGACATTGTCCCTGATGAACATAGGCTACTTTTTAAAAAAAAAAAATTTTTTTTTTTTGTTTCATTGTGTTTTAATGTTTCCGAAGCGAAGCGAGGGCGGGTCGCTAGTATATTTATAAATCTATAGAAAAAACGACGAAAGCGTAATTTCTAAAAAATTTATCGATAATTTAATTTGGTCACCAAATTTCATTTTTACAATTTCTTTTTTATATCTAACAATCGAAAATTTAGAAAGACTTACCATACAATTGATTTCTTTATCGTGGAAACTTGATTTAGTTCCTAAATAAATCGGCAGTCATTTGGCAGATTGTAAAATTTAATTGAAAGTCTGAATTTATGACTCCGTCTGGATGGCGAGAAGTTTTCATTGAGTTTCTAATATTTTAGTAATAAAATTTTAAACTGTATGAATTGGGTGAATATTACCATGATTTGTTCAGAGAAAATTAAAAGTTCAAAGAAAATAAAAAAGCGGACAATTCGCTGAGGGTAATGTGCATTAAACTACAGCCACCGATTCACGTTTTTTCTTTTTAACAACTTGGTTACCAGACGTACGTTCTGTACACAATTAAATAAATTTATCTGAGATTTTTTCAATCTTTCTTCTAATTTTATTTTTCCTTTAATGCTTAATTCTAACTATTAACATGAGTAAAAATAATATCATTTCGGTTCAGATATTTCTCTATTGGCCTCGAATTTTTTATCCCATCCAACTTGCGTTTCTAACCTACCCTTATTGACGTACATATCTCTGAACGGATTTAAATATTCTTTCTAATTCATGTTAATAGTTACTGTTATTCTGTTTGAACTGAATTACAACTTTACAATCTAATGTCACGAAGCTCAAGCGAATGTTTTTGTAATTGCCTTTGAGTTGAACTGTGCTAATGGAACGGATACATAGTCATTTAAATTGTAATTTGGTACAGTCGCGACAGAATAATCCTTGCAATCATAATTTCCTTATAATGAAACACTTATTTTTATCGTTTTGAAAACATTTAAGATGTATATAATAGAAATAATGTTACTAGTTTAATAATGCTTGGTAATAGAGTACTTGTTTAGTGGCTTTGGATTTTATTAATAAGGTTGAAACAATAACTGTTTGTTACCTCAGGAAAGGACCTTGTATTGTAAAACATCATAATTCTGGTTTACACAATGATGACTGATGACTTAACGCACCAAGATAATTTATGTCAGTGGATCAATGACTTTAACTAGGCGCTTGTAATTGATTTTGTGGGTGGGTGTCTAATTAATTCGTGTACCGTAATATCCTCTGCCATTAAACTTGTAAATACTTTTTGATTCTTGTTCAATTTGGGTCTATAGTATTGAGTATTAAAAGGTGTTGTGCACCCACAGACACAGCCCACTGAGTTTTTCGCCGGATCTTCTCAGTGGGTCACGTTTCCGATCCGGTGGTAGATTCGGCGAAGTTCTGCTCTTGCTAGGGTTAATGTTAGGAACGACGTCAGGTTTGAGCCCCGTGAGCTCAAATGCTAGTTAAGGTTACGCTGAAATGGTCTCTCAAGAGTATTAGATTAGGTAGGAAAAAAAAGGTGTTATGCATTTATTCACTTATCTTTTGTCTGTCTATCTATCTATGTAATGGATTTATTAACGACATTTTCACGAATTTCAAGACGTCTAACTTTAATATTTGCACTGTTTTCGAGGGCCAATGACGAAATTATCGTTTTCAGTTGGGCTTCTTGCTTGGAAATAGAATTCAGCTTGCTATTTAAGTTTATTTCTTAAACTACGTATTTCTATGGAAATGTTGAAATAGCTTCAACTAAAATCTCTATTTATTCCTTTTTTTATTTATTTCTTAATGACTATTTTTTTTATTGCTTAGATAGTTGGATGAGCTCATGGCCCACCTCGTATTAAATGGTTTCCAGAGCCCATAGACATCAACAACCTAAATATTACAAACCACCTTGAGACACGACTTCACAATTTTACAGTACAAGATTACAAATTAGGCTACCTTTAGGCTCACCCTTCAAACTGAAACGTATTTTTGGTTCGAGGCAGAACAGTTGGGATAGTGATAACTACTCGTGTGGGCTCACAATACGCCCGACCACCAGTAGTGGCAGTAGTAGACAAATCAGTATATACTTTGCGTGTTTCATATTTATTCCACTACGTTTCTCCTTGATCGTGGAGGTCTTCATGAACATTTGATAAGAATGTGTTTTCTTTGAAAATTTGGTCTTATACGATTACAAAGTTTTACACTATAAAGCTAGTGTCACACACACTGTAAACACTACATTTATACACGTGTTACACTTTAAAACTAGTATCTTCAAACTTTAAGCTTAACAGTGTCACTCTCCGGTTTTGAAAGGGATGGAATACACATTGTCTGGTTTTTAGTTTTCATCAAGCTCAATGCAAACAAAACAGTTTATTTTCTATTCAGTCAACGGACTCACTACAGCTATCTGATACAGACAAAAACTAAGGTAAAATCCGGTCTCCCTAGCTGTGACTCATGACTTGTACTGCCAAGTTCCGCATTGGTATGCGAAAACATTAACGCAACCACGATTTTCCTTTGATTTATTTAACCGTGTAAAGAATTTTGTTTCTACTTCGACAAAGGGAATTTGATTAAAAACGATTAAGTTATTTTTACCATTTCGAAACCTACAAACATTGACAGGAAAAAATATTGTACATCTTCTATATATTAATACGTGAAGCAAAAACTTTGTATCCCTTTTTACGAAAATTGCGCGGACGGAGGAGTATGAAATTTTCCACACTTATAGAGAATATAGAGAAGAAGTGCACAAAGCTAATATTTTTTTAAATAATGCATAAAAGATGCGTTAAATCAATAAAGAAAACATTACACACACTACATACCATGTATTTGACGCACACACGCATGCATACTATTTATTGTCAAACTTTTGTATGACGTCTGTGGTCAAATTGAGAAAAGATTAAATATTGTTTGTCTTTATTAATATTTTTTTATAGTGTAGCCTTGGCGAAATTTGTGATTATAGAAGTATACAATACAATCTTAATAGTGTACAAACTTGCAATTCCAATTAATTATAGTCGAATTTCGTCTTTTTTTTTTTTTTTTTTTTTTTTTCCTACCTAAGCTGATAGCCCTAGCGGCTATGTCAGCGTAACCCTAACTTTAGTAGGTGAGCTCACGGGGCTCAAACCTGACGATGTTGCTAACACGAACCCTAGCAAGAGTCGTGCTTCGCAGAATCTACCACCGGATCGGAAACGCGACCCACTGAGAAGATCCGGCGAGAAACTCAGTGGGCTGTGTCTGAGAGTTAATTTACTCGTCGAGCCCTTCGTCGCAAGCGACGGGTTCGACGAGAACGGTGACCGGTGCTTGAAGTACCTAAAAGCACCGTTAGTGGATCGGGAGGATCCGAGATAATGTGTTTTGGGCGACGTCGACTGCTTTCCATTCTGTCCGCAGGATCGGGAATGTAGTTACCGGCGGCCACGATGAGAGGGTTCTCGTGTCGTGCCGCTTTATCGAAGTGGCGCATGGACGCCGACTGAAGATACTTACTGATGGACTCTAAGTCCAGGTCGTCATGGAGGTCGACGTTCCTGACGAACCACGGGGCTCCGACGGCTATCCTGCAAAAACGGGATTGAATAATTTGAAATGTTTTTAGGTGTATGCGGGCCGCGTGAGCGAACACTACACTTGCATAGGTCATGACGGGGCGTATGCAAGTTTTGTAGAGTGTCACCTTATTTCTAAGGGACATTTTACTTCGCCTACATATCATCGGGTAGAGACGTCCTAGAATGAAGGCGGCACGGTCGCGTACCGTCTTAATGTGGGGGCGGAATGTCATCCTACTGTCGAGGGTGACGCCTAAGTACTTGACCTTCGGGGCCCACGGTATGGGCTGGTCGAACATCGTGATTGGGCGAACGGCGGGGGCGGGGGTGTTGACGCGCCTAGTCGGGAGAGGGATGCTCAGCGTGGTGTTCGGAGGGCGACCCCTTTTGAAGAGCACCGCTGTGCTTTTCGTGGGGTTGATGTCGATGCGCCACTTCCGGAACCACTGTCCCATGGTGGTAGCTGCGGTCTGAAGTCGTCGATGAAGCAACGCCTTCTTCCTACACGAGTAGTAGATGGCGGTGTCATCGGCGAAGAGCGCCAGATGGGTCTCCGGAGACCGGGGTATATCATTGATATACAAACTGAATAGTAACGGGGAGAGGGCGGAGCCTTGCGGGACTCCGGCTGTGACGTGACGGGGCCGGGAACGCGTTCCCTCGACTCGATATCGGAACGAACGGTTCGACAAGTAGTCTCGTATGATGAGCACGAGTCTGTCTGGCACTCCCATGTTATACAGTTTGTATATCAAACCGTTGTGCCAGACTTTGTCGAACGCCTTCGCTATATCGAAGAAGAGGGCTCCTGTCGGAATGGGTTTCCGCCTGTTCAGCCCTAGTAAGATGTGCTCCGTGAGGCGGTGCACTTGATGGACGCACGAGTGTCTGGCGCGGAATCCAAACTGCTCGTCTATAAGAATTTTATTCGCGGATACGAAATCCCAGAGGCGTTTACGAAGGAGCCGTTCGTATAATTTGCCTATCGCCGGGAGGAGACTGATGGGGCGGTAACTCGCGGTTTCGTTATTCGGTTTGCCCGGCTTGTGTATGCCGATAACGTCCGCTTCTTTCCACGCCGCGGGAAAGATGCAGTTCGTCATAGCAGCATTTAATATCGTGGCCAACATCGTTATCAGTTGGGCTGGTAACAGTTTTAGCGCGCGGTTGCGGATGCCGTCGGAGCCGGGAGCTTTCCGTGGTTGTAGGCTATCGATCGCCTCCTTAACCTCGGAAGTGGTAATGGGGGGTAACGCGTCCGAGGGCGGCAGGGAAGCTCTGCGCTCGACCTCCCTGTCGACGAACTCGGTGTGTTCGGGGTCCGCGTGTTGAGTGCTGGTGGTGCACTGCTCTTGCAGTGCATCGGCCAGCAACTCTGCCTTGTCATCGTCATCGTAAGCCGGTGGTTGGCCTGAGGGGCGTACGAGAGGCGGCATAGTGACGATAGTTTCGGACTTGAGGGTCCTAGCTAGTCGCCAGTATGCTTGGTGAGTGGGCGCGAGTTCTTCTAAATAACTATCCCAGTTTTCGTTTCGGGCGTCGCTTAAGCGGGATTTGACCTCCCGCTGTAAGCGACGCATCCGAGTCCGGTTTGAATCCGTGGGATATCGATCGTAGGCCCGGATTGCCGCGTTCCTAACTCTTACGAGGTCCCTAAGATCGGGGGAAAGTCTGATGCGGTGGAAGCAGTCCTCCACATCGACTTGTTTCGAGGATCTTATGATCGCCGTCGAGACGTGATCAGTGAAGATGTTTATGGATTCGACGGTATCCTCGGGGGATGGAGTTGAATCCGGGCCGCAAGGGAGGATTGGTGGAGCGGTGTCAGCTAAGCACGTGCCCAGCTTCTTCCAATCCACCATGGTCCTCGTATCTGGTTCGCGGTTGAGTGGGCGACCGAGCTGCATGACTACAGGTCGGTGGTCTGAGTCGAGTTCTGACATTGCCTCGATGGAGCGCAAGCGCAGAGTTACGTTCCTCAGCAGTGCCAGATCTATTGTGCTCGGACGACGCGCGGCGTTGTACGGATAGCACGTGGGGGTCGGGGGGTTGAATATTTCGAATGTGAGGTCGTCTATGAACGCGTCGAGACGCCTACCGTTCACATTCGTGCGATGGCAGTTCCACCTAGTGTGGTGGCAATTTAAATCGCCTGCCAGGATGACCGCGTCCCCCATACCGAGCAGTGTCTCGAGGTCACTGCTCAGGAGGGGTTTGTCAGGGGGGAGATAGACGGATGCGATGACGATCGGCTGGTGTCCCGTCAGCGCGATGCGGCACACTGACGCCTCGATATGTAAGAGCGAGGGAGTATCGAGAGGGACGCAGTGCAGGGCCCTCCTATAGTAAATGACAGTCCCGCCCTTGCGGGTGGAGAGTCTGTCATTCCTAACCATGACGTAATTCGCGACTTTGGGGTCGCGACGCGAGGGCTTTAGGAAGGTCTCCTGCACCAGAAGGATGTCGATGAGATTGTCACGGAGAAACTCATATACTTGGTCGCGCTGACGCGCGAGTCCGTTAGCATTATAAAATGCTAACTTTAAGGAACGCGGTTTTACCCTACCGTTGTTGGCCATTGATTACCGGTAATCAAGCCAGCGTACGCTGGACGGACTCGATGACGTCCATATGGTCGAACGTCGCGTATAGGCGGTCATCGGCCGTGACCGCCCTGCGCATGGCGTCGGCGAACGAGCGCATGCGATCTATATTTATCGCGGCGATATAATCCCGCACGATTGAAAAATCGTTTACGGCAGGCCGCGCGGGGCCGGGGCGAGGCGCGGGACCGGGCGCGAGGGCGGGGCGCGGCGCGAGCAGGGGCTGGGGTGCCGGTGGTTTCCCTGCCAACGTGAGCGGCAGCGGTTTTGCCCACGCGGAGACGGTGGGCACCGGTGCCGGCACGAAGGCAGGTTTCGGCGCGCGGGGCGCCGAAGTCTTTGGGCCGACGGTTTTCAGTGGCGCGTTGGCCAGACGCTTCCGCGGGGCCTTGGGGCATCCGCGGTAGTTGGCCGTGTGACCCTGCTTTTGGCAGAGCACACAGCTCGGCGGTTCGGTCGCGGTCTCCTTGACCCGCGAGCAGTCGGCTGTCGCGTGGTCACCGAGGCACTTTACGCACCGCGGACGCGCGTGGCAATTGCGCGCGGAGTGGCCATAAAGTTGGCACCTATGGCACTGCCCGGGAGTGCCTTTTTTGTGTGGGGCCTCGACGGTGACCCCTGATAAACCGCAAACGGTGCGGAGACTTGAGGCGATCCGTTTGCCTTCCGGAGTAGGTTCTAGCGCGACGAGAACCATGTTATACGGGAACTTGTCCCGACCGCTGTGCATACGGTGCACACTTACTATCGGGTACGCCTGCCCGATTAGGTTTTCCTTAATTAGCTCGACGTCGAGCTCCTTTGGTACTCCGCGTATTACTACGCGGAGCTCGCGGTCCTCCTGGAGTGCATAGGTGTGGTAACCTATGCTTTCTTTTCGGAGGTAAGATGTGAGGGCCCTATGGTCGCCCGGCGTTGCGACCTTAATTTGAATCCCGTGCGCGAGATTACGCGCTTGGGAGTAATTTATTTTATTGGCCGTAAGGGCCTGGGATACCCGGTTCCACGCTGATTTTTCCCGTAGGATTACGGGCGGGGGCGCGGTAATTTTATTGACGGGCGCGGGTTTCGGCGACGGGGTTGCGCGGCGAGGGGAGTCGGGTGAGACCACGACTTTAGGTCGCGACGCGTTCGCGGCCTTGGGCTGTTTTGGCGCTGTGGACGGTTCCACGGCACGGGCGCGTTTTTTGCCGCGCGTGACGGTTTTGAACCCATCGGAGGTTCCGGGCTGCGGGCTCGTCGCGGACTCGAAGTCCATCTCCGATCCGGTATCGGAGTCTGAACCGGAGTTGGCGATTGACGACGCGACGGACGAGATCGGTGTAAACGTCGCGGGTGCGTTAGGCGCCTCGCTGGCGCTAGGCGCTTCATGAGTCGCTACGTGAATACGTGCGCTCGAAATGGATTTGGGGGCGGGGCATGTTTGTGCGGCTCTGAACGACGCGGCGAGGGACGCGGGCGGGGGGGAACTTGCGCGGGCGGCCCTGTAGGCCGCGAATTCGGCCGTGAGGTTAGATAGGACCGGGTACTTCTCGGCAAGTAACCCGAGAAACCCTAATAACTCTTCTTCCATGGTTTCTTTTGCCCGGGGGGGGCGTCCCCGGGACTTAAGGCACACTCGCCGAAAGGCGAGTCCCCTGAGTAGGAGTTCACCCCCTGAGCTTTACCAGCTCCAAGGGGGGGGAGTGCCTTTGCCGTGAAAACGGCAGTCGGCTGGGAATTGGGGTGGAAAGTTGGGAAGGTAGGGCTCCACTGGGTTGTGAGAATGCCACAACAAGCGGTGATCTCAGTGGAGTTTTAGTCTCGAAAGAGACTGTTTTTCACGCCGAATAAATAATTAAATTTAATAAATGAGATGAGTGAAATGATAGTGTGAAGTTGTCGTTGCGAGTGCACAATCAACAAGCTCGAATCGCTTTTACGACACAAGGTCGCGACGCCAGCGATAGTGCGTCAAGAATTCGCAACAATGCCGCGATCGGTGCGACAACGACAATGCAACGAAACTCGAGACACAAGATCGCGACGGCAGCGACAATTTTTCGCAAAAACGCGTCCGGACTGTACGGCGATGCAATCGGAACTGTGAGGGACCTCTAGTTTAATGTAATTCTTCGAATGATTTCTTGTAGGTGACAAGATAAGTTTTCTACTATTTAGGTTCCTGGTAATGCTAACACTTAAAGTCCTTCGTGAATGAATTCCAATGATCAACTTGTGTATTATATATAGTAAAAAATGCGTAGAAATGTCTACCTATACTTAACCAAATTATACAAATTAGATACCGAATAGGGTTGCCTCTATGCGAGTCGGGGTGTTTACTTGTTGCGTAGTGAGTTCTGCAGTGACGTATATCGTTCAAACTAGTTCGTCCATCACGTCATATTAAGTGCAGCCCTGATCATGTTCTGCGTATCCGCCGTTATCTGTAGGTAGCACCAAAACAGGATTTAAAATACAGTCAAACCTGGATAAGCGAGAGTTCAAGGGAGCACAATCTCATTCTCGCTTATAGAGGTTTCTCACTAACCCGAGTTTCTCGCTAATGCTGCCTCTGAATTTCATTTCGCGACTTTCCGTATTCAAACGCATTCACTATTTTAAGTTTATCACTTAATGACAGTACTTTAATTTTCCGTTTTGACATGATGCAGAACAGAACTTTCCTTCGCAATTGATTAACGATAAACTGAGTAAGGCCGACAAACAGGACGGTCCACAGGCACACGTGTCCAGTCGAAAAGAATGCGATAAAATAACAATTTTATTTAGTTCCACGAAATCGAATAGGTTCAATATTGACGAGAAGAAAATACAAAAACAATGGTAGGAAGTTCCACGAAAGTTAAGAATGAGTCATAAAATAGCAGATGTTAAATTTGTAATTTGTTTTGTCATTTGTTCCTCCTAAATAATATAAATAAATAAAGCTCGACTGTCGCTTATAGAGGTATAGATAAGTAGCACTCTCACTTACGGAGGTCCATGAGGGAAAAATGACTCTCTCTTACACAGGTTTCTGTTTCTCGCTAATAGAGGTTTTGGGAGCTTAAAATGACGGGTCCTGGCTATTACTCTCACTTATAGAGTTTTCTCACTTATCCAGTTCTCGCTTATCCAGGTTTGACTGTATATCTATACTAATATACCTAGTCAGGTCATAAATTCTGTCACATGTTTAATGTAAAATAATTGAAACAAGTTTATTCATTATGTAACCATTCATATGCCAAAATGAACTTAACAAAACATAGATTCTTATGACACTAAAGTTTATTCAAAATGACCTCCGTGATTTTGAATACAGGCCTTCAATCTGCGCGGCCAGTCGTCTATCGCAGCACGAACGAGGTCCATGACAATATCGGCGGCTGCCTTAATCAAGGATGTCTTGAGTGACTCCAAATTGGAATGAGGCTTTGAGCACGCCTTTTCCTCCAAGTGTTGCCATATCTTGTAATCTAATGGATTCAAATCTGGACTGGAGGAGGGCCAGTCTTCGTGCCGGATGAAGTCGAATTCACGCGCCGCCAGCCAGTCTTGTGTGCTCTTCGCTCTATGAGCTGGCGCAGAATCTTGTTGGAATACCCAGTGCCTGTTATTGAACATGGTATGAGAAACAGGTTCCACAAGGTTCGTCAGGACTGTATTTTGATACACAACTGCATTCGTTTTTACACCTTTCTCACAAAAATGTACCTCTGTTAAGCCCCAATAAGAAACTCCCAACTATACCATGAGCGAGGATGGAAAATGACCTCGTTGGACACGCGGAATACGGTTGCTCGCTTCTTCACTACTGTGTGCGTACACCTTATCATTTTGTTTGTTGTAGCTCTCTTCTACGGTAAAAATTTTTTCATCCGAAAAAATAATTTCCCGATATTTTTTTCCCGCGTACCGCTTCAGCAAAGCGCGGCATCTCTTCAGTCTCAGGTTCATTAGACGAGCATTCAAACGATGTCCTGTTTTTCTTCGATATGCCCGAAGCCCTAAGTCTTCATTTAACACCCTTTTCACCGTGGTTCTGCTTAACCCCATCTGAAGGGCCAACAGTTTCTGCTTACGTTTGGGATTACTTTGAATTCGCGCCTTCACAGCTTTGATCACTGCTGGATTCCTAACAGACCGAGAGCGACCACTTCTTGACCTGTCATCTACACTAGAGTCTTCATTGTATCGATTGATGGTACGATAAACGATTCTTTTGGTTATATTCAAATTTTTCAGTATGTTAAAAATTTGAATTGGCGCGTAACCGCAACAATGCAACGCAATAACTACAACACCGTCTTCTTTAAGCGTCCACTCCATATTTAAAAATGAGTAAAATTCTAAAAAGTATAGATTTTTATTTTCATGAACAATTCGAAATTCGAATTCAATAAACTTTTTTGTGGCCAGCATTCTAAAAGAAAAGTTTTTACTGTGTGACAATACTTATGACCTAACTAGTTATAAATCTACAGTGGTTTTTACGGATGTTTCGTAATAACTACTGAACCATGCATCCGATTGACTTGAAACTTAGTATTCGTGTAGAAAATACATGTACTTAATGGATAGGCTAATATTTATATGAGTGTTGGACACTAATAATAATGTCAATTTTACATGCCCAGCGAAGAGGGCGAGTACGGCTAGTACTGTATAACAACGTGCAGAAAAGTTAAATTATTATGTGTTCAATTATTACTCAGAAAATTAATGTTCGTCTCCGCGTTGATTTTTTGTTTGTTTACAATAGCCGTCATTAATGGAGTTGCTAGCTCACCACTTAAATATACAAAATACAAATAATCCATATTTGCAGGTACCTAATATGCAAGTATTATAACGAAAAATTTACATTAGTCAGATTTGATCGATTTCAAATTACATAAATCAAATTGGATCAGAAAAAAAAAACTTCAACTATACCGGGCCCAATTCCTAATCCCGACCTGTTGGAAAGGTATTTGGTATTCGAGTATCATGCTTCTTGCATAGGCTTCTTTAAAGAAGCTACAAAAGAATTCATTTAAAAAAGTACTGAACATTTTAAGTCTTAAAACAGTTCCAAGGTCCAAATACATTACCTAATTAGTAAAGAAATTAACAAAATGCTCCAATAAAGTTTCATCGGACAATAACATTGCATCAACCCCGAGCAAACTTAATACAACGCTGGTAATGAAACCCAACTGAGAGACCTCACTTAGTGACATTTTATTGTTCTACCTGTTGTTTGCCTACATCTAGAAATCCCGTCTTGAATGGATTTAATTCAATTTACCTAGATACTTTGAGACACGTTTGCGAGATCTCAGAGATTTGTTGAGAAATAGTGGTAACGTACACCTTTAGAAATAGTTATGTGCTATAAAAGAGCAACAGAATAAAAACAGAAAAAAGATATAATGAGTAACACTAATAACCTATAAAATTCCAATATTTGCGCGTCAGCTCATTCCATACCTAAAGCCATATCAATTTATTACTAAAACATCCTTGCTTTTAACCGAAAATAAATTTCGCTTTTAAAGGGATTTTAATGTTTGATCTAGCAAAAATTATCACTGACGCTGCCAATAGTGTTCTTCTACAATTTGCAATGTTATTTTCTCGCCTCAAACGTATTTGCACATAGCAAATTACAAAAGTCTTTGCTTTTTGTGGTCAAAGCATGGTAGAAACTCTATTTAAAACAAGGCTTTGGCGAAAACCGTTTTCAAAACCCACAACATCCTTGTAATCAAGTAGTTCTTGTTCCATAATTCTATTTGTAACACATAATAATCTGTACAGAATTGTTATGTACAACACAACACATGTACAACATACACGTTACAAATTTTTTGGGTACTTTATGTAAATTTTGTGTGAAAACCTTTTTTGTCTTCAAAAAGCCCGCATAAGCTCCTTATCCCGTAATATTTGTTCATAAAATGAGTATGTATCTGACCGTTGGCAGGCAAACAAGGTTGAAAATTGGTTTCCCCTGACTCTATCAGATTAGGTGTATTATGTACGTAAAATTGAGGTTCGATTTGAACATTTTCTGCAGCCTTATTAAAAGATACAAAAACGAAATAAAATATGAAAAATGATCGAAAATTGCGTACTACATTTTTATAAATGGCACTGTTAAATGTACTATTCAGTGGTGCCGTCTTCGACTTTGACTCGGAACCAGGGTACAATCAGTATCACTAACAATTAAACAAACAAAGTTATCAAATAAGACCCTATTTAATACAAACTATACTTAGTTTTGTTTCACAAAATTCATTTAGACTTTTTATTAATACGCTAGATATAATAATTGCTAGATCAGATATTGAAATCTCTTTAAAAGCCAAAGTGAAAAAAAAGTGTAGGGTTTCCAATCTATATATATAAAAATGAATTGCTGTTCGTTAGTCTCGCTAAAACTCGAGAACGGCTGAACCGATTTGGCTAATTTGATCTTGAATTATTTGTGGAAGTCCAGAGAAGGTTTAAAAGGTAGATAAATATGAAAATGCTCGGAATTATTAACATAACAATTTTAACATACATAACATAACAAAAATAACAATTTTGTTTTTCCTTTGATGTGTCCCCCGTCGGTCTTTTATTTATCGATTGAGGCACTACGAAGTCTGCCGGGTCAGCCAGTTTAATATATAATATAATACTAATAATATACATAACATGTTTTTTTTTCAAATACATCTTAATACAATTTAGATCAAATTGATTTTATTGATTTATTTAACCCATTCTTTAAGAAAACGTAAATAATCGCTTACCATTCAGCATACGAAGCCTTGGAAAATGATAAAAACAGTAAGATGAAATAATTCGGAGTCACAATGTTGACGAGGCTGAATCGACGTTTTGCTTTGTATAATTTGTATTCATAACAGCTTATGTTTGTCCTTCATCAAAATATTAAGTAATTTAACTTCCTTATCCGGGCTTGTTCGCTACAAATCGGAATGTCAGTTCCGTAAGCTACATAAATCTTCAATTTTAAATAAAATGAGCTCACGGAAAAAAATTGTTAAATTAAACTTATATTTATGTTGTGGATTATAAAAAAAATTGATAGATAGTTAGTTACAGATAAAGATTTTTAAGCAGGATGGTAAACGTGTTCTTGGCCTACAAACTATTGGGTGGTTATTGCATCCATTTTTTAACGGCTACCCGACCCATCAAAACGAAACGCATTACTGCTTGACGACAGAAATAGGCAGTGCGGTGGTGCCTACCCGTGCGAACTCAGAGACCCTACCACCAGTTTATTCATATGCGTAAATGAGATAATAAGTGCACAACTGCGTTATGAGTTTTAAAATTATATTGCTGTTTTCCCTCAAACCTTACCGAAGAAAGCACAAACGCGACTGCAGATACGTTCCCAGTTTAGTTTTTAAAAAAAATATATATATATTTTCGAGGCTCTTTGTCCTTAACGATTCCTGTTATAACTGAATCAACACACGGCCGAATCCCTAGCATTCACGATAAAACGAGGTACAAAAATTACCCAAAGAAGTATGTTTCAGTTACGAAGAGGCCAACTGTTAAATCTCGATATAAGAGGCATAAAATTCGTACACATTTTAACATTTTCAAAGTGAAAATTCTAGGGCAAAATTGAACTTAGTCTTTGGTCTGGTTTGGTCTTAGATGGGTATCTAAGCAAATAAAAAAAAATTCGCAGTTTATTCTTAGTACAACCAACCTTCGATGGGTCAAGGGCGATAGGTATCAAGAAATCTATGTTCTTCATACAATTAGCGATAGTCATAGTGGAGCGTGACCGGCTTCCATCAGTCTAAAATAAAGAATAATATGCAAAACGTGTTCCTCGAGCGGACGGTGCACGATTTTTCCTGGACGAATACATTAAGTTCGCTTAATATTCTATCCTGGGCTTACAGATTGCGTTACCGCGTCGCCTCTCACTGCATATTGCAACACCCGAGGGTGAAATACTATTTCGCACTGAGTCGCCTATACATAAAACGCCTTAACTTTTAAGCGGCAACACTGTAATAAAAGTTCCGGCGTTACTATCTAGAAAATGCTGGCTGTTTTACGATGGCTGGCTAGGAATCGTTAGACATTTCGCCTTTTCGCATTAAAAGTGAACAATTTCCAAAAAAATATTCGAAATTGAGTTGATATGTGTAAACGTTTGGTATGACCAGTATTTTTCTCATAAATACTGTGAAAAGAGCTTAGTTTAGTTTTAGTTTTGTTTTTATTTTACCTATGTTTTGACTACTATTAACAAAAGGAATACATAATTTTATCTTACTTTAAAAGACAGATAATGTAAATGGTAAAAAAAATTACATGTTAAACCTTTAAAACACTCTCCTGTAAAATTAGTAAGTGTTGAGGTTATACAGTTTTAATGCGAGAATACTTGCTTATTCTTTGAAGTATTCAGTACAAAGTATACTGTAAATAAATGCTTGGTGTTAATTTGTAAAGTCTACAGTCATATTGGATATTTCGAATTTATTTCGATTCATTGCAAACATTGCATTTAAAGTTTGATTTTTGAATCGGTAAGATTCATGTTCCGCCGTCAGCTACTTTATGTGGAAATTGTATACGCATGCTCAAGTCTTTGGCGGTTGCAACTTGAGACGAGAGTTGGCTAAGTTCTTTGCCTAGTAAACAGACCGAGACTTGTGTTTAGTAACATTATTATTCTACCTAGTGTTTCTCGTTTAAAACACCAGGTTTTTTGAGTTTTATGAAAATTAAGTAAATAGTAATTATTTAGAATTTTTGTTTTAAGTTTCGAATTATTTAAGATTTAAATAACGTATTTAAAGAACGAAGGTTGCTGACATAGCCCGTAGAATTAGTGAACTGAAGTGGCAATGGGCCGGCCACATAGCACGAAGAGAGGACGGTCGATGGGGCAGAAAAATCCTGGAGTGGCGACCACGTACTGGCAAACGCAGTGTGGGACGGCCACCTACTATGATGGACCGACGACCTAGTAAAAAGCGCTGGGTCTCGTTGGATGCAGGTGGCAATGGACCGGTCGCACTGGAAATCTATTGGAGAGGCCTATGTTCAGCAGTGGACGGCCATAGGCTGAAATGATGATGATGATGATGATGAAATAACGTATATTAAAATAATTACAATGATAAATGTAATACGTATCTTCCATTCGAAAAAAAAAAATATTCTAAATATTTTATGATAATCCGTCGATTTTAAGGATAATCACATCGTAATGTTTCGGATTATTTTTAAAATAAAGATTTAAAAATTAAATAAATTACTCGTATAAGCAGTCCAAGTAGCGTGAATAACATTGCACGTGGACATGTCGCGACCTCTGCTCTGTGAATTGAGAGTCGTTTGATGATTCGATCAATCAATCAATTTATAGAACGCATATTGTGCCGCAGACATGCTGCATCGTTTGAACATTAAGCGATGTTGTTGGAACATTCTTTTTAATACGCTTTTATTAGCTTCATACGTAGGTTAGTAGTATGTAACGGAATCTTTGGACATGATTTTGACCCCCTTCAAAACGTCGGATTAACTCGAAATTTGGCATACTTATTAATGACCGATGACAATTCAAATATTTTAAACAGTTTGACTTACTAGCATAATCAGGATTAGCGATTTTTTGTTTTCCTGAGACCCGGAGTGTCTGCGTCAAGACCAAGAAGGGAAACTACCAGGCGCGCCGATCACCTATTTCTCGGACAAGTTACCGACTGACTCAGATGATATTTTTGAAAAATTGAAAAAAAACGAATCCAACTAAAATATGAAAAATATATAATAGTTTAAAAAAACCAAAAAAATACACTTTTATTGAAAATCCAACAAAAAAATAGAAAAACAAAATTCAATTAAAAATAGTTGGTATCAATAGTTATAAATATTTTGATAATATCCTGAAAAGCACCCCACGCTATTTTTACTTCAAATTTATAAACATTTATTTTCTGTTTTTTAGTTGGAGTTTCTATAAAAGCGTAATTTGTTAGTTTTTTTTAACTTTTTTTTTTTTTATAAAACATCTTTAAAACTTCAATTTAATTAAGTTATCAGGTTTAAAGTCGACATGAATATTATTTTGTCATCAATTTTAAGTTTTAAATTCCGCGCGCTCTGACAGTACACGGAAGTTTTCCGTGATCACGAAGTAATGCGGTAGGCGATTTAAAAACAAAAAAAAAACCCAATTGATTTTGATAGTTATGTAAAAACATTGAATATAATAATATTTTATTATACGTACTTGCTTAAACATCACAAATGTTAGATTATCTCATTTAAACAATTACAACAACTCTAACGATACATTTTTCTGGATTTATCTTCACCGGCCTTTCAAAAACATTAATTATAATAAAATAACAAAACACACTATCGATATACATACATATCGACGCTTGAAAGTCAAACGTGACTAAGCGACAATAACTGCTTTGTACATAAATGATATCCAATAACCATATTCGATGTGCAAAAAAAATATATTTCTAGGTCTATTAAAATCATTACAATCCTACAGCTACTAGCTAGATTCTACTACAGCTAGATTCGGTAAAATAAATTTTGTTTTCAGGTATTTCAACTTTAAATTAGTCTACTGTAAAGTTCAAGCATTGTCGCTTAGTCATGTTTTCCTTTCAAGCGTCGATATGTATTGTATGAACATTAGACAGTAGCGAGTGATAAAAAAAACAAAAAACATTTGAAAGACTTTGATTTCAACTTCGGACCACAATTCTCGATTTGAACAGTCTCTGTAAAATTCATAATCGTGAAATTCGATAGGCCCGTGCACAGCGCTCTCTACATCGTCAGTTTTTCTGAATAATGCATGACTTTGATTCCATCTTGAATAATGATTTGCTAGTCGATACCTACAACTTACGTTGCGCACTATTTATCGAGTTCGAAAACAGCCAATTCAAACTGAAATAACCGATTAAGATTTGTCAAAAATATTACATATTGAAAGTTTGACATTTCGTTTAATGGTTTAGGTAAACCTATTCTAAGATGTCATATGTAATTACTATTTTCGATTCCTTAAACATACCTAAGTATTTAGTCTATTAATATAATAAAAGATATACTTATTGTTCTTTTTAAAAGACGAGTCTTTTTAAGGTATTTTAGATTAAACATTGTAATTATCTGGAGAAAATAAATCTTCATTAACAAAACTACTTACGAACGTAATTGAGACGTGCCCACGCATTTCTAAATGTGCAGTTTGTCCCAAACGCCCCGGCTTTGTGGAGATCAATCGTTCTTACTAATGGCCTTGTCACTGTTATTATTTACATTGCAATCATAATCAAGCACGTCTGCTAACGCTGATCTAGTCTTATTAGTTGGTCAAGACTTCGAAAACATGCTGACTTCTAAATAATAATAAAATTGTAGCGTACTCGTGGTCTTTGTGCCTCATCCGAAGAATTGTTCGAGGCTAGATACCATACCCCACATGCTTTCGGTGTATCTGGTATGTAACGTTCACGAGTGATTGGCGCCTGTCAGCAATTTATTGACGATGCTCATGAAACGGGCAAAAGGTATTGGAATATACTTTCTTGGTCCCTTGTCATGAGTTAAGTTGTTAAGTTGTATTTTGTTAAGTTGATAACTTTAATTCCACTCTAGCTGTAACCGAAATACTACTTAGTAATCAAGTCAATACAAAATATTCCATACCAATTCAAAATGTTTAAAGGAATCAAAAAGGTAATGTACTAACCGATGTTGTTTTATTCTATAAGTCAAAATAGATTCACGTTTTGCGTCTAAGAAGCTTAATAAATGACATTGGTGTAATTTAAAAGTCAGTAACAGTATTTGAGTAATTTCTTAGAAACGTGATTTTACAAAGAGCCAAATAACAAATTTAAATGAGTAGATTGTGTTCAACGAGACAAGCCTAATCTTTTAGGTAAATAAATTAGTCTTAGTTCAGAATTAAGTAATGGGAATCATAAGATGCGTAATAATGTTTATAGATTCAGCTAAGTAGAATACAGCCATACATAAAGACGTTATATATTTTTTATGTTTTTTATAGCTTAGATGGATGGACGCGCTCACGGCCCACCTGGTGCTAAGTGGTAACTGGAGCCCATAGATATCTATAGCATAAATGCCGCCACCCACCTTGAGAAAAGCTCTCACTTTTAACAGTACAACGGCTGCCCAGCCCTTCAAACCGAAACGCATTACTGCTTCACGGCAGCATTGGCAGGGTGGTACCTAACCATGCAGACTCACAAGCTCTCCTACCGCCAGTAATAGTATCAGTTTGAAATTAATAAAAAATAATGGGTTTGGTTTTGGAAGCAACCCTCTTCTCAACCTCCTCCACCCTTTAACATCTGCGTACCAGTCCCACATATTCCACGCGCCCCCTATGGATGGGTATCTCGTTGAAAGTTCGATCCCCGGCCCCAAAAAAATATTGCAAGCGCCTGTGAAAATGAAATAACTGTCGTAAATAAATAAAATCAAAGTTAAAGGGTAAACTATTATGTTTCCCACCCGTAATCTGATCAGTATATTAAAATATCCTATCAATGATCATGATGCTGGCAACAGAGCTGTCAGAGAGTACTAAGTGGCAGGCAGCGGGTTACCTGTACCCCTGATATGGCCGTAGACCACGAGCTACGGTAAATACTCACCACCGATGGGTCGTATGCTAGTCTTTTTTATTTATTGCTTAGATCGGTGGATGAGCTCACAGCCCACCTGGTGTTAAGTGGTTACTGGAAGCCATAGACATCTACAACGAGAGATATAAGTTCTAAGGTCTCAAGTATAGTTACAACGGCTGCCCCACCTTTCAAACCGAAATTCATTACTGCTTCACGGCTGAAATAGGCAGAGTGGTGGTATCTACCCGTGCGGACTCACAAGAGGTCCTACCACAAGTAAGTGCTTGCTTACAAAGACAATAAATAAAGAAATCTGAAAGAAAGATAAATCCCTTAAATCGTGGTAAGAATCCATCTGAAATAGGCATTTATGTCCCAATTTCACGAAGAATAAATATTGACCTCGTTCGTGGTCTCATTATCTTTTCTGTGTTAGGGCTTCTAGCAGATAATGGTTTTTTGAAATCATATTGCGTTTGCTTTATTGCTTTCATGGGTTGACGAGCTCACGGCTCACCTGGTTTTCAGTGGTTACCGGAATCCATAAACATCTACAACATAAGTGCCACCACCCACCGTGAAACATGTTTTTTTTTCCCTTCCTAAGGTGATAGCCTTCAGAGGCTATTTTAGCGTAACCTTAACTAGTCGGTGAGCTCACGGGGCTCAAACCTGACAACGTTGCTAACACGAACCCTAGCAAGAGCCGTGTTTCGCAGAATCTACCATCGGATCGGAAACGCGACCCACTGAGAAGATCTGGCGAGAAACTCAGTGGGCTGGAAACATAAGTTCTAAGATCACAGTTCAACGGCTGCCCTATCTTTCAAATCGCGTGTTGTCTTATTGTAGAATTATCGACGAGTGCTCAGAATTAGCAATATTTTATTAGCTTTAAATTTAGCAGACGCATCCACGACGTACCTAAGCGTTTACAGGGGCTGGTAACCACCCCAAAACGTTGCAGTTATTTTAACACTTCGCATTGGAACGTTTGATATATAACTTCGTAGTAGAAATAAATATGATAATTGTACCCTTTTGTACAGGTTTGCAACGTGTTAATTTTTTTTTTAAGATTAGGGACCTTTGTGTCAATGCCCTAAACACATCATTACGGATCCTCCCGATCCATTAACGCTGCTTTTAAGTACCTCAAGCACCGGTCACCATCCTCGTCGAACCCGTCGCTTGCGACGTAAGGCTCGACGAGTAAATTCACCAATTGACACAGCCTACTGAGTTTCGCCGGATCTTCTGTTGGTCGCGTTCCGTATCGATGGTAGATTCTGCGAAGCACTTTTCTTGCTAGGGCCAGTGCTAGCAACACTCCCGGTTTGAGCTCACCTACTAGTTCAATGAATCTAGAAAACCCCCTCGAGGTTACAAGAATAGGTAGAAAAAAAAGGGTCAATGTATTTGGGGTTATTATTATTATAAAAGGATGACAAGATAGCAGGTGGCCTATCATAACTAGGTAACCAGAGAGTATACCCGTAGAGTTGATAGATCATAATTCTTCGTTATTTTGTGTAGAATGTATTTAATTTCAACAAACGACTTTTGACATGAGATCGTTCTCAAACGAAAGGTGATTGTACTGTGAATGTCAGTGATATCTTTCGTTGTTGATAACAACGTAAACATTGAACTAAAAAATGCGATTACAATGTTAAACATTTGAGTTGGAATGTTATGTATTTTAAAATTATTATAAGCAGCTTCAAATTTCATAATTCGAATTCGAGAAATATAATACGCGATGCAAATGTTCACGATTGACTACCACGGTGAAGGAATAACATCGTGTAATAAAAATTAAACCCGCAATATTAAAATTTGCGTAATCACTGGTGGTAGGACCTCTTGGGAGTCCACACGGGTAGGTACCACCACCCCGCCTATTTCCGCCGTGAAGCAGTAATGCGTTTCGGTTCGAAGGGTGGGGTAGCCGTTGTAACTATACTGAGACCTTAGAACTTATATCTTAAGGTGGGTGGCGCATTTAAGTTGTAGATGTCTATGGGCTCCAGTAACCACTTAACACCAGGTGGGCTGTAAGCTCGTCCACCCATATAAGCAATAAAAAAAATATATATGCAATTTTAATAATTATGAACTTAATTGCTGATTTAAACTTGTTTTGTCGTATATATAGGTATATATAAATATGGATTTCCATACTGAAGTCTGTACAGTATAAGTATTTGTATTTCCAAATTTTAGTCTCTGCACTCGTTCTCATTAAACAACGTAACATTTGAATTAAAAAGTCAATATTCAAGTCAAATCATCTAATAAGATTACCTTGATCAAACGTTTAATTTTTTATTTACTTAAATACGTGTATATATACGTAATTACGTATTTACGTATATAATTACGTAAATTTGAAGCGTTCTAGCGCGTATTCTAAGTTTAAAATTAGAATATAATGGTTTGGTTTCAATTTTGAAAATTTGATTTAAAAAAAACCATTATCGTGACGTATGAGATCTACTAATCCATCACCTTAATCGCGCTTGAGTCCATGACGTCACATCGTGAATACACCCACACATTTTGAGGCGTGAAGTTAAAATCTCGATTGTATTTTACAACGGCTGACCTTTAGACCTTCGGGTCTTTCGGACGAATTCGATTGCCTCGTTAATCACGAGTAAAATTGACGATACTAAAAACATAAGATAATATTTATTAATTTCAAACAGTTCCGCGTGTTAAATCCCTTGCGCACAGTTAATGCCCACAAGATTTACTAGTCCAAAAAAATATAACAGTTCCTTTGTCGTATATCTCAATTCCGTTTCTATTCCGTGTCCAGAGTGTTTATTCGGGGAATCACTAGTGAATCTTGCTGACTAAATACAGGTTTGGCAAGGATCGGTTTCGTCCAAAAAAAACTCAAGAGCTTACCCAAGGACATACAATTATGGCGGCGGCCTTTCGTAGTTCCAGACATTTCTCGTCTAAAAGCTTTATGGTTCTACAATGTTTTTTAACATACATTGAAATTTCTGAGAAACAGGGTCATGCCTAACCGATTATCTATACTTCTATACTAATATTATAAGGAGGAAAGATTTGTTTGTTTGTTTGTATTGAAGAGGCTCCGAAACTACTGAACCGATTTGAAAAATTCTTTCACTGTTTGGAAGCTCCACTATTCCTGAGTGACATAGACTATATTTTAAAAAAATTAGGCATTATTACTAAAACTCCAATAATGTAACCCAAAGTGTAAAAAAATTACCTAAAATATTCTTTACATTAATTTCTTCTTTCCTGCGAAAACTATTGATGATAGAATAAAATAATGTACTACGACTTTGTAGAACACATTATTATTTACAAAAAGTGTCGCGACAGCATATGTCTAACTATTATAGTTATGCCTCAATAAGTGTTCTTTTATGTAAAAAAATAAAACAACGTCAAATATCGTTGAAAACCCGAGCGGAGCCGGAGCGGGCCGCTAGTAACCGTATAATTCAGAAAACTACGAATTTCGCTTTACATACTAAATTATAACTAAAACCCTAACGAACCTAAAACTCGCCTAATATAATTATCGCAAATTCATTTATATACATAATAATATGTCGAGTATGAACACACAAAGGGAAGAGTTCTGCGTACGTATGAATGTTTACGGTTTAAACTTTAAAACAAAATAATAGAGACGAAAACTTGTCTTTATTAAAATTTTAAAACATGTAAAATGATGGAAATGAATATATTATAGTTTGTATGTATTTTGTGGCATGGTAGGACGAAATATAACGCATTTACTTTAAGACCAAAATCTTTCTTTTCCCGAAAAAAAAAAACACTTGGAACATCGTCATTTCAATCGATGACTGACATTGATATTACTTTTATTTTAAAACAAATCTAGTGCGCCAGTGTAATCTAATGAAAAAATACCGATCTTCCTAAATAAAATATTGTATAAGCCAAAAAAACTACAATCAACACGTTTACTTTCAAACGAAGACCCTTACGAATGTTGAATAGTTACCATCGCTCATATTACATCAATAATACCACAATACAAACCCCTGCTCATATCAGGATTCTCCTTATATCTCATTTGTAGATCAATAGGACACAGCGCTCGCTGTATTTAAAAAATCATCTTTGGAAACGCACTATGGGTAAATACAGAGGTTGCAGAAAATAGGATTAAGAAACATTGTGTAAGTAAGGTATTTTTTTTATTGCTTAGATCAGTGGACAAGCTCACAGCCCACCTGGTGTTAAGTGGTTACTAGAGCCCATAGGCATCTACAACGTAAAACGCCACTCACCTTAAGATATAAGTTCTAAGGCCTCAGTATAGTTACAACGTCTGCCCCGCTTGTCCACCCTTCAAACCGAAACGCATTCTGTTCACGGCAGAAATAGGTAAGGCGGTGGTACCTACCCGCGCGGACTCACAAAAGGTCCTACCACCGTAATAAGTAAGACTCTGTTCTTAACAATTGGCGATAACGAAAAACAGAGATGATGGATTCATCTCAAACAATACCTTAAATAACAATTGCGATTTCTAATGTAAGCTGGCCTTGCGGTACTCACTTTTTTGTGTATGTTGGCCTTGATGACCACTTAACGCCACATAGGCCGTAAAATTTGCCTTACGATCTAGAACAATTAAAAAAATGATTATAAAAGATCTTATAAAGATGTAATGTAAAATTATTTGTTTAGTTTATATATATAGGTCTAATTGAAACATTGAATGGGTATCGACGTTTATTCCTAGACTGGCAATTAATCAATGACACATTCTGTAAATAAAATATAATTAAACTAATTTATAATCGATCTTTGAGATAATCAAAACAAATTTTAAAGCAGGTTGCTTACAATAACTTCTTTACCAGATTACATTGTTTGCATTGTACTGGCGATAGAGCTTGTAATCTAATTCCGGATTAAATAAATTAAATCCTGGATTAATAAATAAAAAAATCGAATCGAATTCTCGATTAAACGGATGGATAAATCATGCATCGTGCTTCAATAGGTATAATAATCATTAAGTAAAGATATTTTTTTTCATATTCTGTTTTGTAATATCAGCTGTTATGTTATGCATACGCCAAAATACTTGAGGCTAGCTAGCTGTAGCACTATTTTTACACTTTTTAATTACATTTCTCATCATACAAGTGCTCTCTTGGTTAAGCAATATCTGAAAAAGTGTTTTAAACGATCAATAAATCTATACTAATATTATAAAGAGGAAAGATTTGTTTGTTTGTTTGTTTCGAATAGGCTCCGAAACTACTGGACCGATTTGAAAAATTCTTTTTCCATTAGAAGCCGACATTGTCCCTGATGAACATAGGCTACTTTTTTTAATTTTATTTTTTTGGTTTCATGTGTTTTAATGTTTCCGAAGCGAAGCGAGAGCGGGTCGCTAGTTTAATAATAAAGTTACAGCAAAAAAGTAATTGCTAATTTAATCGTAAGTATAAAATTGAATGAGCACTAAAATTAATGTGCTTTATAATGTTATAGCTATAAAATAATAAAATTACTAATGTGAATGCTCAAAATGGAAAGGTTTGATAAATTTTATCACTACACTTACGATTCTGATGTGAAAAAAATAATGAATTACAGGTAAATTACAGACAAGAACAAATTGCTTCGATATTTAAAATTAGTGGTTTTATTGCCTAGAAGTATGATAACCGCTAAATTAGACTAGTACCCTTTTACATATAGAACATTAGGCTATCTTTCGATTTAACCAATTATAAGTAATTTTGTTCAATTTGTATCATAACATAACGATAAAACTTAAAAAAACACTCTTCACTATTAACTTATTATGTTTTTTTTGGAATTTGTTGCTTTTTATCACTCATTCGATCTAAGTATCAATGTCGCTTAATTAATGTTAACATTCGTAAGACTCGTATCGTTATCTGATTAAGTGCGATATTTGCACTGTACTTGTACACCGTTCCGTTAATTTTGATAGCAAACCAAGGATCAAAATCAATCGTTCCATTTTCAAATGTACATAAACATGTGTACAGTATACTAAAACTTCTTATAATAACAAAAACAAACCACCAACTGTTATAGTTGAAGTAAATTTCATATTTAAAACTACATACTCTATATAATGTAATACATATTATTATATATAATATAGTAATATTTTCTTTCTGCTCTTGCTAGGGCCAGTGTTAGAAACACTCCCGGTTTGAGCCGGGGTTTGATTTTTATGTTATTCCTTCACCGTGGGAGTCAATCGTGAACATTTGATAAGTACATATTTCATTAGAAAAATTGGTACCTGCCGGCGGGATTCGAACACCGTTGCGTCGCTAGATACCAGTGAACCGAACGTCTTATCCTTTAGGCTACGACGACTTCAAAAAATATATTATAAATTATATAATAAAATTATATTATAAAAGTTATATTATTAATTTGTGTATGTACAGAACGCCACGCGGCAAATGAACATTAAGCGCAGTACAACATTGAAGACGTCACATTAGCTTTTACGAATATTAAAATCTGTACTCCTAACGCTTTTGTCGTGTACTTTTAAAGTATAATAGTACTTACTGCTTTCTTTCTATTAAAATTATTGTTAATATGTATTTGGTGTAATAAGAATTAATGAAAAGAAAATGATTCCACAGAATTTACAATAAAACAGGGCGCTTTTTACATTGTACAAACATTTTTGAATGTCTAAAAATATTCATACAGGATTTAGGTAATTTAATTTTGTAAAACAGTAAATAAAGTTTTAATTTCTGAAGCCGTTCCCTGTTTTTCGTATAATACACTATTATAAAACATTACTTACGGGATAGGTAAAGGAATATGAATTATTATTTTTACTGCTGGTAAGACGTCTTTTTTTTTTTTTTTTTTTCCTACCTAAGCTGAGAGCCTTGAGAGGCTATGTCAGCGTAACCCTAACTTTTGTAGGTGAGCTCACGGGGCTCAAACCTGATGACGTTGCTAACACGAACCCTAGCAAGAGTCGTGCTTCGCAGAATCTACCACCGGATCGGAAACGCGACCCACTGAGAAGATCCGGCGAGAAACTCAGTGGGCTGTGTCTGAGAGTTAATTTACTCGTCGAGCCCTTCGTCGCAAGCGACGGGTTCGACGAGAACGGTGACCGGTGCTTGAAGTACCTAGAAGCACCGTTAGTGGATCGGGAGGATCCGAGATGACGTGTTTTGGGCGACGTCGACTGCTTTCCATTCTGTCCGCAGGATCGGGAATGGAAGACGTCTTATGAGACCGCATGGGAGGTACCAGCACCCTGCCTGTTTCTGTCATATGTAGCAGGGACGCCATAGATATATATATTTAAGTATATAATAAATATATTTAGCTATAAATGCAATTAATATTTAAACGTGGTTACTTATTGTGTTTATGTAGTTTTGATCGCTATTTTACTTATATTAATGTCTAAATATTAATGATAGCTTTCCGGTCACCGTCCTCGTCGAACCCGTCGCTTGCGAAGGGCTCGACGAGCGAACTAACCCATAGACACAGCCCACTGAGTTTTTCGCCGGATCTTCTCAGTGGGTCGCGTTTCCGATCCGGTGGTAGATACTGCGAAGCACTGCTCTTGCTAGGGTCAGTGTTAGCAACTCTCCGGTTGAGCCCCACGAGCTCACCTACAAACGTTAGGGCGAAGCTGAAATAGCCTCTCAAGGCTATCAGCATAGGTATGAAAAAAAAAAAATTATAGCTTGAAATAGCCGAACTAATACTGTTTTGATTGAATACAACATTGTCTGTCGTTATCCCTTAGAAGTCTTTTTTCGGAAATATTATATAATTACTATTAAAATTAATTATTACTAATACTTAAAGGCTTTTTAAAAGGTCTTGATGTGGTTCAACAATGTAAGCACAATTGATAATTCATTTCATAAGACACAAATGACACTTTACAAATTAATAGTATCATTTACTCGATGATGTCTAGGTGATGATATGTACTTCGAACCGACTGATTAACATTTCAAGATAAGATATTATTTATTTGTTTGTTAAGCGCTTAAGGAAATATGAATCTGTTGATAAAAGTAAGTTTCGACTTATGATTTTGACAGTATTTAATTTATTTTTAAAGTAAACATTTATTGAAAAATACTAAAGTTTCAAATAGAAGTTTTTAATTAATATTTCAATTAAAAATTAATTTAATGAGGTAAATTAAGTGAATGCAGTAGAAATGACTGTTATTTGGTAGATAACATAAATAATAATATTACGCGTGAATCCCTTAAATATAGTGTGGTTTTTTTATTTCTTAGATGGGTGGACAAGCTCACGGCCCACCTGGTGTTAAGTGGTTACCGGAGCCCATAGACATCTCTACAAGGCAAATGCCGGCACCCACCTTGAGATATGAGTTCTCAGTTTTTTTTAGAGTATACAGTAGTACAAGATAATAAAAGTAATATTGGTCAGTATTGAACTGACCTTCTTCTTCTATATAATGTTTCTTTATGATTACTTATTTCTACACTAACTGAAAAGAAGACATAATGACACCGAATTAAGAATCGAACACTAATTGAAATTTAAAATAATCTTATAATACGGTACTTGATATGTCAGTGTGCATGGCCACTTTACAACTGAGGAAATATAAATTAAATATTCAATAAAATGACTTATGCATGTAAGCGTATGGAATTATGCTATCTGTTTTGGTAACACGTATCTGTTTAGTACGGTACGGTACGGCAGCGGCTTGGCTCTGCCCCTAGCATTGCTGAAGTCCATGGGCGACGGTAAACACTCACCATCAGGGGAGCCGTAGGCTCGTCTGCCTACAAGGGCAATAAAAAATAAATAAAAAAAACTTCTTGAAAATAGTTTAATATTTCTAATAAGTTCAAAAACAAATTTTAATATGTGTTTTATTTTTTGTTTTTACTTTAATATTTTGTTTAGATTTCAATTCGCGTGTGCGAAACATTAATTATAACAAAAATCAACATCGTAATCTATCTATATATATAAAAATGAATTGCTGTTCGTTAGTCTCGCTAAAACTCGAGAACGGCTGGACCGATTTGGCTAATTTTGGTCTTGAATTACTTGTGGAAGTCCAGAGGTTTAACATGTAGATAAATATGAAAATGCATGTAATTAAATAAAAATAACAATAGTGTTTTCCCTTTGATGTGTCCCCCGTCAGACGGATTCCTTTTATTTGTTGTAAGTTTATTTTATACAAAAGTTTAGGTCTTTTATTTATCGATTGAGGCACTACGAAGTCTGCCGGGTCGGCTAGTACCTAACACAGTATTCGAAAAAAAAAAAAAAAAACAAAGTATCGTAAATCAACCGAATCAACGGAGAGTGATGCCAGTGTTACATTTGGTAGTGAGGTGGAAAACCGATGGAGTTTCAAAGTACGACAGTGAAGTAAAGCGCCGGTGGCGGCGTGTACTGGCGCTGATGGGGCCCAGAGCGAGGTAGCGCCCGTATGGGGCAAACGGCGAGCATGTGTCGCCTGCACGGATCATGTCTTCACCACAAGAAAAGTACGTATCGTAGTAACTTAGCTTCCGTAATGGATTACTTACTGGTGGTAGGACCTCTTGTGAGTCCGCGCGGGTGGGTACCACGACCTTGCCTATTTCTGCCGTGAAGCAGTAATGCGTTTCGGTTTGAAGGGCGGGGCAGCCGTTGTAACTATATTTGAGACCTTAGAACTTATATCTCAAGGTGGGTGGCGCATTTACGTCGTGGATGTCCATGGGCTCCAGTAACCACTTAACACCAGATGGGCTGTGAGCTCATCCAACCATCTAAGCAATAAATAAAAAAAATCGGTAGTCTCATTTCTTTTGAGTAATTTTTGGAACAAAGTTCCTTATGGGACGATGCGATAACCCTAACCGGGAAAAAACCTCCGTAACGTAAGATTTTTTTCTACTTAGTTTGATATCAACAGATGTCGCTGCACATAAATTCAACAATTCCTGAATAGCGGTGACGAGATATTACACAGTTGATAGACGTTTTCATATTTCTCTTGCTTAACCATATTTACCTGGCGTAGGGGTTACCGTGATCATGCAGGTGGTTCCCACAGGGCCAGGCTGCTCCATTGCACTGCGGACTGGTTGACCCTTGCGATTATTTTATTTTTATCAATAAGAAAATCATAATAAAAAATGTATACTCGAATAATTATTTTATTTATGATACCTCGAATAGAACTTAACATTAATATTTTTATAATATGGAACTTCGTTCCTACTTGTCCCACGACACCACACATATTTTTTTACTTGCTACTAATAAATAACTCTGTTCAATCTCGTGTGTGCCGCGCTTTAATTGAATCAAATGGACGAAACCGCATAGACGATGAACAAACAGACAAACCTAATATTAAAGTTATATATAAAATTATAATGTAGTCCCGAATTCTAATACTATACAAATTTTTTTTTTTTTTTTGCCTTTGCATGCAGACGTTCATACGGCCCACCTGATGGTAAGCGGTTACCGTCGCTCATGGACGTCAGCAATACCAGGGGCAGAGCCAAGCCGCTGCCTACCAAAATTTATTAAATTGCTTTTCAATACACTGAATTCCAAAGCCACTCAAATAACATTGGGTTGTATCTCCTAGCCTAGTTATTAGATTGTAGTTATTTGTAAATTTATTGTTAGGACGGATAGGTATAGTGAACAGAATTACAAATTGTCGAAGTCTTTAAAACAATTGTTAAAAAAATACACTGAATTAATTTCTTCTATAACCGTTACAATGACCGAGAGATTGCATAACGTTTACGTTGTATCGCGTGCTCTCTCAATATTAAATAAAATCCCACTTAAGTAATACATCGTAAGGAATATTCCATTTGGCAAGACCGAGGCCAATCAAGGCTAAGTTTACGTTGACAAGCGTGTTATGTATTTGTTCTTTGTTTGACGTTTTTATGTAAATATAATTTTTGCTTTAAAAAAAAGAAACTAAAAACTTGAAATAACTCATGTCACAAAACAACATACGACTTTTGAATAAGTCAAGAAAAACGAAAAACAATAAGTATATTCAATGTTACTGCTATACCAATGCACTTTTATGTTATTGTTTACGACATATATTATGTTCAAAATATAAAGTGGATTTATGTAAATGGTTGAAATCCTTCTACAAGATCATAAATCTATGGTTTTACGAGTAGTTGGTCTACGGGCGGGACAGGAATGATCCGCAAGACGTGGTCCTTACTTACTTACACTCTTTGAAGAACAAAGACAGAAGCTTTATTGAATCGTTCATAAAGCAAGTATGTGCCACTTCATTTACGACACGCACAAAAACAGTCAAAGACAAAAATGAGATGCAAAGCAAGTCTGTATGTAAACTAAAGAAAACTTTATAGCTGTTTACACAATAAACGAGCAACAAGGAAATGTTACTGAACGCTTTGATGGCTCCTACAATTCATTTGATTTTTTTTATATATTATAACGTTTTTGTTTTATTTTCTATTGAATTTGCGGAATATGTGTAAGCAACTATTTTTTTTTATATTTGCCAACAATCCGGTTTGGGTTTTAAAAAATATATATTAATCTTAATATCAAACAACAACAACAAAAAGACAAAGATTGTATCTACGAATAACCTAAAAAAAAACAAATTATACCTACAAGCACATCTCGACTTAATTGTAAAAAATAAAGAAACTGGTACCTACCGTAATTATTTATTTATCAGGTGGGCTGTGAGCTCGTCCACTCATCTAAGCAATAAAAAAAAATAGAGTACCGTAAGTTTGATGATCTGTTGATCTACAATAGCTACTCTTCGATCAAAGACAAACGTTTTATTCGCGCTTCGCTGAAAATTAGGGCGACTCCTGATATACGTATAAGTAAACGATCAATCACAGTTAATTTATGTCATATTAATTATCAGAAATGAGATTTCGAACACATTCGGCCACTTACCGAATTACTGTATCATTAATCACGACTGTCCTAATCTCCATATAAATTTTTCTCAGGAATAGAGAAGGGTTATTTTTTATTAATTATTCTATTAAATACTAATAAAAAAATCTGTTCACTGTATAGTTATGCTCTTAGGATCTTTTTTTAAATGTTATAATTGTTGTTAGATAAATATATTTTAGTTTGATTAAAATTAATTCTATTCTTAACTTTATGCAGTTATCACATATAAATCGATTTCTAATTCTCACAATTTTTATATACTCTTAAAAATTATTTATGTCTGACGATCGTGACTTTGCTTTGAAAATTAGCATTGCGGTAGGCAGCGGCTTGGCTCTGCCCCTGGCATTGCTGAAGTCCATGGGCGACGGTAACCACTCACCATCAGGTGGGCCGTATGCCCGTATGCCTACAAAGGCAATAAAAAAAAAAAATTAAGATGTTCAGCACTAAAATGTTTGTTTCCGTTTATTTTATTTTAAATTAAAGTGAATATATCCGACATTGAAGTTAAACTAGTCTAACATTATTTAGAGTTTCTGAACAACAGTTTGCTGTTGTGTCAATATTTGGAGCGGTGAAAATTAAAAAGGTAAGGAGGAACCCGAAGCTAAAGTACTTTGAAAAACTGAAAAAGGCCAATCTCATTTCGTTTTATCATATTGTAATATTTCTTGTTCGAAATGTTTCACCAGATCAAGAAATAAAAATGGAATTTCGCTACCAAAAAACGGAAAACTAATATACTTTTGGGAACGTTCGCTATACACACGTATAGCGTAACCTACGTGTACACCGCGGAGAGAGGAGGTCGGAAAAAGTTTCACCACTACACAAAGGATAGACGGTGACGTCATAAGACATATGGTTCTCCCTCATTCTCTATTGTTGGATAATCTTTTAGGAATCGCAGTTGCGGGACTTGCCACACAGAATGGGTTATATTTAGGAGAATATCTGTAATATCTTTTATATGTGAACTATAGACTTTTATATGAAAATTAGTCTTGCGTTTGATAAATAGGTAAGTCTTGCTTTGTAATTTTGTATTAAAAAATGCGATCTGTTTGTTGTTGAAATTATTCAAAACGTTAAATTAAAATATACTGTTGCAGTAAGACTGAATCCTATTCGATCCTGCGGACCGAATTGTAAACAATCGACATCGCCCAAAACACATCATTTCGGATCCTCCCGATCCACTAAAGGTGTTTTTAGGTACCCCCAGCACCGGTCATCGTTCGATCGTTCATCGAGTAAATTAACCCACAGACACAGCCCACTGAGTTTCTCGTCGGATATTCTCAGTGAGTCGCGATTCCGATCCGGTGGTAGATTCTGCGAAGCACTGCTCTTGCTGAGGTTAGTGTTAGCAACGACATCAGATGTGAGCTCACCTAGTTGTTAGGGTTACGCTGAAATGGCCTCCCAAGGCCATCAGCTTGGGTAAGAAAAAAAAAGACTTTAGTGATAAAAAATATAATTCAGAAATAAAAAATAGACACGTTCTAAAAACACAAAATATATTGATGGATTTTCTTACACCTAATATTTTTTTTAAAGTAATAGACTTTTTCAGCTCCGCATGGCTTGATAGGTGAGCTCAGGAGGCTCAACCTGGGAGGACTTGTTAACACTAGTCCTAACAAGGCCGGGCTTCGCTGGACTTACCACCGCATCGCAATCGTGATCCTCTGACAAAATCCGGCGTGAAACTCAACGGGTTGTTTCTACGTGAAAAACATTACTGCGCTTTAAACACGTTACGGTCTTCTGTAAAGTTATGATATCGACGTAGTGAGCCACTACAACGGGTTTACGGTTAAACGTTGGTCATTCTGGGTTGTATTGTATATTTGTCACGTCCTTGTCGTAGACCAGAACGTTCATAACTTACCCGGTTCTCGTGGCGTCTTCCTCTGTTATACATATTTATAATCGACACAGTATTACGTTATTTATGTTCTTGGGATGGTTTTACTAAAATTATTGATACACTATTTCGTTCTACGATGTAGTTTTCGTAGTCATTGTCAATATGTTTATCCAACCGAAAATAATATTGTAGTGTAAATACGCTGTCGTCTAATGTTATATATCTCTTTATATCTTATTCTTACTGGTTTTAGTACGTATTGTGAGTCCGCACGGGTACGTACCACTACCCTGCCTATTTCTGCCGTGAAGCAGTAATGCGTTTTGGTTTGAAGGGTGGCCGTTGTACTGTAAAAACAGAAATCTTAAAACTATTATCTCAATGGCCAAATATGAGGCGGCATTTACGTTGTAGATATCTATGGGCTCCGGTAACCACTTAACATCAGGTGAGCCGTGAGCTCGTCCGCCCATCTATGCAATAAAAAAACTGAATATAATACAAAGTATATTAATACAGGGTGGCCCATAAGTCCTTTGAAAAGTAAAATTTGAATAAAACGAACAGGGCGCGCGTGAGCGGTGCAGGGGAAGCGGGGGGAGTAACTTCGGTTTCTGGGAATTTAGTCGCGATGGAGCGTTTTACCGGAGCGGACCGTGCGTTTTGTGTGCGCGAGTTTTATAAAAACGACAATTCGGCAACCGTTGCGCGGCGTAAATTTCGAGAACACAAAGGTTTACACAACTTTGACGACACTCCAACTCTTCAAACGATTAAGAACTGGGTTGCTAAGTTCGAGGAGACCGGTTCGACGTTAGATAAACCGCGGTTGGGTCGCCCAAGGACGTCACGTACGGAACAAAACATAGACACAGTGACACAGTCTATTCGCGAAAATCCGACACAGTCAACTCGTAAGCGCGCCAGAGCATTAAACGTATCCAGGACATCGTTACAACGGATTTTGAAGAAAGATTTACATATGCACCCTTACAAAATTCAGTTGGTTCAAGAATTAAAGGAAACTGACGGTATTCAAAGACAAAATTATGCGAATGAAATGTTGAATCGGTTTACTTCCTTCAATAACATAATGTTCTCTGACGAGGCTCATTTCCATCTTAACGGGCATGTTAGTAAACAAAATTGCCGCTATTGGAGCCCCATCAATCCAAAACTTAAGCATCAGAAGCCCTTACATAGTCCGAAAGTGACTGTTTGGGCCGCTATGTCAGCCCATGGTATCCTAGGGCCTTACTTCTTTGAGGATGGCAGAGGGCGCGCAGTTACTGTTACGTCGGAGCGATATGTGGCTATGATCGAAGAGTTTTTCATACCAGAATTGCAAAACTTTTCAGGCTTTAATGCCAGGACGTGGTTTCAACAGGATGGGGCCACTTCTCACACCTCTAACACTGCTATGCCCGTTATCCGTCAACTTTTTCCTGGCAAAGTTATCTCTAAGAGAGGAGACATTTCCTGACCTCCACGTAGTCCAGATCTGACCCCGATGGATTTTTTTTTGTGGGGCTACCTTAAGGCTAAAGTATACGACACAAACCCGCGGTCAATTGAGGCCCTAAAAGAAAACATCCGCAGAGAAATGACAAGCATTTCAGCAGTGACGTGCCGCGCAGTCATCGACAATTTTAGACGTCGTTTGCAAGAGTGCCGTGATCGCAACGGATTACATTTAGGAGATGTTATTTTCAAAAAATAATTCCCGTTTTTTAAGCTTTTTATGTAAATAAAAATTTAATTCATAATGTAATTAGTTTTATTTTAATAAATTTTTTTTCATATCAAAGGACTTATGGGCCACCCTGTATGTGCGTAATAATAAATCAAAATTTATGATTATGATTAATTTGAATTTGCTTCGCCTATTAGAACTTCCTGAACTATTGCTTTTTTTTTTAATTCAGAACCACTGTTTTCCCCCTCTTAGCATTAATGGCTGTTTATTTTAGGTTTATTTGTATTCAAAGCGTTTACTTCAATCATTGAAGAAGAACCAAAATTTCCGCTCCTCTGTCTTAATGTCTCGGCAATATTGAAGTCTGAAGGCACGGAATTTACTAGGGTTTTATGTCTTTCTCATAAAAGACTTACACGACGTTCTGTGTTCCATGTCTTTGTGGTTGTTTAAATTCATCTTAAATATAGTTTCATTATATTTTTGAGTCTTTTATTTGGCTTTTATACATATAATAAATGGGATATAAAATGTTGTTAAACAAAAATGTAATGACTGACAACATGTGTATAGTTTTGAATGTTTAAAAGACTTGAGCTTGATACAAGCTATAAATAAATAAAATCTAATCCACGTTTTAAACGAACTGCATGAGAACAATGAGAAGCACTGATTGGGATTATAGCAGCATGATTAATTAAAATAATTAATTGTATTAAACTAATGTATATTTCTACTAAAAACTTCGCTGAAACAGCTATTGCAATTGTACAAAAGACGAAAAAGACAGTCAATTGTTTTTATTGTACAGTTTAAATCTGATTGTTGCGTTACAGTTCATTGACTATGTCAATGCTCTGTAAAAACGATAATCCAATAGATGGAAATTTCTAAAATCTAGAGGCTAATAAATGATAAATGACATTACGTTCTTTATAAGGGCATAAAGTTCTTTTTTGTCCAAACTAAAAAGCAACCTTGGCCTTTAGACCGCCTCAGATAGTCATTTAGGGACTGTGTCACGTTTTAGATGTCTGTCTGGTTTATGATCTAGACTCGACAGCTGACAAATGAGGATAATATTACATTGATAAAGTTTTAGTTAAAAACAAAAATCGATTTCGAATTTAAGCCCTTTTTATTCTTTCTATCTGCCTACAATGCTTTCATTCATTTCTTATATTATTTGACTTTGAATAAAAGTATCATAATGTGCCAAGGCCATTTTACGGAACTTAGAAATATCTACATATTTATTGTCGCTAATACGAATCGTCATCATACATTTAAATGCATATATTTTTTGTGGCGATAATTTCCAAAATATACTTTTCAAGATAGTGTCAACGTCAAACTGCAGGGTATTAAAAGAGAAATCCGGTGTCGAGAAATTTAATCAATACAATACACTAAATAAAAATGTCTTCGCGAATGTATCACTGATAGACTTTAAGAATGGTGTATATACGCTTGCGCTCACTAATCTTAATTAAGGCAAATACTATCCAGAATAGATTTTTCATGGTATTTTTATTTGCCTTTATAGGAAGACGAGTATACGGCCCACTTGATGATAATGTTGATAATGAGGTTAATGTATGCCACGGATGTAAGCAATGCCATGTGCGTAGCCAAGCTGCTGGCTACCTTTTTTTTAATTCTGCCTGTGCTGATATAGCCTTGAGAGGTTATTTTAGCGTAACCTTAACTAGTAGGTGAGCTCACGGGGCTCAAACCTGACGACGTTGCTAACACGTACCCTACCAAGAGCCGTGCTTCGCTGAATCTACCACCGGATCGGAAACGCGACTCACTGAGAAGATCCGGCGAGAAATTCAGTGGGCTGGCTACCGCTGTCTGAGTATCAATATGTAAAAAGACAACTTTTAAAATTGTTATCGTTGAAACTTTTGACTGGCGTAGTTGGACGTGAGCGACCTTGTAGTTGGGGTGGGAGTGAATTCTAATTATAATGGGTGTGAACATATCCGTATAGTTTAAAATGATTAAAATTGTATTATTCAAGAAAAACAAACAGGGGGATGGATTGGCCGTGCTATTATATACTTAAATGAATATCTTTTTTTTGTTTTTTTTTATTGCTTGGGTGGGTGGACGAGCTCACGGCCTGGTGTTAAGTGGTTACCGGAGCCCATAGACATCTACAACGTAAATGCCGCCCACCTTGAGATATGAGTTGTAAGGTCTCAGTATAGTTACAACGGCTGCCCCACCCTTCAAACCGAAGCGCATTACTTCACGGCAGAAATAGGCAGGGTGGTGGTACCTACTGGTGCGGACTCACAAGAGGTCCTACCACTACCATTCATTACGCTATTAACGGAAACTGTCATATCATTGAAAAAATATTTGACACAAGTATTTACGTAGACATTTACTTCAGATGAAAATGCTACAAAATCTTATTGAATATTACAGATACAGCTAGTAACTAATATAAGAATAAAACCTATATAGTGAAATGGCATCGTTAAATATAAAACATGTAATATAAATTGGTCTAAAATGGGTCTGCGGAGGGACTTCGGTTCCCTCTGTATTTTGTACCGTATGTTCCATGGGGAGTGCTCTGAGGAATTATTCGAGATGATACCAGCATCTCGTTTTTACCATCGCACCGCCCGCGACCGGAGTAGAGTTCATCCATACTACCTGGAGCCACTGCGGTCATCCACAGTGCGTTTCCAGAGATCTTTTTTGCCACGTACCATCCGGCTATGGAATGAGCTCCCCTCCACGGTGTTTCCCGAGCGCTATGACATGTCCTTCTTCAAACGAGGCTTATGGAGAGTATTAAGCGGTAGGCAGCGGCTTGGCTCTGCCCCTGGCATTGCTGAAGTCCATGGGCGACGGTAACCACTCACCATCAGGTGGGCCGTATGTCCGTCTGCCTACAAAGGCAATAAAAAAAAATACAAAAAAAATTAATTGCCCCTATTTCACTATCCAGGGAGACAAACAGTTATTTTCTTTTTGCTTATCTATTATTCTACAGTATTAAGTGTAAATTGCTGTATCTAAAGTAATAAAATCCGATACTATAAAATATAAACACGAAAAGTGAGATTTGACATAGCTCGAATTTGATGACTGAAAAGTCTGTTCATAACTATTTTGTACTTTTGTGTGACTCAAGAAATGCATTCACAACTTTCAATGCTTTGAGATCCACAAAACTATAATGAAGAAGAAACGCCAACTTCTAGTAGTATAATATTACATATAATAGAACATTTGTTGAGTACGTATTTCATTAGAAAAATTGGTACCCGCCAGCGAGATTCGAACACCGGTGCATCGCTCGATACGAATGCACCGGATGTCTTATCCTTTAGGCCACGACGACTTCAGTTGTTATCTTATCTTCTTCTTTGTCATTTTATCTTTTTTTATTAAGTATCTTTTGTTTTTCTATACTATATCGGTAAGTAGTACGTTCAATGTGAATGAGGATGTCGGATACGATAATTCTGATTCTGTTTTTGAACAAGAAGTTCAAAGCAAATTCGAAACGACAGCTTATCTTAAGATTTTGGGATAATTTTAATTAATGTATGCATTATGTAAAAATTATGTGTATTGAAATAATATTATTAATATTATGACAAATTTAATGTTAAAGTTGCCAAAACCTGTATTGATTTTTATCATTCAATCATGCACAAAGTACCAACATATTTATTGTGACCAAGAAGATGCAAGAAATGTCTTATACATATAATACTTTCGGGCTATCTACATTATAAACACTATTGTTTAACAAGTTCCTACCACAATATTCATATTTAATGTGTAGCCAATATTTCGGGATTGCTGCAAGCGTTTAGATAACAAACAGGCTCGATACATGTGAAAATCGTGGCCAGAACCCATTAAAACGTTTATAACTAAATAATTTGTTGCGTATACTCGACCTATATAGAGATTTGGAAGAGCCAGACGCCATTTTCCCAAAAGTACATCTTTCAAATAGATAAATTCACTTCAAATATCAGTTAAAACTAAGTCGCAATATTTATGATCCCATACATGCCCGGTTTCCAGCTATAAATCTTAAGACCATCTCGTTTAGTGCGTCATACATTTTTTACGGTCAGCTTAATTTCCTCAATGAACGTTTTTTTTTTTTTATTATATATAAAAACGATACAGTTTACGATGTCATATATTCGGGCATGGGGTTATCGGTACCACAGTCTTCTTGGTAAACCGATAACCCATCGTTGGCTCACGTGCCATACGCTATAGGCAGATTACGTAGTACGTACATAATCGTTATATTCGAATGTTAGAACAATAAAACCGGTTGATAGATGATAATATGTAATGTTTGCATAATATCTTATCATATTGTTATTATTGTATACGATACGCTAATTGGACGTCGTAAAACATTGCGGGCAGTGATATTTTATGTTGAATTGATTTATCGTTTTACAATATTATAATGACTTTAAATATGAATTTGTTAACAGAATTTCGCGAGAATCATCACGATTTTTTATAGAAATGGATAAATATATTCTTCCTCGACGTATAATCTTCGTAGCCTGAATGATAAGGCGCCCGAAGTACTCGTATCAAGTGATTATGGCGATTTTCAAATCCCATTTATAAATCTTTCTAAGGCAATACATACTTATGACATATTTACAATTGACTTCTGCGACGAAGGAATTACGTCGTGTAACCAAATTCAAAGGCTTTAAAAACAAATATACACGTTTACCGGTGGTAGGGTGTATTGACAGCTCGAACGGTTAGGTACCGCCATCTTGTCTATTTGCATCTAGACTTCCGGTTCGATAATACAGTTAAGACTACAACAACATATTTCAAGGTGAATGACGGTGTTCACATCTTGAACTCTATGAGTTCCGGTAACCACTTAACACCAGCAGAGACGTGAGATTATTCGTCTATCTAAGCAATAAATAAAATTATTATCTTAATTTATATTTTCATAAAGATTCCTGTTTTACCACCAACAACATTATGTTAACTCTTCGTAGTAATCGTAGTTCTGGTCTTGGAAAATTCTAATAGGAATTAAACCCTCCTAGGGTTGGGTTACAAAACATTGTAAGGATGTTACTATTACGTTGTGGCGAAGCTTGAGGTAGGGCTACATCCAGCAGTGGACGTCTGTGGGCTGAAAGATAAATAAAAAGACGACTACTGACAAATTATTAGAAAGCTTTGTTTTGGTTGGAGCAGGAAATGGTCGCATTCCCTTAAAATCTGATTCGTAACTACTAAATAGATTATTGTCGTGTAAGATCCTGTGTGAAATCCACGAAAACCGTGGTATATGTCAGAAATGTTAATAAAAAATGATTGAAAAGTATTACAAGTTTAGTTGTCACAACTTTTGATTAAAAATACTACTACAGTTGCAATGATGTAAATCACAGTTATATAGACGTCAGTGAGTAGGCGTGAGGACGGTACAGTCGCGTCACAAGGCTCATAAAATTTATTTATGTCATGTCTCGACGATCATCTGATAAGGTATGTACAGCAAACATACCGAGACACGTCCTTGCTTGTGTGTGTGTGTTTCGAAATTGAAGAATACTCGTGAAAAAGGTACGCTATTAAATTGAATTTAATACAAAAATGATATAGCATAATGGTGCACACGTTACAAATTAAAGACGCCTGTCAGAAATTGGATTCTTGGAGCTGAAATTCTCCATGCTATCGAAGAGGTCAGTGTGTAATTCAATGCTTAGATCTGTGAACGAGTTCAGGGCCCATTTCAACTAAAACGAAGTTTAAAAATTAGTTCAAGTAAGGATGAGTTAGAATCTGAAGTTGTATTCTCTCTGGCACTTTTGCCATCTATCAATTTACAAAATTTTACTATTATTTTTTACTAAGTTCTATTTACAAATTTTGCTAAATGTTTGATGGTGCTGATAGATTAAATTTTAAATCGGTAAACAATTCGTTTACACTTTGTCTTCATTTAACGTTGTATTTTTTACTATTCACCATAACTTACTTGAATTCTAATTTTTTTTTAATTTATTATATTCTTATTGCAATGGAATTTCATTTTACAGTGTCCATCCTATCTTGACTTTTTCAGTTAAATTATCGTACATAAATGTAGTTTTATAACAAACTTCAGTGCTACTCAACAGAATCAAATAACAGTCCAGAAAGCTATAGATAACAGACTTTGTGAAAATATCCGAAAAAATTTAAACACGAAATTGGATAATATATGTATTATTATACAGATTTCAATTTATAAAAGTTTTAGTAGCGACGATTATGAACATGTGAATGAACGTAATGATTATAGATTAAATTATAAACGAAATTCTATATCTTGCTGACCATTGCTTAATATTATTGAAACAGTAAATATCGTTCTGGCATTACCGATGACCGCTGACAACGCAGAGCATTTATCATTTCGTTGGGCTTAAAAGTCGTCTGATCACGATGGGTTTTTTTTCTTTTTCGCAGCAATATAAAATGAAATATTTAACAATTTTTTAATTCATAATTCTTTAATATACGTTCAGATACAAAATAATGTCTGGCAGACGTACAAAGGCCTTTGATTAAAGCTTGAATAGAAAATAAATTACTTCTTTCATATTCCTGCCTTATGAATGGACCAGTAATAGGATCTAAAAGGCTATTACCGTTGAAAGTACATTAGCCTGTCTAACCCACTCCTCCGTTATTGAGACAACTGAAGTCCTGACCTGCCTTTGATCTATTATAGAAAAGATATTTTACGATTATTTCTACTTCGCACACGAAACGTTTTGACGTAGTTACGTGAAGTTTATTTTTGGACGTTTTTACAAAGTGCCGAAAGTAGTTTTATTAGTTCACGTAAACTGTCCGCCTACGTTTGTGTTAACAAGAAATTGACGTATCCTAGATTGTTTCTCACGTGTTTGTGGAATTCGGATTTACGTTTTGCTTTAGATGAAAGCTAGAGAAGGATAGAGAATGTGTTCTTTGTGAACTTTAATAAGAATTTGCTTGAACTTTAATAATAATATTAATTAAACTTTAATAATAAAATAATTTAATTATAATTTGCGTAATTGCTGGTGGTAGGACGTCTTCTGAATCCGCACGGGTAGCTACAATCACCCTGCCTATTTCTGCCGTGAAGCAGTAATGCGTTTCGGTTTGAAAGGTAAAGCCGTTGTAACTATACTGAGACTTTAGAAATTATATCTCAAGGTGGGTGGCGCATTTCGTTGTAGATGTCTATGGGCTCCAGTAACCACTTAACTCCAGGTGGGCTGTGAGCTCGTCGAGCTAAGAAATAAAAAAATAAATAATAATAATGGATTTTTAAATATTGAAAATGAATTTTTTTTAATGTATGATGTGATGATTTGTTAAATAATATATTTTTCGTGATTAATGGAAGCAGCTGGAAACAAATTCATTTTAATTAAACAGTAGTTTTATACTATCAAATAATCGAAGAAATTTTATGACTTTTACTTTGCTTGTTAACTTTATTTTGGATTTGGATTTTACTTTACCAATTACGAGATTTATTATTTTAATATTTTTTAACAGGTACATAGTTCGGATGCAATTGTACAAAATTTGAACTCCCTTACCGCGTTCTTATTGGTATATATATTTTGACTAAATTCCCAAAAGATATTATACTAAAAATAGAGAGAGGAGAACTAAACACAATTATGTAGTGGATGCATGTAATGTGTTTCAATTTAATGTCACTCTTAATGCAAAAAGTTGTGCTATGTCGATTTCAGTTATATTTGTGTTGGTTTTTTAACGATTCTAATATCATAAAAACTATAAAAATTCAACGCCTACGATAGAAAGGACATGTAAATTCGAACGGAGGAGACCAGAGTGCCAAGACAACTGCTCTATGGCAAACCAGAGGGCCGCAGAAATTGTGGCAGACCCAAAGTCCGATGGTTAGATGGCGTAGAGCACGATCTCAAAGTTATCGGTGCTAGGAACTGGAAGGAGAAAGCCCTGAACATAGCAGTCTAGAGAGACATACTGGACTAGGCTATGGTCCGCTCTGGGCTGTAAGGTCTAAGATGATGATGATGATGTGAGGTTTTTTTTTTATTTATTTTTTATTGCCTTTGTTGGCAGACGAGCATACGGCCCACCTGATGGTAAGTGGTCACCGTCGCTCATGCACGTCAGCAATGGCAGGGGCAGAGCCAAGCCGCTGCCTACCATAAAAGTTTTCAGTTAAACAAGCACCAAATAAACCTAACTTTAAATTACATCACGTCATCAAAGTGAAATAAATACACTGCGTGCACAACGCAGTTGTTGGTTTAGTTTGGAATTACTTAGATGACACCTCGGCAGTAAATGAACAACAAGAAACATTTAGATAGAACGTATAGTTTCTGAGGTATTTTAACTGAAACTCCGCCTCACAGAAATACTCGTGTTGTTACAAGTAAGCTGCTAAGTTATTTATGGAACTCGAAGATAAATAGACACGTACGAGGAATTCTCGGCTTAAGATGTCTATTCAAATTAATATAATTTAGAATGTGTCTCGCGCGGTACGAGAAAATACTTGTAACTAGATGCCATATATGTGATTCAAAGAACTACAAGAGGTCCCGCAGTAGTCGAAATTCGACTATAATTAATTGGAATTGTAAGTTTGTGCACTATTATGATTGTATTTTATACTTCTATAATCACAAATTTCACCAAGGCTACACTATAAAAAAATATTAACAAAGACAAACAATATTTAATCTATTCTCAATTTGACCACAGACGTCAAGAACAAAAGTTTGACAATAAATAGTATGCATGCGTGTGTGCCTCAAATACATGGTATGTAGTGTGTGTAATGTTTTCTTTATTGATTTAATGTATCTTTTATGCATTATTTAAAAAAAAAATATTAGCATTTTGTACTTCTTCTCTATATTCTCTAAGTGTGGAAAATTTCATACTCCTTCGTTCGCGCAATTTTCGTAAAAAGGGATACAAAGTTTTTGCTTCACGTATTAATATATAGATACAGTGAGAGTTTCATGCAAATTGAAGTGAATATTTATTCTTTCTTTCATTGGTGAACCGTACTGTGAATAGTATCAATAAAAGGTTCAACAAAATGCATTGGAGCAAATTACAGAAAATGCTTTCGGATTCTTAATAGTATGTAAAAAAACTTGACTTTCAATTTTAAACTATTTTTTTACTTGATTTGTTCCATAGTTCTGAATGTTCTGATATGTTGTCAATGCTTCTTGAGGAGAATGAATTGTATAATACAAAATGATAAACCAGTGAAATCGTATTCAAGATCAATTATTTTAAAATCTGTGAAATAATGAAAATCACAAACAAAATTATAATGAAAAGGACATTTAGATTTAGAAATGTACTGAATGTTCAATATGTTAACAATCATTAGTTTTGTATTGAAGGATAGAATTATTTTTATCCCATTGATGCGTTTACGAGTTCACAGCTTCCCTGATGTTAATCTATAACGTAAATGCCGCCACCCACCCTGAGATATGAGTTCTAAGGTCTCAGTATAGTTACAACGGCTGCCCCACCCTTTAAACCGAAACACATTACTCTTTTATGGCTGAAATAGGCAGGGCGGCGGTACCTATCCGTTCGGACTTACAAGAGGTCCTACCACCAGTAATTACGCAAATTATAATTTTTATTACACGATGTTATTCCTTTACCTTGGAAGTCAATCGTGAACATTTTTTAAGTATGTATTTCATTGGAAAAATTGGTACCCGCCTGCGGGATTCGAATACCGGTGCATCGCTAGATACGAATGCACCGCACGTCTTATCCTTTAGGCCACGACGACTTCAAACAGCTGTCGTTTTAGTACAAAAATATATCTGGTAACCGCTTCTCACCATATAGGGAAAAAGTTCGTTCACCCCTTTCTTTCAATTAACTAAAAACTTATTCAACTTAATGAAACCGTAGAATTCGACAAGAAAGCTTTTTTGTTTGGTGCTATGTTTAAAATATGAGGGACTCCTTGAAGATATCTCGATATACAGTCTGATTGTAAAATCATATCTCACAAATTACATTAATTTTACATTACGAAATATAAAAAATATATATGATAATTATCACTTAACATTATAGTAGAATAATAATGAATAATAATCATATCTGAACTCTACGTGTTTAGTGGTTATAGGACATTTTGCACACGAGTGGGTACGTTACTGCCCTGAAGCAATCCAACTTTCCGATTTGAATTACATTGGCCCTATTAAACCCCACCCTGTGTAATAGCGTCAGAAGGATACGCGGCCGTAACTATCTATGTCTTAGACCATCCACTATAATAGAGATTATAATATTTATGTTTATATTATAATCTCTATTATAGTGGGTGGTAGAGATATCTGAATACATGGAATTACAATGCGATACGAATTATTATTTATTAACTTATCGTCAAAATTACTTATTTTTCTACAAAACTTAAACAAAATACTTAAAATAAATACTTACAAAATTTTCTACAAATTGATTTGACATATATTATGTTGTTTCGGTACTTTGCGGTAGGCAGCGGCTTGGCTCTGCCCCTGGCATTGCTGAAGTCCATGGGCGACGGTAACCACCATCAGGTGGGTCGTATGCTCGTCGGCCTAAAAAGGCAATTAAAAAAAAAACTTGAAAATCAATAGTTGGAATGATAAAAAAATAGCCTTTCCTTGATTGATTAAAACGAAATGGTAATTTAATTTTTTTATTATGTTAATTTAGATTTACCATCATATATTTTTTCTTGTAATACTCGTACTTATTACAATATTTTCATTAGCTTTTTTTGAGACTTGGCTATATTTATTGGGATTGAGACATTAGTTAAATCTCTTAATTTATTTGGAACAATAAACAGCTTTCAACCTTCAACCCGGTTTATTGAATGTTGTTTTTGTTATTGTTATGAAGTAGCTTTTGAAATGTGTGATTATTGTATATCATACATATGTCCATGTGTGTGTACAGCCTACGTATCTATATCTATACTAATATTATAAAGAGGAAAGATTTGTTTGTTTGTTTGTTTCGAATAGGCTCCGAAACTACTGGATCGATTTGAAAAATTCTTTTTCCATTAGAAGCCGACATTGTCCCTGATGAACATAGGCTACTTTTTTTAAATTTTTTTTTTTTTTTTTTGGTTTCATGTGTGTTTTAATGTTTCCGAAGCGAAGCGAGGGCGGGTCGCTAGTTATATTATAATTAAGTATGATTATCTTACCTTACATTTATTTCCGTTATCTGGTATCTGTAACACAAGCTATTTACGAACTTATCACGGGACCAGTTAACGTGGCGTGATTGTTAGTAAAAATTTATATATTTATTTATATTTATATATTTATTGTCAGCAATTTCTTAATATAAACAGATTTAGAGTAATGCTTATAGTGGAAGAGAATCTTCATAAACTAATCTATATTGAAAGGTTTTGATGTCTGTAGTCTTTAAATCGATACGTTGAGAGTTTTCTGCCGCAGATGAAGAAGCCATTTTTAAATTTACTTAGTCACATAGCAAAAGAAAAATGTGTTAAATTGTTTATTTTGAGATTGGAAAGCCAACGCAATACATTCAGATTTAATTGAGATTTTAATAGACACAGGAGCGTTGACGATGTCATAAACATGCAAATGTTATGCAGAACGTAAAAAAAGCGAATTGCGAAGCATGTTATGTGAGCTTCTCGAATAAAAGTTGAACAAATTTCTAATTAGCATACAGAAAACTACTAAGTTGTACGCAATAAATAAAAACAAATGACCGTTTCACCCTAATGAATTTAATTAATTAAGCTTTTATATATATTCTCAAGGTTATCTCGCTAGATGCTATCTCGCGCGTGGTACATTGGTTTAGTGTTAATAATCTGTTATTAAATAACAAAAAAACAAAATGTATAAAATTTACTACACCTAATGTTAGACAAGTTGACACTAATATTACTGTAAGTGGAGAGACACTGGAGCTTGTGGATTCGACAGTTTTTCTTGGTATAACAGTTGATTCTAAGCTGCAGTGGGGTCCTCACATATGCAAGTTAGCGAGTAGGCTTAGTTCTGCAGCGTTTGCGGTAAAAAAAATACGAATGTATATTAATGAAGATACGGCACGCTTGGTTTATTTTAGTTATTTTCATAGTGTTATGTCCTATGGCATTTTGCTATGGGGCAATGCTGCCGATGTCGAAACGATTTTCATCCTGCAGAAGAGGGCTATTCGTGCTATTTATAATATGCACCCGAGGGAATCCTTGAGGGACAAGTTTAAGGAAATCAAAATTCTAACTTTAGCGTCCCAATACATTTTTGAAAATTTATTGTACGTGCGTAAAAACATTGGAGAATTCCCCAGAGTCTGCGATTTGCACAATGTGAACACTAGGAACAAACATAGGCTTGCGTTGCCGGCGGCTCGAATTAAGAAAATAAGCAACTCTTTTAGGGGGCTGGGTGTACAGCTTTTCAACAAGATCCCACTAAACGTTCAACTACTACCTGTTCATAGATTTAAGAAAACTGTTAAGGAACGTTTGTGCAACAAGGCATATTATAAAGTTAAGGATTATTTACTAGATGGCACTACGTGGGAATGAGGCGCTCGCTCCTGGCCTTTTCATTTTTCATTATTATTATTATTTTTTTAGACTTGTTTTTTCTTTTATTGTGAATATTTCTATTTATTTAAAAAAAAGAATATATTTGAGAAAAAACAAAAAGAAAAAAAAGCCCGCTGAGTTTGTTTCGCCGGTTCTTCTCAGGACTGTGGCTTTTTTTGGAACCGGTGGTAGAGTTAACATTGTTATTTGTATTTTGACATTCAACAAGTGTGTCATACCGACATCTAAGTTGAAATAAATGATTTTGAATTTGAATTTGAATTTGAATTTGTTAATTGGTCGTCTTGAAAAGCGTTTGTAGACATTTAATTAGGGATTTATATGAAAAATGGATCACTTGTTTCGTGTACAAAATGCGATATTAATATTAAACCACAAACGCTTTCACAATGATCAACGAACCCGTAAATATTAGTATCATATGCCACATCTATCACTAACTATATTATATAACTAGGAGTTTGGCTAAGGTTTTCTGCCCTGAAAAAATTACCTACAGTCTATCGACCGTTTAGCGGCCTTTGAAACACACACAAAAACCATTTTTTTACTGGTGGTAGGACCTCTTGTGAGTCCGCGTGGGTAGGTACCACCACCCTGCCTATTTCTGCCGTGAAGCAGTAATGCGTTTCGGTTTGAGGGGTGGAGCAGCCGTTGTAACTATACTGAAACCTTAGAGCTTATACCTCAAGGTGGGTGGCGCATTTACGTTGTAGATATCTATGGTTTCCAGTAACTACTTAATATCAGGTGGGCTATGAGCTCGTCAACAAATCTAAGCAATAAAAAAGTTAGAGTTGATCCAGACGTCTCGGAATTCAGTTTCTAACATGCATCAAAGAACATCACATTCTGTTATTATGATAATTTTAGTCCGTTACCTACCACCAACTACGAATTAACTGACAAAAATAAAATGATCCTGAATATTATAGGCCTAAAATCGCAAACCTATGATTAAAGTGCTAACGACGACGCGGCTACGACTGTGTATATCTAGCCCGCCTTTGTATAGTAGAGATATTTTAGAAAGGATCAAAAAATTTTCAAGATTGAAAAAATTCTGTTTGAGCGGAATTTGATTTTCTAATTCGAAAAAATTTAATACTACCAGTTTTTTGAAGACATTAACTCGAGAAAGCTTGTATAAATTTAAATGTTACCAACAAAATAGGACCAAAATATTGCGGATCTAAAAATGTAATAAAGTAGTATTTGTATGTCAATTTTTTTTTCAAAATTGAATTTGAGGCTAGTCTGTTTTTTTTTCTATTGCTTGTTCTTATTTCTGTTGTTGTTAAGATGAAAAAGGAAAACTTTGAATAACCTATAGAACTCAAAAGGCGGGAAATGCCATAGAAAACGAATCGAATGAAAATCACATTAATTTTAGTAAGCCGGAAGTAAACATTTCTCCTTTTAGGATTTAAAAAAAAAATAGATAGTGTTGTTAATGGCGATAGCCATTGGACGTGGCCAACAAGACCACACAGGCCACACAGGCCAAAAGGGTTTTACCGATTTAGCGTTTACGTTGATAATTACGGGGAATCGTGTCGATGTGAAGTTCAATTACCTAAGATTTGGTTATATTTCTCAGTCTAAGTTTTGTTTCAGATGTAGGTACATGATAAAATTATATAGATTTTTTTTATTTAATTCATATATCAATTCTTACATTTTATCATCTGAAAAATTTATAAAACAATATAAATAAAAATAATGAAAGAGGTGCATGCTATCAATGACAACTGGAAAAAAGTCATAATGGCATCATTAAAACTCAAAAAGGTATTGTCAATATTATAATAATTACTGGCCACTTAACTGTTTAATTGCAATTGCTTAATGTGTAATAATTTATTGTAATTGACGAACAAACTCTCCAAAGACAGATAATACCGTTTTTTCCTACCTATTCTTTTAACGACGAGGAGTTCTTTCTTTCTGGTCGTTCCCTCAATGCGAGGATCGTGACTGTATGTCAATCTTCTCCACTCGGTCCGGTTCTGCGCCATATATACCGCTCCCTGTATCTGGCCTCCAGTCACCTCCTTGAGTTGTGACTGAAGGCCAGTCTTACTTACTTAGTTAGGAGGTTAGAATTAGTGGGTGAGCTCGGGGGACTCAAATCTGACAACGTTGCTAACACTAACCCTAGCAAGAGCAGTGCTTCGCAGAATCTACCATCGGATCTCAAACGCAACCAACTGAGTAGATCCGGCGAGAAACTCAGTGGTCTGTGGGTTAATTCACTCGCCGAGCCCTTCGTTACAAAAGACGGGTCCAACGATAACAATGACCGGTGCTTGAGGTACCTAAAAGCACCGTTTGTGGATCGGGAGGATCCGAAATGACGTGTTAGGGCCTTATCCCGTGCTAAAGTGGTGTGGTACTGCAGTTGAGTAACGATTGGACTCTGTAATTACATGTTCGCATTTCAGTAACACTCTCAACGTCAATAACGCGAAGTTATTATAAGGAACGGAAGGCTGTGGGCCTTTGTTTATAATGTGATTAATATGTGATGTCTAACTATAGATAAGGTCGTGTTACAAGACACGTGATTTTAAAATATATCATCATTTCGATCACGTTCAACCAGTTTGAAGGAAAGTCGAACGGAAGGTCGACTTAGTATTTCTTTTTAATTAAGTTCTAATTCTAATTCTAGTTTCAGTTTTTGCATTGTATCGAAATAAATATCAGGTTTTAGTGTAGGTCGAATGTAAAGTAAACCAAAATGAAAAAAAAATAGAAAATCTTCACAGTTTTTATTTTCCGTACTCTATGACTTATTTTTGTACGTAACTTTTTCGACGGTTTTATTAGCTGTTTGTCATTACGAGATTGACACTAGTTTTTGACATTTGAAGTATGTAAGTCGTTTATTTTATGTATTTTCTATGGGCAATGCTAACAAAAAAATGGATTATTTGTTGTGCGATTACTGTGGTTGGTGGAACACAGTCCCGAGTTAGTTGCACTTTTTTATAACTGTGTTTTATATAGAATTTAGAATAAAAGTAAAGTTAAGTCGGCCTCAATTAAAACAAAAGTTATACTAAGAACAAAGGATTTAATATACGCTTTGTTTTTTAACTTTGCATTGTTTATACTATCGATATGTCTGCTACTGGAAATTTTTCGATATCAATATTAGGCTTTTGTTTTCTATCTAACCGATGGTTTAGAGAGACCATATCAGCGTAACCTTAAGTAGTAGGTGAGCTCACGGGGCTCAAGCCTGATGATGTTACTAACACGAACCCTAGCAAGAGCCGTGCTTCGCAGAATCTACCACCAGATCGGAAACGCGACCCACTGAGTAGATCCGGCGAGAAACTCAGTGGGCTAAAATTGCCCATTGAATTTTCAATGTTCACTTATTTTGATACTGAAAACCATAAACTATACTGTATCATCATCATTAAACATGAATGTATATGAAACACCATATGTATCTATATATTAATACGTGAAGCAAAAACTTTGTGCACTTTTTTACGAAAATTGCGTGGACGGAGGAGCATGAAATTTCCCTGACTTATAGAGAATATAGAGAAGGAGTGCAGAATGTTAATATTTTATTAAATTATGCATAAAAAATGGATTAAATAAAAAACAAACATTACACAACTACAATGTATTTGACACACACACACACACACACACACACGCATGCATACTATTTGTTGATTGTCAAACTTATCTTATTGCTTGTAGTCTGTGGTCAAATTGAGTATAGATTAAACATTGTTTATCTTTATAAATATTGCTAAGTCTAAAGTGTAGTGTTAGCGAAATCTGTGACTAAAATTTTTAATAGTCTTTTTTTTTATTGCCCTTGTAGGCAGACGAGCATACGGCCCACCTGATGGTGAGTGGTTACCGTCGCCCATGGACCTCAGCAGCCAAGCCGCTGCCTACTAGTCTTTGACAATAGAATCGTAATAGTGTACAAACTTATAATTTCAATTAATTATAGTCGAGTTTCGACTACCGGGAGACCACTAGTATCATTAAACGTGAATGCTAGTTCTAAAGTAGTGCTTCTATTGTTCCAGGTCTACATTTGCAGAGCATAGAAGAGCCGGTGGGTGGGGCGGGCGGTGGCATGCCCGCGCCCACCTGCTACGACGCGGAGTGTGCCCGCACGGAAGCCTGGCTCGATGAAAACCAGGAGTTCGTGCATGACTACTTCTTGAGGTACCTGCATTACTTACTTACTCAGTAGCATGGTTGTTAGCAATTGAGTTTGTATTTTTTTATTGCTTAGATGGGTGGACGTGCTCACAGCCCACCTGGTGTTATGTGGTTACTGGAGCCCATAGACATCTACAACGTAAATGCGCCACCCACCTTGAGATATAAGTTCTAAGGTCTCAGTATAGTTACAACGGCTGCCCCAACCTTCAGACCGAAACGCATTACTGCTTCACGGCAGAAATAGGCGGGGCGGTGGTACCCACCCATGCGGACTCACAAGAGGTCCTATATCTATTGAGTATGCAATAATATCTATATACTTGCTGACCCAGTGGACTTCGTAGTGCTTCAATCGATAAATAAAAGACCTAAACTTTTGTATGAAATAAACTTAAAACAAACAAAAGGAATCCGTCCGACGGGGGACACCATTAGGCCCAGGTCTGCCCATCAACGCCAATACGTAAATCCACGTAACAAATAATGAATTAATACTTTTACCAGCAATTCGTAGCCAGCACCAATAGCGCATTAAAAATAAAGGTCAACTATTGAGTGGGTGTATAGGAATAAAATATATAAGTTCTTGTTTTAGTGCTGCTTCGCAAGTAGGTACTAACCGTGATTGTGGTTGTAGTAAACGTATTTCCGTAATTAAATCGAAACATAAAGCGTTGATTTTAAATTAGAAAGAACGTTCCTAACGGAAATGAGTAATTCGTGTGGATTGCTCTAATTTCTTCGGTACGTTATCGTAAACTGGGTTAAAGAAACAATACGATTCATCATCATCATCTCAGCCTGTCCATTGTCCACTGCTGAACATAGGACTCTCCAAGTGATCTCCAGTGCGGCCGGTCCGTTGCCACCTGCATCCAACGTGACCCAGCGGTTCTTACCAGGTCGTCGGTCCATCTCGTAGGTGGCCGTCCCACACTGCGCTTGCCAGTACGTGGTCTCCACTCGAGGATCTTTCCGCCCCATCGGCCGTCCGATCTTCGCGCTATGTGGCCTGCCCACTGCCACTTCAGCGTGCTAATCCTACGGGCTATGTCAGTAACTTTGGTTCTTCTACGGATCTCCTCATTTCTGATTCGGTCCCGTAGAGAAATACCAAGCATAGCCCTCTCCATAGCTCGCTGCGCGACGATTAATACGATTAAAGATATAATAATCATCACAAATTATAGATATTTATTCGAAGTGGTGTTTTTAGCAATATTATTGCTTTTTTTTCTTCCTAAATTAAATTAAATTAAATTAAATTAAACGGTCTGGTATCAAAGGTTGCTTATTTTTCACGATGAACATTCCCTTTGTGTTACGATGATGACGTTATCTGATTAGGTTATAAATAAATAAAGACTAATAAATTGGGGACAAATCGCACACAGCTACTGAGCCCCATACTAGGATATTCTGTATAATGGAACCACATAACGGTGTATATATTATTATGTTTTTTTTTGTTGCTTAGATGAGTGGACGAGCTGACAGCCCCCCTGGTATTAAGTGGTTACTAGAGCCCATAGACATCTACAACGTAAAAGTTTCTTTTAATACTCTCCTCTTTGCCTTGTAAATTCTCAATGCTGAGGGTCGTGACCTCTGTGGGATTTCAGAATCTGCTGGCGGACTATATCATGCCGCGTCGATCTGTCCTCGATGGCATAGACCGCCTTACATACGGTGGTGTTCAGTGCGATAAGGATTTGGTCTGACCAACTCATGGGGGACATGTCCTTCTGTCTTTTGCCTTTAACCTTCCCAGTCAACAAATATTTTTTCTATGTTGTCGCCACTGCGGTAGGCAGCGGCTTGGCTCTCCCCTTGGCATTGCTGAAGTCCATAGGCGACGGTAACCACTCACCATCAGGTGGGCCGTGTGCTCGTCTGCCTACAAGGACAATAAATAAATAAAACTCTTTTAATACTAGAAAGTACTTATTATGAATAGTTGTCATATCGGCTATAAAAGTACTTTCTAAATTAGAATCTGCTTTAACAATTGTGCTTTTAAAAGGTCAAAACGATATGCATTGTAAGCACTTAATACATACATACACATAACATTATCTAGAAATCAAAGCGTTTGCAAAAAATAATTCTAACGATTTGGTGCGTCTAGACATTCTGTTTCAGTCAAAGAAAATGTTACGTGAATTCCTTCTGCTACGTAAATTATTTTCAGCTAATGCGATACGTAAAATACATATAAAATAATAGGAATTAATATATGTTAAAGAATTAACTACGCACAAAATACTACTCAACTTTAATTAAAGTCTTAATTTACTGATTTCCTTTAATTAAAACGATATCTTAGTTTTATGAAGTCGTAACGTTTTGTGATGCTGAATTTCGAGAGGCTTGAAAATAATTACAGACTTTCAGATTATTTTGTACTGACGCAAATTACCTTTGCCGGTTTTGATATTTGAGAACTCCTTTACATCAGATACCTTTGACCGGATCGGATGTTATCCTTTTTGTTAAAACGACACTTTATTGTTGTGTTCATAAGTTTTAATAAATCAAGATGGCGTCGCTATTAAAGTTTTGAGAAATAGAAGAATTGTTTATATTACAAAGTAAGTAATGATTTCATTGATACGATACTAACATCTAAGTTTGAAATCTACAAATAAGATGTATATTTCGTATATCTTATACATATTTTGGGAGGCTGAACGACAAAGGGAAGATCTTCCACCGAGCGGGTGATATTGCTCGGTAGACCGACGGTCCGAATGTTGTTGTTCGGAACTTGTATATATGCGTTTTATCTTGAAAATGTCGTAAGCGAGATTCAGGCATCTGTCAATTATCTTGCGTTGTATGATGGCTACCCGCCACATCACTCCCCTCCGAGACTGGAGGTCGTGTCATTTTTAATTAGCGTTGTCCGTGCTGAGATTAGCTTGCAAGGGCCAGTACTGCTCGAAGCCTGCGGTGAGTCGAGGCTGAGCTTGAATGCTGCGTGCGTGTCGCCAGTGCTGCTCGAAGTCTGCGGTGAGTCGAGACTGAGCTTGAATGTTGCGTGCGTGTCGTGCGTAGTCCATGTGATGCAGAGCTGCCACGCCGGAGATGTGTGACCCCAAGCGTTGATGATCCGGTCGTGGGCTGCGATGAACTGTAGCGGCGTGATGAGGCAGTGAAGTTGCGTGCCGTAGGACCAGGAAGCGCGGTGAGTCGGCTGCGATGGTCCTGTTGAGGCTGCGATGCTGGCTTGCTGTGGGACGACTGTCAATGACGTGCTTTTATCTGCGAGAATGTGGGGATTGTGGTAGCCGAAATTCTTGATGCGCTGATGATGAATCAGAAGGTTGCGTGTTCCGTCGGGGTCACCAGTTTGGGAAGATATATACGACAAAGGGAAGATCTTCCACCGAGCGGATGATATTGCTCGGTAGACCGACGGTCCATATGTTGTTGTTCGGAACTTGTATATATGCGTTTTATCTTGAAAATGTCGTAAGCGAGATTCAGGCATCTGTCAATTATCTTGCGTTGTATGATGGCTACCCGCCACACATATTACCATCTTCCGTACATACTGCACATAAAACCTTATAAAAAATATAATAAAAATTATCGATATTAAAATCGCGAAAATTTTATATTATACTAGCTGTACCCGTCCACTTCGCTAGGCATTTAAAATTAACATTATTATTTCTCACCCCTACAAAGCTTCTCATCATTAACACCCTCGCAACTGGTGTAGGGAGTCCAACGCTCATATAAATATTAGCCTATGCATTAAGTACATGAATGTTCTACATGGATACAAACTTTCAAGTCAATCGGATCCATGGTTCAGTAGTTATAACGGAACATCCGTAAAAACCACTGTAGATTTATATATTAGTATAGATTTCACCATAGTAACCATTGGAATTGGAAATTTTGTACATGTAGTTACTATAATCTATATTATACTAATAAAGTAACATGGTTATGAATACCAAAATGTGCGATGATTTATTCTTTAACGCAGTGAATTTTTGTTTGAAATAAATGACAAATTATATTTTTTTCGAATTTTAAATAAATGATCCATAATGAAATTGATAGTAAATCCTTGTAGTATATACAAAAAATTGACTAAATCCAGTAGTTTATTTATTACCATAACTTAAACCGCTGCAGTAAATGGCTATAATACGTGCATTCGTATATTATAACTGGTCGAAAATAATTTGCTAAGCCGATCATCAATGCTTACCCTTTTTATAATTCCAAATATCGTTAACCCGTAATGAGCGCGTACTAAACTTCAACGCGTACTAATAATAACAATTGTGTAACCGTCATAATTATTGCAATGGGTTAAAAGTAAATACAATACAAACAATGAACGAAAAATAATAATCATAATACCAAAATCAATCAGTATATCATAATTTATTATTGTGTTTGAGAGTTACAAAACTCAATATATTGATATTGAGGAAGGTTATCTGCGTACTCTCTACGAAATTTGCACAGTAAAAGGGACATTAAAATTGTACCAGTAATTTGTTTTATGTTTAGATCGATTTTAATTCTCAGCGGTGGGGTGTTCGTATATGCGTAATATCAGCAGATTTCATCGCATACATTATGTGCTCGTATATTTTATGTGGAGATAAAAGGTTTTTAATTTTGTCGCAATGCTGAATATGTCGTTTTAACATCAGAACCCATTATGACGTTCAGGAAAATTTTAGGCGATGTTTATTTTTATATTTTTTTATCAGTAGACCAGCCCTCGGCTTATCTGGTATCAAAGCCGGTGCCTCACAACGTGCACGGCGTCACTCGCCTTGAGACATGAGGTCGATGTCTCATTATGTATAACGGCTAGGCGATCTTTAGAACGCAGGATTGCTTAGCAGCAGAATAACAAGGATCGTGGTCTATCTGTTTCGGCTCATTATACCCCATCTAGAAGTAAAAAGTGAAGTAAAGGAGTGTGAGGTGCTCCCCGTTTTTTTTATTGCTTATATGGGTGGACGAGTTCACGGCCCACCTGGTGTTAAGTGGTTACTGCAGCCCATAGACATCTACAACGTAAATGCGCCACCCATCTTGAGATGTAAGTTCTAAGGCCTTAACGGCTGCCCCACCCTTCAAAACGAAACGCATTACTGCTTCACGGCAGAAATAGGCAGGGTCGTCGTGGTACCTACCCGCGCGGACTTACAAGAGTTCACAAAGAGAGTAGTAGTAGTAGTAGTAGTAGTAGTATATACAAATGACATAAGTCTATCGGGCGCCATAACTATTAAGCGACGAAAGTGGAATGTTGGATTTAGTTATTTCGATTCTGAAGGCAGTAAATGTTTTTTGCGTTGGAGACAGTTGATTATCGTCATGGAAAATTTAGGTTAGTCTCTAGAATTTATTGCGTGCGTACGTACGTGTTCATTGACCCCAATTTTCACTCAAATAATTTATCAATAATATAATAAATACGGTATCATACGAAAGTAATTATTACTATGATTGTCGCAGCCATTCAAGTTGTTACTTAAAATCATATTGTTCGTTAGTCGATCTATTTTATACTTTATAATTGACACATTTGGAGCTAATTAATGTATTGTTATGGTATAGTTTTTGGTTCTTTTAAATTTAAATAAAAAAAAACATATATTGAAGTCGCATCAATCACAGACAAAATGACGGAAAATCGCCTTAGATTGTATGGCCAAATTATGAGACGGGACGAAAGCCGTGTAGTGAAAATCGCATTAAGCTTGCCAGAACAAAAGAAAGATAGAGGCCGCCCGCCATCGACCTGGTGATCAAATATCAAAAGAGACCTTAAGAAAGCCCAATTGTCAAAACCGACAACCCAGGACAGATCAACCTGGCGCCGTAGAGTGAGGAGACCCGACCTTGGATAACGGTAACAGGGACGGAAGAAGAAGAAGAAAAAAAAACATATATTGATGCGATTTAAAACGAAAATAAATTTAGTAAAATTTCGATTGGATGACTTGGTCATTATTCGTCATAGAATATTTACATAGCAACAGTTGAAAAGAATAACGTAACTCTAACTAAAATAATAAATCGTTCACAGGGCTTCCTCAGTCTCATAAAAATGCAATAAACGTTGACTTTTTGAGTCAAAAATAAATGTGAACTGTAGGGATGTAACAACGATTGTAAATTTACCGATACTCGTAACTGTCACACATAAACCTCAGTTATAAAATTATGATTCGCAGAAACCGCTTCCATCCAAATCTAGCTAGAAAAATCGACCCTAATCTACAGCTCGATAAAAACCGACTTGTTCTAGAATTGTTTAACACATACCAATAACAGATTGCCAATTCTTTTCTACTTTAGATCGGCAATAAAACGATCAAGACGTTAACGCGGTGATTAGTTTCACGAATAAATTAACAGACTCGAGAACATATGGAGTTGTTAACGTTAATAAGCGACCGACGTAAATTATTTAGGTACTCATCGTGTTGCGCTGTTTGTTACAAACGATTGATTTTTTTTAATACGCTTTTATTAGCTTCAGACTTATGTATGTATGTTTGTAAAGGAATCTTTGAACACGAAATTGTCCCCCTTCAAAATGTCGGATTAACTCGAAATTTGGCATACTTATTAAGCACAGATAACAATTCAATAATAAAAAAAATAAAAAATAAAATTCAACTAAAAATGAAAAATAAATAATAGTTTAAAAAAACTAAAAAAATACGCTTTTATCGAAAATCCCACTAAAATATAGAAAGTAAATTTTAATAAATTTGGATTAAAAATAGTGTAAGAAAAATGATTTTATTGTAAAAAAGCATGGGGTGCTTTTCAGGATATTATCAAAAAAACCCTTCTACTCATATCTTTTCATAAAATATTTATAACTGCTGATACCATACACTCCACGCTTTTTTACAATAATATCATTTTTTCTTACACTATTTTTAATTCAAGTTTATTTTCTATATTTTAGTTGGATTTTCTATAAAAGCGTACTTTTTTAGTTTTTGTAAACTATTATTTTGTTTTTTTTTTTTCACAAAAATTCTACGTAGTTTTAGTTTTTGTCTCTATTACGTATTACTTTGTTTGAGAAATATTTTTAGCCTTACTTAACTTCTTCTGAGTCGGTCTCTTCATTGCTGAAGGTCGTGTCTAGTTTGAAACGTTGGTTGACCACTCGATGCACAAGGCTTCTCCACGTCTTCCTGTCCTCGGCGGTCTTTATAGCCTCGGTTATTTACAGGCCGATGAGCGTCTTTACTAGATCAGATCAGCGGCTAGGTGAGCGTCCGCGTGATCCTCTCCCGTCAACCTGACCAACTACCATCAGCTTCTCTAAGTTATCGGGGCCTCTACGAGCGATGTGACCGAAGTACGTGAGGAATACGTTGGAAGCAGATAGCGGACAGCCTTGTGGCAGCCTTACATATAATTAGAGTTTACAAATATTTTCTGATAATGTTATAATAATACAAAATCTTATCCCATTTCACGTGCGGTGGCAGGGCGAGTCTATTGTGGACGTTACGTTCGCGAGCCCGGCCATCGCGCGCCGTACCCGCGACTGGAGGGTTTTGGAGGGGGCGGAGACGTTGTCAGATCACCGATATATTCGGTTTGATCTCTCCGCCCGCTCCGCAGTCGCGGACGCCCTCGGGGCCCACCCCCGTGGTGCGTCCCGGTCATTCCCCAAGTGGGCACTGAAGCGCCTGAATAAGGAGCTCTTGATGGAAGCCTCTACAGTGGCGGCGTGGGCGCCCATGCGTCCACACCCGGTCGAGGTCGAGGGCGAGGCAGGGTGGTTTCGGGACACGATGCGTCGCATCTGTGATGTGTCGATGCCCCGGATCGGCCCTCGACTTCCTAATCGCCAGGCGTACTGGTGGTCGCCCGAAATTGCGCAACTCCGCGTGGAGTGCGTTCGGGCGAGGCGTGTGGCCGTGCGCAAAATGTGCGCGAAGGACACTGCACCCGGCCCGGACGGCGTCCATGGCCGGGTTTGGGCCTTGGCTCTTGGTGCCCTGGGGGACCGACTCTTGAGGCTTTACAACTCCTGCCTCGAGTCGGGACGGTTTCCTTCATCGTGGAGGACGGGCAGACTCGTGCTGTTGAGAAAGGAGGGTACCCGGCGGATACTGCCGCCGGGTACCGTCCCATCGTGTTGCTGGATGAGGTGGGCAAGCTGCTGGAACGCATTCTGGCAGCCCGCATCATCCAGCATCTGGTCAGGGTGGGACCCGATCTGTCGGCGGAGCAGTATGGCTCCCGAGAGGGCCGCTCAACGGTAGACGCGATCCTTCGCTTGCGGGCCCTCTCGGATGAGGCCGTTTCCGGGGGTGGGGTGGCTTTGGCGGTGTCACTCGATATCGCCAATGCGTTCAACACCCTGCCCTGGTCCGTGATAGGGGGGGCGCTGGAACGACACGGAGTGCCCCCTACCTTCGCCGGCTGGTGGGTTCCTACTTGGAGGACAGATCGGTCACGTGTACCGGACACGGTGGGATCGTGCACCGGTTCCCGGTCGTGCGCGGTGTTCCACAGGGGTCGGTGCTCGGCCCTCTTTTGTGGAATATCGGGTATGACTGGGTGCTGAGGGGTGCCCTCCTCCCGGGCCTGAGCGTAATCTGTTACGCAGACGACACGTTTGGTCGTGGCCCGGGGGTGAGTTTTTCTGAGTCTGCCCGTCTTGCTACGGCTGGGGTGGCGCATGTCGTCGGCAAAATCAGGAGATTGGGCCTCGACGTGGCGCTCAGTAAATCCGAGGTCATGTGGTTCCACAGGTCCCGGAGAGTGCCACCTCTCGATACCCATATCGTGGTTGGAGGCGTCCTTATCGGGGTCGGGGTGCAGTTGAAGTACCTCGGCCTCATTCTAGACAGTCGTTGGACCTTCCGTGCTTACTTTCAGAATCTGGTCCCTCGTTTGTTGGGGGTGGCCGGCGCGTTAAGCCGGCTCCTTCCCAATGTTGGGGGGCCTGACCAGGTGACGCGCCGTCTCTATACAGGGGTGGTGCGATCAATGGCCCTATACGGGGCGCCCGTGTGGGGCCAGTCCCTGGCCGTGGGGGTAGCGAAGCTGCTGCAACGGCCGCAACGCACCATCGCGGTCAGGGTCATCCGTGGTTATCGCACCATCTCTTTCGAGGCGGCGTGTGTACTGGCTGGGACGCCGCCTTGGGTCCTGGAGGCGGAGGCGCTCGCTGCTGACTATCAGTGTCGGGCTGACCTTCGTGTCCGGGGCGTGGCGCGTCCCAGCCCCAGTGTGGTCAGAGCGCGGAGGGCCCAATCTTGGCGGTCCGTGCTGGAGTCATGGTCCAGACGGCTGGCCGATCCTTCGGCTGGTCGTAGGACCGTCGAGGCGATTCGCCCGGTTCTTGTGAACTGGGTGAATCGTGACAGAGGATGCCTCACTTTCCGGCTCACGCAGGTGCTCACTGGGCATGGTTGCTTCGGTGATTTCCTGCACCGGATCGGAGTCGAGCCGACGGCAGAGTGCCACCATTGTGGTTGCGACTTGGACACGGCGGAGCACACGCTCGTCGCCTGCCCCGCATGGGAGGGGTGGCGCCGTGTCCTCGTCGCAAAAATAGGAAACGACTTGTCGTTGCCGAGTGTTGTGGCATCGATGCTCGGTGACGACGAGTCGTGGAAGGCGATGCTCGACTTCTGCGAGTGCACCATCTCGCAGAAGGAGGCGGCGGGGCGCGTGAGAGACGCACAGGCCCGCCGCCGTCGAGCAGGGGCCAGGGAGGCGGATATCGCCGAAGCCCTGGCCCTCTAAGTGTTTCGGGTCCCCTCACATGTCGGCCTGGGGACCGGCGAAGGGGTCCTAAGAAGACGACGTGCAAGCTGCTCTGCACGCGTTTTATGCATGAGCATCCGGGTGATGGAAGGCCGGCTATCCTCAACCCACGCTGGTTCTGACCCAGCGGGGTATTCCGTAGGATAGACCATTCTAACCGGCGCCATCTAGGCGGGCTTCGGATAGCCTGCCGACCGAGAGGGCTGGTGGTCGTGGCGCCGACGACCGCCAGTCCGGCGTCCCGAGGGGGAGGGTGATGGGAGAGATGTGCTCCGCACTAAATGCTTCACTTTCCCCCCTTTTCCTTTTCATGAGTTTTGTCTCATGCGAGGTTTGGACGTTGGTTGTTGAGAGACAGGAGGTTTTAGTCGGTTCGACTCCGACATGCCCCGCCCTGCATCCCCAGTGAAGGGCGGAAGTCCGGCGATTTCATCCTGACAAAAAAAAAAAAACCCATTTCACGCTACAAACGTTAAATAAGGAACTCCGAAATTTAGTTCTATTTTCCAACTGAAATAACGCGAGTTTGTATTGGTATCGTATCTAAGCGAACACGTGCATCGGTTTTGAAATTAAATATATTGATTTTCTGTATATAATGCCTGCGTATTCGCCGGAGTTTCAGTATGTGCCTTTATATTTTCGTCTATATTTAGAACGTGATGATATAAAGATACATTTTATTTGCTGCATAATAACCCTTACGTTGCGATAAAAATTACTAGTCGCAATTCAAAAACCTTGAGTTTGTACTTATGTTACCGTTGACATAGTTAGGTTTTTTTTTTGTTTTTGTTTTATTGCCGTATAGGTAGACGAGCACACGCCCCCCCTGGTGTTGAGAGGTTACCGTCGCTAATGGACGTCAGCAATGGGAGGGGAAGAGCCAAGCCGCTGCCTACGGTTTAATACTCTCCACAAGCCTCGTTTGAAGAAGGACATGGTCATAGCGCTCGAGAAACACCGTGGAGAGGAGCTCATCCCAAAGCCGGATGGTACGTGGCAAAAAAGATCTCTGAAAACGCACTGTGGATGAACGCGGTGGCTCTAGGTAGTATGGATGAACTCTACTCCGATAGCTACTTTACTTGTTGCCTACATAATAAATTATATGTGGCAGGACTTCTTGTGAGCCCGCACGAGTAGGTCCTACTATCCGGCCTATTGCTGCCGTGTAGCAGTAATGCGTTTCGGTTTAAAAGGCGTGGCAGGCGTTGTACTGAACTACTGAGACTTAGAAGTCATGTCTCAAAGTGGGTGACAGTATTAAATTTGTTACTAAACACCAGGTGGGCCAATAAAATAAAATAAAACTAGATAATAAGGTAATAAAATCTAAAAATTACAATCGATCTTTATTCAAAACTCTTTTGACTTGTTACTTAAACAAAACCAAATTTGTTTTAACAATGAATAGTTACTTTGACCCCGACATGAAAACTATCATTTGTCTACAAATTATGTGATCTCAGCATTACCATTCGCCATGTAATGTTGGTTCAATGTCCTCTAAATGAAAGTGGTATAAACACTTTTACAGTACTCCATAAAGAAGCGAATGAGTCAACTGAATATTTATTTGTAGTATATTTGCTTTACACCCTTTTATCTCGGAAGGTTTCACATTTTATACCGTCGTGTCGTAAGTCGTACAAGTTTGAAGTATGATTTTTTATTATTTATTATTGATCGATGTCATTATGAAATCTTTCGACTCTAGAGTTGTAAGACCACTTCAAGTGGATGTGGCTTATCGGGTAGGGGAGACAGTATTTCGATAAAATAACAATGTCAATAATTACTCCACTTATAATTTTCACAAAATAATTATAGATCAAATTGAATTAAAAAGTAACGTCCTTCGAGCGCGTAGTTGTGTGTGTATTTTTATGACAGTTTTCAAACTGTCAGTTGTACATGATGGCCGCGATCAACAGTGCTCTGGGCATTGACATTTGTATAAAGTGACAACTGACGTATCGAGAATCGGCTGCGCTGTCATGAATTTTGATAATTCATTCGAATAACCAAAATAGAACAAACGAGATGTAATTATTGTTTGTTTGTTACAGGAAAGCGACGCGGCAAGTGGTGGACGCGTGGTTGGTTTCGCACGCGACCCCTCCCAGCGCTGAGCTAGCGTCGCCGTCGAGGGCTGGCTCTGGATCTGGAGCGACAACACCTGTCAGGTAAAAGAAATGTTCAAAAGCATTAATATAATTATTATTTTGAATATAATAATTCGTTCAAGTCCTCCCACGTGAATTAAATTCCTTTTTTTACGATCGCGTAGCAAAATTGTTGCCCTGCTAAAAAGGTAGGTCCTCTTAATATGGCCACTGTCATCTGCTTCGTCACACATTAGCTTATAAAGAAGACTATCGCTAAAACTGGACGAGAAAATTATAATTTACAACTATATCTACATAAATAAAATTAACGCAGTATCGAATGTGGACAGTATTATTATGCAAAAAAATAATCTACTTGCGTATTAATTAAAATCTGTAATTTTTGACCTTTGTTCCGCTAAGGTTCCAAAAAGTTCACCACTCTTAATACTGCTGAACTATCATTGATAATATAATTTGTAACTACAAAATCTTTCATGTCTGATGTTCGACATGCACTTGCCAAATCTTTTTCGAATGTAACATGACGTTTAGATGTTATTGTATTAAAAAAAAATCACGGTAAATTCCCCAACAATTAAATGATCGAATACCTCCAAGTATTATGTAAAATATACCTAAACAAAACAATGATTTGCAAAAGATGAAATGTAAATTTGATAACAGTTTTGCCGCGTGATAAAACCAAGCCGGTTCGAGATTTTATGTAGTATTGCGTGAAAGATATACTCGTTATCAAAGCGACCTTGATGCAAATTGCAACTGTTTGAATAATTCAAAGATCATCAATCATTAAAATGTAAATATTTTTATCACAGTACGTTTGTAGATAAAACGCATGCAATTTATTTATTTGTTTGAAGTATACTATGCTACTTCACAATACCTATAAAAATCTGCATTTCCTTTGTTCCAAAAGAGGAAACATTATTATAAGACAGTTTTGCTTACTGTCGTATTTAATACTAGCTGACCCGGCAGACTTCGTAGTGCCTCAATCGATAAATAAAATACATAAACTTTTGGGGGACACATTAAAGGAAAAACAAAATTGATTTTTTATTTATTTAATTCCGAGCATTTTCATATTTATCTGAACCTTTTAAACCTTCCCTGGACTTCCACAATTAATTCAAGACCAAAATTAGCCCAATCGGTCCAGCCATTCTCGAGTTTTAGCAAGACTAACGAACAGCAATTCTTTTTTATATATATAGGTATTAGCAGTATACCGTGCTACGAAAACTGGAATGTATTTGAATTGTGGAATTAAAAGTCTGTAAAATAGCAAAGCTGAGTACCTTTTAATAATCCGTAAGAAGTGCAGGCAACGATAAAATAACATAGGTAACATACAACAATGCCTTTTTGTTTTATATCAAAAACATCTAATCTTATGTGCGATATTGTTTGGAAAATAGTCATAAGCGATGAAGTCCTTATTATCGTCAACATGAAACATAAAATTTTATTCATATTTCAACTTAAATTTTATTTTTAAGTCTGCATAACCAAATGAACTCTGGTTGAATGAGGGTCGACGACATTTCACAGCTTGGCTTAATAAATTTTGTTTGGGTTCGCGTTTTCTTCGTGAATAGAATTTATAGTTCGTAGACTTTTTTATTTTGTTTACTTTGAATATTCGGGACAACAAACTCTTTCATTGTCATTCCATCCTAACACGTGGGCTAATAATTTACAGAATCAAGCTGCTGGCCTCAACGAAAAGTCAAGTAAAAGATTGTGTCATAAATGTATCATTTTTACAATTTTCAAATGCTTAAATGAATTTTTTATAGTATTGAAAGTATTGTCACTAACATTTTTATCGGGAGTTCAGTGATTTTCGCTACGAAATAACAAGATCGTGGCACCTTCGATTTTATTATCGTGTCGTTTCGAGACGTACCACTTCAGCATAAACTCGTTAAAGCTACAGTCTGTATATGAAACGGCAGGTTCATTTAAATAAATGAATGTTGAAAAGCATAGGAAGATATCAACTTAATTGTTGACTAGATGATGACCGAGCCTTGCTTGGTTTTATTTGTTTGATAACGTCATCTTGTTGTGTCTTTAAAGCGGTTAGTTGCCCTCAATTAAGAAAAATAGTATTATTATTCGCCAATAGGTGTCGGGAAGAGTTGATTATTGAAAACACGAATAAAACAACATTTTCTGAAAATAAATCGTAACTAGATCGATTTATCGCCCCCGAAATATCCCCTGCATACTAAATTTTATGAAAATCGTTGGAGCCGTTTCCGAGATTCAGATTATATATGTTACCGGAAATGTATATAATCCGTCATTGTATACAATTCCTAGGAAATGTATGTAATTCCTAAAATCGCACGGAAATGTGTGAAATAAATTATATTATACTTACACATTACACATTTCCTAGGAAATCTATACATTTCCTAAATAGCAATCGGAAATGTAAAACATTTAAGATATTGGTGGGTACGCGGGGACAGCGGGACGAGTCTTGCACTACGGTCAGTTGCCAACTTGCAATCCACTGGAACCGGCCAGGGATTTAAGAAGTGCCTTTGCAAGAAAAACTGTGCTACATCAAGATGTCTGTGTTTTAAAAATAAAGTATTATGTACTTCCAAATGCCATTCGAGCTTACCCTGCAAAAATAAATAGCTATATGGACTGACAAAGTATTATAATATAAAGATTTACTTTTATACTTTGACATTTATAATTACTTAATTATCAGACTGATTACTTGCCAAATGAAAATTTGATTTTATAAGAATAATTATAAGTTGATTTTGTGATACGTTAAAAGTTAATAGATAGTTGATTTTAGAAGTTTTAATTAGTAAGATAATATGAATATATTATTTATTATTATTTTACGGTATGACTGCTACCCGATTGTCTCAATAGTGTTATAATAAAAAAATATTATTAACAACGTGTTTTATTACAAAAAGCATTTACTTTATACATTTCCTAATACGATATTGGAATTATATACAATTCCGAGGAAATTTATACATTTCCTAGGATATCTATGCATTAAATAGTTTTTCAAACAATATTTTATACATTTCCTAAATAGTATCGGAATTGTACACATTTCCTAGGATTTGTATACAATTCCTTGATTTCATACATTTCCGGTAACATATACATATAATATATATTAATATACAAGAATTGCTCGTTTAAAGGTATTTTTTTTTTCTTTTGGTCAGGAGGAAATCGAAGGGACTTCCGCCCTCCACTGGGGACGGCGGGCGGAGCATGTCGGAGTCGAACCGACTAAAACCTCCTGTCGCTCAACAACCAACGTCCAAACCTCACATGAGACAGAACTCATGAAAAGGCAAAGGGGGGAAAGTGAAGTGTTTAGTGCGGAGCACATCTCTCCCATCACCCTCCCCCTCGGGACGCCGGACTGGCGGTCGTCGGCGCCACGACCACCAGCCCTCTCGGTCGGCAGGCTATCCGGAGCCCGCCTAGATGGCGCCGGTTAGAGTGAGCTATCCTACGGAATACCCCGCTGGGTCAGAACCAGCGTGGGTCGAGGATAGCCGGCCTTCCATCACCCGGATGCTCTTGCGTAAAACGCGTGCAGAGCAGCTTGCACGACGTCTTCTTAGGTCCCCCTCGCCGGTCCCCAGACCGACATATGAGGGGGACCCGAAACACTTAGAGGGCCAGGGCTTGGGCGATATCCGCCTCCCTGGTCCCCGCTCGACGGCGGCGGGCTTGCGCGTCTCTAACGCGCCCCGCCGCCTCCTTCTGCGAGATGGTGCACTCGCAGAAGTCGAGCATCGCCTTCCACGACTCGTCGTCGCCGAGCATCGATGCCACAACACTCGGCAACGACAAGTCGTTTCCTATTTTTGCGACGAGGACACAGCGCCACCCCTCCCATGCGGGGCAGGCGACGAGCGTATGCTCTGCCGTGTCCAAGTCGCAATCACAATGTTGGCACTCTGCCGTCGGCTCGGCTCTGATCCGGTGCAGGAACTCACCGAAGCAACCATGCCCAGTGAGAACCTGCGTGAGCCGGAAAGTGAGGCGTCCTCTGTCACGATTCACCCAATCCACAAGGACTGGGCGAATCGCCTCGACGGTCCTACGATCAGCCGAAGGATCGGCCAGCCGCCTGGACCATGATTCCAGCACGGACCGCCGAGATTGGGCCCTCCGCGCTCTGACCACACTGGGGCTGGGACGCGCCACGCCCCGGGCACGAAGGTCAGCCCGCCACTGATAGTCAGCGGCGAGCGCCTCCGCTTCCAGAACCCAAGGCGGCGTCCCAGCCAGTACACACGCCGCCTCGAAGGAGATGGTGCGATAACCACGAATGACCCTGACCGCGATGGTGCGTTGCGGCTTTTGCAGCAGCCTCGCCACCCCCTCGGCCAGGGACTGGCCCCACACGGGCGCCCCGTATAGGGCCATTGATCGCACCACTCCTGTATAGAGACGGCGCGTCACCTGGTCAGGCCCCCCGATGTTGGGCAGAAGCCGGCTTAACGCGCCGGCCACCCCCAATAAACGAGGGACCAGGTTCTGAAAGTGAGCACGGAAGGTCCAACGACTGTCCAGAATGAGGCCGAGATACTTCAGCTGCACCCCGACCCCGATACGGACGCCTCCAACCACGATATGGGCATCGACAGGTGGCACTCTCCGGGGCCTGTGAAACCACATGGCCTCGGATTTACTGAGCGCCACGTCGAGGCCCAATCTCCTGATTTTGCCGACGACATGCGCCACCCCAGCGGTGGCAAGACGGGCAGACTCAGCCGTTTAAAGGTATAAGATTTATTTACTGAACTACTGGGATTTTACTGAGCTGTAACAAAACATTGTCCACTTAGTCCCGAATTTTAACATTCCGATAACGATGTCTATAGACAAGACTCGGCTGCTGTATTAAAATGTTATTTTGTAAATTTTTCTTCACTTTCTACCTTAAATAGAAGTGGATAAGTGGTTTTTTTTGGGTATGTGCACGTTCCTTCTAAACTCGGATGTTTAAATTGCAAATTAAGTAGTGTATTTCAATTGAACATTATTGATCTAGATTTGCTAAAGCGAATGAGCTCCTGCTTCAATATTGGTGAAAACTTAAACGAATATATTCCGAAAAGATGTATTACAAGAACAAAGTCCCGTTAGGTGTCGAGGTTCGATAAATTCCTCTTATCCAAGACGCGGAAAGCTTGTGTGTGCCTCCATCAATCTTGAGTCGTCTTTCACATAGAACACACATATATCTTTGCGAGAGGGACGACTACCCTTCTTTGAATAGATTAGGAGGAGTTTCCTTCGCGTCTCTCCGTCTGCAATACTTCAGCGCTCCCCTACATGCATAGTAATGAACTGTTTGTAAAACGGAGTATACAGAAACAAGGAGATACGAAGAGGTTTTGAAATACGACACACGTAAAATGAACGATCATGATGTTTCAAAACTATTTAATGTTAATTGTTTTGTTTCTAACGTTTCTTAACTGTAGTACGCCTCTGATAGCAACTTAAGTTATTCAAGGCATTCATCGTAAAACGGATTAAGGTATACAGTTTAAAAAGGCTGAACAACTGCGTAATGTCAAAAAAAAAAACTCCCGGTATCTCTCGACTTTGTATAAATTTTGACCTCGACTTAAATGGTTCCGTATTTTAAAAGCATAAAACGTTTTCTAAATGGAGGTCACAGAGATGACAACTCAACGTTTTAATAACGTTAGAAACCGACAGTATAAAGCTTGAAATATTTGAGGTAGTATAAAAAAACAGCCTCGAGTCAAGTTTAAGCCTCCCCTTCATTATCTTGGAAAGTTGCCCGTCTGTTGAAAGAAGTTTTCTTCACAGGCACCCACTTTTGTTCGATAAGAACGAAATTTGTATTCAACTAATACAGGGCTACTTCGGAATGACTTCTAAACTCCATTGATGACCTTACTCGAAGTTTGTGGTTCGAAAAATTGCCCTTCCGTCAAACTTACATAAGAAAACAAACCTAAATTTGCTTAGGAAGTGAAGCAGGAAACGAAGCTGCATCTTTGAGTGCACGTAGCTTATCAGTAAAACCTGCATTTTATATACAAACGGTAGAAACTTTGGGGTCGCAGATGATTATATTAACGACTGTCTCTATTGATTTTCTTTTGATCTGTAGACACAACTAATACATTCGCTAAGGTCAATAGTGAAACTTTGTACGTGTTAAATTCGTTTGATGTTCCCAAGTTACAACTAAAAGATTGTTATTAGATGGCGAAAAATAATATCGGTCTAGAGCAGCGGTCGGGGAACTTTTTTAATTATTACCCTAAAATATTTTTGTGTAAGTTGATATTACCCCATGACGAAGAACAAAAAAAAAAAACGAAAATATATAGCTTTTTACAAAAGTTTCATTTTTACCCCCAAAATTTCATTTTATCCCATTTGTGGTAATTTACCCCGGTTCCTCGACCATTGGTCTAGAGGTTTGGCCTTATTTTCGTCACTAAGAAAATTGGTTAGTCAACTGTAAGTTGTGGGTACAGTTTAAAAGTTGACGCAGCTAAGCTAAATAATGCTTTAACTTCAAATTATATCGCAGGAAGATCTCGGCGCATGAGTTCGAGCGCGGTGGTCTCCTGAAGCCGCTGGTTACCACCGTGGATGGCACGCCAACTTTCCTCGGAGACCAGCCGCCGCATGCCACTCCGACACGACCGCAGCGTCGCTCCAGGCATGAGCTGAGGCAGCTAGATGAGAAGGAGCTTATATTTGAGCTAGTAAGTAATCTGTTTTTTCCCCTACCTATGCTGATAGCTTTGAGAGGCTATATCAGCGTTACCCTAGCGTGTAGGTGAGCTCTCGGGGCTTAAACCGGAGGTAATCGGTAATGAAAATTACTAAACATAGCTTAACCTATTATATCGTCAGCGGTGAGTGACAGGTGTGCATTTTTTTAAGCTAATCAGATTTAAGTTAACAGATATGAGTCAAATTAAATCGTATTAATTAATCTGTGATTTACGCTGCTTTTGATAAGTATTGAACTTAACTAATTGACCAAAATCACAATATCTGTATCACCGTACAGCAATTATTATTAATTTACACACACACACACATTATTGCGCACATTATTTTTACCATAATACTCACATTCAATGAATTCCCGATACGATTATCTACGACTTTCATTCACGAACTCATGTGTTTTGGCGGCCGTAGGCGTCCACGCTCAGGAATCTACGGCTCGCTAACTCTGTGAACTGTATTATATCCATTTGTTTTGATTTTTTGTTGGACAACCTTAAAGGTAATACTACGAAAGACTGAAGCCGCAAAGAAAAACACCATTCGTTTAGACGAAAAACACCGAATACTGGACTCTATTACCAGTGTACGAACGTGAACTGATCATGATGTTCATGAATTACCCTATATATGATGGATTAATTATGCTATTATTATAAATACGTATTGTACTCTGTTGTTTTTTTTTACATTTTTTTTATTGCTTAGATCCGTGGACGAGCTCACAGCCCACCTGGTGTTAAGTGGTAACCGGAGTCCATAGACATCTACAACGTGAATGCGCCACCCACCTTGAGATCCTTGAGATATAAGTTTTAAGGTCTCAGTATAGTTACAACGGCTGCCCCACCCTTCAAGCCGAAATGCATTACTGCTTCACGGCAGAAATAGGCGGGGTGATGATACCAACCGTGCGGACTCACAAGAGGTCCTACCACTAGTAAAAACCTCGGACCATACGTAAGGGCTTTTTATAAACCGAGCCACAAATTTGTCGTCAAGCACTCCGGGATCAAAAACAAACGTAACATAATTAAAAGTCAATTTACGAAACGGGATTCGCTGTCGGTTCTCGTTGTTGTTCCTAAATTAGGCCTCTGTCGGTCCTCACTCGAGCAGAGGTCAGTACCGATAAAACAACCCGGCCTGATAATTACATGTAAACACACCGGACGGCCCTCCGACCTAAATAAGTGGAAAAGCTCGCAATTAATTTAATATGACTGTACTGTACTCTCATCTTTTTACTTCGCTTTTCTTTTATCGGATTACGTTGGAGTTGCGGAATACAATCGAAGTCTTTATACAGCCCCACCTCTTATCTTATAATACCGTACACTTTGTAAAAAAGCATTTAATTAATTATTATGTGGGCTTCCTCTTCAAGACAATAATCACCATTACTTTGCTAAAAAAAAAAAGCGAATATCTGTTATATTTAGTGACTTTGATAGGCTAATGAACGGTCAAGCCACTACTTGAATCAATTTATACCACATTCATCAATTTCGGCGATTCTTCTTCTTCTTCTTAGTCGCATACGTCATTGCTGAAGGTCGTGTCCCTGAAAGCCCTTCGTGGCTCTTTGTACCATCAGCTTCCATTTCCTTCTGTTTTTGGCTTCTCTCAGGGCGGTCGCAACAGAGAGTCCAGTGAACGCAGTTACCGAACCTGACAAACGGCTTGGCAGCCGGCCGGCGGGTCTTTTCCCTTCTACCTTGCCCACTACAGCCAATTTTTCAAGATTGTCTGGTGGTCGCCGAGCAATGTGACCAAAGTAACCAAGAACCTTCTGGTAGCAAATCGTTGACAGTCTCGTTTCTATGCGAAGTTGCTCGAGGACAGATTTGTTTGTTCTCTTGGCGGTCCACGGTATGCGGAACATTCTTCGCCAACACCACATCTCGAACGCTTCTATTTTTTTCCGCTCTGTTGTTCGATACGTCCACGACTCCGTAATTCTCTCGGCGATTCTACACATAATAAATACAAAGAACATAATAAAATCTGAAACAAAGAACAAAGGTGACGTCTGAGAACGATATATAGGTATCAAGTAACGCGCCAAGATTTAAAGTTGCAACAAAGAGGAGTACAGTCATAATGGTAGCTTAATGGCGTCTACTCGTAGTCTGAGCATTAAATGTAATTGATATTGATGCCCTCATATAACCGAAGCATGTACGTAACGGTGGGTAAAAATCGATTTACGTTATCAAACAGTTTGAATTTCGACACTAAAACCTCTAAAACTAACGTCGAACGTAAAATATGATCCTTTATGTCAAGGTTACGTATTATATCGGAGAATTGGCATCGGTTTGCTGTCATTATCTTTCTTTGGCTCTGGTCCGACGAATGGTGTACATTTATCTTGATCTACACTTACTTCTGGTTGCTTTTGTGTTCTATTGTCGGCTACAATGTTGAACCGGTCATTATTTTTCTTGATATATACGCATCACGTAACAGTTCTTGAATTAATTTAACGTTTAAGAGTAGCCGAACATGGATTAATGCAGGGCACGTCACGGTTTCGGAAAAACGAAATGAGCCGGCGGCGTACGCAGGCGTACATGGTACAAGATGACATTTCCAGTAGCGGTGTATCGTTGTTTTTGTCGGTTGTCGATTCGTTCGCATTTGATAAACAAGCTTCAGTACACTTGCACTGATTTTGTGGGACAATTAAATACACCCGATGATTAATATTATTAAATTCTTATCTATACTTCTATATCTATACTTCTATACTAATATTATAAAGAGGAAACATTTGTTTGTTTGTTTGTATTGAATAGGCTCCGAAACTATTGAACTGATTTGAAAAAATCTGTCACTGTTTCGAAGCTACACTATTCCCGAGTAACATAGGCTATAATCTTTTTTGAAAAAAATTAGGGATCCTTACTAAAACTCCAATAATTTAACCCAAGGTGTAATAAAATTACCTAAAATATTCTTTACATTCGTTTCTTCTTTCCTGCGACAACTATTGATGGTAGAATAAAATAATGTACTACGACTTTGTAGAACACATTATTATTTACAAAAAGGGTCACAGCATATGTCTAACTATTATAGTTATGCCGCAATAAGCGTTCTTTTATTTTATAAAATAAAACGACGTCAAATATCCTTGAAATTTTTGTTAAAGAACCGAGTGGAGCCGGAGCGGGCCGCTAGTTGTTAATATACTAAGCTTTCTTATAACGTCATCGTAGTCTTTGTTTCTGTTCAGATTGAAAAAGAAAATAGCTGTTGTATTATATGACAACGAATAAAAAAAGTTCTATTATATATTCAATCTATTAGTTTTCATTGAAGTAGTAATGTTTATTTAAGCAATCACGCATGCCAATGAAATGGGAAGGACAGCGTTTGTTTTGATTCAATTGAGACAGCATTCTCGTTAGATAAACGCGATGTTATAGTGAGTACCTGGGCTTTAAAAATTACCACCACCTAGACCGCTGATTCATCCACGTGACCAATTAAATAAAACACTACATAAATGGATATAAATTTAGATTTAGATTTGCTTACCGCAATCAAACGAAAAATATTGAAAGCGTCTTCTTTCATTCTTCAATTTTGTCATCTGAATAAATGAAAATACTTTTATTCCTGTTTTGAAATTTGTAACTGAAGCTTTGTCCGTAACGAGGTTTCGCTACTAGCTGCGGCCAAATTCGATTGGTTGAGTTATTAAATAACGTTTCCACGTAGTCGAACCTTTCCGAAGGCTTCCTGGTTCAGTGGGGCGTCACGATCGGCCCGGATCGTCGATAATTAATCATTTCGTGTAGGTGGCGTACTGCTAATATAAATTGATGCGGGAAGCTAAATTAATGTCAAGCTCGTGTTCTGGATAAATCTTAATCACTAAGGCTAGTTCATTTGTTTGTCAAAACATTTGTCGTTAGCCCATAATTTAATTCTCGTAAGGTCATCATTGATTGGCTTAGATTGCTATTTTCTTTTCATTTTGATTTAGAGGTCATGCGCCGCCAGCCACATTGAGATATGAGGTTGAAGTTTTAATTGCATTATACAATGATTGTCCTCCTCCTTTCCTCTAAGCGGATTCGATTGCTTCCCCGCAGATATACTAAGGTAACGTTGATGCTAAGTCTCCAATGGACCCGTTAGTCGCCTATTATAACACCGATGGGAAGAGATAGGGTGGTGCTATCGTAGGTCGTACACGTGAAGCGATGCTTTAAGGGATTGTTGATTTTTCAGAGAGCTCTTTACTTTTTCACTTAGAGTTTGATTCCTCCTTGCATCGTATTCCTCACTGCTGAGGGTCGTGACCATCCTTTTGTATCACCTTCGCACGCACGATCTTTCTCCATTTATTCTTGTCTCTGGCGGTGTGGAGGGCGTTGTGAAATGTCGAATCAAGAGCGGTGCGGATCTGGTCGGAACAACGTATTTGGCTGCGCCCCCGAGGTCTTTTCCCATCCACCTTACCGGTCACGATGAGCCTCTCGAGATTGCTACCATCCTTCCGTGCAATGTGACAGAAGTATTCAAGGACTCTGCGTTGACACTCGGATGACAGCCGCGAGGAGATTTTGAGTTCTTGCCAAATTGATACGTTAGTCCGAAATGCTATCCACGGAATACGGAGCATCTTTCTCCAGCACCACATCTCAAGAGTTTTGAAAATTTTTTTTATTGCTTAGATGGTTGGACAAACTCACGGCCCACCTGTTGTTAAGGTGTTTACCGGAGCCCATAGATATTTACAACATAAATGCCGCCACCGACCTTGAGATAAGAGTTCTAAGCTCTCAGTATAGTTACAACGGCTGCCGCACCCTTCAAACCGAAACGCATTACTGCTTCATGGCAGAAATAGCCAGGGTGGTGGTGCCTACCCGTGCAGACTGACAAGAGATTCTACCACCAGTAGATACGCAAATTATAATTTTGCGGATTTGGTTTTTATTACACGATCTTATTTCCTTTACCGTGGAAGTCAATCGTGAACATTTTTAAGTACGTATTTCATTAGATAAATTGGTACCCGCCGGCGGGATTCGAACACCGGTGCATTATTGCTAGATACGAATGCACCGGGACGTCTTATCCTTTAGACCACGACGACTATGTAAAAGTTTGGTTAAATGTTAGTAATATACAGCTTAGAATAAATATAAATCTGTCTATTTCGCATTATCGATTGTGTGTTGCATCGATTAAATAAATAACGAATACGCAAACGGTAACGTGAAACACCACGATTACAAACGGTATGTTTTTTTATTTTTTTTTTATTGCTTACATGGTTGGACGAGCTCACAGCCCACCTGGTGTGAAGTGGTTACTGGAGCCCATAGACATCCACAACGTAAATGCGCCACCCACCTTGAGATATAAGTTCTAAGGTCTCACGTATAGTTACACATAGTCGGTTATGTTTGACGTTGTTTAGCGTAACCGACAAGAGAAAATTTGCGAATACCGATTGTTTATTTAATATACTAACGTAGTCTCGATGTGTTCGCACGTGTTATTCACATGTCGATTATTCGATTTGTGCGTTGCGAATTATATTTCTTTTATGATAAATATTCGGCGTGAAAGATCGGCGCCGGAAATTAGTTCGGATATCATATTTAGGTCGAGATACATACGTCCCTACGTGAATAGACTGTTTCCTAACAACTACAATGGACCACGTAAATAATTCGTTGCGAAATAAGAATAGTATATTAGTACCTTTTTTATTGTAATAGATGAACTTGCGGCCGTAAAATGCTTGAGACATGAGGTCGAAATCTCAATTATGTTGTATGATGACTGCCTCACCTTTCAAATAAAAAAACACGATTGCTTGGCGGCAAAAATAGGCAAGGTAGTATTACATGGCTTACCACCAATACTTCCGGTCGAAATTATTAATCATAAATCTTATTCAACAAAGGCTTGTGGAGAGTACTTAACGGTAGGCAGCGGCTTGGCTCTGCCCCTTGCATTGCTGAAGTCAATGGGCGACGGTAACCACTCACTATCAGGTGGGCCGTATGCTCGTCTGCCTACAAGGGCAATCAAAAAATAATTAAGGAGTTTCCGTAGGAAATAAGTTTTTTTTTTATTGTTTATGTGTGGACGAGCTCACAGCCCACCTGGTGTTAAGCGGTTACTGGAGCCCATAGACATCCACAACGTAAATGCGCTACCCACCTTGAGATATAAGTTCTAAGGTCTCAAGTAAGTTACAACGGCTGCCCCACCCTTCAAACCGAAACGCATTACTGCTTCACGGCAGAAATAGGCGGGGTGGTACCCACCCGGACGTACTCACAAGAGGTCCTACCACCAGTAAAGTTTAAGTTAAGTTACGTACAAGTAGGAGATAACCTGCTTAGGTGATTCGGTTCGGGGCGATCGGAGAGGCGGCGGCCGCACGGCGCGCTGTGCTTGGGAAGAATGACTTATATGATGAAGGAATAATAACATTGAAACCTACAAAGAAAAATTGGTTCACGTAATTACTATACAACTGATACATAGACTACGGCATTCGCGTTCTGATGTATACGGGTTCGACTAAGACTTCTTGTGTGGTTCAAGCTTGGTTTTGCTTTTCACGTAATGATTCTGGTATTTTTTTTTATTGCCTAGATATGTGGACGAGCTCACAGCCCACCTGGTGTTAAGTGGTTACTGGAACCCATAGACATCTACAACGTAAATGCGCCACACACCTTGAGATATAAGTTCTAAGGTCTCAGTATAGTTACAACGGCTGCCCCACCCTTCTAACCGAAACGCATTACTGCTTCACGACAGAAATAGGCGAGGTAGTGGTACCTACCCGTGCGGACTCACAAGAGGTCCTACCACCAGTGGTAACCATTTAACACTCGGTTAACTGGTCCTAGGTCGTCTTTTGAACGACAAAAGAAAAACGCGAGATTAAACCTTAAAAGCACTTTCAATTATGCTCAATTCTGTTGTCATAGGTGAAGGACATCTGTAACGAGCTCGAAGTACGTGTATTGTGCCACAAGATTCTACAGAACGTGTCAATTTTACTCGACGCCGACAGGGGTTCGCTTTTCCTTGTACAGGGAGAAAGGGCCTCGTCTCCACACCCGCAAAATGGAAGGTAAGCGTTAATTGGTTAATTATCATCCACCTATGTTACCTATGAAATGTAATCTCAGAAAATTTGGGCCTGTTTCAAGAGCCATTGATCTCTGTACATTGCTTTTATTAACCGACTACCATTGTAAAAAACTAGCTCTGTGTGCTTAGTGCGAGTTTTTTAGCGTTATCGATAGCGTAAAAGTTAACGCAATTTGGTATGCAGTTGGAACAGCGCCCCTAGCGGCAAACGTACGCAAACGATCCCGTTCCATACAAATATGAGCTAACTTTTACGCTATCGAGAACGTTAAAAAACTCTCACTAAGCACACTGATGCTTTCACAGACGTTGGCGCGCTCTGTTCCACAGTGCGGTTTGTAATCGTCTGGTTTTGAGCGCATTTGTAACTTGAAAATGCTGCTCATTTCACCATCTATATGACTTTCAATAATTAATGTATTTATTCCAACTTTAAATTGCCGATTATCTGTCCAGGTGTGGCCACTCATACGGCTTATGTCGGTCTTCGATGCTGTAGTGTTGTTAACATTATGTGATGTATTATAGCAGAAGTACAAGTTTTTGCATGTAACAACACACCAACTCATCCAAAGCGACGATATGTCTGACAGTTCCGAATAAAGTTTCCTCCAGGGTCTCGTGTTCGTGGAATGCGCAAGAACTTTATTTCGCGTCTAAGTCTGACGTCAGTCGTCTCATGATAACTGAATTTCTCTAATTTTATTAATCTAAACACGACCGAATTCAAAGGTAGGGAACATTGATATTATTCTTAAATGTTTTTCAGTCAAATAATTCGAAATATAAAACTTTAATGCGTTTACTTTAAACTAAATTAGCGTTTACAGATATATTAAACTTCGAGGGTATTTTAAAATAAAAGAAACGACCCTACTAATAAAACATGGAAATCTAGATGAGAATTCTCACTTGAATGCAACTCGGATGGTTCGTAATCAGAATTTATAGCCTGAGGAACGGGTTTTTACGTCTGAGATGAATTCTATCATCATTTTGAACGTCTGAACCGCAGAAGCCGTATTGTATGTTATATCTTTTCTTAGGTACATACTTAAGTTTAATTTTATTGTCGTCCTACTGTCAAGCTTCTCCTAGACTTAAGTGATAACTATATGTAACCTACGCTTCTCAAACCTCGTTTGCATAAGGACATCATTCAAAACATAATCTTTCATACAAACATCTATATAATTATTAACTCCAGAGTAATTAATAAAGAATACTATTAAGAAAATAATTTTATGAAAAACATTAACAACACGAAAAATGCAAAAGGTCAAAAAAATAATAATGCAGATATCTTGAAACGTTTTAATTCCACCTATTGGTGGTGAATTTGTCACGGTTCATAATTCAATTATCGCGAGAAAGTTAAAATTAATGACCATTAACTCTATTAGGTTATGGATCTGCCAGGCTACAAATATTGATTTTATCTGCGCTCAGATGTGATTAGCATCGTAAAAATATGATTACGGCAAGGAAACGAACCTCATTCGCCAATTAGACGTCTGTAGCCAGTACCCACGTAAAACATAATTACACCTAAAGTGTCGAGACTGACTATAAAATCTATAAACGGGCTTGGCTGTTTGGTTGGTTCTTGTGATTTATTTCGCTATCCAGTGAGTGCGAATACGAATTTTTGTTTTTTTTATTATTTAATTTTAAATCAGTTTACAAGTGCATTTGGAAATTTCCAATTTAGATAAGTGAAAGTTATTTAAATTTTGTAAAGAAAAAATATTTCTGATATCCGAAGTATAAAGATTATCGCAAAGTTTGTGTTTAAAATAAAATGCAAGGGAACACAGTAGAAGATCGTTAAAATTACATTGAAAAAAAATAATATTTACAGCCCGCTTATGTTATTTTTTAAACGATTAACTTGAAGAATAATGTATAAAAGCGTAATATATATGTAAAATGAGTGAGAGTGAGAGCGAAAGTGCAGCTGTTGAAAAAAAATACATTTATGATAACTAGTGGTCCCTTGGTAGTCGAAATTCGACTATAATTAATTGAAATTATAACTTTGTACATTATTATGATTCTATTGTCAAAGACTATTATACTTTGAGATTTCACCAATACTACACTTTCATCATCATCATCATCATCATCAACAGCCCACACAGTCGTCCACTGCTGGACATAGGCCTCTCCCAATCTACACTACTGAGCCCGGTCTGCGGCTCTCCTCATCCACTTCTTGCCGGTCACCGTGCGGAGGTCATCGCGCCATCTAGCCAGGCGGCGTCCCACGTTACGTCTTCCGCTGCGCGGTCTCCACTCGAGAACCCGTCTGCTCCAGCGATTGTCAGTCCTACGGCATATATGGCCAGCCCACTGCCACTTCAGCTTCCTGACTCTTTGAGCTATGTCGATGACTTTAGTTCTCTGTCGAATAATCTCATTCCGGATTTTATCCTTCAGAGAAACTCCGAGCATGGCTCTTTCCATGGCTCGCTGAGCGACTTTGAGCTGACGGACCAACCGTACTGTGAGTGTCCACGTTTCGGCTCCGTAAGTCATTACCGGTAGGACGCACTGGTTAAAAACTTTCGTTTTCAGGCACTGTGGTATGTGCGATGTAAAGACTCCACGCAGTTTGCCGAACACTTTAGACAAATATTAATAAAGGCAAACAATATTAATCTATTGTCAAACAAAGTTTTTGCTTCACGTATCTATTTTATATTTCTATTTCTTCTTTATTGTACACCAAAAAACAAATAAACAGTGCGATACATTAAACACAAAAAAGTACAATTGGCGTATACACGTATTAATATATAGTTTACATAAATGCCATATATTCCTGGATTGTCGAAACATTTTCAGTTTTATTTTCGTACGCCATTCAAGGTAATGGGAATTAAAGCTCGCTGAACGCTAGATGCATGACACTCTAACAAATCCAGCATCCGCCCAAAGCACAAAAGCACTCGCAATATTTCCTCGTCATTGCGCGTTCTTTTTTTCTCTCGAGTTTCGTTCATCACAACTGCCACCGCTATGAGGTTTCTGCGAAATGGAATTTCAACATCGGAATTCATTTTTTAACGTATACAGTCGAGCGTTGCCTTCCTGCCACGACCGCAGGGCATACATTGCGATGCCACATTTTATGTAAAATGTCGTGTCTACTCCAGACAAAGTGAATTCAAAGTTGACGCGAGTGAACTGGCTACACAAAGGTTCATAACTTGTAAAGGTTAATGCGCTCGAAGCTAAACTTAATCTATACATATAAATAAAATTAGAGTGTCTGTTTGTAGTATTGAAATAACCGCTTTTTACTACATGCATAATATGAATATGTCTACGGTACATACACCAAAATAACATTAATGTCTGTTTGTTTGTTCCGGCTAATCTCTGGAACGACTGGACCGATTTTGATGATACTTTCACTAATAGGTAGCTGATGATATAAGTTGTAACTTAGGCTACTTTTTTTTAGACTAGCTTCGCCCCGCGGCGTCACCCGCAGTTATTGTCGTACCGCGCGAAACATGGCGTGCTTCGCCTATCAATAATAATATTTAATGTTTCCGAAGCGAAGCGAAGGCGGGTCGCTAGTACTTTAATAAGTTGCTGTCACATGCAGAAGCAATCTATGTTTTTGTATGCGACAACCAAAAAAACTAGTTTTAATGTTCCTCTTATACAACGATATTGATCAGTTTTTGACATTCATTATTATTTATTGTATATTGTTTCCTAAGTATAAGGATATCTTAATATCAAAGTCATTTTTCGAACGCTTTTGGATAAAGAGTTGAGGCTTGAAGTCCTCATGTCTCAAGGAGGATGGCGATTCACGTTGTCTCGATGTCTATGGGTACAGATGATCATAATGAGGACGGTGTTCTCTTTCACGTATTTATACAAAGTCCACAACGCCGCTTATACTGATGTCTAATATTTCTTTGGGGTTTCGCGCATTGTACACATATTTAATACTTGTGGCGGTAGCTATGATACTACACAATATATTTGACATAATATGCCTGAATCTCGCTTACGAAATTTTCAAGATAAGCTTGCATTATATATACAAGTTCCGAACAACAAAATTAGGACCCACTGAGTTTCTCGTCGGATCTTCTCAGTGGGTCGCGTTTCCGATCCGGTGGTAGATTCTGCGAAGCACTGCTCTTGCTAGGGTCAGTGTTAGCAACACTCTGGTTTGAGTTCCGTGAGCTCGCCTACACACGTTAGGGTGAAGATGAAATAGCCTCTCAAGGTTATCAGTACAGGTAGGAAAAAAAAACATTAGGATTGGCAGTATACTGAGCAAGATCACCCGCTCTCTAGAAGATCTTCCCTTAGTCTTCATCCCCAAATATTTAAAGATCAAATATTTTAAACTGTTGGTACTAATGGACGACTAGAAAACTCCGTAGTAGTTACGAGCAATAATAAAAGCGAGATGGAACCTAAAAATTGTTTTAATTATTTCTGATGTCTGTTTTAATGTCAGTATTTAACCGTCGGTTTGGTCATAAGCTCTATCACAAACACTAAGAGCAATAGATACAAAAAGAGACTTATATAACTGAAACATGGAATATAAACAGAAACTATTAGTCGGGAATAGGAAATAAAGTTTTTACACACCATACCCATAGGATTTTTTCTCTGATTGTAATGGCCAGCCCGGCATTTTGTCTTCCTGTCTTAGTAGACCGTAACGGCAGGAATAAAACAAGAAATACACAGGACATCGTAAACAATGGACATTGTTAGGATTTCCGACCTGCTGACGTTTGTAAAGCATTTTGTAAACGTTAATTCTTCTTTTATTTGTTTTTGTTTTTTTTTTTGTACCTTTGTGAATCATAGCTACCTTGCGGAGAATTTTGTGGATGCGAAAAATCTTGACCTAATCCATTTACAAACTACTTACCTATAACACTTATGTTTATAATGCAAGATTGTTTATATATCGTTGATACAAAATCCAATAAACAACAGTAACAATGTCGGTATTTTACGGGCTTAATAGTTTTACGTACAAAATTTCAAATAAAATCAATTAGCTACTTACTGACTACTGCGTTCAAGAATGAATTTGCTCTTTTTTTACATTTTGGTTTGCTCGAGTTGTTCACACCTAAGCACTACGCGAGTTCGATCGCATTTGTTTTGTTTAACGTCTATCTCGCTTTTAAAATCGAAACCGTATGCTTAGTGCGAGTTTCTTAACGTTCTCGACACCGTAAAAGTTAAGCCAATTTCGTATGCAATTGGAACAGCGCCCCTAGCGGCAAACGTACGCAAACGATCCCGTTCCATACAAATATGAGCTAACTTTTACGCTATCGAGAAAGTTAAAAAACTCGCACTAAGCACACAGCGCGCTAATAGACAAAATATTAGTGCACTCTGGTAGAGGCGCTCACAGTACGTCTTATCACTTATTAAATTTAATGATACGGTGGACGAGCTCACGGCTCACTGGTATTAAGTGGTTACCGGAGCTCATAGATATCTACAACTTAAATGTCGTCACCTTGAGATATGAGTTGTATGGTCTCAGTTTTTACAGTACAACGGCTGTGCTACCCTTCATATCGAAACGCATTACTGCTTCATGGTAGAAATAGGCAGGGTGGTGGTACCTATATGTACGCGCTCACAAGACGTCCTACCATCAGTAATTACGCAAGTTGCCATCAGTAATTTTGCGGGTTTTTTATTTTTACTACACGATGTTATTCCTTCACCATGGAATTCAATCCTGAACATTTGTTAAGTACGTATTTCATTAGAAAAATAAGTACCTACCTATCTGCTTGATTCGAACACAGGTGCATCGCAAGATACGAATGCACCGGACGACTTATTAACTATATTAAGGGCTTTCTTACATGCCATCGTTTCTTCATGCTGAATATTCGGCCATGGCCCACCCGTTAATAAGAGGTCACCCACAGTCGTGTAATACGAAACTTGTCGAAATTCTGGAATTTGAAAGCCAACATAGTCGTGTCATGCGTTTCAAATATATCAGACATCTTGGCTTGCTTAAATCACTTCGGCGTGTCCTACTTTAATTGGTTGTACCGTTATATTTCAACTCTCTGGTTGTACCAGTAAAAAACATAGAGTCCAGCTAGAGTGTACTAAGGCTAATTTAAATTTGTTAAGTTTGATACCAAAAATAGCTCAAGTAACTTGAAGTACGATCCAAGTTTAAATTAATTTGCGTCTGTACAAATTTGAAGTCTACTTGGCAGCAAACAGTGATGTCCAAAGTAAGTCTTTTTTGTTATTCCACGGTGAAGGGTACTGAGAAATTTGGAAAATCCCTCTTTTTTTTTACTAATCCGTTTTGCACAAAGGTTGGCAAAATTTACGATTCAACGAAGGTATTTTATTTTTATTTTTTTAGTCTCTATTCGTTTTGTTGAAAGGTAGAAATGTATTTCGAAATACAAACAAAATTCACTTTTATATGTGCGAATGCTTTTCACATGTTAATGGCCTACGCGACGTTTCGGGGTAGTTTATTCTTTATTACTGCAGAGTTTTTAACTACAGTGAATGAGTTTTAAATTCTAAATTCTTTTAAAACAGTACCAAACTGACTTACTTTTTTTCCTACCTATTGCAAGTTGGTAATGAGAGCTATACCCATAAGCTTCATCACATAACTAATCATTAACTAATTTCTTGGTGTGTAAGTTGCTACTAAAATATATAGTAAATAGGCTGTTATCCGTGCCTTCGTCAACGTGGTCAAAGAAAAGCGTCAGTTTAGTTTCCCTTGGGAATTAGATGTATGTTCGGGATAAAAGGTAGCCTACGTCACTCTCTTGACATAACACTATCACTTAAACAATATGTCAACCCTTTGCTTCGTTTCGATGTGAAAGAACAACAAACAAAACAAAAACCGCTTTCACACGTATAATGTTAGTGTAAAAGTATGGATATGGATATCCCCCTGAAGATTCTGTTGGAATTGGTTGAAGATCAAATCTATACTAATATATAAATCTACAGTGGTTTTTACGGATGTTCCGTTATAACTACTAAACCATGAATCCGATTGACTTGAAACTTGGTATCTATGTAGAAAATACATGTACTTAATGGATAGGCTAATATTTATGTGAGTGTTGGACTCCCTACACGGGCATTAATGATGAGAATCTTTTTGGTGATAAAAAATAATAATGTTAATTTTAAATGCCCAGCGAAGCGGACGGGTACAGCTAGTAAATAATAAACTAGTTAGGCTGAGTGTTCAACTAAATGCGCTAGTACTTCCGACTGACACATAAATTCTATTTGTTTCCCAACAGAACTGTCAACGAACTAAAACACATTCGAGAACATTCGATGCTTGGAATATTTCATGAACTACCCGGCCCTATCTTCTTTAAACAGAGACTGTTCAGTAATGCACACAAATGGTTTAGCTAAGTCCCTTGAGGTTGGCTCCCGAAGATAAATTTGTTTTCCCTTTGGGCTGGCGACAAAACGTCCCCGACGGCTACTTGCAATGTCAATGTAAGATTTAATATACGCTTTCGATCTTTGAGAGCTAGTCCATGTGTATTTTATTTACAAGAGAATAAATAATGTTAGGGATATCGTACTTTTTTGGTATTTGAATGCCGTGCTCATTATTTTTTTTGGATTGTCTATAATTTAATACAGCTATAGAAAGATGACATAGGAACGCACATACGCAAATTTTTAACAATGTCTATGAACCCAGATTAATCGATTACCATAAATTTTAATTGCCTACTAAACCTTCGTTCTTTTTTTAATTGAATAAAAAAATAAAAACACAATTTAAAGATGAAGTTTGCTATAAATTATACATCAAAATACACGGCTTTTACTCCGAGAAACATAGAAAATGCTCGGATTTATTTCATGGCAATATTCCTTTTACCATGCGGCTTAGCATATTGCATCGTGACTTCAACAAGTGCTTACAACGTTAAATGTTTTGGACATGTTGTTTATGTACCTATATAATGTAGTAATTTGGATTTTGAGACTATGTACGCCGTGTATTGGAGATTTCTATACAAAACGTGTTAAATGCGTGTCATCTCTAGAATGTTCTAACAAGGAGACCTTACCTAATTTGTTAATAGCTAGCATACGGCGGTTTTATTAATAAATTCTTATTACACAATTTTTAACTGACATAATTCCTTAGGTGAGCACTAAATAGATTTTTTCTATCTTCTATTCTATCGAAAACGAAATCTCAATAGTAAAGGAACCTTCACTCTCAATTATATTATTAGAGGTGCGTACAATTAGTGCTCGTGCTATGCTTTCTATATTAAATTTGTATTATTATCTCACTTGTAGGGTTTGCAGTCTTAAAGATGTCAGTATCTAAACATGTTCAGCTTATTATGCTGACTGGCACTTATGCTGAACTCGAATTAATTGATCCAAAAGCTCATTAGTTTTTGTCATTGGTGCATTGGCGGCACATTTACTGGTGGTAGAACCTCTTGTGAGTCCGCACGGGTAGGTACCACTACCCCGCCTATTTCTGCCGTAAAGCAGTTATGCGTTTCGGTTTGAAGGGTGGGGCAGCCGTTTTAACTATACTTGAGACCCTAGAACTCATATCTCAAGGTGGGTGGCGCATTTACGTCGTAGATGTCTATGGGCTCCAGTAACCACTTAACACCAGGTGGGCTGTGAGCTCGTCCACCCATCTAAGCAATAAAAAAAAAAAAATCTAATGTTTCTGAATTTTAATGTATTAGTCTACAAATCCGTTTTCAAAGAAAATTCATTATTCATTCGTTCCCACAGCAGTAACGCAACAAAATACGCTTACGTTTTTAAAGAAAATAACTAAGTTCAAACTTTAAGTTTTAATTAAATACTGCGGCTTCCGTCGGTCTAACAACTATTTGAGTCGAAGTATGTACAAAGTTGTTTAGCTCTGTGGTGCGTTTAAAGTTCTTGACCGCGTCGGTGCGGCGGCGTCGGTAAGAATGTTCTAGAAATAATCTCATGAAACCTTTTAATTGAAACTGGTTTGTATCGTGTTTTGGATATGTTGGCCCTTTTATGTCCCAGTTACAGGATCGCATGGTAATTTGGGTACATAATACGTATTATTATATTGAAGTTTTTTTTTTGCAGCCTAAATTGGCTTCTTTTGTACTAAATGGTATGAATTTAAATAGAAAACATGTTATGGTATACTGCGTCTCTTGAAGAATTTTAAGTATCTGTTTTCGGGTACTAGTATTATTTGGGTTTCTGAAATATGCATAGTAATTTTTTCATAGTTTCTCGCCGGATCTTTTCAGTGGGTCGCGTTTCCGATCCGGTGGTAGATTCTGCGAAGCACTGCTCTTGCTAGGGTTAGTGTTAGCCACGACGTCAGGTTTAAGCTCTGTGAGCTCATCTACTAGGTAAGGTTAGGCTGAAATGGTTTGTAAATACTATAAGCTTAGGTAGGAAAAAAAGGCTCGGAATTCAGCTTATACTTACTACTACTATACTGTTACTATAGTTGAGGATCTGAAACATAGGTAATTTACAATGATGCCTTTTGAAAACTTCTATTATATTCAATACAGGACTGCGCAGTAACAAAATTAGAGATTTATTAACATTGTAAGTGTTTAACTATTCAGGTGATATATAGTAGGCTAAGTCCCTACCAAATTCTGTATGCATATTTAAAAACATTTGGAATTGTACCTCACAGTACTACAGTTTACACAAGTACCAAATATACCATTCATAACAACAGTTCCTGAATGTATTAGTTCCATATTAATTATTCATAGTATTTTGATCGTTATCGTATAGTTTTGGTGAGTCTTATATGTACTTTTTTTTGTGGGAATAAACAATAACATAATCCTACAAGCTGCTTAAGTTTACACATTCGATTTAATTATTTAGCAACTTGTCTCGAGTCGTGGAATTGGCGAATCCTTAGCCTGTTTTCACGATCGGAATTGCTGTGATAAAACATGTATGATAAAAAATGATATTCTTAAAAAATTGTACGTCTTTAAATCGCCATCGGGAATTGGAATCGATTTGAGCAAATGAACTGCAATTATTTTATGTTGATACAGGTCTTTGTTTTGTCAAATTTATTTAATACTAGCTGACCCGGCTGACTTCGTAGTGCCTCAGTCGATAAATAAAAGAACTAAGCTTTTGTATAAAATAAACTTAAAAAAGGAAAAACAAATTTGTTATTTGTTATTTAATTCCGAGCATTTTCATATTTATCTACCTTTTAAACCTTCTCTGGACTTCCACAAATAATACAAGACCAAAATTAGCCAAATCGGTCCAGCCGTTCTCGAGTTTTAGCGAGACTAACAAACAGCAATTCATTTTTATATATATAGATTACATAGAACAAATTACTTTTCTTTTTGATAATCGAATTTTACTGGTATTGTTGTAGTCCTAGGGTACCCCGCTGGTACATAGGGCCCTCACAAGTTGTCTCCACTTTACTCTGTCTTGCGCTTGCTCCTTGACATCACTCCAGGTCACGTTGGCAGTCCTCATCTCACTCTCTACGGTGCGTCGCCAAGTGTGTACAGGGCGACCAGGTCTTCTCCTGCCAAGCGGTTGCCACTCAAACGCGATTGATGCTGCGTTGACTCCGCTGCGCCGTAGAGTGTGTCCTATCCAACGCCATTTCCGATGAGCAATGTCTTGCGCGATGGGATTTTGGTCGCATTTAGTCCAAAAGTCTTTATTAGAGATAGTGACTGGCCAGAATATGCGGAGTATCGACCTCAAGCACTTATTTACAAATACCTGCAGTCGGTTCGTGAGTGTCTTGGTCACTCTCCAGGTCTCACATCCGAACAGGAGAACACTCTTGACAATGGAGTCGAACAGGGTCAGCTTGATCCGACGAGTCATGACGCTTGACTCCCAGATTGGTTTCAACTGCGCGAAAGCACCCCTGGCTTTCCTAATTCGTATCTCTATCTATTTTACTGGTATTAATTATGATAAATTTTAAACACATACACACCGCTTTTTTGCTTGTTGAATTCGTTATCTTCATTGTATTATTGCACATTCATACGATTTATTGTTCGGTTGGCCTTTCGTGAATATGTTACACGGATGAAATCTCTAAAACGTTTGTGCCGGGGTAATACAAATTACTCTGTCAAGCCGGGGACAAGGCCAAGGGCTTTATATCAAGGGAGAAGTCAAACATTTTATGTTCGCTTTCAGAATGTATTGCCTAACGTTTGGTACATGAATAACACATAATCAATGTGTAATAAAACGATACTAGTAGTCCCGCAGTAGTCGAAACTCGACTATAATTAATTGGAATTGTAAGTTTGCACACTATTATGTTTGTATTTTATACTTCTATAATCACAAATTTCGCCAAGACTACACTATAAAAAATATTAACCAAGACAAACAATTTATTCTCAATTTGACAACAGACGTCAAGAACAAAAGTTTGACAATAAATAGTATGCATGCGTGTGTGCATCAAATACATGGTATGTAGTGTGTGTAATGTTTTCTTTATTGATTTAATGTGTCTTTTATGCATTATTTAAAAAAAATATTAACATTATGCACTTCTTCTCTATATTCTCTAGAAGAGTGGAAAATTTCATACTCCTCCGTCCGCGCAATTTTCGTAAAAAGGGGTACAAAGTTTTTGCTCCACGTATTAATATATAGATAACTGAAGCAAGATCCCTAGGATGTCAATGTAAACTTGTCAGTATTTGTTGTATAATGTAGTTTATAGTTTTTAACGGTGTGTTTGTGAGACTTTAATACACGATTATAGATATTTATGTCCCGTCCTGGGGCTTAATGGTTGTTTGGAACGACATTCAGGCATATTTAAACCTAATTTTACGGTTTAATCTCTTTAAATATTTTCATTCTATCATTTCTGATGTTTCTTAAAATGAATATGTTCGATTTTTTTATTAAACCATTGAAATAAGTCGCCCAGATACCGTCATTAAATTGAGATCTTGATTTTTGTATTGGGTTTTATTACTCGATTTATCACTAAAAAGAATCAATTACACGCATAACAAGTGAAAAAGACCCAATTTTCTCGGAACCATCCTTTAAAAACATCCGTTTGAAGTCAGCTGTGTATACAACAACGAACAGATGCTCGCTTGGCACGCTAAACCCTTATATTTACGCCCAATGTAAATGAAGAATGTCACTAAAAAAAAATCTCGTTTTATATACCGAGTACGTATTTTACGATTATATTCATTACGGCCAGGATGAGAGCCGAGCGGGCTATTGTTAATAAAATTGCACCTTGATAATTTACGATTATTGGCTAGTACTAGGAGTGGTCCGCGGCTTTACCCTTTAATTTTGTATCATTAACACGTTGAAAGCTTTTCGACTCACCGGTGGGCTGAGCGTACTATATATACCATTCGGACCAAGCCAAAATCAGGGAATCATTCTAAAATTTATAAAATGCGATAATTTGCACGCTAGATAAAAATTAACGGCTTTTCCTGTCTAGGTTTTGAAATATTCTAAAAGGCTATATTATATAATCTTGGTAAAAACAAGTTGGTTTCTATTTGATTTAAAAACCACGCCGTTCGGTTCGGCTAAAGGACCACGCGTAAAATAAGGCTCACCGGTGACCACCGTGGAATAAATGAAAATACTCGACTTTTCATATGGCGTTCAACATGTTAAGATATTGATACTTATCTTCTTTCACGTAGCGACTGTTCGAAATGATGGGATAAACTATGGGCCGAAGAGTGACGAGGAGTGTAAAATGATATAGAATAGAAAGCTCATTTTAAAACTAATTAATGCACACAACACTATTTAACGGGTTCTTACCTCGTTTTTTACATGAATTGGGGATATTTCGGCGTTGTTCCAAGCGCTATTGTTACGGGTACACTAATACCACAAAAGTTGTGTAATGTAGATAGCCGAGAAAGTTTAAAATAGAAATTCCCGCTATTGAACATCACAATCCAAACGCAAGCATTTGTTGTACTTGACCATATCCGAAAAAAACGGAGGTTAATTTCAAGTCATAAATTTATCGCGAGTAATTTTGTCGGAACATCTAATGCGTTACAAATCTTAACGAAAAACAACTGTGTTAACAGTTTTAACATTAAAAAGACTACGAAACCTTACGAACTTTATCCATACGTTTGCTATTCCTGTCGTTTGCCACACATTTCACGAAGAAAGAAAAAAAGCACATAATACTTTATTATCGCCTCTTACTTTACAACATTTTATTTAAAAACAAGCCTCCATCGTTATTGTAAGCATTTTTCTGTAAATTGAATTCCTTTGGTGTATTTCCTTCGTATATGCTAATCTGATCGATTGTGGAACTAAGGATTTTTTTGAATGAATGTAATTTTCCTGAAAATCCAGTGCAACACCCGTAACTAAAAGCTTTTAGAGATCTTTTCTATTTAAGAATTTCGAAAAATTCTACTTTGCCGAATAAAATGAAGCGTACACAACTATACGACACTTAAGTACTTGCCGGAGGCATTTTCTTGAGTTTCATTGGTACTGAATAATGTACGTCGAATTTCTACTTAAGTCAAGGTTTCGTGACGGAAATCTTTGATATCATCGCCCACAAAAATGTTGTCGTCGTTACTTTGTAGCGTATCAGCAGCCATACATATTATATGTATGTACATGTAAAAACTTTTGTTTTTAAAATCTACTTGTAGAATGGGCCCCTAATTGCTCTTTTTAAATTTTTGATTTGATTTTAATTTGATCGTTACAAAATTTCATAGGATCCAAGGCTGAATTAATGTTTTTTTATTGCCCTTGTAGGCAGAATTGTTTGAGATGATACCATCATCTCGTTTTTATCATCACAACGCCTGCCACCGGAGTAGAGTTCATCCATACTACCTATAACCACTGCGGTCATTCACAGTGCGTTTCCAGAGATTTTTTTGCCACGTACCATCCAGCTTTTGAATGAGCTCCGCTCCACAGTGATCCCGGGCGCTATGACATGTCCTTCTTCAAACGAGCCTTGTGGAGAGTATTACACGGTAGGCAGCGGCTTAGCTCTACCCCTGACATTGCTGTAGGGGCGACGGTAACCACTCACCATCAGGTGGGCCGTATGCACGTCTACCTACAAGGTCATTAAAAAAAAACATATTCGGTTCAGCCATTTCGGGAATTTGGAACATACACACGTCGAGGTTATACATACATTATTTAATAGGTTAAAATGAAAGGCTACGGTAGGCGACTACGAAATCCTTGGATTGACAATTTGGGTAATGTTCTATGCTTCGTAATCCATAATTAAGTTCATAATTCGGGTAAGCTTGATAAGGGAATGAAAAATTTACAATTTTTCTAACTGACATGGTGGTGCCCCTCACTAGGTCATGATCATGAGTTCGATTCCCATCCCACTTCGTGCTATCATTCGTGGGACGAACAACAAAATTTTTAAGATTTATTTAATACCTTTATATTTAAACATATTTAAGTAAGTACATCTTTGGTTCCTAGGAAAGGGAATCGTTCCCAAGTGACCGTGTCCTATTAAATCTTTTCTTAAATTGATTTCAAATAATCACATAATTTATTTTATATCAATTTAATCATATTATACTTTTAAGATTCAAACACACCCTGTATGTTAGACCTTATGTACTGGTAAACATATTGATCATATTAAATAGCGAGGCTTCAATTGTATACAGAGAGAGAGTAAGTAACAAGGAATTCTGAATATTGATACGCAATATCAGGTGACCCAAATACACAGCACCTTTCCTGTGTCCCAAAAAATTTGAATAATAATAAATCTTCGGGAATCTCGTGTGATCGAAAACGGTCCCCTATCCTGTAGGACATCGACATTATTGCGCTTATTTCCAATGATAAATTCATGTGCCTATACATATGTACGACTTGTAATAATTTCTCATTTTGTATGCATCAGGATTGATTTGTGTTCCATTGTTGTTGTTGTTAGCATTGAATTTATGACTCTTTATGCAATAAGATGAGTCATAACTAAACACTATTTGTCATGCAATAAATTTACATTGCTATTGGTTTATGTAATGTCTAATCGTGGGAATGTGACACGTCTGTTATTTTCTCATTCGTATTATTGGATTTGGTTTAATGAACATGTTGACATTAATTATTATAATTGAGAAAACATCCACGTTGATATTTTATAATTGTAAGTACGTCTACATACACTGCCGGATATATTAATTTACTAGAATTCCGAATACGTATGAGCGCGGTTTGGATTTAAGCTTTAGAAGGTGATATTTATTACTTTAAAATTAATATCTTTTAGTACCCATATTAAAACCCAGTGTGGATTCTCTTTCGTGTATAATTGAAAACCTTATTTAAATTATAGTTCAACATTATGCAGATAAACATGCACAAACCGTCAAACAAATAGGTAGACAGACTGTTTCCGATATTGTTGTATTTCAACAGTCCATTATTTCACTAAGCATTTGCTGCTATCAATTCTGTTAACGCATTATCAGATGATCGGATAGGTGGCTTATTAAACGGATTCGTATTACTCCGATTGGAAAATTTCTCGACAGCTTTGAAAATTCTACGTATTTTTCGTATGGCTGTTTTGTTTTGTATCACGCTTTGATAACAATAAAAATGTGGTTCGACGCGTGACCACCGCTATCTTGTCACGATTAAAATACACATTGACGTTTCAGTACTTTTTTTTTGCATGAAAAACTGACATAAAATATTCTCTTTGAAAATTATGAGTGTTATAATATTACATTTCAGCTTACAGCAAATTTACGTTGTTCTCAGATGTCTAGTGTCGAAGCTGTTCGACGTTTGTTCCAAATCGACACCGGAACAAATGGAGCAACTCGAAGAGATCAGGATTCCTTGGGGCAGCGGTATCGTGGGATACGTCGCCGAAAGTGGAGAGCCTGTCAACATACCTGATGCGTATAAGGTTTGTGGTTTTCTAATACACAGATAGGTTACGAACATTGATTGATATTTATAAAAAAAAATAGAAAATGGATGTTAAAATTGGTTTTCTTAAATGACGCTAATGCTTAATAATGTTACGCGCTGGGGTTCGGGATGAATAAAAGCGTTCCACCAAAGTACAACTTAAAACTGTATTAGCACTTAGAACACTTAAAAACTCTTAATTCACTTCTTTTGCTTCGCTTCAGGTGATCCGCTCACTGTTTCGCTTCGAATAGTTTTGCTACGTGCCATCTCTACAACGCTTTTATAGTCGATACGACATCCCTACAATTACCGAGAACATTCCTCACAAATCGAGTATTTTCGATGTGTGTTTCCTCTATCCTATAATAGATGGCGTTGTATTTCTCGAGCGTTCTAGATGTTACTAAATCCTTTGATATTAGTTTCGGCTATTCGGCGATAGATGGCGTTACTCTTACCGGCGTAACAATAATAAAAAATAAGTAACTGGAAACAAATCATGCACGGTCACCTGGCCCCAAATTAGGATTTTCTGTGTTATGGTTATCAGAGACTGACATGTACATACGTTTCAAAATGACCTATAAAACTATTCATCACCTGTTTGCCCGATGTGGTTATCGAACTCACGACCCTCGGCGGAACAATCAAGGGCTCTTACTACTGCACCATCGAGTCAGTAATATCGATGTTTGACATTAACTTTATGCTGCTGTTTTTGTGAAAAGATTTTCGTGTAAAGATATATTAAAACAGAATTGTATTTTCTTTAGTATGGTAATATGCTGGCTCGACATTCCTCAGCTTTCAGTTTGACTTACACACGACGTACAGCCTTAATTAGAAAGGAATTCCTCACAGGAAGTTTTAAGACACCATTTCGTTCCGAATTTACTTCGTTAGACGTGTTATATGGGTGAGCTTTGAAGATTTCTTTTAAAAGGCACGCCAAGTACTTGGTTTACTCGGTTAATGAGAATTTTAGTACATTCCTACAAGAATTCGTTGTAGGTATGAGCTAAAAAAAAACAATTAATATCGGGGAATTTAGGTGAACTCGATTTTGAGAGGTAAATTGAATTAATTTCGCTGCTCTAGATACGATTCCTTTGTATAACCCGCGGAATCTAGTCCAATTATGATTTACAGTAAATTATATTAGATTCCAATATTCCGAAAGATGTGTTTCGGAGGAGAAAATTTCCAAATAAATATCACTTTAAAAGTTGTTATTAATATGATGACAAAAGTGGGATCTCTAATAATAACATACACAGTTGTTGTACTGATCGTAGGCACAAAATATGTTTACGATCAACATGAAGTTGTAAAGTGAGATTGAAATTTAATCTATACCTATATATGTATACTAGTTGTATGAAAGAATAACAATCCAACAAAAGCAAAAATATTTCAGGAACATGTGTTTAGTACTGTCCGAAGACTTAAAAACCCTGAATAATGATTACCGATTACAAAATGTGTATTGAGTAATAATGCTTATATATCTTACTGGAAGTGTGTACGTGGAGAGCATTGTTACATATTTAACTCTGAGCGCAAATGGTATGTATATCTGCTCGGCAAGTTAACAATTTAAAAAAAAAGACAAATATACAACTCGTTTAAAGTATTTCCGGTCGAATAGTATTCGGTGAAGATCGTTGGTCAGAACGTGGCGTAGTAAATCTTTTACGAACTATTTTATTCATTACACGCAGGCGAGGTTTTTAAGATTTTGTGCTTCTCAAATTGTATGTGGTATGCCTTGTTATGAAAATTCCGATCACGCGATTCTCACTTTGGATCTTGTTCGTTTATAAGAGATCCTTCACACTTGAATTTTTTATTTTTATTTAGGCTAATAGGAAGAGCTCGGCACGAATCTGCAAAGTTCTCGAATAAATTAGTAATCGCTTTTTCCTAAAATAACATAAACAATGATCTACCTGGTGTTGAGCGTTTTGCGGGATCCATTGACATAATGGATTCCAATGTAAATTTCAACACTCACTTTGAGGTCGTAATATCAATCAGTACAAGTAGAGTTGGGAACAACATGGTAGACGTATATACCATAGACTGGAATAAAATCTCTTTGGTTTTCACAAAGTCGAAATTTTGGGAATTTCTTTGGTAAATTACAGGTTTGATTATTTAGTTTACCTTTAAAATTCGTATTATCCGTACGACATTTTAAATATCCACCCATCTCATGTATAGTCTTTATATGGTATCTATCAGTGCTACAAAGTTTTTGAGTTTAATAGTAATTTTTACATCATCAACAAAAATATAAAGACAGGGTAATTAATTATACCTACACTGCGGAACCTAAATTTTTACTGTGAAGAATTATTAAATTCAAGAACACTCTAAGCATGTTAAAATGATAACGAGTTTTAAATTAAAAATACACAATATTACTTACAGAATAAAACTTGTAAAATCGTATCAAAATTCATTCAATAGCTTAAACACTTAGATTAGCTTGTTGTTATTGGGATTTTTGGAAGAGGTTTTTATCGATTCGAATTAAGCTTGTCGAATTCTCTGGGTCGGAGTCAAAAGGAATCTTTACCAGTTATCGATCGTTGAGTGGGTAAAAATGTTTTGGGTCTAACCTGCTCGACCCAAATAATGGCACCATCTAACACGAAATGGACCTAACGGGATTCTCTAATGTGGCCACTTAGTAAAAAAATTGTTGTTGAATTACCAATGTGCGATTGGCGTAAAAGCTTTTTTAATATTATTTGGTTCATTTTGCTTGATGGAATTGTTTGAATCTTCTTGGATACGTTTTTTATGTTATTAAATATAGTTTTTGATTGGTATTGTATTTTTAAATATTACTAAGTATATCGAGGTAACTTTATCAGTCGAACATTAACCGTCATCCATGAATTTGTAATATATCTTGAACGTCTTACATTAGACTCTTTATCGGACAAATTATGTTAAATCGAGTATAAAGTTTGCTCGTAGATCAATTTCAGACTCGTACCTGTCAAAACTTTGCCTTTTGCCCTGTCCGTAATTGTTTGAAACGTTTCCTCTTTAATGTTGCCAAGCTACTGTTTAATGTCCTTAACGTGGTCTCGGAAATTTTCAATTCCCAAAAGTCCCTAATTTCACGGTTTACGTTTTCGATTTGAATCGTCACCGTCTCTAAAAGTTGTAATAATGTCAATTGACGTTCTTTAATTATTAATATTTTTAATAAAATAATTATGAATTATAATTACAACAGACAACATTATTAAATGCCAGTCGTTTTTAACTCGTAGAATACTGATGGTAATATTGATAGCAAAATGTAAATATGCAGATGAAAAATACTTTAAACAGCATTTTGTGACATCTACACGTATATTTTATCTTTTAGAAATATTTGTTAATATTATTATCAACTATTAATCAAAGTATAGCACATTACATTTTATATAATGACCAGGGTATTAATAGTAATTTAGAGTTACTGTTGTAGCATTCAATACATAGTCTCACTTTGATAAATTTAAATGTTGCTGATTTATAATGTTTCGTATCAACTCTTGACCTTACTTTGCATTGACAGAACGTTTTTACTTATTGTGGTAGATTAGTAGACTACCTACAGAAAGAATAAATTTTGCGATTTAAAAACAAAGTTTCATTTTAAAATAAATAATTTTAACATTTGGATCATGAAGTTCCGAAGAAAACGGAATATTTACCATTTTGGTCGTGGTGTCTTTTGAAATTCTAAAAGTTTAGAGTTGTCTTTTATTACACAACGTTGTTCTTTTAATATAAAGATCATTCGTGAACACGTGCTAGAGACGACTGGAAAAATTATAAAAATGTGTTTGTTTAAAGATGCAAAGTCGCTCTTAAAATTAATCCGGTGTTCTTAATTATTAAACAACGAGAAAGCTCACGTTGTAAAAAATAATCATTCACCGTCTAAAGAGACGTCCAAAGGGTCAAGTTGATGTTATACCTTTGACTGTGGCCCTGATTAGTATATTCGTGAAAGATCACAAACGTGCCTCGCGGCTTTCCATTGCTTTAAAATAGTAATTCATTAAGAATTAAGACTACGTTGCCATTTCCTAGGAATATTTTCTTATCCGAAACTCTAGTCTATAAAATACCACTAGATTTCTCTATACATTAGTACCTAAAATCATGGACCATGTAATTTACTGGCGTATTTGCTACATCAAAGCATAGAAATTTTCACATTTAGGATAAACTTGGTATTAGGAATCTGGCTGTTGTTCTTGTCACCAAAAACCAATCTTAAATGTGGAATGATTTTTTGAAAATGAAAAGTTCTTTAGTGTGTCTTGTTATTTGAAACTTGACGAAACTAAAAGGCAAAAGTAAAAATAGATATAGAATAAGATAAAATAAAATACTTCAGAAGGTTTCATTTCTACGGCGTGTGAATTGCACACATGTCCTTTTTAATAGTCTGTACAGTCTATTGATATAAGCTACTGTTTAATGGGAGTCCTTTAATGTCACCCAATCGAAAATTCTTTTTCTCAATAACAAGGATAATTATTCTATAATGATTTTCAAAACATAGTAAATCATAATATTACGGTATCAAATCGCGCGGTCTTTAGAATTAAACAACAAGAATACTAGATTCATGAAAAGTATACACAAAAAGTTCTCTCTAAATAATACCTCTCTATGTTTAGGTATTCTGTTTGAATTCATATTCAAGTTGGAGGATTAAAGATTTATAGACTAGAATGTTCTAAATGAGTGGTTTAGAATCGGAGTGCGGAACGACCCTAGTGAATGAAAGATAAACAGAATCACATGTTAAATATCTTTGTCTCCAAACATTCCAATATCTCTTCAAATAATAAACAGTGTTTATGGAACATTTATTGCTTTTTACATATTATATTTTTTTGTTCTATTTAATTAATTTACGAATGGATTCTACGATGTAGGAACAACGTTTAATAATACTAAAATTATAACCCATTTACAAAAGTTAAGCAGTTTTTTGTATTTTAATTTTTTACATACTACCATTCTACTTCATTTCTGCCGAGATGCTTCGTCTTTAATACAAGAACCATTCCTACTTCGTCTTTAATACAAGCACTATTCATACTTCGTTTTTATATCTCAATGTCGCCCACATGGTATTTTTTATTTATTTAGAAACTGACAGCCAGCTAGCATAAAAGTGTAATTTTAAGTTTTAAACTGGACTTTTTGGCGGGAACGCGAGGAGTGAAGTTGTGTGATTTGTTTTATTTTGTCTATTTAGTGTTTCTTCAGGTTGAAATGTGTAATAACGGTGGTTTATTAACTGTTTAGAATCTGTGCAAGTGCACAATTGTGGGAAAATGAAACAGAGCCGCTTGACGTAGCTTCTCGGAATCCTCCAAAAATTCCACTGAAAAAGTCTCAGTAAATGACCACCATTTTACTGAGATTATATTTCATCATATATCATCTCATTTGTAAATTTAATTCGTTTTTAATAATTTATGTTATGTCGCGACTAGTTTCCTTCGTTTTTTATTATTCATAAACTGTTAAAAATTAAAACGGCGAATTATAAAAATCTTATTACTTCACGCTGGCTATTGCACAAACCGTGCCGGAGCCAAAAATAAAGAAGAAGAAGTTTTAAACTGAACAGGGTGTCTTGTGGTAACATTCGCGCTGTTAAATTTTGAATTATAAATACATAAATGCACAGATGCGCTCTTTATTTGGTCGTGAAAAACTATCGATTTCACTCACGCGTCTATAAGTACGTAATTTTATTTTCAGAAATTTTTATTTGGTAACGTAATGTTATCCTAACAGCAAACAAAATACCGCCAATTTTCTGAAACTTTGGTTCTTTAACGAAAAAGAAAAAAAAAACTTCTCCCGTCTAAAAAAATATTCTACGAACCACATTAAAAATTAATTTCGGGTTAACTTTGCAGTGCTCTAAGGAGTTCGTTTATTTTTCTTTTGGGAATACTTTCGAGAGTATATTTTAATATTATACCGTAAAGAAATAGGATATTACACCGCACTAAAAGGAATAAATGTTTCGGGGTCGAATTCAAAGACCTAATTATCTTTTAAAAGAAACACCTGGCTCGTTCGTAATCCGGGATTGCCTCGAATCTCGGGCATAGTGCCGAGCTGAGATTTGTATGTACGAGTGCACATAAATTATTCGGTAGAACACGACCCCACGACTGAATAAATGGTGTGCTTAAAAATGCTATCCCTCTTTAGTCACTTCATGAATTTGCTGATGCGAACCGGATTTATCGTTCGCACTTACGCCCCTTTGGATACACACCAACGACAATTCGACATTTGAATTTTTGGGCTAAAATATCTTAATTTAATCGAATAAAATAGTTATTGGGTGGGTCATTAAAACTCATTATAACTTACAGAAGTTGAACTTCTAGTGACCTTCCAAACCAAAAATCTATCGAAAGTGGCATTGTTGTTTTCGTGTCGGCCAAATTATAAATATAGGAGACACGTTGAACGTGAGTCATTGTATTTTGCCTGTTGCTTTTCCTTTAAATAACGTTCTGTTCCCAGTCAACAGTTCCCCTTTATCGTAGTTTGCCGAAAATTTGCTATGAAAATAATGAATGGGATACATTTCTACTCCTCGTAATGGACTGTAAATATTACTTGTTCTCTGATGTCCCATTTTCCGACAATATCTTTGGTACAATTAATGATCACCCGTCGCCACTCGGGCACAAGTTCAAGGCTTTGTAGTATTCATATTATTATTTTTTACATTCTCGATAGTATCTTGAATATTCTGGCCTCACTCCAAAACCCCGTGACCTTGTAGATATCGACGATTCATATTTATTCATGTATTCTTTGGATATGAAAATAATTTGCATACCAATAGTACAGTAAGATCGCACTGTTTATATAAGTGTACTACATAGTGGAACGCTAATCTTAATCTTGTTCATCGTTCTCTGGATGTATATCTGTAACTAGAACAGACTGTTTGTTTATTTTCGCTCGGGCGCGTTTTCTGTTTTGGTATATTATTGGCATTGTTGATGTAACCCTCGACACAGCCACTTGACTTATAAATTGTTCGCTTCGAACATTGTGTTCTATTTCATGCAAAATTTCGTCACATGATTGACGAAAGAGCTTGTCTGTTCAAGCTAATATAATTAATATTTCTGTATCAGTTTTCGATGAATCTATACAGTGATATCGATTCAAGGAAACTGGGTTTGTTAAATAGGCACATGTAGCTATACATGTAAAGTAATTGTAGCTAAATCGAATAGTGCTGTGACATGTCTTTATTCAAACTGGGCTTGAGGATAGTGCTCCGTGATAGCAATGGACTATGTCCCTGACTTTGCTGATATCCAAGAGCGATAGTGATCAGTTGTCATCTCGTCGACCATTTATGTACCTTAACCACCGGTCATCACTCTCGCTGAGCCCGTCTCTTGCGACGAAGGGCTCGACGAGTAAATTAACCCATAGACACAGCCCACTGAGTTTCTCGCCGGATCTTCTCAGTGGGTCGCGTTTCCGATCCGGCGATAGATTCTGCGAAGCACTGCTCTTGCTAGGGCCAGTGTTAGCAACACTCCCGGTTTGAGTCCCGTGAGCTTATCTACATATTAGGGTGAAGCTGAAATAGCCTCTCAAGGCTATCGGCATAGATAGTGAATAGATGAAGTCGTCGTGGCCTAAAGGATAAGACATCCGGTGCATTCGTATCGAGCGATGCACCGGTGTTCGAATCCCGCAGGCGGGTACCAATTTTTCTAATGAAATACGTACATAACACATGTTCACGATTGATTTCCACGGTGAAGGAATAACATCGTGCATTAAAAATCAAACCCGCAAAATTATAATTTGCGTAATTACTGGTGGTAGGTCTTGTGAGTCCGCACGGGTAGGTACCATCGCTCCGCCTATTTCTGCCGTGAAGCAGTAATGCGTTTCGGTTTGAAGGGTGGGGCAGCCGTTGTGACTATACTGAGACCTTAGAACTATATCTCAAGGTGTGTGGCGCATTTACGTTGTAGATGTCTATGGGCTCCAGTAACCACTTAACAACCAGGTGGGCTGTGAGCTCGTCCACACATCGAAGAAAAAAAAAAGGTATGAAAAAAAAAACCTCGTCCGTGTGTCGGTCAGATTTCAAGAAAAACAAATATATCGAAAGCTCCTGAACTGACTACTATTCAGTCGACTCATTCGTAAACAAGAAATGAAAACGTTAAGTTTAATGTTTCGTTTCTGTATATTGCTGATATGTACTCCGTGTTGCCCGCTTAGGTCTTGAATGCTCCTGTTATAGCAGTTCCGGGGGCAAAACTTAACTTAGAATTGCACTTGTTTCTTTATTGAAGACTCTGTACGTGTTTCGATTTTCGATTTTACGTCTTAAAGTGATTTTGTTTTCTATATAGTTGAGTTTCTGTAACCGATTTGGTTTCGTTTGCTTTCATACATTTACTGTTTGTAGGACAAATTGCGAGCCCGCATAGCTTTTTTTTTATTGCCCCTGTTGGCGAGTGGTTACCGTCGCCCATGGACCTCAGCAATGCCAGGGGCAAAGTCATCCCGCTGCCTACCATAGCTGTGTTTTATTTTTTATTGCTTACACGGTGAAACGAGCTCACGGCTCACTTGTTGTTAAGTAGTTACCAGTGCATCATTAACAACATAAATGCCGCCACCCACCTTGAGAAATTAGTTCTACGTCTCAGTTTTATTGTCCAGCAACTGCCTCACCCTTTAAACCGAAACGCATTACTGCTTCACGGTGGTAATAATAAACAGGTAGTGGGACCTACCCGCGCGAGGTCACTAGACACCATTCCACAAGCAGTTACGCAAATTAATTTTTTTCCGGGTTTCATATTTATTTATTTTTATGGCTAGATGAGTGGACGAGTTCACGGCCCACCCGATGTTAAGTGGTTACTGGAACCCATAGACATCCACGACGTAAATGCGCCACCCACCTTGAGATATAAGTTCTAAGGTCTCAAGTATAGTTACAACGGCTGCCCCACCCTTCAAACCGAAACGCATTACTGCTTCACGGCAGAAATAGGCAGGGCGGTGGTACCTACCCGCGCGGACTCACAAGAGGTCCTACCACCAGTAAAAATGGACCAGTCTATGGACTTCGGTAACTACTTGACACCAGGTGGGCCGTGAACTCGTCCACCCGTCTAAGCAATAAATAAAAACAATATAGTACATCTTAGTCTATATAGTAATCAATTATACTAAATTATTATATTTAAAACAAGTTTTGAAGAACAAGTTAACGATGAAGTGTGCCGAAATATCTCTCAAAAGTTACAAATGCTCTCTTGTTAAGATGGGCAAGGAACGTCTTCGGAATTTGTTTTCACATCTATTTTATGGTTTGTCATTATTGTGTACTATTCCTGTATTTATACACTTCGAGAGATAGGATTGTGGTTTATTCGAAAAGTTTACGTCTCGCGATTAAACCGTTGAGATAAACTTCGATCAGAAGGTCGTACAACATGGGTATACTATATATAATATAACATAAAACGGCCGTCTGGTGTAGTGGTAAGTGACATGGTCACTACACAAGGGGGTCGCGGGTTCGAATCCCGCCAAGGGAAGATATTTATATGATAAATATAAATGTCTTTTCCAGGGTTATGGATATATATTAAATATATGTATGTGTATAATAAAAATCTTACATTTATATCCGTTATCTGGTACCTGTAACACAAGTTCTTTACGAACTTATCACGGGACCAGTTAAGGCGGCGTGATTGTTTTAAAAAAAAAAAAAAACAGTTCAGTAAGTTTGTCCTCTCTGTTGGTCAATCGATTCTTTTATTACTAACAAACAGTCGATTCAAACATACTAATGAACTTTATTGTTGTGATTATTTATCAAATAGTTCTACTATATATCAATAATAAGACAAATGCTTTATCGATAATAAATGCTTATGCTTTATTGAATTTCAATTATCTGGTGAGCAATAGTTTATGAAAATTAACTTGAACATGTCGCGTAAAAAATTAATATCAACATTTTGTATTAAATGTGAGAGCTCTCCCAAATTTCAAAATGTAATTTGGAACATTCTTGCCAAAGAGTATCGTTACGCCAAAAATCAATGAAGAGGTATATAGATTTGAATTGGGTAGGTACATACATATGTTTTTACTCTCTTTTTTCCTTGCTTTTTATAATTAAGTTTATTGGAAAAAAACATCCACAAGCCAACCTTTGTGGATGCAGTTTAAAATATAATGTTTCTGTTATTCTTTCTTCCGTGTAATAATGTAAATTTAATATAAATTTCATTGCACCTACCACTATTTACTCTGCACTACCTTTGGTTGACTGGTAGAGAATGTCTTAGGCATTAAGTCCCCCAATGTAAATTTTACATGAAGTATAGTAAAAAATAAAATAAATAAATAAATAAAAAATATGGAATTAAAGTTAATCAAATTTCATCACTTGCACTAAAGAATGTAAAACCGGTTCGGAAAATTTGTTTACGTGCTACAATGTTGAATGCAAAGTCGACAGTGAACTTGACATTTCAACGAAATTACAATGCCGGTCCTTGGCAATGAACTGACACTCAATTTACATTTACAGGATATTCGACAATCAAATTGTCAAAAGAGTTGAAAGTCAGGTCTTCAATTATTATTCGACGCTTTCACGTTAATAAAAAAGTTCTTGGTTGCTATAAATAAAACTGGGCGTCGAAGCGATTCGCTGACAATGTAATTTTTTGATTTCAACAAAGTGTGGCGCTCGAAATTTCGATGCTCGGTATTGTTCAGATGAGATATTTTACTTCGTCCCGAAAGGGCATAAAGATTTTCCCGCTGGGAAACTTGGTCGGATCGAATCTTGTTCAGCGGTTTACGGGTAACCGTTTTGCAGAAGTGACATCACCTTTAAACAATTCTCCGATCGCATGAATTTACATTGTCATAGTCGTTGTATTTTTTTTATTCACTAGCGACCCGCCCTCGTTTCGCTTCGGAAACTGTAATTTATTATTGATTTCTCGACTATTTAATGGATCTTATTATACGTATAAACTTTCCTCTTCAATCACTCTATCTATTAAAAAAAACCGCATTAAAATCCGTTGCGTAGTTTTAAAGATTTAAGCATACATAGGGATATAGGGACAGAGAAAGCGACTTTGTTTTATACTATGTAGTGATAGAATAACAGCTTGACATGTTGATCTGTAGTATTGAGGCGGAATGCTGACCGAGCGTTCTTACTTTGAGAAGTACGTTCATCGGATCGGTGCTGAGCTGTGGATTAGACTCGATATAGCAGACCACGCTTGTGGTTTGCCCCACATGAAAGGAGCGAACCGTGTCTTCTTACTACAAATCGGTAACTACTTGCTGCTATCGAGCGTTGGGGCTAGGATGATCGTCAGCGACGGGTAGTGACGGGCGATGCTTGACTTTTGCGAGCACATCAACTTGCAAAAACAAGCGGGCGGACCTGAGCCTTACTGGTGGTAGGACCTCTTGTGAGTCCGCAAGGGTAGATACCACCACTCTGTCTATTTCTGCCGTGAAGCAGTAATGCGTTTTGGTTTGAAGGATGGGGCAGCCGTTGGAACTATACTGAGACCTTAGAACTTATATGTCAAGGTGAGTGGCGCATTTACGTTATAGATGTCTATGGGCTTCAGTAACCACTTAACACCAAGTGGGCTGTGAGCTCGTCCACCCATCTAAGCAATAAAAAAAACCGCTCCAACGCCGTCGAACTGGGTCTCGGGATAGCGAACTGGACCGAAATTTGAAGACCTTAGTATTTTATGATCCGTCCACTTGCCAGCTTAGAAATACGTAAACCCTAGCACGAGCTTTGCGTAAGAGCAACCGGATGACGCATAACCACGTCCCGGACTCACACTCGTTCTGACGCGGTGGCCTAGCCCGGGGGTACGATTTAGCCGTTTAAGGGTATTGGGATAACATTCCGACCAAAAGGGTCGCTGGTCGTGGCTTCGCCTATCAACGGCTTAACTCCCCGTGGAGATATTCTCGCGGCATTGAATTCTCTGGTTGAATTCCGAGTAGAATGCATTATATTGGCCTCTCCCTGCTTGAGATAGAACTCAACCGAATTTCGGACCCGGTTGTTAAAATAGGTTTTAAAAATAGTTAAAAATAAAGGACAATTTTCTATTACAGTTACCAAATATTACCGTAGGTAGTTACATAGCGTATTGAAATACATGTAGATTATAAATTAAAGTTATTTAATTCAACGTCGAATTTAAACCAATTTAAAGCGATATACGACAAATTACATCATAATTAATATTTATTTACACCGTAGTTAATATAAATAATAGTTTAAAAAAATTCACAAAATACGCTTTTATAGAAAATCCAACTATAAAAAAAAGAAAATAAATTTTAATAAATTTGAATTAAAAATAGTGTAAGATAAAACTATTTTACTGTAAAAAAGCGTAGGGTGCTTTTCAGGATATTATCTAAATAAACCTTCTACTCTTATCTGTTCATGAAATATTTATAACTACTGAACCGTGCTTATACGTCTGAAGCTAATAAAAGCTTATTAATAAAGTAGTGTATTTTTATGTTCGAACACTTCTGGACCACCGACGATTATCGAAATGACAAGGAGGTCAGATAAAGCTCATTACTTCAATTATGACTTCCAATTGGGTTAAAAGGCGATATTCCAGACAATGAGTGCATCCAAGATTGCGTCACCGAGAGACTGCGTAAACTGTGCTCCGTAATCTCATTTATATTACGCAGCTAGCGTAAACGAAACGAAAAATACTGATTTGAATAAAATTAAATGACTATGGAAATTGCGTTTGAAACTTTTCTTGCAATATTTCTTGTATTTAATATTTGTTACGCTCAGAGAATTCTCCAAATTGAATTCGAGTTGAAACGGCGAACTCGATATTATTTTCTGTACAGTTAAATATTTACTCTCAACTATTTCACATTACTGAATGCTTAGATAAATATAACAAATTTTAGCTTATGACATTAATAGCATATTAAAATATAATGCTCAATTCTTAATTTACAATTGATATCATTATTTTAACGTGTATTTTATTTGTCTTTTTCAATGAAATTCATCCAGAGCATTTAAATACGAAAGGCATTTTCTTTGTAATTTTCTTTATACTATTCACTCTTTAAACATTTATATAACCTTATACAATGTTTAATGATTATGACGCTCTGTTTAATAATATAACCAATAAAGAGTTTCCATGAATGTACGTTAAAAAAATTAACTCGCAATATAATAAAAAAAACTGATAGACTGATAAGTAGGCGTTTAGGAGGTACAGATGTTGTAGAAGTTTACATTATCATGCACCTTCGTAATTAATTACTAATTAAATTAATAACTATTTTTTACTCCTTAAATTAATTACTAATTAAATTAATTAATAATTAATCTTAAATACAATACAATTGTCATGTAGATTTTCATAAAATAATTACTAATTAATTACTAGAATCGGTTCTGATCAAGTAGAAACCAATTTTAAGAAATGTCAGCGTATGGTGTGAATACAGCGCGGGGTGTCCATATTATGCCGTATATATCAATCTGGTTTAATGACAGCAGTGTAACGAGTGATAGCTCTCCGGAGCTCCCCTTTGGCATTCAGCCACACGTTGGAGTGCTATTCGCACGAATGGCAATATTCGTTATGTCGTTGCGTGGAACTGTGAGTCCGTGTGTTGAGAGGTAAATTATATGCAATAAGCATTCTGATTTCGCAAACGCATTTGTTATAATAAAATTACGACTATAGTATTCGGAAGATTTAAACACAGCTGATTTTGTATTTTATTAAAGTGAAACTTTTTATTACATCGTCTCAAACTTTTTCGTCTGTGTGTTGCATGTCGCGTGACGGTCGGCCGCGGAGTAGGGTAAAAGTAAAGGCGCTCGTCAGAGCAGCCCAGGCCAATATGGCGGCGCCTATAGTTCGCAGCAGCTGACCGTGTAGTGTATAGACTATTACTCATTTGTGCCGGTGCTCCACCACTATTTATTTGTTTTTGTCAGTGTTTAATGTAAATGTTGTTTGTCAGAGTTAAATGTCTATAATGTGAAAAAAAGTTTTACTTTTACTGTGGTTTTATAAAACCAAACAATCCTTTTATTTTTATCGGGCCCAGGTTTTACTTGATGTTAATAGGTCAAGTGCTTTTAAGTCGTTTGTTCGTCTTCCGATATGTGCTGATAAATAAATTGAATTAAGAACAAATATAGCGAAACCCGAGTAATCACCAGTAAGCACTCTGGTTTTTCAATATTGAGTGTGTCGTTCAAGAAGCAATAACATACGAGAGGCGCCCCTCATCCCCGTGAGGAGGACAGTTGCGGTTTTCTGTCCCCACTCTCGCTCCGATTACACTCCGACACACTTCCTATTAAGTACTTCATTTAGACGTACCGTTGTCCTCTAATGTATTAACTGTATTAGAGTCCCCATCTATATAAAAGAAAGTACCGTACGATCGGCTATTGTTATTGAAAGTTTTTTGTGTACTTTATGAATTTTTTCTGTAACAGACGTATGTTGTCTTGGGTGAAAAAAAAGGTATGTGGTGTCGTGGGACACCGGATAGGAATGAAGTTTCTGATTATAAAAATATTATTTTAAGTTCTATTCGAGGTATAAAGAAAATAAAACTGGAAGTTTCGCAACAACCCACGGTCATTCGGGTAACGTGCGAACTTATTGTGGTACACTTCATTCACGGTTGTTTGCTTAAGAGTTAGTGTATTGCGCAAACGAACGCTCTGAGATCGTGGTCAATGAATGATAAAAAAGATGTTATTTTTTGTACGTTATTACAAAGTTAAGTCGTACACTGTGTGCATTACTAATAAAAATCTTACGTTACGGACGTTTTTTCCCGGTTAGGGTACCCCTCCGCATCGTCCCATAAGGAACTTCGTTCCAAAAAATTTTGACTTGATATAAAGTACGACAGTTCTAAATGCTTTTTTCTTTTGTTTTAGGATGAAAGGTTTAATCACGACATTGACCAGCAGACGGGCTACAAAACAAGATCTCTCCTCTGCATGCCGATCAAGGATACGAACGGAGAGGTTATCGGTGTTGCTCAGGTAAAAAACAAAATTTTCACATGTTTTTCTTATATTATCACGAACCAATCAATCTCACTCGTTCATATTGAAAGACGATAATGTCGACGAAATCGTTTCTTAAAACGTAATCGATAAGAACGCATCACAGCAAATAAATTGAACCTTAAATTCTTACTAAGGCCGCAATAATTGAGAATCGTATTTTCATATTAATGGTCCTACGCAAAATTGAACAAAGATAAACGTTCTTCGGCCTAAACTGACGATCAATCTTGTGGGGTTATGGGTTTATTAGAGCCGAGACAAACGATTCTCGTTAGAACGGGTGTCAGGAAGAAAATGTTGTACCTACAACTGAATTAAGATGAAGGAAAACTGAAGACGGTTAAATCGTTTTTTTTTCTTATTGCTTCGATGGGTGGACGAGCTCACAGCCTGGTATTAAGTGGTTACTGGAGCCCATAGATATCCACAACGTAAATGCGCCACCCACCTTGAGATATAACTTGTAAGATCTCAAGTTTAGTTACAACGGCTGCCCCACCCTTCAAACCGAAACGCATTACTGCGTCACGGCTGAAATAGGCAGGATGGTGTTACCCACCCGCGCGGACTCACAAGAGGTCCTACCACCAGTAATTACGCAAATTATAATTTTGCGGGTTTGATTTTGATTACACGATAGTATCGTTAAGTAAAGAGTATTTGAGTAAAATCTTGAATAATCGGTCTTAACGGTAAGACGCATTTTGAACTCCCACGAGTAGGTACTGCTGTCTTGCCTTAAAGCAATCAGGGTGTTCAGTGTGAACGATGGGATAATCGTTATTAAAATATGATAGAGAGTATTAAGTTAGTATTAAGTATTATTAGTAGTAAGTATTAAGTAGGGTTAGTATTAAGAGTATTAATTTAAGAGTTAAGTACATGTCCTTCTTCAAACTAGGCGTGTGGAGAGTATTAAGCGGTAGGCAGCGGCTTGCTGAAGGCCATGGGCGACGCTAACCACTCACCATCAGGTGGGCCGTGTGCTCGTCTGCCTACAAGGGCAATAAAAAAAAATGTTGAATTTATGACGCCACGTTAGTGGAAAGCCTTCATATTGTGGTGACTATATGAGTCGTCTATTATCAAAGGCGGCAATCTGTACATTTGGACAAAAATTTTTTATTGATATGTCAATACAGATTGATTTGAATATAATCGTCTCCTTCAAAGAATACGGTTCAAAACCTGCATTAAATAAAGGTTAATAGTTAACCTGTTATTTATCTAAGATGTCGTTCCGAAGAGTTTTGTGACTGCCAATGGAATACAAAGTCAATAATTCGTTTTTCTGATTTACCAATCATTGTCCAAAAGTCAGATTGCCGCCTTTGATAATAGTCGACTCATATGCGATAACATCCTTAGTCCGTCTACTTACTGTCCGGTACTGTTTTATTTTCCAAAATTGTTTTTTTTTTTTAAATCGGTCTTAGTACATAATTATACAATATTGAAATAATTCTTTTTTTATTTTCGAATTTATCCTGTAAGAAATCACGCGGAAAGATAAAAAAAACGTTGACGAAAAATGGAAGGCTTAAGAAAAAATGTCTATTTAAAAAGTTTCCAAAGTCTTGTGTTGTTAATATTTCAAGGTGAAAAATGAAATTGCTTTGTGAATTTCTAATAAACTTGGAATTGTTCAAGGCATCTAACTGCCTTCTCGATAAGCCGGCTCCGGCGACGGCTCCGTGGCCTTTGAAGAAACTTATTTTGTTTTTATTAAATTACTAGTTGACCCGGCAGACTTCGTACTGCTTCAATCGATAAATAAAAGACCTAAACTTTTGTATAAAATAAATTTAAAACAAACAAAAGGAATCCGTCCGACGTGGGACACATCAAAGGAAAAACAAAATTGTTATTTTTATTTAATTCCGAGTATTTTCATATTTATCTGCCTTTTAAACCTTCTCTGGACTTCCACAAATAATACAAGACCAAAGTTAGCCAAATCGGTCCAACCGTTCTCGAGTTTTAGCGAGACTAACGAACAGCAATTCATTTTTATATATATAGATTGAGGAATTTATACCTGTTACAAAACTGTCCAAAAGCGTTTAACTTTAAAAGGAAGACATCTGCCAAATAATGATTTTTAGGTGTCCCTTTTTGTTAACTTGTCGGTTTTTACGATACGAAATGACATAACGTAAAACTGAACTGTTTATGAAGTTTTATTTTGATTATAATATTTGATGATAGTATTGAAACACAAAAAACAACTAATTACGGCTGCGCGAGCCTTATAAAAAATTGTTTAAATTTAAAAAATATTTCATATACATATAACTAGATACATGGTAGATAAAGCCAATGATTACAGAGCACACTTTAAATACATATTATAAAAGAAAATAAGCATGGGCTTCCTGTGGCAACAATTTTCTATCAATGTTATCTATAAGGATATTTTTTTATGGTTTAAATGGGTGGACGAGCTCACAGCCTACCTGGTGTTAAGTGGTTACTGGAGCCCATAAACATCTATATCGTAAACGCGCCAACCACCTTGAGATATAAGTTCTAAGGTCTCAAGTATAGTTACAACGGCTGCCCCACCCTTCTTCAAACCGAAACGCATTACTGTTTCACGGCAGAAACAGGCAAGGTTGTGGTACCCACTCGCGCGGACTCACAAGAGGTCCTACCACCATTAATTACGCAAATTATAATTTTGCGGGTTTGATTTTTATTACACGATGTTATTCCTTCAATGTGGTGGAAGTCAATCGTGAACATTTGTTGAGCGCGTATTTCATTAGACAAATTGGTACCCGCCTGGGATTCGAACACCGGTGCATTGCTCAACACGAATGCACCGGACGTCTTATCCTTTAGGCCACGACGACGTACAGAAATAGGTCAGCAATAGTTATAGCGAAGCATGGAAGGGTTTTACCAGGGCATTTACCAGTGATAAATACTAAAAATCTTGTACACAGGTGATAAACAAACAGAGTGACGGCCCGTTCACTGTCAACGATGAGAAGGTGTTCGCATCGTACCTCCAGTTTTGCGGGATCGGTCTAAGGAACGCGCAGCTGTATGAACGATCGCAGTTGGAGGTGAAGAGGAATCAGGTTCTGCTGGACCTCGCCAGGATGGTGTTCGAGGAACAGAGCACGATCGAGCACATGGTGCTGAGGATATTGACGCACACGCAGAGTCTGATACGCTGTCAGCGAGTACAAGTAAGTGTGTGTTGACGATATATTTATTGATTTTTTCCCCTCCGGGCGGAAAGTTGCAACTTTCGTCCCGCTGCGCTAAACAAAGTTTCCGCTTTCCGCCTTTGTCGGACAAATAAAATAGTATACAGCCCTTGGAAAGTAAAAAAGTAAACCTCAGACCACATGTAATTGTTGGCCGAGGCGAACAATTACATGTGATATGAGGCTTTTCTTATTTTCCTTCCCAAGGGGTGTAATATACTATTATTATTTGGGAAACCAACAGTACAATAAAAACATATAATATTTAAAAAATAGCTAAACCAATAACCAAACATGCTTCCACCATCAAAATTACATATAAGTGGAAAGTTAAGAAATTTAACTTTACCCAAAAAAACTAAAGCAACACAGTACGCACATATTATTATGTACATCAACTTACACTATAAAAATATATCAGTAGGTCATGACAAATAGCTGAGTTTACATCTTGTTTCTCGTCGAAAGCTCGTCGATGCAATAACGAATGCTCACAGTTGATACTCAGTTTATAATATATAGCGGCCCAAACCGGCTACGCTCGGGTCTTTAAAAAAAATTTCAACGATGTTTGACGTTGTTTTATTAAAAGCGGTCGCCGCGCTCGCGATAAAAGCTATACAATAGCTTAAAAAATCACAAGCATGCCTTTTTTGCATTGCATTGTTTTAGATCGTTAGTTAGAGTATCGGTCTTCTAGATGTTGATTTTTTTTTTTTTTTTTTTTTTTTTATGATTGAAAGTTTACTGGTGGCCCGAAGGCCTTTCCAGTTTCACCAGGACAGGTGGGCGAGCAAAGGCTCAGCCAAGAGGGGTGGGATTTGCTAACAACTGCCCGAGCGCCTCCGAAGGAGACCTAACAACTCAAGAGCAATTGTTTCGCGAATGAATCTACTACCGGATCGGAATCGCGACCCGCTGAGAAGATCCGGCGAGAAACTCAGCGGGCTGATGCATGGGTTAGGTTGCACGTCGACCTCTTTGTCGAGTTCGACGAGTACGGTTACCGGGGTCCCTAAGCCTGCCCCTAGTATTAGAGCTGAAGGCATCTAATGCAAAGGTTATTGGATCTGATGGATCCGTAAGGACGTGTCTAGGGCGTCGACGGTGACTGGCTCCTGCATGATCAGGATTCGGAGAGTAGTCAGCGGCGGCAACGATAAGGCGATTATCATGACGCATAGCCTTATCGAAGTATCGTTCCGACGCTGACTTCATGTATTTCCGAATTGATTCGAGGCCCAGGTCGTCGTGTAGGTCAACGTTCCTCACGAACCACGGAGCGCCGACAGCTAACCTGCAAAAGCGGGATTGTAGGGATTGGAGGGTGTCTATGTGTGTGCGGGCCGCGTGAGCGAACACCACACTCGCGTAAGTCATGACGGGCCTTATGCAAGTTTTGTAAAGTGTCACCTTGTTCCGAAGGGACATTTTACTCCGCTTACAGATCATGGGGTAGAGTCTACCGAGAATAAACGCGGCACGGTCACGGACTGATTTTATATGCGGGCGGAATGTCATCGATGCATCCAGGGTAACGCCCAGGTACTTGACCTTCCTGGCCCAGGGTATGGGTTGTCTAAAGAGAGTAATCGGGGGTGTGAGATTCCTCCTCCTAATCCGGGAGGAAATCCGTGTGGAGCTTCCCCTCTGAAATAGCACCGCAGTACTTTTCGCTGGGTTGATGTCTATGCGCCATTTTCGGAACCACTGTCCTAGGGCTAGGGCTGCGCTCTGAAGCTTCTTCGCGATTAGGGACTTATTTCTACTAGAATAGTAAACAGTCGTGTCGTCGGCGAATAAAGCTAAATGGGTCGGCGGCGACCGGGGAATATCGTTGACGAATAAGCTAAATAGGAGGGGTGAGAGGACAGAGCCTTGCGGGACTCCAGCTGTGAGAGGTCGTGGGGAGGAGCGGGTTCCCTCGACTCGATATCGAAAAGAGCGGTTCGACAAGAAGTCCCGTATGATGAGCACGAGACTATCCGGCACGCCCATGTTGAATAGTTTGAAAATCAAACCATTGTGCCAGACTTTGTCGAACGCTTTTGCGACGTCGAAGAAGAGAGCTCCCGTGTATAACGGTTTTGGTCGATTAAGCCCCACAAGAATGTGCTCCGTGAGGCGGTGCACCTGTTGAACGCATGAGTGATTTGTACGGAATCCGAATTGTTCATCGATGAGAATGCCCTTGGATGAGACGAAATCTCTGAGGCGCTTGTAGAGCAGACGCTCATACAGTTTGCCTAGAGACATGAGGAGGCTAATCGGGCGGTAGCTCGTCGGATGATTTTTTGGTTTACCGGGTTTATGTATGCCGATAACGTCCGCTTCTTTCCACACCGCGGGAAAGATACAGTTCGCCATAGCGGCATTGAAAATAGATGCCAACATCACGATGAGTTGGACGGGTAGAAGTTTAATAACGCGGTTAGATATACCGTCGGAACCGGGAGCCTTGCGAGGACGTAGGTCTTTGATCAAGTCTTTAACTTCCATCGGGGTGACGGGTGGTAACGCATCCGAGGGTGGCAAGGAGGCTCTGCGTTCTACCTCACTGTCTACTAATTCTACATGAACAGGGTCCACGGATTGAGTGCTGGGCGTGCACTGGGTTTGCAATGTATCGGCCAGCAGCTCTGCTTTTTCGTCATCATCAAAGGCCGCGAGTCGGCCTGAGGGGCCTACGAGGGGGGGCATAGTTACTACCGTATCCGATTTGAGAGTACGAGCTAAGCGGTAGTAAGACCTTTGGGAGGGCGCGAGTCCTTCTAAGAAATCAGACCATCTGGCATCTCGGACTTCGGCGATGCGAGACTTTACGTCGCGTTGTAGGGCACGCATTCGACTACGATTTTCCGCGGTAGGATACCTGTCGTAGGCGCGTATCGAGGCGTTCTTAGCTCTAAGGAGTTCCCTAATATCGTCGGACAATTTGAAGCGGTGAAGGAAGTCCTCCGCTACAACTTGTTTCGATGACCTATCTAATGTCGAGGTGATGTGTGACGTTAAGATGTCTATGGCTTCAGCGGTATCCTGAGGAGACGGGGTAGAGTCCGGGTTAAACGGGAGCGATGGTGGATCAGATTCAGCCAGGCTGATGCCCAGCGTGTGCCAATCCACCACAGTCCTCGTGACGGGAACGGAATCGGGAGCGCGACCGAGCTTCATGACGACGGGACGGTGGTCTGAATCTAACTCTGAAACTACTTCGATCGAGTGTAAGCGCAGAGTTACGTTTTTTAATAACGCTATGTCGAGTATATCCGGGCGATGCGCGATATTTAGCGGGTAGTGAGTCGGGGTTAACGGAGCGACGATATCGAAGGCGAGATCATCGACTAACGCGTCAAGCCGCCTGCCATTCGGGGTTGTGGTGTGTGAGTTCCACCTGATGTGTTTACAATTTAGGTCGCCCGCCAGAATGACAGAGCTCCCCATACCGAGCAGCGCCTCAATATCACTGCTTAGAACGATCTTATCCGGTGGAAGATAAACGGACGCGATAACGATCGGCGCGTGTCCCGTCAGTGAGATTCGGCACACTGATGCTTCGATATTAGCGAGCGCGGGAGGATCGAGCGGGACGCAATGCAGGGCTCTTCTATAGTAAATAACGGTACCACCACCACGGGCAGAGAGCCTGTCGTTCCTGACCATGTTATAGTTCGCGATTTTAGGGTCACGGCGCGCGGGCTTAAGTAGGGTCTCCTGCACTAAGAAAATGTCAATTTGATGGTCACGCAAAAAATCACAAACCTGATCACGTTGATTTGCGAGACCGTAAGCGTTAAAAAATCCTATTGTTACGGATAAGGGTTTTATTCTACTAATGTACGCCATTGATTACCGGCGGACTGAGGGGAGGACGTACGTATTTAACGACGCGTATACGTCAGCGTATTCTTGCACAACGGCGATGAAATGTTGTGCAGTGGAGGCGGCGCGAATGGCGTCACCCAAAGCATTAACACGCTCAAAGTTGATCGACTGAAAAAAGTCAATCGCTAGAGCGAGATTTTCGGACGCGGTCGGAGGGCAGGTCGCGGGGGAGGGACGTATCGCGGGGGTGGGACGAGTCGCGGGGGAGAGAGTTGTAGCCGTGATCGTGTACGGCAACGGTTTAGCCCAAGCCGAGACGCTGGGCACCGACGCCGGCACGAAAGCAGGCTTAGCCTTCGGCACAGAGGGTACCGTGGCTTTGATGTCTGGGCCGGAAGCTTGGAGGCGGTTTTGACGGGCGACGCGGCGATTTATTTTTGGAGCTCGGGGGCATCCACGGTAGTTCGCGGGGTGACCTTGTGTTCGGCACAGGACACAGCTAGGCGGTTCCGTCGCGGTTTTTTGGTCGCGAGCGCAGAGGGCCGTGGCGTGATCGCCCAAACACTTAACACATCGGGGGCGCGCGTGACAGTTACGGGAAGAGTGCCCGTACAGTTGGCAGTTATGGCACTGACTAGGAGTGCCTTTTTTATGGGGGACTTCGACGGCAATACCGGAGAGCCTACAGACGGTCCGAATATTAAAAATTTGCTTACCCTCGGGGGTAGGCTGGAGGGCGACTAAAACCATATTGTATGGCTCCCTACCGCGGCCGGTGTGCATGCGGTGCACGGAATTTACTGGTAGGCCTTGTTCTATCAGATCTGCCTTGACGAGATCGGCATCTAGCTCCTTCGGGATTCCACGTATGACAACGCGGAGTTCGCGCTCCTCCTGGAGCGTATAAGTGTGGAAACTTATACGCTCCTTTCGGAGGTAACTTGAGAGGGCCCTATGGTCGTCGGGTGTCGTTACTTTTATTTGAATCCCGTTGGCGAGATTACGGGCGCTGGCAAAATTAATATTTTTGGCCTTAAGGGCCAGGGAAACTCGGTCCCAAGCTGCCTTCTCTTGAAGGATAACCGGGGGAGGGGTCTGAGTTTTAGATTGCGCCACCGGTCGCGGCGACGGAGTGGCACGGGCTGGAGGCGCAACGGGAGTCTGAGGGCGGGGGCGCGACGCGTTCGCGGCTTTGCTAATTTTAGCGGCCGCGAGAGCTCGAGACTCCGCGGCACGCTTCTTACCCTTTTGTACCAGGGTGAATCCATCCGTCGATGAGGCGGGGGCGAGGTCGACCTCCATCTCCGAGTCAGAGTCGGAGGACGAGGAGGCGGGCGCAGGTGACCTACAAGCAGGAGTTTTGGAGGGCGCGACGGAGGCCGCGGATGATCGCGCTGCTGGAACGGTGGCCACGGCGGACGACGCAGTAGTTTTACTCGCCAGTATAGGCGACGCGGGAACGGCAGGCACGACGGAGGCTGCGGTGCTCGATGTAGACGCTTTGCACGCAGGTACAGGCGACGCAGGAGCAGCGAGCACGGCGGAGTCTTCGAGAGAGCTCGCAGTGTGATTGGCCTTGAAAGCCAGAAACTCTGAGGCGAGCTGTGGGTGACGAAGTCGGAGGAATTCCACGAATACAGCGTCCATGATCGCTGAGTACCCAGGTGGGGCGGCCCCGGGTCTTGAAAACACTCGCCTTGCGGCGAGGCCCCAACTTCTCGGACCTGAGCGGTTCTATTGAACACAGGTGGCAATGCGGCGCGATTACTACAGGACAAAGAAAAAGCACAACAAAACAGAAATTACAAAAAGAAGCAAAACAAATAAATACTTGCAGGAAAACACTTTGTCGGCAAATGTTCCACGAACACAAAAATAACTAAAACAAAACAAATAAAAGCTTCCAGGAAACACACTTGGTCGGCAGATGTATCACGAACACAGGCCGCGCGAACAATGGCCGGGCTAACAAAAGCCGGGCGAACAAAGACCGGGCGATCGAGTGGACGATGAGCACGTCCGCACGTGACGGGTGCCTCTATCGGAATGACGAGATGTTGATTGTAAATGACGCTCCATATTAGACAACATAGACACTGACATTGTTGAGCACGCTATTATACATAATTGATATATGATCACAATACGTGCCCTTGCATAAGTATATTAAAAGTACATTTAATTTTATACCCGATTTCGTTTCTCCAAAGGCGTCAAGGGTATATTCTGCTTCGCTTTATAACGAAATTAATCCAATAAACGAGACGGAATGTCGAAAGAATCTAAAAATACAACCAACTGAAGGTCCTTAATTCGTAGAATTAAGTCAACGTTAAGAAAATGTACGTAATTTATTTCTACAATATGAAAATTCGAGTTCGTACTCAATGCGAAGGTATAATTCAATATTCCTTTGTTCTAACGAACGTGAAGCGTTTTCGACAATTTTCTCTCACACGGTAGACTCCGTATAATAATCAAATGTGTACATTTATGTGTGTATTTTATAGAAAACTAGCGACCCGCCCTCGCTTCGCTTCGGAAACTGTAATTTATTATAGATTTCTCCACTATTTAATGGATGTTATTATACATATAAACCTTCCTCTTCAATCACTCTATCTATTAAAAAAACCGCATCAAAATCCGTTGCGTAGTTTTAAAGATTTAAGCATACATAGGGACAGACAGATATAGGGACAGAGAAAGCGACTTTGTTTTATACTATGTAGTGATTCTTCTAACCGGCGCCAACTAGGCGAGCTCCGGGTAGCCTGCCGACCGAGAGGGCTGGTGGTCGTGGCGCCGACGACCGCCGCTCCGGCGTCCCGAGGGGGAGGGTGATGGGAGAGATGTGCTCCGCACTAAACGCTTCACTTTCCCCCCTTTGCCTTTTTATGGGTTCTGTCTCATGCAAGGTTCGGACGCGGGTTGTTGAGCGACAGGAGGTTTTAGTCAGTTCGACTCCGACATGCCCCGCCCTCCATCCCCAGGGGAGGGCGGAAGTCCGGCGATTTCATCCTGACCAAAAAAAAATTTAGTGATTCTACGTTCCAAAATAATTTTTACTCGGTGAATTGTTGAAAAGTTTAGTTTGTTCGAAAATTATCCTAAGTGTGTTCTTGGAGCTCGGCCATTGTTGTCTAAGGCTTAGCCAAACTATTTTTCAATATTTAGGTTACCCGAGATGCGCTAGTCTCAAAAGGACAAATAAAATTATTCGAGTAATAAAAGATTAAGATTCGTATATTGTTTACTTTATGCTTTTGTCACTTCTAGTACTATAAGTATATGTAGTTTTATGTATTTGACTTGACAATCAGCGTTCATCCTTTTTTCTAAGCTTATAACTGGGATATAATAAAAAAAAGATCCAAACAATAACGACAATTATATAGAGACTAGCCGTACTGGCCCGCTTTGCTGGGCATTTAAAATTAACATTATTATTTATTGTCATTATTATTAGGGAGTCCAACACTCATATCAATATTAGCCTATCCATTTAGTACATGTATTTTCTACATGGATACTAAGTTTCAAGTCAATCGGATGCATGATTCAGTAGTTATAACGGAACATCCGTAAAAACCATTGTAGTTTTATATATTGGTATAGATTGTTTCTATTTAATTTTTATATTATATTTATTTTCAACATTTGCGCTGAGGAAATCGCTTATTTTAATTATCTGTATCGAGAACCATCGAATCGATTCTCATCCGCTTTCTAATTTTCGTAGGCTTCAGTAGCGTTTTAATAATTTTGCTTGTTTTCGTTCGCCTTCTGTACGAAATTGATTTTGAGAAGTGAAATTAGTTTTTTGTTCGATTGGTTCGATTTGTACAATTCAAGGGAATTACTAATTTTACTTAGGATTTCAATCGATCGATTCTTTAGAAAGAAATAAGCGTTGCAATTTTGCTTTATTATTCATTTTCGGTCGCATCATTATTCATTTTGAGCTTATCATCCATTATTGCTGCGTGTACATCTATTTGAGTATGCCACTCATCTCAGTTTTGAATCAATCTAATTGTAAACGAAATTCGTCGACCCCTCGAGATGATTGGCGTCTGATGTTTCTTTCACCTGAGCGACGTACCCATTCGTTTACGTATTTCTGCAATGGCCTGTCATGTTATGTTCAGCTTAGCTATCTTTTTTTATTTTTTTTTATTGCTTAGATGGGTGGACGAGCTCACAGCCCACCTGGTGTTAAGTGGTTACTCGAGCCCATGGACATCTACAACGTAAATGCGCCACCCACCTTGAGATATAAGTTCTAAGATCTCAGTATAGTTACAACGGCTGCCTCACCCTTCAAACCGAAACGCATTACTGCTTCACGGCAGAAATAGGCAGGGTGGTGGTACCTACCAGCGCGGACTCTCAAGAGGTCCTACCACCAGTAAGTCTTGTATCACATGTAAATAGATAGAATATAAGAAGAGACTGAAGCGAGAGTAAGGTTCTTCTAGAATCACATTAACCCGAGATAGTTCGAAGGATTGTGGGATGAATTACCAGTCAGCATGTCACACAGAACTATAGGAAAAACACAACTTGGATATACCTCCTGTAAGGTGGAATGATGACCTGTCGAGGGTCGCGGGAATCCACTGGATGTCAGCAGTGCTGGACCGCTTATTGTGGCGAAACCTTGGACAGGCTATAACAGTCGTCGATGATAATGATGATGATTGCCGATAGATAGAGAGTATAGAAAACGCTTTGAAACATCTATATATTAATACGTGAAGCAAAAACTTTGTATCCCTTTTCACGAAAATTGCGCGGACGGAGGAGTATGAAATTTTCCACACTTATAGAGAATATAGACAAGAAGTACACAATGCTATTTTTTTTTAAATAATGCATAAAAGATACATTAAATCAATAAAGAATGTTTTTTAAATTTGTTTTGTAAATTACACACACTACATACCATGTATTTGACGCACACACGCATGTATACTATTTATTGTCAAACTTTTGTTCTTGACGTCTGTTGTCAAATTGAGAATAGATTATAAATTGTTTGTCTTGGTTAATATTTTTTATAGTGTAGTCTTGGCGAAATTTGTCATTATAGAAGTATAAAATACAATCATAATAGTGAACAAACTTACAATTCCAATTAATTATAGTCGAATTTCGACTACTGCGGGACCTCTAGTAAAATAAAATCCACCAAAAATACATAAATTTATTTCGATGAAAAGCATTCATTTAATCCCTTACTGTTAGACAGGTTGGTAATAATTCAATGTCGATTAATCCCTTTTCGATATAATGAATTTTGCCAGAAGGTTAGAGCCGTTATAAAATTACATCACAAACATATTTTTTTCGATTTATCGGACAATGACACCAAGAATATACGGTAATAAATTTTGTAAAGAATAAGCGCGTGCTGAATTGATTGATCGAATAAAAATTAAATTTGCACAATTTCTAAAATAATTACCTTACATTAGTTAGTTGCCACAACTTCACATAAGGTGATGAACTTATTTACCCACATAAGTACATTGAAATTCGTCCATTTTAATTTTTTTATACATTATTAGCTTTTGTCCGCGGCTCCGTCCTCGTGGAATTGTTACAGTGGCATAACGCTAAATTTTACTCCCCACTTCATTTACGTAGGAATTGTTCGAGATGATACCGGCATCTCGTTTTTACCATCGCACCGCCCGCCACCGGAGTAGAGTTCATCCATACTACCTGGAGCCACTGCGGTCATCCACAGTGCGATTCCAGAGGTATTTTTTGCCACGTACCATCCGGCTATGGAATGAGCTCCCCTCTACGGTGTTTCCCGAGCGCTATGACATGTCCTTCTTCAAACGAGGCTTGTGGAGAGTATTAAACGGTAGGCAGCGGCTTGGCTCTGCCCCTCGCATTGCTGAAGTCCATTAGCGACGGTAACCTCTCACCACCAGGAAGGCCGTATACTCGTCTGCCTATACGGCAATAAAAAAAAAAAAAAACGTAAAATGTGAAAATATTTTTCAATTATAGATTGTTAAGGAGCTATTTTAACCCCTATTTTGACACATTCTTTATTGATGCTCTACTTGTATTGGTTTTACCGTGATGTTATAGTCTATAGCCTATATCCTTCCTCAATAAATGGGCAATCTGACACTCAAATAATTTTTCAAATCGGACCAGTACTTCCTGAGATTAGCGCGTTCAAACAAACAAACTCTTCAGCTTTATAATATCTACTAGCTGACCCGGCAAACATTGTTTTGCCATATATAAGATTTCTAGGGAATTTCTAGTGTAGAAAAAAAAACTAACTTATTGTAAGTGTGTAAGGATGTGGTCAATGAGTGAAAGAGGTATGTAGTGCTGTGAATGATGAGGGAATATATAATAAAAATAACAAAACCTCATTCAACCACATAATACCAAATAAAAAAAAATATGTTAAGGGTGGACAACCCTAATCACTTAGGGGTATGAAAAATAGATAGTAGCCGATTCTCAGGCTTACTGAATATGCATAAAAAATTTCATGAGAATCGGTCAAGCGGCTTCGGAGGAGTATGGAAACGAACATTGTGACACGAGAATTTTATATATTAGATAAATTAATACGTGAAGTAAAAACTTTGTATCCCTTTTTACGAAAATTGCGCGGACGGAGGAGAATGAAATTTCCCACACTTATACAGAAGATATTTATATACTTATACAGAATATAGAGAAGAAGTGCACAATGTTAATATTTTTTTAAAATAATTCCTAAAAGATACATTAAATCAATAAAGAATAACTTACACACACTACATACCATGTATTTGACGCACACACGCATGCACATACTATTTATTGTCAAACTTTGGTTCTTGGCGACTGTTGTCAAATTGAGAATAGATTAAATATTGTTTGCCTTTGTTAATATTTTTTATAGTGTAGTCTTGGCGAAATTTGTGATTATAGAAGTACAAAATACAATCATAATAGTGTACAAACTTACAATTCCAATTAATTATAGTCGAATTTCGACTACTGCGGGACCTCTAGTTAGTATAGATTTGCTTGTAATATAACTTTTTAACATGATAATAAAAAAGTTTTGCAACTGTTCTTATACTCACGGATATCTATTAATGAAACATATCTAAAATTGATTAAACATAGATATCGCAAATACAAATTTAATTTTAATTTACAATAATATCCTATCTATTAAGTATGTTTCTCTTCAAATATTATCTCTTATAACGATAAAGAGAGATACTGGCACTTACTTATAATAATATTTCGCGAGCTCGGCTGCTCGTAAATGTTAGCTATGTTATTTCATTTTCCATTGAGGTGAAAATTCCTTGGGAGCAGATATGAAAATGTACGTTAACCGTTTATGTTTATGATCACGTGAAAATCTTTATTCTGATTAAATCGTTTATGATTTTTGACGTGACAACGTCTTATAATTCGATGGAGCCGGCCGCCCGCACGAAAAAACATGACGCATGCGGCGTTACCTCGCTCTGAGGCGTATTTTCTTATGACGTTGTCAAACGTTCAACTATCGTCAGTAAACCGACTTTACAGACAACCGATTTTTTATTTATTGTTCTTTTTATAACTGTTTATAAATAATTCGATATTCGATAAAATGTTGTCGTTATTTCTATCAATCCAAATATGCACTTGTGGTATTGATGCGGATCTACGCAATGGTAATTTTTTAATGTCCTTCTTGAAGAAGCCTGGTGTACGAAGAACCGACAAAGGCTTCAAAGCCATTTTGTACTGCATACACATTATATACTTACTATGCATACTACACATCGTCGTCGTGGCCTAAAGGATAAGACGTCCGGTGCATTCGAGTTGAGCGATGCACCGGTGTTCGAATCTCAGGCGGGTACCAATTTTTCTAATGAAATACGTACTCAACAAATGTTGACTTCGCGGTGAAGGAATAACATGTGTAATAAAAATCAAACCCGCAAAATTATAATTTGCGTAATTACTGGTGGTAGGACCTCTTGAGAGTCCGCCCGGGTAGGTACCACCGCCCTGCCTATTTCTGCCGTGAAGCAGTAATGCGTTTCGGTTTTAAGGGTGAGGCAGCCGTTTTAACTATACTTGAGACTTTCTCAAGTTGGGTGGCACATTTACGTTCTAGATGTCTATGGGCTCCAGTAACTATTTAACACCATGTGGGCTGTGAGCTCGTCCACCCATCTAAGCAATAAAAAAAAATACTATATATACTACACATACTATATATACCATACATACGACACCTACTATACATACTAAACATACTACACTATACATAAATACTATCTGGAACAGCTGCGTTTGTCCACGATGCGTTTCCATAGATATTTTATGCCAAGTATCATCCGTTCTGAATGAACTCCTCTCCAAGCTGTTTCTCGAGATCTATGATATGTCCTTCTTAAAGCAAGGCAGGCGGAGAGTTATCAGGGGTAGCCAGCGGTTGGGCCCAGCCCCTGAAATTGCTAACGTCCATAAGCAACGCTAACCACTCATCATCAGGTGGGCCGTATGCTTGAGTAAAGGCAATAAAAATGCCTTTGTTTTTGGTTTGTTAATCAATGCAAGGCATACCTTAACGCGTTTGTCGCGATGGCGATCGTATAGGTTCATGCGCCCTCCACACTTAGGTACTGGTGGCAGGACCTCTTGTGAGTCCGCGCGGGTAGGTACCACCACCCAGCCTATTTCTGCCGTGAAGCAGTAATGCGTTTGGTTTGTAGGGTAGGGCAGCCGTTGTAACTATACCTACTTGAAATCTTAGAACTTATATCTAAACATGCGTGGCGTAGTTACGTCGTAGATTTCTATAGGCTCCAGTAACCACCTAACACCACGTAGGCTGTGAGCTCGTCCATCCATGTAAGCAATAAAATAAAGAAAAAACCTAAGCCTAGTAAAACTATACATATAATATGTATCTCTTCGTCAATTCTCAAGTAGCAAGCTTCGTTTCGATTTACGCTATCTTATGATGATTGAATCGTCGGCTGTTTGTGGCGCCGTTGGCCGGCTTATCGCGGTCATCACACAGACAGCTTGAATGTTAATTGTGATTTATCTCTGTTATTACTATGCTAATGATTGTCTCTTGGAACGATAACGAAATGCCCTCACTGTGTTACAAAACTTTACGATGAATCTCATTTTTATGAGATCACATATACATACTCGTATAAGATAAATGTACGATTTCAATGATAGGATTATTTTTTTAAATTTTCCGTTGTCATCTCATTTTGTTCTGTATATGCAGTGGTTTTGAAAAGGAACGTTTTGGCTCTTATTAGTAAATAAATTATAAACGGAGTTTAAGTGATTATTTATTATATGAAGGTTAAACAACAATATGTGTACGTGCTACTCTGACGTAAATGAAAATCAATATTCGTTTGGTAAGTCAAATTTTAAAAATGTTTTTTTTAAGCGATTGCATAGCTTTTATCGCGGGCTTTGAGCGCGGCGACAGAATCAAGAAATTCCGTAACGAAAGTAAAACTTAACACCCCCACTCCGCCTACCATATAGCTCATCGCGTTCAACACGTTCACACGTTGCGCTCGTGTAGTGTTTGTGAATAAGCGCGCGGCGTCACGTCGCGCTGCATGCGCATCATGAAAAGTCTGCCCATCTCTCTTTGGTCTAGCTTATGAGTGTGAAGGGGACAGTTAATGTTTTGCTTCTGTTAATGTTTATAAATATAGCGTGGTCCTGTTTTATTATTGTTTTAATATTAAATTATTATTGTCTAATTATAATTGCATAAGTTGTTAAAAAATGCTATGCAATAGCTTTACCACGGCAGACCCCGAGTGCCACACATGTTTTTTTTATTAACGTGTGTGACCTCCAGCCGTCATCTAGTTTAGCGTTGTGTTACATTGCTTGCGAAAATCGTAACTATAGTTTTGGTGAACCATTTCAAGATTAGATTGTTGTGGTATGCACTGTGTGAATTTTGCGCGCCCCCCTCCCTCTACGGCTCACCTCATGCCTCTTTACAGTATGTTTTGAAATATATTCTGGTCTCTTTAAATTGTTTCTCAATCAGCAACGCCAGGAATACTTCTGTAGAAGTCAAGTTCAAGCTACTGCTTACCACTACCAACTTTATTAGCTTAAGTAGACAGACGTTACGGCACACCTGATATTAAGCAACTATCCGAACATATAGCATAATTTTAATGGCACGATCCCACTCTGAAATCAAAATCCTAATTCCTTCGAAAAAATAATTCTACAATACTCAATTTTTATTCATAATAGTTTTTCGCTTCAGTGTGTACCAATTTGTGGTGGTTCATAGCTCGCCCTACTACTATACTTAGGTAGGAATTGGGCGGAGAAGATCCTCTGAGCTAAAACTTGTTTGGATGGATATCCAATAAAAAAGGGGCATTTACCAAAATCTCGAAACAACCCTGTCGTTGTGGTTAAAGTATATCTGAAACTTTTCCGAAACAGTCTTTTTCTAATACAATTACGTGTTTTTGGCACATTCCTTTTTCGTATCGCCTGATACGAGCTTGCGGCATGTGACAGCACTAGACGATATATCGGCTTATTGGAATAGTTCCAACGTTTCTTAAACGACAATGAATCTAGTCGGATTCATTCAAGAATATTTGTGTTCTTTCATGTATGTAATAAGTGCGATATTTATTTCCGATTTTTTAAATTTTATGTTATATGTATTTATCGGATTATAAAAAAAAACAATGCGTTTTACTCAATGAATATACTCGTATTTATATAAAATGAAAATATTTAAAATCGTTTTTTTGTCGAGTTGCATAAATAATACGAATAATCAATCAAATTAAATTTTAATTAAATTATTAAAATAATGAAAGCCAGATTTACATAATACTAGCTGTACCCGTCCGCTTTGCTGGGCATTTAAAATTAACATTATTATTTCTCACCTTCACAAAGATTCTCATCATCAACTCCCCCGCAACTGGTGTAGGGAGTCCAACACTCATATAAATATTAGCCTATCCATTAATTACATGTATTTTCTACATGGATACCAAGTTTCAAGTCAATCAGATGCATGGTTCAATAGTTTTAACCGAACATCCGTAAAAACCACTGTAGATTTATATATTAGTATTGATTATGTTAAAACCACTATGATTTCTATTTCAATCTTATAGCTATTTTCTATATTCGTTTTGCTTGTGCTATCTCGATTCAATTTTAATAGTACCTATTTTATCTGATGTGTGTTTCTGAACAATCTTCAATATAGGAAAAAACACAAGAGAAAGATAATTCCTGTTCACATAAGTATAAAAATAGCAGCTGGTTTGGTATTATACAAACAAATCAAATCGTCGATGCGCTGCCTGACTTTTACTAAGTAACATAATAAAATATGTTTCATACGAAAACAAACAAGAGGAATATCAAATAGAATATTGTCAGATTTGTCGATCGAAGTTATTTACGGAATATAAGGGATATTCTAATATGATTGTGCCTCGCAGCGTCGAAGTTTCAAATTTGATCCATTGGGTTCGTCAGATCCAATTGCTTTTTTTTTTCATGGAAGCGAAAATTTTGTAGACGATACTTTTGTATTAAGTACTTTTGAAATTAATTTTAATTATTAAGACATCGTTAAATAAGTTTTGTCAACTTCTTGTCACAATAAATAGGCTGTCAAACTTTTGAACTTTTTTTAATATTTGTTCAAATATGTTCTATGAGGTTGTGTGAATGAAAAGTTAGTAAATATGTATATTTAAATTCATTTTAAGACATACAACTGTCCTGCTTGTTAGGTGTCAGTATAACTAATATTAAAAAGTCCGTAGTTATAATAAGTGACTACAGCGGGTGCCTTACATGCACATGCATGACGCTTATTGATTGTGAACGAGGATGATTGTCGAAAACAAAATTACTTTAATAAACAAAAAAGCACCTTGTCTGAGTAAAAGCATGGCGCGGGGGTCTAATGACAATTGAAAACGATAAGAGTGGACTTTTACACCCTCGGGAAATATTCCCGAAAAGGTTTTCAGCACTTCAACCATCACGGTTTATGTGCCACGTGTAAAAGATAGACGTCGAAGAAATATTTTGCGTGTAGATAGACATTGCCTTAAAATATTGCGTATTTGATGATATTATTTTTATTTTTAGAAAAAATACGATATTATTTGCTTTTCGGTTTTAGATGTAAGCTTATGTTATTTACAGGTTGTAATATTGTTGTTTATTTGAATACAACGCTCGTAACGGAATATTATAACATAAAAAGTCACAGCTTTTTTGGGTACGCACCACGAGTATTGTACTAAAGAGAGGAACCGTTTTGTATATTATACCGCTTGACACTGTTAACACTGACACTGATAACTATAATTTTACATTAATGTCTTATAAATACACATTTGTATAAACGAATCGCGCGCCATCTATTTTACATGGATAAACTCATACCTACCCACCTAACTATATACCTAAATACCTACACAGCCCACTTAGTTTCTTGCCGGATCCTCTCAGTGGGTCCCGTTTCCGATCCGGTAGTTGATTCTGCGAAGCACTGCTCTTGCTAGGCAGGGCCAGTGTTAGCAACACTCCCGGCTTGAGCCCCGTGAGCTCACCTACTCGCCCGGTTACGCTGACATAGCCTCTCAAAGCTATCATCAGCTTAGGTAGGAAAAAAATATGGCTCTAGCGCCCTTTGTCTCGTGTGTCGTCGTGAGACTTAAAAAAAATTGTTTTCCATCAGACCACATCAAGCGCACTCTGCACGTCTGTATTCAATTCTTGAATCATAATTTAATGCAATAATCTGTATTTCTCAATAAATAATTCTCTAACATGTGTATTGACCATAACTGTACCGAATTTCGACACGATCGGACGAGCCATGTCCGAAAGCTTTGACGGCGAACAAAGGAATCGACATGCTAAAGCTTTTTGTTTTATTACGTTCCTCGTAAAACTTTGTCAGACAGCCAAACTATTTAAACACACTGATTTGATGAAATGATTCATCATTCAGTATGTCAGTCACTGACCGTTGCCTCGGTGCTTTGCGCTGCCGACTGCAGGACCAAGAATCGTGGGTTCGATTCCCACATCAGGCAAACTTTTACGAACAGGATTGATTGAGCTGTACATGGGTGTTTAATATGTAATAAATATATTTAAACGTAAATAAATATGCAAATCAGTCTCTCACTCCCGTAGTATATCTCTACTATATCTATACTCTATACTAATATTATAAAGAGGAAAGATTTGTTTGTTTGTTTGTTTCGAATAGGCTCAGAAACTACTGGACCGATTTGAAAAATTCTTTTTCCATTAGAAGCCGACATTGTCCCTGATGAACATAGGCTTTTTTTTTTTTTTTGGTTTCATGTGTGTTTTAATGTTTCCGAAGCGAAGCGAGGGCGGGTCGCTAGTTATATTATAAAGAGGAAATATTTATTTGTTTGTTTGTATTGAATAGGCTCCAAAACTACTGAAAAATTCTTTCACTGTTTGGAAGCTACACTATTCCCGAGTGACATAGGCTATAATTTTTTGAATAAAATTAGGGATCCTTACTAAAACTCCAATAATGTAACCCAAGGTGTCAAAAATCACCTAAAATATTCTTTACATCGCGTGCCCTGCGAAAACTATTGATAGAGTAAAATAATGTACTACTTTGTAGAACACATTATTATTTACAAAAAGCGTCGCGACAGCATATGTCTAACTATTATAGTTATGCCGCAATAAGTGTTCTTTTATTTAAAAAAATAATACAACGTCAAAATTAAATATTGTTGAAATTTTTGTTAAAGACCCGAGCGGTGCCGGAGCGGGCCGCTAGTAATAGTATAATTTTACTACACACTAGCACACTCATTGTAGAAACATTCACGCACATACCAACGTTGACTACGAAGTTTCAACTCAATCAGAAGAACGTTGTCTGATGATCATGTGCATATATTAATTACGAGTATGCCAGTTTTTCAGTCATCGGAGGATGCAATGAGAACTGTGTTATGCTGTCAATAATTTTTTTAACGTCATTTAGGATTCTCCCGATCCACTCTGCGCTTTTACGCATTTCAACCATCGGTCACCGTTCTTGCCGAATCTGACGAAAGGATTCGATGGGTTCGATTGAGGAATCGACCTACAGACACATAACCCAACTGAGTTTCTCGTCAGATCTTTTCAGAGGGTCGCGGTTCCGGTGGTAGATTCAGCTAAACACTGCCACCCCAAGGACTAGTGTTAGCAAATTCCCTCAGGCTGAGCTCCGTGAATTCGCCTACATATTCAGTGAATAGCCCCATTACTAGCAGTGGGTAGGAATAAAAAAAAAAGATACTATTTTTTGTTTGCAGTATGTTAGGGAAATGAAGAAAAGTTAATTCAAAAGATCATCACCAGTCAAGCAACGCGCGGCGTATTTTCACACCATCCCAACCCTCGAACGATGTTTATTGGATAATGTCCAAAGAAAACTCAATTATGTTAGGACGATGTGCAAGAAATAACGGCGCCTCCTATAATGGGTGTTTGACTTGTTCTTCCGAAATAGGGCCGGATGTTCGAAAATAGGGTTTATCGGATATTAAAACACGGAAGTTCCATTAAAGCTTCGAATGTTCTGGTGTTTCGTAACTCAATGTTGTTGTTCTATATCGCTGACGAGTTTTTTTTTTTTAAACCTTAATTACCTAAAATGATTATTTATTGTGGAAAAAAAGAACAACCCTTCTAAATTTTATGTGAGGATTTTTAAAAATCCTCACATCCACTCCTCAAACAAAAATATTAAGCGAATTATTTCCTCAGTCGTACTCTTAGTAACCTTGTGTTGGACATTTTCAAGAGCTTACTAAATCGTAAAAGCTCTAAACAAGTGTTTTCAATATCGTAAAGTTTAGGTACTGAAGTGTTTCACCCACGAAACAATCTACAGTTAAATTAGCATGGAAATCGAGTAGCCGAAATCACTTTAAATCGGCTAAGGTCAGCATTGAGTGTAAACATTCCTGTAATAGGCCTTACGAGTCCTCCCATCCATTATTGTTGTTTGTGAGGCAATATTGATTTTTAATTTCATTTTGTTAACTTTGAACCTTTCAGGAATGTCATGTAAATCTATACTAATATTATAAAGAGGAAAGATTTATTTGTTTGTTTGTATTGAATAGGCGCCGAAACTACTGAACCGATTTGAAAATTCTTTCACTGTTTGGAAGTTACACTATTACCGAGTGACATAGGCTATAATCTTTTTTGAAAAAAAAAAATAGGAATCCTTACTAAAACTCCAATAATGTAACCCAAGGTGTAAAAAAATTACCTAAAATATTCTTTACATCGGGTGCCCTGCGAAAACTATTGATGATAGAATAAAATAATGTACTACGACTTTGTAGAACACACTATTATTAACAAAAAGTGTCGCGACAGCATATGTCTAACTATTATAGTTATGCCGCAATAAGTGTTCTTTTATTTTAAAAAATAAGACAACTTCAAATATCGTTGAAATTTTTGTTAAATACCGGAGCGGAGCCGGAGCGGGCCGCTAGTTTATAATAAAATGATTTATCTAGAACGTAATAAAATTGAAAGTCAACAAAGAGGCGATCGTTATGATTGTTGTACGTTTACCGTACCTTTTGTAATATTTTTCCCCTATTTACGGAAATCGATCAATTTTTTATCGTAAAATTTGGTTTTAAATTTGTAATGTTATTATTACTATCCAGGACTGTCAAATTGTAGTGTTATTAAGAGACATTGTTCTAAATAGCTATTATTGCAAACGAAATAATTTCATCGTACATAACATGTAGTGTGTCATTGTAAATTTATGGATTTTTAAGCTCTTAATTAATATGTTCACGTAACGTACGTTTGGACTGTTTGTAATATAAATACCGAATCAGTTACTTTTGTTAAATAAAATGTATAATTAAATTTCGACTGTATACGAAATTTAGAATAAATAAGAAAATGCAGTCAGTCAGTCCAACGTTTTCCCGAGTTGATTCATAAAAGGAACGAACAATAACGTAAAACTCAAAAGTCAGATTCAGACAAAAGATTTTATGAGTACAAAACCCTCGGGAAACTACTTCAAGTAAAAGTAACAATTTTATCACAAAACAACAAAGTCTGTATGTTGAAAGTTGAACAAATTTTTGGCTACTTTAGATCTAAAAAGTTTGTGATTAGAAACACTACATCTAGTTTATTACATTCTTTTTACAATTTCTGAAGTTTCAAAAGAAACGTATCAGAAGTTAGGAATCGTGTTTATTTGCAAAAGTTCAAAATGAATATATGTATCTAAATTCTGATAAAGAATAACAATGTAGCTAACATTTTGACGTGAAAACATTTGTGATAAAGGCAATTTATAAAACAAATCGGAGCCTGCCCCCCAAGCGTTCACTTCTAATAAAAATTGTGTTGGAGTGTGTAATCATTGTGTATTACGAACAACGGCAAAATGAACTATAAGAAAGATGTAAGCGGAAGGAAAAGTGATGATAAATGATTAAAGGGATGCTCAGATGGTTCTTTCACGTCGGAAAGATGAATGAAATAGGATTACAAGGGGTGCGAGTAAAGGCGAAGTCGGATAGGAGTGTCTGCGAGGGTCGGGCTCATAGAAAATTCTTCGGTCAAATAGCAAAAATTTTGAGTTTCAGTTGTACGAAGTACATACTACGAATAGAAATGTCTGAATTCGATGCAAACAAAGTGATAGAGAAGGAATCACAAAAAGTGTACATAAGTGTATCCAATGATAAACAAGTTTGCGAAATGAAGATTTTAATACGCTTTTATTAGCTTCAGACATACGTATGTTAGTATGTAACGGAATCTTTGAGCATGATTTTGACCCCCTTCAAAACGTCGGATTAACTCGAAATTTGGTATACTTATTAAGGAACGATGACAATTTCAAAATTTTAAAAAAAATTGAAAAAATTTCAGTTCAGCTAAAAAATGAAAAATAAATAATAGTCAAAAAAAACAAAAAAATACGCTTTTATAGAAAATCTACCTAAAAAATAGAAAATAAATTTTAATAAATTTGAATTAAAAATAGTGTAATAATAAATAGATAAATTGTAGTATTAACGTGTATTTAGTATATATCTCACTGCTTTTAAATTCTAAAGGGTGGATAACTCATTTTCGAACTTAAAGAACATCTTGAAGGCACTTAACTGACTTGAAAGATAAACGTCTCTTATCTTCAGATTTACATAACTTTGGCTTTCGAATTATATTTTAAACTCGATTTACATTTAAACGAGTGAACTTGGCGGGGTATTGCATCCAATCTGCATTTACTTCTCGAATATACGTCCGAAACTCGTCTCTGGTTGTTTAACTCTCTCTACCTCTGTTAATAATACCTTTTGTTAATAAAATTACTTGTATTATAATTGTTAATTTTAACATCAAAGCAATTGCAGATTGTAAATAAATTGGGAAATTTAAACATATACTTAAAATAATTCGATGTTTATGTTAAAAAAATGATTTTTTTTTATTGCCCGAGCATGCAGACGAGCATACGGCCCACCTGATGGTAAGTGGTTACCATCGCCCATGGACGTCAGCAATGCCAAGCCGCTGCCTACCGCTTACCGCTTAGGCGCTAAAAGCAATTTTTTTTTTTGGTTTTGTACATCATATCCTTTTTTAGTTTTGTACATTATACTCTTGTTGCTGTATGCTGCTTTTGTTAAACAAACCGAAACCTAAAGCAGATGCTTTGCTCCGTAAATGCTACGCGGTTGAACTGGACAACATACATATCTAAAAACAAGCTTAGCGTATTTTTGGCGATTGACCAAATACGCGTCGTCGGACTTGCATTATCATGTTGGAAAACAACGACCTTACGATTTGCCAATTCTGACTGTTCGCTCTGGATCGCCCTTGTTGTTTCTCCCGAGATCTCGTACGATTAAGCTATTTCTTTTTTTTTTCTCCAGTAACGGGTCCTTTCACAAATGAACCAGCTTTGGGAAAGATGTGTAGATGTATTAGCATTATCCTCCGTGCGTCGTATTCCTCAGTTCTGAGGGTCGTGACCTTTACTGAGCACTTTTGTCAGGACTATGTTCTTCCATTCACTTCTGTCCTCCGCGCAGTGGATAGCGACATTGATGCTGGATTCCAAAGTCGTCTTAATCTGATCGGACCAGCGCATGGGACTACGCCCCCTAGGCCTCTTTCCTTCCACTTTGCCGGTGATGAGAAGTCTTTCGAGATTGTCATTATATCAGATGAACTTTGAAGTCAACGTGTATGCTACCGGCGCTATTCCTTTGATTTGGAAATAAATATTTCGTAACTTGTACAAGATTACTTATTAATCAATATGAATTTTGCTATTCACTTTTTTTACGATGCGATCGCGACTTTGTATGTTGCGTAGCCGTTTTTCTAATGCAATTAAAGCTTACGGTCTCATGTTTTTTTTTTTTTTATGATTGAAGGATTACTGGTGGCCCGGAGGCCTTTCCAGTTTCACCAGGGCAGGTGGGCGAGCAAAGGCTCAGCCAGGAGGGGTGGGTTTTGCTAACAGCTACCCGAGCGCCTCCGAAGGAGACCTAACAGCTCAAGAGCAGCTCCTTCGCGAATGAATCTACTACCGGATCGGAATCGCGACCCGCTGAGAAGATCCGGCGAGAAATTCAGCGAGCTGATTCATGGGTTAGGTTGCACGGCGAACTCTTTGTCGAGTTCGACGAGTACGGTTACCGGGGTCCCTAAGCCTGCTCCTAGTGTTAGAGCTGAAGACGTCTAATGCAAAGGTTATTGGATCTGATGGATCCGTAAGGAATGTCTTAAGTAGCCGCTGGTATGGGCGCTGAACAACAAAACTAAAGAGTCGTCGGTTTTTTTAAATACATGTAACCTCTATACGATTCATGACATAAATCTTAAAAGTGGTTAATATGTTATAAAGATGACACAAATGGTAATTTGAATATTTTAACATTAGAAGAAGGAACATTAGAAATATTAAATCATTTTTTGAATATTGAAATATAAAATAACTGACTGTTGTTGCTTGATATTATATTGACATTTCTTCTCTTGTTTTTACTTGTTAAATTTGAATTTCAAAGTATGTTTTCATTAGGTATCCTTTTTATTTTTATAATTGTATTCCATCTACGGGCCGATGAATTGCCAATGTTATGTACGCCATTATTGTCACATGCATCAGGCCATAAATGAAATAGTTTTATTTTCAATGTTAAATGTTTGTGATGTGGCAGTACTTTTTTAAATTAAATAAATAAATAAACTAAAAAAACATAAAAACTGGTGAAGCAATAGCTTTAAATATTGTTTCTCTTTATAGACCAACTCAGTTTGTGCTATAGTTTTACTAGGCTAAACTTTATTTTAATCTGAATAAAATAATACATTTTAATATACATATTATAAAACTTTTTTAAATGATTTGATTTTTTTTTTAAACGATCTTGCTTAATTTTATTTAAATGATTTTTTTATGTTTTCTTCAGGTACTTCTAGTCCATGAAGCATCGAAAGGTAGTTTCTCTCGAGTCTTCGATCTCGAAGCTGGCGACGATTCCGATCCCGGTTCTCCGCGAACTTCACCCTACGAGAGCCGATTTCCTATTAATATAGGTATTACGGGCTACGTGGCTACTACGGGAGAAGTAAGTCGATAACATTATCTTGAAAAAAAAAACAGATATTGAAACTCGCAACACTGACTTTTTGGTTTTTTTTTTATTACTTAGATGGGTGGACGAGCTCACAGCCTACCTGGTGTTAAGTGGTTACTGGAGCCCATAGACATCTACAACGTAAATGCGCCACCCATCTTGAGATATAAGTTCTAAGGTCTTAAGTATAGTTACAACGGCTGCCCTAACCTTCAAACCGAAACGCATTACTGCTTCACCGCAGAAATAGGCACGGTGGTGATACCTACCCACGCGGACTCACAAGAGGTCCTACCACCAATTAACCACCATGTAACGTAAATAAATAAATAAATGGAAAACAACTGCTTAGAATAATATTTTGTAAGTGTTAAGTTTCTTTTGTTATGCTTTTATGTTGTTTATGTTTATGTATTGTGTGTGTTCGTCTTCTCAAAGTCGACATTAACATAGTGATTATATTCAGTAATAATAAAGGGTTCGTTGTGATAAACATCATCGAAAGCACGTTCTGTGTATTGAAAATAAACAAGACATTTTGGCGGCTGATGAACAATCAAATTTCTTTACTTCTCGCCCAAAGCATAAGTTCAGCAAATTTTGAAAAAAAAAAATTTTAAAACACACACACACGTGCACATTAAATATTAAATAAAACACCAGTACTTGAAAATCCCCGAGTCGCAACTTCTGTTCGTATTTATTTTTGTTACAAGATTAGTTTTATCACAGCCTATGTATATATATACAAAGCCCTGAATAACAAGTAAAATAGTCTACCTGAGCCCATAGACATCTACAACGTAAATGCGCCACCCACCTTGAGATATAAGTTCTAAGGTCTCAAGTATGGTTACAACGGCTACCCCGCCCTTCAAACCGAAACGCATTACTGCTTCACGGCGGAAATAGGCATGGTGGTGGTACCTACCCGTGCGGAATCACAAGAGGTCCTACAACCAGTAATATCTACGATATAGGTGATGGACTAAGGAAATGCTGCATCAGTAAATGTCGAAACATGAAGCGAATTATTTCTGTTAAAAGCCAAGAAACTCGACTCGAGAATCCTTCAAACTGTCATGGTACAAGTTAAAGTTATAGAAATGTTCGACGGAAACGAAAACTTTTCCAATACAGGAAACGATTCCTTTATCCATTTATACTCCGAGCGCACTTAATGAGATCGATCATGACACGTGTTAAAACTTTCCCAAACGCCGAATGTTATCAACTATAGTTGTTGCAAAGTACGAGCGCGCGTGGCCTTTATTTGTAGTTGTAATCGTAAATACACATTAACGTTAGTGTGTGTAGTCGACGGAGCGGTACACTAGGTACATATAGATCGTTTTCCAATTACAGCACAAGAGCGCATTATGCGGCATAGTGCTCAACTAAGCTTCAGCATAATTCGGCATTGTGCGTCACTGAGTCGCATTATGCTCTGTAATTGGAAAATTACCATTAAGTAATGGTTAATGCTGAAGCTTAGTTGAGCATTATGCCGCATAATGCGCTCTTGTGCTGTAATTAGAAAACGGCCAGAGTCTACATTGACGCGTATACAGATTGGTCACTCACACAACAAAGGGCCGCGCGCAGTCGTACTTTGCAACAGCTGGTGGTACCGCCACCCTGCTTATTTCTACCGTGAAGCAGTAATGCGTTTCGGTTTGAAGGGTGGGGCAACCGTGTACTTGAGACCTTAGAACTTGTATCTCAAGGTGGGTGGCGCATTTACGTTGTAGATGTCTATGGGCTCCAGTAACCGCTTAACACCAGGTGGGCTGTGAGCTCGTCGACCCATCTAAGCAATAAAAAGAATAATATATGTATATTATAAAAAAACTATTTTTCGCGTTTTTTAGGTACTGTCTATTAAATTATGTTATCTTCATGTTCTGTTATTACATGTTAGTCAAGTTAATAGAGACCTTGTTACGATGAAGGCAACGGTTTTGTGAAACTTCAGAAATAATATAATGATAATAATAAGAAAAGCGAGGTTTTACCGTAAAATTACTTTTAATTGTATCTCTATACTTATTATTGAGTTTACGAATGACATAATACAAGTGCTCCCTATTAACTTGTACGTAATCTATCAATTCAATTTTCATCTAATTCTGATTGTTGTATTATATTATTATGGAACATGGCAAATGTTTGTAAGTTGTGATGAAAATTACAAACAAATCGAAATCCATCGATTTTGTTTTGTGATGAACCTTAATGGTGGAAAACGGAATTCATCCATGCATAGTCAACTCATTAATTTTGAGCTCATTATATTTGTCTTCTCTAGTACTACATTATTATTGGCAGTACTGTGCTGGTAGTATATACCAACACTAGTCAATATCATCATACCTGTATGGTATCAATGAACTGTTAGCGATTATTTTAATCTTTTTTGTTCTACTAGCTCATTCAGTTTTTTCTACTTAAGTTAACAAATACGTGTTATATTATTAAACGCTTATTAAGTTTCAAATAATGTGCAGGTGTAATGAATCTTCAACGTAAGTTAAAAGATTAAGTTAAGTCAATCGTAAAATAAAATTGTATTTAACCCCAAATCGTATTCTCGTCTATCACATTAAAAGAAGAGATGACATCTTAATATTTAAATTTATATATAATTGACAGACTGTGAACATCGCGGATGCTTATTTGGATGCCCGTTTTGATCCCGCCGTCGATGAAGGAACCGGCTTCAAGCACAATACGATCCTCTGCATGGCCATTAAGAATTCAGAGGGGAGGATAATCGGCGTTATTCAGGTGAGCGTGAAATCTTTAGCTTTCGCTAAGAAATTTTTCTTTTTTATAAATAAAATTTTCGAACGCCGATTCTGTTGACTCTCTTGTGAGTAGATGATTTAGGACTGTCGTAAAAGGCGCGTGACGACCTTCACTTTTTTAAATACTAGCGATTCGCCCTCGCTTCCCTTCGAAAATTGTAGTTTATTATTGATTTTTCCACTATTTAATGGAAGTTATTATACATATAAACCTTCCTCTTCAATCACTCTATCTATTAAAAAAACCGCATCAAAATCCGTTGCGTAGTTTTAAAGATTTAAGCATACATAGGGATATAGGGACAGAGAAAGCGACTTTGTTTAGATACTATGTAGTGATGAACAAATTTTGATTTGTTCAATATTCTTTAGCGCGTGCGGTAAATGTATTTTTCTATCTATTCACAATTTAAATTTATCTTTATAAACAAGATTTCTAAAATCCTTGCGATAACATTACATTTTGTAACACAATTTGCAACCAATAGAATTCGACAAGCGACAATTTCGCTGCAGTTAATCTGGCCCGGTTGTTCAAATATTAAAATAAACAAATTATGTTACGGACGTGCCGCTTCGAGAGGCAGATGGTATTAATAAAAAATTCAAAACATATTTGCACACATTTATGTTACAGTACCGAAGCGCAATGCGGTCGTACGCGGCCGGACTATCATAACGTTTTCATTTTGTAAAATTTAGCTGAAATCAAAATATGAATTGAGAAACGAATAAGAATAATAAATACACAATAACATTTTTAGATCAATTCATTTCTCTGTCTTGTACTGAATTAAAAAAGTAAGAGATTAAATTAGAGCAACTTTATATAATAATATCGGTTAACATTTAATAGCTTTGTTGTAATAATCATTATATTTTAATGATCTATTAAGAAGGGTACTTCAAAAAAAAAGTTTGTTTTTTAAGGTCTTCATTACACATAATAATTCTCTCATTAACTCCAATTACACAGATAACACGTGAAAAGTTTTACTTAAAATTGTAGTATAAATAACATTTAATAATCATGTGTTTAGTGACTAATTATCTAGTCTAAGCTAAGATGGAAGAGATTTGATTCCTAGTCAACAATTCGAGTCAGCAATCTTGTGATAAATACATCTGGAATACTATGTATATGAACTCGTTGGAATACTGTATATGTACTTGTTCTCGTCTCGTATCTGTTACCGGCACTCATAAAACAGAGGAAATTCTTAATTAGAGGAGATTGAAAGCGAGACGCTCATATTTTGATTTAGCTGAAAGTGTAACGACATTACATTCAAAACCATCAGCAATACGCTAACATATTTTATATATAGTAAGGTGATTTTAATCTTTCATCGATTTAAAAAACGATTTTTGAAAAGAAAATCGATTACTATTAATTTTCATAGTTTTTTTTATGTAATTTTCTTAAGCCTGTCATTGTTTGTTAAGCTATTGCCTAGCTTTGAGGGCTTTGAGCGCGGCGACCGAATCAAGAAATTCCGTAACAAAAATAAAACCTAACATCCCCACTCCGCCTACCATGTATCTCGCGTTCAACACATTCACACGTTGCGCTTTTTTTTTTTTTTTTTTTTTTCCACAGTACAAAATCGCCGGATCCCCACCCGCGCGGCAGGTGGGGTATGTGGGAGTTGAACCTCACTAAAAACTCCTGCCGCTCACAACCGGCGCCCTACCTCGGACCGGGCCGGAGCCCAGTCGGGGTTATTGAAACGGCGGGACAGGGTTGACGCAGAGCACATTACATCCATCCCACCGTCCCACGGACGCCGGACCGGTGGCCGCCAGCGACACGACCACCGGTTCCCTCGTTCAGCGGGCCGAGAGCCCGCTTTGATGGCGCCGCGTTACACCTTCCCCCAGAGCGGTCGGGGGAACGCGGTCTACCATCACCCGGCTTCCTATTGCGGGTGAGCGTGCAGAGCACGCCACCCCACGTCTGGGTCCCTCCCCGCACAAAACGGGTGGGACCCCTAGCTCTTAGGGGGCCAGGTCACGGATACGACCCCGGTCCCGACCCCCTGCTCGGCGGCGGCGGGTTTCTGCGTAGTGAGGAGAGCTTTCCCTCACTCGCCCCGCCGCCTCCTTCTGCGAGATGGTGCACTCGCAGAAGTCGAGCATAGCCTTCCATGACTCATCGCTGCCAAGCATCGACGCCACGACGCCAGGCAGCGACAAGTCAGGTCCTATCTTTGCGACCAGGACACGGCGCTGCACCTCCCAAGCGGGGCAGACAGCGAGCGTATGCTCCGCCGTGTCCAGGTCGTGTCCACAATGGTGACACCTCGTCGTCGGCTCAGCCCCTATCCGGCGCAGGTACTTCCCGAAGCATCCGTGCCCGGTCAGCACCTGCACCAGACGAAAGGTGAGACGTCCTTCGCCACGATTCACCCAGTCATCAAAGACCGGGTAAACCGCCTCGACGGTCCGTAGCCCCCACGTGGGGTTGGCCAATCGCCTCGACCACGACTCGAGCACGGACCGCCGAGAATGGGCCTTCCGCGCCCGCAGCTCACTTTCGGGGAGACGCGCCACGCCCCGAGCTCGAAGCTCGCTGCGCCACCGATAGTCGGCAGCGAGCGACTCCGCCTCCAGCTCCCATGGCGGCGTCCCCGCCAAAACACACGCCGCTTCGAAGGAGACGGTGCGATATCCGCGAATGACCCTGATGGCAACGGTGCGCTGCGGCCGGCGCAGGAACCGAGCCATAGTGGCCCGGTTACGCGGCTCAGCCCACACAGGTGCACCGTACAGGGCCATCGATCGCACCACCCCCGCGTAGAGGCGGCGCACAACCTGATCCGGTCCCCCAACATTCGGGAGCAGCCGGCTCAAAGAACCGGCCGTCCCCATCAATCGGGGGACCAGCTCCGCAAAGTGAGCACGAAAAGCCCACCGGCTGTCCAACACGAGGCCGAGGTACTTCAACTGCACCCCGACCCCTATCCGGACGCCTCCAACCACGATGTGGGTGTCAACGGGTGGCGCCCCCCGCGGCCCGTGGAACCACAGAGCCTCGGATTTATTGAGCGCCACGTCGAGACCCAGCCTCCTTATCCTTCCGACGACGAGGGCCACTCCCGCTGTGGCGAGACGGGCAGACTCCCTATAATCATCCCCCCGGGCCACGACCAACGTGTCGTCCGCGTAACAAATAACGCGGAGGCCCGGGAGGAGGGCGCCCCTCAGCACCCAGTCGTACCCGATATTCCACAAGAGGGGGCCGAGAACCGACCCCTGTGGAACACCACGCACGAACGGAAAACGATGAAGGGTCCCACCGTACCCGGTACATACGACCGACCTGGCCCCCAAATAGGACCCAACCAGCCGGCGGAGGTAGAGGGGCACTCCATGCCTCTCCAGTGCCCCCCCTATCACGGTCCAGGGCAGAGTGTTAAATGCGTTGGCGATGTCAAGAGACACCGCCAGCGCCACCCCACCTCGAGAAACGGCCTCGTCCGAGAGGGACCGCACGCGAAGAATTGCATCCACGGTCGAACGGCCCTCCCGGAAGCCGTACTGCTCCGCCGACAGGTCAGGCCCCACCCCGACCAGGTGCCGAACGATGTGGGCAGCCAGAATACGTTCCAGCAATTTTCCCGCCTCGTCCAGCAGCACGATAGGACGATACCCGGCGGCTGTATCCACCGGGCGCCCCTCCTTCCTCAACAACACAAGTCTACCCGTCCGCCAGAGCGACGGAAACCGTCCCGACTCCAAGCAGCCATTATATAGCTCAAGGAGCCGGTCCCCCAGGGCACCGAGGGCCAAGGCCAATACCCGGCCGTGGACTCCGTCCGGGCCGGGGGCCGTGTCTTTCGCAGTCCTCTTGACAACGGCCACCCGGAGCTCTGCCTCGGTAATACGGGGCACCTCAGCAGGAGCTTGGCCGTCGACGGTGTCAGACGGCCCGCCCATAGCGGGAGGGACAAAACCCTCCCGCTCCTGCGGGAACAACGCCGAAACGATGTCCCGCAGCTGCTGGGGCTGGAGACGCTCAGTCATAGAGGGGGCCCACGGGCGCAACTTGCCGCGTACCAATTTGTATGGGCTCCCCCACGGATCCGCTTCGAGCGCCTCCAAGAGTCTCTCCATGTTCTGCTCCTTGGCTCGCCTGATGGCCAGCCGCAGGGCGTCCTTCGCAGCGCGATATTCGCGGTGCAGCCGAGCTTCCTCCTCCGCGAACGCGACGGGCTCGTCGCGCCGCAGGCGGCGGCGACGGCGGTGTCTAGTGCACCGGCGGCTCGCCCGAATGGAGACCGCACGCAGTCTTGCAATTTCGGGCGACCACCAGGGCCACTGTCGCCGTCCAGAGTGCCGAGAGCCGACCCGGGGCATCGAGGCATCACATATGCGGTGCATCGCGCCCCGGAACCATTCGGCCTCGGTCTCCACATCGACAGGTTGTGGGCGCTTGGGCGCCCACGCCGCCACCATAGAGGCCTCCACCAGGAGCTCCCTGTTCAGGAGCTTCAGTGCCCACCTAGGGAATGACCGGGATGCGGGGGGTCAACCCCGCGGGCACCTGCAGCCGGCGTCGGCGCAGAGGCAGAAAGATCGTACCGGATATACCGGTGATCGGACAACGATTCCGCCCCCACCACCACTCTCCAGCCGAGGATGCGCCGTGCGACGGGCGAGCTCGCGAACGTCAAGTCCACGATAGACTCGCCCGTCCACCGCACGCAAGTCGCGATCGAGCCCCTATTAACGATACAGAGACCGACCGCGACCGCCCACTCCTCCAGCAGCCTACCACGAGCGTCCGTGAATGGGGAACCCCAAGCGACAGACTTCGCATTGAAGTCCCCCGCCAGTATCACTGAACGGGGAGCGAGGTGACGAGCGATCACCTCTAGCCCGTCCAGGAACCGCTCGAACTCGACGGTAGGCCGATTCGAAGAAAAGTACACCCCGACCACGACGACATTTTCTAACTGTACCGCGACGATCCCGGGGCCCCTGGTCACCATCGCCAGGGGGGGAACCATCGCGGTTCTTCTGATATGTATGGCCGCCAAGCCATCAGCGTCCCCAAACCAACAGTCATCCGCTGGGGGAACGAAGTATGGCTCGGCGACCACAGCCACGTCAATTGACCACTCCGCCATGGTCTGGAGCAACATGTCCTGAGCCCCAGCGGAGTGGTTCAAGTTTTCCTGCAGGAAGCGATAGGTGTGATCCATTAAGGCTGAACCACATCCATCGCTCCCTCCCCTACTCCATTGCCCCCGCTATCGGGCGCGAACGCCTCAGCGGGGGACAAAGTGCCGGCCGGTGCTCCCCCGGCCAACCGCTTCTTTTGACGCCGCTTAGCTTGGCGGCGCCGATTTCGTTCTGCATTCTTGCTGGCCGGAGGGCAGGCCTTGCCCCCGGCCCGGTGGTCAGCCTTGCGCCCGGCCGCCGCACATAATAAGCAATGCGGCGCAGCCGAGCACACGGCCGCCTTGTGTCCCGGCTGACCACAGCGAAAGCACAATCCGCTGCGGTCAACCGCACTCGCGCATTTAGCGAGGCAGTGCCCAGTGCTGAAGCATCTGAGGCACCGCCAGGCGCGTGGCTCGAGAAGGCGCACGCGGGCCGCTATCCAGCCCACGCGTAACCTGCCCGGTTCCCCCGACGACACGTTGCGCTTGTGTAGTGTTTGTGAATAAGCGCACGGCGTGACGTCGCATTGCATGCGCATCATGAAAAGTCTGCCCATCTCTCTCTCGCGCGGTCTAGCTTATGAGTGTGAAGGGGACAGTTAATGTTTTGCTTTTGTTAATGTTTTAAATATAGCGTGGTCTTATTTTATTATTGTTTTAATATTAAATTATTATTGTCTAATTATAATTGCATAAGTTGATTAAAAATGCTATGCAATAGCTTTACCGCGGCAGTCCTCCAGTGCCACAAGTGTTTTTTAGTTTTTTCTAAAACTGTATTAAGAGCCTGGAATTGGGAGGCTGAATTCTGAATACATACATACAATGAAAAGCAGGGCTCACGCACAAAGCTTACGTAACATGTACGTTATATTAATTAACTAGCGCGTTAACGTTCAGATGTGATTATAATTCACAATGTGTGTTTTTGGTCTTGCCTTAATTGAATACGTGTTTCTAAGCTAACCTTAAACAATTCTGTTTATGTTTAATATATTTTTTATTGTCATTATATATTAATAGTAACATTTATCATTCAAGGTATATTATTTATAAGAACCAATAAGAAAGTTACATTACTTATAAGTAGTATGTAGTTTACATGACAAATATAACCTTTGAACAGGGACGTAGTATTTAATTTTTCAAAGATTCAAATACACACGACAAGCTCGTTCATTCATTTGAAAAAAGTACAAGCTATGTTGAAATTCGTCGCTCGGTCCGTAATTGGATATCGTTTGCATGTACAACGTCAACTGAACGAGGACAAGTGAATAGTGCAAAAAAGAAACACGAATAACATTCGTAACAATGTCTGTGACTGAAACTAGTTCAGAATAGGATTAAAAGCTGGCAACTCTGTGATTTAATTTCAAACTTTGACGAGACTGTTTGTTCGTTTCAATGAATGTTTCACTACTTTTGCTTTGTATTTAATTTTCTTAATTAATATTGAAGTGAAAACTTTTTATCAACGTTGTATTTTGAAACTCGATGAAACGAAAAAGCGACACTAAAAAGAGACAAACATATGCATCAATAGATTTAGCCTGCGTGAGAATGATGTTATAATATTTTTGAAGCTTTCGCGTATGCCGCGTTTAAATTGCCTACAATTTTTATTAAGGGGATGGCTGGCTATGTATACCCACCATGAGACATGAGGTCGAATTCTCGACTGTATAATTGCAATCCCATCCTTCAAACCGGACGTTTCAATGATGTTTATAGCGTCTTTAACCGCTTAATTACAGATCGTGATAATAAAGTAAATGAGATTGAGATTAATAAAACAAATCGCCACGAAAATATTAGATCGGTTCATGCACGTAAACAATATTTCCTTTCCAGTTGATCAACAAGTTTGATGACTTGTTGTTCACGAAGAACGACGAGAACTTCGTCGAAGCTTTTGCCATTTTTTGCGGAATGGGCATCCACAATACGCACATGTACGAGAAGGCGATCACGGCTATGGCGAAGCAAAGCGTCACGCTTGACGTGAGTATCGATTTTGTACCTTAACTAAAGGCCACTAAGTAATCGAACCGTTTGACATGGAGGCGATGAACTATTCCCTCGAACGGGACGAAGTTTTGTGAGTTATTATAGGAGTTAAACATAGGGAAAAGGGGAAGAGAATAATGTTTTTTTTTTCGATAGTGCTAATTTACAGTAAGTATAGAAGTAACTCAGTTGTTTTTTTTTTTAGAATTATTATTATTGGTATATTAATTATGTTAGATATTTTGAAAGAACGTATTACGTAAACGGATTAACGGAACGCGTCAAAATTTGTAAATGGAATCTTTACTTTTTTTTGTTTTTTTTTTTTTATTCTTACGTTTTGTTTTAAATAAAGTTTCGTAAATTATTAATAAGAGTTAACCTACGTGCGGCCCGATAAAAAAAAAAATTGGCCCGTTGATTAAAAAGGTTGCTCACACCTGTTATAAGCGAATACTTGAGCTTATAGACGCTATTCGTAAATTTCACTGTCCACCTCGAGAAATTGATGCCAGTAAACATGGAAGTATTATAATTCCCCGGATTGTTCAATGCAATAAGAACTTTCAATGTCAGAAGCATAAGTTCGTTTTTGTTTCATTCAATACAGTATAGTACGGATTCGTGTAGTTTTCGAAACGAAACTCCTTGATGCAACTCGCTTTAGGAAGTTGACTCGTAGCCCGTAGCTCTTGCCTTAAATATAAACAAATGTGACCTTTAAATACTACTTAGTAAAGACTAAACTTCCATATGCTATTTACTACGAGTATAACCTTATGTTTATGAATCTAGATCATATAAGGGTGTTGTTGAAGACGAAATTGAAAAATCGCTATCGAAAATCATTTTGTCGAGGGACCCTGGATAGTAGTACATTTCCTTTTTGTATTTTTTTTTCTTCTATTTTGAAATTTTTAAATCAACGATTTAAAATAAAGTTTTATTCTAAAAATTATCGCCTCCTTTGTTACGTATGACGCATATCGTGTTTTCGCATTAAAAGTGTACAATTTCCAAAAATATTCGAAATTCAATTAATATCCATAAACATTTGGTATCACCAGTATTTTTCTCTGTGAAAAAAGCTTAGTTTAGTTTTAGTTTTGTTTTTAGTTTACCTATATTTTGACTACCATTAAAAAAATTAGCACATAATTTGATCTTACTTTAAAAGACAAATAATGTAACTGGTAAAAAATAAAAAATAAATGTTGCAAAGATGATTAATATTAAAAGTATCACATGTTAAACTTTTAAACACTCTCCTGTAAAATTAGTAAGTTTTGTGATTATACAGTTTTAATGCGAGAAGACGATATGGATGAAATGCTCAATTCGATGGTCCGTCTCTATGTCCGGACATGTCACAGTATAATTAAATAGCCCAAAAACTCATTGAATTTCAGGTGTTGAGCTACCACGCATCAGCTTCGTTGGACGATGCTCAGCGATTACGGGTGAGTATAATGAAAATAATATATAAAAGTGAAATTCCTAACGCGTAAAAAACGTCCGGTGTATGTACTCGTACTGTGTATAACTTTATTAATGCAACGATATAATTCTCATTACACAGATAGGTACAATATTTTGTTAATCAACATGTACCTAATACATCCAATACAATAGATTATTTTTTCCTCCTACCTAGGCTGATGGTCTAGAGTGGCCATATCAGCGTAACCTTAACTAGTAGGTGAGCTCACAGGGCTCAAACCTGACGATGTTGCTAACACGAACCCTAGCAAGAGCATCTACCACCGGATCTGAAACGCGACCCACTGAGAAGATCCGGCGAGAAACTCAGTGGGCTGTGTTTGTGGGTTAATTTACTCGCCGAGCCCTTCATCGCAAGCGACGGGCTCGACGAGAACGATGAGCGGTGCTTGGGGTACCTAAAAGCACCGTTAGTGGACCGAGAGGATCCGAAATGACGTGTTTTTTTTTTAATTTTAGAGAATTTGCTAACACTAACCCTAGCAAGAGCAGTGCTTAACAGAATCTACCACCGGATCGAAATCGCGACCCACTGAGAAGATCCAGTAAGAAACTCAGTGGGCTGTGTCTATGAGGCATTTGCATCGTGATCTGGTTTCCGGTTGACACTTAAAACCATGTGTGCGGCCGTGACCCCGACTATCCATCTACAGAAAGAAGAAGGCGATAAATAATTATTCGTCTCTTCCTCATCGGGGGTCAACTGATTTTAAATTGTGTATCATTGCGTGCCTCACAAAAAACAAAGATAGCAATCTATCGCGGTTTTTTTTTACAATCGAATCCGAAATCCTTAGCTAAGTCCTAAACTAGTTTTCGGGGATTATTCCCTTAAATCTGGCACAGAACATATCTAGTAGACATTCAAAGGCCATACAATTCCTTCCACGTTAAATTCATAATATCTAGTCAAAGCAAAAAAAAAGCTTAACGTCAAACAACGCATACGAAATCTCTCTGGGTTATTTCTGAGAACGACAGAAACCTATAAAGTGCTTAGTTAACGCATTAGTTGAACCCTCGAAGCGAACAGTATACCGGACAAACTTGGAGCTGTTAAAACATTGTGCTGTTGACATTTCATTCGAGTAGAAACAAAGTTTCGGGATTAATTGTTGAACCATATGAGTTTATTAAAGTTCACCTATTTTAATATTAATGGGTGGCTCTTAGTTTTCATTGGGTGGGCTGATTGCATTATGCTATGACCTTTTGTTAATTTTATTAATTGCTATTGAAGTCTCGAATCAGTTAATCTTTTTAATAGTTTGTTTACGGCCATTAGTCCCTCGACCTTTTAGTGTGACTTGTTTTAATTATTTTGAGTACTTTTATTTTTAGTTTTTTTAGTACAATACTATCACGCAATGGTGGCAAAAATTGCAAGTGGATGATAGTTAGCTCGACCATTACCTTGTATGCTCGTCTACATTAATTAAGCAAATGAAATTGGCATTGAATCTTTAATATAATATCTTTTATAAATGTACCTCATATCAGTCTGAATGGAATAAATAATAAATAAATAAATAATAATAAATATTTACTAACAATCACGCCACGTTAACTGGTCCCGTGCTAATGTCTTAAAGAACTTGTGAAATAAATATAAGTTTTTTATTATACACATACATATATTTAATATACATCCATAACTCTGGAAAAGACATTTTATATTTATCATACAAATATCTTGCCGTGGCGGGATTCGAACCCGCGACCCCCTTGTGTAGTGACCGTGTCACTTACCACTACACCAAACGGCCGTTTAAAATTTTCCGCCTTTGTCAATCGCACGAATGAAAATAACGTAATCAGATAGTACAATCAATCTATCAGTCCTTGTTCCAGTCATTGAGGATACCGTCATCGGCTCACTTCAGCCTCCACGAGTTGGCCTTCGACGACATCAATATGACGGACGACGACACGTTGAGAGCGTGTCTCCGGATGTTTCTGGACATGGACTTTGTCGAGAGATTTCACATAGACTACGCGGTCTTGTGCCGGTGGTTGCTGAGCGTGAAGAAAAACTATCGGAACGTCACTTACCACAATTGGAGGCATGCTTTCAATGTGGCCCAAATGATGTTCGCAATATTAACGGTAAGTTGTTTTTTTTTTGTTGTTAATTTTTTTATTTCAGAATGCACTATCGTATTGCTAAAGGTGCTCTTTAAGAATAGCAGTGAACGAATTATTAAAAAAAATAATGTGCGTGCAACTTTGTGCACGTGAAAGAAGTGAAATTTTTAGCCGTGTATAGTACTATTGTTTTCATCAAATTTCATTCTTAAATCATATCTTATAATAGGGAATGCTGTATATAAGAGAAACGACCTAGTTCGCTTTGTCATTTCCCTCTCACCAAGGTCGAGTGGTTCGCGAGACGCTGTCTATTTTCTCACTCTTTCTCTTACTAAATTGTATCTTTTCTCTCTAGCCGTAACTAATTTGTCGCGAGTTAAATTTTACTCTCAACGCGCCTAAAGAGGTTTCATTTCAAAAAACAAGCATTTTGACTTTGTTACATGTAAAACTATTTGTCCGTATATTCTAAGGTTAAAATTGAAATATGCATTTCGTTCACTGATCGATTCAACGCTGTAAATATTTCAGGAGACTCAGTGGTGGAAGATATTCGGCGAGCTGGAATGCTTAGCTTTAATTATTGGCTGTCTGTGTCACGACCTTGATCACCGAGGGACCAATAACTCTTTCCAAATAAAGTAAGTTTTATCTGAAGGCAATTCGATTTAAATTTTCATACGCCTTGGAAAATAGTTTTTGTTGATGTCCGACTTAAGGTTCCCTTATGAAGCCTTATTTATATTGCATCGGTGTTGGACCAAAATTTTTATTTATTTTGTTTCGACAAACCGTCATGAGCCATATGGAATAAATAGAAGTTGTTTTTTTTTTGGTAAAATTACAGGCAATGAAATTTTGGTACATATTTCAAAATAGATCTGACGTTATTATACGAAAAGGTAGATTTTTATTCGTATTGTTGTTTGAGACAACATTCTAGAGATTTTCTCACATTTCTAATATATTAATTAGCCTAATATAAGTAATTAATATTTGTATTTTGGTTTTCTATAGTGTTCTATCAGTAGATATTGGGTAATCATTGGTAACATTTCTGAATGTTTGAAATTATCGTAACATGGGATGGTTTAACTATTATAAAGTTAGCGTTAATTAAAGCAAAGATTGGGATTAAATTGATTAAATTAAAGAATCTATAAACTTTTTTTTTTGTTATCAATATAGTATGTGTTAAACTTCCGCAGGGCGTCGTCGCCATTAGCGCAGCTGTATTCGACATCCACAATGGAGCATCATCACTTCGATCAGTGTCTGATGATCCTGAACTCTCCCGGGAACCAGATCCTGCTGAATCTGTCTTCAGACGATTACGAGAAGGTCGTCAAGGTACTCGAGGACGCTATACTCTCCACCGACTTGGCTGTTTATTTCAGGTATAGATATTATTCATTTCGGACAAATTTAGTAGACTTAAGGGAATTGAGGCTTTTGAAATTTGGTTTTTTGTAAGGTAACATAAAAATTAATAAATTATAACAATGTGGGCAATTCACACGTGCTAGAAATTAAAACCTTTGAAAATTTTGGCTTCAAGAAAATGAGTCGAATGTGAAATTTCGGGAAGAGGATAATTGTAGGTTTTAGTAATGATCATAGTGATATAAAGTTTGATAATTGTTTTAAATTTTATTTGTATATATTACAGAACAGAATGTATTAAGTACGAATATTAGGTACGAAGCAGATCACAAAGAGAACCACGAATATAAGACACACTGTAGAATGCTTTCTATCTCATTTTCTCCCACGTTAAATCTTATGAATTTATGTGTTTGTCTCTTTTTACTGTCGCTTTTTCGTTTCATCTACTTTTGAATCTCAAAGGATGCTAAAGAAGCATCCTTTGAGATTCGATTCCATCCATCCAATCGGTAAGGGCAGCCGTTGTAACTATACTAAGATCTTAGAACTTATACCTCAAGGTGGGCGGCGCATTTACGTTGTAGATGGGCTCCAGTAAGCACTTAACAGCAGGTGGGCTATAAGCCCGTCCACCCATCTAAGAAATAAAAAAAATAAACGCATTGTGATTTTTCTTTTTGCTTTACAGCAAAAGGAAAGCCTTCATAGAGCTGGTGAACTCTGATCGGACGGTGACTCCGTTGTGGGGCGAGTGCGTGGAGAGGCGTGGGCTGCTACGCGCCATGCTCATGACGGCCTGTGACCTCGCCGCCATCACCAAGCCCTGGCCCATAGAGCGACGCGTGGCTGGACTGGTCGCTGGAGAGTTCTTCAGACAGGGCGACCTGGAGAGACAGAACCTGAACTTGACCCCTATTGTGAGTATATCTTTTTTTTGGAACGAAGTTTCGTTATGGGACGATGCGGAGGGGTAACGTAACCGGGAAAAAACGTTCGTAACGTAAGATTTTTGTTAGTAATGCACACAGTGTACGACTTAACTTTGTAATAACGTACAAAAAATAACATATCGTTTTATCATTCATTGACCACGATCTCAGAGCGTTCGTTTGCGCAATACACTAACTCTTACGCAAACAACCGTGAATAAAGTGTACCACAATAAGTTCGCACGTTACCGAATGATCGTGGGTTGTTGCGAAACCTTCAGTTTTATTTTCTTTAAAGAACTTAAAATTAATATTTTTATAATAAGGAACTTCGTTCCTATCCGGTGTCCCACGACACCACACATCTTTTTTTTTGTTCAAACGAGTCAACGAACTCGCGGCCCAACTAGCTTAGTGCTTACCGGAGCCCGTAGGCATCAACAAGGTAGACGCTACATACCTTGAGAGATGAATTTCGAGTATCAGTTCGGTATACACAGACCCTTTCCATTCTTTAGACTAACGTATTACAGCTGGCGTTCACAAACGTATTTCGTCTACTGCCCGCTTTGAGAATAAATTGTTTTTTAGCGCCTCAATTTTTTCACTTACTTAAAAACCACTATTGCGAGAGCTCAGTCAATGTCTAAGAGTCCTCCTAGATGAAATTACAAATCGCCTCCCAAGCCTTTACACAACGCCCCCTTTTTTCTGAGTCTTTTACTGCACCCCTTTAGGTCTGCAGCGCCCACAAGGGGGCGATATCACCCACTTTTGGAAAGGCTGCATTAGAGCATCGCCGCAAAAACAAGCAAGGTGGTGGTGGTATCTACCCGTGCGGGCCCACAAGACGTTCTACTACCAGTTTTTGTATCTTTCCATTAAATTGAAGTACTCCGGTGGAAACTGAATGACAAAACGCTTTGAGACACGTTTGTTTGAATTATAAAGGGTTTTTCATTAAGAGCGTTCGAAATTAAAAATAAACTAAAAAATTCTGTTTAAGTGATATTGCCTAACTTGTGTTAATATGTTCGAATTTTAAAGTTTAAGTTTGAATATTGTTTCAGGACATAATGAATAGAGACAAAGAGGACCAGCTCCCGGCCATGCAAGTCAAGTTCATTGATACGATCTGCCTTCCGATATACGAGGTGAGATGCCATCTTGTCTCTTATTTGTTTATTGTTACCGTAAAAAGTTCCTTATTAGGCGCTTCCTTCATTAGCGCTTTCACTATTCGCGGATTAAAAAAATGCGACCCAATTCCTGTATTTGCGACTAAATATTTCTTTATTCGCGGATCGATCTAATCGGTACATATAAATTGATAAAAATGATTCCAATATGTAGGGCTTTTCCATATTCGTTCTCCATTTTATATATCTAACTCCATTTTATAAACTAGCAACATCTTGTAGAGAGTGCTAAGCTAGTTAGCGAATGCTAAACTTATATATTAAACACAGAAAATAATAAATCATACAAGTATTTATTTGTTATAGACAAATTGATTAAATTTTATCAATTTGTGGTATCTGAAAATTTACAAAATCCTTCATTAAAAATAAAATATAGGATAGTTAATATGTTACTGCCATCTACAGGATCAATAATAAACTAATCGAAGCGAAGCCATCTAGTGATTGACGCCCGCAAACATTTTTGTTGAGTGATTGAGTTGCTTTTCTATAAATAATTTAAGTGTATTTATTTATTTATTTATAACTTTATATACTAGACAGTATAAAGGCGGACTTAAGGCCATAGGCATTCTCTAACAGTATTAGGGGAGTGCAGAGATGAACCTTGGTAGGTGTAGTGTGAAGGTGATGTTACTTATACATATGTGTTTATATAACATACATAATATTTATAGATACAAATACTCGTTTATTATTTATTTACTTATAATTTATTTATGGTTTTAAGGCATTCGCGCGTCTATCGCCGGCCCTGCAGCCGATGCTCGATCGCGTCGAGAGCAATCGCGCGCACTGGATCGAGATGTCGAACAACGACGAGAAAATCGATTACGGACTCGAACGGGAAGCGATCGATAAAAACGACAAGTCCAGCGTCAGCTCGCAGAATGTCGACGACACCGAGAATACGTACGAAGGGGACAGCAGCGGCGCCGTCAGTCTGTCCTCCGAGACGAACTCGAAGTATGAGAACCTCGAGAATCCGGTCGTCGGGCTGTTGTGTAACAACGCGCTCGCCATCCCGAGGGACGCGACCAAGTTCTGTCACATTAACGACGTCAACTAGGTAATACGATAATTACTAATAATTTATATATCAATTTTTATGCTGACGTTACCTTTTAAATGGCTTATTCGTTTTGTCCATAAAGCCTTGTTCGGACTAGGCGAGTATTGTAGTCGAGTACCGAGTAATCGTAATGGCTATTTTAGAAGAGGTGGATGAGGAAATTTCTGTGATTAAGAAAAATAAGTTATGGGTACGAAAATCGATCGATAGAAGAAATAAACTAGGAGCTACTAAATGTCTTCTGAAGGAATTAGCATTGGAAGAGATCCCAAAGAATACTTCGATAGGTTGAGAATGTCCGAAAAATGTGTGAATTTTCTTTTAACGAAAATACACTCTCAAATTCAGCGCAAAGATACCCATTTGAGAAGTGTCACTAATGAACTCGACTAATCAACAGGTTCGGACTTGCTTAGTCAGTGAGCCAGTGAGCAAGGACGCGTGGCGGGAGGCGCTACTCGCCCGAAAAAATAGAACAAAATGGATCGACTTGACTAAATTATTTACTAACCTACTCGACTAAAATTTTGGTGTTCAGACACATTTAGCTACTAAATTACTCGGTACTCGACTAAAATACTCGCCTAGTCCGAACCAGGCTTAACAGTGTCTTACGCGATTTGCGTAACACATTTTTTTGTTGTTGTTGTTGTTGTGTATGCATTTTGATTATTTTTTTTACGAATAGACACGACGAATCAGACGGGAGGGGGCGGGAGAGGCTCTCGTTCTGATTGGTCGGAACACGATGACGTCACTGTTGTGCGAATGTGTGTGCGCGCGATATATCCGTATTGAGTATAATTAGATGTTTTAGTCGAATTTGAAATTAATACTAGATGATATAACGCATGGCGGTCTACACGTTAAGTTGTCATGTTCATTGCACTATTTTTCTGAGATAATTTATCATTGAGCTTTACTTCGAGTACCTACAGTTGAGTAAATGTAATATAGGTATGTATGTAATGTTTGTAATTTACCTCATTTGTCTATTCCTATTAACTAACGTGTTTACGAGAACTGAGTATTCCGCGAGTCATTAGTGTCATTCGAGATACGTTTTTAAGAGTAAAGTTAATGATTTTGAGAAAAAATTACAAAAAAAAATTACCTTTCTCATAGATCGTAATTTAATGCTTAGAATAAAAAAAAATCTAAACACTGATTATATACGAAAGCAGGGCCTAACCGTATTATCATAGATATGATGTGACCAAATAAAGAATGAATTTAAATAAAACTTTCCGATTTTCTTAGTTACGAAATGAATTAAAAAAAAATACCGTAAAACTTGAACTTTGCTTTGGACCGGATTTTCATAAAAAAGTTTTTGTTTGTAAATGAAACAAAAACTTTTCTTAAATTATTGTGAGAACTTATTTACTTAGGTTGCATGGTTTCAATGTTTTTTTTTTTCATTCGGGAACCACAGCCTCGCATTGTTTGATATAAAGTTATAATACACTAGTGCCCATCCATTCCAATATTTATTTAACTCGATTAAAATGTATTGTCCTATTAGAAAAGTCAATTAAAACCGTTACATTTTTTGTTGAATATCGAAGTGTTTTGCATACATATATTCGATTTTGGTATAAAAATTATAATCGATAAGTCGTAAGCAGAGTATGGCAACATTGTTAGGCCGTACGTTAAATTAGCGGAGAATTTAATTGTAGATGTAGATGCTTATGTATAGATAATCTCGATTACAAAATTAATCTGTACTTATTTTAAAAAAATAGTTTGAAATCTTCCGAATGTGCTTGATCAATTGATTGTTATCGTATTATCGACTATTCTATTTAGAAATTCAATATTTTTTTTTAAATTTCGATAATGAATAGTTTTTCCATTAATACGACCAACGCGCCAAGAGCACGATATAAAAATATATATTTTGTAATTGGAATAATTCTCTCTATATAAATTAGATGTTTACATGAAAAAAAAAATCTCAAATTATTTGTGTTAATGAAATATTGTACAACGTTTAATTTCTAAGATTGCTGTAAGTATTATTAGAATGTAATTAGTAAATTAATAATTGTAATTCAATAAATGATGAGCTGCATGGTGTGTGAATAATAATGAGGTTGTTTTTTTTTTTTTCAAACGAAAATGTTATTTATTTATGATTAAACAAATTTTGAAATAGTTTGTGTTTAATTTTTTACTCGTGATCACACACGATAAATGTCGATTTTTGAATAAAGATGAGATAAAAATCGGGAACAGTTCTTTGATCACATCTCCAGAAAAGAGCACTCGATGGAGAGATTGTAGTCCAAACTCGGGTGGAAGGCAGGAGATCACGCGGCCGATCACCAACCCGCTGGAATCTATACTAATATATAAATCTACAGTGGTTTTTACGGATGTTCAGTTATAATTACTGAAACATGCCTCCGATTGAATTGAAACTTGGTATCCATGTAGAAAATACATGTACTTAGTGGATAGGCTAATATTTATATGAGTGTTGGACTCCCTACACCAGTTGCGGGGGCGTTAATGATGAGAATCTTTGTGGGGGTGAGAAATAACAATGTTAATTTTAAATGCCCAGCGAAGCAGACGGGTACAGCTAGTGGCCTAATAAAGAAGGGTATAGTCCACTATGGTCGAATGTACTCGAAACGCCAGACCTGGTAGCGCATTGACTAGAGGGCGGTCTTCCGGAGTATGGGCGACCTAGCGGGTGTTTCGCACATACAGCCTCAGCGCAACCACGTCGACTCTGACAAGAGTGTCTGACTGAGAAGAAGAAAAATTTGAGAAACATTGGCAAATTTCCGTGACAAATTTGTTAAACTTGATAACCTTGTTTCACTGGTGGTAGGACCTCTTGTCGGACTCACAGTAATGCGTTTCGGTTTGAAGGGTAGGGTAGCCGTTGTAACTCTACTGAGACCTTAGAACTTATATCTCAAGGTGGGTGGCGCATTTACGTTGTAGATGTCTATGGGCTCCAGTAACCACTTACCACAAGGTGGGCTGTGAGCTCATCCCCCCATCTAAGCAATGAGGATGGTAGCTGATACTTGGAATAGCTAAAAGCACAGAGTGGGTCGGGAGGAAGAGGTGCTTAGGGCGATGAGCTATGCGCGCGTTGCCCTGTCGTGTGGGTCGGGTATTTTATCGCTTAGATGGGTGGACGAGCTCACAGCCCACCTGGTGTTTAGTGGTTACTGGAGCCCATTGACATCTACAACGTAAATGCCGGCACTCACCTTGAGATATCAGTTCTAAGGTCTCAGTATAGTTACAACGGCTGCCCCACCCTTCAAACCGAAACGCATTACTGCTTCACGGCAGAAATAGGCAGGGTGGTGGTACCTACCCATGCGGACTCACAAGAGGTCCTACCATCAATAATTACGCAAATTAAATTATGTAATTAGAAGCGACCATTACAAGAGGGTTGTCATCTTGCGCAAATTTTTCGTAGACAGCAATAATCACGCTTTAGCTTGAAGGTCGGGATAGCCGTCATTATCGACCATTGCGACATTTTAAATGAAATAAGAAATAAAGTTAAATTCTGATAAAATTTCCACATTCAACTTTGTCGTTCACCCACGAAAAAAATAACGGTGTATCCAGAGACCTGATCCCGGGAATAAGATCCGGTTCCCATGATAAGATGATTGGCGGCAGTAATCATTAGACAAATGATGATATACCCATTTGTTGTAATTACTTGTTCGCCAACGCTGATAGGGCCCTGAAACTGCGATACTTTAAGACAATTTTTTTTTGTATGGAAACTAGCGTCATCTTGTAGCGGATGACCCTAAACTTATGTTTATTAAAGTTAAGGCATTTAATTATTGTACAGCTAAACACAGAAAATTAAAATAAAAAAATAATAAATTATACAAGCTGAAAAATTTACAAAATCCTTCACTAAAAATAAAATTTAAGATAAGTAATTATCTTACTGCCATCTACAGGAGCAATGAGAAAGAAACTATTCAAAGTGAAGCCATCTAGTGTCCGACGCCCGTTAACATTTTTGTTGAGTGCTTGTGTTGCTTATTTATAACTAATTTATGTGTATTATCTATGCTGATGGAGTTAGAAATCGTCCACAAAGCGCCAACTTAGTTTCAAGGTAATCGGACAGGCGATGCAGCATAGATCACGAACAAACAAATATAAATTAACTCATTTTCATTTATCGAAGTCATAATAAAAATGGGCCGTGAGCTCCTCGAGCATTGTGGTAAATTTAATTTAATTTCAATTTAAATTCAAAATTCCAAATGGACTAAACTGGATAGCAACAATGATGTGCTGCCATCTATTGGTTATTTTATTAAAATATGATAGTCCTTGAATGCGTGACATACAAACAGATGGCTCTGTGATTTAAAAAATAGAGCAGAAACATGCTAAGCTGCAGTCTGTACCTTTTCCAACTCGATTTCGACGATTTTAATATTGAAAAATGGGTTTTAATAAAGTAGTCGACGGAAAAACTGAATACAACGATTATCCTTTGTAAATGAGATTATACACGTACTGAGACCGAACTACACCTCTATTTTATTTTCTTGTAAAACACGACATAAATACGCTGACAATCGTCGAGGTCTCAAGAATAAAGCGTCAGGTGCATACTCTCTGGGCGGTGCGTCTATGCTGAAATTCAAATCGCGAAAAAAATCGCCCCTCGATACTCAACAAAAACTTTTAACACATACTTCAAAGTTTCATTAGTCAATATAGATTAGTTCTGCAATACGAGTAAGTATAATGTACTTTCACTTATCACTGTCGATTTTAGATCGAAATATGTCTTACTGCGCATTTTGATTTATATAATATATATTAAAAAATGTTGTGAAGTTTCTTAAAAAATGCGAAGAAACTTTTTTCCCAACCTTATATGTTTATATATGTGTATATATGTTTCTTCTTACTACGAAATATTACGAGTTGATTTGAAGTGTCTCGACGTATGCAAGATAAAGAGCTAACAGAAATATTTCTCATATTATTCATCTCATTTATTCGGGATGCACTAGTTACTGGTAATAAATTTCCCATTATGACATGAGATTTTATGCCGGATTTAATGCTTTTTGGCAAAAAGATCCAACTCGGCGTCCAGAAGTGAATAGCGTTTTAAAAGTAGAAAGTAGCTGGCAGCTAGGACCCAAGCGGGGAGCATTACTCCACGCGAGGCAGAACCAGTGAAATATCACTTCGCTCTATTACGGACTCTTTACATTCCAAAAGTCAACTGGGAGAATATATGCAGAAATGCATACCTACGCCATGACGATGATGACGAAATGAATTTAAGTACCTACTTTTTAACCATCTTATCTGTATATTAATACGTGAAGAAAAAGCTTTGTTCCCCCTTTTAAGAAAATTTCGCGGACAGAGGAGTATTAATTTATTAGTATTAATTTCCCATACTTATAGAGAATATAGAGGAGTGCAGAAAGTTAATATTTTTTTTTTAATTATCCATAAAAAATACATTTTAAATCAATAAAAAAAAACATTACACATACTACATATTTGACACAACACGCAGGCATGCTATTTGTTATTGTCCAACTTTTCTTATTGCTTATATAAAGTCTGTGGTCAAATTGAGTATAGATTGAATATTGTTTCTCTTTATTAATATTTATCTAAAGTGTAGTCTTAGCGATACCTGTGAAGTATAATAGTATAATAACCTGAAGTATAATAAATAGTCTTTAACAATAGAATCATAATAGCGTACAAACTTATAATTTTAATTAATTATAGTCGAAATTCGACTACCAGGGGACCACTTGTATATAAAAATGAATCTGTATAATGTATGTACGCGCATAGCTTCAAACGCAAATAGAAATTTTCAAATGATTTTTTAATATAAAACCTTATGGCGTTTGACATAACATTGACAGAATACGTGCTGTAAATATTGTAAAAAAAGGATGTAATCTCTTTTAAAACAAATGTATAAAAGAAAATTCAATAAAATTAATAATAAATTAAAGTCCCCGAAGCGAAGCGAGGGCGGGTTGCTAGTTTCCTATATTATTGGCACATTAGTATCGAGCATAAACCTTTTTTTATGGCCCTACAGAACCGAGAGTAAAAACATCAAATTATATTCTAAAATCTTATGATGCTTACACGAAGTGTGGTCATGAATAATCACGCTTGGCCGCTTGTTAGCAATAAATTGAGTTTAATAGTGGCGTGGGTTACGTTTAAGCCGGTTTGACCGTTTGCCAACGTCAAAGTTTAAAGTTTACTTCGGATTCGACAAATAATGTTAGGGAACAAATGACAACGCTTCGAATCAAACAAAACAGTAGATGAAATCAGTGAAATTATCGCAAAACCACATATTGTACGATTTGCGAAAACAAACTTATTGTGTTATACAAATATCTAAAACAGAATTACATTTCGTTCATTGAATACTAATAGACCGCAGAGAAGTTCACGCTCAGTAATAAGTTGTTATAGTAGTATAGAAACCAGAACGTGAGTGTCGCCGCCCGCTTTGAGATACGAGCTGGTAATCACAATAGTACCTACTTTACCAACGATTGTTGTGTCCTTTAAACTCGTGAAGTTAGATGTATGCATTAAGTGATATAGGAAAATGTTTCATCCGATCTGATTTTGAAAGTTCCCTCTCGATACAACGATCGCGCGACCAATACCAAAGCCGCACGTTCTAAAAATACTGCAGACGCATTTCAACCCCAGTTCCCGTGAATTTCCCGCCAACCCCCCATCAATAACACTACGCATGTTTCTCTTGGCTATACCTGTCACTTTCTTTTATTAACAAATTAGAAAAAGAAAGTAGATAACCTAGTGAAATTTCCACGCATGCGTATTGCGTCCAACGATTACGGCTTTGCGTTTTCACGTGAACTTGATATAGAAATGCGGCTTTCGTAAGCTGCGCAGTTACTTTTATAATAACTGCAAGATGCCGTATGTTTCTTAAGCAAATATTTAAATAATGCTAGTCTAATAACTACCTTAGTACAAATTTGTAAATATTTAGAAGTAATTTTTTAGTTTAAATTTTAAACGTTTGAAAAGTAATTTTTAGTCTTAACGCTAAGTTAAATTGTGATATTAAAATTGGAGAAACTGTTACGTATATTTAGGTAAGTAATTTACTTTTATCGTAAAAGTCAAACGAATGAGCACGGATGCATGGTTTCTACGTCTGTCAATCTAATTTAAAATCCGAGAAATCTGCGTCTGTTCAAATGCTAAATCTACAAAGATATTGATTAATTCATCATTAAATCAAATCAGACATAATGAAACTTTAAATTGACCTTTGAAATTGAACTTTGAATTGTATTTTAAAAATATTGTAACGCGCCCGTGTTTGGTCTTACATGTACACAGATACCTAAATTTAGGCCACTATTAATTTCGAATCAATCGACGGCCTCTCCTAACACGCGTTTTACGTTGTCAAAACTGTTTACGTGTTCAAAAATTTATGACACAATGCTTTATAAAATCTAACAATAGCTGTATCGAGTTAGATTCGAGGGCTGTCCTAACGAAACCAGATCGATAAGTTCAATGAAATTTTTAATGCTCGGCACAAGTTTAGTAGGACTTTTATCGCTTTACATTTAGTTATAGTAAAAAAAACAAGGTACTAAAAGTTGTTTCGTATTTACGTAGACATTTTTATGTTTCTATGATCATGCTATAATATCAAATGTTACATAATTTTTTATAAGGTTAGGTGCTGTTTTGACGCATACTTCCTACAAATCTTGCGTGTATTACCGTTTTTTTTTGTAATAATTCGTCTAACGATTTTGACTCGATTTTTGTGTTTACCAAACGACGACACCGTTCTATAGATTATCATGTGTTTACAAGCTACCATTATAAATTCTCTAAATGTGCACAGGTTTTTTTTTCGCGATTGAAGATTCTTCTAGATTTTCAGAATAAAAACTTTACGGCCTTCTTTTTATAGTTCAAAATTCGACTTCCTTTTTTTTTAATATTTTCTGACCCTTTAACGAGACCTTTAAGCAATTAGATTTCCCTTGTCAGTTTCGACCATTCCATCAAACTTTATCAATCTTCACCAAAAAGTATTTATGTCATTAAATCTAGCATTACATTTAAAAAAACAACAATTAAGATGTGACAGAAGATTGACAGAATCTAGTTTTCCGCAAAGTTTTACAATGACAATATTATGCGAGAATTGAAATAAATGTTGTGCAGATATTCTAAGCGATAGAACTCTCTAATATATAGTGTATTTCTTATATGTGAGATTACAGTGTTAGCTATGTGAATAACGCATGTAATGCGTGGCCCATTAATAAAATGGAAATAGATGCAGTAAAATTAAACCAAACTTACACTTAACTTGAAACCCACAGGTAATTTTAGGGCTAGGGTGAGTGGTAGACCACGACCCCACCTCTTATAGTCAGCAATCAATAGGCAACCAACCGAATATCAATAACATAATAATCCAGAAAGTAATTAAAAGAAATCTCAGTTAAGTTAAAACGTTTATTGAATTACCATTTCTTGTGAGATATTAATGTTAAGATTTTATTAGAGTTAATCAAATTTAATAAAATCTCGTCATATAACCATACATGATGTCACATATGGCTAAACGCTTAGTGTATGATCCAAGGTTTTATTGTCGTTCGGTTTTGGCCCCAAATGACGTCACTTGTAATGAAGTTGTGTCTAGCTGGGCCCGGTGAACTTTGCACACAGTTTCTAAGGTTTCCTAATTGTGTTTTTGAATTCCCAATTTGAAGGTTGAAATAGTTGGTTAATGCAATTCACACCCTAAGCCTTCAAGTTGCAAGCGCCATTTGTTATATCTGTGAGCTGCTGTTTCTCAACTCCAGTTGGCTAGTTAGGTTAGCTCGGGCAATAAAATTAGCTTGAGCAATAAAAATATCATGACTTAAATAGTAATAACAGACATTCGATTCTTGCGTGCTACGGATCAACCCTCGACTTCAAACTTTCGAACGTGTCGTAACTTTTGTTGCCCATCTTGGCCGCATCAGACGTTAATATCAAGAATTCTGCACGAAATTGAAATAACGGATACTAAACCTTATGTCTAGAAACATTAGACAAAATATTATCTGCCGATACTGTGTAAGGGGTATATACATATATGGCTTCTTATCAATATTAAAGGCATTTGGAATCTTTTAGCATCTTTAGTAGAACTTTATTGCCATCTGTCCGAAAGAATAGTATTTACGCTCTATTTTTTTAATTAACTTATAAATTTGGCAATCTCAGTCATAAGTACTATTGTGCTTACACTCAGCTAGTGTTGAAGCCGGCAGCCGGGCAGGATAGGTATCAATGTTAAGCACGGATTTTTGGAACGAAGTTCCTTATGGGACGATGCGGAGGGGTAGCCTAACCGGGAAAAAACGTCCGTAACGTAAGATTTTTATTAGTAATGCACACAGTGTACGACTTAACTTTGTAAAAAAAATAACATATTTTTTTATCATTCATTGACCACGATCTCAGAGCGTTCGTTTGCGCAATACACTAACTCTTAAGCAAACAACCGTGAATGAAGTGTACAACAATAAGTTCGCACGTTACCGAATGACCGTAGTTTGTTGCGAAACCTCCAGTTTTATTTTCTTTAAACTTCGAATAGAACTTAAAATTAATATTTTTATAATAAGGAACTTCGTTCCTATCCGGTGTCCCACGACACCACACATCTCTTTTTAAGAATATTCCTATTTTCAACAGTTCATAACATAGTTCGTATATTTACAATATTTTTTTTTATACTAGAAATTGTGAAGAGTCCTATTCTTCAACAAGTAAGGTACCCTGTACTTTGCTCCCAGCTAAGCTAGCAGTGCTACAGTACCGAGAGTGGATCTAGGCTGGACTAGTACCTAATAGTGATCTCTACGATTTTCTATTACATGATATTTCTGAAAAAATACCGTTCATTCTAAATAACAAAATTTAAAATGAGTGAATTCGCCTGTGTCTAGTTTAATAAAAATAATTTATATTATATAACATTTTTTTGTGTGGGATCGTAATTTAAATAATGACAATGGATAATAATAGGCACTGATAACGATCGGGTTTTTATATATTTACGTGGGACATAATTTTATTTCGATTGTGCAACCGGCTATCTAAATATTTATTTGATTGTTTGTTGTTTAAATTTGTTTTGTAATAATGCAACGAATATTTCTGCGTTCTGGGTTCTGCGAATTCAGCAAATCTTTGTTCTGTTAATGATTGGGTCGGCTATATGTAGCGGCTTGACTGCGCTCATTGCACTCCTGAAGTCCATGAGTGACGATGACCGTTCAACAGGATGCTGTCATATGCTCGTTTATTTACAAAACCAAAAAATGTTTTTTTTTTCATTTAATTTACTAGTATTATTTAATATCCACCTCTTCACTAGATTCCGAAATAATTAATATATTTTTTTAATAATAAAGTTTAAATGAGTAATTAAGTAACAGCTAAAGATTATTTTTTATGTCACATAATTATTGTAAAATCTTTAGAATCTGTTTTGGGTCATAATTTGCGTAGTTCAAAAATAATAGATTTTAAGAGGGTATTTAAGAAATCAATGCATTTTATAATGTATATTATATAATTTTATAATGTATATTATCGAATTTATTACAAACTATTAATGTAGCAACTGGACGCTTTTAGGTACCCCAAGCACCGGTCATCGTTCTCGTCGAACCCGTCGCTTGCGACGAAGGGCTCAGCGATTAATTAAACCCGCAGATACAGCCCACTGAGTTTCTCGCCGGATCTTCTCAGTGGGTCACGTTTCCGATCCGGTGGTAGGTTCTGCAAAGCAAGGCTCTTGCTAGGGTTCGTGTTAGCAACATCGTCAGGTTTGAGCTCTGCGAGCTTCACCCAATAGTTCGATGAATCTAGAATAACCTCTCGATGTTAGTAGAAAAGGTAGGAAAAAAGCAACATTTGAGTATGACTCAAAAGAGTAGTGATAGTAAGAGTAATGATTTTGGTAAAAACTAATTAATTATCTGGCAGTATAATCTATAATCCATACTAATATATAAGTCTTCAGTGGTTTTTACGGATGTTCCGTTATAACTACTGAACCATACATCCGATTGACTTGAAACTTGGTATCCATGTTGAAAATACATGAACTTAATGGATAGACTATTAAATATATGAGTGTTGGACTCTCTACACCAGTTGTGGGGGTGTTAATGATGAGAATCTTTGTGGAGGTGAGGAATAATAATGTTAATTTTAAATGCCCAGCAAAGCGGACGGGTACAGCTAGTTTTTGTACATAATTCGAAATTCTATAACGTATTAAAAAAACAGACATTATTCAAACAAATAAAACACTGCCAAAATGTATCGTTTAGGCTTGGATCATTTTCGGCGTCACGGCCTTTCGGTAATTAGACTATTGGATACAAAATCGCGTGCAGTGACACAGCCCGAACACGTCTTATTACTTTACCTTTTGGATTTCAAAGGGTGAACCTAGCTTCCAGTGCCATTATTACGCTACTTCGCTTTGCTAGAGTTTTCTTTCAGTCTCGTGACCAATGCTCATTTTGTATTAATCGAATTAAGATCAAACATATAATCTCGATTAAAAAAAAATAGGTCGCTCGCTGCATATACATATATTTTACCGATAGTATCTTTTAATACAATCAGCCCATTTTTTAAAAGTAACCTTGATTGATATTAGTACTGGTTTTTAAACGGCACTTATTTTTTAAAGAAAGCAAACGAAAATGGTGAAATAAGTAAAAAGTTTAAGTATTAAGGTTTTTTTACAATAAAACCTTATGTCCAATAAAAGCTTACTGGTGGGAGGACCTCATGTGAGTCCGCGCGAGTAAGTACCACCGCCCTGCCTATTTCTGCCGTGAAGCAGTAACGCGTTTCGGTTTGAAGGGCGCGGCAGCCGTTATAACTATACTTGAGACCTTAGAACTTATATCTCAAGATGGGTGGCGCATTTACTTTGTAGATGTCTATGGGCTCCAACACCAGGTGGGCTGTGAGTTCGTCTACCCATCTAAGCAATAAAAAAAAATTACCTTTTTTTTATAATAAAATCTTATGTCCATCAAAACGTGAAATAATTACGACATTATATTCCGAACGAGAAATAATTATTTGAAGTCATTACAATACGAGCGGTCACTAGTCAAACAATGTTATCTAACTCACAACGTACGGAGGAACATTTTAACAATAAAAATCAAAGTTCATAGATGTGTTTCTGTTGTAGGTTTTAAATCAGTTTATTTTGGCGTGGAATATCGACGAACATGATGTCTAAACGTGAGTATTAATTATATTTTTTAAATTAAACTTTTAATCAGCTTTAGAATAAGGAATTGTGCTCTTAATTTTTTGCTTTCAATATACATTTACGCTACCCTACAAATATTAGACGGTAAAATAGAAATGACTGAGCAAATGTAATTAATAGGGTCATAGTCTGATTTACTAATACCGTGGCATATTACTAACACAGCACGAATTCTGCTATCCACCTCAAGATATCAAGGCTTTATACTCTATTCCAATTACGAAGTCCCTTTTAATACTTCTTAGAACGTAACTCTTCACGCTTCACATCATTTGAAATAATAATCATTTTTTGTTCATTGTTGTAAACATCATTTAAAAAATACACAATCAATCTAATCATTATACAATTAATTCACACACACACACACAATAATATAATAATAACATCTGTCAAATTGAATTGGAATAGAGTATAGTAATTGTATTGTAGAAGAACTGATCTACCTACCATTCAAACTGGAAGTCATAGGTTGCTGCGGGGCAGAATAACCAAGATGGTGGTAACCATTGCAGGCGCACCGCCACTACGCATTGTTATTTATTTATTGTCCGAGTTTGATTATGACTAAACGATATCATATTTGTGTATCATAGTGAATCTTGTTTGATTTACATTACAAAGATTGGTTCTTTGCATTAGTCTACCAATTACATCGATAGAGAAATAAAATAGTTAAATTATCATCTTCCACTCTGTTTTTCAACCGATTTTTTTTAAAGTAATTATTGACTAATTTTATTGTTATGAAATCATTTTTTGGTATTACGTATCTTATTCAAAATATGAATATCCTAATAGAAAATGTAATTATTGAAATTTATAATATACTAGCGACCCGCCCTCGCTTCGCTTCGGAAACTGTAATATATTATTGATTTCTCCACTATTTAATGGATGTGATTATACATATAAACCTTCCTCTTCAATCACTCTATCTATTAAAAAAAACCGCATCAAAATCCGTTGCGTAGTTTTAAGATTTAAGCATACACAGGGACAGACAGATATAGGGACAGAGAAAGCGACTTTGTTTTATACTACGTAGTCATTAATCTTTTATCCGTGGTTACGGTCGAATTTAGATCAGTCATACACTAGTATCAATAATTTGTTCCAAGAACGAATGGAAATATAATTAAAATAATGGCATATTGATCGTTGCAGTATTTATTATCTATGCACCCCGTTTGTTACAGAATTGTTGATGTGTTGTAGTTTTAGTAGTCATGGTTATTCGAAATATTGGTTCAGTAATAATTGCAATGAATTAGTTTTATGTTAGTATCATTTAGAATTTAAATGATGGAAAAGCATAGTTTTTACTTTATACGTTCTCTTTATGTACTGATAATTTACGTTATATTCAAAATATAAAGTAATTTTTTGTGATTTAACACGTTTTCTGATACTTCAAAGATTTCTGGCCGCTAATAAACAATTTGACAGTCGTCGTGGCCTAAAGGATAAGACGTCCGGTGCATTCGTATCGAGCGATGCACTGGTGTTCGAATCTCGCTGGCGGGTACCAATTTTTCTAATGAAATACGTACTCAACAAATGTTCACGATTGACTTCCACGGTGAAGGAATAACATCGTGCAATAAAAATCAAACCCGCAAAATTTTAATTTGCGTAATTATTGGTGGTAGGACCTCTTGTGAGTCCGCACGGGTAGGTACCACCGCCCCGCCTATTTCTGCCGTGAAGCAGTAATGCGTTTCGGCTTGAAGGGTGGGGCAGCCGTTGTGACTATACTGAGACCTTAGAACTATATCTCAATGTGTGTGGCGCGTTTACGTTGTAGATGTCTATGGGCTCCAGTAACCACTTAACACCAGGTGGGCTGTGAGCTCGTCCACACATTTAAGCAATAAAAAAAAAAAAAAAAAAAAAAAAAAAAAAAAAAAAAAAAAAAAAAAAAAAAAAAAAAAAAAAATTACTTTGTGTTTGACTTTTAAATTACATAGTTGTTTAAAGTAATTCGTACATTAATAAAGAAAATACGAATAATCCTATGAATTAAATTGTTGCACTTTTATTTTCAATAAGTATAGAATTTCTAGAAAAAAAAAATACATTTACTCAAATTCCTTTTTTTATTGTAAACAATTTTTGATTAAAATACATTTTGGATGTGTTACCTAATGGCAACCAATATCGTTATTATTAGGTGCTGATAGGTAAGTTCGCATATGACAAATTGACTTGTTATCGAAATAATAATAACACAAATATGGAATAGGGGAGCTTAAAAAGGTAATAAAAATGCTTATCATCGTATCAGTCATCAATAATAGTTATAATATCAGATTGCTTGTCTATGTATACTCAAGGATTTATGGTCAGATTTTGTTTTTTTTTCGCAATAGAATATATTTTGATATGATTCGATATAGATAGACAGATGAGCTTCACGGTCCATATTGTATTAGTGGTCGTTTGAGCCCATAAAAATCAGCATGCACGTCGCTACTCATTTTGAGGCATGAGGTCATGAAGTCGTCGTGGCTTAAAGGATAAGACGTCAGTTGCATTCGTGTTGAGCGATGTGTTCAAATCCCAGGCGGGTACCAAATTTTGTAATGAAATGCGTACTCAACAAATGTTCACGATTGACTTCCACACTGAAGGAATAGCATCGTGTAATAAAAATGAAAGATAAGCAATAAAAAAAAGGCAAATTCCGTTGTAGAACGGCTGTATCACCATTCAAATCAGACCCCCTGATTGCTTCTCGGAAAAAATATACAGGAACTTCGGCAGCTACCCGTACTTACAATACACCCATAATTACTAAAGTACATGAATTTACAAAAAACGGCTTGTATTTGGCAATTAGAGGGCGCTTAAAAAAAAAACTAATATAATTTTATGATTGTGGGAAGCTCGGTATTTTTTAAGTTAGTTAACACAGTGGTGCATAGTTGTTTTAAAAAAGGCGTCAATGTCAGTGATCGATTAAGATTACGATTGTACCAAATTTTTTTTAATTAAAGATTTTGGTGTTAATATAAAAATCCACTAGATTTCGGCCTACAGTCCTATGTAAATATTTAGTCAATGGAACTTAGTACATACGATTGCTAAAGATAATTGTATCGAAAACCTGTCATCACAGTGAGTAGTCTGTTGTCGGAACCAGTGACCGAATGAAATAAATTTTTCAAAAAAACCGGCACGCACGTAATTGACAGGATGGGTAGGTACCACGATGGGCTTGTCACTTGTCCTACCCTAAATATATTTTATCGATTTAACATTAAAAAAATACAACAGACAATTTATTATCATTAAGACTTCTAAACTCTTTCGAAATATGTATTTCAATACACCGAAAAAGCTTAGATAATATCAACGTTCTAATGGTAATTTTTAATTTACTCTTAATAATGGTAAATTAGTAGTAGTAGTATTGTTAGTAATTTTAATTTACTATTAAAAATTTCAATAAATTTTTAAGTGATCATAGTGTAAAGACAAACTTCTGTATCTTAACTAAAGTATTTATTTAAAGTCGGTAGTATAGTGTTCAGTATTATAATAAATAAATAAATAAATTCACATTGTTTACTTGAGAGGGTTCTCAAACTTTTAAACAACTTTAAACTTTTTCTTTTATTGTTTTTGTTTATATTTGTATAATTTAACACATTTTTGTAGACTACTTTTTATTACGAGCTCAGCGTTGTATAACAACAACATTGTAGATCACCACTTTGATAATATCGCTTTGAGATTACCTCTTGAGGTAATGATTTCTTTTTTACCACATCACGTCACATTATGAGGTGCATAAGTGTGCATTTGTTTGAGGGTAAAACCGTTGATAGTTCGAACAAGGGTTGCAGTGAAATCGATAAATATATGAGGGCGATGCGAAGAAGCTTAGGGTCGATGCGGAAAACGAACGATTTATTTTAAGGAGGGGCTCGTCTCGATTTATTGTTCATCCGTAAATGAGTCGACTTAGTACGTTATTCAATTACATAATATAATACATACATTTACAAACCGATAAAGGTAAATAAATACATAATATTATTATATTACGTGTGATATATTATTACTCATAAATAATATGTTGTTATATGGTTAAATGTGTTACTCTAATTAACTTAAAGATTTATTCTGTTCTTGTTAGTACTTCAGGGCCCATTATTAACGTAGCATCGCCAGTTTAGGTAATATTCAGATCGCAGCCACCAACTTAGGACAGTGGTTTCGGAAGTGGCGCATTGACATCAACCACACGAAAAGCACAGCCGTGCTCTTCAAAAGGGATCGCCTTCCCAACACTACTGCTACTAACTACTAACTGCATTCCCGTTAAAATCTTTGGCCAGCCCATACAGTGGGCTTCGAAGGCTAAGTACTTTGGCGTCACTGAGGGATGATATTCGGGCTCCACATTAAGTCAGTACGAGACGGCTCCGCGTTCCTACTCGATCGGCTTTACCACATGATCTGTAAGCGAAGTAAATTGTCCCTTCATAACAAAGTGACACTCTACAAAACTTGCATACGTTCTGTCATGACCTATACAAGTGTAGTGTTCACTCATGCGGCCTGTACACACATTAACTCTCTCCAGGTTATCCAATCCCGTTTTTGCAGGATAGCCGTCGGACCATGGTATGTGAGGAATGTAGATCTTCACGACGACCTAAATCTCGTACCGATACGCAAGGAAGCGTCAAAACGCTACTTCGACAAAGCGGTGAGACACGAAAACCCTCATATCGTGGCCGCCGCTAATTACTTATCCGACCGCAACGGGGCAACGCAAAGCCGCCATCGCCCGAAATATGTCTTGTCGGATCCCCTGGATATACACTCTTGATGCTTTTAGGACCGATAACAGTCCTCGTCAAACTCGTCGATTATGACGAAGACTTCGACAAGCGAAGTAACCCATAGACACAGCCCATTTAGTTTCTCGCTGGATCTTCTCAGTGGGTCGCGATTCCGATCTAGCGGTAGATTCTGCGAAGCACTGCTTTTGCTAGGGCTGGTGTTAGCAAATTCTCTCAGGTTGAACCCGTGAGCTCACGTACTCTAGGCTACCAGCGAATAGTTATGAAAAATAGGTGATATGAAATGGCTAACAATATCCAAAAATCATCTATGATTCTTATTAAATTTTATGCCGAACCAGGCAAAACGTAAATAGTTGCAGTGACGTATTTGTATTAAGTATTCCTCGATAGAAAGTGGCATTCGACAACCTAATTCCAGGGGCACAGCTGCATCCCGATTTACCGTAAAGTAATTTAGTTGGTTCTTTAATAAAATTGTTCTCAAAAGTAACTCAATTTCCTCATCGCTATAGGTAGACTACGTCCGATAAATTGAATATTTAATATTTTTTAAATTGTGATTTCTGCGAACAGACTAACCGATGGTTTTTAAAAGCTTTTTTTTTTCTCATTCCTTGATTTGCTTGTTTAACGTTTTAAAACCGTCATAATATAAACACAAAACTCGTTTAACGTTTGTGTCAAACAGAATAATAAGTGGGTTTTTATTAAAAGTACAATCTAGATAAAATTCCGTTCAAGATTTATCTCAACCACTACCTTATATTTAGACTTAAGTTGCCTACATACGTAGGTGATGTTTGTTTTCGTGATTGTCCGAAAGAGATTGTGGGTCGTTGCACTTTGTGCAATTACAGTGAGAGCGCATCGGCTCTTGCTTACTCGAGGTTTGTGTGTCACACGAACCGGACTTGCGGCCACTGGGTTTAGTTAACTAAGCTTTTGAAACTATTTTAGATATAGACACGACATATTGTAAATATGGGGTCATTTTGATTACGGAGATGTGTAACCGAGCTCAGTCGACTTGGTGTTGAAAGGTCTCCATCTCCTCTTTGCGTCGATAATCCTCAATACTGGTGGTGGGACCTCTTGTGAGTCCGCACGGGTAGGTACCACCACCCCGCTAATTTCTGCCGTGAAGCAGTAATGCGCTTCGGTTTGAGGGGTGAGGTAGCCGTTGTAATTATACTGAGACCTTAGAACTTATATCTCAAGGTGTGTGGCGCATTTACGTTGTAGATGTCTATGGGCTCCAGTAACCACTTAACACCAGGTGAGCTGTGAGCTCGACCACACATCTAAGCAATAAAAAAAAAACTGAAGGTCGTGGCTTCTCCGAACAAATATCTCTTGTAATATTTTGGGCCAGCTCAGTCTATCCACAGCTGCGTGAATGACATCGCAGACTGGCTGAGGTTGGACTGGTTGAGATGCTATCGGAGCCCATAGTATGAAAGTGGATATTTAGGCCACAAGTCGGAAAGCACGACCACTTGGCGGCTGATATAGGTGAGATGGTGGTAGCTGACCGTGCGGGGGCCTACTGTATGTTTTACAACCAAGAAATCCTGGTCGGCGATTGCAAAAAACTGATAAAACACACAGAGAACGCTGCAGCCGATTCTCCGTTGAATCCTTTAATTGCCTTTGACTACACCCACGGAAAGAAAGATGCTGGTGCTGCCAAGGCCTACGTAACTTGAATCGCAAACGTAACTTTTATGATCGTATTAAATGAGACATTACAGAGATAATGCTTCTTGGGAAAAATGTGACAATTTATGGTGCTGTGACTGACGATCGGTGGGGCACAAAATTACTGGAGTGGAGACCTCGTACTGGAAGTCGTAATCGATGACCTGGTCAAAGTGGTTGGTAGGGACTGGATGCGATAGGCAAGAGGCAGAAGAGAATGGGGTGCATTCGAAGAGACCTACACTCAGCATTGGGTGGACACGGATTGAAGAAGAGAGAGAAAAGTGCTGTTATGAGTGTAGGATCATCTCGTGTTGCACAGAACCGACACTTACTGTTCTTGTTATCGGTTTGCTTGACGATTCCCTCACAAGCTAGTCGGCATGTTAATAAATAGAGATTCATTGAATTTCTGTTTTATATTTTCACAGAACACAGACAGAAGAAACACAGAAGTGAATTACAAATAGGGTTGGTGCCCTTAGGTTTTAGGAGTTGATGCGTTTGCACCCAGTTTATACGACTTAAATTTTTTTTTTTACTAGAATTGTTTTTCTTATTTCGCACGAGATTTGGGGTTACCATATTGGTCGGATTTCACTAATTGCATGATTTTAATTGTCTTGAGTTCGGACGCATTTGCCGTGTTTCTCAGATAACTTTAATGAGGTATATTGGAAAGTACATTGAAATGATGTGAAACACATATTTCGCGGCCGACATCAAAAGTTATGAAGTAGCTATAAAATTTCAAAATGTACTATTTAAGTCCACTTTGCACTGTAAAATGTACGATCGTGTAAATTGGTTTGTAAAGTGTGCATGATTATTTTAGTGTCGTTTATTATTGAATTTTTTTTTATTGCTTAGATGGGTGGACGAGCTCACAGCTCACCTGGTGTTAAGTGGTTACTGGAGCCCATGGACATCTACAACGTAAATGCGCTACCCACCTTGAGATATAAGTTCTAAAGATCTCAGTATAGTTACAACGACTGCCCCACCCTTCAAACCGAAACGCACTACTGCTTCACGGCAGAAATAGGTAGGGCGGTGGTACCTACCCGCGCGGACTCACAAGAAGTCCTACCACCAGTAATAATGCGAACCAAAAAAAATATATTATGGATAATCAGCTAAATTTACAAGCTTTAAATATAGTAATATAATTAGGCTGTTTATTTTAAGAATACTTTGAATTGGCGGTTATTGATATATTGATTTATTTTTCATATGTTTCTATGATGACCGCGAATCCATTTAAAAACATGCAAATTAATAATAGGAAGAAAAAAAACTATAAAATAGCAACCTACGCGTTATTTTGATGAACTTAATTGAACTTTTTTCTTTTTAAATGTCCTGCGAACTCTCAATCAAAGTTAAGATTTGGAAATTGTATGATAATGATAAGACTATTCTAATTTTGGTTAATTTTTACTCGTATTTTGTATGGTAATAAAGCATTCGCTAAAATCTCTTTGCTATTAAATTTATAGGAGAATAATTTAAACTCGTATCTCTGACACATCGAAGCCTCTTCTTAGTAGTAAGCTAAAATGGTGAGATGCAGAGTTCATTGAACCAAACCGTACGGTCCTGCTTCACAACCAAATATTATTGGATAGATAACTGTATAGATTTTTTTATTGCCAACGTAACTAGGTTACGTATCTGAGTCGTGATCAAATGTTTTTTATCTAATTTTAATATGAATCTAGCTTCCGCACATGATTTGGTGGATTTGCTTAGCTTTTTACTAGCTTACGAATAAGCTATAAAAGATGGTTGGAATCGGAGAGAGAATCACGGCAGGAACAAAGATAGGAGACAAAAAAAAATCGACTCCAATTAAATATGAGATTAATCATCAATGTGTAGTTGAAGTCATATCGAATATGCATTATGAAGCATAATTGAAAAAGTACTGGTCAAATCTTGGATAAAATTTAAATAGGACCACATAAGTAGCAGTAGGTATCTGAATACGCTGTTTTTGGATTAAAAATGCTATATAATTATCTTTCAAGCATCATCTCAGATTGCTCGTTCAACATGTACATTAATAATATCCTTCCACTGAATCTATCTAGTTCAAAATTTTTGTGTTCGTAAAAATTTAACCATCAGGTCAAAGTTCCAATTTTATCGGAATAACAGTTGTCTCACCCTCTAAACCAGAGACTCCCAATCTTATTTTGTCTCCTGTCCACTTTGAGAGTAAATTATTTTTTAGCGCCCCCATTTTTTCACCTACCTAAAAACGACTATAGTGAAAGCTCAGTTGGTATTTAAAAGTCCTAAGCCTCTACACAACGCCCCCATATTTTTTTTGAGTCTTTTACCGCCTCCCTTTAGGCCTGTAGCACCCACAAGGGCCGCTTTGGGAAAGGCTGCTCTAAACCAACACATGGCTGCTTCACGGCAGGATTAGGCAATCGTTTGTTGGGTGCGTGCTAATAATGCGGCGTACTACATGTAACAGTAAAGTCAAAATACTATTTGCTAATTTTTTTATTTACAATGTGGTAACCCTCTCTAATGTTAACAGTTATAAAGCTCGCATCCGTTTGAAATCGAAGTTAATTTTATTGCAAATTGTAATTACAAGTTATTACTTGACTTTAATGATGGATTATTTAGTTGAAGATTGGTTTGTATTTGAAATTTCAATCATTGATATGTATGTATATATGTGCTTTTTATGAGTATGTACAGCTTGTTGCCGTGCTGTCAAATAAATTATTTAAATGCGTATTATTATATTTAAATATAAAAGTTTGTGTAAATAAATGTATGTTCCGATGATTTCGATGATATTTTCAGGAAGACTGTGCTAAGACTATTAACTATACTGAAACCTTAGAACTTGTATCTCAAGGTGGGTGGCGCATTGACGTGGTAGATGTCTATGGGCTACAATAGCCTCATAAGCCCAGGTGGGCTGTGAGCTCGTCAACCCATCTAAGCAATAAAAAAAAAGGTTTTCACATTACGCCTAATGAATGATGATGAAACAAAAGCCCAATAAAACGTATCTGGTTGACTAGTTCATTTAATAAGCGTTGCCGTAGAAATTCGCGTTTAACTGTTAATTTATGTGTTTACAGAGCTAAACATAGGTACCTATAGATGTTTTAAATTATCTCAAGAATCTAATGTGTGTGCAATGAAGTAACAGTTGACAATGTCATTTCGGATCCTGCCGATCCACCAACGGTGCTTTTAGGTACCTCAAGCACCGGTCATTGTTCTCGTCGAAACCGTCGCTTGCGATGAAGGGCTCGACGAGTAAATCAACCCTTAAACACAGCCCACTGAGTTTCTCGCTGAATCTTCTTAGTGGGTCGCGTTTCCGATCCGGTGGTAGATTCTGCGAAGCACGGCTCTTGCTAGGGTTCGTGTTAGCATCGTCGTCCGGTTTGAGCCCCGTGAGCTCACCTACATGTTAGGTTGAAGCTGAAATAGCCTCTCAAGTCTATCAGCATAAGTAGGTAAAAAAAAAGTTGACAATATTACATGCGACGTGATTGTGTCCTATATTTTTGACAACATCGGAATTAGAGACGAAGGCTTTCACACGACTTGTTCGCGTTGCTAATAGATTGGGCGTTGGTACCTGCCGACGCCGCGCCCGCAATGCTTTCTGCCATCAATACTGAGACAGTTTTACCGATAATACGAACAGTACGAAATATGATATTTAATTAGATTGTTTCATAGTTCCGGAGTGAATGGTCGTAATAAGGCGTAATAAAATTTTATTAAATCATATAGGTAACGTTAATTTACAATCACGTCGTAATTAATCATCGTGGAAACTATAAAATTGTTATTGCGGGGGCAACTTGTACGGTGGATTCTGGAGATGCAATTTTTTTAAATTTCTTTTCAAATAACGTTCTGTAATTTGTTTATATACTGTAAGACAATCCCAAAAAGTTCATAATTTGTTGCTATAACCTAAAATAAATACAAAATTGTTTATGGTGTTTTTATTTTATTTTTGTGTTCTATGTGAAGTGTTATTTTTAATGTAATACGTATGTAATATCTAAAGTAAATCAAAAAAATAGAAAAATAAATAATGTATGGTATAGGTAAGCAGAGTAGTTGTCGGTTTAGTAATTAAAATATTCGTGAGCTTGTAACTAAGTTGTGTTAAGTCTGGGGTGTTCTCCCGCGTGTTAAAGATGACAGGCACCGCGCCTAAGGTGATTTTATTTAATATACATACATCGCGTCTGGTTCTCATGTGCGGTAATGCCATTAAAATGTAACGATTTTAACAAACGGTTTATAAATGCTTAATATAAAAAGATTCGGGTTAATAATGTGCTTAATTAGATATCACCAAACATTAAAGGAAATGCAACGTGAAATTTTTGGTAATTTTTTTGAAAAATATATTAAAACGGACGATCGGATAATAACGCATTTAAAGCTTACGTCTTGTAATAAAAACGATATCACTTATTCGTTCTAGAGAGACTATCACATACACCGCTTAGTTCGACAATCAAAGAACGTACAATGGTCAATAATGCTGCTTTTGTTCATTCAGCGTGATGTAGGTCAGAAGCCATCAAATAACTGCTCATGACATAAAACAACGTGCAAGTTCAATCAATACTTTGGCATCGCGTGTCCATTACACAGACTAAAAGCTTTATTAGCAGACGGGACACTTAGTTGTTAATTGATTCTTTGTGTAACGAACGCTTTCAAGTTTCATTAAATGATTTTATTTATCATCTTTATTTGCATTTTTGGAAATGTATAATATATTTAATTAAGGAACAAAAATGTTTTTTTATGAATATTTTTTAGTTCCTTTATATTATCAACGTTCTGTTATAATTTAAAGTAAGTTTTGTTTTTAACTTTTTTTAAAATCATGCATGACAAGACGCTTTACGTCTTTTGTTAAAATGTTTTTCTTTTTTACCTACCTGATTAATTGCTAGAAGCCTCGAGGGTCTATTCTGAATTCGTCGTATTTGATGGGCGAGCTTATGGGGCCAAGTCCGATATAGGTTGCAACATATATAATACACATAAATTATTTATAGATAAGCAACTCAAGCACTCAACAAAAATGTTTACGGGCGTCGGCCACTAGATGGCTTCACATCGATTAGGTTCTAATTGCACATTTAGATGGCAGTAACATATTACCTATCCTATATTTTATTTTTAATGAAGGATTTTGTTAATTTTCCGAAATCACAAATTGATAAAAAATTATTAAATTTGTCTATAAATAATAAATACTTATATGATTTATTAATTTTTTACTTTCTGTATTTAGTTAAACAATAATAAAATTTCTTAACTTTAACATTTATGTTTAGGGGCATCCAATACAAGATGTCGCTAGTTTCCATACAAAAAAATGTTTTGTCTTAAAGTATCGCAGTTTCAGCGCCCTGGGTTGCAAATTACTAGCCCTAGCTTGGAAGTGCTTCTCTGAATCTACCATTGGATCGGAATCGTATGTTGAATTCGGAAAGTTTTCCATTCAACCTTATCTAGTGTGCCTATGATGTAGGGTATCGTCGAAAAGGATCACGCTTCAAAACTACGATAGCGATAATTTTTGGTATAAAACAGTACATACTCAATGGTAATAGATTGATTTAAGCAGAAGAAGAATATAAGTGCTCACGATTTGTTTCAATTTTCCTCGTGAGCTGTGCCCAGTCTTCGAAATCCTAAATCAATGACGGAGCGTAGGCGCAGCTGGCTTCATCTGCTGTTGTACCGTTAGTCGACACAGTAACCCCAAACAGGAGATTAATATAACCTGAGTGTACAACTCGCACGAGACAGATGCAGGAGGGCACGAATTCAAATGTCATACTATGCGTTAAATTAATAATTATTTTACCCAAGTTAAAAAAATGTAGTTCCTTATTTGATTTATTTAATCCTAATACCTATGAAATATTGATGATATTTATGTTTACGATTCAAACTGTTACACAAAGCAATATGTGAAATAGTTTTATGTACGGGAATGAAGGAAAACATTTGCAATTGTGTTCATATTTCATGCGTTTTTTTATTTGAATATTAACAGCGTTAATAATCGGGAACCGAAGTTAGAACTTTTTCTATAAGTTTATTATTATATTTTTTTAAACACTTGGAAATATAATAATTTTATAGGTTAGTAAAACATACATAGTATTTTTTGTTTGATATATTCTTATACATGTATTATCGTATATTTATTAAATCGTGCTTTTAATTGCTTCTGTATCTATAATATCTTTCTATGTGGACCTGTAAAGCTTTAAGCACGACCGGTTGCCGAGGTCGATGACCCGGCAACCTACTGCCTCACCCTGAGCTTAGTTGGGAAACTATTGACAGGATAAAAGGGCAGCCATGGGTCGTTTGATTAAATTAAGCCATCATTGAAATAGTATCTTACAAAAGCTCTAAAATAAACGTGTATTGTGTTTGATTTAAGACTGCGAATATATATTTTCGAAACCGTTATATCTATATATATAAAAATGAATTGCTGTTCGTTAGTCTCGCTAAAACTCGAGAACGGCTGTACCGATTTGGCAAATTTTTGTCTTGAATTATTTGTGGAAGTCCAGAGAAGGTTTAAAAGGTAGATAAATATGAAAATGCTCGGAATTAAATAAAAAAATAACAATTTTGTTTTTCCTTTGATGTGTCCCCCGTCGGACGGATTCCTTTTGTTTGTTTTAAGTTTATTTTATTATACAAAAGTTTAAGTCTTTTATTTATCGATTGAGGCATTACGAAGTCTGCCGGGTCAGCTAGTTTATTTATAAAATTTTGATAGATAAACGCTTTTCAACTTCGCTACACCTACCTTTTGCGCAACGTTTTATGTCAATTTATAAACATGACCTGAATAACGAACTATTATTATTATATGGATTATTATACTTAGTCTGGCCATAAATACTGTTACAATTAAAAATAAACAAAATATTACATTTGAATTTGGAATCTGTATTTTTTATATGATTGCTCATTGAGTTTTCTCATTTTGGCGCCAATACATTGTACAATATTTGGCGATATTAAAATGGAGTGGGGTGATAAAGAGAACCGAATCGCTGTGATTGCATTACACAAAGTAGGTATGGAGCCAAATGCAATTTTTAAAACTCTCCATAGGCTTGGTATTAGTAAAATGTTTGTGTACCGGGCTATTAATAGGTGCAATGAGACCTCCTCTGTTTGTGACAGAAAAAGATCTGGCCGTCCACATAGTGTTCGAACAAAAAAGGTGGTCAAAGCATTAAGGGAAAGAACTTATTAAATCTTATTTATCCGGAAGAATCCAAAAGGTAGACGTTAAAGGAACGAGATCTTCCGGTGTCTTACTTAATATGGGTGTTCCTCAGGGTTCCATATTGGGTCCCTTCCTATTTCTTGTATATATCAATGATTTACCTAAGTTTATTGAAACCCGTCACGAGGTCGTATTATTCGCTGATGATACATCATTATTGTTTAAAATTAAACGACATTTGGAAGATTATGACGATGTGAATGATGCTATCTCGCGCGTGGTACATTGGTTTAGTGTTAATAATCTGTTATTAAATAACAAAAAAACAAAATGTATAAAATTTACTACACCTAATGTTAGACAAGTTGACACTAATATTACTGTAAGTGGAGAGACACTGGAGCTTGTGGATTCGACAGTTTTTCTTGGTATAACAGTTGATTCTAAGCTGCAGTGGGGTCCTCACATATGCAAGTTAGCGAGTAGGCTTAGTTCTGCAGCGTTTGCGGTAAAAAAAATACGAATGTATATTAATGAAGATACGGCACGCTTGGTTTATTTTAGTTATTTTCATAGTGTTATGTCCTATGGCATTTTGCTATGGGGCAATGCTGCCGATGTCGAAACGATTTTCATCCTGCAGAAGAGGGCTATTCGTGCTATTTATAATATGCACCCGAGGGAATCCTTGAGGGACAAGTTTAAGGAAATCAAAATTCTAACTTTAGCGTCCCAATACATTTTTGAAAATTTATTGTACGTGCGTAAAAACATTGAAGAATTCCCCAGAGTCTGCGATTTGCACAATGTGAACACTAGGAACAAACATAGGCTTGCGTTGCCGGCGGCTCGAATTAAGAAAATAAGCAACTCTTTTAGGGGGCTGGGTGTACAGCTTTTCAACAAGATCCCACTAAACGTTCAACTACTACCTGTTCATAGATTTAAGAAAACTGTTAAGGAACGTTTGTGCAACAAGGCATATTATAAAGTTAAGGATTATTTACTAGATGGCACTACGTGGGAATGAGGCGCTCGCTCCTGGCCTTTCCATTTTTCATTATTATTATTATTTTTTTAGACTTGTTTTTTCTTTTATTGTGAATATTTCTATTTATTTAAAAAAAAGAATATATTTGAGAAAAAACAAAAAGAAAAAAAAGCCCGCTGAGTTTGTTTCGCCGGTTCTTCTCAGGACTGTGGCTTTTTTTGGAACCGGTGGTAGAGTTAACATTGTTATTTGTATTTTGACATTCAACAAGTGTGTCATACTGACATCTAAGTTGAAATAAATGATTTTGAATTTGAATTTGAATTTGAATTTGAATTGAATTTGAAAGAATTCGAAGAAATCCTGTCTGAAAGCAAAAGATTTTATCTCGGTAGTTGAAGATAGCACCTAGAACCATGTCGCATATTTTAAAAGATGACTTAGGACTTGCAGCCTATAAGAGACGTACTGGTAATTTCTTAACTGATAATTTAAAAGAGAATAGGGTGGTAAAATCGAAACAACTACTGAAGCGGTACGCAAAGGGAGGTCATAGAAAAATTTTGTTTACGGATGAGACATTTTTTACAATTGAGCAACATTTTAACAAACAAAATGACCGTATTTATGCTCAAAGCTCTAAGGAAGCTTCCCAATTAGTCGACAGAGTGCAAAGTGGGCACTATTCGACTTCAGTGATGGTTTGGTGGGGTTAGGCTATGAAGGAGTGACTGAGCCATACTTTTGTGAAAAAGGTATCAAAACATCGGCACAAGTGTATCAAGATACCATTCTTGAGAAGGTAGTGAAGCCTCTTAACAATACCATGTTCAATAATCAAGAATGGTCCTTCCAGCAAGACTCGGCGCCAGGTCATAAAGCTCGGTCTACGCAGTCTTGGTTGGAAACGAACGTTTTGACTTAATCAGAGCTGAAGACTGGCCGTCGTCTAGTCCCGATCTTAATCCGCTGGATTATGATTTATGGTCAGTTTTAGAGAGTACGGCTTGCTCTAAGCGCCATAATAATTTGGAGTCCCTAAAACAACCCGTACGATTGGCAGTGATAAATTTTCCCATGGAAAGAGTGCGTGCTTCTATTGATAACTGGCCTCAACGTTTAAAGGACTGTATTGCAGCCAATGGAGACCACTTTGAATAAGCTTTGTCTACTTTAAATTGTTTTATATTTATGTATTAAACTAACACACTGTAAAAGTATTAATGTTATTTGCAATAGATTTTTTTTCCCTTTGTAACAGTATTTATGGCCAGACTAAGTATATATGTTTATTCTAATGAGATGCGTCAAGTTTAAAGCTGACCAGCGCTACGCGTCAGTGAGCACGTTTCACAAAACTTAACCGTATGTAGGTAGATACGTACTAAATAATAAATGCAAGACACGATCGCGCGCTTATATTGCATAGGGGAGATTAATTAAATCGTGTATGTAATTAAAGAAACTTTCTAATGACTATTTTTCTGTTTATTATAAGCCGCAATCCTTTGACCTTTCTTTGCTTAAGCCTTGCTCAAGCAAAATTATTATTTGTGTAATTACTGGTGGTAGAACCTCTTGTGAGTCCGCGCGGCTAGGTAGGTACCATCACCCTGTCTATTTCTGCCGTGAAGCAGTAATGCGTTTCGGTTTGAAAGGTGGGGCAGCCGTTGTAGCTATAGTGACAGACCTTAGAACTCCTATCTCAAGGTGGGTGGCGGCATTTACGCTGTAGATGTCTATTGGCTCCGGTAATCACTTAACACCAAGTGGGCTTTGAGATCGTCCATCTATCTATGCAATAAAAAAAAAGAAGGTTCGTGATTTCGATTACCGCATCGATTTTATTAACTACGTATGTATTTATTTAACCACTTATACATATGTACATAAATCAGTCTCTGTGTACTTATAGTACAGGCAACCCTAGTTTGGGGCCAGGTGATCATGTGTGACTTGTCACCTGTTATTATTATTATTATTATAATAGGTATGTTTCTTACGTTTATTTGGGCACTTTTGTTGTTTTCTTAAAATTTGCTCACGGCTCACTTCCTTGTTAGTAGTTATCGGAGCCCATAGAAGTTGCAAGTCCCGCCACCCGGTTATGTGGAATAAATAGGGCCGAAGTCTCAATTGAATTGGATAGCTCCCCACTTCCCACCCTCCAAATCGGAACGCACATCTGCTTAGTGGGAGAAATAGCCAAGAGAGGTATAGGAGGTGGAGGAGAGATAGCCTTTCTCCTCCTCCTCGCGTCGTTTCCTCACTGCTGAGGGTCGTGACCATTATAATTCGACATGATTTTACTCCTTGTAATGTCCCGCCAGCGCCTCCGATCATTGGCCGCATGAAGGGCGTCGTGGAATGGGATCTCTAGTGTGGTGCGGATTTGGTCGAACCACCTTGTCGGACTGCGCCCGCGCGGTCTTTTTCCCTCGATCTTCCCTGTCACGAATAGTCTTTCTAAGCTATCCGGTGTTTTCCGAGCAATATGACCGAAGTACTCGAGTGCGCGGTGAAGACAGAGTGTGGACAGTCTAGTCTTGATCTGCAGTTGATCAGACATAGCCTTTAAAGGGTTACAATACGTCCTAACACTGTAAAATAACGTCTCAATCAACATTCGTAAAATGCGTATCAAAGAATATTTGTTGGTAGTTCGTGAGGTATGCATTACTGTGTTTTTATCTGATTGAATAGAAAATTTTTATTATTATTATTGTCGGTAATTCAGTAAAAAGCGCGAGTTTTTTGTTTATTTATTGCTTAGATAGGTGGACGAGCTCACAGCCCACCAGGTGTTAAGTGGTTACTGGAGCCCATAGACATCTACAACGTAAATGCGCTACCCACCTTTAACAAAGTGTACGTTTTCTATGCGTTTAGTCTCCAGAACTTGGACGGTTTTATCTGTAAGCTCTAATAAATTTGTATTTGAAAAGATGGGTGTACTAGTGAGGACTTTTCTCAATTCTCCTGACTGAATGCACGCCTCAAATTGCCAGTGACGCCATAAATCGTCATAAACGTTTTTACTGGTGGTAGGACCTCTTGTGAGTCCGCGCGGGTGGGTACCACCACCCTGCCTATTTCTGCCGTGAAGCAGTAATGCGTTTCGGTTTGAAGGGTGGGGCAGCCGTTGTAACTATACTTGAGACCTTAGAACTTGTATCTCAAGGTGGGTGGCGCATTTACGTTGTGGATGTCTATGGGCTCCAGTTACCACTTGACACCAGGTGGGCTGTGAGCTCATCCACCCATCTAAGCAAAAAATAAAAAAATAAAAAAAAACACTATTTGCTAGCATTCTACTCTTTGACATTTCCCCTACCATAGATTTTAGGGGTTGATAAATGCTATCTTTTTAGGTAAGTCGCTTTTTCATTTTGAATCTTGTTATTAATAAAAATAGAACTTCTATTTTCCTGTTAAGAATATATGTACCACTTGCACCGTCAATTCATAGAAATATCTAGAATGTTTCTAATTAGTTTATTGTGGCAATGAAGACAGTTGTTTCACTCTAATAACTAATCAAATCGTTTACAAAGTAGCAGAATGCCTAGCGGGAGCTCCTCAAAATGATTTCAATAATGTCATCCGTGCCAAGAATGTTTCAACTCAAAATCTAAATTATTTAATTCGATGGATATCTATTGACATTTTATGTTATTGTCACTAGATGGCGTTGTTCGTGTAGTCATTAAGCACTCATACGTAGTTAACGATAACACAACTAAACAGGTGAGAAATAATATCAATAAGTACAGTACCTACACAGCACTCCGATTTAAAATGATGGACTATTTAAAATTCAAGATGTGACGTTTCACTTCGAAGATTATTTTCATCACAAAATAATTATTAACATTAAATTTAAATCTAATCATACGAGTGCATCGAGATTTACCTTGATAGCCGTATCACATAGTTAATTTGCATTTATCCTCTTCTTAACAAGTCACCGGTCGCCACAGGAATATAGGTGCGTTAAAAAAACGATCGCACAGCCCATGAAATTGGTTATAGTCAGTGTGCTTAGTGCGAGTTTTTTAACTTTCTCAATAGCGTGAAAGTTAGCTCATATTTGTATGGAATAGGATCGTTTACCTACGTTTGCCGCTAGGGGCGCTGTTCCAACTGCATACAAAATTGGATTAACTTTTACGATATCGAGAACGTTTAAAAACTCGCACTAAGCACACAGATGATTGTCGGAAAACGAGTGTCGGAGTTACTTTAGCGTACGCGTAGCATGACGTGCGTTGCCGACTAGAAATGGCGACTGCTTTCGCATTCAGCGTGTTTGTAAGGAGCTGCATGTGCAAGTTCAAGGCTGGTCGAGACCCGCTTCCCATTACATTTGCGCAGGCACGAAATTGGGAGTTTGGTCGATTCCTAGATTTATTTAAATTTAAACGAACTTAGTTTTCTACGTTTCTATTTTATTTTTTACAAGAGGCCCGCTCCGACTCCGCTCGGGTCTTTAACAAAAATTTTAACGATATTTGACGTTGTTCTATTTTTTAAAATAAAAGAACACTTATTGCGGCATTACTATAATAGTTAGAAATATGCTGTCGCTACACTTTTTGTATATAATAATATGTTCTACATAGTCGTAGTACATTATTTTATACTATCATCAATAGTTTTCGCAGGGCACGCGATGTAAAAAATATTTTAGGTAATTTTTTTACACCTTGGGGTTACATTATTGGAGGTTTAGTAAGGATCCCTATTTTTTTTTCAAAAAAGATTATAGCCTATGTCACTCGGGAGTAGTGTAGCTTCCAAACAGTGAAAGAAATTTTCAAATCGGTTCAGTAGTTTCGGAGCCTATTCAATACAAACAAACAAACAAATCTTTCCTCTTTATAATATTAGTATAGAAGTATAGATTGCTTAGATGAGTGGACGAGCTCACAGTCCACCTGGTGTTAAATTGTTACTGGAGCCCATAGACATCTACAACGTAAATGCGCCACCCACCTTGAGATATAAGTTCTAGACTAGATTAAGTCATTGTCCGAATTAAATACTTATTATAAGGAGGATTAAATTGTTTGTTGGCACGCAAAACGTCGTCAGTACGGTCACTAGTCATGCTGCAATGCCTTTACTTCAAGATGGGCGGCTATATCCAGGTCGTGTCTACGTTCATTGTTGACATAACATGAATTAGGCCGTGAACTCGCTGTCGTAATTCGGGAGTGATCAACGACATCGTGAATTCATATCACCCGTACTGGCCTAAAAGATAACAAGCCCGGTGGACTCGTTAGAAATAATTATGCCTATGTTCAAATCCCACAGGAAGGTTTTTTTTTTTTAATTTTCTAAAGAAATTCTTTATAGGTGCGTGTTGAAAAACAATTGAGACGATAAAAGAATAACATCGTATAATAGAAATCAAAAGTACAATATTCTTAAACTTGCGTAATTACCAGTAGTAAGATGTATTGTAAGCTCGCTCCGGCAGATATCGTCATTCTAACTATTTCTACTGCAATTAACTGCGACTTATCTATTTATACATTTTTCTTTGAAAAGGGAGGAGTACCGTTATATCGTCCTATTGAAAATTTGGCCTCATGTCTCAAGGTGGATGGTGGAAATTGATAAGCGCATTAGTTTTTTATTGTTATTGCTAAGACAGCCCATCCCGTGTTAAATGGCTTCCTTAGACATCAACGATGTAAATGCCACGACCCACTTTGAGACACGAGTTTGAGGTCTCAATTAATAAGTGGATTGGCTGCTCTGTCCTTTAAACTGCTGCTCAACTTTCCACTACTACTACGCGGCGGAAGGTATTACATAATAATTGTAAATACACATGCTTTAACAAAAACCGACTTCAAATAGAAAAAAAAAAGATATTCCTAAACAAATTAATATACACTAAAAACAATAATCATCGAAATAGGTTGGCGTGATAGTGAGCTATTGAGTTATTCATCTATTTGTCGCGCACGTATTTAATGCAAATTTAAGACTTATATGGTTTCCTCATGGATAACATAATCAGAACTGGACTAAATTGAAATGGGACCACACGGGAAACGTTAGCTTTCTAATAAAAAAAGAATCATCAATATCGATTCAACCAGTCAAAGGTTATGAGGTAACAAACATAAAAAAAACATACAGTCGAATTGAGAAACTCCTCCTTTTTTGAAGTCGGTTAAAAAGGAGATGACCTAAGCATCGCAATACTCACAGCACTATCGATGGAACATGTGATAAAAATACAGAAGAAGACCCGAAGCCAATCCGCTAGCCCAGGATTCCAAGATCCCTTGGGAATATATTATGTACTAGCTTTTATTTATTATTAATTTCTCCACTATTTAATGGATGTTATTATACATATAAACCTTCCTCTTCAATCACTCTATCTATTTAAAAAAACCGCATCAAAATCCGTTGCGTAGTTTTAAAGATTTAAGCATACATAGGTATATAGGGACAGAGAAAGCGACTTTGTTTTATACTATGTAATGATTATAATCTTTTCTTTATAGAATTTATTATTCTTACTTTACTTACTCAGTACTGAGTTTGCACCAAATTACATACTTCAAATTACACTCATTAATCTGAACTGAATTAAATAATAGTATAATTTTAATATGTGAAGCTCTCGATCTCAATACTAATTCCAGGTCTGCTCTTGTATACGTTTTAATTCAGCTCACAAACACGACTACCACCATTGTCTATCACCCGAGAACTTGGGGGTCGAAGCACCCATAAAGGATTAATGACGCCATTGTGGGGGAGTACTGGTCGTATCTTTCATTTTTGCTCCACCGGCATGCGCTCGTTTCCATCTCGTGACGGTTTTATGGCTTTCGATAGTTTTCTCTGAAGTTGCAATTTATGTTAAGAAAGCAAATAGTACAGTGACCGAAACATAAAAATGACTTAGAACTTTCAACGTCATTTTTTTTTTATTGCTTATTTGGGAGGTCGAGCTCACAGCCCACCTGGTGTGAAGTGGTTACTGGAGCCCATAGACATCTACAATGTAAATGCGCCACCCATCTTGAGATATAAGTTCTAAGGCCTCAGTATAGTTACAACCGCTGCCCCGCCCTTCAAACCGAAACGCATTACTGCTTCACGGCAGAAATAGGCAGGGTGGTAGTACCTACCCGTGCGGACTCATAAGACGTCCTACCACCAGTAAAAATAACAAATGTTTGTATATTTTTTCCTATTACGCTTCAAGCGTGTAACGATGTGTGAAAATCTGAGTCTAAGGATTCAATTAAAACTTTCAGAGTCTGACTGCTTAATTAAATATCTGTCCATTGTAGGTATTATTACAGTGATGAAGATAAATTTCATTACGTAATGTAGTTTGTTTTATTCTGCAACAAAGTCCGTGAGTGAATACGTTGAGCGTGTGTGCGATGCGTTAACATTAAAATCATCCGTATAGTATAGTCACAATCATACTGTGTACTAAATGATTTCTTTGAGTATCCACCTTGGGATTTAGATAGTCAAACACGAGGCGGTGCCGCTGCGTTGTGCCAAATAGACGGTTTGTTTAGTTAGTGCATATGCAGAATATTTACTCGAAATGACCCCGAACTAAAGATCGGTACTGATTTAGGGATGGCGTTCGCTGATTTAGTACATAAAGTGTTTCTAAATTTTGGCATTTAAATTGGTCTATGTATTGTTGAAATGTCGTGCGATATTTTCCAACCTAACTGTGTAGTATATTTTATTTAGTTAAATGTCCTTTAACGGATTCCAAGGGAATACCTTTCTGGAAGAAGATCGGTGATTGATAGTGCTGAGCTAGTTCCTTATTTTTACTGGTGTTAGGAACTCTTGTACGAGTTAGTACCACCACCCTGCCAATTTCTGCCGTGAAGCAGTAATGCGGTTTGAAATGTGGGGCAGCCGATCTAGCTATGCTGAGACCTTAGAACTTATATCTCAAGGTGGGTGGCGGCATTTACGTTGTAGATGTCTATGGGCTCCGTTAACAACTTAACACCAGGTGGGCTGTGAGCTCATCCACCCATCTATGCAACAAATAAATAAAAGAAGAATAATGCGATGGCAAACCTAAACATTTAACAAAACAGAGATTTATCGTGAAAATTGAAATTGTTGTTTTAAACCAACCGTCGCGCAGATTCCGTTTTCCAACCAACTTATCATAATTTGATATTATATTTAAGATATTATTTGCTACTAATGAGTTTAGTACATTATCCTATAATCGGCTTCTAGAAAATACGCCATGACATGCCAAATGTATGATTTCGAATAACAAAATGTTTGTTTATCAGCATTTTAATTTCTGTTGACGTTATCAAAGTTGTCTCGTCAAATGTACATTTTATACACAATGACCGCATTCGAAAATTATCAACAAGCAAATCGAATGCTTGTAATATTCTTATGAACTTCTTATGAAACGTATTACTGTATTTTTTTTCCGGTTTAGCGTACGTGGTGGTCCCGGGTAATTATTTTTTTAAATGTTTGTTTCACCGAAAGGCCAAAATGTCGAAATGTCAAAGCTGTATCTAATAATAAAATTTATCGTTTATAATAATACTCTTGCTGATTTAGTATTTTCTTAGATTTTCGCGATTAGTAAATGTAATTAAAACTAAGTTTACTTTTTAGTCTCGCGTTGATCATTTTGATACTTACTGATTTTAAAATAGAGAGACTTATCTGCTTTCATCTATATATTAATACGTGAAGCAAAAACTTTGTATCCCTTTTTACGAAAATTGCGCGGACGGAGGAGTATGAAATTTTCCACACTTATAGAGAATATAGAGAAGAAGTGCACAATGCTAAAATTTTTATCAAATAATGCATAAAAGATACATTAAATCAATAAGAAAACATTACACACACTACATACCATGTATTTGACGCACACACGCATGCATACTATTTATTGTCAAACTTTTGTTCTTGGCGTCTGTAGTCAAATTGAGAATAGATTAAATATTGTTTGTCTTTTTTAATATTTTTTATAGTGTAGTCTTGGCGATATTTGTGATTATAGAAGTATAAAATACAATCATAATAGTGTACAAACTTACAATTCCAATTAAGTATAGTCGAATTTCGACTACTGCGGGACCTCTAGTTCTTGTTAAATTAGCAACTATATACTAACAAATAAAAGCTCTTCTATCTTCTATCAGTTGATTTAAATCATAAATCTATATTGTAGCGGAAAACATATTTGATGCTCCAATGAACAAATGTTAAACCGAACATAGACAAAAAATGTTAATTTGATGTCATGATTTTTTACGTAACATTTTTTGTAAACGTCTTCAGACACTTCTGTAGATTAGTCACAATCATTTAAGCGATATAAAATAATTAATTGTAAGCGGAAGCATTTCCTTTTTATTATTGCTATTATATTTGAAAATATTACTTACACCATTATGACTTTTCATGGATATTAGGTTAAATTTTTTTAAATGAAGACCATGGTTTTATTATTTCGATTCAAAAATATATAGCATGTTCATTACTTTTTAATGGCTCAAAATATTAAAAGAACATAATTTACAAACGCTCTTCGAGCTTTGAGCTAGATTATTTTTTTTTATACAGAAAAAATATTGGATCACAACCGCAGCCTTTATGAAAGTCGTCATTAATGATACATTTTTTGAGACTAATCACTACCACCAATTGTTCGTTGATGGTCATTAAAAAGTTCCTTGAAGTACCAGCAACCACTGTACAAAATTACAACTCACTCAGATAAAAGACACACAACCGCTTACATCATTTGGAACAGCGATGACTACAGTCCCATAGTTGACTACAGCTACGACCCGGCTCCAGTAGCAGTCAACAACCTTTGTCGCTCTAGGCATCACTTCGTGGATCCACCTGATATATTCTCAGTTCTATGTGGTGTGTGGCATCGGTCTAGAATAACACCACCCCGTTTCTTCCCATTTGTGTCGTAAAAGGCAACTAAAATAATTACTATAAAAATGGGCAATAGCGTTCTCTTTTTTTTTTTTTCCCTACCTATGCTGACAGCCTTGAGAGGCTATTTCAGCTTCACCCTAACGTGTAGGTGAGCTCAAGGAGCTCAAACTGGAAGCGTTGCTAACACTAGCCCTAGCAAGAGCAGTGCTTTGCAGAATCTACCATCGGATCGGAAACGCGACCCACTGAGACGATCCGGCGAGAAACTCAGTGGGCTGGAGTTCTCTAAGTATTATACCAGTGTACTAAGATTATATTACCAATTAGCGTTTACTGGTGGTACTGTAGACACGAACACGTATGCACCACTGTGCTATCTATTTCGGCGTCGAAGCTAATGCATTTTTCGTCTTCGATTTTGTCTCAAAGTGATTGGCGACGTTCGCGTTGTTGTGATGAATATGGGCTTCGATAACCACTTAATACATTTACACTAAGTCCATAGTGGTATGATGACCGCTGAGTTTTTTGGTCGGACTTACTCAGCGGATCACGATTCTAAGTCGGTGATAAATTCATTTTCGAAGCAGCTGGTGATAGGCCTCCTTCGGATGCGCTCGGTTAGCAAATCCCTTCGAATTTTGAGACTTCGAGACAAGAAAAAGAGACAAGCGTATTTAAAATATATTATTTTTATTTATTTATATTCGATTCACTGATTGACGCTGCAAAACACGGATCCCCCAATTCTAATACCGTTGTGTATCATTATGTTAAAAAAACAAAACGTTTTTATTATTATTCATTGTATAATTTCCTGATTGATACTTTGAATACTTTATATAGTTTTCGTGGTCACGAACATCGATCAACAATACTACTGTTACTGTTGATTGAAGGTCACGGATAACTGATATAGGCGCGACATCAAAGCGCATTTCTAACGATCACCCTCAACTGTAATTGAATTTCGAAAAGGGCACATGTCGCATATTTTGTCAAATACGTTTTTTCATATACATGTAGTTTTGAGTACTTACCTACACTCATTTTATAATAATTTCAGTAATTTTCATTTGCTAATTAACACTAAAATATATCTCAAAAGCTAATATTTTACACTGCTTTAGAAAATAATCATTTTTGTTCATTTCCTGAACATTTTGCATTTTCAGAGATGCGCCCTTTTCGAAATTGCATATTCAATTGTTTCTACGATTTTCGATAACGTTAGAATTAATTTCGCAACCCTATCATTTTATCTTTCACAGTAAGTTTTTGCGTTATACTCGTGAACACGTTAGTCATAGCTTTTATCCGTTTGAATGGATTGAAGCGCTGTTTTTATTAGCATTATTAGGATATTTTATATGTAAGCTATCGTTGTACATTTTAAGATTACAAATGCTTAAAACAAATCCTTTTTTAAGAAAGTCGTTGGTCGATAATAATTTTCGTTAAACATTATAATGAATCCTAGTTGAAACCCCTGTAATATGTGTCCGGCTTATTTACTGCACTCATACGAGTCGTGTTTATCATGTCAACACGAACGTGGGATTTCGTAACGTTTGCTTGTTCATATGGCAAAGGAAACATTCGTCATGTGTATAATCTGTTTGTGCGGTACTTAAAAGTGCTTTCGCTCGTCCTAATTTCGGTTTAGTGTACATGTTTTGGTTGAGCTTTGAATTGTGTCATATAAGTATGAGTCGACTATTATCAAAGCCGGCAATGTGACTTTTGGACAATTATTGGTAAATCAGAAAAACGAATTATTGACTTTGTATTCCATTGGCAGTCACAAAACTCTTCTGAACGACATCTTAGATAAATAACAGGTTAAGTATTAACCTTTATTTAATGCAGGTTTTGAACCGAATTCTTTGAAGGAGACGATTATATTCAAATAAATCTGTACTGACATATCAATAACATTTTTTTGTCCAAATGCACAGATTGCCACCTTTGATAATAGACGACTCATATTAGGTATACTAGTATTGTATTTCTGACAATTGTTTTAAGTTAGATTCGGCTGATTCGTTAGAATAAAACAACGAATCTCAGACCAGAGCTATTTGTTAAATTGATACACATAAAAATCATAATTGGCCTTCTTTATTATCTTAAACGTTTTTTTTTTGTTTTTAATCCCGATTTAATACGTTTTGTTGTAAGGATTGTTATATTTTTTTTTATTTCGACAGCTTTGTCATGCCACTTTTAAAATATACAATAGCCGAGGGGATTGAGATAAAAATTTCAATAACTATTCGTTTTAGCGTTGTTTCTTCTTACCACATAGACTTGATACTTGGATAACAATAGAATAAATTAATGGCGTTTATGAATTGCCATTATAAAATGATATCCCGGTCAAGCTGTTTTCATAGAATAATGATTTAAGTTTTGCAGTCTAGTCTAGTGCTTATTATATTTTAATTCGGCTCGTACAATTTACAGTTTTAGTAATTGGTTTACAGCGGATCGGACAGTTATAGGTCGTTAGACTGACCGGCCTTTTTATCATTCAAGTTTGAAATGAAAACAAAACAAAATCTTATTTTACGTAAGTACGTTTTCAGGATCCGCTTCTAAAGCGCATTTTGTTTTTTTATTTAAAAGCTTAGCTTTTAGAGATTTTCTTTTTTTTTAAATGAAATTTCGGAAAAAATATCACAGTTGTATAGTGAGTTTTTTTGTTTGTTTGGAATAGATGAACAGATGAACTCACGGCTCTCTAAATGTTAAATGGTTACCAGAGCCCTTAGGTATGACGTCAACCTTAAGACTAGAGTTGATGTCGCAGTAATTATCATGTAATAGCCGCTTTTGTATTATTCAAAACTGTATAAGTATTGCTAAAACATAATATGGTTTTTTTTTTTTCCTACCTATGCTGATAGCCTTGAGAGGCTATTTCAGCTTCGTCCTAACGTTTGTAGGTGAGCTCAACCGGAGAGTTGCTAACACTGACCCTAGCAAGAGCAGTGCTTCGCAGAATCTACCACCGGATCGGAAACGCGACCCACTGAGAAGATCCGGCGGGAAACTCAGTGGGCTGTGTCTATGGGTTAGAGGACGGTGACCGGTGCTTGTGGTGCCTAAAAGCACCGTTAATGGATCAGGAGGATCCGTAATGACGTGCTTTGGGCGACGTCGACGGTTTACCATTCGGTCTACTGGGTCGGGTATATAGTTTCCAGCGGCTACGATGAGAGGGTGCGCATGTCGTGTCGCCTTCTCAAAATGGCGCACCGACTGCAGATATTTACTAACTGAATCGAGCTCCAGGTCATCGTGGAGATCCACGTTGAATAGGCTCTGAAACTACTGAACCGATTTGAAAAATTCATGCACTGTTTGGAAGCTACACTATTCCCGAGTGACATAGGCTATAATCTTTGTTGAAAAAAATTAGGGAACCTTACTAAAACTAAAATAACGTAATCCAAGATGTAAAAAAATTACCTAAAATAACGCGTGCCCTGCGAAAACTATTGATGATACAATAAAATAATGTACTACGACTTTGTAGAACACATTATTATTAACAAAAAGTATCGCGACAGCATATATCTCTAACTATTATAGTTATGCCGCAATAAGTGTTATTTTATTTAAAAAAATAAAACAACGTCAAATATCGTTGAAGTTTTTGTTAACGACCCGAGCGGAGCCGGAGCGGGCGGCTTGTTTATTATATTTGAAATTGTATAAAACACTTATAAAACAGTTGCAAGTAACTGTACAGAATTATGTGTAATAGTTTCGCTTCCGTTTCGAAACCAGATAATGCCTTTGCCCATTGTTTGCGGTAAAATCTACGTTTACAGCGATTAAGCTGCTCGGCCGTAGCGCAAATTTCGTTTACGATATCACAGCCCACTCACTGCAAGAACAGATTTACAAAAAAAACATGTTTAGTTATGATTTGTTGTGTTCTTTTTTCTTTGTGAAATCACTCTTGTCAGAGCGGTCGTGGTTGTCATTTAGTATCATTGCTGTGGGCCTCACGAGCAATGGCCGCTTCTCCCGGTTTGTGGTGAGCCTGGTAACTGCGTGTTCTAGTGAATCCGTAATCAATGATTCGGTCGAGATAGCTGTTGGCAAAATCTTCCACTGCTGTTTGAGAATTCGAGTTCACTGACCTGTCTCGGGCCAAGGTGGAAAAGCCTGGGGACCAAAAGAAATGCACCTCTCCAAAAAAAAAACAAAAATCGGTGTCGTTTTTTGTTAGTATACCTATTTAGTATGGTACCACGGGGTCTGAGTACGATTATCGATCGAAGGCGGTATCTTTGCGAATAATGTTTGATTTTTCAGTCCCGTTCGTATCCAGAATTTAAGACACAGGATTCTTCTAGTCTCGTCACAGAATTACTTTCTTATTCGTAGCATTCATTTCTCTAGCAATCTCCTATTAGAAAAAATGTCGATGGTTGACAACAATATAAGTTTTAAATAGCGATATACTTAATCTTTACGGAAGCGAGCCAGTTAGTCATTTGCTTTTCATTTCTTACATTTAGCGCAAATTATTTAACCATTAGTGAAAACAGCATTGCAAACTTAAAGCCAACTTAAGCCGCGATTCCCAATAGTGCGAACTCAAAAGAGAGAGGTGGCTGCAGAATGGGGGAGGCATATACGGTTTTAACATGGTTTGGCATTGTCGCCACAGTCGGCTAGCACAGCGGCCGCGCAGAACTTGCGCACGCGCACTCGCGAAGTAGCCCGCCCGGTGGTTTTCAAAACGTGATAACGTATAAGTGTTTACAAATACAGTTGCTGACTGCAGTGCGTAAGACACATTTTGCCACTCGCGTTACGTAGCTTACGTGGGGTTCATCAATGTTTTTTTGTTTTTTTTTTTTTTGGGCGAACTTGTCGTGGTTCCCGGTCGCTTTGGTCACGCGTTTCGCGTTGTTTTGTTTTTTAATTTTATGGCAGCTTTAATGGTGTTTTGAGCGATTTTTATGGGCTCTGTACTGTTTTTCGTTCGTTTTCGCATTCGCGATTTGTACGTTGCGCGTCGATTGTATTTCGTGTATATATGTTGATAAAGATTTTTGGTATGCGTATGTTATGGAAAAGTTCAGTGTTCATAAAAGCTTATTTTATTGTGCCTTCATAAGGATTTTAACACATTTTGCTTACCCAATATCTTATGATAGTTTTAAAATTTGTTTTAAATTGCTAGATCCATTTTCAATAAATTAAATGTATTTCAAATCAAACGTCATTTAATGAATCGATATCAAAACGTTAATTTGTCAAATTGCGGTTATAGTTGAAACGATCGTATCGTCTTCTCGAAGTGTTTCGGTATGCTTATTCGGTTGAGTGAGATCAAAGGGACACGCACCGTTATAGCCTAGATATTCGAATGTCCACACGCCGTGATATGCTTCTATGGATGGATATAGGCTTTGAATATTTTGATTTCTACGTTTAAAACGAAAACGCTGTAAATAATTGATATATTTCTAATGTAAATGCGGATTTTATAACCAAACTGGAATCTTTTCTTCAATAGCTATAAAATTTTGGGCACACAAAAAAAAATGGGGTATACTCCACGTTCCTTGAAACTTAATTAATACTTGGATTACATGATAACCTCAAAATGCTCATCTATCGACAGAAAGAACTCGAGAAGTAAGGCACAATGACTTCAATGGAGCAATTTTTTTTTATTGCCCCTGTAGGCAGACGAGCTCACAGCCCACCTGATGGTGAGTGGTTACCTGGCATTGGTGGACTTCAGCAATGCCAGGAGCAGAGCCAAGCCGCTGCCTACCGAAATTAGACGATTGTGTTTTAGGGCATTCGAAAACTGCCTCTGGTCTCGATTTGACCGATATTCGATATCCATTGTGCCTTTGTGGGTCATAACGACGTCCTAAAGGGGTTCTTTGTGTATAATCAAACTATGATCACGCAACACGCGTAAGCATATGGATTACAGACATAGTCTGGTCTTTGAGCATGATTCAAATCGTAAAATGTCATCGGCTTCAATGCAGTTGAATCGTTTTGAACTATGAATGGACAGTTCTCAGGCCGTATTTTGCATTACAAAGAATTTAATATTTGCAATACGTTTTGCATCACTGGAAACGTGCTTAAGATTATTAGATTTTTTTTATTACATTTCATTTGTTTTCACCCTACCCCCTGTAATGGCAACATTCTTTAGATAACAGATATATACCTACTTGTCGATCGATCGGTTTTAAAACGTAAAGAGTCAAACCATAGAACGTTTGAGGATATTTGTTCAATTACCAGTTTTTTTTTATTGCTTAGTTGGGTGGCCGAGCTCACAGCCCGCCTGGTGTTAAGTGGTTACTGGAGCCCATAGACATCCACAACGTAAATGCGCCACCCACCTTGAGATATAAGTTCAAAGGTATAGTTACCATTTTTTTACTGCTAGCCGAACTTATAGACGAAGCAGGCTATTGATTTTAACATTCTAGAATGTAAACTAAGCAATGTATTAAATACTACGATTAACTTTTATCTGACAATTCGAACACCCTGTGTAATTGATTTGAACGTTTTGTTTATTTTCTGTTTCCTAAGCGTTTATAAAGCAGGCAAGCGGTTCCGTTCGAAGTGGAATCATGCTTTCCCTTCGTACACCTCATTCTGTTTGTCAGAGCGAGCGAGAGGTGAAATGGTATCATATACATACATACTTACACACATATGTACTGAGGATGCACCACGCACCATTATTAGGTACTAGATGCACAAATCGCACAAGGAAAATGTGGTTTAAAATCGCAATCGGTTTTTATAATGTTTGACATTTTGTCATGATTTTTCTCTCAATCCCTTCAGTATAAATAATTTAAGCATTGCGGTAAAGTTTTTATCCTGAATACTCGTATATTTTATATGAACCCTTTATAGCTTAGTACGAATTATATGTTAACATATTTTATTATTGTTTGATCGGGTCACTGTAATCCAATTTTAAATAATTTCTTGTACTGTTTGTTCCGTGAAGTTAGCTTTAACTCATTAGTTTTCTCCTATGACACTATGAGATAATCTCACAAATTTTTGAACCTATTTAATGTCTTGAATTGCTTCTTGGTACTTTAGCATAAGCTTATATAACTGAAACTGCGTAACCTATTCATACACGACGCACAACTCAAAACAATGAACTATTTTTTTTTGTTTGATGTATTTCCATAAAAATGTATGGAGTAGGGAATATTTTGAAATTCCTCATGGAAATGAGAAACTTAGGTGTTAGATACAGTTTGAAAGACGCGTGTATTCGCAAATTTAACGCAAAAAGTCTTCGGTGTTATTACGTAACGAAATACCTAACACAAAACAATCTATGTATGTATTGTTGCTAAACTCAATTTTTCGCTCATCAAAACGTCAATTCGGACTAAGATAAATGATACCACGTTACCTTGATGTTGGCAAGGTTACGTACGAATCGAAGGGGAGCCGTGTACAAAAGATCAAAGCCCTTTTTAAGAGTGGCCCGGCAAGTGTGACCTTAACCTTTCAGAGCATCTGGCCGTTGATAGACCCTTCAAAACGTTATTCTTAGTTATTTTATTGCGTTCACGTTACAGACGTCAACCTATTTTAATAAAAATAAGATGTTATTACAATAAAGTTGAATGTGTAATCTGAGATACATATTTATTGTTATTATAAATAAACCGGATTGAATTGAAGAAATTGAAGAATTTAAATGTTCGTCATGCGGGTATTTTAATAGGCCGTTTTCGAGTAGTCAAATTTTTTTAAAACATCTTGAGTGTCGCTGTCGTATAAAATCTATAAAAAGCTAGTTTCGAATTTTCATTGTAATTTTAATAATTTTTATGTTAGATTAATGTAAACAACGCCTTTGTTTTCGATAAAAATCAAATTTAATGCGTTCCGAATTACACGGTTGCATTTTCAAATGTCTCTTATTTCTTGGAATCGGAGCGAATACTTTCTGAATGAGAATACTAAGTAAACAGTGCCTAGTTGAGAACGCGTACTTGTAACACACTGCCTCAGAATCGTCGATGCTCGAGCTCTGAATGCAAAACAATTCTACGAAACAGTAAAGACATCCTGTAGCTTAATCCGATTTACGATGTGACATGTTGTTGTAATATTATTACATCTTTTTAATGCAATTCAAACTCGCAATTGAATTTTAAAAAGGCTGTTGGGAAATTATTATCATTATTTTTATTGTTCTCATTATTAAATAAATTAGTTAATTCTGTAGGCATATAAGAGGTTATTACTGTTTATATACCTATACCCGACCTATCCGTACGTGACTTCAAAATTAAATAGTCTTACTCGTAATCAATTCTCGAGTTAGTGTACCGTACCTTGTCTATATAAATTATAAGTGATGGAATTATGTGCAGCAATGAATAGGTACCTACTTACATACTTACCTCTCTGTCGTGTCGTGACGAACCCGTGACTCACTAAGTGTAGGCGTTTCGTTTTGTATGCGCGTTCGTAACCGCTAGGAAGTGCATTGGCGGTAGGTAGGTACGTAATAATTATAGCGCGTAATTCGTTGCCAAATGATTCCTGTCCACCTGATGGTTATCTGGAAGAGATTGCTCTTACGATAAGACCGCCATTTGTACTTTTTTGTATTTAATATATCGCATTGCTTATTTTTTTTGGTGTACAATAAAGAATACTCTCTTAAGAACACTTTCTCTCTCTCTCCCTCTCTCTCTCTCTCTCTCTCTCTAATAAGTTTATGTGTAACATCATCAAAAATATTTTTTATGAATTAAATTTCGTGAAATTAAATTCAAATTTAATCTGTTTACGAAATTTGTGAAAAGTTAACATGTAGTATACATTTTTTCTCGAACCAAGCATTCCAAATTTTAAATTTATTACGATTCACCATTGTAACTGAAGTTGTGAAGGGATTAGAAATAGTGTAAGAGAAAAATTAAGACTCCATGTGAATATTCCGCTTTATTGCACCATTGTGCGCTTTGAATACGCGAAACCAGAATCGCTATAATATTTAAGTATGCAACTGCCTTCTTAAATATTATAGTGATCCTCGGGGGTATTTAATTAATATTCTCGCGTATTAAAACGGTCCAATAAAACGCGTTTAAATTCAAATTGATCGTCTTTTTCTTATTGCTAAGATAAGTATAGGAATTGACGGCCAAAAGTCCGGAGCCCATAGACATCAACAACGTAAATGGCGCCGCTCAACTTAAGACTTATTTTTAATTATATTTGGAGCAACTAATTATATGTAGTAAAGCTATATTAGGTCTAAATAATTGTTTGAAAATGCTGTTTAATAAATCACACACTCGGGCCTCCATTTTAGAAAAATAAAGGTATTTTATATATATTCATAATAATATGCGTATAGCATGTAATATTTTTTTTATTGCCCTTGTAGGCAGACGAGCGCACAGCCCACCTGATGGTGAGTGGTTACCGTCGCCCATGGACTTCAGCAATGCCAGGGGCAGAACCAAGCCGCTGCCTACCGCGTAAATAGATATGTTTTATTTGCAAAAGTCGAAATACCTCTAGTATCGTGAAATATTAGTTTTATCTTTACACGAAAGTGAAAATAAATTATATTTGACGCAAGCTGATTTTACACTCGACTGTACGCAAACCGTGCCACAGACAGAATAACGATAGTTTAATTCACATCAAGACTGTACTGAACGATATATTCAATTTAACGTTCCACAATCAAAATTCCGTAGCTCTACTATGCCATCCGCGCCATTGCAAGTTGAAAATAACGGTCACGATTTTCGAGAAAGACAAAAAAAAAATGTGCAGCTCAAATAAGGAATCTGGTCGAGCTCGTCATATCACTTTCCATCAACGGTAAATTTTTACTACAACTACGCGTCTATGAAGTAATTAAAACGGTTCGCGTTTGGCCGTGCTGCTTTTTAACTGTAACCGCGTCTCGCTGGGAGAGAAAAAAAAAAAATTCGCGAATAGTGAATTGGCGACTTTATCAAAACACGCTGCGCTCGGAGTTCGGTGACCTCGCGTTTTGTTACTGCCCGATATAATGGCACGGAGCTATATACATCGAATAAACACAATCTACAATTGGTAGCACTGTGCAATCTACAATGGTCACGAAACGCTGGCTCTTTGTGGAATTTCGTTCGACAAAAAAAAAAAAAAACTATACTGGCGCTGACATCAATTAGGAGGATGCATTCAAAAGAGGCTACTGACATTTGAATAGGCCTACCTACGGTGGAACGAGTTTCCGTGGTAGCGGCGTAATTTTATTGTTTCGCGAACCAGATCAAAAAGTCTAAGCGTTACTACCGTTAGGTGTGAATGTGCCGATAGCGGAAACGCTCGTCAATTTTATAAGTCCCTACTGGACGTCGATTCTGGTTGAGCAGTGGTCAGTGACGTATAACCGTAGCCGACGTTTGCTTATACGAATTTAAAAATCGAAATTACAGAGTACCTTCTCCGAAATTCTTTATAATTTCGTACTGGTATTTCCGCGTATTTTTTGTTAGTTAAAAATAATACGTTTGATATGCTTTCGGCAATGTAAGTTTGAAACAATTTATTTTAATTCGTAGCCTAGCCGTTGATAACGCCGTTTTCTATACTTTGTACTGAGAACTTGATTGATATGAGTTTTTTTAAATTATTGATATGAATTTAATATGACGTATGGACGCAATATCTTACATTTGGAATGATCATGAGTTTTGTTATTTTAATTACTTGAAGGACGGTGTAGTCTTACAATTTCTAGTTAGATCTTCAGACGCAAGACATTTTTTAGTAATTATGAATACCTACCTAATAGAAATAATAGCTATATCCAAAATTGTATCGCTTTAATTAGGTAATCCATTCTTTTGTGAGTTTGGTTTTTTAACTAAGGACGATTCACTTTATGAAGTTATGGGCATAAGTTCAATATGTATTAAAAAATCAAATAAATAAAGTTTTTTTTTTTGTTATTGCCCTTGTAGGCAGACTAGCATACGGCCCACCTGATGGTGAGTGATTACCGTCGCCCATGGACTTCAGCAATGGGCCAGGGACAGAGCCAAGCCGCTGCCTACGAAAGATAATTGGAAGCGACGACAAACAATACAAAATTAAAGTTCGGCCAGATAACTACTACTCTGTAAATGAAATGGTCATTATTATAATAATACAATATTTGCGATCAATTTATCAAACTTGCAATCAAAACAATATAATTTATTGTTCCGAAACAGTCTCGTAGTACGAAAACCGAGCCCAATAACTTACATGATTGATCTACAAAATAAATCGTGCGGGGCTCATTGCGAATTCTAGTTTCTCTATGGTTTGTGCCTGGCTTTATGAAATTATGTTCGCTTCAAGACGGCATTATTCAATATCAGAATTAATATTAAATGCTTATCGGTACTGCCTACAAGTTTAGTTTCAATCCTTTAAGATTGTGATTAGTGAAGATATCAGTTAAATAATAGATAAATTGACAAAAATGGGTATTTGATGATAGCTTAAAAAAATCAAAATTTGTGGACTTATTGAAGGTTTTTTTTTCTCGGTTGATAGATGATTGTAAGCGTGCTGGCCAACGTACTTACTTCTAAGGGAAATTAGCTACCTGCTGCTAGAGTTCGAAAAACGCTATAGTTTATGTAAAAATCATAGATCAGACTAGAACGGTTCCGAAATCAGAAACCAAAAAAAATCATTTTTTCTGCTTCAGTAATGTTCTTGTTTTAATCAATAATAATATAAATGCCTTGCGTCGATAATCTGAGGGTCGTGGCCTCATGAGGCTTTCTTGGGAAAATACACATAGTGAGGTCCCGGGTCCTTCCTTTCACAGCAGTGCTTTTGGAAGAGATTTAGTTCTTCGAGGCCGCTGAAGCCTTATTTGGGTCCGAATAATTAACCGCCGCCAGACATTCGGCGTTGACTGTTTTATGGTGGAAAGGTCAAACTCCAATTCAACCCTCCTCTTTTCTCATCCGGGCTTGAGAACCGGCATTAGCAGAGTTGATATAAATATAAACGAACAGTGTAATTATTTTGTAAAAACAAAAAAGTTAACTAAAAGAGATTCTAAGTAAGTGACATAAGTAAATAATTCAGCTACTAAACAATCAAAAGAAATTCACGAACACGTTTTGAAATTTCAAAAAAGATAAGAAAATGTTTGATCATAAATGTTCTCTGTAATAAATCATCCGAGCAGTGAATACATACAGAACTTCTAAATTACGCTAGATCCAACTGTTTAATCACTAAATACATACAAATTGAGGCGATTAATAACAACAGCTCGTCATTAACGTGAACAAGTTTTTTTATTTTTTATTGCTTAAATAGGTGGACGAGCTCATAACCCACCTGGTGTTAGTTAAGTGGCTACTAGAGCCCATAGACATCTACAATGTAAATGCGCCACCCACCTTGAGATATAAGTTCTAAGGTCTCAGTATAGTTACAACGGCTACCCCACTCTTCAAACCGAAACGCATTACTGCTTCACGGCAGAAATAGGCGGGGTGATGGTACCTACCCGTGCGGACTCACAAGAGGTCCACCGGTGAAGGAGTGAGTGAGTTGTTAGGTTTTTTTTGAACGGCTTCATTCGCGGTTCTGTTTTTGACGATCAATTATTCAGGCTGTCTGTCTGTCTGTCTGTCTGGCTACGGACTAATTAATTTACGGCGAGATAAAATCTTGGAGTTTTTAAACGCATTTTTCCGTATCGCATATCGGTGTTTAAGTAATTACCACTCAGCTGCTCACTTGACTGGGGCCACTTCATAAATTACATTACATTAACAAATGTTTTTTTTGCTTTTTTACTGGTTTACAATGTTGACTGTGTTAAGAACGGATACAAGTAATGCGCTGCTCTTCGAACTAGGAAATATCAATACTAAAAGCTTAATTTATTCATTAAATTAAATGGGAACATTTAGTAGATAAAGAATTCGCTTAGGAATGGCGTGTATTGAAATCCTTGTAAATCCTTATAAAGGCAAATGAGCTGCGAGGACTTGTAATTAGACCTGAACAGTGTCAAATTTTGTTGACAATATTTGTCAGGTTACATGTTAATATTAATCATAATAATCAGTTCGACGAATAAGTTAGTAAAGATAAGCGACCCGTTGGAATCAGACACTAGATTACGTTTCAGCTATCGACACCGGCGATGTTAATGAACCCCACAAGGCCAAAGCCTCCTCGAGATAACTCTATAAAACCTTTTAGTTTTATGGATTCCGTTTCATTCCGCAACAAAATAATTCGATATCGAATATCTATACGACGGCCGAGTGGCAAGCGTGTGCTCGTAGAGAAAATAAGCTTAGTTTAAGTTGTGCAGGCGGATCGAACCATGCCCTAGACACGGATGGGAATGCTAATGCAGCAGTAAAGCTGCCTGTTTGGAAAACATGTGCAAAAACAACAAAATGGGAAGCGGTAGATTTGGTTTTGCCGTTAACAAGAAAGACAAAGTGAATGTTACGAATGAAGTGAAGACTGAGTTTAGTGTTAAGGAAAAATGTCAGAAAATACAGAAGAAACTAAAGACTGAAAAGAAGAAGACTGAAGACGCGCAGGAGAAAACGATCTGGTGGAATCAATGTAGCAGTCGTAAGTTTTTGATATTAATTTAAAAATAAATAAATATCTCGTTTGTAATAGGTAATTAGTGTCTACTGGTTTGGGTTTTTGCGTAGCTATTTCAAGACAAATTGGATGTTTGATGGCATTTCGTGAAAAATTTCTTAGCATAAAGGAGATATTCGATCTATTACGATCATGTAATTAGGTAATTACGTAGCTTTGGGCAAAGTTAAAAAACTTATTCTACGAAACGTAGATTGGAATCGTTGAAGATTATTCGCTTCCATTGTTAAAGGCTGAGAGGCCCTTCAAGGGCCGTCATGCTCGTTACGCCCTTTGAATGCACAATGAGGGGAAATTAGAGCACCAAGGTTCTAACTTTTGAAATCAACAAGTACCACGAGTTATTCAAGCGACAAGGTATCGAGGCCAACAATGCGACCTTAAACGTTGCCTTCAAATTATATTTGAGCCCTTCTAATGATTAAAACGTTGGTTGCGACATTGACTTTTGCGATTCATGCATGCATCTAATTGAGATTATTCATTATGTTGATAGCTACAATGTTATTTTAGGCAAAATTGTATTTATCTGACTAATTAAGGTAGCTATTTTAAACAAAGTTATAATTATTTAACTAAAGTAAGGAAGCTATTGTATTTAAATGTGACCGTGGCCATATGGACCATTACAAACTATTTGCTCGTAAGTAAGATAACATGTTTGCTTTTCCCCTTACAGTAAATTACGTGACTTTTATTAAGAATTTATACATTATATATACTAGCTGACCCGGCAGACTTCGTAGTGCCTCAATCGATAAATAAAAGACCTAAACTTTATTTAATTCCGAGAATTTTTATATTTATCTACCTTTTAAACCTTCCTTGGACTTCCACAAATAGTTCAAGACCAAAATTAGTCAAATCGGTCCAGCCGCTCTCGAGTTTTAGCGAGACTAACGAACAGCAATTCATTTTTATATACTATATAGAAGATAAAAGATAATGTATAAGTTTATCGCCCATTTAGTTGCAAAGTTGCTTGAATTTGAATTGTTAAATGTTGTAATAATTTCTACGTTAAAGTGTGTCATTGGAAAGCGCAAGAGAATCCCGTGAAATCTATGCGTTAATACGATGCGGATCGCGCGCGTGTTCCCCGTTTCCACTTTCTAAACTGGCCAGACATTGCTGTGTTTATAGTTCAGGAACTGGTCGTTTGTTCGCATGAAAGTTGTCTTGCTGACATTTTCCTGCACAGGGCATTGTATTGTCTTCTTTGCTAATGCTTAGAGCTTTGCCTATAATGTGAAGAAAATATATAAATATGATTGTAAGGATTTACTGTAAAGATGAAGAAAAGATTTACTGGTAGTAGGGCGTCTTGTGAGCCCGCACTGATAGGTACCACAACCCTGCCTGTTTCTGCCGTGAAGCAACCGAAACAACGTGTCTCCAACCGTTGTGCTGTAAAAACGGAGACTTAGAACTCTAGTCTCAAAGTGAATAGCGGCATTAAAATGGTTGATGTCTATGAATTCCGGTGGTAACTCAACACAACGTGGGCCGTGAGCTCATCAATCGATTTTAGCAAAAAAACAAACTCAAACTTTAAATAAACCAATTTTGCTTCACTTCAAAATTACACCCAATTAATCTCATTACTATTCGGTTTTTATTTTATCGTATTTTATTGTTGGTGATTTTTATTCGATCGCATTCAAAGAGCATAAACTTTTCTTTTTTTAGTCACGTTAATCTTTATTAAGGGCGTGGAGATTGACAGTTAAGGTTGATGGAAGGCAGGTTGTGGAAAGTACCAGGTACATACAGACATCGATCTTTTGTAAAGCACTTATTGAACCTCCATTATTGCGTTACCATATTCGGAATTAAACGATTTATTAATCATCACACAAACCGATTGTTTTAAATTTACAAAGTTTAGCTGTTAATAATAACTAGAGGTCCCGCAGTAGTCGAAATTCGACTATAATTAATTGGAATTGTAATTCTTGTACACTATTATGATTGTATTTTATACTTCTGTAATCACAAATTTCGCCAAGACTACACTATAAAAAACATTAACAAAGACAAACAATATTTAATCTCGATTTGACAACAGACGTCAAGAACAAAAGTTTTACAATAAATAGTATGCATGCGTGTGTGCGTCAAATAGCTGGTATGTAGTGTGTGTAATGTTTTCTGTATTGATTTAAGGTATCTTTTATGCATTATTTTAAAAAAAATATTAGCATTGTGCACTTCTTCTCTATATTCTCTATAAGTGTGGAAAATTTCATACTCCTCCGTCCGCACAATTTTCGTAAAAAGGGATACAAAGTTTTTGCTTCACGTATTAATACATAATAATAATAGGTGTCACGTACGGAACATATAATAATAAAATTCGTCGAACAGAGTAATGATTTAATCTGCTCATTTTTAATACCTGTAATTTAATTTATAATGCACTTGAACAACTAAAACAGACACGATATATCATTTACACAAGATTGTCACGTCAAACGACTTTATTACGAAAAACATGCGAAAAACATACCTACCGCGTATATTGCTGAGCTTTTTATGTCAGATGAGATAGGTCAAGGTTTTTATGTTCCAAATTAAGGAATTTGTTTTTGAATTGAAGATTGCTAATTTGTATTAAATTTAAAATTTTAATCAGTTTAATATATTTAGTGCTTAATAATGCAGTACTTCGCTTATAAAATTTGTTATGAAGTATTTGATGAAACGAATCATGAACGACTGTTTTTAAAAGCAGCGTTTGAGCTCAAGTTAAAGATTTTGGCTTTCAGCAAGTGTGGTGTTTGGGCCTTTGTGAGCCCACACGGGTAGCTATCACCGTCTGCGTGTTTGTGCCGTGAAGCAGTAATGCGTTTCGGTTTGAAGGGTTGGAGAGCAGGCGTTGTGATGTAAAACTGACACTTTGAACTCATCTCTCAAGTTAGATTGGTAAATTACACCATTTACATTGTTAATGTCTATGGGCTCTGGTAAACAGTGTGCTTAGTGCGAGTTTCTTAACGTTCTCGATAGCGTAAAAGTTAAGCCAATTTTGTATGCAATTGGAACAGCGCCCCTAGCGGCATACGTACGTAAACGATCTCATTCCATACAAATATGAGCTAACTTTTACGATATCGAGAACGTTTAAAAAACTCGCACTAAGCACACTGTCCACACCACGATTCTTTAATAGAAAATAAATAATTTAATTTTGTTTGTCAACAGTAAGCGAGATCGATCAGTATCTGTGGATGGTGGGGGGCTCAGCTGGTGCTCTGGCTTTGACCGGGGTCGCAGCCGCATCGGCCTTCTATCTAAGTACACGACCGAAACCAGAGAAACCACTCGTGACGCTACACGAACAGAGCCTCCTGGAGTCTGTAAGTCATTTTAATTCTTTTTATTTTATTTTATTTTTTAATAATAATTATTATATTATAATACATTGTATATTAATTGTATGTATATTTACGGATATATGTATGTGTATATGTATTTCACTGGATTGGTACACCGCGCGTAGTTCGTTTCCAAATGATTCTTGTCCACCTGATGGTTGTCTGGAAGAGATCGCTCTTAGCGATAAGACCGCCAATTGTACTTTTTTGTGTTTAATGTATCGCACAGTTTATTTGTTTGTTGGTGTACAATAAAGAATACCCTCTCTCTTTCTCTCTCTCTAATTTTCAGTTTACAACTTTGGTGCATAGTTTACAACTAGGGCATGCATGGTGTTATTGCATAAAATTTAATGAGTAAAATACGTCATTTGCATGTAGGTAATGATAGCGATCATCCGGTCACCGTCCTCGCCGAACCCGTCGCTTGCGACGAAGGGCTCGACGAGCGAATTAACCCATAGACACAGCCCACTGAGTTTCTCGCCGGATCATTTCGGTGGGTCGCGTTTCCGATCCGTTGGTAGATTCTGCGAAACACTGCTCTTGCTAGGATCAGTGTTAGCACCACTCCGGCTTGAGCCCCGTGAACTCACGTACTAGTTACGGTTACGCTGAAATAGCCTCTCAAAGCTATCAGCTTAGGTAGAAAAAAAAGAAAAAAATATATAGCGAAAATTATACCAAGGTCATCAACATGTTTAGTTTTTCTTCAAGCGAAAACAGAGGATTTTATTTTTTCGATAATATTTCTTTTCTACATAAACCACCAAAATATTAACTGTTAAAAACAATTCGAGATTTTCAATTTATTCTTGATCACTTCGATCAACATTCTCAATATACAAACACAGTATTCGTTGATTTTTATATTTATAATTTGCTAATATAATTTTAAACTAATTAACATTACCAAAGGATTATCTTAAAGTAAATGTTAATTATTTTATGTTTACTTGATTTTTAGATCGCAATTAGAAAAGTAACGCATTCCTGTTATAAGACAAGTTTAAAAAGTAGATACAAGTTTTTATTGATTTCGATATGCTAATAACCAATAACGGGATATATGTAATTCATTAGAATAACCAAATTTTAAATATGGGGTTGATGTACGATAAGTGTCTTAACGACACAAATGCACGCAAATAAATTGTGAATCGATTTGTAAATAAATATTATTGTTTGCACAATGTTTTCAATTTTAGCATACTGTTGAACTGTATGTTACACATTACGCAACATTAAGGCAATGAACCCGAATAATGCTGCACTAAATGAAATTTGATTCCAACGGTTGGGAATGTTTTGTAAAGTTTTAGTTATGCTTGTGTGAGTTCATGATCATTCAGTTTATGTGTTATAGTTAAATCGATTTTTTTTAAACAACACCTTTCTCCTTAATCGTTTAGTGCGACAGTAAAATTCGTTCGCATTGCGGTATCAAAGTTCGAATTATCCTATTACCAACATTCAAGAACGCAGAAGTTGGCAGAGCGCATCTTCGAGCGGTATTTTTAACTCATTGTGCCAACGGCAGCCCTGGCCGAAACTCTCTTGCCAGACACCAATAGATAGCAGCGAAAGTGAAGAGGCTAACCGCTTAGCCTTAGCTTCAACAAAATCTTGTTTCAAATCTAAGAACGTCTGGGTTATATTGAGTGAATGTGAATCTTGAAAAGTATCATCGTAAAGGACAGTTATGATTGCGCAATGTGATAAAGCTTGAAGTTTGAAGAGGAACGGTGCATTTTGTGTTTTGTGTAACCGTTACTTTAAAACAATGGCCTGCTGTGATTGCTGTGTCGGAGTTCCTCCGATTCGACCTCCGATTAATCTTAATGACCAATCCGAGGCCCTCAAAGTGAGTGATAAGCTTTACAAGACCGTTTGCAGGGCAACAAGACAATTGAAAAATTATTCAATATAAAATCTTAATTGTCAGTCAGTTCAATGTCGGATCGGATCGGAGTTATTGAAGATTTTAAACTTGTTTTTAACGGTGTTTGTTACTTTGTCTCGATTTAGAAGAGATGTTTTTTTTTCTATCCGTACTATTGCGTAAATTAATATAATTAGCATTCGAAGAGGTCAAAACATTGTTGGATGTAGCCGTCTCAATAGTTGGCAAAGCTTCGTAACATTTAGATACGGATCATTTAAAAGTCTCACTGTATGTGTCCACTGATTACAAATAGAATTTCTAGATGTTTCTTTTTTATTTCATAAAGCTCGTTAAGTGTAAATCGCGTAGGTACAAGTAAGAACTTTTTAGAATTTCATTATCATACTCGAAGAATTATTTTGGAACTACGAAATTCGAAATTTGTTTGTAGTATTAAGAATTGTAGATACATGTTTAGTTAGAAGTCGTCTTTGGTAGAAATTTCTTTTTATAATACATTTTCAAATCTGTTTTTGTTACCTTGAAATTAAAAGTGTTATAACTAATATCGTACTTTTAACACGAATCGTCAATTTTATTTACTAAATTTTTATTTTTTATTTTTGCAGTTTTATAATGCGAGGCAGTTTAATAACCTAAAAGTAAAAATACTTCGTCAAAAAGTACAATACTTACTTTCAGCTACAAGCATCGTTTGGTAGAAATACATAAAATATTGTATACAGTTGCTGCATTTATAAGACCAAAGTCAGAGGACACATCTCAAGAATAAGCGACTTTTAAATCCCATAGACTCCCATATCGGGCTTGACACCACCAACTAGTACCAGATTCCCACGGCTAGGTCCTATTTCTGCCGCGAAGCAGAATTGCGTTCCAGTATGAAGTGTGAGAGATATTTTCAAAAAATATTCAGATTTCGACATTGGTAATCTCTATGCGATGCCTATAATGTATACCCTATTAACTAGCTAACTCTAATAATCAATTTAAAAACCTCTCTTGGCACACTATACACAATAATATTGCGTTAGAGTAAACGCTTTTCGATCATTTCTCTCAAAAGTTTTGATTATCTCGCGGAAAAATAAATAGACCTGCAACCTTTACCAAAAGTACTTGAGAGAAGAATTAGGAAGAACTAGACGAATTGAGGTAGGAAAATTTATTACTTACTATCACGGATGGGTCGTGATTGCAAGACAAAGACAGGGTCATATACCAATTTCTTCTAATTTATGCCAAATAAAAATATGGAATAACATTCGGAGGCTATGAAATTATGATTTTTATTTTGAAAAAAAAATTACAAGTATGTAGTCGCTTCATGTCATAACCACAGCTTTGCCGTAAAAGGTTCCAGGTTTTAGTATTGTTAAAGTTACTGAAAATAAGTATTAAAGGTTGTTGTGTACCGTGTAACAAATTAATAGGTACAAGCCCTTTTCGAGATCTCTATTTGGATCAAAATAACCAGATGTTAAATTTTAACATTTGACTGAACGTGGAATCTAAATCAAATCTTTAATGTATTCCCCAAATAAATTCTTAACAATTTTCGTCTCTATAGGCAAATGCCAAAAAACAGAAGCCTTATAATTTTTTGTCCTTAGGTCAAATCAAATCCAAACAGTGAAACTGCTATGAAAATAGTTTAAATTAACTAGGGCATTCCGTGCACAATGTGACGCAAAAAGGGAAAAAAAAATTTTTAGATTACATATCTGTTTCCTTTTAATTTTTTAAATGTAAAGGCTAACAATCTACATATTTTTTCTAAGTTTGGTGAAGTTGGAGAATAAAAATTATGCTGTTAATAATTAAACGAATTAATTGGAGTCTGAAGCACCTCAAATAATAATTTAATGGTACAACCACAAAAACGAAAGTAAGCTAACTACTATCCAATCTACACTAAGTTGAATAATTTAAAGTCAAAGTCACACTTCTTGGAAAACAAAAAAAATACAATGAACCAATACCTAAGTTCAATGATTCCGAAGCAGAAGAAAAGATAATTACATTTAGCATAGCAGCTGTTCTAAAATTACGAAATCTTGACCCATAATGATTATGTCATTGTCATTTTTTATAAAGCTTGGCAAAGAGTCCAGACGAGTCACGGGACGTTATTGAATATATTGAGACAGGCACACAAAATCGCTAATCTCTGTTGCACGTCATTGCTGTTTAAAATAATAATAAAAAACTGTTAAAAAGAATTCGCGTGACATTCACGTTTTGTGTTTTGAATCGTTTCGTATATGAGTCGACTATTATCAAAGCCGGCAATCTGACTTTTGGACAATGATTGGTAAATCAGAAAAACGAATTATTGACTTTGTATTCCATTGGCAGTCACAAAACTCTTCGGAACGACATCTTAGATAAATAACAGGTTTATATATTGCAGGTTTTGAACCGTATTCTTTGAAGGAGACGATTATATTCAAATCAATCTGTATTGTCATATCAATAATTTTTTTTTGTCCATATGCACAGATTGCCACCTTTGATAATAGACGACTCATATGTCTAGTAACCGATTCCCGTGATTTACGCAAACAATGCCAACTTTTCTTGGATATAAAAAATGAATTGGGAATAAATTGGATTCCTATATTCTATGTCTTTCAATGTTTAAATCGATTTCGATAGCAAGAATTTTTTATTTGCGATATTCTCTTTCAATCTACTGCATGGTACAGGTTTTGTTATAGTTTTAAAAGGAGCACTGAACGCCCATAATATAGCTTGATAATCAGAGAGCTGCTAAGGCTATCTATGTAATTAAGTTCGTCATGAGCGGTGGCCAACTATGCTTTTAATCATGAGTTAACCAGACACGTTTTTTATCTTATTAAATGAGTGATGGTTAAATTATTAATTGTAATTATTAAGTTACTGGTATAATGTGAGCTAAGCTATATTTTTTGTGGTATATTATTATTAAATGCGCAAATTAATCTGAGTACTTGGTTTGGTTTTTTTGTTGGTTCGTGTTCTTTGCGTCCGCGGTTCCATTAATCGGTTGAGTTCAAACTCTTTGCTGTTGGCTATCTTTATTTGATGATAAACCTTCATGGCTGAGTGTATTATGTTGTGTTATATAAAGAATGCCCACCGGACCGGATCATCCATATGAAATTGAGCAGATAACATCATGAAAACATTTTTTTTACCTTAAATGGATACGGTTGGAAATTTGTCAGCAAAACGGGGTAACAAACTTGATTGGAACCTAATGAACCGGCTCTAAAACGTTCTAAACTAAACCACGACACTAAATACTTTAATTTTTCGAAATTTCATTGTAATCGAGAATGAAACGCTGGCTTCAAGTTGAACAGAAGCGAAGGCCATCCATCAAATGCCTACCCGAATCGAGATACCGATTCGATATATTACTTCATTCGAATGGCACGTTTCGAGAAATGTTGATCCAAATATCGATTTGTTAATGTTATATAGCACGACTCACGTGAGAGCAACGCAAATGATTTACCGTATAATTTGGCAAACAACGCACTAGTAATTTGTACCGGCCCGATAACCCGTAAAGGGTGCAATCTTGTAACAGATTTGATAGTCAGCCAATAATTGTCGGCGCTCGTAATTGTTGCTGACTGATATGTGTCAGTAGTTTATTAAGTGTGTTACAACGAGGTTGCCATGTATTCACTTTGTATATAGATTTTATTTCTAGGTTAGGGCAGAGTTGTTGAGGATTAAAATTAGGGGCAGTTACAAGGTTTAATACATGTATAATATGTTTTTTGGTGGCAATATCAGATAACCCATATTTAGGTATAATGCCCAAGACTTAGACCTAGTGATGTTTATGTATTCGGGTAATCACTTAACGCCAAGTGATCGCAGACCCGTTCACCGACCGGTTTATGAAAAAAAAAACGCAGTGACGTTCCGCTGTGACTATTGCCGATTGAGACAACAACGACGTACCAAGTTTCATTTCGCTCGGAAGAAGGATTCGTGCACGCATAGTGGATAAGCAATTGTTTTTTTTATTTACAAAAAATAAAAAGAAGCGTAATTTGTTCGAATCTTCCATGGCCTTATAGGTAAAATGCTCGGTTTACGTAAATACAAGTTGCAGAGCGTGCCACAAACCAGTATAGGAATGTATTACCGTAATGTTTATTTAGTGCACGAAGCTATCACGGGTTTCTCTTTACAGAAAAGTTTTGAAGCAATTGAGACGCGACCTCATGTTTTAAGATGGGCATCCATATGCACGTTTTGTGTCAATCGCTTAATACCAGATGGATCTTTTACCTGTGTGCGTGAAAGTTTTATCAAACCTCACAGACACAGACACACACAACCTCAAATTACCAAAATCATTTACACCCATTTAGCTTGTGACTTAATTACTTAAGGTTTATTCTTGTGTGCCAGTATATGTCAAATCACAATTGGAAGAGTGCAAAGAAATTCGACAATAATATACTCATAAATTCACTATTTTTAAAATATACCCTCGAAAATACTTATCAATGTTGAAGACGTCAAATCATCACGAGATCTTGACACACTATTCTATAATAGCCAGAACATTTATGAAAACAAGTTAATTTTCTTTATGTTTATCTCCTAATCCTCACTAAATAATATTGTCGAAAACGAAGCGTACATTTTGTAAACACATAGCTAACATTAAACAGAAGTTACGCGGAAATAGACGCTAGCGTACCGACAATGTCAACTATTCGGAGACATTATTTTCGTTTGCCAAGAACCCGCTTCGTATCAAAGCCCCCTTCAGGGATTTCCTGTCGAGCTTATAGAAAATTCCCGTGACGCATCACGAGTATCCACGGTGCCCTTTAGAGAGAGAGAGAGAGAGAGAGAAAGTATTCTTTATTGTACACCAAAAAACAAATAAACAGTGCGATACATTAAACACAAAAAAGTACAATTGGCGGTCTTATCGCTAAGAGCGATCTCTTCCAGACAACCATCTTTACCTCTCAATAACTGGGTAGCTGATACAATATTCGTTGCTACGTTGCGTCAATATAGGATTCACAATAGGTTCGAGATTTTTCGTATAACGTATCAATGAACATGATTCGATTTATAGCTTGTTTCTATTACGAATTCGTATTTGAATAGACCGTTCTATATTTATCAGAGTTCGGTCAATTCAAAAATAACCGACAGAGACGTACGTACACATGTCGCATCGTTTTGTTATAAGCACGTCACAAATCTTTGAAATTTTTCACTTGGCACCGGATGACCAATTTCCTTCTGGCCTTGCATTATAAATTCAAGATCGTATTCCTTGACGCTTCACACATTTCGCCTTTCAACATTTTTCGTAATTGCGCTTATTCAAAAGATCGGTTTACTATCTATATATTAATACGTAAAGCAAAAACTTTGTATCCCTTTTTACGAAAATTGCGCGGACGGAGGAGTATGAAATTTTCCACACTTATACAGAATATAGAGAAGAAGTGCACAACGCTAATATATTTTTTAAATAATCCATAAAACATACATTAAATCAATAAATAAAACATTACACTCACTACATACCATGTATTTGACGCACACACGCATGCATACTATTTATTGTCAAACTTTTGTTCTTGACGTCTGTGGTCAAATTGAGAATAGATTAAATATTGTTTGTCTTTGTTAATATTTTTAAAATTGTAGTCTTGGCGAAATTTGTGATTATAGAAGTGCAAAATACAATCATAATAGTGTACAAACTTACAAGTCCAATTAATTATAGTCGAATTTCGACTACTGCGGGACCTCTAGTTTGTTTGTTGTAATTGCGTAAAGATTTGAAATTAGGATTTCGCGTTCAATTTCAACTGTTTCGTCATTTAAATTTATTAAATCGTTCGCTCGCTTCTCAATCGTTTGAATAAACATTAATAAATCAAATGGGTGCTCGCGTTGATCTACATATATCATCTGATAACGTAAAACTGTCGTCGTCGGAAATGTATTTGAATAAATGCCATGAAAAACAAAAATTAATGGAGCTAATTTAGAGATAATACTAATAGCTAGCTTTGCCACGGACAATGCTCTTAATTAATACAAGATCCATCACAGAGTGCTCACCGTTAAAATGTGTTTTGTTGCTAAGATTGTGTGATTAATAATACTAGTGGTCCCGCAGTAGTCGAAATTCGACTATAATTAATTGGAATTGTAAGTTTGTACACTATTAAGATTGTATTTTATACTTCTATAATCACAAATTTCGCCGCTATAAAAAATATTAACAAAGACAAACAATATTTTATGTATTCTCAATTTGACAACAGACGCCAAGAACAAAAGTTTGACAATAATTAATATGCATGCGTGTGTGCGTCAAATACATGGTATGTAGTGTGTGTAATGTTTTCTTTATTGATTTAATGTATTTTTTATGCATTATTTTAAAAAAATATTAGCATTGTGCACTTCTTCTCTATATTCTCTATAAGTGTGCAAAATTTCATACTCCTCCGTCCGCGCTATTTTCGTAAAAAGGGATACAAAGTTTTTGCTTCACGTATTAATATATAGATGCCAGGTCTCATTTAAAGCCAAAATTTCTCCTGTTTTGTATACCTGTATTTTATTATGCCGAAATAGACGAAATATCTTCAAAGACCTACAGTAACATCACTCTTTCTGAATACGATATCACATTAAAGCTACAATTTGAGGTTTTATAGACTTTTTGAAGTCAAAATATACAGACATAAAACAAAGTATCTTATAATTCAAACAGTATCAAAGATGACAATTTAATTATGTATCACCACTAAATCTCGACACAAAGAGCTTAGATTGCTCTATTCATTACTTTATAATGACATAACATTTCATGGTATGATCATCGGACCGCAAAAATGTTCTCTGACTTTGACCCGTTCATCGTTCCATATTATCATTGTGCAAACTGTAATAATAATATACCGTAATGTGTAAGAGTGCTTCATGTCGAAGCCAAGATAGTGAGTTAGTGGGCCAACTATGTCATTAGGTTAACGGAGAGTTTTATTTGTATAAACTTTTAGTAATTGTGGACAATAATTTTTCAAATTTATACTTTAGAATTACTTTTTTTTATTGCTTATATGGGCGGACGAGCTGTTAAATGGTTACTGGAACTCATAGACATCTACAACGTAAATGCGCCACCCACCTTGAGATATAAGTTCTAAAGCATCAAGTATATTTCAAATGGCTGCCCCACCCTTCAAACCGAAACGCATTACTGCTTCACGGCAGAAATAGGCAGGGCGGTGGTACCTATCCGCGCGGACTCACAAGAGGTCCTACCATCAGTTTTTTTAAATACATCATTACTATGGCTATATTAGACACTCATTATAGTTATTATAGTTCTGTTCGTATAGGTTAATAAGATTACGACTGATTAGTTCTGCGCACGTTGAAAGGATTCAGTGCAATAACCCCGAAAGAATTTATTAGCGATAAATTGTAACATGAATGGACACGTCAACTTCATGAGTCACTTCATAAATCTATGATATAATTTTGCATTGATACGATAGTATATTGTTACATTGAGAGATCAAGGATGTATCTAAATGTTTTTTATATATGTGCTTCAATGTGTTTGATTTACAGGGACCTGAGATGGTTCGTGTTTCGAAATTCTACAAAGACGCGAAGAACGGACGTTTCCTACGATATCTTCACGAGGATACACGCACACTTTACGACACTTTCCGACGAGGCGTAAAAGAGTCGAGTATGTGCAATTATTTTATTTAAACCACCACTATAATATTTTAAACGTAATTTAATGAAGTCGTAAGTTTCTCGAGGGTCGCTCGCTGTAAATAGCCCAAAGGTTTAATTATACTCGGTAGTTATAGCTTCGCGAGTCGGTGTTAAGTCCATTATTAACATGCCTTCTTATTCGATTGCCCTGCAGCTGTACCTACGAATGATTCACAGACAATTGTGATTCTGGGCCGGCCGTAAGGTACAATTCTGAGCCCGCTTCGTTTCCCCCACATTTCCGTTCGTTAATGATAACTACGATAATACCCTTGTATTACAAAATATCATTACCATCAACCGCGAACCGGTTTACAGGATACAGTTAAATGTAATTTGTGCCACTGGAGCTAGGCCTCTGTTTTTTGTTGTTCGTTCCACAGAAACAAGCGTCGTTATTGCGTCGCGAAAAATAAAAGTTGCTTTATTTACTCAGAGGAAGTTCGTGTAAGGAATCGTTCGACATTGGCGGCTGTCAGTAATTTAACGAGATTGACGGTTTAATTTTATTTTATTTATTTAGCATTGGCAACGCGGCCATCGGCTTAAACAGATTTTACAAAAAAAAATTATAATGAACTAGGACTAACAATAAATAAAAGAAACAAACCAAACCAAGAAACAATCACAAATAATTGAGAACAACAAAATTTGACTGTTTAAATTATTGAAGTATAAATGACACGTGTTAAATTAATTTCAGACAATGGCAACTGTTTGGGTTGGCGCGAGGGTCCGAACAAGCCTTATGTTTGGCAGACATATAATGAGACTCTACTGCGCGCAAAGAATTTTGGTTCCGGTCTGCTCTGTCAAGGTCTCGTTCCCGGTCAGACTACATTTGTCGGTAGGTATTTTACAATTTGTTTTCGTGTAATGCCTTGATGGAATTCGAATAATGCAAATATTATTCTTTTCAGGTATTTATTCGCAGAATTGTCCTGAATGGATTATGACCGAACAGGCGGCGTATTGTTATTCGATGGTTATAGTTCCGTTGTATGATACGCTAGGAGCGAACGCTTGTGCCTTCATTGTTAACCAAAGTACGTATGCTTCATATATCCATGCTACATATTTAATTTTAGAAATTCTGTATTCAAATCATCTTGATCATTCTCCTCAGACACAACCTGGATATTCCCTATATGTTAAGATCACTCTTTTGGTGATTCGCATATAGTTTTTGTTACCTCACTCAAAGCGATAAATCTCAATAACTATTTATGAAAATAGTTCTAAGATAGTTGATAAATTGAGTATTTTATTTGAATTTTTGGGGAACGTTTTAGCTGAAATGGCTGTAGTAATTTGTGAAGACGACAAAAAAGCCAATCTCCTACTGGATCAGTCGCCTCGATGCCTCAGAAAACTGATTACAATTAAGGAAGTTTCGCCGTCTACATTTCAACGCGCCAAGAGCCGTGGTGTTGAGATTTTGAAGTTCTCTGACGTCGAAATACAGGGAGCTCAAAAGGACCATCCTTTTGTCGTAAGTATCGAGCTATATATACCACACTTAAATCTTAAGTGAATATCTGTTTGGCTACTACCGCATTTCCTTTCTAATATCTTATTGTTCATTTTTATGACGCTAGAAGTCAACTGATTTATGTATTAATACGTGAAGCAAAAACTTTGTATCCCTTTTTACGAAATTTGCGCGGACGGATGAGTATGAAAATTTCCATACACTTTTTCCACACATACTATTTATTGTCAAACTTTTGTTCTTGACGTCTGTGGTCAAATTGAGAATAGATTAAATATTGTTTGTCTTTATTAATATTTTTTTATAGTGTAGCCTTGGCGAAATTTGTGATTCTAGAAGTATAAAATACAATCATAATAGTGTACAAACTTACAATTCCAATTAATTATAGGCGAATTTCGACTACTGCGGGACCTTTAGTATATATAAAGACGGGACTACTCCCAAAATTGAAACTGCTATAATCTACTGCTATACCTAATTTTATGAATGGGTAATTTAAAGTTAAGGTAAATGTACCCCACGCTAAAAGACAACCTCGATCCGTGCGTCGTCTGAATTTTTATTGTCATAAATTGCCTTTACATTGGCAGTTGTTAGTGAGCGGGTATTATTCGATTGCAGTTTTAGGTGTATTGTGTTAGAAATCAACAATACCGTCTTCGTTTTCAAGGATGTTTTCTTTCAACACGTCCTGTATGTCACAAAAAGTAACCATTCCTATTAGTTAACAGATTTGTGAGTGTTGCTGTTTAATTTTGAATTCCGTTTTTAACAACATCATAGTTTGTTGTTATAATGTTCTCAAAGAAATGAATGAATTTCTATTTAGATTAACTTGTACGTTGATCGTAGTACGTGTTAATATTGAAATTGCTCAATGAAATTTTTAAATATTTTTTTGCAAATATAATTAAATCTTTACGTCATTTCCTTTCATTGCTTCATCCGTGTCAATAAATTAGTTGCGGGTAAACACATAAATTGCACATCATCTTGAATTTGCTATTAAACACCTGAAGCTTTAAATTTTGTAATATATTTTATTTCAACACTGCATCGTAATAAAACTGCTGTTAATAAAGTAGATGCTAACATTTTCGTGTAAATATTATTCGAATGTATGCCGCATGTAGTTGATCGACTAAGATAAACTAAGAATAAGATGGTTTCTTTATTATTTTCTTTTTACAATAGGTTGTACCGTTTTTGTCTTTTTATTTACTAATTTTTATTGCAAAGATGGGTGGACGAGCTCACAGCCCACCTGGTGTTAAGTGGTTACCGGAGCCGATAGACTTCTACAACGTAATGCCGCCACCGACCTTGAGATATGAGTTCTAAGGTCTCAGTATAATCACAACGGCCTTCAACCCTTCAAACTGAAACGCATTACTGCTTCACGGCTGAAATAGGCAGGGTGGTGGTACTTACCAGTGCGGACTCACAAGAGATCCTACCATCATTATAAATTATATTATTGTCTCCCATAGATTAGGTTTTTGTTAAGTTTTCAGTTTAGGTCTGGCCTTTCGTTTAACTTGGGTTTTAATCTTAGCTAAGTATCATAATATTAATTACTTATCTGCTTTTATTACAGCCACCGAAACCGGAAAACCTTTGTACAATATGTTATACGTCCGGAACGACTGGGATGCCTAAAGGCGTTATGCTGACTCACGAGAACGTTGTAGCTTCGATGTGCAGCGTCACGATGCAACTCGGCGAGCATCGACCCACCAAGAACGACATCATGATCTCCTTCCTGCCTTTAGCTCACATGCTGGAGCGATGCTGCGAGGTCAGTATTGTGTCTTTCTCATAGGCATACGGCATCGGATGCTTCTGGTAGGACCTCTTGTGAGTCCGCTCGGGTAGGTACCACCACCCTGCCTATTTCAGCAGTGAACCAGTAATGCGTTTCGGTTTGAAGGGTGGGACAGCTGTTGTAACTATACTTGAGACCTTAGAACTTATATCTCGAGGTGGGTGGCACATTTACATTGTAGATGTCTATGGGCTCCAGTAAACACTTAACACCAGGTGGGCTGTGAGCTCGTCTACCCATCTACGCAATAAAAATAAAAAGCCCTAAGTTACCACACACATAAGGCCCGTTTGCTATTAAGACCATACAACATGGATATTCCTCACTTGGCGACATGATGTTGCAATCAATGTTATTATATTATAACGTTTGTCGAATGGTCCAGTCTCTCCGATGCGATAAAAATAATGATTGAACGTTAAGTTTTTGTTACATTTTTATAATTCAGTTTACTTCAAGTGTGTCTGACTCTTTTCAGAATGCTCTCTACATGGTGGGAGGAGCCGTTGGTTTCTACAGTGGCGATATAAGGAGGCTGGGCGATGACCTCACCGCTCTTAAGCCGACCATGATGCCGGCTGTTCCACGTCTCTTGAACAGACTGTACGACAAAGCCCAGACTGAGATCGCCAACTCTAAAATCAAGAAATTACTTTTCAACATGGCGCTATCCGCAAAAGAATCGGAGTTGAAAAGGTAAAAATACCAATCGAGCATCGTGATTACAGAGAAAAATGAAAAGGAGTTTTTATTCCGTGTTAATTTTCAGAGGAATAGTTCGTGCTGACTCGATATGGGACAAGTTAGTTTTCCGCAAGGTTCGAGAAGGTATGGGAGGACGGCTTCGGATAATGGTCGTCGGATCAGCGCCTTTAGCAGGAAACGTACTGACGTTCGCGAGATGCGCCCTCGGTTGTTTGGTGAGGTCAACTAAAATTATGTAGATTACTAACTACCATTGTGCTAATAACTAATCTTTCACGACTTTTGAGAGAAAATATTTGACATCCATGCCTTAATTTAGTATTTCAAATTGTCATTGATATTTTTAGTACACTAGCTTAGCGAAAGGCCTCAGAGACTTTCTGATATGTAGTTTGGTCCTGGAGTCCACAGATATCGCAATGTGATGCAGCGCCATTACTCTAGACAAAGTTGATGTCTCAATTTCATTGCATAATGCCCCTTTCAAATCAGATTGCATAAGTGCTATGTGTCAGGAATAGACAGGATTCTATCCGTGCGGGCTTATAGAAAATTACGCAATCATCTTAATATAAGATTATTTTAAATATCTAAATATCATAGTCGTCAATCATACTATTGTCATTTTCCTTAAAATAGATACAATCTGTAGATTCAGATTATGAAATTTCAAGCTTACCAAAAACAATTTCACTTCGTCTAAGCCTGTGGGTTTCTGTAAGAATTATATTTAGAAAATTCTTGACAAATTTTCATGGTGTTCACGCAATGACAGTAACGGAAAGATGTTTTGACGAAATGATCAAAGCGAAAATCATATACATATTTATTTAATACACCAGTTACAAAATTTAGCGATAGGTAAAAGGAAATTATTTTTAGTGCTAAATTCATCGAGAAGAAAAGTCAAATAAAGCGTATTCTTTATTATGCTGTTTATCGTTTGACATGATTGCCTGAATGTCCTTCGTTACTTTTACAAATTTTATATTCGGTTTTAAAGAATAAGGAAATAATTCAAGAGATTCATAGTGTAAATATGCATTAGGAATCGTTATATATGAACACATCAATAATTTTGAACGTATCCGTTCGCTGAGTATGGAATAACGCCAAAAAGCTCTCGACTATTTTAAGAAATGTTCCGCAGTCGAAATCAAGATCTCGTAAATCAGATTTCGTAATATCACCGTTGGATAGGTGAAATATAATAGATAAGTGAAAACGAATTCGTATGTATTTGTTTTTAGGAGAAATCGTAACATTTCTCAATAAAATAATATAAACTTTTTTTTGGGTGCAAGTCGTTACGTTAGATGGTATTTTGATATTTATTATACGCGAAATCATTGTTAGTCTATTTTGATAATATTGAATCCGTACTGCTTAGTATCATAGCCTGCTTATTTTTCCCGCAAAGTAGTGGTGAATTTTATTTTGAAGTCATTACTATAATGTAATTGAGAGACCTAATGTGTTAAGGTGGGCGATGACCGTGAGTCGTCTGCTCATCTAGGCCAATTAAATTGAGGGAATGGAAGTTAGGAAACATTATTTTTTCACATTCAAACAAATTTTTGCGTGTTGGTAAAGTTCTAAATATGCTTACCGGGATTTGTTAACCTATCATATTTACCGATCACGGGCTAACTATAACGGTAGTTCTGTGATAGACAATAACGAAATACAAATAAAAAAGTTGACTTGGACGTACACAGCCCACCTGGTGTTGTTAAGTGATTACTGGAGCCCATAGACCTTTACAACGTAAATGTGCCACCCACCTTGAGATTTACGTTTTAGGGTCTCAGTACAGTTACAACGGCTGCCCCAACCTTCAAACCGAAACGCATTACTGCTTCCCGGCAGAAATAGGCAGGGTCGTGTTCGTCGTATGTACGTCTTCTAGTTCGATGAATCTAGAATAAGCCCTCGACGTTACTATAATAGGTAGGCAAAAAATTATGTACGTCTTTAAACATAATTTCCGAACGCACAAACCGTTGTTGTATTAAAAAGATAATTATTTATTCGTCTAGAAAAGGCACCCGAAGATTAATTCTATTGTTGCGAGTGAGTGTGTATCATAAAAAACTCATTACTGGTCACTCTTAATCACTACACCCACAATAAAGTGAACGACCTAAAATTGCAGTAGTCGTTTGGCACAAGTCGCCAATCAACCAGATTGTTTCTAAATTGGTTTACGAGTTTCATTAAATTCTCGGGGGCTATCTTCGTTGCCGCGAATTCTGATAAGAATTTTATAGGAGAATAAAATTTAGTTAATTCTCTTTCTATGTAGTTTAGTATTTGTTGACATGTACTATTTAATTATATCGATTTGTGTTTTGAACTTGATATTATTTATTGTCTTTGGCTATCAACAATAAAGAGAATTGTGTAGGCAGGAACGAAAAATATTACGTATTTTCGTATTATATTATTATACATCGTACATTATGACTTTTTGGCGGGAACGCGACGAGTGAAGTTGTGTGGTTTGTTTTATTTTGTCTATTTAGTGTTTCTTAAGGTTTAAATATGTAATAACGGTGGTTTATTAACTGTTTAGTATCTGTGAAAGTGCACAAATGTGGGAAAATCAAACAAAGCCGCTGAACGTAACTTCTCGGGATCCTCCAAAAAAGTCCATTTCATCCCATATTATCTCATTTAATTTCATCCCAGTTGATTAATGTTTCAAATTAATAATCTTCATTTCAGTTCATTTCACTCAATATTATCATTTTTCATAAAAATAAGAATTAAAATTAAAATAAGACATTATGACTTAAAGGTCTTAGATACCGGGTCATAAAATGCCTTAAAAAATTTTTAAAAGCAACGGCATATTTATATCATAGCGTACCGTCAAAAAGAAAAGTCTAATCCGTGTGGCTTCTGTCAATCGCTGTTTGATTCGTAATGTGTGTTTTGTTTTAGAGACGCATTAATTTGTATTCTCAGATCGTGGAAGGCTACGGTCAGACAGAGTGCACTGCGCCGGTGACGCTAACAGTTCAGGGAGATCATGTTCCTGAACACGTAGGCCCTCCCGTCGCTTGTTGTAAAGTGAAGGTTGGTATCATTGCATCGTAATATATAAAACGTATTTAATAAAACATATCAACGTGTTTAATGTAACATGAAAAAAAAAGTCGTCGTGGCCTAAAGGATAAGACGTCCGGTGCATTCGTGTTGAGTGATGCACCGGTGTTCGAATCTTAGGCGGGTACCAATTTTTCTAATGAAATACGTACTCAACGAATGTTTACGATTGACTTCCGCGGTGAAGAAATAACATCGTGTAATAAAAATCAAACCCGAAAAATTATAATTTGCGTAATTACTGGTGGTAGGACCTCTTGTGAGTCCGCGCGGGTAGTTAGTTACCACCATTCTGCCTATTCCTGCCGTGAAGCAGTAATGCGTTTCGGTTTGAAGGGTCGGGCAGCCGTTGTAACTATACTGAGACCTTAGAACTTATATCTCAAGGTGGGTGGCGCATTTACGTCGTAGATGTCTATGGGCTCCAGTAACTATTTAACACCAGGTGGGCTGTGAGCTCGTCCACCCATCTAAGCAATAAAAAAAAATGTTTTGTTGTTGTTTTTATGTTCATAACAATTATAAGAAAGACATGAATTTGTTTGCCGGGGTACCATACAAGCTTGCTTCTGCCCACTATTTGGAAGCCACTGTCCGGTTTAAGATACCTCTTAAACCGGACAGTGGCTACTGGAGCCCGTAGACATCCAGCATTTCATGCCCGGTAGGGCTTTAGAATAAGGGCTTTTTTTTTCCTGGAAACGAGACGCGCGTTCGTTTTGTGGTAAAGGCAGACTTTACCATTAAAAGAAAACAGTCTGATCGCAAAAAACAAAAATGCCTTGAAATATTGCGTGAAATAACCGCATTTAAAATAAAAACAATCTTGAATTTGAATGCTAAATATTGGTTTGATCATTTGTCTGTAGAAATTTACGTTTGTTATTATTTTCATTAAAAACAGATTGATTTAAAGCCGGCGATATAGTTTTATCTGTTCTACCGTAGAATAATGTCGATAAGTGCCAAAATAAACATTGACAAACAACCATGAAAAATAACCCGGATTCTGTGGGATCTCAGTGTTTAAGCTTTACAATTTTATCGTCTCACTTTATTGCTTCTTAAACTTCCATATATCATTACATCGTATAAACATATTACATTAAATTCTCCACCTGCAGTCGCTACATTTCTCGAAGACTTTTTTGTAGTCCGTGTAAAATCTCTCAACCAGGTTGCAGCAAGTTGAGTTTTTGCAGAAACTTCATCTATTAAATACGATTAAATTACTCTTGTGTGTTTTAAGATGATTATAGCTCCTATTCTAATTCAGTTAATATTCGTCCTTATGTCTGGAGGTGAATAAATCTATTTGCCTACACATCCCACTAAACCAATACTTAGTTACTTTAAAATCACATTTGAGACTTTTATTATTAATTAAGGAGGTACCATCTGATATTCATTGTAATTGATTTATTTTGAAGGATGGATATATTTTGTATTTTTTTATTATATGACTTTTATTTCTATTAATGCTTTTACGAAAACGGAAATGGTTGACAGTGACCTCATTGTATCATAGTCATTAAATTTTATACTACACGTCTCTCACGTATATCAAAGTTTAAAAGAGCATCTTAATTAACCCGTCTAGTGCTTTATCAAAGGGTTATAAAACTTTGACATTTCCGGCGTTTTTTATTCAAGAAATGAAGGCCACTTTTCTGTTTAATTTCTAGGTCACATTTTAAAATAAAATTTTAATAAACGAGATGACCTTCACATATATTTAATAAAAACGATGTTAGTATAGGTCTAATCATTGATCACAGGGAAATCGTTTCGTCTCTCGAAAATGTTTTTGGTAAATAAACTTTGAGGACCGATGTTTATTTAAGTGGGTTCTGATTTTTTACGTTTTCACTCTTCAACCACTGGAGGTATAGCAACTTGTGGACGTAATACCTCGAAGCTCAGCGAGTCTTTAAGCTTTCGTTCCCTATTAGTCACGAAAATTCACACGTGTCGCTACTAAATATTTTTATGAGGTGCTTATGATGCATTTCAATGTATTTTAAGCATTTACGACTTGATTGTCAGACGTTGGATATTAGCGCTTGTGAAAAATAGAATATTGTAAAAGGCCCTTGACAAACTTCTAGTAAAAAACCTTTGTGAAATTCCATATTAATCAAAATTAGGATTTAATATCAAAGTAGTAAGATATATTTTTCTGATTATATAGCTGGACATAATTCGTCATCTAGATGGCTTTAGACAGTTATAACTCTGATTATAACTGATCAAGAAAATTTTGGCTAAAGTAGTTAATACAGAAAAGTTTAATTAAAATTAATCAATTCTTATTACATCACAGCTAGTGGACGTGCCCGAAATGGAGTACTATGCGGCGCAGGGCCAGGGTGAGGTTTGCGTGCAGGGAGCTAATGTCTTCAAAGGATACTTCAAGGACGCGGAGAAAACCAGAGAAGTCATCGACCAAGACGGATGGCATCACACCGGCGATGTCGGCAAGTGGTTACCTGTAAGTAATCGTTATAATCATTTGTTATATTTAGTTTCAAAGGTATATGTTATACTGATGACACGTGTCCAGAAAACTTTTACCAGACGAATTTGAGATATAATATAGTGCTGTAATGTGCTTTTTTGAAGGTGATAGGACCTCTTGTGAGTCCGCGCGGATAGGTACCACCACCCCGCATATTTCTGCCGTGAAGCAGTAATGCGTTTCGATTTGAAGGGTGGGGTAGCCGTTGTAACTATACTTGAGACCGTAGAACTTGTGTCTCAAGGTGGGTGGCGCATTTACGTTGTAGATGTCTATGGGCTCCAGTAACCACTTAACACCAGGTGGGCTGTGAGATCGTCTACCCATATAAGCAATAAATAAAAAAAATCTGATATAAGATTAATGTGTATTATCGAGGAAGGGTAAAGCCCTTATCCCACTTACGTAACCGTTTTGAGTGGCTATCGAATCGCATTTTCAGATTTTCTAATTAATAACTGGACAAATTAACATTTTGTAAAATTATCTGAGCTGGCCATATAAATGTTATTATCAAAAAATATTTTAACAAAAAACAAAACTGACTTCCAGTAAAATGAGAATATTATCAATGTATTCGAAGTGAATTAAATATGCATTATTGACGATAACTCCAAAACTATCAATCAGATCTTGATAAACGGAACCACTTAAGAAGCACTAGCTTTGAAATAAAAAATAAAAAAATTTCGAAATTGGTTCACATTGAAAAAAGTTCTGACGTATAAGTATAAAAAAGTTTAATTGAATTGAAAATACCTTCATAGTTTTGTAGTCGGTTAAAAACAATAATTCAAAATAATAATCTAATTCACAACGTAGAGTGCCGTCCTGGCCTGGTGGACTAATGATTTACGAAGGGTGACGGACAGAAAATGGATGAGGAGGGCAGAAGGCCGGGCTCAGTGGCTTAAGCTGGGAGAGACTTAAGTTCAGCAGTGGACGATTTCGGGCTGATGATGATAACGATGATGTTAAATTTCTTAGAAACTTACGTAACAATTTAATTTCCTTTGCAACTGGGAAGAGAAACAGAATTCACACATATAATTGGCTCTTTTTTTATTTATCTGTGTAAACGAAACATATTTCTCCTATTTTCAGAACGGTACCCTGAAAATAATCGACAGAAGAAAACACATTTTCAAATTGTCACAAGGCGAATATATAGTTCCTGAGAAAATTGAAAACATTTACATTAGAAGCCAGTACGTTGAGCAAGTCTTTGTTCACGGTGAATCATTGAAGGTAATTGTGTGAAATTTATATGAAAACAATTGAAACCCAATGATCGTTTGTTTTTATTTTTATTATACACGTGACGTCATCTATGTTTCAATTTTACATGGACGTGAATTCTGTTATTTTGGAAGAAATTTTAATTTTATTTTGTTTGGCTTAACTTAACTTTTTACAATACTATAATATTTTTTAATACTAATCTAGTTAATTTTTTAAATTCCTGTAACGTGCTGCAGTAGTCTATAGTGATTTTCCTATTTTATATAACCCGACCTTGGGCTCTATTTTGGGCTAGATTGGGTCGTAGCTTATTTTTGGATACTGGTGATATCCTGCCCTGCCTATTTCTGCCATGAAGCAGTAATACGTTTCGGTTTGAAGGATGGGGCAGCCGATGTAACTATACATCTAAGCAATAAAAAAAGGACTTACTTTTTCGAACCTTTTAATGTGGTGTGTTTAACTGAAATGCTTAACATTTTTTTTAGTCCTGCGTGGTCGCTATCGTTGTACCGGACGTGGATGTCGTTAAATGCTGGGCTTTAGAATACGGAATCAAAGGAACCTTCTCGTCTCTCTGCGAGGACGAACGAGTCAAGAAGGTCATCATGGAGGACATGCTTCAGTGGGGCAGGAACGCTGGCCTGAAAACTTTTGAACAGGTATATACTTTGTAATTTTGTATTAGACGTTGCATCCGACTCACATTTGGGAATGGGATACTGGTAACTCGAAATGGGACCTATATTTTCAAAGGTTCTAAATGGAAGAATGCGGTTCTATTTATAAAAGTATCTGGCTTCATTTATAATAAAACATTCATAATAACAAAAAAATTGTAAATACTTACATATATTTATATCAAGATGATGCAAAATGAAAAGGTGGCTAATAGTTAATCCGTGAAATATTTCAATTTTATATGCTTATCCTTAAACATTTACTATTTTACAAACACACAGTAACAGAACTCTGTTACAGTTTTGTTTCCAATATATGAGGTAATAAGTTGAATAAATGGATTTAAAATTATTAATTGGTGATGTAAACAGTGTTTGATATTTGGTTTTGGTCGTTGTATTGTACTTATCATAACCTTAGGCCTTACAGACCAGGGTAGGCCTTAGCCATTCCAGATTCTTCTATTCATGGCTTTCTCCTTCCAGTTTTTGACTCTAAGCCCTTTGAAGTCCTACTCTACGCCATCTAATAATTACGAGCTTAGGTCTGCCACGACTTACTGCCATATAGCAATTTCCTTGGCATTCTAGTCTCTTTTATTCTAACCACGTGCCCATCTTAGGAGTCCGATTTTAATAGTTTTTGTTATACGAGTATAAAGAATCCATTCTTTGTATATATAAAACAAATAATGAATTTAGCGCGTCCTCCATATGCTGTTTTCCTGCACAACACCGAAAATTCGTCAAAGAACCATATACTCGAATGCTAGTAGTCGGTTTTCGTCTTTATTGCTGAGTACCCAAGTTAGTATGGGTGTCAGAAGGATTTTATTAAGGAGCATTTTGATATTTCATGACATAATTTTAGAATAGAAATATTAAAACAGCTCGAAGTAGGTTTTGTTCGCCGACAATTTATTTTATGTTGTATTGATTTATTCTTCTTATTTATACACTCTTGTTGAAGATCGTATCCAGGAAAATCCTTTGTTGGCTAATCTAATTATTCATTTTTAATGCTAAGTTGTCTCAATGTGTAATATTATAGGTGTTGTCCAAAATTCATGTGCGCTATGAGTTAACGAAAGAGCAATATTTGCTCCTGAGTCCTAATTAGTGGTAGTGAGTATTGTGAGCCCGCTGTTTAAGAAGAAACACTGTTTGCGTATTATCCATACAAATCCCTTTACCCTGTTCGGTTTTTGTTCAATGTTTTTATACAAAACGGTGCTATAGCTGTTCTGATGGAAAAAACTGGTTAATACGAAAAGTTAGCTTTCTACATTGGTATTTTCATCAGTATGTCGTTACGTGCGTGTCATTCTTGTTCAGGAATGTCTTGGGGAGGTATAAGTATATTTTTTTATATGGACTCTCCAAATTATTGAATTATTGTGTCTCATAATCACGTTTTAATTTATCATTTTGTAAACCAAAAGCTCCTTTACCTGTGTCTACGGAAAAAAAAGATTTTTGAAGATTTGTTGTGATGAGACGCTTTTTTAATTGATCTCACACTAAGCCCGTTTTAATTTTCTCACTTTTATCTTAAATTTTTTACTATTAACTTCACGATTTTAAGTTACATTCTTCTGATATTGTTTTTCATTTTCTATTTTCTTATTTTTTTTGTAGGTTTTACCCTTGTAGGCAGATGGACATATGACTCACCTGACGTTGAGTGGTTACCGTCGCCCATGGACGTCAGCAATGCCAGGGGCAAAACTAAGTCGTTGCCTACCGTTAAAGCCCCTGTCACTATTTTATAGCAACGAAACTCTTGTCATAAAATTTTACAACAGTAAAAACTTCAACTTCTTTCTTTTCAACTGTGACTATAACAAAATATAAATTATAGCATTAATTTATTGGTAACGAAAACGTAAAAAAAAACTTGAATCGCGTTTCGTCTCATTACAGACGATGTTTTACAACAAAGCATCGAATACGACACAAGCTTAAGTTTAAAAGTAAGCGCAAACCGTGCATAGTGCGTCCAACCTACATACATATTATATATAAAATAGGGGGATATTTCTTCACCCATAAAAGATACTAGATGTTTTAATATAAGGCTACTTATTTCCAGAACCGGATAAAAAAAATTAAAAAAAAATCAACAAATTGTATGAGTTAAAACTTGGATAGTACAGTCAGTTACAAGCCTGTATCGGTGTTATCATTCAAGGTTATTTGAACTTAAAATAACTTGACACAATCAATCTTCGTTCGTGTAAATGCATATTCTATTTACGTACCAATTAATTAATTTACTGATAATTCATATTGGAACGAAGATTAAATATCGTAAACGGTATTCTTTAATATACAACTTTAATGATCTGGAAATTTCCGTGCTATTTCGATAAACGCAATAAATATTGATAGCACTCGTGCGGGCTTTTTCAAATTAATTGATTGCTCTATGATTTTATTTTCAAGATTTAGATTCGTTTTATGTGTTACTTAATCTTTTATCGTTATTTAGTTAACTATTTGAAATAAAATTACTAGATATTTAAAAAGGATAATCTATATATTAATACGTGAAGCAAAAACTTTGTATCCCTTTTTACGAAAATTGCGCGGACGGAGGAGTATGAAATTTTCCATACGTATAGAGAATATAGAGAAGAAGTGCACAATGCTAATATTTTTTTAACTTAATGCATAACAGATACATTAAATCAATAAATAAAACATTACCCACACTACCATGTATTTCACACACAGGCATATATACTTTTCGTGTATTGTCAAACTTTTGTTGTTGTTTAAAATTGAGAATAGATTAATATTGTTTGTCTTTAATATTATTTGTCTATAATGTAGTCTTAGCGAAATCTGTGATTATAGGAAGTAAAATAAATAGTCTTTGACAATAGCACCTTAATAATGTTCAAACTCATAATTTCAATTATTACAGTCGAATTTCGACTACCGGGGGACCACTAGTAATGATAAAAGCTTATCAGTAGTTACTAAACAAATAATAAAATGAAACAAAAGTCAATTGACAAACAGAGAAATTGGTACTTAATTTTTCGTCTCGCCTATTACCTATGTATATTTATAAATATTTACACATTTTTTTAAAGAATAACAATAGTTTATATACTTTTTGGTTTATCTGTATTGCTCTAACACATTTTTAATTGACATACTCAAACCTTATTTATTTACAGGTAAAAGATATATACTTGCATCCGGATCCGTTTTCGGTACAGAACGGCCTACTGACGCCAACGATGAAGGCGAAGAGACCAGAAATACGAAGTTATTTCAAACCGCAAATAGAGGACATGTACAAGCAACTTGAATAACGGTAGCGAGCACAATGCACTAATTAAACTGTAGAGGCATGCTGTTTGACGGAGACGAACTTTAGTGGATGGCTGTAATATTGTAATTGTTGATGAATACTCCTACATACTTTGAATTCGATGGAAAAAGTAAATTCGATAACACAATGTAATTTGTAATGAATGATGAGTGAATAAGTTGGGAATTTGTGATTTAAAAAAAAAAACGAAGCTTGAGCAATGTGGGGTTGTTTATCTTATTTCGTTGTATGTTTATACGTGAGTCGACTATTATCAAAGCCGGCAATGTGACTTTTGGACAATTATTGGTAAATCAGAAAAACGAATTATTGACTTGGTATTCCATTGGCAGTCATAAAACTCTTCTGAACGACTTCTTAGATAAATAACAGGTTAAGTATTAACCTTTATTTAATGCAGGTTTTGAACCGTATTCTTTGAAGGAGACGAATATATTCAAATCAATCTGTATCGACATATCAATAACATTTTTTTGTCCAAATGCACAGATTGCCACCTTTGATAATAGACGACTCACGTAACAGCAAATACCATTCAAAAGAAACCATTTTGAGGAAAACGCATCGAAACTAGTCCTAAGATGGCGTAGCAATTTAAATTTTAGAGATGAGTGTAAAGAAGAGTGAGTGAGAAAATCTCGCTATCACTGTTGCACGCCAGCGATTATATGGTAGTGACGTCATGAACTATTTTGTGCATTCTTTTGTTATTCAGCTACCGTAACCACCAAGATTTAAAATATTTCGAACTTACTCATTTTTGAACTTGATTGATTGACTGATTTAATTTTTTGATTGATTTGTTCAATTTTGGATAACATGAGTTTTGAGTATAATTAAAATCCTCTTTCAAATTTTTTTTCGAAATCGTTTGGATTGCGTATTATCAATTAAATGTAATGTGGACAATAATATTGAGTTCGTGAATGACGTTAATTTTACTGAAACCTAATATTAATATAATTTGTAGAATTAAAATGTGACTGAAGATTGGTTATGTAACGCTTACATTTTTTGTTTCATCACTTTTGCAGATTGAGGTCATTATTTCGCTTACATTCTGCTTATTATTACATATTTATTGATACAACTTATTTGTTGATAATAATTTCAATAAGAGGCTAATTTATTCGAATGTTATATCGAAAGTGATGAAATAAATAACGAACTAACATTAAGTACAACCGTTTTATACTATTCATCACTTTTCACTCAATTAAGCTGATGCGGAATTTAAACTCTCTATATTGTAAATCATAGAAGCTAAATTGTAAATAGGAATAATGATAATAATGTCTATTAGAAAGGCAATAAGTAAACTAAAAATTCGAAACGGAAACTTCGTTTCTTGTACGGTCAATTAAATTTGATTGGATTTTTAATCTTAAAATGCATTTTGACTATACGCATATAACAGACATTTCTAGATTAAACTTTAAGATCATCATTTTTTGGGATATTTGTCTCTTTGCTTTCATTTACTATTGTTCGACACTTACAGTCGATTACGATAAAATAAGATCCACTGAAGAGCTTGAGCTACAATCGTTGAAAACAAAGTAATTAGGTAATTATATGCTATGATGCAGCAAATTATTACCAAACGCATTGATAAAAATAATAAATATTCCTCGGAGCAGCGATTTCGTAATTAACTTATTTAATTACAGAAGTCAAATGCAGTGTTGTTTCTTTTCAAACAAACAAAAACAAAATTACATAATATTTCACGTATATTTAAGGAGAATCGGCACTTTTTTCTCGGTAGGGCATGTTTTTGATTCGTGTGCCTGTGGATAATGTGCGTCGCGATTAAAACTGGATTCTCATCAATAGCAGAAGCTACATCGATATCACTTAATTTTTTGGTTACATAATGGAGAATGGTATTTTGAAATTGTTTAGCACAATAATGTGGAGTTCTAGAATAATGTTCACGTATTAACAACGAATGGTCCTTTGTGTTTCATGAATCAACTGGTATAGATTCCGAATTAATCTTAACTATGTTAAGGGAGATTCGTTGTACCTAACCCGTGCATCAGCCCGCTGAGTTTGCGATTCGGATTCGGTAGTAGATTCATTCGCGAAGCAGCTCTTGAGCCGTTATGTCTCCTTTGGAGACGCTCGGGCAGCTGTTAGCAAATCCCACCCCTCCTGGCTGAGCCCTTACTCGCCCACCTGTCCTGGTGAAACTAAAAAACCCTCCGGGCCACCAGTAATCCTTTAATCATAAAAAAAGATTCGTTGTGACCAGCGTTTCCATCTGTGCTCAATTTGGAATTTGGAAATTTGGAGATATTTTTTTTCAATTCCTTTTGAACGTTTGATGTTATGGATACCGAATCATCTAAAAATGACTCCCACCCTATTTAGAGATGAGATCTTAAGCCGTTTACCTTTTTGCATCTCTTGAATTTCCATTAAATATTTCCTCCTACTTTTAAATTTCTTTGTTGTCTTCAATTGGTGAGATTTCAGTTTTGATTCAGAAGTATGAATCTCCAATATTATTATGACTACTTTCATGATTTTTACACGGTGTGAGTACGCATATGTTTAGGATCACCTAAAGCACCATGTAGTGGATTTTTTTTGTAAACTCTTAGTATTAAGTAAGTCGATCCTTGCTTTGAGCATAAGTCGAGAGGTTTCATGTTGTTCAAACCAAAATTTTGTTGTTATCGGTGCAAGTTGTACTATGATAATTTATTTTTAAATAAAATTAAAAAAAATTTATAATAATGTTTTCATTTATTCTGTTTATTTGTTCTATAATAAATTTACCTTCCGCATTGGTTACATTGTTGCATATCAGATGTGAATGTAACATATCCATTAATATTGAAGGTTTAACGTTTATATGTTTATGTTCAATTACTTAATGTTGTTGAATTTTCGGAAAATCATTAACCTGATTTTAAAGAAATAACTTATTTGGTTTTGTACAAGTGTACATATTTTGTCGTGTCTAAAGCTTAAGACGTCTGGTATAGTCGTGTCAATGGTACTGTTTTTAAGATAAGGTAAGACGTCTTCTCTAATGTCTTTCACGATTGTGATGATAACGGGTACTGGCGTTGGAGCGTGCTGTAAAGCTGCATCAGTAAATAGTTCTATCACACCTATTTCCGCTGCAAAATGATTGGAATTGATGGACTGAGAAGCTGTTGTACGATACAGTTGACATTTCGTCTTCATGTCTCAATTGGCTTATGCGCTCAATCAATCACCTAGCACTAGGTGGGTCATGATCTCCTTCATCCATCTTGGCAAACATATCTATACTAATATTATAAAGCTGAAGAGGTTGGTTGTTTGAACGCGCTAATCTCAGGAACTACGGGTTCGATTTGAAAAATTATTTCAGTGTTAGATAGTCCATTTATTAAGGAAGGCTATAGGCTATATAACATCACGCTAAGATAAGATCACCAATAAATAATGTTTCAAAATCTGAGCTTAAACAGCTCCTTAGCATTCTATAATTCGAAAATATTTTCTTTCTGCGTAAATGAAGTGGGGTATAAAATTTAGCGTTATGCCAAAGTAACTATTCCACGCGGACAGGGTCGCGGGCAAAAACTAGTTATATAATAAAAACTAAAGCTTTGACTACACACGTATGAAACAGTTCCATATATCCATCCATTCCAGAACTTGATGGAAATGATACAGTTGATACATGTAAGGCTTTTTAAAAATACAATTACTTCACATTTGCTCTGAGTGATTGTTCGAGATGATACCGGCATCTCGTTTTTACCATCGCAAAGCCCGCCACCGGAGTAGAGTTCATCCATACTACCTGGAGCCACTGCGGTCATCCACAGTGCGTTTCCAGAGGTCTTTTTTGCCACGTACCATCCGTCTATGGAATGAGCTTCCCTCCACGGTGTTTCCCGAGCGCTTTGACATGTCCTTCTTCAAACGAGGCTTGCGGAGAGTACTTAGCGGTAGGCAGCGGCTTGGCTCTGCCCCTGGCATTGCTGACGTCCATGAGCGATGGTAACCATTTACCATCAGGTGGGCCGTATGCTTCGTCTCCCTACAAAGGCAATAAAGAAAACCTAAACCGTCGAGTCTACGAAAAAAAGGCCAGATTGAGATTTATTAAAAAATCAAACTTACGTTCTATGTGGCCTTTTAGTGGGAAAGAAATTGATGGAAATGATACAGCTGATACATGTAAGGCTTTTTTAAAATTCAATTACCAATACCTTCTCTTCCATAATATCGTTTTATTTTCCCACAAAGCCCCTTCTAATTTTTATCTTATAATAATATAGCGTGCTGTAAGACCATACGGCTCGGCCCGTCATCCTCTTTAGTACTATCGCAAAGCTACGGCTTTATCTAGTTGGAAGGGCTTAAAAAGCCTCTGAGGATGCTAAGACGACTTTCTAAATTAAGTTTCAATTGCATTGAATTTTATTGCGTTATTATACTGTAAGGTTACTTTTACTACTGGTACGATAGACATATGCCAGTTGTAATAGCTCAAGGAGACTAAGCTCGCAAATTTAATTAATGGCCGAACAGACATATATCACCATCTGATTGATAGCTAAAAAGGACTAAAATAAATAATGAAATATAAGACAAAATTCGTTTAGGTTCAAATAAAGTACGTATTGTGTTAAAAATGTTACATATAGTCATAAATAAAATATAATAATAGACTGCAACGTCAATTACGAGTATTATAATATCAACCATGACGAGACATAAAATTTTCAACACTTTTTTTATGTTCAGTTCAAGTGAGTTCCAGTTTTGATTTAATTGGTTGTTACGAGCAATATCTTCTGAGAATCCATTTTGATAAGTAGTAACCAGCAGCGGAAATGACACTTGGGTAAGTGAATAAAATTGAAATCCAATTATCTATCTATCTCTTAGGTTTATGGAAAATCCAATTAATCATGTCACCCAAAATGATGTCATAGTGATTGACAGATCCCAGAATGTTGACATTAAAATAATAATGTTATGCCATACCTTATTTAAATTATCATTAGCATTATATTGTGATACAGCACAAATTGTATTAGGTTATCATCTAGCATTGTAGTAGGCTAATAGAAGAAGAGCCGTAATACATCGCCGATGATTTTAACATCCATTATTCCGTTCTAAGAAATATTTAGTAACCGTAACTACTACTAAATAGTTCTTAGAACTGATTTTATAAGTAGCTTTGTCGATCCAGTTAATTAATTGTAAATGATAGCCGTCACTTTTAATAAAAAGACGTATAAAGTTGTAAACCTTGCAATGATTCTTGTGCAACTGTGTAATGTTATTGTGTAGGTGTAAATTATTGTTGATAATTAGTGCCTGGTTTAAAAAAAACGTGTGGCACTCGGGAGCTGCCACGGTAAAGCTATTGCATAGGATTTTTTATCAACTTTTGCAATTATAATTAGACAATGATAATTTAATATTAAAACAATAATAAAACAAGACTACGCTATATTAAACATGAATAAAAGCAAAACCTTAACTGTCCCCTTCACACTCATAATCTAGACCGCGCGAGAGAGAAATGGGCAGACTTTTCATGATGCGCATGCAGTATGACGTCACGCCATGCGCTTATTCGCAAACACTACACAAGCGCAACGTGTGAATGTGTTGAACGCGAGCTACATGGTAGGCGGAGTGAGGGGTGTTAGGTTTTTTTCGTTACGGAATTTCATGATTCGGTCGCCGCGCTCAAGGCCCGCGATAAAACCTATGCAATAGCTTAAAAATGGACAGTTTTAGTTTTCACAGTCTACACTGTTCAGATGAGTGGGCGACTTAAACAGAACAATCAATCATATTCACTATTTCTCTATCTTCTACTCTTATCCTAATTTTCATGTAGTTACGAGGGCGGCACTGAAAATTTCGGGAATTAACGAAGTGACACAACATTACTATTTAAAAATGTATTTATTGCTTTTCGAAGTATTCTCCGCGAAATTTGACACATTTTTCCATACGATGGAACCAATCATTGAAGCAACCATTCCATTCGGAAGTTGGGGTCTCCAAAATGGCCGTTTTGTAGGCGTCCACAGCTTCTTCAGGTGATGAAAATCTCTGTCCACGCAATTTATTCTTTATTTTAGGGAAAGGATAGAAATCATTAGGGCTTAGGTCGGGGCTGTACGGCGGATGGTCTAATAATTATATGTTTTCTTGCTCTAAAAACTCTTTTGTTCTGTGCGCGGTGTGAGAACTCGCATTGTCGTGATGGAGGATGATGCGGCGGTTGCAGTTCTCTTTACGGAGTTCAGAAACGACCTGTGGCAAACAAATGCTAGCATACCATTCTGCATTAACCGTTCTTTGTCCCTCAAGAGGAATAGTCGTAACATGGCCGGTTTTGGAGACAAACGTGGCCACCTTTTTTTTTTGGCAACACTCCGTGAACGAACAATTTTTGTTGGCTTTAACTCATTTTCGAACACCCAAACTCGTGACTGGTTTTTTGTTTCGGGTTCGTACGCGTATATCCAGGATTCGTCACCTGATACAATGTTGTATACAGCATTTGAGGATCCTGCGTAGAATCCTTCGAGAATTCTGACGCACCAAGTAACGCGAGCCGCTTTTTGCTCTTCACAGAGCGAATGCGGTATCCATCGGGAAAACAACTTTTTTACACCTAATTGTTCATGCAAGATTATTTGTATTTGATTCATGCCAATGTCTAAAGTTGCCTGAATTTCGCGGTATGTCACATGTCGATATTCCTCAATCAGCTTACGCACAGCATCAACGTTTTCTTGGGTGACTGCAGTTTTTGGACGACCTTGACGGGGATCATCACTGAGCTTGACACGTCCACGTTGAAACTCAGCAAACCAGCGATAAATTGTGGTTTTGGATGGGGCTTCATCACCAAATGCAGAAATCATCCGGTCAACACACTGTTTTTGTGTTAAACCACTTCGAAAGTCATAATAAATCATCGCTCTTGAATTTTCTCGAGTCAATTCCATTTTCTCAACGACTAAACAAGTTTGACAAAACCTCGTGACAAGACCGAGAATCTTTTTTTTAAATAAATAAATGGTATTCGATTTTTAAAACCAATGAGTTTTCAATTAAAAATATTTTAATATGACAGGAACAGTGGAAATATTCCATTCCCGATACTTTTAGTGCAGCCTAGGTAATCCGTAAGTACAGGTTAGTATAGGTAGACTTCCTTCTTATTATTGTCACGTAGTTTTATTTCTGTTTGATTGACTGCATAGCCGTTATTCCAATCAAATCGTACCCTATGTATCAAGGTAGACCGCAATTATATTACCACGCCAATAAACCAAAACCTGAATACAGGAAAAATAACATGCATTCTCAGTATCTGTGAATCATCTCGAATCCGTCACCTTTTGATTTAGAAACTTCATCAGCTTTTTGTTTTATTAGTTAGATAGGTGAATGAGCCTACATTCAACCTCTGTTAAGTGGCTACCGCACCTCAAAGACATCAACAATGTAAATTCCGCCACCCGTTAAATAGTGATTTACCGCTGGTATTTATATTAGTGTAGGACTATATTATTAATATCAGTAAGTATTTGACTACTTGACCGTGTGTCAGATACCGTGTATATTGACTAGGTATTAGAAACGGATTGAAAGTGAGTTAGGTACTAGTACATTATATTGGTCGTTTAATACTTCGAAAGTCCGCAACATACGACGGATAATCAAGTTCCATCTTGCTAATTATAATATAGGAAAGTCAGTTCAGCGCGTTTTTTGCTGGCGAGTAAGGAACGTAATAAAATATTCTTATAATACTACAATCTAGTCTTAATGAATCGCGTGGAAGATCCAGCGAAGCACTCCTTTTGCTAGAGCAGATGTTAGTAAAGTCTCCCAGGCTGAGCCCCGCGAGCTCGCATACACATTCGGTGAAACTAGCGTAACCCCTCGAAGTTAATAGCAATAGGTAGGCAAACACAATAACATAATAATTACTAGAACTAGAAAATAGACTCGAAAATAGAATAGAATTTTTTTAGAATACTATTATTATATATATATATATATATATATATATATATATATATACTATTTACTAGAATAGAAACAGAATCTAGAATAGATAGACTAGAAAACAGCTCGAACGTTATGTAATTTTAGCGATAAACAATCAACAACAGAAGAAATCTGACCAAAACTTAAATAGTATCAATAATATTTTTAAGAAACCTTTCATTAAAGACGTTCTGAATACAAAGTTTGAGAAGCGTAATTTGTAGATATTCGCTCTGTAGAAGATATTTTATTACTGCTATGAATTAACAATAACCAAATTGATTATCAACTGGTGACCTGCGACGGAAAATTGTTGCCTTCAGACCTAACCAGCGTTCTCATAGACTCTGCACAAGTCAGCAATATAGGATGAAGAAATAGCAAGGGAAAGGACGACGGAGGAGAACACTTCTTGGAAATCTTCGAAGTTGTTCTCTGCAAATTGAATAACTGGAATTAACGGTACTTGGAGTGTTTCTTTTCTTTTACTACTCTATCTAGTAATGATGCAAAGATGTCAATACTATAGATGATTTATTTACCTATGAAATTTCTCATTTAATATTATACGGAAAGTTAAAGTTATTTTTTAAAAATAGTTTTTATATCTATCAATCAAAACATGCACCCATGGTATCTATGCATATTTAAGAGCGCAGGGTAATTTTTAAATGCCCTTGTTGAAAAAGTCGACTATACGGGAGCCAAAAACTTGAAAAGCATAACAATATTGTACGCCTCTCGTGTATTGATTTTTTTCCCCGTGAAGAAGTTGTCCAAAGACTTTCAATAAAGTAGAAGTTTATCGGCGCAAGGTTTGGTGAGTATAGTGGATGAAGCAATACTTCCGACTCAAAATTTTTGTGTAGCTTAGAGACTCTCTGTTATATAAGGACGAGAGTAGCTGTGTAGCAGAAGTGGGGACGTGCGATTATTGTAAAACAGAACCTTCATAGGTAAAGCTTTATTATTTACTTGTAATTTATCTCACGGTATTTTGATACCGTACTGGTTCCCAAGTTCTGCGTAATTTGATCGCGTAGAAAGAAAATATATTTTATATGGGGTAAAATGAAGTATTTTTTGTGAGGCAGGGATTGCTCGAAGGGCTTTCCAATTTCATCGGGACAGGTGGGCGAGCACGGACTCAAGAAAAGAGAGGTGAAATTTGCTTACAGCGTTTAGGTGACGAATACCTAACAGCTCAAGAGTGGATGCTTCGCGAATGCATCTACTACCGGACCGGAATCGCGACTTGCGCGAGAAACTCAGCGGGCTAATGTATGAGTTAGGTTGCACGTCGAACTTTTTAGCGAGTTCGACGATTCCCTCCCTGTATCTGCTTAGTGCTACAGCTGCCAGCGTCTAGTAACAGAGTTAGTGGCTCGAATGTATTCGTAAGAACGTCTCTAGGGCGTCGACGGTGACTGGCTCCTGCGTGAATACTGAGCGACGGCAACGATGAGGCGATTATCGATGGATATGATCGATCAAAAGTAAATTACTTTTTGGGTCTACACTAAACTTTCTGCCATAACATGTTTTGAAAGTAATAGATTATTCATCAAGTTATTAATTCGATTTAAATTTTCCCTATACACAGCTATGAAATTCTATCAACCTCCAATCGAGGGTCATTTTTCTGCAAGACAAATAAAAAATCGACTACGCAGTATTATAATTATACATTTTGTTTGTTTATGACACCAGATAACATTAGGTACATGTAGTATGTATGTCACCACCGGTTACACTAACACCAACACTACCGGTGATAAGAAGCCATGTTAACTTAACACAATACGTCAAGAGGTTAGTGGATTTCGTGGTTAACTCACACTCAATTACGAAATGATAGAAATGCCATTGTCTGAAAAAGGGCGGAAGTATTACCGAAATGTCTTTGTCTTTTTACTTATCATTCGATTTGAGCATTTTTACAATTTTATAGTCTAGGTTTTTAGGACCTTTGATAAGTAATATAGAGAAAGCAGTGCATGAAGAAATGAGTAGTTTAGACTACTTAGCAGTTCGATGCCTCCAATGAACACTACTCTAACTCCAGATTGGTAGGTTTACAGGAGGAGAGTTTAAACGAAAAAAGTTGATAAATATATCTGCAATAATAAAGATTTTATGGTTTTTTCTTGTGTGACTAGCTGATTTACTCTTGCTTCGAACCCCATTAATAATGAATTTGTAATACTTTTAAAATAGTGAATCGATTTGTGTGAAAAACGAAAATTTCAAAATTTTGAGTTAGATTAGTGTTCATTGGAGGCAACGAGTTATTGGTGTTTGTATACTATTATATTAATGTCGGACTGAGTGTAAAGCATTCGAAGGAAGTAAATATCTCTTCAATTTCCTTAAAAGGCAACACAGTTCTCATTTATACCAATTATCATACCTAACAATTTTCATTTGTTTTTTTTATTTTTATTGCTTAGATGTGTGAACGAGCTCACAGCCCACCTGGTGTTAAGTGGTTACTGGAGCCCATAGACATCTACAACGTAAATGCGCCACACACCTTGAGATATAGTTCTAAGGTCTCAGTATAGTCACAACGGCTGCCCCACCCTTCAAACCGAAACGCATTACTGCTTCACGGCAGAAATAGGCAGGGCGGTGGTACCCACCCGTGCGGACTCACAAGAGGTCCTACCACCAGTAATTACGCAAATTATAATTCATATTTGTTTTCTGATTAATATTAATGTATTCTTTTTATAACGCTACATTCACCGCCTACGCTTTCTTTGAACTTGTTCACCTAAAATAAACCAGTAATTTTGGAATTTTATAGATACACAGGTAATTCTTATTCGAATCTCACAATGGTGTCAAAAGACGTAATATCACTATATCTATACTAATATTATAAAGTTGAAGAGTTTGTTTGTTTGAACGCGCTAATCTCAGGAGCTACTGGTCCGGTTTGAAAATTTCTTTCAGTGTCAGATAGCTCATTTATTGAGGAAGGCTATATAACATCACGCTAAGACCAATAGGACCAAGCGGAGAACCGATAAAGAATATTTCAAAATCGGGGTATTTTCCCATAAGAGAGCTTACGCTATATATTATGTAGAAGAGATATATGCCAAAGTAACTATTCCACGCAGAAAAAGTCGCAGGCAAAAACTAGTATTATGATATTGTAATCGAATTTTAATGGATAACTACGACGTTTTAATTTTATTACTTTGTGTTAGAAACATTCTTCATTCTACTTAAGCTTTTTCTATTTTTTCTTGCCGTTTGAATGTATTTTCCAATATCGTTTTAAACTTATTCTATTATTTTGGGGATTTTCAAAGTACAGTGGCTTAAAGATTACAGAACGGACGGACGGTTAGCGTGGTATGGACATGTGATGCGTAGAGAGAAGATGCATGTGACTAGAAGATGTATGGAAATGGTAGTGCAAGGTAGAGGGGAAGAGGTCAACCGAAAAAGACATGGATAGAGTGTGTGAATGAGGATATGAGAGAGAGTGGAGTGAGTGTTGAGATGGCGGCTGATAGAAGAGAATGGAAGAGAAAAATTAGCTGTGCCGACCCCACCTACTGGGATAAAGTGGAGAAAAAGAAGAATACATAGTACAGTGACTATACATATTTGCGGGGTCTTAATCCTAAAAAGCCATGGCATTTTGCGAAGTATTATTTTTAAAATCCATAATAGTACGTCTATATCATCAACTCAAAATTATGCATATTTTTATTCAATAGCTTCAATTTTCTTATTAAATATTCCTCTCAAATAACATTTGAGAAATTTACAAAATGTTACCGTCTATTTCTCTGAGTAACTCGTTTTTTCTATATAGCTTACATGAATATGTACTTTGAAACTGGAATATCTAGTGAATATATTAGAACTCATATCAAATTTTCGTTATTAGTTCAAGAATTTTGTATTACTAAACTCACAAATGAAATACAGCGAGATAAATGACGTAAAGTTAGCATTTATTAATAAAACGTTCATTCATTATTCATGTCGCGTCTCGTTTTTATTTATTCCATAATACCGCTTATCGGCGCATCATGCCGAAGCGTACTTGCTTACCTACGAGTTTCTGTTTAGACTTTAGTTGCCATACGGGCAGCCAGCTAGCTGCTCGTGTACTTGTCGTGTCGCGTGCTGCCCTCTGCCGGCGTCGGCTGCCGGCTTCGCTTCTAGTGACCTTGGGGCATCGGCTCATACCGTTCATTGGCCGCGTAAAGCAAGACAAGTGGCATTCTGTTAACTTCGTTCCCTAAAGCTTGCCTTCTAGTGACAAAACATGCCTCAAAAGTCCTTTTGAACGTCCCTAACCGTGAAACATCGGCGACACCACACGTCACCTGTCAAAATGACATGACGTTAACAAAAAAATTGTGTTTATAACCTCTTCGTGGCTAACAAACTTGTTAAATAGGTAGTTAAAGTATGAATAATTCAAAATGAGGGCGAAAGAAAAGCGAATCGGTGAGTAGAATTGATAATATATATTTTTTATAGGTTATTAACTGCATTGTTTTGATTGGTGACGCCTAAACGTTCAAGCGGAGAGAGACATGGGCCGTTGATATTCATTTACATTACAGCAGACAAAGACGTGATCTCTCAACAGATTCTATAAATAGCCCGCGTAGTGGCGGCGTTTAATCAGTAGTTTACATTTGTTGTAATTCCTGTTGTTACTAACATTACGGTGTGGCGTGTTTTTGTTACGCTATGCATTGAGAACGCACTAGGATAGAACGAACGAGTAAAGTATTGTAAACAGACCGGTACATAAATATAATAAATCAACTATAACTGTCCGATACATGATTAATAATTAATTGATGATTTGCATAGCTTAACAAATTGCTATTCTATTAACGTAATCCGTTACCTACCAGTAATAACTGAACTATTGTTTGCTTCTACCGTCATACTGGACAATCTATACTAATATTATAAAGAGGAAAGATTTGTTTGTTTGTTTGTTTCGAATAGGCTCCGAAACTACTGGACCGATTTGAAAAATTCTTTTTCCATTAGAAGCCGACATTGTCCCTGATGAACATAGGCTACTTTTTTTTTTTTATTTTTTTTTTTTGGTTTCATGTGTGTTTTAATGTTTCCGAAGCGAAGCGAGGGCGGGTCGCTAGTATCTACTAAATTGCTTAATTCAACTACAATGATTGTACTGTAGAAAGAATCTTACATTGTAATTAATTTGTAAGTAGGACGGTTGTAATTTTTGTTTGGTTAATAGGCGTATTGTTAGTACGTAGTGCTTGTACCAAAATCTGGCAGTATTTCAGCTGTGAAGCAATCGACCGTTTCAGTTCTGAGTGCAGTATAGTAGACATTTCAACACGATCGATACTAGATCTAGTAACTGCTTCACATCAATTAAAATAAAGTTCACATCCATAATTAAATAACGGGGCACAATTAACAATGTACCGTCGAAAAATTTAGGTCATACCGAAACAAAGAAATTTTCCCCTTAAAACGAGTAGGTAAAATACCTTTGATATTGCCAAAATAGATTAATGTTGTATAAAAATACAGCGTATCGGTATTAGATAATCGTTGGACCTTGGTATTAGTAAATTTCAATAGATAAAGCTGACGGGCACCGTTGATAATAATAAATACGTACGTACGTATCTAAATTAATCAAGTGCAAAGATTTATATGGCAAACTATCAGTTCTCTAACAAAGATCGATACGCCCAGTGTTTTAGCGTTTATGTTTTCCTCGAAAAAATTTAATAATCATCTAATTGAGAAGTCGTCGTGGCCTAAAGGATAAGACGTCCAGTGCATTTGTATCTTGCGATGCACCGGTGTACGAAACCCGCAGGCGGGTACTAATTTTTCCAATGAAATACGTACATAACAAATGTTCACGGTTGACTTCCACGGTGAAGGAATAACATCGTGTATTAAAAATCAAACCCGCAAAATTATAATTTGCGTAATTACTGGTGGTGGAACCTGTTGTGAGTCCGAACGGGTAAGTACCATCACCCCGCCTATTTCTGCCGTGAAGCAGTAATGCGTTTCGGTTTGAAGGGTGGTGCAGCCGTTGTAACTATACTTGAGACCTTAGAACTTATATCTCAAGGTGGGTAGCGTATTTACCTTGTAGAGGTCTATGGACTCCAGTAACAACTTTACACCAGGTGGGCTGTGAGATCGTCCACCCATCTATGCAAAAAAAAATCATGCCGCCTACTGTGTGAATGAATCTACAGCAAAATTCGTCCAGCAAAATTTTATTTTAGTGCTGAAATAAATACTCGTAGTATGAAAGCAAGGCCGATAGATCAAAATCAAATTAACGATGTTGCAACCAATTCCAAAATCGGTACGTCTAAATGGCGCGTACTCATATTTTGCTTCATTTTCTCATCGAAAAAAATAAGCATCAATGTTTCGGAAGATAATCTGTACGGTACATATCTGACATGGTGTACGGTAAATCAATAAAAGTTTGATATTATATCGTCCTCTCCATTTTATCAAACGCTTGCTTTGATGTGCATAATTTGATATTTGTACTTATTTATCAGACCGAAAAAAATATATTTGTGTTATACAGTGTGTATCAACTAGAATTCATCTCGTGCTCACTTTTCTGTCTGTCAGTCTACAGCTGCAATATTATCTTAAGATATGAAATTCGTTTTGTCAGCACAACACGTTTAATCTTCGTATGGTTGACAGGAATTTTTTAAATATTCTGTATCTTAATACAGAAAAATGTCTCGCTTTATCGCAATCATCCATGTCTGAATTTTTTTGGTATTCATTCAACTAGTCTACTTCACAAATACAACACCATTCGCACATCATCACCATCATTATCCTGCCCTTCTCCCAGTCACCTAGGGTCGGCGCAACATGTTTTCTCCTTCCATACTCTTCTATCATATACCATTTCTTCGCTCACTCCCCTCCTACCCATATCGTCTTTCACACAATCCATCCATTTCTTCTTAGGTCTACCTCTTCCTCTAAATTCTTCCACATTCATAGTTCACACTATCTTAACAACCTCATTTTCATTTCGTCTCATCACATGTCCATACCATCCCAAACGTGCACTCCTCAGCTTCTCTGTCACAGGTGCCACTTTCAGCACCATTCGCACGCTTAACGTTATTAAAAGATATAGAATACATAAGGAATAATTAAAACTTTAAAAGACTAATGCGGCTTACACAAGCCCCTAAAATCAGTGGCGATATCCAGACGACAATCGTACCTAAATCGTGAGCTTGCCCGAAGCGATTTTAGTGTTTAGGGTAAACAATAAAAAGCGGGTAATGATTTGCGCCTATATACAAGGTGATTTAGGGCATGATTTAGGATTCTACCCACCATTATCCCGACATCGCAACTGATTTTAGGTTTGTGTGTAGGCCGCATTTAGTATTTATTGTACACGCTATAAACACGATTGAGTATGAAGGGCGCAATGCGCGACGACACTTCATATTTGAAATTTAGAACAACTTTAAAAATACATTCACAGAACCACAATATAATAGACAATTTTATATTTTTGTACATTTTTAAATTACTATTTTAAGTTAATAGATAAGTTCTAGTTCTAAATGTGCTAACCTATTACATAATTCAATCAAGCAAAAGACGTCATAGAAAGATAACTTAATTTTAGATATCAATTAGAATTCCAACGATACCAAATGTTTGTTATTTATGTATTATAAGTGGAACAAAACAAAATTATGATTTAATTTAATTTTCGTTTATTAGTGCAAAGTTGCAGATTTATTCATTTCCCGCCTGTTGTTCGGTTGATGCTGGAGTCTACGGACCTAAGCTTTGAGACACAGTCTTCATTGTATCTAGATTATCCTCCTTTCAACCCAAAGCGCATAATCAATTGGATGGCAGCGGCTTGGCTCTGCCCCTGGCATTGCTGACGTCCATGAGTGACGGTGACCACTTACCATCAGGTTGACCGTATGCTCGTCTGCCTACAAAGGCAATAAAAAAAAACAGTTCCCGGCGAAACTAAGCATGGTAGTTGTATGAAACATTTCGAAAACAAATATTCTTGTTATCATTAGAAAACTGTGCAATTACAAAATAATGTACGGAAAAATTATCTTATATCTCTGAAAAAAGTAAATGAATACTAAAATTATTTTTTTTGTTTTATCCCAAAGTTTTATTCAAAGTATCCCATAGTATTTACGTAAATAACGTTTGTGGTATATATTTTATTACTCCACACCTTCCAGTAATAATAATATACTTATACTCTTATAGTAGTAATAAAACTACCACATTATCCTCTCAATCTTCCACGAACAACACCGTTAACATTAAATTTAGTATCCCCATTAAACGGAACTCGATCTTAAATAATAAACACTAATAAAAGGTTAAGACAATAAAAATATATTTATATTTACACGATTAGAAACAACCGCAATATTCGTCTTCTACAAGAGTACTTCTACCAGAACACAGTTACAGAATATGTCAGTCTAATATAATTCATGATAATCACCAGATAGGAAGAACTGACGAAAATTTTCTCGTGAATTTCAGATATATTTTTGCAAATCATGTGGACATGCAAAATTTATTAATAACAGCAGCTTATGCCTAATGTCAAACCTTATATTTTACACTACTCATAACTATTTTCCGTCAAATCTGATATTAATACCTCGACGTATTATGAATGGTTTTGGTAGTTGGTAAATGGCTTTTGACGTTATGGCGTTGGTTGAAATGGATTTGAGCCAACAGTAACTAGGAAGTGCATGATATGACGGACCAGGATAAAAGTGATAATTAACTTAGTGTCTATATACATTTTGTTTTACTTTATAGAGATTATCATGTATTCCTAATGCAGCGGTCGGGGATCCGGGGTAAATTACCCCAAATGGGGTAAAATGAAATTTTGGGGGATTAAAATGAAACTTTTGTGAGTAAAAAGAATATATCGAAGTGAAACTTCTTTAGAATCGTTGTGATATTTTCAAACTCGATGAAACGAAACGAAAAAATAAGTCCAATAAAAGCGATTTTTTTCCCCGACAAAATCATTTAAATTAAAAAATATTTTTATGGGGCTATATATAAAATTTAAACTAGTTTTTTCGTCTAATAAAACAAGAAAAATATCATATTAGGAATTATAAAATAACAAGAAATTATCATTTACTTATATTTTCTGTGGGGGCGATTTTTTTTTCCTCAAATGTATATTATATATTATTACCGTTATGTATTACTAGGTATTACATTGATAAATTGAAAAAATTATATTTAAATGAAATTTTTAGTTATTGTTTTCTTTTCAAAATTATCATGGGAGCTATATTATGAAAGATGCTAAAAAGAAGCGATTTCGTTTTTCTTTTGGTCTTCGCCATGAGGTAAAATCAACTTATACAAAAATGTTTTGGGGTAATAATTAAAAAAGTTCCCCGACCGCTGTCCTAATGTACAAACCATCAACACTATTTAATAGTCCACAGAAACTAAAGGGCTCATATTTCATTCGAATTCTATTATTATTTGTCTTGCAGTCATATGAAGTACATGCGATCCCAATGGAAGAAGTAGTATTGACCGCAAGGCGTTTTTTTATTGCTTAGATGGGTGGACCAGCTACAGCCCACCTGGTGTTAAGTGGTTACTGGAGCCCATAGACATCTACAACTTAAACGCGCCACCCACCTTGAGATACAAGTTCTAAGTTCTCAAGTACCTATATAGTTACAACGGCTGCCCCACCCTTCAAACCGTCCTTAATGCTTTGAAGTAAAATGTCAAAAATGTCTCTGGCGCTTGTTTTGTGGAAGAAGTATTTTATCGAAAAGCTATCAAACAGTTATAAACACCAATGAGATGAAATATAATATCCAAATCACAACACAGAGCCCTTATAACACAATAAATAATTGAAAATGTGCCATGCCTACGTTACTTTTGAGCTCACTTTCTTGTTGTATTCATCTGTCGTAATAATTCTATTTGTTGTAAAAGGTCAGCAGCGCTTCTTTGACCGCTGATATTGAAATTAAAAATAGATGAGCGTGTCCAACTGGCGTCAAGGTCTGTTTGCTTGGTGATGCGTTAAAATTAGACTCGAAACCATTGTTATGACTTAAGCAGTTGTTTTATATCATTATGTCCTTCAGTTTGTTGTGCCATTAAAATATCTTGAAATGAATTTTAAAATATTAAAAGCATTAATATTTATTTGTTATAATAAACGATAGAAAAAGCGAACAGTACATTACATTAGCAACGGTTAGTGTATTTGCTAGGAAAATCCTATTTACTTTATTAAATGCATTTTTGTGTGGCAAATGAAGCCGATCTACATTGTAGCGGTTTGTGACCTTTGTGCAGTGTACTATCGTAAATACGATAATAATATGGTCTCTTAACAAGCTGTCTGTATTGATTTTATTTTATTTAATTCAATGTTTAACCTGGTGAGAGTGATAATATATAGTACAGCATAATCTCTCAGTTTTTTTCCCAATGTTGAGCACATACTAATTCACTTACTACACGCAACTGTGGTCATGATTTTGTTCAAAACAATCGTCTGTACTCCATTTTTAGTATAGTGAATCTTTATTCATATCTAATCGACTCATCAAGATCAAGAGATTTTACAGCTTGTATTATGTCTTGTCGGCGCTACTGATACTTGTATCAAAGCGCCGAGTCTCTCTACTTTATAATAATACTAGCGACCCGCCCTCGCTTCGCTTCGGAAACTGTAATTTATTATTGACTTCTCCACTATTTAATGGATTTTATTATACATATAAACCTTCCTCTTCAATCACTCTATCTATTAAAAAGATCCGCATCAAAATACGTTGCGTAGTTTTAAAGATTTAAGCATACATAGGGACAGAGAAAGCGACTTTGTTTTATACTATGTAGTGATTATAATAAAATGCGTTTATGTTAGTGACATTTTCTAATATCCAAGTACTATATAAATTCTTATAACTGTAATCTCTATGACAAAGGAGGTTTTGTTCAGTTAATCATAATAAGGAAAACAAATAAAAGACATAGATGAAGTACCCAATCTATAAAATATAAAATAAAAACGATAACATTACTTTATAATTTGGAAATTCTCAATTTCGCGCTAATCTTTTTAAATGTTCTATGAAAACGGCGCAGTTAAATAGGATAGTCGATGTGACAGTATGGAATAAAAGAGTTATTTTGCCAAATGCAATTTTATAATCTTTTTATCCACTTTGTATTAGTTAAAAGTTTGTACTGGGCTTATTAATAAGTATAATGAAACGTCTTCTGCTATGCCAAAAATACCTGACCGTTCTCGTGGTGTTAGGAAAAAAATCCGACCCAGAAGCAAAGGATCTATCTTATTTAGGGAGATTAATATAACATATTTCAGAAGCTTCCTTAGAGCTTTGAGCATAAATACGGTCATTTTGTTTGTTAAAATGTTGCTCAATTGTAAAAATTTTCTCATCCGTAAACAAAATTTTTCTATGACCTCCCTTCGCGTACCGCTTCAGTAGTTGTTTCGATTTTACCACCCTATTCTCTTTAAAATTATCAGTTAAGAAATGACCAGTACGTCTCTTATAGGCTGCAAGTCCTAAGTAATATTTTAAAATACGCGAAATGGTTCTAGGTGCAATCTTCATATCCCGAGATAAAATCTTTTGCTTTCGGACAGATTTCTTCGAATTCTTTCCATTACTGCTTTGACCACTTTTTTCGTACGAACACTACGTGGACGGCCAGATCTTTTTCTGTCACAAACAGAGGAGGTCTCATTGCACCTATTAATAGCCCGGTACACAAATATTTTACTAAAACCAAGCTTATGGAGAATTTTAAAAATTACATTTGGCTCCATACCTTCTTTGTGTAATGCAATCACAGCGATTCGGTTCTCTTTATCATCCCACTCCATTTTAATATCGCAAAATATTGTACAATGAATAATGTATTGGCGCCAAAATGAGAAAACTCAATGAGCAATCATGTAAAAATGACAGATTCCAAATTCAAATTTTGTTTATTTTTATTTGTAACAGTATTTATGGCCAGACTAAGTATTAATGTACAATTCAATGCATACTGCAGCAATGTAGGTGCCATGTACTCTTTATTTTCATTGCATAAACTTCTTAAATGATTGTCAGAGCCTATAAACATTACGATGTAAATACCGCCATCCACTTAGCGACATAAGATTGAAGTCTTAATAGTATACTTTAATGGTATCCCACTCTCTAAGTCTGTAGGCATTACTGCTTCACGCTACAAATAGACAGGGTAATAAAAGATAGAAGTAATTTTTTTTAATATTTCTACTATGCTTTATAGCAGAAATAGAAAAAAGTTGTAATAATATTTATGGCAGGACTAGCTACTTATTAAATTATAATTTTGGAATTTGATTAGATGATAAAGTTATATCTATCGATTCCTTTCTAAATAAATCCACTGTACGTATGTACAAGTGATATAACGAAGTTAGGCAATCAATTCACGTCGGACTTTTCGCTGTAATATTCTGTTAAGTCCGTCTGAATGTACTTGATAAAGGTACATATTAATAAGTAATTTAATTTCATTTTTGCTTATCACAAAAATTTCGTTTTGTTCGTGCAGTCGGCCCTTTCTCGTACATTTTAATTTTTTTTTGTTGCTTAGATAGGTGGACGAGCTCACAGCCCACTTGGTGTTAAGTGGTTACTGGAGTCCATAGATATCTATGACGTAAATGCGCCACCCACCTTCAGATATAAGTTCTAAGGTCTCAAGCATAGTTACAGCGGCTGCCCCACCCTTCAAACCGAAACGCATTGCTGCTTCACGGCAGAAATAGGTAGGGTGGCGGTACCTACCTGCGCGGACTCACAAGAGGTCCTACCACCAGTAAAAAATATGGATAATTTTCGCGAAAATTCATTTAGAATTCTTTAGGGATTCATCTAAAAAGAAGGCTTCATTTATATCTCCCATAACATAAAATTGGATATGTCAAGTATGGAACTGATAATACAAATACGGATATTATAATAAACTAGCTGACCCGGCAAACATTGTTTTGCCATATATAAGATTTCTAGGGAATTTGTAGTGTAGAAAAAAAAACTAACTTATTGTAAGTGTGTATGGATGTGGTAAATGAGTGAAAGAGGTATGTAGTGCTGTGAACGATGAGGGAATATATAATAAAAATAACAAAACCTCATTCAAAAATCAAAAATGTCCAAATAAAAAAAAAATTGTTAAGGGTGGACAACCCTAATCACTTAGGGGTATGAAAAATAGATTGTAGCCGATTCTCAGGCTTACTGAATATGCATAAAAAATTTCATGAGAATCGGTCAAGCGGTTTCGGAGGAGTATGGGAACGAACATTGTGACACGAGAATTTTATATATTAGATTTATAGGTGCGATGGTATAGCGCGTCTTTTTTCTGTGAAAAACCCCCCTAAATCCGTACAGTGTATGAATAATGCAGTATGTTAAACATGTAATGTATTACTGTGTTTCACGTGACCCGCGTGAATGATTAAGTACGAAATACGTACGTGTATCGATTTTTAAGGTTCTGCGATAAAATACTTTCAAACGGCATTTGATATTAGGTAACTCGTCGGTTCCCGCGAGTCACAAGCCTGAGTTATTTCAATTTGGATTTTAGAACGGCTCATTGATATAATCGCGTAGCTATTTTATAATATGCTGCAATAAGCTAACCTAAAAACAATAAGCACGCGAATCGAATTAATAAACACACACACATCGATAAATCACGTCAACTATTATTCACCTAAAATGAAAATGATTAGTCACTAACATATTATTAATTTATTTATGAAGTTTAATTTTTAAAACGAAACTACAGGAAAATTTTCTTATCATGTGTTGCCAGATCAATGTAAACTTTAAAATTTTCCTAATAGTTTAAAAATAAAACACGTGGAAGACTAATGCGGTATTGAAATGCACGATTGAGAAACATTAGATAGCACTAGTTCATTTGTTAAACCAAGCGAATACTAATACCGTTATTGCTACTAATCGCACTCAATTCGAATCCAATTAAAATTTAGATGACGCTCAGTGAATATATATTTTTCAAATGTACCCAATGATTACGAATACTTTTGCAATTCGTAACGAACTCGCGATGCACGACGCGAATGAATTGAACTTTTGTAGTCCTATTTCACCTGTGGTTACGTAACAACAGAATTTCGGACACGTCCTTCTATGAAATTTCACGTAATGACCAGTTCTAATGCCCGAGGTATTGTAATTTGCATTCAATTCACGAATTTACAAATCCTTGTGGAAATATGTACGAGGCATAGTTGTGAAAATCATCAACGCAAACTTACCAGTAGATTGTTCGGCTGGTTTATAGTTAGCTTTGTTTACACGACTTATGAATAAATATACTTATTATTGTTATTATATAGTAATATATTCATTGAATGATATTCTATAGTTGGCAAAACATTATGCAGAATGGTTCCTGGAACAAGCAAGCTAGGTTTATTTTCATTTTACGTGGGTATTTGTCATTTTTTCCGTTGACTGTGCTTTTGAGATGAGTGATATATAACCAATGTTTTTTATTTCTAATGTAAATCCGTTAGCTTCTGAATATTCACTGTTTGCTTCTGACATCATATTTATAAATCGGAGTAAAAAGGATGTGTTCATTGGTACGTGTGGCTCAAAGCCAGATTCGATAGGAGATTTCCTTGGCTCGGCGGCGAAAACATCAAATGTAAATGGGGAAATCAAAGTTATTATACGTGCCCGTTATTTCCGAAACTGTTTGTTAGCTTCAAACGTTAACATCCTGGTTATTTGCGAATTTATTTCAACCATCATTCGAACTTCGAATATTATAGGCGCGAAATTACCAGACTGAGAGTTTTATGCAACATAAAAAATAAAAATAAAAACATTTGCGTTTTATTTTTCACAGCACACGCACAGAAAGTGGCAAATTGCCAATTAAATAGACTTTAGTTTATCTACCTGTAGGTTTTGGCTAAAGTACTGTTTTGTCTTCGATTGAGCTATTCATTCCTATAATACATATATTATGGCTAAAAATATCAATACTCGATTGATTTATGTTTTATATAAATAGTTTGATGAGAGTGTCGTTGAGAAAACAATTACTAAGACGGAAGTCGGTGAGGAAAAGTAATTGTCATGTTTATTTGTTTGTTGTTATATCGGTTATCGTTTAATGGAAAAATACAATATATACATCACTTCCATTAGATACAAACTGCATCTTCACAAAGCTAAGTAGGATGAGGATTTGTTCAGTGATTTCAATTATATTTATAACCTGGTTTTGTTCGTATCCTAACAAAGATATTACCTAATAAAAATGAAGTCTCAGATCGATGCAAATGCAGAGTTTATTTCCATAGAGTTACAACGCGCATACGTTGTTCATAATTTGCATAAACAATACATTGTATTAGTGGCAACGGATAGTCGTTGTATTTATACGCGATAACTATTCAAATTTTGTTCCACATAACTGTGAATATTAATTTTTTTGCAATAATACAGACCTAAAAAGAAAAACAAGCGAATAAATTATTTGCGAATAGATGCGTCGAATGAAACTATATTTTCCTGTGAACTTGAAATTTATTCAGAGCGAATGGTTGCGTCAGTAGAGATGTATGAGTCGCCATCATCGTTTATTATGCAATTGAAATCAATTTTGCTTCGTAGTTTCATTCTCAAACTAAAAAAAGAAGAGAAAATTATTAAAAAAAAAAAGATTGAAGAAGTTGTTATTTCAGTGTGGTCTTTGTAGGTACGTGGATAATCCGATCCAATTTTCGTTATTCTCTTAGATGATCAGAAGAGCTCATGATCTACCCGGTATTCACTGGTACCTGAATCCAATAGACACAATAATATGATAACCGACAGATAGATGATCCTGAGATATATCGCAACCACAATTATTATGGTATATAATGGCTACCTCACTCAAATCGGGAAACATCACTGGCTCGCGTTAGAAATAGGCAGGTCAATGATGGCTTTGCATTCGCACTTTTAATATGTAGATGCCATCAAAGTGTATTGTGTGTTTTATAGAAACATGTATCAAACATCTATCAAGAAAAAAACTAAAATATTCTGTTAAATATAGCATGGAATAGTAAAACAGAACAACATACGTTAGTAAAATGTTAAATTCCACTTGTAATACTCAATTAAAGGACGGAATAGTTACAATTAATATTTTCGAATGACGATGATGAATTCGAATGATAATGTTGTTTCTCCTGTGAAAGCTCGACAGATGGAAAAATCTCAATCTCATATTTTTTGTTCAAGATTACTGAGTTAACTCCAGATGGGTTATGAGGTTGTTCAGTTTATAGTCGGATTTTTTATTAGACGAAGTAAACTGACGTTTACTGTGTTGTCAGTTTTTGATGAAATAAAAATAGTGTTGTGACAAAGTGAACGATTGAAAAAACTCCTGAATTAATGAAATTGCCTCGATTGTCTAGTGAATAGTTAGTGTGCCGAACTGCCGATATCGGGCACGGGGTTCGAATTTTAGCCGTGCTTTGTACATACCAACGAGTTTTCGACGAAACATTATGTTCCTATGGTATCTACCTGTACTGAATACCGAGTGTTTTAAACATTAAGAAAAACATTGCGAGGAAGCTTGTAAGACTGTCCTATTTCCAATGCATCATATAGTTGAAACTATAGATGTATAAAATATAACAATTATAGGTACATAGGTAATGAAAATAAAAAAACTGATTGTAGTTACATACTACTAGTAACATATTATTATATTGGATCACTTTAATACAATTTTATTGTAAAATATAAATAATATTCTTTTATAGTTTGAAATTAATGATTAACTCTTCACACTCATTGTTCATTTATGTGATTGAACGAGAACTGAACGCATCACTATTACTTTAAATATAGCAACATTATTTTACAAAGTGACATTAGCTACTGTCAGCTGGCTTCGTCTAATTAAAAATCCGACTATAGTTCAATAAGTAAGTTTGAAGTCGTCTTGGCCTAAAGGATAAGACGTTCGGTGCATTCGTGTTGAGCGATGCACATATGTTCGAATCCCGGAGGCGGGTACCAATTTTTCTAATGAAATACGTACTTAACAAATGTTTACGATTGACTTCCACGGTGAAGGAATAACATCGTGTAATAAGAATCAAACCCGCAAAATTATAATTTGCGTAATTACTGATGATAGAACCTCTTATGAGACCGGACGGGTGGGTACCACCGCCTTGCCTATTTCTGCCGTGAAGCAGTGATGCGTTCCTGTTTGAAGGGTGGAGGCAGCCGTTGTAACTATACTGAGACCTTAGAACTTATATCTCAAGGTGGGTGGCGCATTTACGTTTTAGATGTCTATGGGCTCCAGTAACCACTTAACAATAGGGCTCTGAGCTCCTCCACCCATCTAAGCAATAAAAAAAAATGGCAAGGAAACATACCCGTCTCTTATTAATCGCAAAGAGTATTTTCATTAACATCGTCTGACCATATTGCATTTTATTTATATATAATGGCCATGTGTACATCATGAGATCATCATGTTTATCTAACATAATCAACACGACTCGGGACTTTGTTGACCCCGATATTAGAAGATGGTTAAACGTTAATTCATTGTAAATGTTTTTTAGTCTTAGCCCATTTCTATATGAGATAAAATTGAATTGAATTTTTAATTTGTTCAATAAGATATGTCTGTTATTTTTTTAAACCATTTGCTTTGTGTATATTATTTTCAATTTGGTACAAATACAATTCATTATGTTTAATAATGTAAATTATCAATTTTCCCGTATGAATACACGCGTCTTTGACAATTTGGTAATTTAATGAAACAAAAAATCCGCGTTTTTTTTTTAAAGATTTAAATGACTACATGACTGAAATTAGTTACAAAATAAAGTCACGTTTCATTGTGAAGGGGTCCGATAATGTCTTAAAGCGAGATGAGTCGTGAGTTTGTCTGCGTCTGCTGTGAACAAAACTGTAAAATCGTATAAGAAATAAGAGTTTTTTTTTTATTGCCTAGATGTGTGGACACAGCCCACCTGGTGTTAAGTGGTTACTGGAGCCCATAGACATCTATAACGTAAATGCGCCACACACCTTGAGGTATAGTTCCAAGGTCTCAGTATAGTCACAACAGCTGCCCCACCCTTAAAACCGAAACGCATTACTGCTTCACGGCAGAAATAGGCGGGCGGTGGTACCTACCCGTGCGGACTCACAAGAGGTCCTACCACCAGTTATTTTGGTAAGTTATTTAGAGGATATTTTATAGCATTGCATTATCAATCGTTGTTAATTTAAAAACGATATCGCCGCAGGCCTTTTGTGGTAGGTATCCTTAAGATATATCTTAACCTCCTTTGTATTTAAATTGGAATGTTAACAAATTTAAGCACAAGCGTAAAAAGCTTTTCGCACTGCGAGGATTGAGGTCGAAACGTTTCGATTGTCGAGCCGGAGAGGATTCCGCAAATGACGTAATTATTTACTGAGTTATGTCGGTCAAAACCATTCAAGAACGAAACAAGTTTCTAAAATGCATTAGTGATTGATACAGATTACCCCATGGTAACTTCCATAAGTTCTAGCACCTCGTTTATTTCTGATGAAGTCATGTGTTTCGATTTGAAGGACTTGATTACCAGGCTACAGTACAATTCAGACTTCATGCCTCAAGGCAAGTGGCGGAATTCGTATTCTGATGTCTATGGACTCCTGTAAACGCCAGATGCGAATCATTTAACCATCGTTAGCGCGATAAATAAAGAATAAAAAGAAAGTTCTAGCATCTCGTTTATTTCTGACGAAGTCTTGCGCTTCGATTTGAAGGACTTGATTACCAGGCTACAGTACAATTCAGACTTCACGCCTTAAGCATTCGTAATCTGATGTCTATGGACTCCTGTAAACGCCAGATGCGAATAATTTAACCATCGTTAGCGCGATAAATAAAGAATAAAAATAGATTCGAATCTACGTGTATTTCCACAATGTCAGACTATAAATAAAGCAAACGATGCGCTGTATACGAACATAATACGTGATTTATTTGAAATTTGTCGTTGTTACAACACAACCTATTCTATATTTGGATTCGTAGATACGAACGATTCGTTCGAGTTAGTCCAGTTATCGCTACCACATCCCCGACACCGGGCTATTTTTAGAACGGCTTTAGTCATACGTGACCATTAACATGGAGACATTGAGATGCAATGCGTGCGCGTTCGATGTTTACAGAAAGCACTGAACTGGATTTAAAAATTGTGTGGATAACGGATCTTTTTCAATTGGATGCGGAACACAAATACATCTTTACATACGTCCAAAATATGCACTATTATTGACTATTACTAGCGACCGGTTTCGGGTTCGTAGTGCGCTTTTGGATAATACGTTTCAATGTTATATATATTTATATTATTAAGCAGCTCTGTGTACTATAATATAAAAATTCACATCTGAATGTGAAACACTTCTTAATCACCTAAATTACATTGAAAACCGCATTAATAATCGTCAAATAGCTTTGAAGTTTTGAATAAACAGACGCAATCGATTTGTGTGTTTTTTTTAAAAGGGATTTTAAGACCTGGTAACTAAGACCTTTAAGTCATGTCTTATTTTAATTTATATTCTTAATTTTATGAAAAATGATATTATGGAGTGAAATGAAATGAAGATGATTAATTTGAGACATTAATCAACTGGGATGAAATGAAATGAAATGAAATGAGATGAGATGATATGGGATGAAATATAATCTCAGTAAAACAGTGGTCATTTACTGAGATTTTTTCAGTGGACTTTTTGGAGGATCCCGAGAAGGTACACCCAGCAGTTTTTTTTCATTTTCCTACATTTGTGCACTTTCACAGATATTAAACAATTAATAAACCACCGTTATTACACATTTAAATCTGAAGGAACACTAAATAGACAAAATAAAACAAATCTCACAACTTCACTCCTCGCGTTCCCGCCAAAAAGTAATTTGTGTTTAATTTTTTATCTTTGCATAGATTATACTGCGATTGAAAGATACAAAATAATATTAATAATACGTTGACGCGGTCATCTCACTCAGTAATGTCAATGTCACTCAAGAAAAAGAGTATTTAATCAAAATGAAAAAAATAAGATTTTTGTTTGTTTTAAAATGTATTATCGATTGCATATATTATTATGTGATTAGTATAATCTTTAGCGTTGGCGGGAAACGTGCATTGTGTAGGGATGTGTCATGTTCCAAGTATACGGGAACTTGTTAATGACTAGTAACCGTTCGGACAGCATACTCGTTTTAACATTAATAATAAATCATCGTTGCGTTCTGTTTTACGAAGCTAATTGAGTATGCAATTTGGTTTTTGTTGATATACAATTTCCGTCGACCACTATTGTAATTTATTGACATTTGTCTTTATTACTCTATAATTAACGCCGTGAATCACAAATCATTGAGAATTCACCGATATATAACCAAAGGTGTTAATTAGGCAAGGACAGAACAGAAAAGCACCATTTCCATCTCTGTTTTTTTTTTTGGTTAGTAATGTTATAAAAAAATTTACTAAATCTTGAGGTGTTAGTCATTATGGTCGAATTTAGATTATTATGCAGCTAGTTTATATAAATTAAGCCTAGAAAAACAAAATATAGCAAGTATTTGTAAATTATTTTTATAAAAAAATATCGCTCTAATATCTGAAGTCGTCGTGGCCTAAAGGATAAGACGTCCGGTGCATTCGTATAGAGCGATGCACTGGTGTTCGAATCTCGCTGGCGGGTACCAATTTTTCTAATGAAATACGTACTCAACAAATGTTCACGATTGACTTCCACGGTGAAGGAATAACATCGTGCAATAAAAATTAACCCGCAAAATTATAATTTGCGTAATTACTGGTGGTAGGACCTCTTGTGAGTCCGCACGGGTAGGTACCACCGCCCCGCCTATTTCTGCCGTGAAGCAGTAATGCGTTTCGGTTTGAAGGGTGGGGCAGCCGTTGTGACTATACTGAGACCTTAGAACTATATCTCAAGGTGTGTGGCGCATTTACGTTGTAGATGTCTATGGGCTCCAGTAACCACTTAACACCAGGTGGGCTGTGAGCTCGTCCACACATATAAGCAATAAAAAAAAAAATCTGAACACATATTAATAAAGTTTGAATTTTAATTTATAAATTCTCCATTGGTTGTCGAAAAATCCATTAAAATTGAAAATATATTATATTATACTTTATATTATTTACACAAGCATTTATATTTATAAAAAAGCTTTTTTTTATATTATCTCTTAATTTACGCCACAATGTGTTAAAATTAGAAACTGTTTTTTTTTTCCTTCTTTCACATGGTATCGTGCAGGGCGTTTAGAACGTTCCCAAATTCGAATATTCTCGTAAATAAACGAATCCCCACATTTAAAAGTAAAGCCAATTTTCATTTTGTCATTACAAATACGTTTATTATATCTACTATTGTTTTACTATTTCCAATCGAATATGTATCTTACAGTTTTTGTGGTCACGGACGACTGTTTTAAGTCAACGTTTGAATATTGTATAAGGTTTGTTGTTAAATAATTAAAATAAAATTTATCATGTAAAAATTAAGACAATTTTTGGATTGCCAAATAGCAACACTGTTGGTAGGAGCAATGGCACTAGTGGGGACGTGACATAACAAAGAAAGCGGTAGTCTGAAAAAACAGGAGAAAAAGCGGTGTATTCTGTGGTGAGCACATATCTAAAGATTTTACAGGACTTTTTGGCGGGAACGCGCGGAGTGAAGTTGTGTGATTTGTTTTATTTTGTCTATTTAGTGTTTCTTCAGGTTTAAATATGTAATAACGGTGGTTTATTAACTGTTTAATATCTGTGAAGATGCACAAATGTGGGAAAATGAAACAAAGCCGCTGGACGTAACTTATCGGGATCCTCCAAAAAGTCCACTGAAAAAATCTCAGTAAATGACCACCATTTTACTGAGAATACTTCATCCCATATCATCTCATCTCATCTCATTTCATTTCATTTCATCCCAGTTGATTAATGTCTCAAATTAATCATCTTCATTTCATTTCATTTCACTCCACATGATCGTTTTTCATAATAATAAGAATATAAATTAAAATAAGAAATGACTTAAAGGTCTTAGTTACCAGGTCATAAAATCCTTTAAAAAAAGATTGTACAAGTGGAGTTATAAATAAAGCAATACAGATTTTTTTTTTTTATTGCCTATATGTGTGGACGAGCTCACAGCCCACCTGGTGTTAAGTGGTTACTGGAACCCATAGACATCTACAACATAAATGCGCCACACACCTTGAGATATAAGTTCTAAGGTCTCAGTATAGTTACAACGGCTACCCCACCCTTCAAACCGAAACGCATTACTGCTTCACGGCAGAAATAGGCGGGGCGGTGGTACCTACCAAAAATGGGCTAGATGACGTTAATGGTTTTGTTGACTCCATCACACTTCATGCGCAGTTAATAACGACGCGCCATATAGAAATTTATTTTCGTTTTTCTGAAAAAAAGACATAATAAACTAGGTAAAGACGTAATAAATTGTCCAAGGGTAGTTATAATTTGTGAAAATGTTTTTGTTGCATAATATCTTATAGATATTAAAACATACTGATAATAAATAGCGTAATAACAAGACAGATATGGTAGTTAATGTCTTAAACGATATGCTTTCGTTTTTATGGACGCTTTTGATTAGATCACAATTATTTTTTACAGATAATCAATTAATGATCGGCAAAACACTGAGGAACGACTTGTGCGATTTATTGATTTTTTTTAATTAGGTACACGGTTTATATGGCTGCTCCACCCTTCAAACCGAAACGCATTACTGATTCACGGCAGAAATAGGCGGGGTGGTGGTACCTACCCGTGCGGACTCACAAGACGTCCTACCATCAGTAAAGAAAACAGAATTTTTCTGTTATCAGTAAGCGGGGTCTTCAAAAACGATATCTTTTATGTCTTCTTATATGTTTCATTTTCTATTGTAAATATATATATACAAATTAAAACAAATATCTGTTCAATAGACAGGAATCAATCCATACAAATGACTTCTTGGTTTTTCAATAATTATCTCAAAAATTATATAAGAATTCAGAGTAAAACGTAAAGCACTAATATTATATAGATTGGTTCGTAACATTACTGCGTCCACCACTACAGATAAAAATAAAAAATAGATTTTTATAGAAATTTGAATAACTATGTTTTTTATAAATTTGAATATAATTGCTAGCTTATAATAGCTGCTTATAATAGCTAAGATACTTGAATGTATGAAAAGAGTTTTTTTATAGGAAAATAGACGGTAGTTAGCAAAATATTCAAATGTCGATGAATAACACTGCCCGTGGACAACGAAAACTGTGAAGTACAATTTGTACTAGACGATGCTCGGTATTTTTTTTTGTTTGATAAATTGTGTTTTTTAGAAATTATAATTAAATACGAATTACATATTGATAAAATTATGAAATATTCGAAGATCGTTTAGGTATTTTTAAGTGGCTTCGGGTGGCTTAACAACGCCATCTGTTGAAATAGCATTAGTGTTATTGTGTCTTTAAAGAAGTTATTATTCGCCAATAGATGTCGGGAAGAGTCATAAAGTTGATTATCGATAAAGTTGATTATTGAAAACACGAATAAAACAACATTTTCTGAAAATAAATCGTACCTAGATCGATTTATCGCCCCGAAATCCCCTGTATACTAAATTTTATAAAAATCGTTGGAGCCGTTTCCGAGCATACAAGAATTGCTCGTTTAAAAGTATAAAATTTGAAACGTGGAAAGTAATAAACGAGAGTTTTAACCGTAGATGTAGTTTAGATTATGACTTCGACTCACCTAGAACCCGAAGACTGGTATTACTGGCGGTATTATTAAAATAATATGTACTTTCGTTTTATTATTTCAAATAGAATATGTGAGTCGACTATTATCAAAGCCGGCAATGTGACTTTTGGAAAATTATTGGTAAATCAGAAAAACGAATTATTGACTTTGTATTCCATTGGCAGTCACAAAACTCTTCTGAACGACATCTTAGATAAATAACAGGTTAAGTATTAACCTTTATTTAATTCAGGTTTTGAACCGTATTCTTTGAAGGAGACGATTATATTCCGTTCAATCTGTATTGACATATCAATAACATTTTTTTGTCCAAATGCACAGATTGCCACCTTTGATAATAGACGACTCATGTATCTTACAGTTTTTGTGGTAACGGACGAATGTTTTAACTCAATGTTTGAATATTGTAACAACTAGCGTCTAATTTTCAATACTAAAATCAATGATATTCACGTTTCTTTGCAGTTTTAATTGTTAATTTTATTTTAAAGCGCGACTATCAGACAAAAATTACTTGTAACATTTTATTTTACTGGTGGTAGGACATTTTGTGAATCCGCACAGGTAGGTACCACCACCTCGCCTATTTCTGCCGTGAAGTAGTAATGCGTTTCGGTTTGAAGGGCGGGGCAGCCGTTGTAACTTAGAACTTATATCTTTTTTTATTTTTTTACTGCCCAAACAGCCAGACGAGCATACGGCCCACCTGATGGTGAGTGGTAACCGTCGACCATGGATTTCAGTAATGCCAGGGGCAGAGCCAAGCCGCTGCCTACCGAAGATGGGTGGCGCATTTACGTTCACTTAACACCAGGTGGAGTGTGAGCTCGTTCACCCATCTAAGCTATAAAAAAAGAGAATAGATAAAAACACAAACGAAACTTACTATGTTTTGTATAGAGCCTTATCCAAAGACAAACAAAATATGGCTGGTAGAGATAACGCCCTGAGACTGTTTTTTGAGTTTTGAAAAACGCTTACATAACTGATATGACCTTGGATGGAATTTTAATCCATTATTTCCATGGTTAGTAAAAACTGCTACAAAAATTTGGCTACGCCTTAAACGAGGCTTAGGTACCTACCTTAAGCTTATGATTTTTTTAAAGTATTATAATTATTGCCGGAGTGTAGGTATTCATTGCGACCGGTTTTTGAGAATCTGAACTCTGTCCGTATTAGATTTTAAGTATTAGTCAAAAAGGATCCAAGAAATATAATATTTTGGAATAATATATTATTATTATTATCTTTAGCGTGGTATGGACATGTGATGCATAGAGAGAAGATGCATGTGACTAGGAGATGTATGGAAATGGTAGTGCAAGGTAGAGGGGGAAGAGGTCGACCGAAGAAGACGTGGATGGAGTGAGCGAATGACAATATGAGAGAGAGAGGAGTGAGTGTTGAGATGACGGCTGGTAGAAGAGAATGGAAGAGAAAAATTAGCTGTGCCGACCCCACCTAGTGAGATAAGGTGAAGAAAAAGAAGAAGAATATATTATCGTCTAGTTTTAGTCGGCTTCAAAGAGAAAGATGCTTCATTCGACTACCATGGTCGTTTTTGTATCGTGATTATGAGATATTTTAGCCAATTAAAAAAAGTCTATTATTAAAGTAATCTAAATAATAAGCCTCCGGATATTAAGAAGATCCGTTGCCTTCAGATGAAGTCATAATTAATTTAGGTTTCCATGAGCATCTGATACGTGAGCATGCGGTGGTCGTCAAAACCCCTCCGTATATATTCGGTATACTCTTGCTTAGCTTGAGTTTCTGATGTTTCAGCGCTGTTGTAAATCCAAAAATCACAGACTGAAGACTATGGTAGGATAGAGCAAACAATTCCATCTACCCTCGTTCTGATCGTTTTATTGATATTTCCATTGAAACTCGTAACGACAATAAATACTCTGTGTCGTCAGTTTTCCCTTTAAATCATTGAATTAACCCGTTACATAAATAGTAGTATTTATAATGTAGTTAACCACGAAGACTTAAAACAATTCGTAAACGAATATTCATTTTTCGACTTCATAGACTACATTAAGGAATTGGTTCTTTTTCGCATTACCTCTTTATTTAAAATCAAAATTTTAATAGAAGATCTCACTTCACTTGAAGGTCAAAGGAAGTTAGATTGTTATTATTATTTTATTTTTGCTCAAATAGGCAAACGAGTTTACAGACGACCTGCGGGAAATGGTTTCAAAAGCTCACATACAACACAAAGCTAATAACTAAGCTTTTCTATTGAAATGTGGCTGTGCTTTTTAAATTCCCTAAAAATACAAGTACTCCATAAATTTATGGTTTGATACTTTTTATTAGGGAACTATTTGAAAACGTCCAGTCGTACAGGTAATTGTAATAAATACAAATAATTATACAGGGGCTTTATGGCTAGTAATAGGATTGATGGTAGTATCCGCTTCTTGTGAGCTTAAATCCCAACCTGCTTGACGCAAAATTCGTAAGTTTCATAAGTTCAAGAGGAAGATTCATTGGATTCCAAAGAGGCGGCGTCACAAAAATTTACGCTAAATTGAAAATGAAAAAGGCTTTCATCTTTTTTTATTGCTTAGATAGGTGGACCAGCTCACAGCCCACCTGGTGCTGAATGGTTACTGGAGCCCATAGACATCTACAACGTAAATACCGCCACTTACCCCGAGACATAAGTTCTAAGGTCTAGGCCACGGCGACTTAAAATCTAATAATCGTTGTGTATTATTCTATGATATATGATTGTCCTACATACCTATTGTCATGTATGTAGGTCCCAATATAAATCGCTTTCAGTTAAGTGCGTTCGGTTGAGGTTCGCCGTCTCACCACTGTATGCTATTTTTGCCTTTATCTAATCTAAAGATACAAAAAAAATTCAGAGTGAAAATGTAAATAACAATAAATCAATATAAATCATTGATGAAATCACGTCACATAACATCGTAATTCCTAATTACCTTTCCGATAGCAAAAACGAACGGACATTTGGAATAACATACTCAATTTTATTACATCTACGTTTAATATCATGTGATAGCATTTTTCGTTTCGTACGCATTTACGCTAATAGATAATTAAATTAGCATAATGCGGAAAATGGGTAAATATCGGACAATTTAAGCACCGTATAATCTTGGTTGAGGTGTGGAGCAAAGTTTTGAGGCTCGAATCAAATTTCTTTTATGATTTGGCCGTGATGAAAAAGTATAAAACACATTTTAAAAGTAATGAATTTTTTAAACACATTTTTTTTAAAGTGAAACTTCTTTATCGACATAGGGAGGAAAAACGTTTGTAACGTTTTTCGGTTACGCGCCATCTTAATTTCTTCCGTTACGCACCATGTTTATTTTATTTCTATTCAATTGGTTATCAGCAGATGTCGCTGCACGTAGATTCAACAATTCCTGAATCGCGGTTTAGAGACAGTTGATAGACGCTCTCGTATTTCTCTTGCTAAACGATACCTACCTGGCGTCGGGATACCGTGATCATGCAGGCGGTTCCCCCGGGGTGCGGCTGCTCCATTGCACTGCGCACTTGCGATTATTTTGATATTTTATAAGTTTCATTTCTACCGTGTGTGACTTGCACACGCACACACATTTTTTTCTATTAAACCTAACGCACACAACACACAGCACATACACTTAAAACACAACAAGTAAAAAATCTGTCTTATAACATAAGCCATCTAATGCACGATTATTTAAAATAAATGTGCTAAGTACAAAATTTTCAGAGGAATTTAAATTCTCAACCAGAGGAAGTTAAAAAAAGAAAAGAAATTACACAGAACTAGAACACATTATCTATATATTAATACGTGAAGCAAAAACTTTGTATCCCTTTTTACGAAAATTGCGCGGACGGGGGAGTATGAAATTTTCCACACTTATAGTATTACTACATTACCACACTAGTATTTTAGTAAATTAACCAAAACGTCTAACAAAATGTTATGAAAGTAATTCTACTAGAGGTCCCGCAGTGGTCGAAATTCGACTATAATTAATTGGAATTGTAAGTTTGTACACTATTATGATTGTATTTTATACTTCTCTAATCACAAATTTCGCCAAGACTACACTATAAAAAATATTAACAAAGACAAACAATATTTAATCTATTCTCAATTTGACAACAGACGCCAAGAACAAAAGTTTGACAATAAATAGTATGCATGCGTGTGTGCGTCAAATACATGGTATGTAGGTGTGTGATGTTTTCTTTATTGATTTAATGTATATTTTATGCATTATTTGAAAAAAAAATTAGCATTCTACACTTCTTCTCTATATTCTCTATAAGTGTGAGAAATTTCATACTCCTCCGTCCGCGCAATTTTCATAAAAAGGGATACAAAGTTTTTGCTTCACGTATTAATTTATAGATAATTCTAATTACATTAACATGCAAAAGTATTTTTAATTTTAACAATTTAATGTAATACCTACGTTTCTTCCTCGACAAAGTCAGCTGATGCTCATGAATATTGATATGCGCGAAATTAACGTGTGCTGCAAAACGAAACGACCATTTTAGTTTGTTAATAACAATACATAGTTTGTTGAGTCACGCATTCTATTTTCCTTTGGTTTTGTTTTGGTATGATTACGTTACATTATGTTGATGTAAACTACACAATGACTCTTTAACATTCCGGCGCAATTATCGATACTCATAATATAAACGTGAATTTATTTGTTACGGTTTCACATCTTAAAGAAAATTTAACGATGACCATGAAACTTTACATGCATTTGGTTAGAGGCACAGAAAAGGACATTGGGTACATTTAACCAGAAACATAACATACCTACTATTATTCCCCAACTCACTCTAACTGGCGCCATCTAGGCTGACTTCGGATAGCCTGCCAACCGAGAGGGCTGATGGTCGTCGCGCCGACTACCACCGGTCCGGCGTCCCGAGGGGGAGGGTAATGGGAGAGATGTGCTCCGCACTAAGTGCTTTACTTTCCCCCCTTTGCCTTTTCATGAGTTCTGTCTATGTGAGGCTTAGACGTTGGTTGTTGAGCGACAGGAGGTTTTAGTCGGTTCGACTCCGTCATGCTCCGCCCGCCATTCCCAGTGGAGGGTGGAAGGCCGGTGATTGCCTCCTGACAAAAAAAAAAACTACTATTATTCCCCAGAGGTGTTTTTTTTAAATATTAACATGAGTGAATCTTCGCTAAAAACTACATATTTAATGAAATGCTGACATGAATTCGGATTCTAATCAAATACTAGGTTTTAGCTTTTTGTTCAGCTGCCTCTTTATGCCGTGAAGCAGTAATGCGTTTCGGTGGGGCAGCAGTTGTACTGTAAAAACGGAGACTAGAACTCATCTTTCGAAGTGAGTGGCAGCATTTATATTGTAGATGTCCACGGGCTCCGGTAACCACTCAACACCAGACGGGCCGTAAGCTCGTCCACCTATCTAAGCAACAAAAAACATAACAGAGATCATTATGAAATAATAGTGTTTTTCATATCGAAATAAACCTTAGAAGACGTCTTCGCGGAATACCCGTAGTAGGTACACGAATGGTAAACTTTCCGTCATGTTATTCGAATTGTTATTGAGCGATAAGGAGTTGAATATTTTCTTGTTAGTTGTCGACTCGGCTGCGTATGCTTAGCATACACGCCCAGTCTAAATGCAGAGCGTGTGGTATTTGAAATTTTAGTCCAGTAATTTAGTTTCAAAATACAAAGTAATTTCAGCACGTTCCGCATAGAATTTGCGTGAGATTGTTTGAATTAAAATACAAACGGATTTGTATGTGCAGCTTGAAGTAACTAAATTCTTGAGAAAGAAGCATTCAAGTCATATTTAATCCGGTTCCCCATTTATTATTGTTTTTAATAGGTGCTTATTATCTACTTAATTAATTTTTAATTGTTTTTAATAGGTGCTTATTACTTACCAACTTAATTAATTAGTAATTCATTACTTATGTAGGTACTAATAAGTCTGTACTTAATTGTTTACAAGGTAATTGAAAATGCTTATAAAAATATATTCATAGACCCCTGAATTAAATATGATAAGTTTAACATAAAGATTTTCGAACTGACAGGAGTTTCCTTTTTTTTTTTGGCAACCGATATAATAATCGTTATACAAAATCACAACATAATTAAATAGTGCCATCTATTAATATTTTTGAAGTTATATTAATGTTTTTGTTAATTTGCTATTCACCAATAGATGGCGGTTTGTGTAACGTTTTTTTATATAACGATAGATGGCGGTACGACTCTAAAACAACGATGTTCTATTAAGTTTTCTAGTTTGCTATAAAAATATTCACTTGAATATTGCTACAAATTACAACTATAAAATAGAAATGAACAAGGTCGAATGTGACTAATGCAGAATGTGTCAGCTTCAAGAAATGAAATGCTCTATCTATCCAATAAATCTAATTTTGATGTTTCAGTCATCTTTAAGCACGTGTTACAATTATTACCTAAAGCTTTTTAGATATTATCCAAAATCAAACATTACCGCCAAAAAGAACGTCAAACTATGTATCAGTTTTGAAATTTTTTTTTACTAAAAATATTCGAATCTGGAATCTGGCATTTCGATTTAAAATATGGTAACAAAAGTGACGAGTTTATATTAAATAATTATAATACTGAAGAATATTGCGATTAACGAATACCTTTTATTTCTGTTAAACCAGATGTTGGATACTTTTTTTAAATATTTCTTTATTTTTTTATTACTTTAAATATTTTATAACAAAAGAAAACACTAAATGAAGAAAACACTAAAACATGTAAAGCTACAGATAAGAGAAGCATCTATCAGCTTAAAGTATCCACTTGTTGAAATTTTCCTTCGAAACAATACTGTTATAGATAACAGTCAATTACTTCACATTTAAATCATAAACAAACATATGAAAAAGTACTTTTAGATTTCCGTATAATGTTTATTCCTCGAAAGTTTACTTAAGATATATCATTAGATGTCGCTTGCCTAACTTGTGCGCTTATCGTTCATTACTCGATTCACAGAGTTGCCAGACTCGATGTGAATGCTTCAGATAACCAATTTTCTTTAACAGATTTCTTTGAAATATTTCCCGCATAAGATCTCTAATATAATGCTATTAGACTAATGTTCTATTTTTATTATTAACTAGCTGATCCGGCAGACTTCGTTTATTTAATCCCGAGAATTTTCATATTTAGTTACCTTTTAAACCTTCTCTAGACTTCGACAAATAATTCAAGACCAAAATTAGCCAAATCGGTCCAGCCGTTCTCGAGTTTTAGCGAGACTAACGAACAGCAATTCATTTATATTTATATATATTATAGATAATATAGATAATATTGAATGTTCGTTTTATGTTAAATAATACTGGATAATAGATAATACCTGTGTGACGCATTGTTTTGATTTTTTTTAACGGAATAAATGCCTTTTTCCGAATCACATCAGGTGTTATTACACCACAGTCGACTGTGTGAATATTTTTGTGAGGAAAAGCCAGAGAGGCTTCTCATAGTTATAGCAACATACAGAACAGTCCATACTGAGTAATGAAAACGAATAACCATGGTCCAATATAATTATTTTTCATAAGAATTGGTCGCTCAGAAGATGATGAATCCGCTGAGATTTCTTTCTCAATATATCAACTCGACGGTAATTTAAATACGAACATATAAAACGTTGACAGAGAACAAGTTCAACGTACAACCAAACCAAAAAAATATGTTTTTGTCAGGAGAAATTTCCAGAATTTTCGTTTCCCTGAATTGGCAACCGTACTGTTTGTTAGCTGCATCGCATCTCGTAGACTACGGCCAGCAAATATTATATGTCCACACGTCTCTCCTCTGTCCTCCGCTATCAATTTAAATTTATTGTGAACTAGACTAGATCACGCGCTCCCGCCTCTGTGACATCCGATAAAAAAAAAACTAGTGCCGCAATCAGTGCCGATAAAGAGATTAATCGATTGGCGAAATCAGTGAATACGTGAATATAGTGTTGTGACGTTTGACGATATTGATAAAATATTGTTAGATTTATATCGATTGGTAAGTGCGGTTATTTTGGGTATTGTATTGTCGTAAAGCATACAAGAGTATATCGAATAAAGTATTATGATAAGTTCAATTGCCACTGTTCGGGTGTTTTGCTTAGTGATACAAACATCGATAAAACAGATGTCCGAATTTTCAAAATTATTGATTTTCATAATAAAAAATTCAATATGATATTAATTTCAAGTAATTTGTCTCCTGTAATTACTTCCACCCAGTATTATGTATTATGTAATTAATTATATGTAACTAAATGTAATTAAAAAAAATATTTTTCCTGTACGTAACTTAAATACGAGATGCAACACCCTCAACACATGTTAGATTCGTTTAGCTTAGGAAAAATGGTACCGTATGATTTAAGCTCAGGTTTCTTACATGGACCACGGATATTTCGAATATAATTTTTTGATCCTTTCTCGACAGTAAATAGCCCAAAAATAAGCAACCTTTTTGCTGTTGATTTTTGTTTGTTCAGTATGAGCAAATGTGCCGGATTGACATTACAGCAAAATCTCTTCAAATCACGTCACAGTATCATGTATTGACATTAAGTGTCCAAATGAAATGATTCAGGAAATAAATCGTTTTTTGAAGTTGCACTTCTTTTGGGGCGTTTGCTTAAACAGATCGTACTGTGTTTTTAGCGTATGACGAAAACATCAGCGTGATAACATATCGAGGGGTGAAAAGCTCTTTGGTTTAAGCGCTATTTCTCTTAATACGCGACATTTTTGGCTATGGAATGAGCTCCCCTCCACGGTGTTTCCCGAGCGCTATGACATGCCCATTCTTCAAACGAGGCTTGTGGAGAGTATTAAGCGGTAGGCAGCGGCTTGGCTCTGCCCCTGGCATTGCTGAAGTCCATGGGCGACGGTAACCACTCACCATCAGGTGGGCCGTATGCTCGTCTGCCTACAAGGGCAATAAAAAAAAAATATTACTTTGTAATTAAAGGTGCGTTTTATTTGGTATTACCATCAACAGTTCGATGTTTTAAATAGAAGTTTAATCAAGTTTGCTACACTAAAATAGCTGAAGAAGTCTTTTTGTTATGATATTTTTTACAAAGATCATTGGGCGTTTTTTACCCGCTTTTTTTAAAGTCGCGAACATAAACCAAAACACTTTTAAATCATAGTGCTTCCAATCATATTTAATATTATGTGGTTATTTTAATTCATAACAATGGGAAAATGGAAATAAAAGTAAAATGAAATTCATATTTTAAGTTGACTATTTGTCCTAATTACTAAATATGACCGCTCAGTAAGTTAAAATATCACTCCGTGGTATTTCGTAAAGTCAACCTGACTGATATCCATGCCATGAACACATGCGGCCAAACGGAGTGTATATAATGGAATTATACCATCGCAGAGAGTTGGTAGAAAATAAAATATTAATACGAGGCAGAATACAGTCTCGTCACATAAGAGCAAAACGCTATTATACATATATACTAATAAATCCGGCATTGCAAGGAAGACAAAGCCTCGAAGGGTATTACTGTTCCTGTATACACGGCCGCCGCACTGTAGGGAGTTGCGCGCACATCGCCAGTGTGGTATACTTTTTATCTTGGGCTATAAAATATATCAAGAAGAATTTCACGCACCTGCGACGTTTTTAGACGAAACTCTTGTAGATTTGGATGCGGCAGAATAAAAGTAAAGAGAAAAACATGTTTTTTTTATTCCTTTTTTCCTCTTGAATTATTGCACAAAAAAGTAAAAAAAAATATATTTTTTTAATGTCCAGTTTCTCCTTATTCCCACGGCTCACAGATATGGGACCTATACCATTGTAAACTAGATTCAATTGCCTATCCACCAGACCTAATTTCATTTTTGTTCGCTGTAGGTAAGTGTCCCATACAAAGGTGCCCGATGTCCTTTAAAAACCTTTAAATGGCTGTCCTGTAAATTTGCAAAAATGTCGCTTAAACAAAATAGCCTTATTACACCCCTCGATATTATTCTTAACATTATATCTGAATAAATCTATATATATACTAATATATAAATCTACAGTGGTTTTTACGGATGCTCCGTTATAACTAACTGAACTATGCATCCGATTGACTTGAAACTTGGTATCCATGTAAAATACATGTACTTAATGGATAGGCTAATATTTATATGAGTGTTGGACTCTACACCAGTTGCGGGGGCGTTAATGATCGTATCATTGTGGGGGCGCTAATGTTCAAAAGCGATAAATTTTTAAATTTTAACTGTTATCAACTTATTATTGATTATTATGATTATCATGTACATTAATTACTATTATTATTAATTTTAATAAATTAAACTACTAAATTCTTTTTTTTTTTCTGTAGCATTAAAACTTTGTTTGTTTAAAAGTAAAAAAAAAATAGTTGATTTATTAATTAAAGAAAAGATTGATTTAAGACGAGAAGAGAAACTTAAATTTTTTTTATAAAGAAACTGTAATAATGACAATAATTATGTTCATTTGAAATGTCCAGCGAAGCGGGCGGGTACAGCTAGTATTTTTTATTTATTGCCGATTTGGGCAGACGAGCACACGGCCCACCTTATGGTAAGTGGTCACCGTCGCTCATGGACGTCAGCAATGCCAGGGGCAGAGCCAAGCCGCTGCCTACCATAAAAATAAATAAATAAGCAAATTATAATTACGAATGGTGAGTTGGCAAATAATTCAAATACAACAAAGATTTTTTTGATTTCTTTCGCATGCACATAAGGAAACACATTTATATCTTTTTTTTTGTTTAACAAAGATGAACTATTCGGTAAATGGCCGTTCGCGTACATTAACTAAATTGAGTTTATACTGTCATTCTATAAACCTGTTCTTTTGTTGATACAAACAGACTATCAAGTGTTTGAACCAGTTCTTGTAATGTCTCTATTGATATTTTAATGTAATGCAATTAGAACGTTTCGTGTCTTATGACTTTTTCTGATAGCACGTTCACTTTTGTATGATGTCGACGTAGGTATGTACCGAGAATTAAAAATATTGTCTGCTTTTGTCGCTAAGTTATCACGCGTTTTGTTTTTGCACGATATGACCATCCATCCAGAATCATAGTGATTTAAAAATCGATGTAACGACACAGCGATACTAGAAAAAGACAGTGAGTGAGTGGGATAAGATACTTTTGCACGTGAGATTATCGTCGTTGTCAAACCAAAATCTGCTATGTGGACTTTTTGAGATTTTTACTTTTTGACCTTTTCGTATAGTTCACAGCCCTATCTACCGTATAAAAAAACTGTTATGTGTCTATAGCTTTAATATTTATCTATAGCTTTCATTTGATATAGTTCTTAAAAATTCACTTTCATATCAAATTTTATACGAAAATGTTTTTACTCGTTAATTCAAAATAGAGTTTTTGCACATAGCAGATTTTGGTTTGACAGCGACGTTATGCTTTATTGCACACTTTAAAATAGATACTAATTCGAATCGTATTATTATTAGTGGTATGTTGTATCCTGGCAATGCCTGGATGATTTCTCTGGGCGACGGTTTCCACTCATCGTCAGCTGTGTCGTATATACAAACTGCGGTCTGTCAGCGGTCTGTAAACAGAGATAACAAAAAAAAATCGGGCCTAAAGGTGACAAAGGTGATATACTCCCAAAAGTATATACCAACATCTATACTTCTATACTAATCTATAATCTATACTAATATTATAAAGAGGAAAGATTTGTTTGTTTGTTTGTTTCGAATAGGCTCCGAAACTACTGGACCGATTTGAAAAATTATTTTTCCATTAGAAGCCGACATTGTCCCTGATGAACATAGGCTACTTTTTTTAAATTTTTTTTTTTTGGTTCCATATGTTTTTTAATGTTTCCGAAGCGAAGCGAGGGCGGGTCGCTAGTAATATATAAATCTACAGTGGTTTTTACGGATGTTCCGTTATAACTACTGAAACATGCATCCGATTGACTTGAAACTTGGTATCCATGTAGAAAATACATGTACTTAATGGATAGGCTAATATTGATATGAGTGTTAGACTTCCTAATAATAATGACAATACATAATGACGTTAATTTTAAATGCGAAACGGGCGAGTACGTCTAGTGCTGTCTATTTTTTGTCACTCACAGTCATTCATGAGCCTCAGCAATCTCATTGGCAATGCCAAGCCACTGCCTACTATGACAGTGCTTTACATGCATTTCACACGTCCGCGCGAAACTTGAATAGCCTTTTTCTTTGTTTTTCGACCTATGCTGATATCCTTGAGAGGCTATATCAGTAATACCCTAGCGTTGCTGAGTTCTCGGGGCTCAAACCGGAGGGTGTTGCTAACACTGGCACTAGCAAGAGCAGTGCTTCGCAGAATCTATCACCGGATCGGAAACACGACCCACTGAGAAGATCCCGCGAGAAACTCACTAGGCTGTGTCTGTGGGAGAATAGCCCCTTGTTTACTTGCAAATAGGTAGGGGGAAAAAATTATGATTTGAAATAGCAAGATGAGCACGGCCCACCGGGTGGGTGTTAAGTGGTTACCGGATATATGTAATAAGGCATTAGTTATTCCAGTACTGACTAATTTTTCATAAAGTTTCGATAACTTATATTAGCATTCTATCTTATTTGTACGCCCGTTATTAAAACATTTTCACTTCTAATAACCAACTTGCTATGACATTTATAGTATCTGCGTACAAAAAATTTGCCAATATAATACATCACTAAAATCTCTGATGATTAGTGATTTAACAAACAGATTTATGATATTTAGTTATGTACAATACATTAAATGTGTTATTGTTGTGTGGGAAATTAGTCACCGTAAAATATGTATATTACAATTTGCTGTGCTTCAACCTTGTCTACTAAAGTAGGTAATTGGTGTAGAATTACTCTGTCACGGAGCCTGGCTATTTATAAATTGTGTTCAAGTGATATCCACATTATTGTAATGCATTCCTACGGTAATTTAGGAAGTGTAATAGTGATTAAAATAAGAAACAGGGCGCTTTTGATCCAGCACTGTGTTCAAAAACGTCAATTTGAAAATTGCTTATGGAAAAAAACAAAACCAGATTAAATGGGTGTCGTCGTGGTCTAACGGATAAGACGTCCGGTGCATTCGTGTTGAAGCGATGCACCGGTGTTCGAATCCCGCAGGCGGGTACCAATTTTTCTAATGAAATACGTACTCAACAAATGTTCACGATTGACTTCCACGGTGAAGGAATAACATCGTGTAATAAAAATGAAAACCCGCAAAATTATAATTTGCGTAATTACTGGTGGTAGGACCTCTTGTGAGTCCGCACGGGTAGGTACCACCGCCCCGCCTATTTCTGCCGTGAAGCAGTAATGCGTTTCGGTTTGAAGGGTGGGGCAGCCGTTGTGACTATACTGAGACCTTAGAACTATATCTCAAGGTGTGTGGCGCATTTACGTTGTAGATGTCTATGGGCTCCAGTAACCACTTAACATCAGGTGGGCTGTGAGCTCGTCCACACAGCTAAGCAATAAAAAAAAAAAAAAAAAAAAAAAAAAATATGCCTTTTTGATTATTTTAAGATGTTCCTTGGAAACTTTTTATTGTGATATTGTAAAAATATATTGATAATATATAGCTATTTTAATTCGATTTCATAGATTTTGAATGAGTATCGAATTTTGGTTTGGGTAAAAAAAAATGGTAATGAAAATTTTACCGGAAAATCTACTCACAGAAACAAATCACCTTACAAACCTACAAATATAATTATTTAAGATCATATGAAGCAAAACGTTGATAATATTTTATGTCCGCATATTGCTTTTACTGAAATCCAAAAATAAATGGCATCTAATATTAAAAATGTTACGGAAACTAAAAGATACGTACTCTAAAACAAAAATTAAATAATAACCATAATAATAATATAAGCGCCACCAATAACATAGAAGATTTTTTAATTATTTTTGTTTGTAATTTTGATGGGCCATCGAGCTTTTTTGTTCTAGGGTCGCTGGTATTTTGATTTTATGAAATCACTGTATTTTATATAATTTAGTAAATGGCTAAATGAGCTGTGGCTGTGCGAAGTAGGGAAAGAAGAAAAAAAGGTATAAGACAGAGAGAGAGGGAGAGGGAGAGAGAGAGAGCCCTATTGTCACTTTGACATCAGCTGTCAGTTGCGTTCTGAAGTTTAACGATGTTTCATTTTGAACAATTTACTTAATTAGATTCTTAATTGCGCATACATTTAAGGTGGTCCCATATTCTTAGAATATTTGTCCATCACGTACATAGGGCAGCACCTGTAAGATCATCATCTGCTCATCTAGTGAATGACAAACGTTCGAAAATCAACTAACACACGTCATATAACAACTAATTTCGCATTACGCTGCGGGTATACAAATATGAGCATAGTAAAACTGTTTCAATTGCGAACTATGCGTAATAGATGTAGTTATGTATTCTGCCTGTTTAAAGTTAATATATCGATATCACGAGATTTCAATTACGTTGGGGACGCTAAACTGCGCGCCCGGACTTAGTGTCGCGACGACAATGCGCAATCATTAATAATAATTTTTATGTTTCAAATTTATTCTTTTTTTTTTTTTTTATTGTGTTGCTGGGTGGACGAGCTCACAACCCACCAGGTGTTAAGTGGTTACTGGAGCCCATAGACATTTACAACGTAAATGCGCCACCTACCTGCTAAACGCATTACTGCTTCACGGCTGAAATAGGCAGGGTGGTGGAACCTATCCGTGCGGACTCACAAGAGGTTCTACCACTAGTAATTACGCAAATTATATAATAATTTTGCGGGTTTGATTTTTATTATACGATGTTATTCCTTCACTGTGGAAGTCAATCGTGAACATTTGTTGAGTACGTATTTCATTAGAAAAATTGGTACCAGCCTGCGGAATTCGAACACCGTTGCATCGCTATATACGAATGCACCGAACGTCTTATCCTTTAGGCCACGACGAATTCGTTTTATTATTGTTTCGAATTTGACATTATACTACTAAGACATCTGACATTATACTACAATTATACTACTAAGTAAATTTAACACAGATCAGCTTGCATTTCTCACTAAATCACATTTCGTAGCGGAAGTGAGACATTCTACTCTGTATGTCCTAATTGTATCATAACCATAAGTGATCTATCTTACAAAACGGAAGGGATGACTGTTTCTATTCTTTTTTTTTATTTATTGCTTGTATGGGTGGACGAGCTCACAGCCCACCTGGTGTTAAGTGGTTACTGGAGCCCATAGACATCTACAATGTGAATGCGCCACCCACCTTGAGATATGTTCTAAGATCTCAGTATAGTTACAACGGCTGCCCTACCCTTCAGACCGAAACGCATTATTGCTTCACGGCAGAAATAGGCGGGGCGGTGGTACCTACCCGCGCGGTCTCACAAGAGGTCCTACCACCAGTACTCCTATGGGCTTTCAATCCACTTCAGCACCGATACAACTTATAGATACTTTTTTTTTTCATTCAACAAATTCTCAATCAACGTTTTGTTTGAACTCACTTAACGGTTATATATCTGAACAAATGTCAGTGATAAATCTATGAAACACGATATATTATTAGTACCCTCACTGTAATTGTTATTATTGACACTACTAAAAGCGGGCCATTAATATAGTTCCGTGTGTAAATGTTGATCTTTTGTTTTAGTATAAGAACTACAAAAAAAACTGTAACAAGAAAAAGACCGTATTACGCTTTAAGCGAACAAAATAATATAAAATGTCTCTTTAACTTATTATTAATTCCGGTAAATTAGAGGGTATTTAATGTTTAATATTCAAAGAAATTAATCTTCAAGCCAACGTGAATGCTTAGATTCCAAATTTAACAATTAATATTCCCTTTTAAAAAAAAAATGCTTTAAATAAGTCCATGTTTTAGCGAATTGATTTTTCATCTTAATTTAGAAAGCTTCACTATAATCTATATATGTATATAAAAGAAAGTCGTGTTAGTTACACTATTTATAACTCAAGAATGGCTGAACTGATTTGGCTGAAAATTGGTGAGGAGGTAACTTAGAAGAGAAGGACATAGGACACTTTTTAACACGTTCCCGTGGGACGTGACATAAAACGTGGTATAACAAAACGCAACTGATATGCAATAACAAAACGCAACTGATATAGAATAACAAAACGCAACTGACAGCTAAACGTAATATATTCTATGGTTAATTAAAGTAGAATTTTGAAGTTGACGTGATTAAAACAAACAGCGTGGCGGAACAAAGTTCGTCCGGGTCCGCTAGTATAACAATATAGTACTAATCAACTAACAAAGAAATTTATAATTCGATATTTAATTCACAAGCTAGTTGTATAAAGGTGTTTCGTTATCGACATTAACGTTTTTGAAATATTTCTTATAGCAACACGTTCCAACTGTTTTCAAACCACTTTGTCCTTTTCAATACGATTAATCACGATCACAAAATTAGGCAACCAAGTTTATGATAGTTAATCTATACATTATTTATCAGCATATCGATCGTGGTCATTGTTCACCCAGTATTCGGCGCTTACCAAAATATATAGACATCGTACAACCAGACCTATCAAACAAGATTACAACAGCTATATAATCCTTCAACGCAGTAGGAAAGATCGGTTTGCTAAAATATTCCTATTCTCAATTCTCGAATGAAGTTTGTATTAAATTAATTCGGCCCTAATCATTGATAACTCAAGGCATACATTGCAACCATATAGTCAATTTTTATGTAGCTCATCTAAGAAAGTTACAACATAAAAAAATATTCCCCAGAAATCACATTGATTTTAACCATTTATGTTATATTTTATTTAGGTTTTGATTATCTACTCACAATTCTAGTTCTTTATGGCATATTTAATTTATTATTTGAATATTAAAACAATTACTAGTGGTAGAACGTCTTGTGAATCCGCACGGGTAGGTACCACCACTCTGCCTATTTCTGCCGTTTCGGTTTGAAGGGTGGGGCAGCCGTTGTACTGCTAAAAGTGAGACCTTACAACTCATGTCTCAAGGTGGGTGGCAACATTTACGTTGTAGATGTCTATCGGCTCCAGTAACCATTAAACACCATGTGGGTTACGAGCTCGTCCAACCATCTAGGCAATAAAAAAAACATGTTACACATTTCTTCATTTTACTAACATCCTGACGAGATCTCGGCCCACCTGGTGCAAGTGGCTAAAAGAAAGGGAATCCATAGACATTACAGCGTGAATCACCTTAATCAAGGACTTAATGTAATGTAGGTATACGCCAGAAGCGCGTGGGGTATTTCGGGCTCAATGGCCGAATGTGGTAAAGGCCGATGCCGAAGATTTTAAAGGCCCATTAATTAAAGGAATCCCCTGTACTCCCCACGCCCGATTCCAGTCAGAGGCAGTACCCGGGTAATGGTAGTGGGGATTCCGCGCAGCCCTGCCAATGGACGCCCGGCCAACGAAGTCGTAGAGGCGATAGTCGACTATACGGCATAGTCTACGTCGGCCAACAGTTTTTTTTAGGATTGACGGATTACCAGTGTCTCGGATGCTTTTCCAGTTTCACCAGGACAGGTGGGCGAGCAAAGGCTCAGCCAGGAGGGGTGGGATTTGCTAACAGCTGCCCGAGCGCCTCCGAAGGAGACCTAAGAACTCAAGAACAGCTGCTTCGCGAATGAATCTACTATAGGATCGGAATCGCGACACGATGAGAAGATCCGGTGAGAAACTCAGCGAGCTGATTTAGGTTGGTTAGGCTGGGTTAGGTTGCACGTGGTACTCTTTATCGAGTTCGACGAGTACGGTTACCGGGGTCCCTAAACATGCTTCTAGTGTTAGAGCTGAAGGCGTCAGGCCAACAGATATTTTCGTACCTGCGGGATCACTATACGCCATAATATCATAAGTAGTAATTTCTGCTCCGAAGCAGTAATTCATTTAATCAATTATATAAACTTAATGTGGATATGACTGGACTCGACTTCACGTTTCAAGGTGAGCCGTGTACTCGGGTGCTCATCTACGCTAATTAAGAAAAATCTATTCAAAAATACATAACTAATGAAACGTTTTATTGGTTTGACAGTAAATTAATTTAAATTAAAAATTACAGCGTCGTAAAACTAAATGTACATTTCCGTAATCAAATCATTATCCAAAACTATCAGACGCGCTAATACTCACGTAGTTCGAACACTCAAATAGGAAGTGCACATTAAAAATAATATTAGTATTTTGACAAGCTAAGAATGATCAATGAAATTTCGTACGCAATGTACTGATCTATTAATTATTCGAAATTAAGGAATAATCGACCTTAAACTATAGGTATTTCAGTACGCTTTCGATTGTTATTGTGACAGTACAGACCTTCTGTCTAACTCAATTCAATAAAGCCTATCTTGTAACGGCAAATTTTAGTCATTAAGTATTACTATTTTATATTTGAATAATGTTTTATAACACAACGGAATACAGCTTAGATTTCTTTGGCAATCGCTAATGTCGACGGTAGGCAATAAATAATCAAGTACCTGCACTGAACAAGTGTCTAACAGGTGATACTTGGGTTTATGAAGGCATATATTACAACCTGTCTCGTTCTTGATTCAGGATACAAAACAACTAAATATTCATTCACCTTGTAAAACTATTGTACGTATCTCATTATTCAGTGCAACAATCATAGGCATATTTTTGCATTATAGATCCTGAAGGGCTTGTTATTCTAAACCAGGGGCTCCCAAACTTATTTTGTCTACTGCCCATTTTGAGAATAAATTATTTGTTAGTTCCCCCATTTTTTCACCTACTTAAAAACCACTATAGTGAGAGTTTAGTCGGTGTCTAAGAGTCCTCCTGGGTCTCTTACCGCCCTCCTTTAGACCTGCAGCACCCACAAGGGGGCGTTATCGCCAACCTTGGGAAAAGCTGTTCTAAACTTATGCTGTGGCAGCGCTAAATCAGCGCTGTGCTGGTTTTCGGAAGTAATTTGCTGTATTTCTTCGATTATATAATATTAGCAATGATTTCGTGAAGCGGCTGTTTAGAAAAGCATAGATCGATTTATTAAAATTAGACGATAGACGATATGAATTTATCAAAATAACAGATGCATTTAAAAACACAACATTGTAAGCAACATTGCTCACTTCATGTACTTTTAATAAATTTACCTGAATCTCAATGTCAAACCGATCTGAATGCACTGAATGCTTTATGATTTGACTGCACTCGAGAATACATCTGACTTGTATTTACATTTAAATGTGGTTGTTGACAACCGTATCTGGGGGGCTGTCGAACATCACAACGTTACATAACGAATTGTCTATATTTACTTTGGTCACGCGCTTTAAACCTCCGTATTGACAGTAGATTGTATGTCCATTGTATTGCAGACGTATGTCCTAAATACGAGTGATAAATGTACCGAAGCTGACGCATTCAATGCAAGCGATTGTATCAATTTTATTATGAGGTCCTTAAAATCATTTTACTTTATATAGATTTGATTTGGAATAAAAACGATTCCTTTTTTAATTATGAACAAAAAAAGGGTGCGTGTACTTATGTACGCGCGTAAGAAGTTATACTTTATTTTTATTAAACTTATTTCTTTTTTTTTTATTAAAATTTTAATCAATTTGAAAAAAAATCGATTAAACAACATCCTCAAACACGCATATTGAACATACCTTTTCTTGACATCGTATAAATTCGGTAATTCTCGGTACGGTTCGGAAAATTCACCTGCGGCTATATTCAGACTCGCCAAGTTACGTCGGTCGTATTGTAATGAGTGGTTTAGTGGGCAACTTCATTCTGTTAATTTTGTGTCACGGTGCGCGCGCATCGTAAAATTTCACTCTCATCAATTTTTCATAACGCGCCTAAAGAAGTATAACTTCAAAAATATCGTATTTTGGGGGCTATTATCTGATATTTTATATCAAAGTATAAGTGTATCTTAAAATTTCTATGGTACGATATCTCGTTCCGTCTACTAATCGATGTAAAGGTGTTTCGTTTTTTATATAAACGTTCACAGAAACATAAATAATTCTCGCATAGAGATTTACACAGATCTAAATCTAAAAAGTGTTTATTTATTTTTTCTTTAAATAACAAGGACACAGGCTACTCGTCGTTTTGTTTACTGCTACAAAACGCGCACGTCTCACATATGTAAAGTTTAACGGATAATTAATGTGATTTGTAACATTGATTGTGTATCGGAAAAAAAAACGATCGGGGTATCTGATGCAATCATTCGTGAAACAAATAAATTCGGTTAAAAATAACCGTTTTATTTTACTTCTCGTTTGATTGCCGCTACGCCGTGTTTAGTTTACTAATTTGTTTCTGGAAGTTTCTTCGGATTTGCACGTTTTAAAATAAAAATTGATGTTGATGGAGGATTAATATTTATATCAGCGGGATCTTATATTTGTCTTCTGCCTTTTAAGGCGATGTATATAAATGTTATTAGAACTATTACCCGTAGTTTCTGTGAATGCGATGAAGTTAAGCGTTATTCAAATTCAACTTTTAATACAGCGCAGCCATTTGCAGATACCTGAATTACTAAAAATTAGGCTTCACTCTAAACTTAAAAAAATATTGCATTTTTATACATGAACAATAATTGGTGAGGAATTTTCCATAAATCAAAAATTAAAACTGGAATTTCTATAATATATTATATCATCACGTAAATATAAAAAAAAGATGTGCGGTGTCGTGGGACACCGGATAGGAACGAAGTTCCTTATTATAAAAATATAATTATTCGGGTATACATTTTTTATTATGATTTATTTATTGATAAAAATAAAAATAAAAATAAAAACTACTTTACAAAGTTATCAATTTTATTTTATTCACATTGATTTATAAAAAATATATAATAATAATTTACAAAGAAACAACTATTTATATGAATAATAATAATAACCGTCATCACGTAGATTATACATTAGATACTGTATAGCCATCATACTAAGACTAAACATTAATAACAAAAATCTTACGTTACGGACGTTTTTTCCCGGTTAGGGTACCCGTCCGCATCGTCCCATAAGCAGTTAAAAACACATAACGTGGTCACTTCATTGTTCGACAACGTTGCGATGTTTTTGGGACGTCATTTTTAAGCCGCCCTAGATATAAAATTACGCTTAGACGCTGTTTCAATTAAATAATGACGCATGCCGCGGAAGTCCCTTGTTCAGCTCCGAGCACGTCTTAGAGATTTCGGTGTCCAAATGTGCTATCGTTTAGTTTTATTATACGCACAGCGGAATTCCATCCCAATGGAATTCGACTGATCAAAATATGCTAGGGAAATTATTAGAACCAGACTTAAAAAAAATATCTATTTGTAGGACCTTTTGTGAGCCCGCACGGGTAGGTACCACCACCTTGCCTATCTTTGCCGTGAAGCAGTAATGCGTTTCGGTTTGAAAGGCCGGGCAGTCGTTATACTGTACAAACTGAGACCTTAGAGCTCTTGTCTCAAGGCGGGTGGCGGCATCTACTTTGTAGATGTCTATGAACTCTGGTAACCACTTAACAGCAGGTGGGCCAGGAGTTCGTCACGCCTATATCAGGAATAAATAAAAAAAAGACGTGTGGCGGGGACTGCCGCGGTAAAGCTATTGCAAAGCATTTTTTATCAACTTATGCAATTATAATTAGACAATAATAATTTAATATTAAAACAATAATAAAAATAAGACCACGCTATATTTATAAACATCAACAAAAGCAAAACATTAACTGTCCCCTTCAAACTCATAAGCTAGACCGCGCGAGAGAGAGATAGGCAGACTTTCATGATGCTCATGCAGTGCGACGTCACGCCGCGCGCTTATTCACAAACACTACACCAGCGCAACGTGTGAATGTGTTGAACGCGAGCTAAATGGTAGGCGGAGTGGGGGTGTCAGGTTATTTTCGCTACGGAATTTCTTGATTTAGTCGCCGCGCTCAAGGCCCGCGATTGAAGCTATACAATAGCTTAAAAAGTTTTTTGTTCTACATTTATGTTTACTTTCTATCAGCTAAAATGGACGAACTTACGGTTCACTTGAGATTGAACAGTCACGGAAGCCATGAAATGTGAGATAAGTCTCTAATTTTTTTGCATTTACTGTCAGATTAGTTAATGGCCTAGCCTCGGACATAGTCAAGCCACTACCTACTAATGGCGATAACTCAATTCCTGATACAGCGGCTATCGTACCCTTTGAACCAGATCGCATTCTTGCTTTGCGGTAAACATGGACAGCATCATATGGGATGTTTCTAGCCATGAGAGCTAGCAACTTGCTTCGCAAATAAATAGAAATTAGGGGTTCAAGAAGCAAGGGACTTATTTGCAAATAAAAACGAGTTCAATGTTACATATGCATTAATAACCGAAAGTCTATTTGGTCTTTATATCTGAATTCAATACGTAACATAGCCGCTTACAATGAACCGAGCTCCACCTGTCCTGGTGAAACTGGAAAGGCCTCTGGGCCACCAGTAATCCCACATTCATAAAAATAAATAAATAAAAACAATAAATCGAAACGATCACTTAAATTTAATGAATAACGACTTAAAAATTGTTAACATTTACAGACAGATCACAGCCACAACAAGACCACCGGGCACACGCGTTACTCAATCAATAAGCGACACTTATTTAGTTAAATAGCAAATAAAACGCGTTTTCACTAAAACGCCACGTCATCCAGTTCGTTGGTTACTCGTAAATCACGTGATTGTACTTGTGACAACCCTCGGCACACTGGAATTGAATTTAATTGGCTCCGATCTAAAAATAGTAAGACTGCACAGCTTATACAATGTTGTACAGTTAAATTAATGGTCCTCGCTCTTTGTACCTCGTAAAGTAAAGTGTATCAATTGATAGCCTTTTGTTATAACGTCTTTAAGTTAGTTGACTACATTTAATCGTAATTCAGTGGCATATGAAATTTGATTGGGCGTTTATGTGTGTTTCTGATTTCTAGGGATTGTTGAAGGCCTATTTTTCAAATCATATGGTGCAATGAAGGTTTTGAAGTGTAACCCAACCTTCAACTATAGAGTTTAGTCTTCGACTGCCTTGTTTGGAAGTTTGGTAAATACTTAATACTAAGTCAGCTCTGGTTCGTCTAAAACAAAACAAAAAAGATGTGTGATGTCGTGGGACACTGGATAGGAACGAAGTTCCTTATTATAAAAATATTAAGTAGGTAAGTATTAAGTACTTTATCTATTTAAAAGTTTCGGAGGAAGAAACGGTATACAAGAATGTGACTTTAAAAACGTATCAAAGTTACTTTTATTTTGTTGGTCCTTATTCTTTTTATCACGTTTTTAAACTCTAGTGAGTTCCCATGGAAATTAAATGACATGGTCGTAAGGCCGATTAAATAAAAATATTTGTTGATTAGATAACCACGAAAGTATCAAACAGCATGTGAATAGATATTTTTCAAAAATTTTGTCCACCGATATTTACGTTGCCTTTATTGAGAAAAGTTTAACGTTTTTACAGAACATTTTAAATTCGTTCATAATTTTAACAAAACTGGACTTGAGCGCACAATGAGCTGTACAAAATTCTGGAAAATTCCAGAAAGAATTTACAATGAACCACTACTAAATTAAAGTTTCACTTGTAAATCGTTTTTCGACCTTTAGTGTTCGCGTTTCGTTGTGAAGTAAATTTTAATGAGATGTGGTTCTGATAACACTGCGTTCCGAAATAATATTATTACGCAACTTACTCGTAATAAGGCATTGTAAATCTCGATTTCAGATCAATTAACGAATGAATACGGCAACTAATTGTAATATAACATCAACATCGTCATCATCATCAGCCTTTATCTGCCCACTGCTGGACATAGGCCTTCCCCAATGCCTTCCACATAATGCGGTCCTCCGCCTTCCGCATCCAACGACTTCCCGCCGTGCGTAGTAAGTCGTCAGTCCACCTGGTTGGAGGACGCCTCACGCTCCTGGTACCCATCCGTGGCCTCCATTCGAGGACTTTCCTCCCCCACCTGGCGTCGCCGGCTCGACAGATGTGACTGGCCCATTGCTACTTCAGCCTGCTAACTTTGAGAGCTATGTTGTCGACTTTGGTTCTCCGTCGAATTTCTTCGTTCCGGATTTTGTCCCTTGGAGAAATACCGAGCATAGCTCTCTCCATCGCCCGCTGTGCGACTAATAATATAACATGTTCATTCAATATTCTTGAAAACTAAATGAAATCATATTTCGAAATAGTCACTTTTTATAAGTCGTGTAGGGCAGAACATTACGGCCTATGTGGAACTATGCTTGGCATGAGATTTTAGTCTTTATTGCATTGGAAGAAGTGCTGTCTGTGTCATCCTATGCTTAAAATTGGATCGCGTGATAGCTTCCAAATCGAACTAGGCAGGACGGTATAGTTAGTTAACGCCCGCGCTCAGAAACAGTTTTATCACCTGTAAAAAAGTTTTCGACGATGTATATTGGGAAAGCCAAGACGCGTAACCATTATGCCTTGATCTATGTCCTGATCGTATTTCCTGCACGGTACAGTTTTTGGACACGTGACGCGGGATGGATGGGGATTCGATCGAGCGCCCGGTGAAAATGAGCGAGCTAGAGGGCGTTACGCCGAGTGACAGGACCTCGTAGATGGATTCACCAGATGGGGATTGTAACAAATTGCCTCATGCACGTTTCACCAGATGTGCCGGAAGAAGTGGCGCGTAAAACTCGTCACTAAGCACGCGACCCCGTTCATTCTGTCAAGTATACAGTGAAGAAGAAGAAGAATGTTTGTATGGTCTTACAGACAGTTTACTGGTGGTAGGACCTCTTGTGAGTCCACGCAGGTAGGTACCACCACCCTGCCTATTTCTGCCGTGAAGCAGTAGTGCGTTTCGGTTTGAAGGGTGGGGCAGCCGTTGTAACTATACTTGAGACCTTAGAACTTATATCTCAAGGTGGGTGGCGCATTTACGTTGTGCATGTCTATGGGCTCCAGTAACCACTTGACACCAGGTGGGCTGTGAGCCCGTCCACCCATCTAAGCAATAAAAAAAAAGTTTGAAATCTTTGACACCGGATTATCTCGAGCCTTTTCCCATGGAACCAATGGTTCAATTTCTGATAAAAGGGTCAGATTAAATTTATTTTATATAATTAAGTAAAAAATTAGAATAATAATCGATTAACAAACAATAATTAAAATTTTATACCTGAACTGTTAAATGAAACAAGGGACCACTAAACAGCCAGATTATTTATTTCTGTAAAAATCATTAATCACGGTAATGTAACCTTTTGTACATACCTACACTTCTCAAATAGTTTACGAGAGGTCCAGTCAAACTTGCAATTAACGTTGTGACATGAAGTCGCGTGACATTTTAAAAGTAAAATAATGTATGTAAATAATAAAGTCAAGTGGAAATTACTCAGAACGTTCGCGAATAATTGAGGGGTTGAATAATGATTAATGTTTAGATTGAAACTTGATAAAGTATTTAATAGACTTTCGTAAAATCTCGGTGTTAAGTGCTTACCCCGAGCCCTAGAACATCAAGATTTGTGAGATGAGTTCAAAGTAAAGTCTCAATTTTACGGTACAACAGCTGCCCCAAACCGAAACGCATTACTGTTTCACCTTCCCGTACCCGTACCGTATAACCTACCCGTGGGCACTCAAGAGCTCCTACCACCAGTAAAAAATATTATATAAGGGATCCACATAAATACAATCCCCGACTCCTTATCCTTGGGATTTTAGAATTTGCAAACGAACTAAAGATACAATTGCAAACTTTGAACCTCACTAGACCTATGTTCCTAGTTTTTCGCAGAGCTACGTAGGAACGCGACTATACATTGTAACAGACAAGATTGAAATAAATAATGATGATCACTCAGTAATAAAAAATAAGAATGCATTGCACGCAAGATTATTGCGAATAAATAACACAAAATTGACAAGTGAGTTAGTTGCCCTTGACGAGTAACGTTAAAAATTACTTCCGAAACATTTTATTACGTTACTAACACTTTTTTAGTTGTTTAACATGAAATGTAACATTCATAAATAAAAACAAGTGACGCGCAAAACCGGCGTACCTACTAAACAGAACGCTGGGGACGGCGGCAGGTTATTTTTTTTTGCGAAACATTGCTAATTCACAAAACAGGAAGCTATAATCTATACTTCTATACTAATATTATAAAGAGGAAAGATTTGTTTGTTTGTTTGTTTCGAATAGGCTCCGAAACTACTGGACCGATTTGAAAAATTATTTTTCCATTAGAAGCCGACATTGTCCCTGATGAACATAGGCTACTTTTTGAATTTTTTTTTTTTTGTTTTTGTTTCATGTGTGTTTTAATGTTTCCGAAGCGAAGCGAGGGCGGGTCGCTATTGTAACAAATAAATAAGTATCTACCTTTATTACGAAGTAAAAATTGTTATGCGATTTGCAGTTTATGCCCAATAGTATCGACTTTGGAATCGTTCCCACTGAGTTTCTGGCCGGATCTTCTCAGTGGGTCGCGTTTCCGATCCGGTAGTAGATTCTGCGAAGCACTGCTCTTGCTAGGGCCAATGTTAGCAACGTCCTCAGGGTAAAGCCCCGTGAGGTCTCCTATTTTCCCGGTTACGCTGGCATAATCCGCTAGGTTACCAACTTTGGTAGGAAAAAAAAAATCTTCAGAAAAAATCTTTTTACACCCTCAGCTGTGCTCATGATTGTACAACGCAAATAGTAATTGTTTGCAAATAATAAGTCAAAACGTAATTACACACCGTTTTACAATACTCGATTTGTGTATTAATTATCCACAACAGACTACTTGTAGTTATTACAAAATAAATTACGTTAATTTATGTTTTTGCGGAGGATTGAAGATATTTTATTACTTAAGACTCATGACACAAGAGGTCTCATGTCAGGTTATTTGTTTACAATGTTAAATTGATGACTAAGTTTTTGGTGATCAGATTTTTTTTGATAGCTTTAAATTCCGGTTAAGATGAAATTATTTGAGTGGAATCGATTAGTGAATATTTCACATATATCGCTATCACATGCACTTCATTTATCATTTGTTACTGGTGGCTGGGCATTTTAGAAATCACATCGGGTAGGTACCACCTCCTTGCCTACGAATACCGCAAAGCAATATTGCGTTCTGGTTAGAGGTGGAGTGGCTGTTATAAGATACAATTCTCTAAATAGGTGGCAAAATTGAAGTTGTGAAGTCCATAGGTGGTGGTAATCATTTAATAATAGGAGAATGAGTCGTGAGCCGATGAGTAGTCCGTGTAATAAAAAATATAAAAAAACTAAAGGATGCTATGTGGTGTGAATAATCTATCCCAGATGATACTTTAGTTCCTTAGATACTTAAGTTAATCCTTGCCCTGATTTCTATTTTTAGTTCTAATAGTTCTATAAAGCGTTTCGTGAGCTCGCAAGTAACATCTTCCTGCCTATTTTATCCAAGAACCAATCAATAATTCGTTCCTGTCTCGAAAACGGGATAGTCGTTCCAATTCAACTTTGACTTTGACACTTTGACCCCGAGTCGCAAGCCCAAACCTATGGAATAAATTGGTATCCTCAACGCACTAACTTGAGTCTTTGATCGGCAAGATTATTTGGTATCATCGTGAGCTTCACTTGACTATATATGCCTTAGCTCGATTGGCATCAATTACTTCGTACAAATTGACTTCTTTCTTAATTATTTAGATTGTCCCACGTAAACCCTACATACACCCTATCTTGTGGTCATTATAAAATGAATACACACATAAATTACAGAACTTTTAAACTGCATTGAAAAAACAGCTAATTCCTGTACATCCTATATAATTTTATCTCGTGCCTTGAATGAAAATTGAACGCTGATTTGAAGAAGCTCGGTGACAGATATTTCACATGGAAACATGTAAGGGGTTATCTATAACGATAAGTTGCGTCTGGTGCTAGATCAATATTACAATCGTTTTACAAATCTAATATTCATCATTCAATGCCAAAATAAGTGACAGGGTACAGAAAAAGATCAGAATTTGTGACAGGTTTTTATAAGCCTACACAGCGACATTAGCAAACAAAAGGGAGCGTACGAATTTTGCACACTGTAGCAGACCTTGTTGTCCACCTAATGGAGTGAGGCAATCCTAAAAGCACAACCATGTCACTACTTAACTTGGAACTTCATTAGTCTTCTCGAGGTCCCTTTGAAAAGAAATACGTCATAGCCACGAGAAAACCGAAGGAGAGAGTTTTTGGAGGGAATTTAGAGGACATTCTCTGTTTTTTTCCGCTAAACTAGAGCCGGTATAAAATATGCATAGCATAACTTTCGCGATAGAGCGTTCTCTGTCTAGCATAAAGGCACTAGTGGGCCGACTCGTCTGCCTTGTGTCTAAACATAAGTGTTGTCTAGATGAATGGGTACTTAGATATTATAATGAAGCAGTAATTACTAGACCAACCAACAAGATACACGAAATGTGATCATGATTAGAAAATCTCGACACAAACGATGAAATCGATGCACATTCAGTTCACAAATGTGAAGGTATTTGTTAGAAATGAAAATTAAATTTGACATGTAACAATGTGAGTTCATGAAAGCCTTTACGGATATCAACTGTGCTGCTTATTTTTGCCTCAATGACCTTAATTGAAGGGTGGGACAGCCCTAATACGATATAATGAAGATTTAGACTTTATGTCTCAGACGGGTATCGGAATTCACGTCGTGACGTCTCCGAACTCCGACTAAATAAAGCTAACAAAAATATTTTTTCAACTGACACGGTTGAACGTGTTTTCAAAATAGTAAAGTGCCGTTATGATGAGCGCTTAGTAAAAAAATATATCGTGCAACAAACCGTCTAATCACGTATCATATATGAATGTTATAGAAAACGATACGCCTAAGGGTTTCTACCAATTTCTGGTTAAATACCGTTGATCGCATACCAATTAACGGCCGTCTGGTGTAGTGGTCAGTGACATGGTCACTACACAAGGGGGTCGCGGGTTCGAATCCCGCCAAGGGAAGATATTTGTATGATAAATACAAATGTATTTTCCAGGGTTATGGATGTATATTAAATATGTGTAGGTATGTGTATAATAAAAATCTTATATTTATTTCCGTTATCTGGTACATGTAATACAAGTTCTTTACGAACTTATCACGGGACTAGTTAACGTGGCGTGACTGTTAGTAAATATTTATTTATTTACTTAAAAAAATAATAATTGCATAATTACTGTTTATAACTGAAATGATTTTGTTCTTATAAAAAACTATCTTGAGCATTGAGATTTAAAGATAAATGACTTGCGCCGTTTAGACAATGTGCGATGATAAATTTGTTATCAGTCTACAAACCACACATACATATAAATGGAATATAAATCAATTAGCTAATGAAGCTTATCAAAGACATCATCGATTGCCAAATACTAATAACTTTTCTTAAAAATCTAAAGCGATATATTTATTGAAAACTAGCTGACCCGGCAGACTTCGCAGTGCCTCAATCGATAAATAAAAGACCTAAACTTTTGTATAAAATAAACTTAAAACAAACAAAAGGAATCCGTCCGACGGAGGACACATCAAAGGAAAAACAAAATTATTATTTTTATTTAATTCCGAGCATTTTCATATTTATCTACCTTTTAAACCTTCTCTGGACTTCCACTTCTCTGGACAAATAATTCAACACCAAAATTTGCCAAATCGGTCCAACCGCTCTCGAGTTTTAACGAGACTAACGAACAGCAATTCATTTTTATATATATATAGATAACTAATTTTCATTCTTAATTTTTAAATCAATAAGGAAATCGTTCAGCTATAGAAACTGCCACAAGTGGTTGTTGTTTTTCAATGCGTCCCTAAACTTGTTGAAAGAAAATAAGGGCTTATACAAACGCAAGGCCATAATCAAGTGCCTTTTTCAAGAGCCCTTTGTACAGTACTATATTGTTGTCTATGACGTGCTTAATAAGTGCCCTTTAAATTAATATATGTACACCTACCGGAACTGCATAATCAAAACGGGACAAGTACACCTACAAACTGGAGTAAGGCTGTTCTCTTTAGAACATTATCTTATGAATTATGTATTAATCCGGAATAATGAATCAGTATTAACGATGATTTATGTTAGAATAAAAGAGCGCGGACAGAAGAGAATATTGAGCCTAAGTTGATAAGTTGATGGGATAAGGTAGCGCAAGAGGAATAAAAATACCTAAATTATACTTAGATTCTCAAGTAATTGGAAAATTTGGTGGTCGTGGTTGTAACCAAGTTGAACGTATGCAATCTGACATTTGGTACATCCCTATATACAATTCTTCTTTCTGCTAAGAAAAACAATACATTTTTAGATTCTAATAAATCTAAAATATCATGAAAATATTCAAAATTACCAAATCAGTCCCACACACCATTACGATTGTGTTACGATACATTGTCATAGACATAATATATTTTTTTTTTTTTTTATGATTGAAAATTTACTTGTGGCCCGAAGGCCTTTCCAGTTTCACCAGGACAGGTGGGCGAGCAAAGGCTCAGCCAAGAGGGGTAGACATAATAATCATTAGTCATTGACATCTACTAACTCAAAATCGTTATTAAGGTCATTTTAGACATTTTGGATAAAAAGTATAGAATACCACCATCCCATTTCCTTTGGTGGGTGCCGTATAAACGCTACCAAGGTGTTGAAATTCTTGGAGTATTATAACAGCATAGTGATATCGTTAGACTTTAGGCATTCGTTATAATTCTGCCTTTTTTGGCGCAAATATGTCATGCATTTCGGTTTGAAATCTGGGAAAGCCATAACTCAATGCCATTGAGTGTGACTGCGTTTGCTTCAAGTGGGGGATTCGAATTAAAAAAAATATCCAATGTTTTTATTTATTTATTTATTTATTACATTTCATGTAAAATTTACATTGGCGGACTTAATGCCTAAAGCATTCTCTACCAGTCAACCAAAGGTAGTGCAGAGTGGATAGTGGTAGGTGCAATGAAATTTATATTAAGTTACAAAAAGTATAATATACATACATACATACATAACAATGTTGTCTTTTCTATACTTAATATAATATTATAAAGAGGAAAGATTTGTTTGTTTGTTTGTATTGAATAGGCTCCGAAACTACTGAACCGATTCGAAAAATTCTTTCACTGTTGGAAAGCTACGCTATCCCCGGGTGACATAGGCTATATTTATTATATTTTCAAAAAAATTAGGGATCCTTACTGAAACTCCAATAATGTAACCCAACGTGTAAAAAATTACATATTTTTTTTTACATCGCGTGCGCTACTACCCATGCGAAGCCGGGGCGGGCCGCTAGTAGTAAATAAACTTGTTCTCCTAGTTAGTATACTTTTATTAATTCATATTAAGCTAAGATTATCTTTGAATAAGACACAAAGATTTGGTGAATTGATGTACAGCGAATCCTTTGAAATACTCGAAACGTTTTATTTATTAACCTCTCTTGGATTTAGCGTGAATAATTCACGTTATTATTGGCTTGGTGCCCTGACTTAGTTTAGTAATGGCACAACGTGTTTTTTCAGTTGAGAGCTTTTAAAATGATTTCTTTTATTGTGTTTATTTTCTATTTTTATCATAATTACGTGTTTTTAACTACCCGCTGGTTTCGGATTACGGTAATGGAACGTGGTTTCTGATTTCAAAAACCATCTCCGATCTTTGTGTTTACTATTTAATGTGATTGCAATTTTTTTTTATTGCTTAGATGGGTGGACGAGCTTACAGCCCACCTGGTGTTAAGTGGTTACTGGAGCCCATAGACATCTACGACGTAAATGCGCCACCCGCCTTGAGATATCAGTTCTAAGGTCTCAGTATAGTAACAACGGCTGCCCCGCCGTTCAAATCGAAACGCATTACTGCTTCGTGGTAGAAATAGGCAGGGTGGTGGTACCTATCCGTGCGGACTCACAAAAGGTCCTACCATCAGTAAAAATTGGCATCTGGTTTCATAGTTTTTATCTACATTCTTTTTTAAGTGTGAAAGTTTTAATGACTGCTACTCAATCACGGTAAAATGGCTGAACGAATATAATGGACTGAGATTGATAAAATGACAATTTTTGCATACTAAATGAGATAAGCCGTGCAACGTCAGGTATATCCGATAAACGAATGCGGCCATGTGTTCGCAGCTTATAGACCAGTGCATGAAACAAGCAACTACTAAACATTGCATTTCTTAATTGCAACGTTAAAAAAAATCAGATAAATTAGTGAAACTGTTGATATAATACTTAAGTTAGTCTGCAAATTCTTCTTTACAATGTGGCCCTTCACTGCTGCCATGTGATTTTACCCAAATTTAAAGACTTTTACTGGCGGTAGGACCTCTTGTGAGTCCGCGCGGGTAGGTACCACCATCCTGCCTATTTCTGCCGTGAAGCAGTAATGCGTTTTGGTTTGAAGGGTGGGGAAGCCGTTGTAAATATACTTGAGACCTTAGAACTGATATCTCAAGGTGGGTGGCGCATTTACGTCGTAGATGTCAATGGGCTCCAGTAACCATTTAACACCAGGTGGGCTATGAGCTCGTCCACCCATCTAAGCAATAAAAAAAAATCATAAACCATAATAGATTATCAATAGCGTAGAAAAGCAATCAAGTTCATAGCTCAATAGGTGTTAAGTGGTTACATGAATATTACCGTCCACCTTGAGACACGGTGTCAATCTGAATTGTTTTGGAATAACTATTATAACATCATTTTAATCACGTAATGGTCAACATGTTTATGGGTCATCTGGTGTTAAATTATTATCACTACATACCATGAGACACGTAGTCAAGCCTCAATTGCATTGTCAAACATGGTGGTCGGATTGCACAAAACAGACCACACACTTCAAACAGGAACCTTATAATTTGCAAAAAAGAGCGTGCCACTAATAATACCTCCTTTCAAAACAATTCTAGAACTCGGTAAATTAAATAATATAGAGCACTCATTACTGTCAGCTATAATAGGTTATTTATAGAAAATAAATACATCGGGTTTCCTTTTGTATAGAATGTTCAAACGGAAAATTTGTGTCACGTGCATTAATATCGTATATAACTATTAGCTTTGAGGTCATCCGCATCGTTGACGTTGACACGTTATCAAAAGTATTAAGTACTCGATGTTCCCGTCGACTTTGCTCGCTCTACCAACGAAAAATAATCTATATATTAATACGTGAAGCAAAAACTTTGTATCCCTTTTTACGAAAATTGCGCGGACGGAGGAGTATGAAATTTTCCACACTTATAGAGAATATAAAGAAGAAATGCACAATGCTAATTTTTTTTTTAAATAATGCATAAAAGATACATTAAATCAATGAAGAAAACATTACACACACTACATACCATGTATTTGACGCACACACGCATGCATACTATTTATTGTCAAACTTTTGTTCTTGACGTCTGTTGTCAAATTGAGAATAGATTAAATATTGTTTGTCTTTGTTAATATTTTTTTAGTGTAGTCTTGGCGAAATTTGTGATTATAGAAGTATAAAATACATCATAATAGTGTACAAACTTACAATTCCAATTAATTATAGTCGAATTTCGACTACTGCGGGACCTCTAGTAATAGTGAATTTCATAAACAATGTTCAACGGACTAGCGTACGTAGCTATTGACGTTAGGTCCATGAAAATGGGACATCGGTACCTATAGGGAAATTTGTGAATCGATTTATAGAAGTACAATTGAGATTTATGGTTCAGTTTTCAAGAAAGGCGACGGAATTCTCGCTGTGATGTTGCTTTTAAGTGGGCCGTCAGCTCGTCCAATAATCTAGCGCAATAAAGAAAATACATCTTTTAACGTAACATCAAAACAATTAGATTTAATCTTCGCTTTGTTAAAATTAATTTTTATATGGAACCGTTTGTTATTGTTTGTCTAATTCTTAAGATCCTTGACACTCATAGAGAATATTATGTAGGGTAGCACAAAATTGATACAAATTGAACATTTATGCAAATTGCATTTATGGATATCCTGCAAAATACTATTCTAATCTACATTTAATTTTGATTTAGAGATGAAATATATGTTTGCATGAATGTAAAGGATCAAATGTAAATTTAAATTATTCTATCATCATAAAACTTAGCAATTGTGAGTACACATCTAACGCAAAATCTAATAGAACAATAATTGAATTAGGATAAGGCGTCCGACATTATTTCTTACTGTTGGTACTGGTAGGTCCGTAGGAACAATTTAACACCAGGTAGACCTTGGGCTCGTTTGTCCATCTAAAAACCTGATGGTGCTGCTGATGAGTTGATTTGATAATGTATCAGTAAGCTGGTTAGTGGAAGTCTTGGCTAAAATCATCGACTACGGTTTCATTAGATTCGTCTTAAAGATTACTACTCACAAAGCGTGTTCCTTTAGTTTAATCTATATTTACGTTATCTATATAGACCTCGCGTAATGTCAAACAGCAGTTGAAAAATGCTGATTAGATAGAACGGTCATGTGGAAACATTATCGCAACGAAATCAGGTGATCACAGATCTTTCTTACGTATGGAAAAATGTTATTGATACACTATTTATCGTGGTGTAAAAGCGCGAGATAGCAACTGTTAAATTGTTACGGCAACCTCGAATTACAAAATAGGTATGTCGGCGTAAAAAGGTTTCAAAGTTTCCTTCAATATCGATCTTCGGTTGCACGAACTAATCAATGTGAACGATTATCGTTTCACAACACTTGACTTTACTGGTGGTAGGACCTCTTGTGAGTCCGCGTACCACCACCCTGCCTATTTCTGCCGTGATCTGCAGTAATGCGTTTCGGTTTGAAGGATGGGGCAGCCGTTGTAACTACGCTGCGACCTTAGAACTGATATCTCAAGGTGGGTGGCGCATTTACGTTGTAGATGTCCAAGGGCTCCAGTAACCACTTAACACCAGTGGGCTGTGAGCTCGTCCACCCATCTAAGCAATAAAAAAAAACATGTTGTTTTAAAGGTTTTCAAGAGACGTCGTCCGATATGTTTCGGGTGTTTTGAGAATACCGCGACCCGACCTATTTCCACTATTTAAATATTTGTTCAGTTGAGACTGCTTTATTAAATCTCGTTGAATTCTCGTAATGTCTAAATTCTACAACATCGGTTAGGTTGTTAGCAGTTTGTCCATATACGATAATAAATGACGATGTTACAAACTACAAATATATATCTGAATTACATATTTTCTGAATTAAAAAAAAAATGTTTTTGTATAAATAAACATAATTATTGAATAAAGCTCCTGTGTTGTCTCGGTCTAAAGTAGCATCGCCCGATTTCTTACCGTGGATGTCGGAAATGGTGAATATCGAAGTCATCAGAGAATAGGACCCATAGACACAGCCCACTGAGTTTCTCGCCGGATTTTCTCAGTTGGTCGCGATTCCGATCCGGTGGTAGATTCTGCGAAGCACTGCTCTTGCTAGGGCCAGTGTTAGCAACACTCCCGGTTTGGGCCCCGTGAGCTCACCTACTCGCCTGATCACTCTAACATAACCTCTCAAGGCTATCAGCTTAGGTAGTATTATACAAAAGTACCAGTGTACTGTTATCAACAACCGAAGGGTGTAATGTAAGCCCGCAGATCCATACCACCCTGACTATTTCTGTCGCTGAACGGAGAGAAAATACGTTATACAAAACAATTGAGACTTCGACCTCATGTCTCAAGATAAGTACCGGCATCAAGTTGTCTATTGGCTACACTTAAAAACCATGTGGACCGTGAAAAAAAGATCCACGCACGGCGCCTACTATCAGCTGTTTATTTAAATGTGAAAAAAAATTCGTTTCAGATCGAGGCGGTGGCACGCACGGCTGAGAGCCACGATTGTGAGCAGCCGGCGCGCGAGTATATCTATACACTACATCGCTCGTCCGCGATCGCGCCGCACGGCTCGCACACACGCTACCCACACACATCCTGCGCTTCCCCTGTGAACTCTGACCGCGAACTGTTACCGAACTATAAGTGCATCAACGCAACAACTAAACGTTTCCTTAAACCTAACGTGATCCCTAGTGGTTACTCTCAGTGCTCGGTAGCCGAGTGAATGCGCGTGTGCTTCGACAACCTCTGCTTTGGATCGTCACAGCGCGGAGCTGCTGACGATGAGCCGAGGGCCTTAGTGAATACTGGTGGAGGAGCGCTTACCGTGGCGCCTACAGTCAACGGCGAAAGACGCGCGTTAGACGAAACGTATAGAGAGATCGAGTTAAATGGTATAATGGGGACTCCTACAGCTATGAATGCGGAGTCGGAGAATTGCGTTGCCAATGCAACGATGGCGAATGACATGCAGCCCTTAATCGAACGGATCAGGGAGCTTGAGGCGTTGCTTAAGCAACGTGATCAGGAAATGTTGGAACTGCGCTCGCAGCTGGACAAGCTGCAGAGCGTGTTCCCGTACCAGCAGTACGCTCGAGGATCGAGAGGTCCCAGAAAGCAGAGAGCTCAGGGTATATCTGCTGAGCCGCAGAACAGCGCATCGCTTCAGGATCTGACTCATCAGACCTTCCCTGTTTACGACAAAAGCGAAACGTGAGTACCTACTTTTAATTATTATCTATCTACTCTAAACACTTAACATACTTCGTATTTTAGTCATGGTTTCGCTAAACACATAACAATGATAATATCGCTCATAGTCAAAACACGACTAATTTGTGTGGAAAACCATTCGCTTTTTTTTTATTACACCGATATTTTTTATATGTTCAAATATAAAAATCTCCTCCCTTTAAAATGAGCGCTAAAGTTGTACTTAAATTTTCGATGTACACATATCAATATATTTCGAACTGATATATGTATGTAGTTGTGAATGAAATGTTCGGTGTGATAATAAATAGCACTGCATAAATCTGTCGGGCCGTGTTCGCATCTAATAAGAACGATTGAGGTACTATTCATACGTTCTATTTAAATGCCCATTCTGTCGTTTACATGAAGACGGATTGCGGTTTAATGAACAGTCTGCGAGAGTTGATCTGGAATAACAACTATAAATCAGTGTTACGTAACAAAAACTTTTTATAATTTAATTGAACTTTTTTTTGATTGTTCGTGGCGTAGGTAGTTCTAAATTTTTAAACATAACAAAAGTCACAAATATTCAAAATGTCCTCGTTCGAATTAGTAAAGTAGGTAGCTATAAAACTCGTTCTATTCAATTGTCTGTTATTACATCGACATGTAAATTGTACGAATCCAGATAAACATGGCAACGACCATGTTTATAATAGTAATAATTCGATAGACAAACGAAAAACCATTTTTACCCGTATTTTTATGGTTTTTGTTGGAAAATAACTTCACGATCTCAATTCGAGGCATCGAAAAAGGATTTTGTTTCTTCAGCTCAACAACTTGTAGAAACTAAATTTAATAATAAATTTAATTTTTTAATTGGCATCATCAAAGACCTCGAAATATGATAAACAACAAAACAAATTTTATGGCGATCATAAACTTAAAAAATAATAATTGAAACTTTTGCTCAATAAAATACGTATCATATGGACATTAAAAATGTTGTAATGTCATAATATCCGAGTACAACTTACATGTATAGTATTTCGTTTGTACATATTCTATGTATCAATGCTTTACTGGTGGCAGGACCTCTTGTGAGTCCGCGCGGGTAGGTACCACAACCCTGCCTATTTCTGCCGTGAAGCCGTAATGCGGTTCGGTTTGAAGGGTGGGGCAGCTGTGGTAACTATACTTGAGACCTGAGAACTTATATCTCGAGGTGGGTGGCGCATTTACGTTGTAGATGTCTATGGGCTCCAGTAACCACTTAACACCAGGTGGGCTGTGAGCTCGTCCACCCATCTAAGCTATAAAAAAAGCCTTGTTGTTTTAAAGATTTTCAAGAGACGTCGTCCGAGATGGTTCGGGTGTTTGGAGAATACCGCACACCCGACCTATTTCCGCTAAACCATTTAAATATCTGTTCAGTTGAGACTGATTTATTAAATCGCATTTACGTTATAGATGTCTATGGGCTCCAATAACCATTTAACACCAGGTGGGCTGTGAGCTCGTCCACCCATCTCAGCAATAAAAAAAAATACTTAAAGACATTTCAAACTCAGAATTTCAAAGATTAATGTTATCAATTACTTAGGGCTCAAAAAAAAGTTAATATTTTTATTTTGTCTAAAGTTGATTTTTATTAATGTTAACTCAACTGAGTTATGTATGGCTCTCTTTCCATCTGGCACTGGGTGGTTACCCCCATAGATATCGCAACTAGAATAGGTAATAGTAGGAATAGGAATAATAGTAGGAATCTGGTAAAAGCAAGGAATGCATAATTGCTTTGCGCCAGAAAGAAGCATGCGGGACCCACCACGCTTTTAAATAGGTGGGATCTAGCTTCGCCTAAACCAGTACTTTCCGCGACTCCCCCATAAACTCAATTATAGATTAACCCTTTTGTTAAAGACGCCTCCTTTTGTCTTCACTCTCTTTGCCCAGTTATCAGCAACAGAGGCATTGGGCCACTGATTTGGTCTCTTATCTTTTTGGGTTGTTTCGAGTAAGCTGAGCGTGTGGGAACTGGCATATTTAGATAGATACTGTCGCGTATAATATAGAGGGGATTAAAAACTCCCTCGACCCTCTCAAATTTGCAACCACTGATTTATAAACCAACAAATTATTGTCCTTGAGTTCATCTGACGTTTATGTGTTCATAAAATTACACCAGCTCTTTTCAGTATGAAAATCAAATTAAGAAAATGGAAATGTTTGTTTTTCTCCTTGTAACTCAGATTTGCGTGTTCAATAATGTACGTAACCTACATAATTATACTTTTGAAGTGGCAACGTTTTTTGAGTTTCCAGTAAATCTAAGATATTTACACTGAAGATAGCGTTAATGGAATATTCGTGACCGTAATATTTAAAATACATATTATACAAAAATTACTACAATACCTTGTATCTAGACAAGGGCTCTGCGAAATCATACAACAAATTCATGATTTAAAAGAATCTAAAAAAGCATGATTAAATTTCATTTAGCGGAAACACAAAAATAGTGATTGAATAATTAATTAAATTATTATTCGCTATCGGCTTTGGATTGTTTTGTGAATGATTTTTATGCTGTCTATTGGTGGAAAAGCATATTTTTGTAAAATAACACTGAAATATCAGTCTGAAGCTATTTTGATTTTCATATATTCCTTCTATCAAATGTAAATGACGATTTTTGTGATACGAACTATCAGATTGACATTTAAGATAAATCAGAAGAAAAAAAACTGCCCTAATCTTGTTTATCTAAGGCGATAACTGTATTTATTTTACTATGTCACTCGGGTTTTGTATCAAACAAAACATTGCGCACACCATTCTTCTGCGGTTGAATTACGAATTGTTTAAATAAGATTTTGTTCACTTATATAATAAAAAATATAATTCACAGTGACACATCTTAATGAACCGCGCAAAAACTATTACAGTCTTTGTTTGACTATGATAAAGAAATGCAAGGACCAGTTACAAAAATAGCTCTTAATTTTAACTGACGGGAAAGCTGTAATTAAATCTTTTATCATAATGAGGTTTGTTTAATATCATGCTGTAATAATTTTCGTTTGTAGAATTTAAGTGGACTTAAATAGCGTAATTTTAAGGTGAAACATGAAATAATTTTCTCATTTATTTTTCAATTAATTGTGTGGTTAGTCAATTGATGAATACCTAAATAGTAATCATCAGTTTACTCTCAAGATAATCCACTTACAGAAATTCACTCTGTTATTATTATTATATTATAAAGGATTAATTTAGTTTTGTTAATCCTTTTTTTTATCCTAGTATTTCTAGAATAGCCCAAAATCATCAATGCATTAAATGAATCGAGTGCTAAACAGAATTAAAGTAACTTAAGTTACACAAAGTGTGTTGTTTAATAGCGTGCTTGGGACATTTAAACTATATGATATACAAACTTGGAAAACGTTTTGATAATCTAAAATGTGTATTTTCTTACCCGTAGAGTGACACAGAGGATGCCGCCATTAGGCTGGCTACTTTTGCCGAATATTTTGTCAATCCTCGTTATAGGATTTTTATTGCACTATATTATAGCTTCTGAACTTCTTATTTTCTTTCATATTTACCCTAAAATCTAGCTTCTCTTCGACAATGTAAAATGCCGTTACACGTTGCTTTGAAGATTAACGAAGATAGAACATAAGCACATAATACTAATAGCACATTTAGGATTATAAAAGACATACACAATTGGTTTTTTTTGCGGGTTGCTTTGTCAAATACTCATAATCTGAAACCAGATAATGAAATTTCACGACGAAACAAAGCCTTATTTAAGTAATGAGATAACCTTATAGTTGATATTAAAAACGCTAACATTCCTTTATTTTGATAGTGTAAGAGATTAGATTATTTCTTGGTCCATCTGGTGTTAATCGTGCACCGGAGCCCATAAAGTTAATGGAGCCATTTATTTCAGTTTGAAATCTCAATTATATTAGAACGAGGAGACTCAGAATAAAATAAAAGAATATACTACATTGTTGTTAGATTTTTTTCTGTCAAATCAAAATTTTCAAGCAAGAGCATTCAGATTCAGAATATCAAACATATTTAACAAAAACTCAGACATGGAATCGAACACCTACTATTTTGTCATACAATGGTCTTACCACCACTTCTGATGTTAATTGATTATTAGTAAGTTTATTTATGTAATTATCTTAAATGAAACGGACAACGGAAACTTTCTTTCTTATTTTTTGGATCTCTTCTCGTCTGACCATTCACAGTAGCTTTGCAGAGAAATCCGATATTTCAAACTATTCCGGTATATTAATAACTGGATACTTTCATTTTCTTTACCACATGATTATGTACGACTAGTCTTGCATTATGCTTATCATTTAGTCTGACACCTTTAGTTGTACTCACCGCGCTCGTAACAGGATTTATGTAGATTTCATTAGTGATTCAACATAATTCTATTAGCATGCATAAGATTTATTTCCCCTCAATGTGTTATTTATTGCTCGTTTACTTAACCATAAATATTCAGGTGTTCTGTTTTGATTATATATTCCTATAATGATATAGGTATGCTATGCATCAGTAAGGGATACACAGAAATTATTCAATTGGCCCAACTACTGACATATCAGGAAAAACTTTCCCCGAATTTTGTAAGTCGCTTTCAGAAAACTGTTATGGTTTATACTTTGCCTTATTATTATTATATTCCATTTCTGGCGTTTCTAATACTTTTTAGTTTAGCTTGTTGACGGACGTACTTAACCACGAACATTAAAGTGAGATTAAAACCTAAAAATACTTTTAAATTAAATCTACTCTGTTTAAGGAATCTTAGAATTTTCTGTACTATTTTCATTTGAATTTTTTGTCATAACCAAATGATGAATTTTAAATCATGGCTATCACGTAGTTTAATTAATTATAATCCTCAATAAAACACATTAAGCTTCATTAGTGCCGTAAACGAGACTATAGATTAGAAAATTAAATTGAGATTACGTGTGTTAATAAATGTTGCAACGGGTACTGAACTTTTATTTTAAAGATGTTCCTAAATTTGCCTTTCATCTGTTTGTATATTTATAGACCAAATTTTAGGCTAAGTACTAAGATGAGCCAGATAGGATGATACGGGTAATTCATTAACATTTAATTCCAATTTAGAAGTTCCATCAAAATTATTGGTTCAAGGTGAAAAGATAACCTTAATGATTGTCCTTATCGTGATGGGACAAACTCGTTTTATTCTTACTACGTTCTTGTTCCGCAATGTCATTATTGAAATTAGGATGTTTCGGCTCACAATTAGGGTATTTATACGGCAATCTTCAAAGCTTTACCTCAATTATACTAAATTTAGCTGTTTGTCTTTCTCTTCAGTATTTCCTTAGGTCTATATTTACTTTAGTTTGTGTTTATCCTCATTCCATCTTAGAAGTTTGTTTATGAGAATTTGAACTTGAATTGAGAAACATGAACAAACGTTTAGAGATTAAAATTGGAATTCAAATAATTTAGTTTTCATATCTAAGAATAAAGTTATTTTATTTGAATTAAATGTTGCCAGCATAAAGTAAAAAGTACTTTTTTTAGTAAGCATTTTATCAATTGATCAATTGACCAATTGACTTTATCTTCTTTATGCCACTTACTATCATTTAAATGGTCACCGAATATCTTCTCCATATCATAGGCTTCTGTCAAACATGTCCCGATACTAATATTTATCTACTAACCTTATTCATTTACGCATGTAGCTATAATTTCCTACCGTCAAGCTAAAATGAACATTATGGAAAGTTCTTTTTTTATTTTATTGCCTAGATGTGTGGACGAGCTCACAGCCCACCTAGTGTTAAGTGGTTACTGGAACCCATAGACATCTACAACGAAAATGCGACACACACCTTGAGATATAAGTTCTAAGGTCTCAGTATAGTTACAACGGCTGCCCCACCCTTCAAACCGAAACGCATTACTGCTTCACGGTAGAAATAGGCGGGGCGGTGGTATCTACCCGTGCGGACTCCACAAGAGGTCCTACCACCAATAAAAAAACTACATTTTCTCGTTAGTTGGAAATAAACCGTTGAAATAATCTCCTGATTCAAATGCGTTATCAATATACGATGGTTTTGATGCGATATTTGCACGAACAATAATAAAAGTAATTTCTTTAGTGTGATCGTACACGTTTTAATCCGACATTGTAATTTTCCTGACTTGCATTTTAGTCGCTAATGGGATTACAGCATGAATTTTAAAAAGAAATACACTCATGACCGACCCTGTAGAGTTTTACGAATAATACATAGGTACGTATTTGAAACTCGTATATAAGTTTCGCAACGTTATACGCAATATTGTCACAATCTAGTTGCATTCTCACTGCGATGTTTCGATTTAGGAATAGCTGTCCCGTGAGGTCAATAAACTTTAACAGATCATAAGAGGTAACAACCTAGACGTACATTTAATAAATTAATTGCGTGAATCCTTTAAGCATATATCATTGTATCCAAAATTGGAATATATCGTACACTGTTGCTTTATTGTTACAGTGTAACGAGAGAAAGAAGTTGAAAATATTCCATTTCTAAATTTGAATTTAGGAAACGGGATGTTAAAAATAAATCACATTCTGGATATGGCTTCAACAGTCGCGTGAGAATCTATTTTCTAACACGGGGAGAGATCATGTAAGGGTGAGCTCGTTTGGGAAATTCTGTACTGAGTGAAACTCACGCACAATCTAGTGGGTACTTGAATATTTATATTAATACGTGAAGCAAAAAATTTGTAGCCCTTTTTACGAAAATTGCGAGGACGGAGGAGTATGAAATTTTCCACACTTATAGATAATATAGAAAAGAAGTGCACAATGCTAATATTATTTTAAAATAATGCATAAAAGATACATTAAATCAATAAAGAAAACATTACACACATTACATACCATGTATTTGATGCACACACGCATGCATACTACATATTTATTGTCAAATTTTTGTTCTTGACGTCTGTGGTCAAATTGAGAATAGATTAAATATTGTTTGTCTTTATTAATATTTTTTTAAAGTATAGCTTTGGTGAAATTTGTGATTAGAGAAGTATAAAATACAATCATAATAGTGCACAAACTACCAATTCCAATTAATTATAGTCGAATTTCGACTACTGCGGGACCTCTAGTATTTATTTCTTTGTCGCAGTTACTGTGTAAGTAAATCGTCACGGACGATCAAACTTGGAAAGGTCGTTCAATACTACCTTGTATGATGTTTGTACTTCGTGATCGTATTGCATATTTTAGTTGTATTTTTTTTTTGTGTAAACTTTATTTCATTTGATGACGAGGTTATTCATATTCGTTCAGTTATGTTTTGATATTTATTTCACGTTATTTCGTTTGTCCTCTGACTGAAAATAAGGTAAAACTTTATCTAATATTTTTTTTTAATTGTTTGCTTATTATCCTTAATGTTTATTTTGCGAGGAATTGTTGTGTTCCGCTTTGAAAGGAGACAAATTCGTGAATATTGTAATTGATTGTAATTTCGTAGTCAGCGGCTTGGCTCAGCGCCTGGCATTGCTAGAGTCCATGGGCGACGGTAACCAATCATTATCAGGTGGACCGTATGCCCGTCCGAAAAGGAAATTAAAAAAAAGAGACTAACATCGTGTTACAAGGGGGGTTTGAACTTCTGGTGTGCTGTCCATGGGCATGTAGCCCTTTAACGGCAAGTAAGCCGTGAGGTCGCCCACCCGTCTAGTCCTTATTTCTATCTTCCATAATCCTCACGATATTCTTTAATTTCTTAAAAAAGTTTTATTGTAAATCATATTCGGTCGTAACTTTAATTAAGATCAATGAGTGATATTTTTTTTTCGAATTCTTGCGATTTCTCCTCTTGATGTGTGTCAAGCGAGTATCTGTGTTGATTTTATTGTTCAAGTGTCACTTGAAAAACTGAGTAAGGACATCGCGTTTGTTACTTTTGATTTTAAGGATATAAACAGTAATACTTGTTTATTGCTTATGTAATAATACCAGCTATTCGCAAATATAACGCAAAAACGATCTGTCCATGTTTTGAATCTTGTTATTGTCTTTAAGCTGTATTTAAAGCAAATATTGCTGTGTATTAGAAATTGTCATTAATTTAAATTTAGAAAATTTATCTAATCGCTGCCGTTAGGCGCATTTTCTTCTTTTTTTTCCCTGTCTATGCTGGTAGCCTTAGACTTAGAGGGTTATGCCAGCGTTATCGAACGAGGAGGCGTATGAAGAGCTCGCCTATATCCTGCCTGCCTATGTCTTGCGTATTATGGTCTTCATTCAGTCTACAGTCTACAGGAGTTCATTCCCATTCTCGTTATAATATGCATTGTGTCTGGTAACCATTTGGCTCTGGGTGAATCGTGACTTCGTTATCCCATGTAGCTCCGTAAAATATGCCTATTCATTAAAGTAATAACAACAAATACCATCAATATGTATGTGTTGAAAATTGTGATTTTTAACGACCCTTGATAAGTCTTCGGAAGAAAAAACCCTTGACCACTCTGGCGTTGGTGACAAGCATCACAGCACGCCCGCTTCGTGCATTCGAGTAATGATGATGAACCATTCACTACCGCTTTTATATGGCCAGTCCAATTTGACTATATTGACGATATTATTATTTTTTTGTATGTCAAAGTCGGGTTTGTTTTTGTTAAAATTTTCATGATATCTGTAATCAACCGGTATCTTAATAATGAATTCGAATGGACCCTAGCCGTGGTCTGCGGACGGACTAAGGACCAGTTAACATCGGCCAACGTTACGAGGCTACCAACACATCGGCCAACATAAGGCACGGCTGGTTAGCCTTCATTCTCACTGGAAAACGGAAAAAAATATTCGCTCTAATTTATCGTAAAGTAATCGCTATTTATTTCTTTCGTGACACTAATTATCCGTTATTATCTTGCGAGAATTCACGCTCATTAGTAATAATTTTTTTTTATTGCTTTGATGGGTGGACGAGCTCACAGCCCACCTGATGTTAAGTGGTTACTGGAGCCCATAGATATCTACAGCGTAAATGCACCACCCACCTTGAGATTTAAGTTCTAAGGTCTCAGTATAGTTACGACGGCTGCCCTGCCCTTCAAACCAAAACGCATTACTGCTTCACGGCAGAAATAGGCAGGGTGGTGGTACCTACCCGTACGGATTCACAAGATGTCCTACCACCAGTAAAAAAATAATATATTTATATATTCTGTTTAGGTAGGTATGGCATATTTGAATTTTTACTTACCCAGCAAGAATGTCGATGTGGCCCCATTCTGAAAAAAGGTATATATGACTGTTTCCGACAGAAATAGGCACGATGTGTTGGACAATAAATCCATAGTAAAGGCCTATTGGCCGTCACCTTAAACACATCCTATCGGATCTTCTCGTTCCACTATCGACGCTTTTAGGCACTCCAAGCACCGGTCACCGTTCTCGTCGAACTATTCGAATGCGACGTAGATTTCGACATGTAACCTAGTCCATAGACACTTCGCCAGATCTTCTCAGTGGGTCGCCATTTCAGTTCGGTGGTAGATTCAGCGAAGCAGTGCTCTTGCTAGGGCCAGTGCTAGTAAGTGCTCCTAATTCACCAAAGTGCTAAGTGTACTAAATATACCAAATAGTGCGCAGCTAGAATATCCCCTCAAGCCTATCAGAGATTAGGTAGGGAAAAAAGGTATAATACTCAGAGAATGCTTATGTACCTGATATCCGGTAATTCCCTGAATCGCCTTTTACAACACTGTAAAATATTGGGTCGTTCAGTTTTAGAATGATATCATATGTACATCCAAAACTGAGACTTCAATTCTTAAGGTGGATAGTGGTATTTGCATTGTGAATTGTAAGGGTCCAGTCTCCCTTTTACATCATATAAGCCATGAAGCTAGTCTGTTCAACTAGATCACCAAAAAATGTATAAGTTTTTACCCATAATTGGACTGTATTTAAAAGTATTCATGTGATTTTATTAATACATTAATACTTAGAATTAAAAGTGCGACGTAATACTTTAACTTAGTAGAAATTCAAATTAAAAAAATAACTACAATTTTACAATCAGTACAGTAAGTACCAAGAATTAACAGTAGGTATTTGTCACTTATCTTTAAAGTTGCTCAATAATTTAGATCGATACAATCATAACAAACACAATCTCGTACACGACAATGAATTATGAAAGAACTTGTTAAAGACACGTCGAACTCGTAAGGTTTCGAAAATCTAATGAACGCCCATAAGTTACGCTTGTGCAATTGTGGCTGAGGCGTGTCTGCTTGAATTGCTTGTCAATCAATAATAAATAGCTTAGGTTATGGATTCCCGCAACGTGTTTTGTTGCATATTTTTGGACGACGAAACTATAAGCCTTTGAAGTTTTCTGAAAGGTATTTTCACTAATAAGTAGTTGTCTATCTCTGCGGCGAATCAGTCTTGAGTCCCGATTTGGGTGGGAGTTTCCGGTTGAGACACGAGGGCCCGATAGACCTTATCTCTCAAGCTGAGTGAACCAGAGCTCTTTCCTGCATCCAGGCAATGAAAAGTAACGAATTGTTTTAAGGTTTATTTACAACCTATTTTTCCAGTGCGCTCTTAACCCGGCGTGAGTGAGGTGGGGTCTGTCATACCCGCGAAGTTTTTAAACGGGAATTATTTAATGTTTTATTGCTATACGAGTCCCGCCTTTGCAGTTGCAGTAGCTGGAGGTAAGGGTGCGGGGACAGAGGTGCGGCATCGAGTTCAGTGTTGGGCCGGCGCCGCAGCGGCGACTAGCGTATATATCTAATCTATAAAAAATGCGAATTACACAATTATATTTAAAAAAAATTAACATTTAAGATTCGGGTATCTCATACCCACCTCGCGGCGGGTGTAACAACTTCTCACCTCATTCACGCTGGGTTAAGCGCCTGCAGGAATTCAATGTATGATTATAACTGCCACTGTTCTTGAAAACGAAACGCATCACTGATTCACAGCTACAGGGTGCAAGATATTATGGACGAACATCAGAATAATAATAGGACTAGTAATTGTGGAAGTATTAACAGTAGTTAAATGTGGAGTTGCAGGAGGCTGGCATTCTGGCATATCTGTATCCTTTGATCCCTACAGACTATAATGATAAATCAACAAATTACTATTTCTGTTAGTTGAATTTACTATCCACGCAATATCCTTTTTTTTATCCTCAGTCGATTGAATTCTAATTCAATAACCGAATGATTAGCTAATTGTTCCTTTTAAATCGACCAGCGACATACGTGGCGCGAAACGCAATGTCTACATTTTTTAAACTAGTTTTCGTATCAGCATATCGATTGCTGCTGGTTTTGGTCAGGTCGATCTCGGAGTGGCATAGGTATAGTCTTGTGATTGACATGACAGAGCCATTGGATGCGGATTTCATTGTAAATACCACGAAGGCCCATCAGCTTTGTGGCGATGCAATCGAGTCCACAAGTTTGTCTTGATTTCAAAGTTTGAATGTTTTGCGATGTTTTTTTGAAGATTCGTTCTCTGATTCTAGATTTGGATTAAACCGTTAACGTCCATGAATATGAGTGTTGGTATAAAGGTAAGTTAGTGCTAATATAAATATCTATATTGGAGAGAATTAGCGAACCATTTCCCTATTCCTTTTGTCATCGACGGCGACATTCACGTTGCGATATCTATGGGTATTAGTAATAATGTAACACCACGCAGAACATTATTTCGTCTATCTGTCCGTGTCTAGAAATACAATTTGAGTTTTTCCTACTATACCCGAAGAAAACTATTTACTAAACAATAAAAATAATGATGAAAGGAAATGTTTGATAACAATAATGTATCAAAAATACCAGTACGAGTGTACTGCCATTTTGAGGTCTAATTTAAATTTTAAATGATAAAACGTATTTTCGAATTCCTTACAACGTAAATTGAAGGAAATGATAAAGAATTTCGATGTAAATTTCCAGAAATAATGACTATCTACATTTAAAAAAAAAAACTTGTTTTCAACAATATCTATGCGAAAATAAAAATATATCAAGTTTGTCGTTCAGAGGTGTCTAGAAAATGGGCTGCAGTATTCAAAACAATACCGATAATATTAATTAAGAAGAAAAAAAAACGCCCTAACCGTTAAAATTTAAGAAACATCCTCCTAATCTATTTGGTAACAGAGATTAAATGTAGTAATGTAACAATGTTGTAATGTAATAATCTTGCTCTCTCTTACTGCTATTTATTTTCAACACCGCATCACCCATCGAAGCTGCATATTCTTTCTACCTGGAACCTCTGAATTGGCAATATAGGATATCTTATGCTCGATAGTTAAAAAAATTGATAATTTGCCACAAGACAATGAAATATTTGTTGGGTATTGATTCCCGGAATTCACCATAACCAAGATCGATAGACATGTATTATACAAATAATTGCATACTGGCTTAACACTTGGACACGCTCATTTGTTGTTGTTATTGTTCTACAAATAGATACGAGTGTTACTGTGTTACTTATAATATTTTGTACTCAAGTTTAACAATATTTGGTATGTGTATGTGCATTACTATAATTCTCATGTTGTATTTGTTGTTTTAGTTATGTGTTATTTGTTCTACACACACTTATCACTTTTTATTATTATTCTCATTATCCTCTCGCAGGTCTGCTGGAAGAGATTTCTTAAAGAAATAAGCATAACCTTTGTACATAATTTTCCTATTACTCTGTACTATGTCTTTTTTTCTGTGTGTACATAAATAAATAAATAAAATACGACATACAAAAATACGGCCTATAACCAGAGCAACCAACGCGTTAAGTTATGCACAAAAACTCAAACTAGAAATGGGCTGGCCACATCGCGAGGCTTAAGGATGAGAGATGGACAATAAAAATAACATTTTGGACAGGCCCACTAGCTAAAAGGAACAAGGTAGATAGATCATTGACTCGTTGGGACGATGAGATTATAAGGACAGCCGGTCCAAACTGGAAAAAGATCGCACAGGACAGAGGCAACTGGTCATCTTTGGAGGAGGCCTTTACCCAATACGGGATTTCTCCATAAAACTACCAAAGTGTATTAAATTAGTTAAGTGATCATACTTATTAATAACTGTTAAAGTATTTAGTAGGAAATAAAAGGCTTATTATTATTATTGTTCTACAAGTACCGAAAATGATCGTACAAATAAACTTACTGAAATATAGAATTCGAACGAATCAATAAACCTACCTTAATACAGAATAGATAATCAATACGCAGTAAATTAACATAAAAAACAGACTTTCAGAATAGGCTAAACGATAATGCAGATATATCAAACTTCCAAATAATGTCCCTAAAACTGGCGATATAACTTTAATTGGAAGCGGAAGCGAGGTACCGAGAAACAAGTTACTTCCGACGACGTATCTACAAGTGTAGACGATAAAAGACCTTCAAGCGATACAATTATGTTCGATGACGTTTTATTTAAATGTATTCGTTATCGTGTGAAAGTGAACTTGTAATATTTACATGTAAATTTGTGTTAAAATTCATTGAAATTGAGTTCTTTCTTAAATTGTTAATTGGTAGGACCTCTTGTGAGCGCGGGTAGGTACCACCGCGCTGTCTATTTCTGCCGTGAAGCAATAATGCGTTTCGGCTTGAAGGGTGGGGTAGCCGTTGTAACTATACTTGAGACCTTTGAACTTATATCTTAATAAATGTGTTTGATTTATGTAATTGTTGAGACTTTATTTGGAACATGACAACACTGAGTAAATACAAATCGCAGGCTCCATGTACTCTGTACACTCATTTTCAATAATTATACCCACATTTCATGTAGTAACATAATTATAGTATTATTTTGAATTTCTTTGAATAATCTATATTATCTATTCTAATATTATAAAGCTAAAGGGTTTGTTTGTTTGGTTGACCACGCTAATCTCGGGAAATACTGGTCCAATCTGAAAAATTCTTTCAGTGTTAGATAGGCCATTTATTGAGGAAGGCTATAGGCTATATAACATCACGGTAAGACCAATACAAGCGGAGCACCAATAAAGAATGTTTCAAAATCGGGTTTTTCCCCCTTTTGAGAGCTTCCGCTGCATGCGCTGCGGAAACGGTTAAAGTTTCGCTAAAATAATGTACGACAGAATTGTTTCCCTTTAATAGTTCTAAAAAAGGTCCGCGACAGCATGTGTCTATATTTTAAGGCTAGCTCACTATAACCTTTTTTATGCTAACCAAAGTTGTTATAAAATAAAGCATTATTTATGAAGGTGTTTTTATAAAAATTATATTAATCCCTATCCAAATAAAAAAATTATTCATTACAAGTATTTAATTTAAAGAAATTTGCCCTTTACATCATTTGATTTCAATGAGTATGCGGGTATACGACAAAGGGAAGATCTTCCACTGAGCAGGTAATATTGCTCGGTAGACCGACGGTCCGAATGTTGTTGTTCGGAACTTTGTATATCTGCAAGCTTATCTTGAAAATTTCGTAAGCGAGATTCAAGCGTCAGTCAAATATCTTGCGCCTGTATGATGCTATCCGCAACAAGTATCTTAGAAGATATCGCAGTTTTAAAATAACATCGCATCAAAATAATGGTCAAGCGCGTAATAATGGTGTACAAGGCGCCGGACGACCGGTGCGCGGCGGCGCAGAATAAGAAGAATAACAAGAAACACCCAAATCACTTCAAGATGATAGGCTTTGAAAATTGTAGATTTTTCGGGATTTCTGCAGGATCCCATCATCAGATCTTAATCCTGCTGATAACAGGACCATTCGAGAAGTCTTCCACAGTGCGTTTCCAGAGATCTTTTCTGCTACGTACCATCTGGCTTTGGAATGAGCTCCCCTCCACGGTGTTTCCAGAGCGCTATCCTTCTTCAATCGAGGCTTGTGGAGAGTACTTAACGGTAGGCAGCGGCTTGGCTCTGCCCCTGGCATTGCTCAAGTCCATGGGCGACGGTAACCACTCACCATCATGTGGGCCGTATGGTCGTCTGCCTACAAGGGCAATAAAATAAATAAAAAAAGTCTACACAATCGAAAAACAAAAAACAAAAAAGTTAACAGAATCGGTTGACATACATACGTAAAAAATGGTGGTCGAATTGATAGCCTCCTCTTTGTAGTCGGTAAAAAAGCGTGCTTTTAGTACCTTATATAGCTCTTTAACTAAAATTAATAATAAAAAATATTTTCACCTTCTACGCAAATGAAGTTGCGGCTAAAATTTAGCGTTATCCCAAAGCGACTATTCCACGCGGACGAAGTCGCGGGCAAAAGCTGGTGTAGGATAATTTCTTTTAAACTTGCCCATTAAGCCCCATTTTTAGTGGATAGACTCAACGTACACAAGACGGAAAGAAAATTGGACATAATTAAAAATGAACTTTAGTAGTATTTATTCAAAGAAAAAAAAGAAAAATTTCATTCGGTCAATTAATTATAAATATCTGCATACTACTGTCGAGAATAAAATATGAGTTCGTGTACTTTTAAGACAAATTAACGCACAAAAATGTTTCGTGAAAATACGATAAAGACAAAATGAACCGTATCTTTTCAAGTATAAGAAACAATTTCATAGAAATATCCAAAGACAAATTAACACACTAAGCTGATACCAGATCAAATAACTATAAATCACTTTACGACAATAAAATACAACTTTATAAAACTGATAATATCCGCAGTCAACAAAAATACTTTGACAGGCATCACTAGAAAGTGTCACGCAATTTTAGCCTTTATTTTCGAGGAAATAATTGCTTTGTTAATAAAAGTTAAAAAGCACATCGCATTGGTTGAGAAAACATTAAAACAAGAGACCACCAAATAAGTGCAGTACGAGATTGCCGCGCGCTTTTAAAATAAAATTGCCGGTAATTACCGTGAAAAAATCGCGTTTCACCTCCAAATTGCGAATCTTGGGCATTATTGAATTCTTTAATTGAGCGAAAAACACCCAACTTTCGGTTAACGAAACATACAAAGTGGGCAGTCGGTTAATAGCAGATGGCGGTCGAGTTTTGAAGGAGTCAGAAGTTAATGCTTTTGGTATATTATGTTTTTACACGCTTTATATTAGCTTCACTTGTATGTATGTTTGTAAGTGACTCCTTTAGACGCGATTTTGACCCACTTTAAACGGCCAGATTTCATTCAAACTTTGTAGATTTATCGAGGACGGATAAGAAATCAATGTTAAAAAAAATTTTAAAAAAAAAGCGTGGGGTGCATAATGTTATTAGTTATAAATATTTTTCTGACAGATATGAGTAGAAGAATTATTTTTTTACACTATTTTCAATTAAAATTTATTAAAATGTATCTTCTATTTTTTAGTTAAATTTTATATAAAGCGTGTCTTACGCTTTAAATAATAATTTATTAGACTTCGATTCTCATATCTCAAGATCGGTGACCGAATTCAAATATTGCGATGTCCACAAGCTTCCCTAATCATAATATGTCGAACGTTCGAGTGCTTAATACAATTAAATAAATTATTTACTATTTTAAGGACAAATACTGTTTTAAGTAAGTTATAATTTATCACATTTCTGATTACAATAACGTTCTGTGTACACCAAACAAACTGGGTTTGTTCGTTTTACACGATTATTTATCGATCGTAAATAAAGTTTTAACTGTGCAGTACCGTCGGCATCGAAGATAAATATTTATTGTATTCAAGAAAATTTCGATTTACGTAAATTTCGTAATTTTGTAAATATCTTGTACAAATCCATTTTATGCGGTAGGCAGCGGCTTGGCTCTGCCCCCGGCATTGCTGAAGTCCATGGGCGACGGTAACCACTCACCATCAGATGGGCCGTATGCCCGTCTGCCTACAAAGACAATAAAAAAAATAAAAAAATGTGGTACATATTATTAACTGAAGCCATATTATTATGGATACCTATTATTAACTGAAGCCATAAGTATTCCTAACAGCGTGTTTATATACGACAACATCAAATCAAGGAGAAGTCTTGATGTGACTCACAAGTCACCTTACCAGTAATTACGCAAATTATAATTTTTGTCCATTAAATTTTTATTACACCATGTTGTTTTTTCGTTTTGAAAGTTAACCGCTTAAATCTGTTAAGTTTTCTTTTTATTGCTTAGATGGGTGGACGAGCTCACAGCTCACCTGGAGCCCATAGACATCTACGACGTAAATGCGCCACCCACCTTGAGATATCAGCTCTAAGGTCTCAAGTATATAGTTAGTTACAACGGCTGCCCCGCCCTTCAAACCGAAACGCATTACTGCTTCACGGCAGAAATAGGCAGGGTGGTGGTACCTACCCGCGTGGACTCATAAGAGGTCCTACCACCAGTAATTACGCAAATTATAATTTTGCGGGTTTGATTTTTATTACACGATGTTATTCCTTCACCGTGGAAGTCAATCGTGAACATTTGTTGAGTACGTATTTCATTAGAAAAATTGGTACCCGCCTGCGGGATTCGAACATCGATGCATCGCTCAACACGAATGCATCGGACGTCTTTATTCTTTAGACCACGAAGACTTCAAAGTTCGTCTTACTTTACAAAAATTCGTACCTGCCTGCGGGATTCGAACACCGGCACAGTCGCATTGCTCATTACGAATGTACCGGGCGTTTTATCTATTAGACCGCGACAACTACTGTTTACCCAATATTTAAGTCGAAGTTTGAATAATTTTTTCTAAAACCCAATTTTCTTCGGTTTTCGCGTGTTATAGATATATTTAAAACTAATTTTACGTTTTATTCACGTGTTTACGTTTTACGACAAGGCCATACGCCACTCGAGAACCGTAAAGCATTCCTAACGTTCAATTCAATAAAATAGCAATAACAAAAACGATATTAAAAAACGTAAAAGTTTTTTTTTTAATTATAAAAAACAATTATATTTACGTATTTGTAATGAAGCTGCAAATTGTGTTAGTTTTTAGAAAGAAAGAAAGAAAATCTTTATTCGCCAGAAATATAGTTTACAAGATATAGGACATAGCTTCATATATTTCGCCTGTTTAGGCATGCGAAAATTTAATTTATTTTTATATTAATTATAAGACAAAATATACTTAGATATTATAATATACTTAGACAGTAGTGTGGAACTCTTTTCACGATGATACATGGCACGGAACAACAAATTTATTTTCCATAGTCTGACAAACTTTTCAACGTAAATAACTTCTGGGATAAACATGAATGTGTTGACCCAAACACAACAAAAAAAAAACTAGTTTCTAATGAAGCTATTTCTATGCTTATTATTCTACAAATAGGGAACCGGTTTCCTTACAAATAGGGCAAAATTAACTTCTCGTGTTACTTATTTATATTCTGGCAGGGACGTGACTCTAATTATGGTAATGAAGAAACAGGATATGAAATCAAATCAAATCAAAAAAAATTTATTCAACATAAATGAAAGTACATACTTGTTGAACGTCAAAAGAACTACCGCCAATTCACAAGAACTAGCCTCCGTCCTGAGAAGAATTGGCAAGAAACTCAGCGGGCATGTTTTTTTTTTTTAAATATGTAATTATTATTTATTTAATTTTTAATATTAGATTTTTTTTTTAATATGGTTTTTTTACAATGAGTATTATAACGTAACAATTACTACAATATTGAAATGCCCGGAGCGAGCAACTCATTCCCACTTTGTGCAATCTTCTAGATAATCATTGACTTTATAGTAAGCTTTATTGCACAGATGTTCTTTAATAGTTTTCTTAAACCTATGTATATGTAGGTTCTGAACATCTTGTGGGATTTTGTTGTACAGGCGCACAGATATACACCCGAATGTATTTCGTATCTTATGTAACCTACTCATCGGCACAACGAGCTTGTGTTTGTTCCTAGTATTTCTATTATGTATGTCCGACTTTTTAGGAAACTCCTCAATATATTTACGAACATACATCAATTTTTCAAAAATGTACTGGGATGGCATTAGTGAGAACTTTAATTTGTTTAAATTTCTCCCTCAGGGATTCCCTTGAGTGCATGTATAAATAGCACGTATAGCTCTTTTATGGTAGATAGGTAGTTCGGTTTGATCTGTATGTGGATGGCCCGACTTGAGATTGTTAATTACAAGAGAGCTCGGAGATTTTAGTTTGTGGGGAGCCAGGCGTGATATAATTGCAGAATAACTTTGATTTTTCCCTACTAGTGGACGAATCACGGCCTGACGATGCGTCCTCAGAGATTTTTGGACGGCTAATTGCTATTGCGGTTATGTGCATAGAATAAAAAAAATAAAAATCGGGATGGAAAAATAGGGGATGATCGTATAAGAGTGAAAATTGAGAGCAATATGATTTTTTTTATTTTAGGTCATGACAAAATAAAAATAAAAAATTGCCAAAAAAATTAAAGCTTATAATTAACAAATAAAAAATAGGGGTTGATCGTGGAGGGATGAAAAATTGAGAATAAGGTCAGTTTTTTTTATTTTAATTCATGACAATATAAAAATAAAAATGAAAATCTTGCCAAAAAAATGAAAGTTTATAACTAACAAATAAAAAATTGGGGTTGATCGTAGAGGGGTGAAAAATTCAGAGTAATATGAAATTTTTTATTCTGTCATGACAAAATAAAAAGAAAATTCTTGCAAAAAAAGTAAAGTTTTTAATTAACAAATAAAAAATAAGGGTTGATCGTAGATGGGTGAAAATTTAGGGTTGTATGTATTTTTGTATGCTGCATCATAAAAAAAATAAAAACAAAGTTTTTTGTCTAAAAAATTAAATAAAAATTAAGGGGTGGACCCTTAAGATTTAGGGGGATGAAAAATATATTTTGTTTGATTCTCCACCCTGGCCGATATGCACGCTAAGATACACGAAAATCGGTCGAGCCGTTTCGGAGTAGTTCAATCACGCACCCCGTGACACGAGAATTTTATATAACTAGTCAGGTCATAAATATTGTCACACAGTAAAAACTTTTCTTTTAGAATGCTGGCCACAAAAAAGTTTATTGAATTCGAATTTCGAATTGTTTTCAGAAAATAAAAATGTATACTTTTAGAATTTTACTCATTTTTAAATATGGAGTGGACGCTTAAAGAAGACCGTGTTGCAGTTATTGCGTTGCATCGTTGCGGTTACGCGCCAATTCAAATTTTTAACATACTGAAAAATTTGAATATAACCAAAAGATTCGTTTATCGTACCATCAAACGATACAATGAAGACTCTAGTGTAGATGACAGGTCAAGAAGTGGTCGCCCTCGGTCTGTTAGGACTCCAGCAGTGATAAAAGCTGTGAAGGCGCGAATTCAAAGAAATCCCAAACGTAAGCAGAAACTGTTGGCCCTTCAGATGGGGTTAAGCAGAACCACGGTGAAAAGGATGTTAAATGAAGACTTAGGGCTTCGGGCATATCGAAGAAAAACAGGACATCGTTTGAATGCTCGACTAATGGACCTGAGACTGAAGAGATGCCGCGTTTTGTTGAAGCGGTACGCGGGAAAAAAATATCGGGAAATTCTTTTTTCGGATGAAAAATTTTTTACCGTAGAAGAGAGCTACAACAAACAAAATGATAAGGTGTACGCACACAGTAGTGAAGAAGCGAGCAACCGTATTCCGCGTGTCCAAAGAGGTCATTTTCCATCCTCGCTCATGGTATGGTTGGGAGTTTCTTATTGGGCCTTAACAGAGGTACATTTTTGTGAGAAAGGTGTAAAAATGAATGCAGTTGTGTATCAAAATACAGTCCTGACGAACCTTGTGGAACCTGTTTCTCATACCATGTTCAATAACAGGCACTGGGTATTCCAACAAGATTCGGCGCCAGCTCATAGAGCGAAGAGCACACAAGACTGGCTGGCGGCGCGTGAAATCGACTTCATCCGGCACGAAGACTGGCCCTCCTCCAGTCCAGATTTGAATCCGTTAGATTACAAGATATGGCAACACTTGGAGGAAAAGGCGTGCTCAAAGCCTCATCCCAATTTGGAGTCACTCAAGACATTCTTGATTAAGGCAGCCGCCAATATTGACATGGACCTCGTTCGTGTTGCGATAAACGACTGGCCGCGCAGATTGAAGGCCTGTATTCAAAATCACGGAGGTCATTTTGAATAAACTTTAGTGTCATAAGAATCTATGTTTTGTTAAGTTCATTTCGGTATATGAATGGTTACATAATGAATAAACTTGTTTCAATTATTTTACATTAAACATGTGACAGAATTTATGACCTGACTAGGTATAAGATGTATTTCGGTCTCTGGTACCCATAACACAGGGAACTCTAATTTCGGACTGGATGACCGCGCCTAATTTATTCCCAGTTATACATATATTATTAATATGATAAATGTTTTGTTGAACTGTGTACACGATTGTAATGATCGAATCAAACGGTAACACAGTTTTCATGGCATTTAACTGAGAGGTAATTGCTTCAAATTATTGTGTTGTTGAAACATTGACTAATCACAATACTAGAGGACAATAATAATGAATTAGCTCAAGTTACGTTTCTAAACTCATAGACATAGGGTCGATTTTTAAACGAATTTATAATCTGTCGTGTGTCGGTTTTGCGTTAATTTTGTATTGAAACTCATACGACTTGCCGCGCCTTCGAATGATCGTAATCTTGAAATACTAAGAAAAATGAACAAGATTTATAAATTAATTTAATTATACTAGTGGTCCATCCATGTAGATCGATGTAGTGGTCCCTATGTAGTCGAAATTCGACTATCATTAATTGAAATTGTAAATTTGGACATTATTATGGTTCTATTGTCAATGCTTCTATAATCACAGTTGTTGCCAAGGCTGCGACGGTGGAGTGGACGGAGTGGTTACCGTCGCCCATGGACCTCAGCAATGCCAAGGGCAGAGCCAAGCCGCTGCTTACCGCTTAATACTCTCCACAAGCCTCGTTTGAAGAAGGACATGTCATAGCACCCAGGAAACACCGTGGAGGGGAGCTCATTCCATAGCCGCATGGTACGTGGCAAAAAAGACCTCTGGAAACGCACTGTGGATGACCGCAGTGACTCCAGGTAGTATGGATGAGCTCTACTCCGGTGGCCGGCGGTGCGATGGTAAAAACGAGATGACGGTATCATCTCGAACAATTCCTCGGAGCACTTCTTTGCTACGTACGTATTTCCTGAAAGCCATGACATCACATGACATGCATGATAATACATATTATGTTGGTGTTGACCGCGGTATGCCCCTACCTTGCGTAGGTTCTATCTCGGGCGCAGACCGGCCTTTGGGTGAGCCTTTACCATTTTCAGCAACCTGGTAACCGCGTAGATACTCCTACCTTCGCGTTCTTTTAACCGCGGCAACCTAGTAGGAGGTACGGCGCCGGTCCATAAGAAAAAAGGCGGGACATGTGCTCCTCTAGGTAGATATAGGCTTGTAGGTACAAAGTCAGTAAAAATGTCTCAATTGTACCATATAAGAACAGGTCTTCCATTCATCAAATAGTGGCACATGATTGTCAGCAAATATAGGCTGTACCCTTTTTTTTTTTTTTTTTTCCTAGCAGCAAACGTAGGCCATTTTTCGAACTTCATACAAATTTGAGTTAACTTTCACGCGATTGAGAAGCTAAAAAACTCGAACTAGTGTACTTAGTAGACGTCCCAGCCATGCGGGTTCATACTTAAACATACCAGTTGTAACTGCCTCTGATCACACGATTGTCTTCGTTCGCAAGTCCCTCCTATCCATGTTTTAAAACGTATTCTCTTATGAAGTCTTACTTATTAGGATTGAGTGGTTTGTGAAAGAAAAAAAAACTGCTTAATCAGCCATCGAAATATATAAATCTACAGTGTCTATACTAATATATAAATCTACAGTGATTTTTACGGATGTTCCGTTATAACTACTGAACCATGCATCCGATTGACTTGAAACCCGGTATCCATGTAGAAAATACATGTACTTAATGGATAGGCTAATATTTATATGAGTGTTTTGGACTCCCTAATAATAATGACAATAATTAATAATGTTAATTTTAAATGCGCAGCGAAGCGGGCGAGTGCGGCTAGTACCTATATGAATTGTTCATCATAGTAATGAGAAAACATGTAAAATCGATCCTAAAGACGTACGTGATGAGTTGGTTATATTAAATCTCTGCAATGTAAATTAACAATGTCTGATAAATATACGTAATATCTTACATATAGTGTTATCGAATGCAACACAACTACCAACTGTGACCAATCTGATCAAATTACATACATACAAATATGTTTATTTGTATCCAATTTCATACCTGTATTTTGATGTCAAAAACCCTTTGTCTAACTTCTCATATAGGTGTAACCTCTATACGAATTATCTTAAAAGAGTTTAATTTGTTATAAAGATGACATAAATAAAAATTTGAATATTGAAAGATTAGCAAGAAATATAAAAATCTTTTAGAATTGTAAGATATAAAAAAAACATAAAAAACGTGGTGAAGCAAGTCTTAAATGTGTTTCTCTTTATAGAGCAACTCAATGTGTACTATAGTTTTTCCCATAGTAAACTTTGTTTTTATGTGAATAAAATAATACATTAAATAGGTATTAATATTTTGTGAATAAAAACGGGTAATCGAGACAGCCCTACGATTGGAACTAGGTGCGTCGCGTTATCGGATTAAATCGCCATCAAACCTGTTGACATTAATTAAAGTATGTCCATCTATTTACATATGCATCCACGTTACTGCTATGTTAATACCGAATGTGTAATATGGCATAATATGCACTGCATACAGCTGTTCTTTATGATGAAACGTTAAATCTAAATAGGGCCTTCGTTACTTTGTTGATATACTGATGTACTTACTCCTTAGTACTTAGTGCACTAGCTTCAAGTGCTCTGGGATTTATCGTATTATTATCTATCGATTCTTACATCTTGCCTTTAGTTTCATAGAATAAGACGTCCATCGCATTCGTGTATAGCGATGTACCGGTGTTCGAATCTCAGGCGGGTACCAATTTTTCTAATGAAATACGTACTTAACAAATGTTCACGATTGACTGCCACGGTGAAGGAATAACATCGTGTAATAAAAATCAAACCTGCAAAATTATAATTTGCGTATTACTCGTGGTAGGACCTCTTGTGAGTCCGCACTGGTAGGTACCACCACCCGGCCAATTTCTGCCGTGAAGCAGTAATGCGTTTCAGTTTGAAGGGTGGGGCTGCCGTTGTAACTATACTTGAGACCTTAGAACTTATATCTGAAAGTTGGTGGCGCATTTACGTTGTAGATGTCGATAGGCTCCAGTAACAACTTAACACCAGGTGGGCTATGAGCTCGTCCAGACATTTAAGCGATAACAAAAAAATAGTGCTCGTAGTTTTCCTATGTTTATGACATTTGCATGGCTTGTCAAGTGTAAGCCCTTTACGATTACGATTACTAATACTTCCAGTGTTGCTATATTCATTTCCTGATTTTTTTACCTTGCACCGGTTTCACTCATTAGAACACGTTTTCTAATGTTTTTTTTCCTTCTCTTTAACTATGAAGCATCAAATCTAACGTTCAATCTATATATTAATACGTGAATCAAAAACTTTGTATCCCTTTTTACGAAAATTGCGCGGACGGAGGAGTATGATGTTTTCCACACTTATAGAGGATATAGAAAAGAAGTGCACAATGCTAATATTTTTTTTAAATAATGCATAAAAGATACATTAAATCAATAAAGAAAACATTACACACACTACATACCATGTATTTGACGCACACACGCATGCATACTATTTATTGTCAAACTTTTGTTCTTGGCGTCTGTTGTCAAATTGAGAATAGATTAAATATTGTTTGCCTTTGTTAATATTTTTTATAGTGTAGTCTTGGCGAAATTTGTGATTATAGAAGTATAAAATACAATCATAATAGTGTACAAACTTACAATTCCAATTAATTATAGTCGAATTTCGACTACTGCGGGACCTCTAGTTAGTGTTAAAACGACAAAGTTGTCGTCTTCAATTCGGTAAATTACAATGAATTGTCAATTGAGTGATCTATTTTTAGTGGCGGCCAGTGAGGCGCTGCGAGCCGATCTTTGCCGACGCAATCAATTTAACCGATTCCGGACATCGTTATTGGAATCGGTGACCGCTTTTGTGAACGAATTGCCAATTAATAGATTAATGTCAGTTTGCCATGTTTGGTACCTTTGGGTATTTTGTTTATTATCAAAAATGTAAAATCTTCGATGCATTCTGTTTATTACAAAATACGGCCCACTGAGTTTCTCGCCGGATCTTCTCAGTGGGTCGCGTTTCCGATCCGGTGGTAGATTCTGCGAAGCACTGCTCTTGCTAGGGTCAGTGTTAGCAACTCTCCGGTTAGAGCCCCGTGAGCTCACCTACACACGCTAGGGTAAGCTGGCATAGCCTCTCAAGGCTATCAGCATAGGTAGGAAAAAAAAAAACGATTTCCTGATACAGTTGGTTGATTAAATAAATATTTTTTAAACTTTTACTGTATTTGTAATAAAATACTTTAAAATTGCAGTTCACCCGCTTGGTATCGTATATTTAAATTAGTGAATTTTTGCGTGATTCTGGTAAACATTTTGACAAGACAATTGAAATAAAATCAACCTAAGATAATGTTGTTAGATTCATTGGAATCTTTAAGAAGCGCCATCTATGAGAAAAATCTGTAAATTTTACAGCGCCACCATTTATTGAGTAGATGAACTCTGGTTGCCAATTTTCGCCACTAGATGGCAGAATCATAAATTATTTTTAAAGTAAATGGATTCTCATTTTAAATTAGATTACTGTTATTGTTTGTTGTATTTTGTTATTGTTGTTCTTCATTCAGTTTTTTTTTTAAGCTTTTGATTTTATTGTTTATACAATGAATAAGCTCGTTTGATAATTGAAACATAAATTAAAACAGGATATAGCGTCTATTTATATTTAACTTTGCTATTTTATATTCATCGAAAAACCAAAGCCGATATAGATTATTGCTGAAAATAGTTGAAGCCTAGCACAATAGTTGTACGCGCCCTACGATAATTAATGTTCGTGTCCAAAATTTTAACCAGAAAAAACTCGGGTAGGTATTATTAACAACACCTACGGTGTCGACTTTGCAATTAAACTTCAATAGTTTCAAATCTCCTTGTGTAAACCTCTCGTGCCGAGGTCTCGCCAAAGTGTTTGTTAAAATAACATTATCTTTTTATTATATGTATGAGGATATACAAGAGGATAGCATCCGTAATGTGTTTTGAAATTCCGCCTCATCGATTCAAATGTACGTTAGTCTTTTATTAAGTAGTTTCTTTATGTTTTATCTTTAAGTTTTATCGCTTTAGCACAGACTTGGTACCCGAAAATGCCATACAGAAATATTCAAAACGAAAATCTGAACAATGTCTTTTGAAAAATGGCTTTTTACTACGGTTAAGTATTTTTTTTATGTTTAATCTTTAAGGTCTTTTGAAAAATGGCTTTTTACTACGGTTAAGTATTTTTTTTATGTTTAATCTTTAAGTTTTATCGCTTTAGGACAGACTTGGTGCCCGAAAATACCATACAGAAATATACAAAACAAAAATCTGAACAATGTCTTTTGAAAAACGGCTTTTCACTAGGTACATATTCCTTCTTGCGTCGATAATCCTCAATGCTGAGGTTCGTGGCCATCTTTAATAACTTTCCCCTGGATAATCCTGCCTCAGCCCTGCCTAACCTCGGCTGCGCGTATGGGATCGTGGACTGAAGCTTTGTGTTTATGATTGATGTATGATAGCCCGGGGGCCTTTCCAGTTTCACCAGGACAGGTGGGCGAGCAAAGGCTCAGCCAGGAGGGGTGGGATTTGCTAATTTGTAGCTACAGAAATACTACCAATAACTATTTGTAAATAATCTATATATCTATATATATATATATATAAATGAATTGCTGTTCGTTAGTCTCGCTAAAACTCGAGAACGGCTGGACCGATTTGGCTAGTCTTGAATTATTTGTGGAAGTCCAGAGAAGGTTTAAAAAGTAGATAAAAATAAAAATGCTCGGAATTAAATAAAAATAACAATTTTGTTTTCCCTTTGGTGTGTCCCCCGTCGGACGGATTCCTTTTGTTTGTTTTAAGTTTATTTTATACAAATGTTTAAGTCTTTTATTTATCCATTGAGGCACCACGAAGTCTGACGGTTCCGCTAGTAAAATATAAATAATTGTGGTGTTCGCTAGTGCCTTGACTATTAAGCCTATGCCTGGAATCACGACGCAAAATAATCATTACGCTATTGTTTTTTTGTCTGTCACCAATGTAGATTAACCTCGGCCCAAATTCGTCCAGCTGTAGGTCATAAAAACGTATGCTTTCATTTAACGGCGAATTTACGGGGAAATCAATTTATCTCACGTGTTTTTAAGAAAAAAATGTTACATTTATTTATTTATTAATACGCTTTTATTAGCTTCAGACGTATGTATGTTTGTAACGGAATCTTTGAACATGATTTTGACCCCCTTCAAAACGTCGGATTAACTTGAAATTTGGTATACTTATTAAGGACCGGTGATAATTCAATATTAAAAAAAATATTGAAAAAATTTAAATTCAGCTAAAAAATTAAAAATAAATAATAGTTTAAAAAAACTAACAAAATACGCTTTTATAGAAAATCCAAGTAAAAAATAGAAAATAAATTTTAATAAATTTGAATTTAAAATAGTGTAAGAAAAAAATATTTTATTGTAAAACATGGGGTGCATGGTATCAGTAGTTGTAAATATTTTATGAACAGATATTAGTATAAGGGTTGTTATTTGATAATAATATCCTTATTTATTTAAGACATTTATTCCGCAAAAATGAAGTAAAGTTCAATTCGCCATTATCTCGTTATTATTCAACAAACTGTCAATTGTTTCGCTCTTAATGATTTTATTGAAAAACTTTTACTGGTGGTAGGACCTCTTGTGAGTCCGCGCGGGTAGGTACCACCGCCCCCTGCCTATTTCTACCGTGAAGCAGTAATGCGTTTCGGTTTGAAGGGCGGGGCAGCCGTTGTAACTATATGGGTGGCACATTTACGTTGTAGATGTCTATGGGCTCCAGTAACCACTTAACACCAGGTGCGCTGTGAGGTCGTCCAACCATCTAAGCAATAAAAAAAACATTAATATAGTTATAAGCACGTAAACTTTTATGTCCGATCATCTAATGGCTCGCAACCATTTTCAATTGACCAAAACAGCTGGTCAACTTGTATGTTAATTAATTCATCAGCGCCAATCAAGGCTCGGTATGCTGACAACGAATAAGGAACCGTTCACATTCAAAAATAAAACCATCGCGTAAATCTACAGTGCATTTCTAGATAAGTTTTTTTTTTCTCCTACCTACGCCGAAAGTTCGGTTTTCCTCCCGCTGTACAGGGAAGAAAGTGTAACTATTCCTCCCTGGGTACTGACAAGTGCGCATGCGCGTTAGTGTCTACGTCTGCACCTAAAATTCTCCGCCATTGTTGTGCTCGGGTAATTTGCAATATAGTGCTTAGTGTAAAAGTGAAATAAACAAAAGGCAATAAAATGTAATAGTGAAGTATTAAACAAAGATGAGTTCATTAGACAGCTCTTATTCAATTCGTAGTAGTTTACTTAAAAATTACAAAACAGTTAAATTGTTTTTTTATGAGTATGGGGGGGCTCCGCTCCCCTACCCCCGCCAGGGCTTCGCCCCTGGACCCCGGCTCGGTACTCCCCGAACTTACGGCCTAGTAGGAGAAAAAAATTTATGTACACCAAGGGAGAAAAGTAGGACATTTCCTCCCGCGTGTAAAAAAAAATACATGGGATGAGTATGTAGGTACTATTGTTGCCATGCACTATGAGGATTTGCATTCTACGGTATTTCGTGAGCGTTATGGCATGTGCTTTTTTAAATCAAGCTTTGTGAGGGTACTCACCAGGAAGCAGCTACTTGTCTGTGCCTCTGGTAAATAAGAGAGGTAGCCTTAAAATTTTTGCACAGAATTATTACAATAGTTGAATAAAAAAATATCACCATTATATCATTCAAATCAATCAAATTAAAATCATATCATATCATACAAAATATCATTCTAATGCACGATGGACATTGATCATTAACGCAATCCTATTATTAATCAAAGCTTAAAAAAAATTTGGGGATAGTTTAATAAATTCAATAAGCTTAAGATTAAATGCAAAAATAAATAGTTAAGGAAGAAGCAAATACTCGAATTAAATTAGATTCCTCGTGAACCATTTCGCGAGAATCTAAACAAAACTTCGCGTAGGTTTGTTTACGTGTCACATTTTCGCCGTGTGATTTTTCCGGGAAAGCGTTAAGTAAATTTTGAATGTGTTCGATTTACGTAATGATTGAGCAAAATAGCGCAGCAGTTTAAACGCCTTATTGTTTTTTTTTAAGAGATTTTATGACCTGTTAACTTAGACCTTTAGGTCATGTCTTATTTTATTTTATATTCTTATTTTTATGAAAAATGATAATTAAGGAGTGAAATGAAGTGAAGATGATTAATTTGAGATATTAATCAACTGTGATGAAATGAGATGAGATGAGATGATATGGGATGAAATATAATCTAAGTAAAATGGTGGTCATTTACTGAGATTTTTTCAGGGGACTTTTTGGAGAGAAGAAGAATCCCAAGAAGTTACGTCCAGCGGCTTTGTTTCATTTTCCCACACTTGTGCACTTAGATATTAAACAGTTAATAAACCACCGTTATTACACATTTAAACCTAAAGAAATACTAAATAGACAAAATATAACAAATCACACGACTTCACTCCTCGCGTTCCCGCCGAAAATTTAAACGTCTTATTGTGGAACGAGCTTTAGAGACGCGATTCGCTGACAGGAATCGCAACACTTCGTCTTCGTACCGATTCAACGGCCTCTAGTCAAATCGCGTCAGTCGCCACAGACAACGTCGCTCATATAAAATTTGACCGCCAATATTGTTGAAAATAAATTTTGAATGTGTTCGATTTACGTAATAACTGAGCAAAATAGCGCGGCTGCTTAAACGCCTTATTGTGGAACGAGCTTTAGGACGCGATTCGCTGACAGGAATCGCAACACTTCGTCTTCGCACCGATTCAACGGCCTCTAGTCAAATCGCGTCCGTCGGCACAGCACGACGTCGCTCATATATAAATTTGACCGCGAATATTGTTGAACGTAATTTTTTTAACCTTTTACGCAAAAGTCGAGTGTGCGTTCGTGGGTTTATGCTCTTTTGAATTTTTAATTATCGACGCTTGCCAGTGTCCAGAAGTTTGATTTGATTTTTTTTTTGTTTTTGTTTTGTGATACGAAAAATTTGCGGTGCATTGTTGTTTTTTTTTTTTTTGTATGCGATTTTTTTAATTGTAATCATTCCGATGATTGTGTACCGCGACATGTAAAGACGATTGTATACAACAACTAAATTAACTCAATTTGCATGACAGGAGCTCTCAAATTTTAAGTTATTTTTAATTTTGTATTTCCTTTTGTTTTATTTTTACTTTTGACGAGTAAAGGATTCGTCTGGCCAGTAGAGAAAACAATTAGAATTAAATCGATAGAAGTAACCAAACTCTATTCGCGGTGCCTTATTTCATTATCATTATTATTACTTAGTTATCATTTTTTGTCAAGGTGGCGGTTTGGAATATTTTTTTTCTTCGTCATTCGGCAACCCATAGAATTCTCAGACGGTTCTATAGTTTATTTTTAGGCTCTTTTCTAAGTTGTGCCTGTGCTTAAATGTTTACCATTATTTTCTATCATTGTTGTAATAATGGAAGGACGAAAGAATTTTACTCACCTGCTTTTTGTTGTTATCAAAGTCAGAAATTGAAAACTGTCACTCCTACCTTACTGTATGGGATCAAAGTTCATAATATATTATAAAACGCCTCCCTTCAAACCGAATCATAACACAATCTAATGGATAAATATCACAATAATAGATTATCCACTATGTAAACATCTTAAATGTTGAATTGATTATAAACAGTCGATAACTTCCAACGTCCCGCGCAAGCTACCGTAAAGCAGTCATTTACTCCAATGATAATGGTAGGAAAAACTTTACTAGAGTAAAGAAAATATTGTCTGAAAATTTAAATTTACTGGTGGTAGGACCTCTTGTGAGTCCGCACGGGTATGTACCACCTCTCTGCCTATTTCTGCCGTGAAGCAGTAATGCGTTTCGGTTTGAAAGGTGGGGCAGCCGTTGTAACTATACTGAGACCTTAGAACTCATATCTCAAGGTGGGTGGGGGCTTTTACGTTATAGATGTCTATGGGCTCCGGTAAACACTTAACACCAGGTGGGCTGTGAGCTTGTCCAATCATCTGCACAATAAAAAAATAAAAAAAATGGAATGCTAATAGTTCAGCTATTTTATAATTATCTATTAAGTGGAAGAGTAATTGCAGGAACAAGAACGATATGAATAACAGCTATCATTTTAAATACTGAGTATATTATGAAATGATTTTCATACATAAATCAAATCAAATCAAATCAAAAAAAAAACATCATAAATGAAAGGACATACTTGTTGAACGTCAAAAAGAACTACCGCCAATTCAAAAAAACTAGCCTCCGTCCTGAGAAGAATTGGCAAGAAACTCAGCGGGCATGTCTTTTTTTTTTAATATTAGATTTTTTTAAATATTCATTTTTACAAGATGTATTATAACGTAACAATTATTGCAATATTGAAATGCCCGGAGCGAGCAACTCATTTCAAAAAGAAGGCCTGTTTGAAAAAACGTGCTAGCAATCGTCACAAGTTTCTGAGTCCCGATCGGATAAGTACGAAAATGATTTAGTAAAGATCTCGATCTAGGAAAGCGTTTAAACAAAAAAAAAAAATTTTTATTGCTTAGATGGGTGGACGAGCTCACAGCCCACCTGGTGTTAATCGGTTACTGGAGCCCATAGACATCTACAACGTAAATGCGCCACCCACCTTGAGATATAAGTTCTAAGGTCTCAAGTATAGTTACAACGGCTGCTCCACCCTTCAAAGAGGCAGGGTGGTGGTACCTACCCGCGCGGACTCACAAGAGGTTCTACCACCAGTAAAATCACTCTTATTTGCAGTACTTCAATTTTTTGTAGGTAAAAACCATACGGACTCGTGAATACTCTTAGTTTTATCACGTTTAATTATTGACGTTAACATTTACAACTTTGTATTCCAACGCGGAGTCATTGCGAAAACTGACATTTGAAGGATATATTAAAAAATTAAAATGTTAATTGCACAAATTTATCATCCAAATGTTACTGTTTTTAAAGCATAAGCAATGTCTTGTTGGTTTAATGTTTCACAGTAGCTAAGGATATTTCCGATAAAAAAAAATCGCGAATTTCTTTGGGAACGTGAAAATTCAAAATCCTAAATGATAGTAACTAAAACAGGAGGTACTAGTAAAATCTGGTTTTGCGATAACTTAAATATTCAACAAGATTAATTTGAAACTATACATGGAACAGATGAATTCTATGATGTCGATAACATCTACAATTACTTTCACAATCACGTATTTATTTTACGTGATCTGGTAATCTAATAGGTTCGGATACGCATCGACGGCTTCCGATACATAAATACAGCCTTCAATGCACGCCTTCCGGAGTGATTTTTTGTTCTCTATCGACTTGTCAAGCTATTGTCGCTTGCATTTTGAATTTAAATATAGCTACGGCCTGAGTTAGCTTAATCTTAGTTTCAATAAAGAGCACTTAAATCTTTATAATGGGTTAATTCTAAAGCGGGCAGCTCGAGAAATAAAATGGAAACATCAAACGGGAATACAATTCTGTTTGACAACGGTTTTGAACAGAATCCAAAAATTTAGATTCGCTTCAAAGAGTTGTTTATATTATCACTATCACTACATACTATAAAACAAAGTCGCTTTCTCTGTCCCTATATCTGTCCCTATGTATGCTTAAATCTTCAAAACTACGCAACGGATTTTGATGCGATTTTAATAGATAGAGTGATTGAAGAGGAAGGTTTATATGTATAATAACATCCATTAAATAGTGGAGAAATCAATAATAAATTACAGTTTCCGAAGCGAAGCGAGCGGGGGTCGCTAGTCTCTTATAATAATAATAATAACTGGGTACAAACCACGCATGGTCATGCGTCCCCAATTTAGGATACCCTGTCTTATGGGTACCAGAGAATGATAAACATACTTAAATATGTTTAAATATATACAAACTTAGAGAATAAGCTCCAAGGCAAAGAGCAAACAAACCTGTTCATCACATAATGTTTCCCGATGTGGGAATCGAACCCACGACCCTTGGCGCAACAGTCAAGGCCGCTAACTTCTGCACCACCGAGTCAATCAAGATTAAAAAAATATAAAATGAAAATTATGAAATGAAAATTTATCCTTATGAAAATATAACCCAACTTCGATATTCATCTATGCAGCATTTAAGGCCTAATATTTCTGGGTACACTTGTACTGATATAAGCTAACGAATATGTATCACTTTACACTTTCCTCGCTCTGATTTAGATACTAGAATAGAGCCTCGGGTTTCAGGATTAGTTTTAACCGGCAGATCCTCAGAACACTACACCCTTTAATGCGTAAGATCCAAAATTTCTGATCAATACAAATATAAGGTACTTCAATTTAATTACGGGTTATAAAATGCTCTAGTATGTGTAGTAAATGTGAAAAATATTATACGATTTTGATTACAAAAAAGAAGACTAGTATGACAATAGATGATAGGCTCTCATTTCTCAAACGTAAATGACATCTTAGTTTAACTTTAGCTGAATTGCCACAAGAATACATTTAGTTGCATCTGCTTTTGGATATTTTGCGATTGTTTATAAAATAATAATAACGATAACAAAACGGTGTTTCTTATGAACATTAACGTCGCAAGCGGATCGAAATACAAACAAAAAAAAGAACAGTTTTTGGTATGATTGAATTTGCATTGACGCTGTTGACGCTAATAAAAAAGTACTGATTAATGTCGATCGAGAAGTGGTCATTGAAATGCTATAAAGTTTTTTTTTTATAAAACCGCTACACGTATCCATTTAATATTTCACAACATTTTCCACGGTGATTCGTTCGTCCAATTCGCTGGCGTTGAGGAAACTTACGGATGCTTTAAATAGAGATGACAGTTCAGTTTACAAACGGACACGTCTGATCAATAATTTAATAGTGTTGATCCCATTCGCGTTATTGTGATAATTTCCGCGAATTTACACTCTTATTTATTTATCAGTAAGAAGGTAATAGGTAAAACAAACACGGTGTTGTTAATTCTAAAAGATTTGGGGTTAAAAATTGCGATAAATAAAATAAAAACCTTCCCTACATAATTATATGGTAGATACAAAGGTTCGAAATCCGAAAAAAGTTTGAAAAGCAGGGTTTGAATGGGCATCTAATTAAAAGTAACTAAAGAACACTTTACGAAAACTTAATTAGGTTTTGAAAACTAATTGTTACCCATTTAAATTGATCTAACATTCCGTATTCTGAGAAATGTTGTTTTTTTTTTTTACAAAATTTAATTATTTCATGTATTTCCTAGCATTATTTATTATTAGTTCGTATGCTTTTTTTTAAATTGCATTGCAGGCGATTGCATGCAACAGAGATGCGAATGTTGCGATGGATGTGTGTAGTAACGGGAATGGATAGAATACGGAATGAATATCTTAGAGGAAGTCTGAAAGTGGCACTTGTGACTGAGAAGCTGAGAAGTACGTGTTTGGGATGGTATGGACATGTGATGAGACGAAATGAAAATGAGGTTGGTAAGAGAATGTTAACTATGAATGTGGAAGGATATAGAGGAAGAGGTAGACCTAAGAAGAAATGGATGGATTGCGTGAAAGACGATATGGGTAAGAGGGGAGTGAGTGAAGAAATGGTATATGACCGAAGAGTATGTGGAAGGAGAAAACATGTTGCGCCGACCCCAGGTGACCGGGAGAAGGGCAGGATAATAATGAATGATGATGCTTTTTTTTTTCAAAGTTTCGAAATATAAGCTGTTTGTTAATGACATTGCATGTAAATTAACAAACGTCAAGCTTAGAATCGCAACACGCGATGTGGAACGAACATAAATCGCGTGAAAATTTCGGGAGAACAAAAACTAAAGAAAATATTAGTAGTTTTTCGTTTTTTTTTTTCTCAATCATCGTTTCTGCGAAACCGAACTGTGTCAAGGTTCTCGTGAAAAATGTTTTTTTAAAAGCGCCATCACTAATTGGATAGCATATAAAACTTACATTCTAATTTGTGACGGTTTCAAATGTAATGAGTCAAATAACGAACCTCGCGACCTTAAGATTTATTCCAGAAACGTATCCTGTTTAATAAATACACCGCTAGCATAAATATTTGTTCAGAATGATCCCGAATATATATATAGGAAGTGTCGACGCTCTCTGTTTTCCTTGGATCTTTTCATTCGAACTCCGAAAGCCAAATTCGATGATAGATTTGAGTCTTCAAAAACAAGTCGGGTCTTTAGCCTCTGTCTTGGCGTTATACTCCGAAATCGACCTTTGAGGAATAAAACTTGATTTTAGGAACAAAAAGTCGATTAATTGAATTTCCTAAGATATTATTTACCTGTATATGTACCTGTATGTTCATACATAAATTATGTGGAAAGTAAATTAAAATTTATAAAATGTTGTTATGTGATTAAGAGATAAATACCTACATGGTGGGTAAGGATTAGACCTATCTTAAAAATATACAAAGGAATCCTAAGGTTCTATTGAAATCGGAAAAGCTACATTCTTCTCCAACTTTTCAACTTATATCTAGAACATTCTGAACAAATTAAAGATGATAACGCTAAAGCGAAACTTTCAACAAAAATCGGCTTGAACAAGTTAGAGTTAGGCTTCGTAGTTTTTTTAGATTTGGGATTTTTTCATTATATTTAGAATTGTTTATATAAAGTATAAACTTCCAATTGCAACGAATACTGTCAAAGGTCTAGAAGAGTGCGTGGGCGCACTGAGTTTCTCGCCGGCTCTTCTCAGTGTGTCCCGATTCCAATCCAGAGATAGATTCTGCGAAGCACTACTCTTGCTAGGGCTAGTGCTAGCAAACTCTCTCAGGTTGAGCCCTTGTGCTCACATCTACCCGTCCGCGAGAAGCTGGATAGCCTCTTAAGCTACCAGCGAATAGGTACGGAATATAATTCGTGACCAAAAAGATAAGATACCTATTGTAGTCCTCAAGACTGAAGCGATCGTCCTGAGGTTAAAAGATACGCACTTAAAACGTGTTTACTAATGACTTTCACGATAAAAGTCCAAAAAATAAAATTTGACGAGAATATTGGTACACATGATGAGCACTATCTTACCTGTTTTGGTACTTGCATATTCGCCATCCTTGATATTATGTGTGCCGCTATTTTTGTCTTGCCTCGGGATTTGAGGGGTGAAGTCATAATACAATAAAATCGAGATCTCATGATGGGCATTGAGGTTTGTTTATAGTATATATTGCGTTCAGTGCATCTGGAATACAAGCCGATTATTTTGGCAAAAGGGACTTGGAAGATATTAGAGGAGGAAGGAATACATACAATCACACGCTACGCATTACTAAGCAGTCAAATATATTACTTGTTATCCCTCCCGAAAAGATTGAGGGCATCTGTCCAAAGAAAGTGCGTGTTGTACTTTTTTTTTTTTTTTTTTTTTTTTTTTTATTGCTTAGATGGGTGGACGAGCTCACAGCCCACCTGGTGTTAAGTGGTTACTGGAGCCCATAGACATCTACAACGTAAATGCGCCACCCACCTTGAGATATAAGTTCTAAGGTCTCAGTATAGTTACAACGGCTACTCCACCCTTCGAACCGAAACGCATTACTGCTTCACGGCGGAAATAGGCGGGGTGGTGGTACCTACCCGTGCGGACTCCCAAGAGGTCCTACCACCAGTGATTACGCAAATTATAATTCTGCGGGTTTGATTTTTATTACACGATGTTATTCCTTCACCGTGGAAGTCAATCGTGAACATTTGTTGAGTACGTATTTCATTAGAAAAATTGGTACCCGCCTGCGGGATTCGAACACCGGTGCATCGCTACACACGAATGCACCGGATGTCTTATCCTTTAGGCCACGACGACTTTTGGATCTGAACAAAGATATCTGATAGGACCTATATAAAATGACCTTAAAAATCCACCAATAAGTTCTGACTATGCCCTGGATATTATTTTATTATGAAAATCGAAAGAAAGTTTTTCAAAATTATATAACTCGTCTTCTCTTCTTAACTTCGTTATAATCTATTTTTCCATTGCTATCTTTTAAATAAGCCCACGTAACGAATAGCTATAAATAAATCGAGTTACGCCACTGAGAGTGGAGTTCATGCCTCGTACTAATGGTTTCAGCGGTTTGGTCTGTCTAGATAACGTCAATCCTCGCGCACGCGGCTCTGTCAACTTTGGTTAGGGCTTAGCCTATGACGTCAGAGATAACCGGATTATAGATGTTTTGTGATTTAACAAACAAATTTAACCGGGGATAAGAGATACAAAGTTCATTATTTACACGTTGTTTGTTCAATGACACTTTGGACGCATGTAGCAATAAATAGTCTCAGGGTATTTGTTACGTTTTGGTCTATGAAGACTTAGTTCTCTCTGTCATGCCATTTGTATCATGCGCTTGGTTTTCCGGAATCCAAAGCCGTATTCATCATTACGTTAATGCATAGTGCTTTTTTGCCACGTCCACTCAAGCTTTGGAGGAAATTACACATTTTCCAATCGCTATTCTGTTCGATTTAACGCAAAATATGCAAGGTTGTATGTAGCTTCTCTGTACCACACTCTTACATTTACTCTCCATTTCTATCTCTAGTAATCACTTACCATAGCAATAAAATATATTTAAATGCTTCGAATATAAACAGTAGTAATTGAATAGAAATTGAATCCGCATGAATTATTTCAGCCATAAATAATATTTACTGATCCAGATGCGAGTGGTTACTAGAATTGATCAGAGAAATCAAATGCGTGCTGACAAGCATAAACAGCTTCCATTATTCTAGTTATTTCTGTAGAAGATAAATGTTTACAGTGAATATATTTGAAAAATAATGGATTGTTTCGAATCACGGTGTGACCGAGGTTTGAGCGCGTTGCGTGTAACAATGAAAAAGAAATCGAAGAAAAGTAAGAATTTTATTTCGTCCTATGTTTAATTGAAAGTTCGGTACTTGGCGGTGTGGGAAAAAAATGGTTATCTGTAAAGTCGATTTACGGACGATAGTTTTGCGTGTTAAAGTCATAAAGAAACATTCCTGTAAAATTGCATACTTTTATGAATTTAATTGAATTATTATTACTGAATTATCATTATTTTGTATAATAAAAAGAAGGTGTTAATTGAAAATTATATTTTTTTCGGATAAATTAACGCTTGGGCCGATCTTGCCTCTCTATCGCTTGTACCGCACTCTCGCTTGCGCGCTCATTCTCAGGCGGAACGTGACACTTTTTCGTGCGTGCAGCCGGTGTTCATTGATTTATAAAACGTTATCTCGTCAAAATCGCGCACGGTTATCCAATTTAGGAGCCCTAAATTGGCTTTAGGGCATTAGGATTGTTGTAGGTACCAGAGACTGATAAACATACTTATATATCTTTAAATGCCACTAACTAGTGCACCACAAAGTCAGTCAGTATGATCGTTCCACTACAAAGGCTCCGGTGAAATATATTAAAATCATCAGGAAACTTAAGAAGTTCAGTGCAGACGAGCACTCTCTTAGATGTTACGGAGCAAACCTAAAATTACACGATCCAATAAACATACATCATTCGCATCCATAATTCATTAGCAGCGATCAAAGTATCCAAAGGATTTATTTCAGAGAAAATTGATTTATATTTATATTTAATTCTAATTATGTGATTACATGCGTCGTTATTTATGTTACGTTGTATGCCCGCTCGGCTAATTGTCTTCTTAGAACATTTGTGATTTACTAGACTTCACTGATTGATGGTAGCAGCCAACAATTTGTTTTGAATCATGCTAAACGGTCATAAGTGATCATACTTGATTAACGAATGTGGAATCTAGGAACATTTACGACACGATGTCTATTTGATTGACGTATTTAAAGACAATACGGCCATATACAATTGGAATTGATTAGTAGCTTTAGATGGGACTGACGTAAAATAATGTTTATCTTGGAACAGGTAAAGCTCCCATTATCTTTCGCGATCACAAACAGATTCATACACGATTAGAACCTGACATAAATATGTAAGGTCCAAATGAAAATCTTCGCTTCAAATCGGTTAAAAATATACTATAAGTACCTACTAATAAGGCGCTTAACAGATTTATTTTCGATATCTTATAGTTGCATAGGACATAAGTTGATTAAAACAGCACTTACATCTTCTTTATCATTTAACGTTATTGTTTCGTAAAATATATCTTTATTCTTTTTTGCCATCTCTCCGGGTTGTGACGATTTAATTTTTGAGTTCAAGTTACGTATTCCAGTTTAGATTTTAATAAAGTACAATCTGCTATATATAATTGAAGATAAGGCACTGAATACAAATTCGTATGATCCGTTATCAGTTCACGGCACGTCATTTGAACATTTTGGGAAATTAACCTATATTCAACAGTATAATTGATCAATAGATTATTAATCTGAAATTATATTTAAAAAAAAAACCATTTCATTCATCAATACTCATTCAATAATTAAATACAAAATAAACGCTTAAGACTTTTCAATACTAAAGCATAATAACAGGAGACAAGTTACACACGGTGGTAATTCAGCTACAAACTACGTAACTCCTGTACTACGGAAATTAGAGAATGATATTACATACTAAAATACGTTCCAAAATCTATATATATAAAAATGAATTGCTGTTCGTTAGTCTCGCTAAAACTCGAAAACGGCTGGACCGATGTGGCTAATTTTGGTCTTGAATTATTTGTGGAAGTCCAGAGAAGGTTTAAAAGGTAGATAAATATGAAAATGCTCGGAATTAAATAAAAATAACAATTTTGTTTTTCCTTTGATGTGTCTCCCGTCGGACGGATTCAGTTTGTTTATTTTATACAAAAGTTTAGGTCTTTTATTTATCGATTGAGGCACTACGAAGTCTGCCGGATCAGCTAGTACTATATAAATATCAATTTGCCCGATGTGGCAAATGAACCCACAACTGTAGGCCCGGCAATCAATGGCACTACTGCGCCACCGAGTCAGAAAAATTTATATAATCGCTTCTCTAAGCACACTTACAATGAAACGGCTTTAAGAAAATTTATTTTAATAAATAATTATAATGTGGTCATATTATTAATCCACGCTATTAGGTTTAACGCATCTAAAGCAATTTGGGCTTCCGTCCAAAACATAGAAAACAGGTCTAGGCCGTATCTATACGCATCTGATGTGCAGTTTGAAAACTATTTATAATAAAAAAAGTAATATCGTTTTCAGTGTTAATCTATGTCAATTAATCGCTTTTGGATTCTTTTATTGTTTTGATTGCTATCTAGTGTTTAGTGATTTTAAGCATTTTACGACGAATTGCAATTTCTTTAAAGATATTTCGCATTCGCTCTTACAATTTTATAATATCACTACATAGTATAAAACAAAGTCGGTTTCTCTGTCCCTATATCCCTATGTATGCTTAAATCTTTAAAACTACGCAACGGATTTTGATGCGGTTTTTTTTAATAGATAGAGTGATTGAAGAGGAAGGTTTATATGTATAATAAAATCCATTAAATAGTGGAGAAATCAATAATAAATTACAGTTCCAAAGCGAAGCGAGGGCGGGTCGTTAGTTTATCTATAAATTTCATTAAAATCATCGATCTTGTTCTATTTTTAATTTTCAGTAAATAAAATTTAACGACGCTGCAAATTTGTAATAATTTCGCGTTTAGATATTATAAATTTATTATTTTATTACAGTTGTTACCGTTGAAATTCGAATCAGATCGAAATAACAGAAGGTCAAAATTTAGTCGCCTTTAAAGAACACAGATCGATTTAATTAAATAGTATTATTTATGCACTAATTCGGACCAATGTCGTGCTGTAATAATTATTAGTGAATTAATCAAAACGTTTTTGATACTTTTAAATCACATTATGACAGGTCATGAGTTTTGATTAACGTTTTACGAATTAACTATACACGATTAAAATTATTTCGTTAATTAAAATTATCACATGGACCTTAAATAAAATGCGTCGGGCTCGCTTCGATTACTTATCTAGCAGTGACCTTTATTCATACTTAGAAAGGGACAAGTTTGTATGTTGGGACAATGATATTATGAAATCTCTCCTACGCATAGCGACTGTGAGATATAAGGCTGTAACATTCTTCAGTTACTATGAGTTACACAAGCTATTCAATTGCTAATTAGTTAAAAGATACTGTGTTCTGAACGATGAATGAACATGAATGAGGTAGACAGTGTCAAGTCGCGCCTAAGGCTGATGTCAAATAAATGCATGACAAAGCGAGTCTAGAAGGGACTCGTTATTTACCAATGCCAAATGCATTTTTTATTGTTGCGCCACTCACCTTGGGATATAAGTTCTAAGGTCTCAAGTATAGTTACAACGGCTGCCCCACCCTTCAAACCGAAACGCATTACTGCTTCCCGGCAGAAATAGGCAGGATGGTGGGTGGTACCTACCCGCGCGGACTCACAAGAGGTTCTACCACCGGTAATTATGGAATTTATAATTTTGCGGGTTTGATGTTTATTACATGATGTTATTCCTTTACCCCGGAAGTCAATCGTGAACATTTGTTGAGTGCGTATTTCATTAGAAAAATTGGTACCCGCCAGCGGGATTCGAACACCGGTGCATCGCTCAACACGCATGCACCGAACGTGTTATCTTTTAGGCCACGACGACTTCGGTTAGACGACGACTTGTGATTAGAACCTACAGCAGGTGAAAGACATTAGTTTGTGAACGCTGCCACCCACATCGAAATGTGAGGTCGAATTATCGTAATATCCGTCGCATTATATCCTACTTATCAAAATGCATTGCATGACTGCGTCGCGGTAAAAATAAACAAGGTATTAGCACTTCGACGTGTTAACACAAAATGTTCTACCCCCGGTGATTACGTAAATTATTAGACCTGTTCTTTTTATACTTAGTACATTGGTGAAAACGTCTTAAACGTCATCTATATATTAATACGTGAAGCAAAAACTTTGTACCCCTTTTTACGAAAATTGCGCGGACGGAGAAATATGAAATTTCTCACACTGATAGAGAATATAGAGTAGGAGTGCACAATGCTAATATTTTTTTTAAATAATGCATAAAAGATACTTTAAATCAATAAAGAAAACATTATACAGACTACCATTTATTTGACACAACACATATATAAAAACATACTCTTTGTTTACTGCCAATTGGGAAACTTTTGTTATTGTTTAAAGTCTGTGGTCGAATTGAAAATAGATTAATATTATTTGTCGTTAAGATTATTGATCTATGGTGCAGTTTTGGCGAATACTGTGATTATATTATCGAATTATAATAGTGTTTGACAATAGAACCATAGTAATGTTTAAACTAATTTCATTTAATTATAGTCGAATTTCGACTACTGCGGGGCCACTAGTAATCAATAAACATTTGAAGTTCCGCATAAGCCAATTATTTGATATGAGTGCACCGGGCTTCTTATCTTGTATTTGTAATTATTGTAACAATATTTTTTATTTTATTTTTAGATACCGGAACATTCTAATAGATAACAACACAAGTTGACACCGAATATCTTACGCAAAAGTATTGTCACCGGGAATTTAACTTGAGTCCCGTAGTTGATTATTCTGAATGCTTTGCACGGTCGCCCGCGGCATACAACCATTTGTTTATTGATCTAAAAACATTAATCAACTTTAATAAAAACCAATTTAAACCAACCGCTGTGATGAAATGAACATTGCTCATATGTACATGCTAAACCACATTTCATTTCATTGGTATGTCGCACGTTTTTCAATGGTTTGACTCATGACAATCAGGGCTCGGCTCCTTTAAACAAATCGTATACAATCAATCGTCATAATATCTTTAAGGACACAATAGCACCCAAACACGTCACAACTGATTTGATACTTGTCATTCTGGATACTGGTTCGCCTTCAACTAATAACCGTTTTATGATTCGTTTATTTAGATAATATGAATGCGTTTTGATAAAACTCATTGGGTTATATAGTATAAAAATATACGAATCCATCGAAGCATTATCTATTATTTTCCATGATAGGTTTATGATAACACCAAGCCAATAGCGGCTGTATTCATGAAACGTTTTTACTAAGCAAACGTGTTGTATGAAGTGAGTTAAAATTGTCAGTTTAATTATGATTTGTTTGCGTGATGCTGAAAGGTGTTAAACAAAATGTCGCACACGCACACGAAACAGTGTCAAATGGAGCACAATTACAAATTAGAGAAGAAATATTTAGAAATGAAGCGAATGGTTTACGAACGTACCGAAGAACTAAAACGAAGGGATAAAATTATTACACTATTGGAAAACGAGATTGACGAGAAAGACGCTCAAATAAGATATCTCAAGAACGAGATTGACAAATATAGGCAAGTCGTAAAACCATTGACGCGTCAGATTATTGACAGCCACAAAAACGGAATCGATACCGACGAGGAATGCTTCACGATGAAAACTCCGGGCGTTGAGAATACTCGAGTTTATTCATTAAATGAACCGCGACTCAAAAGGACTGCGATATCAGCGGAGCCCCTATCGTCGCTGACTCAAGAGCATGAGTTGAAGTTACTGAAAATACCGAAAAGCCACAGGTTTGTTACATACACGACAAGCAACCTTTTATTTGTCTGCATCACACGAATTAAGAATTCGTTGGACCTCTTGTTGTAATAATAAATCTCGCATTTGCATCTCACGTAATTCAAACAGGCAGGTCACGAACTTCACGAACGCATTCCTCTATGTCGCCACCATCCTTGTATGTGGTTATTGTCTGGGCAGATCTAATTTATCGCTTTAGTCATCCATCCAATCAGTCAAGGTGGCGACTGAATTTCTTCTAAGAACAGGCATTAGCAATGGCTGCATTGGTCCGAGGTCGACATGTGTTAGCCGGTGTGCCTTCGAATGGACCCATTTGGTATAATTACGTTCGAACTTTATGCGATGCCTGTCCTCGCCATCGGCTGTGTCGTGATAAAGCTTATGATTTCGAACGAAATCCATTTTTTCATTGTCACGTTAAAAACGTAGGGCTTTCGTTTTGTTAATACATAAGAAGCCTATAATTTTATTGACTTCAAAGCTGATTATGTGCTGCTATTTAGACACATTAAAATTAAGTATTGAAAAAAATGTCTGAAGTTAAATCGCGGAATTTGCGTTTTGTTATCTATAGAATCGCGTACCAGCTAATACTGGATGAGTCCATCTATAGCTTTAAAACTTTAGTAGGTTCAGTAGATGTAGATTATAGGCAATATAAATCACTACACATATAACTTACGGTCTGTTAAGGTATTTAAATACAAATTACACTCCGCTGCAGCTACAGACGGCGTATTATGAACCTAATTTACTGTAATATTTCAAAGGTTACTGTCATAATACAGACAGATTATGTCGTTAGGAACAATACCTTGAGGTTCGCAAGACATTTATTGTTTCCTTAATAACATCGTGATAAACTGCTCGTATTTCTCTTTAAACTTTATTTAAGATATGTCGGGTATTTTTTAGAGTAATAACTGATACAGATGAACATGTGTATGTGTAGAAATAGAGCTTTCCCAAAAAAAAACGCAAGCTATGAAACTGTATACCTAGTGTATTGGAATCTTTTTGGAAGCCGTAATGCGAATAAACTACTAGTCTAAAGTAAACCAAAAAAGTTGTACACTTTCCTACTTAAAAAAATAAATGGATTTAGATTTTAGAACAAGAAACCTTAATCTTATAATTTTAGGTTAGCCAAATTTACTTCGGTTTCGAGAGCGATTGCAATTTACTTCGAGAGCGATTGCAGTACACCCTGTATATGGTATAGCAGCAAGATATTACTGTACGCCACTCCGTTCACTTGCAGTTTCTTTTATTGTTCCCACATCAAGTGTACTAATAGTAACTTCCTTCCTTGGAAATTTATTTTGTACCCAACTGCCCTGATCTTTTATAGCTCAAGCACTAGTCGCATGTAGTATCTTGCCAACGATCAATCCTATCTTGGGTTCGATAGCCAATATTAGGAGAAACTGAATCTTGCTCATATAATTTGAGTCTTCCTCATATATACATGCTTGAAACCGTTTGTCTAGTATCTACTGCATGTTAGACAGGTATTTATCTGTATTTGTTTTTTTACTATGTTATAACTAAAGCATTGAATATGATTCTTAGATTTTGTGAAACTAGTCATTCTTCGTAAATAGGTTGAGAGTCATAAATAACCATAATTTTCTTGGCAAGGACAAAGCGACAATGGCAGAGCTGTGTAAGTAAAGGTTGTTTCTAAGAACTTACTAATGGCGTGTACTTGTTACTTGCAGATCTCGCGAGCTGATTAAGACTGCGATCCTCGACAACGACTTCATGAAGAATCTAGAAATGACACAGATCAGAGAAATAGTGGATTGCATGTATCCCGTTGAATATGCGGCCGGCAGCATTATTATCAAAGAAGGCGACGTTGGAAGCATAGTTTATGTTATGGAAGGTAAGTGTAGATATTTGATCGTTACTATAAAAAGCATTTCGCATGTTAATCGCGAATAAATTGATTTGAAACTGTTTTCGCTTTATTGAAAAGAGCGCCATCTATTATCGAATAGCAATACAGCGCCCGCCAACTATTGATTAGGTTCACTTCTACTTCATGCATATACATTTCAATAGATGGCGCTTTAGCAGAAATTTAAGAGTGCTTTTAGAATTTGCGTCTTTTCAAAATTTCTGCCCATCACTATTATAGTTAAATTAAAGATCTAATTTTTTTTACTTAACTTTTTATTTTTAAGTAAAACAATTTAAACTTTAATTACAACCTATATACACATCAGTTACACGTGTGTTATATTTACAAGAAGTAAATAATTTAAAATCAGAAATGCTTGGAATTACATTTATTTATTTATTTTTTTATTGCTTAGATGGGTGGACGAGCTCACAGCCCACCTTGTGTTAAGTGGTTACTGGAGCCCATAGACATCCACAACGTAAATGCGCCACCCACCTTGAGATACAAGTTCTAAGGTCTCAAGTATAGTTACAACGGCTGCCCAACCCTTCAAACCGAAACGCATTACTGCTTCACGGCAGAAATAGCCGAGGTGGTGGTACCTACCCGCGCGGACTCACAAGAGGTCCTACCACCATACGAGCATAGTACCTATATTTTATTACCAACTATTACTACAAGAGACTATTCGTAGTTTTTGCTTAATTTAATCCTTACTCTATGTATTAATTGTGTCAACAATGAAATGCAAATACGATATAAAATAAACAAAGTCACTATAAAACCTAAGCAAGAAGACTATCTTTATGGCTTACACTAAGCCTAAAGAAAACTGATACGTAAGTTTTCCACTTTCTCTAACGACGAATAGGGAAAGTCGGCCTAGAAGCTAGCTCAGGAGCTGCCGTTTATGTTATTTACCAATTAACTTAATAATAATTATCTTACTTACATACATAGGTGTGTGTGAAAATGATGTTTTTATTCCAATGGAATAATTTTTATCCGTTTTCTATAACAATAATAGACCAACTAAACAGTAAACATGGTGAGGCAGTGAAAAATGTCCTTTAAAAATCATATCTGTTGGTGATGATAGACTATCAGAATGAAAATAAATCTATATTCAAATAGTTCCGTAGAAATTTTTTTTTTCAAGCAGAAATAGTTTTTAAAAATAAGTAGGTATGCGATATCGAATAAATTGGTATCGGCAAAACTCTGTCGGCTACTAAACAAACAAAAAAAACGGTTGACAAACAGATGAGAAAATGGTACTTGGTCTGTTTGTATGAATGAATATGCTATGGACATACAACTGCTGTCGGGCTTAACTATACTTCATCTTAATTGTTTAGTGCCACCACTTTACCGTCCTGCTTATTTCTACTCTAAAGAAATCTTGTCTTCTAATTTTAAGAGAAGTGTTTTCAAAGTCGCCCTAATACAGTTCAGATTTCGACGTAATGTTTATTTATGTTAATTAGAACAAAAAAATACTGGAAAAGCCTGATAGCTGATAGCCTTGAGAGGCTTATTCAGCGTAACCTTAACTAGTAGGTGAGCTCACGGGGCTCAAACCTGACGACGTTGTTAACACGAACCCTTGCAAGAGCAGTGCTTCGCTGAATCTACCACCGAATCGGAAACGCGACCCACTGAGAAGATCCGGCGAGAAACTCAGTGGGCTGTGTCTGAGTGACGGCATCAAATGTAATTTTTGTACTAATGGGTGCGGCAACAGAATCATAATCCAATCGTAAATATAATTATGTTACATAATAACGATTATTATGGTTTTATTATGCAGGCTATTACACAGTTATGACTGACCTGACTCATAAATCCGTGTTTGCCAATAACATTATTTTTTTAAAGGATTTTGACTTTCGCATTGAGAGATCAAAGATTAATCATTCGGTTGCTTCAAAATATTTAGTTCCTATTCTTGTCCCTGTTTTTGGTGCAAGTGTAAGACGGCTTGTATACTTGTCTGTGTAAAATAGTAATTAAAGCCAGTTGTTCATTTTCACTGATTGTAGGATGCATGTGCACTGATTTATTTTTATTTTTTATTGCTTGGATAGGTGGACGAGCTCACAGCCCACCTGGTGTTAAGTGGTTACTGGAGCCCATAGACATCTAGAACGTAGATGCGCCACCCACGTTGAAATATAAGTTCTAAGGTCTCAGTATAGTTACAACGGCTGCCCCACCCTTCAAACCGAAACGCATTACTGCTTCACGACAGAAATAGGCGGGGTGATGGTACCTACCCGTGCGGACTTCCAAGAGGTCCTACTACCAGTAATTACGCAAATTATGTTATTCCTTCACCGTGGAAGTCAATCGTGAACATTTGTTAAGTACGTATTTCATTAGAAAAATTGGTACCCGCCTGCGGGATTCGAACACCGTTGCATCGCTTGATACGAATTCACCGGACGTGTTATCCTTTAGGCCACGACGACTTTATTTTTACGACGACTAATTACTTCACTATCTTCCGGCCTATTTCTGCTGGGAAGCGATTCCACGTTCCTATTTCAGAAGTGGAACAGCAACATAATCCACGGTCCGACTTTTTGTTTCTAGTTTTTGTATCGACTAGGAAAAGCGCTTACCAAATTGTGAACCCCTTTCTCAGTGATGGAAAAAATCTAGTTATTGTGACGGTAACCATGATATAACACAAAATATTTGATAGATGCCGGAATCGCGCTTACGATATTGTCAAGATAAGCTTGCATATATCGTCATCTCGCATTAAAACTGTATAATCTCAAAACTTACTAATTTTACACGAGAGTGTTTTAAAGGTTTAACATGTAATATTATGTTTGATATTAATCATATTTGCAACATTAATTTTTTATATTTTTACCAGTTACATTATCTGTCTTTTAGTAGTAGTAGTAGTAGTAGTGGTAGTAGAAGTAAGATAAAATTATTTACCGTATTAATTTTGTTAATAGTAATCAAAACATAGGTAAACTAAAAAAAAAACAAAAACTAAACTACGCTCTTTTGGACAGTATTTATGAGAAAATAACTGGTGATACCAAATTATTCCGCATATTAACTCAATTTCGAATATTTTTGGAACTTGTACACTTTTAATGCGAAAAGGCGATATGTACAATTTCGAACAACTAAATTCGGACCGTCGGTCTACCAAGTCTTTGTCATAAACCTCCCACAGTGATCATACATTACTACAAATAATACTAGTAATTAAATCGGATGAAACCACCATTAAAGGAGACACAAGTTGGCGAACAGAAAAGTAAGTAATTGTCTCGAGAGTATCGATCGATTGATTTGCGCAATAAACGTCGTTCGATTCCGATACATTCAGGTCTTTGCTATGATATCTAGTTAAGTGTTAGATTTGCGTAACTGAAGAACTTTTACTGGTGGTATGGCGAGTGAGTGAGTCCACACGGGAAGGACCACCACCCTCTATATTAATTAATTAAAATTATTATTATATTAGTAGGCAGCGGCTTGGCTCTGCCCCTGGCATTGCTGAAGTCCATGGGCGACGGTAACCACTCTCCATCAGGTGGGCCGTATGCTCGTCTGCATACAAGGGCAATAAAAAAAAAAAACCTCTATTTTACCCACGAGGAATTTTTTGTACCGGTCTGAAAACCGGAATATCCGTTGTTAAAATACAATTGTGATTTAGAAGTCCTATTTTAAAGTAAATATAGACGGGTTTCGGTAACTACTTTCGTTCATATGTATATGCAAAAAAAGAAGAAGATAAAATACAAAATAACTTGGAATTAATACAGTATTTACAATATTTAAAAACGCAATTCAAATATCTATTATAAAAGCATTTTTGAGTAGAGAATAAAATAAATTTGTAAATTAATTTACTTACTTAATTTTTTTTTTTTACACTATTCTAAATTTATAATAGATTATAATTAATGAATTTACCTTGAAACGATATTAAGATGTTGCAAGCTTCACTACAATCTCGCTCTGTCGTGTTAATAATTTTCGGGATCGGCACTATATTATACTACTAGCGACCCGCCCTCGCTTCGCTTCGGAAACATTAAAACACACATGAAACCAAAAAAAAAAATTAAAAAAAAAATTAAAAAAAGTAGCCTATGTTCATCAGGGACAATGTCGGCTTCTAATGGAAAAAGAATTTTTCAAATCGGTCCAGTAGTTTCGGAGCCTATTCGAAACAAACAAACAAACAAATCTTTCCTCTTTATAATATTAGTATAGATATAGATGTAATCAATTCAAAATAATTATTCATCGGTATGATCTTCATGACCGTGTTGAAATTATAGTCATACATTAAATTAAAATACGCTTTTTTTTTCGACCTGTGTCTCATTACAAATCTTTCGTGCGCGTAGCCAAAGCTACCGATAAAAAATTATTTCCCACAATCTTTAAGCCTTTCATGAGAAACGGTTGCTTAAACTTCTCAAATAATCCATACAAAGCAGGCTGATGTACACATTATTAATTATAAAATATTTAGAGAAAATAATAAAAAATTACAAACATAATAAAAAATCACAAAAAATATTATACTGCCGCTGGTGGCGGTGTCTATGACAAGCTACTAGTGTTTTGGGCTCCAGAATTAGATTTTCTCCTCGCGCTACATATGTGCCGTTTTTCTTATTATTTGGCTAAATAAGTAAGATTTTTTTATGTTAGTTTGTTTACTCTAGTAATGCGCGCTCACGTGTCGTTTAAACATTTCTTTTAAAGCCGAATACAGTGTGGCCATTAACAATTCTGTAAAGGTTTTAGGCATTGTTTTTTTTTATGATTGTAAGATTACTGGTGGCCCGGAGGCCTTTCCAGTTTCACCAGGACAGATGGGTGAGCAAAGGCTCAGCCAGGAGAGCTTTAGGCATTGTACTTAAGTCCTTAAGGTATGATGATGTATTTTTAATGTTTTTATATGAAGAGCAGCATAGGGCCGACCTGGTGGTGAGTGGTCAACATCGCTCATTAAGGTCAGCATACTAGGGACACAGTCAAGCTGCTGTCTATCATAAATTATTATCTATATATTAATACGTGAAGCAAAAACTTTGTACCCCTTTTTACGAAAATCTCGCGGACGGAGCACTATGAAATTTCCCAAACTTAAAGAGAATATAGTGAAGGAGTCCAGAAAATCAATATTTTTTTAAATGATGCATAAAAAATACAATAAATCAATAAAAAAAACATTTCACACACTACCATGTATTTGACACAACACGCATGGATACTATTTGTTTATTGTCAAACTTTTCTTATTGCTTATAGTCTTTGGTCAAATCGAGAATAGATTAAATATTGTTTGCCTTTATTAATATTTGTCGAAAGTGTAATCTTGGCGAAATCTGTGATTATAGAATTTTATTAGTCTTTGACAATAGAATCGTAATAGTGTACAAACTTATAATTGCAATTAAAAAAAAGTCAAATTCCGACTACCGGGGGACCACTAGTGTTATTAATAATGCTTCTTTATTATATTAATTTTAATGTACTTTTGTGTAATGTTCGTTATGAAATTGGTCTGAAACTTTTTACTACAATACATTTTCGTATTGATGAATAGATCGATAGTAACAATTAAGTGATTATTGTGTAAGACGCGTGACGTTTTTGTTACTGTAACATAAATTGTTTCCGGAAGATTACTCAGTATTTACCAATTAGACTTATAAAGGTGTAATAACCACCTATTAAAATTGTGTAATGATTTAGTTGACGACTAACGAGCTAGATATCGAGGGTTGCAACATCAGAATCTTCTAAGATTAGAACTGATTCAAGGTTTTATGTGTAGAGCATTATTTAGAAGAGACGGTAAGGTCATGTAAGCTGGAAACGAAATCGGAGGTATGAAACTTAAGAAACATCTACAAAGTATAGTCCCGCAGTAGTCGAAATTCGACTATAATTAATTGGAATTGTAAGTTTGTACACTATTATGATTGTATTTTATAGTCACACTATAAAAATGATTAACAAAGACAAACCATATTCTATTCTCAATTTGACAACAAACGTCAAGAACAAAAGTTTGACAATAAATAGTTTGCATGTGTGTGTGCGTGAAATACATGGTATGTAGTGTGTGTAATGTTTTCTTTATTGATTTAATGTATCTTTTATGCATTATTTAAAAAAATATATATTAGCATTGTGGACTCCTTCTCTATATTCTCTATAAGTGTGGGAAATTTCATACTCCTTCGTCCGCGCAATTTTCGTAAAAAGGGATACAAAGTTTTTGCTTCACGTATTAATATATAGATAATTCATGAATTCCATTTTTACGATAGAAATCCGTTTAGATGGTGATTTGCATTAAATGATGCGCTTCCAAAACTTTCATCTGAGGCTGGTGAATTATGGCATAAAATAAAGTACCAATCAATTATTCATAGTTTTTTTTTTCTAAATGAAACTCGGTTGTGTAATAGCTTGGCAATATGAATATTTAGAAGTCAATTTAAGAATACATTACTGGTAACAGTATATGGATGGAATGGTTGACCCTTGCTTAAGATTGTAAAGGAAATTTTCGATTCAAAGTTTTAGAAATGTTATTATTTTATTGCCTGTTGAATATACTTTTTGTTCTTCCTTTATCTAATTAGAGCGTATGAAGAGTAGTTTTTTTTACATAACAAAATAATACAGCAATTTTATTGAGGGATGTGTTGAGTGAAAGTTAGTATGTATTAATTATAAAATTAGTATAAACTAGACAAAATTATAACTCCATATTGAATAATGTTGTAATCTACCATTTAAATAATATACCAAAACTTGGTGGAACAGACACGAATCCCAGAAAATTGCTTTTCAGTTCCAAACAAAAACTTTAAAAACGTTTGCTCCAATATTATATATTATTCATAATTAATATAAAATAATAGAATTGTACTCTTGAAGCCTATGATTTTAACGAACAGGACAACCTATATTAAACAACTCAATTATAATTTTAATGGCCACGAACCGGCCACTGTAATGACACTTTAAACTCTGTCTTCATTACGTTACATTAGCCGATAACTATACATATACCTGGAGAGTTCCGTGGTTACACTTTCTTTAAATTTATAGTACCTATATGTGACGTGAATATAATGTCTAAAATAAGAGACCATTTAAAATATTTACCCTTTATTATAGCAGCTGAAAAGTGGAGGCGTTTTATTTTATAGATTCAATAAGTAGCTTATATAGCATCCCATAAAATTACCATCTTTATAGCAACACAATATAAAAGTACCAATTTGTTTAGGATTTCGTGCAGCATTAAAAAAAAAACAAAAAACTCTTCACTCCAATATCAATTTAGAGATTCTTTTTAGTGACAATTAATTCCGAAGAAAAGATACCTAAGATTGGAAGCAGATCATTTGGGGTTAGGTACAATCAAAAATTATTTTTTTTACCCTGGTAGCCCCCGAGCACGGCCCACCTGATGGTGAGCGGTTACCATCGCCCATGGACTTCAGCAATGCCAGGGCCAAAGCCAAGCCGCTGCCTACCGTGTCAAGCTGCTGCCTACTTCTTCCGCCAACCTGCTTCTTTTATGTCACACTTTTATTTCAAGTGTAAATAGATTGTTCAAAGAACCGTTCCAAATAAATGTCCATTTTGTTATTGTGTGTATTGTGAACGAATCGTGACTTGTATTAAAGACGTTGTTCATATGAAAAACTTATTATGGGGCATAAAACATAACCGTGCCTCACAGAGGCTTAGTGTCGAACACTAAAATTTATGTTTGTTGTAAATAGATAGATAGGTATTGTATAGTTTCTTCTATATAATATGTTTTCTCCTTAGATCAATGGTAAAACTAAAGGCAATCAAAGCCTTTCGTTCTAAAAGGGACATGTGTATAATAAAATGTTTTATTGACATTTAATCTATACTAATATTATAAAGCTGAAGAGTTTGTTTGTTTGTACGTGCTAATCTCAGGAACTACTTGTCCGATTTGAAAATTATTTCAGTGTTAGATAGCCCATTTATTGAGGAAGACTATAGGCTATATAACAACGCTAAGACCAATAAAGAATGTTTCAAAATCAGGTTTTTTCCCCTTTTGAGAGCTTCCGCTGCGTGCGCTGTAGAAACGGTTAAAGTTTCGCTAAAATAGTGTATGACAGAATTGTTCCCTTTTAAAAGGTCTAAAAAACTATCACTATAAAGTTTTTTATGCTAACCAAATTTGTTCTAAAATAAAGCGTTATTTGTGAACTATTCCACGCGGACGAAGTCGCGGACAAAAGCTAGTGTGTAATATTTTGTAGTGTCTCGGAAGTAAAATAATAAACTGAAGAATTTTTTTATGGCAATGAAAGATTAATTTATTCTTGTCCTATTATATTTCGATTATACTAAAGTAATTAGAAAATTTATTTCTTTTTTGAGATACATATTTGATAGCGCATACAAGTTTCGTCATTCGGTTTTTGCTTTCAATTTTATCGTAAATAGTTGAAATGTCGAGCTATATTTACGCGCGACACTCGTATAAGCCTATGACATACACTTTGATAACGAAACACAAGTCAATTATCACATCTCGGTTACGTATTAATGTTCTGAGGAGTTGAGATATGTATAATAACTAGTGGTCCCGCAGTAGTCGAAATTCGACTATAATTAATTGGAATTGTAAGTTTGTACACTATTATGATTGTATTTTATAATTCTATAATCACAAATTTCGCCAAGACTACACTATAAAAAATATTAACAAAGACAAACAATATTTAATCTATTCTTAATTTGACAACAGACGTCAAAAACATAAGTTTGACAATAAATAGTATGCATGCGTGTGTGCGTCAAATACATGGTCTGTAGTGTGTGTAATGTTTTCTTTATTGATTTAATGTATCTTTTATGCATTATTTTAAAAAAATATTAGCATTGTGCACTTCTTCTCTATATTCTCTATAAGTGTAGAAAATTTCATACTCCTCCGTCCCCGCAATTTTCGTAAAAAGGGATACAAAGTTTTTGCTTCACGTATTAATATATATTGTATAATAATTAATTAGAATGAAATCTAGTTTTATTGCTTCGCAGCTTTTAAGTGCAATGTATAATGATCTGTTAGATTATAGGTAAAACTGAGTAGTATAATATTTGTTGCGATATCACAACACATAAAATTTCTTGTCAAATTTTGTTGACTATTTCATTTATAAATGTATTTTTTTTCAATTGATAAAATTTCTCCATAATAAGTCATAGTCATAGTAAAACAATCATTTATATTTGATTCAAACTGGCATCATTGTGAAAGGAAACGAAAGTAGAATACAATGAATATGAAAACAAACAATCGACTATACTGTAAAAAACGTAGAAATTACATTAAAAGTTAAAATAAATTAAAATTACATTAGCGAGATGACGTAAATAAGATGAAACCGAAACTATAACATTTCAGTTTTACATCCTTTACTCAACATAAAATCCAATTCTCGCAGTATTCTTCTAACCACCATGAAAGATTTTACTGAGAAATACATCGACTCGTAAACCACGTGTGACCTTGGCTCTTTCGATCCTGTCTCTCGACCTTCAGCCGCGGAGGTCAACACAGAAGACAATTCCATAACAACAATATGTGATTTACCATCACGGCTACCGTCTTACAAGAGATTCAACTTACTTTCTCTGTACCCGGAGCTAAATGACGTCATCCATAATGCGAGGTATAAACCAACCAAAATATCGGTGTCCGTATACCAAGGTCGACCACGCATTGTCAGCCGAGTCACTTTTTGTACAATTTTGTAATGGACCAATCGTTATAACTTTATAGCAATTTACGTATATTTTTTCTTCATGCTCAATAAACACTTTGAATGGAACATTGTTCTGTTTCGTTTTTTTTTTATGATCGACGCTACCTAGCGTGGACTTGTTGATTCTACGGCTTATGATTTCATATTTAATATTAAAATTTTTTTTAACAAAGCTTGACGTAAATATTTAATTTCATATTTAATGTTTTTACAAAGCTTAACGTAATTAAACTTACTGTTCATTATGAAGATAAGCATAGACTACCTGATTTTTTATTAATAGATATATCTCTAGATTCCTATCTCAAGATTCTAGGGACTTTTTGGCGGGAACGCGAGTGAAGTTGTGTGATTTGTTTTATTTTGTCTATTTAGTGTTTCTTCAGATTTAAATGTGTTATAATAATGGTGGTTTATTAAATGTTTAATATCTGTGAACGTGCACAAATGTTGGAAAATGAAACAAAGCCGCTGGACGTAACTTCTCGGGATTCTCCAAAAAGTCCATTGTAAAAATCTTAGTAAATGACCACCATTTTACTGAGGTTATATTTCATCCCATATCATATCATTTAATTTAATTTAATTTCATTTCATCCCAGTTGATTAATGTCTCAAATTAATCATCTTCATTTCATTTCACTCCATAATATCATTTTTCATAAAAATATGAATATAAATTAAAATAAGACATGACTTAAAGGTCTTAGTTACCAGGTCATAAAATCCCTTAAAAAATCAAGATTCTAGCTGAAGCTATTATTTATAGAAGTTATAGGAATACAGGAGCTCATCTACCAGAGCAAACTGGCCCTAACAGGAGTGCTTCGTCGAATCTACCAACGGATCGGATTATTTGACCTACTGAGACGATGCAGCGAGAAACTCACACAAAGTCGCACGTGAAAGGAACACAAACCTACTAGTCTATATATTAATACGTGAAGCAAAAACTTTGTATCCCTTTTTACGAAAATTGCGCGGACGGAGGAGTATGAAATTTTTCACACTTATAGAGAATATAGAGAAGAAGTCCACAATGCTAATTTTTTTTTTTAAATAATGCATAAAAGATACATTAAATCAATAAAGAAAACATTACACACACTACATACCATGTATTTCACGCACACACACATGCATACTATTTATTGTCAAACTTTTGTTCTTGACGTTTGTTGTCAAATTGAGAATAGATTAAATATTGTTTGTCTTTGTTAATTTGTTATAGTGTTGTCTTGGCGAAATTTGTGATTATAGAAGTATAAAATACAATCATAATAGTGTACAAACTTACAATTCCAATTAATTATAGTCGAATTTCGACTACTGCCGGACCTGTAGTACTATTAAAACTATCCGACGTATTTATTAGTTACCTCGCTCTAGTTCTTTGTTTAATTAATAAATTATAAGTCGATAAATGAGATGGTTCATTGTTTTCTCTTTACTATGCAAAGTGAACTGTGCTTCTTTATTTAGATGCGTTGTATGTCGCATGCATTCTAACGATGCGACCATCCATATCTCGCGATTTCTCTTAGCTGGAAGAGATCTTCGAGACCACTTGTTGCTGATCGTTGTCGTGACCTAATTGTTCCATTAACGCATCATGCTCATGCTTATCTTAAGATTCAAGGTCGTTTTACAACTGAATATAACAAAGCGTTTCATGTGTTATCTCAGTTTGTCCCGCTCTTTTTTACTGGTATTTGAGTATGTGTGATAGTGCCAAAAGATAAATCCATTAGGTGAGTACTTTGCTGTAATAAAAAAAAGTAAGAACATTATACATTATTATGATAAATTAATGTTATTATTGACGAGTTATTCGAACGTGACAGTGAACCAAGGAAGCGTATTCTTTTGTTTATTTATTTATCTTATTGTAGTATTGTTGTATTTCCTTAGTATTAAATGTTTGCGTCATCTATAAGCAATAAGAAATAATAATGTAAATGTTTTTTTACTGCTTAGATAGCTGGACGAGCTCACGGCCCGCTTGGCGTTAAGTGGTTACCGGAGCCCATGAACATCTACAACGTAAATGCTACCACCTACCTTGAGGTATGAGCTCTGAGGTCTCACTATAGTTACAACGGCTGCCCCACGCTTCAAACCGAAACGCATTACTGCTTCACGGCAGAAATAGGCAGGGTGGTGGTACCTACCCGTGGGGACTCGCGTGAGGTCTTACCACCAGTCTCTTCGACTTCGTATCTCCAAGTGGATGGAAGAACTCATGTAATCTTAAAGCTATCGAACGATCTATACCAACTGAAAAGTTAAATTTTACATAAATCTGTCAGAATACAGCTGACAACATAGGTCGCCGGAATGACTCACTCCCTTAGAGTACACATAAGCAAGCTGTATAGTATGTATACTCTAAGCTCACTCCCCATTCAATTTATTTGTCTCGTTTATTTCCGAATGACACATTTATAAACAGTAAGGTTATATTTAAACAGGGGAGTAGAATGCTCGCCTGCCGTCTGTGCATTGTTCATATAAACGAAATTTACGTAACATTGCTATTAATTGTTCCATAACATTGACTGATTGTTAACGAATGTTGCATCTCGGAGATGTTTAGCTCAGATAAAAGATATTGTAGTAATGATTTGTTAGAGCGTGTTCGACGAAGCACGTAAAATAAATTGCATCTACTCTAATATTATAAATTTTTATCAAAATATATTCGTCATTGTCTTGATTGATGTAGTTGCTGGCAAATATTGTAATTGCTTGTAATAACACATCCATTATTTAGATAGTAAGAATATTTGTTTAACCGTTGCCGATTTTAGATTTCGCTATCGTGTCATTAAACAAGATTACTTTGCGATTTATTCTTTTTAAGTACCTTTCTGGTGAGACGTGCATACGGCTCACTTGATGAAGAGTGATTACCAAGTTAAGATCGTCAGCGATGTTAGTGGTACAGCGAAGCCCTTTCCAACCGATCCTAACCACAAATTTGTTTTAGAACTAGAATCATCTCATAACCGACTTTCGACCATTGACATTGACTTCCTGTTCAAATTCAATTCAAATTAATTTATTTCAACTTAGATGTCAGTATAAAACACTTGTTGAATGTCAAAATATAAATAACAATGTTAACTCTACCACCGGTTCCAAAAAAAGCCACAGTCCTGGGAAGAACCGGCGAAACAAACTCAGCGGGTATTTTTTTTTCTCAAATATTTTCTTTTTTTGAAAAGAATACTAAAATTCCTAGTTCTTTTTTTGAATTTTTTGCTTCCAATACGGACAAAGTATTAAAATTAGCATTTCGTCTTTTAAGAATTAAACTTTCGTTCATTTGATCTTTATCCTAAAGCTTTTTGTTATGTACATTACCGCTTTTTAAACGCATTTAGTTGATTCGTCATTTTTACATTCGGTTCGTGAATCTCCATTTCATTGCTCGACGTTACATTTGAAAGTATCGACGAGTAGACTTTCCATTTCGAGAATGAATACTAAATGTGCTTAACCCTGGTCTTGTGGATTTTATAGTTTCAGCTTTTTATTTATTTATTTGATATTGAATTACACTAATTTTTAGAAGTATGATTTGTTGCTTCTTTGATTTATGAGAATACATCAGTTTCCTACACAATTTTGAATGTTTGTTTTATTTTGTTATCCGAATGTGTCTCTTTTGCGAGATTTATTATTTGTCAAACTGGTTTATTGTGTTTGGTTTTTTTAGATTTTATTTAGTTAAAAATATTGCTTTCCTCATAGTTATGAAAATTAATGAGTATCTATTGTTTTCGTACTAATTACTCAATTAAATACTAATTTCTGAAAGAAACATCACAAAGTTAGTTCTTTATTTTTAATTTTCTTATTAGTATTTATTTTATGTGTTCAAATAAATTAACTTAATCAATAAATACACCTTTGAATGTGTTCATAGGGGTGTGTTATGCCTCCGTAGGTTAAATCTATTGGTAATTTTGTGGATCTTTTGCGATACAGTCTTGACCTAGGGCTAAGGATCCTTTTGCAGAATATCACATTGTTTACTTTTTCTATAATTCAATAGCAATAAACACTTTATTTATCTTTGTTTTTTTAGATTGAATTGTTTTGAAACTTTATAAAAAAATTCAATACAGTATGGCACGAATAACCAGTGAATCCAAAACACTTCAACATTAATATCCAGCCGAGCGATTTTTCTGCACCCATTACTGCACGTAAAGCCAAGTTATGGGTACTTAAATTCATTACGGGACATAAACATGGTTATTACGAAATCTCCAGGCGAGAGTAATCTTTACCTTGTTCAGTCTTTGTGAAGAGATATGTACATAATCTTCATCTCCTAGTTGTTGTTTTTTTGCAAAACTTTGCTTGTGATTACTGTGCTGTTGTTTGGTCCAAGCGCAATTATATAAATAATTATATAAAACAAATGCTTTTTTTATTTGGCATTTTTTTGGTTTTTTTTTATTGCTTAGATGGGTGGACGAGCTCACAGCCCACCTGGTGCTAAGTGGTTACTGGAGCCCATAGACATCGACAACGTAAATGCGCCACCCACCTTGAGATATCAGTTCTAAGGTCTCAAGTATAGTTACAACGGCTGTCCCACCCTTCAAACAGAAACGCATTACTGCTTCACGGCAGAAATAGGCAGGGTGGTGGTACCCACCCGCGCGGACTCACAAGAGGTTCTACCACCAGTAAAAAGCTTATAAGATCCTTTACCAGAAAATGATTAGTTGCGAACTAGGACTAGCTTATCGAATCCATTCAGTAAGCAGCTCGTTTTAATACAAGAAAACTTTTTTTTTTTTTTTTAACAATTACAAGACAGTCTATTGAAGACTTTTTTGATTTTAATTTCAGTCTTGTTAATTAAAATAAAAATGATGAAAATTTAAAATTGCTTTGTTTACTCTATGTTAGATGAATGTTGTTATAATAATGTTTGGAAAACAATAACATTAAAATGCTAGCTCACCTTGGATATATGTCTTTTTTTACATATCCGACTACGTCAGTGTAGTAAATGTAGGCAGCGGCTTGGTTCTGCCCCTGGCATTGCTGAAGTCCATGGGCAACGGTAACCACTCACCATCAGGTGGGCCGTATGCTCGTCTGCCTACAAGGGCAATAAAAAAAAAATAAAAAAAAAAAAAAATGTATGGGCAGGTTTGGGTGCAAAGCGAACGCCAGATTTACGTTGAGCTGGTCCCTAGATTATGTAACCCCACCCTTCAAACCGAAACCATTACTACTTTACGGTAAAAATAGGCAGGGTGGTGGTACCCCCCGCGCGAACTCACAAGAGGTCCTCCCACCATTATCTTCAATGTACAGATATACTTCTGTTAAATGTACATTATTATAGAGATAAGTTAGCATCATATAACTGTGTAAAGCTATAACTGAGTTTCACAGTAACAAAATGGCTTACAGACGAAGAGAATGGATAGAATTTCATAATGATAAATTTGACGCTTTGCTCGGAATCACTTTTTTTCTTTTTTTTTTTCAAATATACTCATCGCTTTCACGTAGTATTTCCAATGATTGAAAATTGATATTCACTATCGTTTGATATTTTACATCATCATCCGCTCCATTGAATTCTTATCTGTAATTTTCAACTCTTGCCATTTCTCTATTTAATGTTTCACCAATTGATCTATTAACGCTTTCGCCTTTAGATCTATGTTATTTAATTTCTTTTTCGTGAAAATAACGTTACGAAAATGCAATCGCTTTCTTGTTTTGTAACGACATTAATTTCAAATCATTGAAACGAATGTCTTTTAATAAAATGTAATCTTTTTAAACATGATCTTACTTTATTTGTTTGTTGATAAGTTAATTCTGTGCTATGTTTGACAAAGAATTTATCGTTTGGCTTTTGATTTAAATTTTCTTCTATACTAATATTATAAAGAGGAAAGATTTGTTTGTTTGTTTGTTTCGAATAGACTCCGAAACTACTGGACCGATTTGAAAAATTCTTTTTCCATTAGAAGCCGACATTGTCCCTGATGAACATAGGCTACTTTTTAAAAAAAAATTTTTTTTTTTTTTTGTTTCATGTGTGTTTTAATGTTTCCGAAGCGAAGCGAGGGCGGGTCGCTAGTATTATATAATTTTGGAAATAGTATTTAAGCTGTGTGATTGTTGGACTGTTATTACTAAAACAATTCCAATTTGAGCAGATCTCTATGATCGACTAGTGTTAAAAATAAATTATTCACACTCACTGATTCAGCTATTGTATTAATATAATCGTTCTTAAACGCAGTTCGGTTAATATTTAGAGGTCTTAGCCTTCAGTGGATAGCATTTTGATAGGTACTCGGTCACGGTCATCGCCTTGCTTCCATTCAGCTCGTTTTTAATATGCCTTCACTAATTATATTAACTCAAGCATTTTCATTAGAGCATTCGTTCGTTCAAACCGTTACAATTGACAAAGCATTTTAAGAAATCCATTCTAAGTTAAAAATAATAATAATGTGGTTGCGCGAATCGAATTTTTGCTTCTTACTCTGTTTTACTTCGTCTGTTGGCCATTGCCAATGTACCTAAAGTTATGATAACTTACGTAGGTACGTATTTATCCGCCGTTAACAGAATACTGTGAATAATTGATTACATCTGTTCAAATATTCTTGGTTTATAATAGTTCATAGTTTGTTTAATTTTATAAGATATTACTATTTTAAAATTTTCAAGAGTGACGAGAATCAAACAAAATAGTGTTACTTGGGCATGTTAAGGAATTGTTCCGAGAGATGACCTCCCTAGGATCAAAATTGAAAGAGAACCGTTTCGTACTTTTTTGATATGAGCTTACAGCTTTTATTGCTCAGGTAGCTGTGTATGTGTCTTTGTTACTCATATGGATGCGTCTCATTCGTGCGCGTCGCCGCAGTGTTGTGCAGGAGTTGATAGGATCGTTGTGTAGACCAGTACAGCGTTCGGCAGTAAGCGCAGCGGCGCTGTCGTGATTGGTCGTTGCCGTTTCGATGTCTTGCGTTCCGAATTTAAATTAGTCGCGATCGTGTTTGTAAGAAAGAAAAATATTTTTTGTTTACAATAATTTTCATTGTTTTCCGCACGAATATTTAATTCGGAAAACGATTTTTGTTCGTCAGTGTCCGTTTTGTGTTTATGTTAAGGTGTGAAATTGTGTTTATATACAGCGATGCAGCTTGCGGCTGTTGCTTTTGATGGATTTTTAAAGGATTCCCCTATTCATCGAAAAATAAAGTGTTTATTTTCGTACTACAACAAAACCTATACTTGTTATTGCGGTTTAATTTATGACGAAAATTAACAAAGAGCTATACAGTTGTTTGAAAATTAAGTGTTGTTAGTCGATTGTTATTTATTGTGTCTGTCTGTGGTTCGTCGTTCGGAGTTATATAATAGTTTTAGGTCCTTCGATCGAGTTGCAAATTGAAAGTATAGTTTCCGAAGGCTCTAGGCACAAGGTTACTGCAAGCCTCTCGCATTTGCGTGCGCTACTCGTGTGCCGTGAAAGTATTTTGGAGCGTTCTCTTCACGGCTAAGATATTTTTGCATATTAATGCTCAAGCGCCCGGAGCTTTCTATGTCTTTGGATAAACAACAAAATCTTTTATATCCAATAAATTCTGCATAGTAATACATCACTATCAATCTTCTTTTGGAAATTTGACCAATATTATGGTAAGCCCTTCTATTGCGCAACCCGGGGCCTAATCGGCTGTTTTATCACAGCAGCTTATTATAATTATCTCAAGGAAAATGTTTCCGAGTTTTGCATATCCCATTACAAAATTAATAGACTATATCGTTCTTATACCAGTTTCGTAATTATCGATAAGTATATAGCAATACATGTTCACGGTTCGTTAGGTTATTGAAATCATTGTTGCACTCATACGAGTTATTACCAATTTATCAGTTCTATTAATTTATTAAACTAGTACACATTGTAACTATTGAAGATTAGAAAGTACTATTGTTAGCATTTTAAATCAGCCGTAATTGATTGTTTACTTTCAATAGTTCACATGTCTCATTTCGTTACGATCTTATCATACTATTATAAAGGTCGACAGACCGTAGAAAGTTTGCATTACAAAGCACGTTATAATATTTACTAGCCGTACAATATACAATGACCAGGAAACACGAACAATTTTGTCAAGCCTTATCAAGCATAAGTGACCTTTTGGTTCAATGTCTTTGTTATAAAGTCGTTTTGTGTATAGTTGCTGCCAAACAAAGACATTTTGGGATACCAGTATTGTCACTCGCATTTTACTACAACTTTTCTATCATTTTCAATTGTTAACTCATTTCAACATTCATTATGAAGATAGAATATAGTTTAAATAGTTTGGTTTTGTAAATCAAAATATATTTCGTTCAATAAACAGATTAGCGTTATCACTGAAATCCTTTATAATCGTGTTTTAGTTTGTGAAATCGCATTAGTTTTTTTCCTACGGATTTCGGAAGTCTGTATTATTAAAAATGGTAGTTATTGTAAATGGTTTTCATTCTGTAAATAACGAGATTTCATCAAAGCTGTATCGCTTGTCGTGTTACACAGGGGATATTGTCATCTTAGTCCACTTTTAGCACATTGAATAGTTGTTCGAGAAAGTCGCCAACTAGCTTTTAAGAGACTCTAGGAAATTGCTATTATTAGCGAATAGCGAAATATTCTTGTATTTGTACCGGCCATATTCTATTCGCTAAAAATAGTATCGATGATTTCATGTCCAAATCTTTAGGTAATAGGGTTTCTATTCGTCTATTGTATACGATAGTTTTGGCCTCTTTTATGTTTATATTGCATTTCTATAAACATTACCGATCTGTTGTGTTCCTGAATATGTTTCTCATCACGTATCATCGTTGACCAGGCGAGTGGATATGTGGATCAATGACCGCTTTCAACCCGTTGCGTTGTCTTAGAAATCGTTTCCTACAAACTCGATCAAGTGTTTAATCATTGCACGTTAATTATCTTAAGCGTATCGTTAAACTTTGTACCGTCTTCGTTTTCTCCGAATCCAATATTATTAAAAGTCAGTGAAAGTGAATTAATATGAACGAGCGAGTTTTGCTTCTGTTTAGTTAGCGGTGCACAGCCAGTCGGACCCCATTATCTAATTATTACGTAATATGATTCTATTAGCATTGGCTGGTGGAGTCTTGAACCGTGCTGACCGCTTCCTTGTGTTTGTGGGTGTATGTTTGTGTGATTGTGTAAGAACTATAGTTGAGTCCCGTGACGCATCCGCTTTCGTAAAGGGTCTTGTTATTTGAAGTTAATTCTCTGCTCTGTTTGCATTTGGATTGGTGTTATAGTTTAAACAAACAAAAAAAAACAATCGAACAGTTTTAATTTTGAATTATATGTTTAACTTGTACAATTCAATATTTGAATAAACAATAATGAAACACTACTTAATAGATACAACATTGAAACAAATTGATACTTTAACTATTGTTTCAAGTTTAAATAATCCTAAGCCACTTAAGTTATTATTTTGTGCATGGCTTAATATCATGTCTCGGTTTATGGAACAAGCATATCGATTGCAAAACGATTTCATTGTTTTAATTCGAACAAGTCGACGAAACGTGACAATATTACTGCAATCATTTTAACTGTAAACACGACCGGCTATAAGGGGTATAGGAATTCTGTTGTAGTATGAATTTATAATTTCCACAGATCGCCACGAGAATGATCAAAATATAAGCAAATCAAATAAAGTGACGTAATATAAATTGTGTTTTAAAAAACATGGAGTTTGTTTCACCGCACCGGTCCCTTAAATTGAAGACACTAAATATTTATAATGACACACGGTCTGAAGGTTTGAAGTCAAGATGAAAATCAAACATTATCCAGGAAAAGCGGTCATGGAGGACCCGTGGCTATCCCTCGGGGATAGAACTATGGACCTTGTCTATGCGGCAAACTGGGTCGGTGCTAAGAATCTTAATAAATGCAATTCTAACGACGATCAATCAAGTTCAAAATGTAATTCTATATCGAGGAGCAAATCATGTAGAGATGTCGGCCGTTCGGAAGAAAACGAATACAGCCAAAAAAAATATTCACAAGAAGATAGTGGGTGTTACTTTGATGTTCCTAATGAAAACATATCTCAATTAGCCAAATATCAACAAAATATAGAAGAAAAAGCTAGGACGAGTGATAATTACATTGTTCAAAATAAATTAAAGCACAGTTATAGTTTTAAAGATATGCCAAATGGCTATAAGCCTTCGACTCTGCGACGCGTGAAACGAAGAAATTTCACAGAATGGGACATCGAAGCATTTGGTTCGAATAGTAAACAGCCACCCATTCCGCCACAACGTAAAGATTCTTTGAAATACGCACATCGACAGAGAAAAGTTGATTCAAAGAAAAATTACTATCCGTTACCTGATCCTGGTCCAGTACCTCCTGATCCATCATCAGAATCATATTATGAATATTATTCTAGAGTCAGTCAACAAAACAATGACACCGATAGCGATAAGCTAAAGCAGATCCAAAAAAGTGGTAGGAATGATAGAAATTCGCCAAATGAATACCCCAAACAAAACGGTAATACCGTGTACAAAATTATACATTCAATGGCCACCTTAGATCTGAACCCGATGAAAGTCAGAAACGGTAAACAAACTTTGGAATTGGATAGTGAACCGGAAGATTTGGGTCTATACATGCGGCCTATTAAACAGTCGTTATCTACATGCGATCAACTTCCGAACCACACTACGCAACCGGCGAACGAACGAAACGGACGCATCGAAGACGCTAAACCTAGCTTTCGTTCTAAATCATTAAGAGTTAAAAGCGAAGGTAGAGTACCACTTCGAGCGTACCTTGACACGGTCCAGCACAACAATGCGCAGTACAACGGTGTCACTGTCACGCAACCGAAAAGAAATCTGTCGCCGAGCGAACAGTTGACGCTAATGCAGTACGAAATGTTCAACGGAAGTAAGAACCAACTCGCACCGCCGATCAGCAACGGGTTCCACGCTGTTGATCCGTCTAAAGAAAGTGATTATCGGACTATAAATAGTGTTACAAAACAAATCAAACCCGATAAATATGGTAAGTTATATAACACCGTGAGAGTGAAAAGTGACGATAGATACGAAAGGTACAATGACATTACAAAATTCGCACCTCCGAAAGACCATATCAATGAGGAACGTGCAACTAATGGAAACGGTGTGTTTACGAGAAGTGCTAAAAGTTCATCTAGTGGTTCGGACTCTGATTTTTCAATACCACGGCCGAAATTAATAGTACCTGTTCATACCTATGGAACACGCAAGAGACGAACTGGGAATGTACAGCGTGATAGCACCGCAACGGAAGCTTCATTGGATGCGGGGATTGTGTTAGACGTGACACGATTGGAAGATTCGAGTCATAAGTTTAAGAAAAATGAAGAATCAGGTAACGCATTCTTCTATTCCACAATGTAACAAGTTTATTTTGTGCAATCTGTAATTTAACCTCCAGTATATTTTATCAGATATCGTGCTATTTTGATCTCATGTGTACACGTGTTGATCGATGTTCATATGTATATATTCGGTGAGACAGTTGTAGGTCGCGAAACGGATAGCAGTTAGATGATGTCACTAAAACGATACAACTACTTACATGATTCAACCATTGTCAACTTGAATACTAAAGAGACAACTCGTATTCACTATATTAATTTTTTTAACAGATATAATGTTGGTTTTTTTTTTATTGCTTAGATGAGTGGACGAGCTCACAGCCCACCTGGTGTTAAGTGGTTACTGGAGCCCATAGACATCTACAACGTAAATGCGCCACGCACCTTGAGATATAAGTTCTAAGGTCTCAGTATAGTTACAACGGCTGCCCCACCCTTCAAACCGAAACGCATTACTGCTTCACGGCTGAAATAGGCAGGGAGGTGGTACCTACCCGTGCGGACTCACAAGAGGTCCTACCACCAGTAAAGGTTCCTTCAGATTGGCATCGTTTTTGTACAGATGCGATACACATTAAAAATAATGATTTAATTTAGGTTTTGATTTTTCTATGCCAATGAAACACCAATCTAATTTATTGGTGCACACAAATCCGGTATGTAAAATACATAAAAAAAAATGACCCGTACAACGCATACGTTAATTATTCATTCGTAACCGAACGCGTTTGTCTGTTTTACGGGCTAAATGTAAATTTTCTTAAACAATTAACATAAACCTTTGTTAACTTTGAAACCTATACATTAACCTTTTAGTTTTCAAATTGAATATTTCATTTTAAATACAAAGTATTTTTCGCTTCAAGTCGTGTATTGGAATTATGAAATAATTCATTGTTAATCTGTTATAAGATCTATTATCTGCTTTTGAAACATTGAGAGCGAATCAAAAGATCAAGAAACATAATATTTTATTCGTGAAAACAAATTAGCTTGCTGTCAGTCAGTAATCGTTTCCACTTACGACACACACCGACGATTTAGAACTGTGACCACTAAGGTTCAGCCACGTCGCGGGCCACTCAAAGGTTGCTAAATCCACCGAGGCTGGCATATCAATTAAATTTTGCTTCGTTTTGTCCCACTTTCCGACCAAATGATGCATGTATATTTGCATAGATTCAAACGTGCTTTAGTTGAGTATTATTATTCAGGTCGGGCCAATTAAATCGGTTTACCGATTCGGAATATTATGTTTTAGAGCAATTGAAATCAAATCAAAATCAAGGTGACATAATTATTCATAACATATTTATACAAATCCTAAAGTTGTTTTATAAAATACAAGCGGCCCGCTCCGGCTCCGCTCGGGTCTTTAACAAAAATTTCAAGGAAGTATATTTGATGTTGTTTTGTTTTTAAAATAAAAGAACACTTATTGTTTCATAACTAAAATATAATAATAATAGTAGACATTTGCTGTCCCGACAGTTTTTGTAAATTATATTGTGTTCTACAAAGTCGTAGTACATTATTATATTCTATCATCAATAGTTGTCGCAGGGCATGCAATATAAAGAATATTTTAGGTAATTGTTTTTACACCTTGGGTTACATTATTGGAGTTTCAGTAAGGATCCCTAATTTTTTTCAAAAAAGATTATTTCCTATGTCACTCGGGAATAGTGTAGCTTCCAAACATTGAAAGAATTTTTCAAATCGGTTCAGTAGTTTTGGAGCCTATTCAATACAAACAAAAATCTTTCCTCTTTATAACATTAAGTAAAGTATAGATTTTTATTATTATTATATAATATGGGCAGAAAAACTCACGGCTCTACTGGAATTAAGTGGTTACATAGTCATTTATTTTAAAACCTGGAGTTGAAAGTCTCAATATAATTGCTTCTTGGAATAAATAGTTTTTTTTTGTTGGCATGCATGGTGCGAACTTGTGTAAAAATTCAGAGAACACTTCTGCCTATTATTCGGTCAATTTTTTAGACACCTTCTACAACACCCATTTGAGTGTGAACAATTTAAATCGACTTCTTTACTACGAAAATATGTAAATGAGCCGAATTGCTTGAGGCTTTTAATACCAAATTTGTTTTACGATATTTATTTTCTCTCTAGTCTATTGAAAGTATCATAGTTTTATAATGTTGAAAAACTTAATACTACAGTGTAGTCGTAATACAAAAAAGCCCACTGAGTTTCTCGCCGAATCTTCTCAGTTGGTCGGGTTTCCGATCCGGCGGTAGATTCTGCGAAGCACGGCTCTTGCTAGAGTTCGTGTTGGCAACAACGTCAGGCTTGAGCCCCGTGAGCTCACCTACTGGCCCGGTGACGCTGATATGATCTCTCAAGACTATCAGCTTAGGAAAAAAAAAGAGAAAAAAAAATACAAAAATGTAAAAAATTGGACTTTGATTAATTTGATAACATTTAAACATTAAAGTCGCTGTGTTAATTACACGTATTTACAAAATTGAGATCAAAGTAAAATATTTATAAGACCTATATCAATAAAGATCACGCAACCGAACTCATAACCTACCGTTAAATTGTCCGGAGCGAGTCACCTTGAAACACTTTCGTGATATTAATTTGCTTCTATGTACCTAGTCTGTACTATGGACTCCATCGACTCTATGTATTAATACGTGAAGCAAAAACTTTGTATCCCTTTTTACGAAAATTGCGCGGACGGAAGAGTATGAAATTTTCCACAGTTATAGAAAATATAGAGAAGAAGTGCACAATGCTAATATTTTTTTAAAATAATGCATAACAGATACATTAAATCAATAAAGAAAACATTACACACACTACATACCATATATTTGACGCACACACGCATGCATACTATTTATTGTCAAACTTTTGTTCTTGACGTGAGCTGTGGTCAAATTGAGAATAGATTAAATATTGTTTGTATTTATTAATATTTTTTTATAGTGTAGCCTTGGCGAAATTTGTGATTATAGAAATATAAAATACAATTATAACAGTGTACAAACTTACAATTCCATTTAATTATAGTCGAATTTCGACTACTGCGGGACCTCTAGTACATATTATTAGACATTCTCATTCACCGATCTGTGAACATACATCACTAAATATTTGCGTACTCACATTGTATCGTTGCGTAAAAAAAACTGTGCATGGCGATTGTGACATACAATAAATAACGAATTTTGATATTTGTAAATATTACTGTGGCAGGTAGCCATCATGCAACAAAAGGTATTTGACAGATGCCTGAATCTTGCTTACGACAGTTTCGTGATAAGCTTGCATATATAAAAATTCTGCATATATAAAAGCTCGACGAGTTACCAGACACAGACCATATTAACCCACAGACACAGCCCACTGAGTTTCTCGCTGGATCTTCTCAGTGGGTGGCGTTTCCGATCCGGTTGTAGATTCTGCGAAGCCACAGCTCTTGCTAGGTTTCGTGTTAGCAACGTTGACAGGTTTGTGCCCCGTGAGCTCACCTACTAGTTAAGGTTACGCTGAAATAGGCTATCAGCTTAGGTAAGTAGGAAAAAATATCGGAGCGTCGGTCTACCGAGCAATACCAGCCGCTCGGTTGAAGATCTTCCCTTTCCCTTTGAGCTACGATAACTAGCAAGTACTCAAAATGTACCCGTCACATGGAAAAAATAAAACATACATCAATAAAATCTATACTAATATTATAAAGAGGAAAGATTTGTTTGTTTGGTTGTTTCGAATAGGCTCCGAAACTACTGGACCGATTTGAAAAATTCTTTTTCCATTAGAAGCCGACATTGTCCCTGATGAACATAGGCTACTTTTTTTTAATTTTTTTTTTTTTTTGGTTTAATGTGTGTTTTAATGTTTCCGAAGCGAAGCGAGGGCGGGTCGCTAGTCATTAATATAATTGTTGCTTGATACTAAATGTTACGTGATGATGAAAAAAAGGGGAGAAATGCAGCTTACAGAATAATAATAAAGAAGTTTGTTACGAAGTGAGCACAAATCAAAAATATTTTCCAAGTACTGTCTGTCATGCATCTGAAGAAGTCTGTATATATTTGGACAGCGACAGTCCTTTAGACCGCGTTACTTTGGTTGTGTTACACGTATGCTAATAAAAGGTAGACCAGGTGCTACCAGTTTGGGTTATTGTTCCCGTTTAAGTAATAATATAATGAATAGAATTGATTTAAGTTCAGTTTAGTACAGTTCGAGGTGGCCAGGGTGGTTTTGATTTATAGGACAGCATAGCTAGAATTACATAGCTCTTGTTTTTTTTTTTAATTGCTTAGATGGGTGAACGAGCTCACAGCCCACCTGGTGTTAAGTGGTTACTGGAGCCCATAAACATCTACGACGTAAATGCGCAACCCGCCTTGAGATATAAGTTCTAAGGTCTCAAGTGTAGTTACAACGGCTACAAATAGGCAGGGTAGTGGTAACTACCCGCGCGGGCTTACAAGAGGCCCTACCACCAGTAATTTAGACTTTAAATAGCTGGGCAGATTATACATAATTGGGTAGGATAGTGTTTAAATCATTTTTAAAAGGTTTTTTTTTTTAAATTGGATAACATTTTCTATTCGTTAACACTAAAATCTCGCTTTCTATACGGTTCTTTCTCTTCGTATTTTCTTAATTAATGCAGTATAAATATTGATGAATGTCGACTGTCTTATTTGTTTATTTCGTATTTGATTGTTTGCTTTCAGATTTAAATAAATGTTTTATTGTAAATTCATATTTAATTTAGTCTTATTTAACAATTCTTAAGGTATTAGATTTCCAGATAAAGCTTATTATAAATGAAAAAACGATTCTGTAGAGAATCATATACGCATCTACTATTTTTTTGTGATCATATGAAATTTTGCATATAATTAACAAAGTCGATTTATTGTTATTGCCATGGCCATGTCTTTTGAAAATAAAAAAGGAATAATAATAATTGGACACGACTCGTTTATAAACTATTATAAAGTGACATTATCCATATACGTGCCTAGCGATAGCCATACTTTTTTTTCCTACCTATGCTGATAGCCTTGAGAGGCTATTTCAGCTCCACCCTAACGTGTAGGTGAGCTCACGGGGTTCAAGCCGGAGTGTTGCTAACACTGGCCCTAGCAAGAGCAGTGCTTCGCAGAGTCTACCACCTGATCGGAAACGCGACACACTGAGAAGATCCGGCGAGTAACTCAGTGGGCTGTGTCTATGGGTTAATTCGCTCGACGAGTCCTTCGTCGCAAGCGACGGGTTCGACGACTACGGTGACCGGTGCTTGTGGTACCTAAAAGCACCGTTAATGGATCGGGAGGGTCCGTAATATCGGTGTGTCTCCCGAGACGAGGTTCTACGGGATTTTCCCGGGGATGAAATCCCGTCTTAACATAAGTACGGGTACCGCCTAAGGCGAGACTTTCGGCGCGCATTGCGGTACCGTAAGTTTCGTGTAGTCGGTGTGGTGGAGCTCGATGGGGTTTAGTCGGTAGTCGTTCTGCGGGGCAAGTGCTTCGCGCGCCTTTTTCAAGGCGTAGTCTCCTGTGAGAAATTGGGGGAGGTGAAGGACCTCGGCCCTTCTCTTCTCCCCTTCTTCCCCTCAGGAGGCGCCGGAGTCCGACATAACCCGGTCCGTTACCCCCCTCGACCGGGTATCCGTAAATGGATTCCCCAGCGTTAAAAAAAAAAAGGTTCCGTAATATCGTGTTGACAGCCATACCGGAATGCGACCGAATTCAAATATTAACTACATATCTTTATTTATTATTATTAGCCAATCACATAGAACAATTCTAAAATATCTAAAAATATAAAATAAAAACAGCTGAAAGCTGCTTACAAAAACTACATTTTTTTTTTATTTCCTACCTAAGCTGAGAGCCTTGAGAGGCTATGTCAGCGTAACCCTAACTTTAGTAGGTGAGCTCACGGGGCTCAAACCTGACGATGTTGCTAACACGAACCCTAGCAAGAGTCGTGCTTCGCAGAATCTACCACCGGATCGGAAACGCGACCCACTGAGAAGATCCGGCGAGAAACTCAGTGGGCTGTGTCTGAGAGTTAATTTACTCGTCGAGCCCTTCGTCGCAAGCGACGGGTTCGACGAGAACGGTGACCGGTGCTTGAAGTACCTAAAAGCACCGTTAGTGGATCGGGAGGATCCGAGATAACGTGTTTTGGGCGACGTCGACTGCTTTCCATTCTGTCCGCAGGATCGGGAATGTAGTTACCGGCGGCCACGATGAGAGGGTTCTCGTGTCGTGCCGCTTTATCGAAGTAGCGCATGGACGCCGACTGAAGATACTTACTAATGGACTCTAAGTCCAGGTCGTCATGGAGGTCGACGTTCCTGACGAACCACGGGGCTCCGACGGCTATCCTGCAAAAACGGGATTGAATAATTTGAAATGTTTTTAGGTGTATGCGGGCCGCGTGAGCGAACACTACACTTGCATAGGTCATGACGGGGCGTATGCAAGTTTTGTAGAGTGTCACCTTATTTCTAAGGGACATTTTACTTCGCCTACATATCATCGGGTAGAGACGTCCTAGAATGAAGGCGGCACGATCGCGTACCGTCTTGATGTGGGGGCGGAATGTCATCCTACTGTCGAGGGTGACGCCTAAATATTTGACCTTCGGGGCCCACGGTATGGGCTGGTCGAACATCGTGATTGGGCGAACGGCGGGGGCGGGGTTATTGACGCGCCTAGTCGGGAGGGGGATGCTCAGCGTGGTGTTCGGAGGGCGACCCCTTTTGAAGAGCACCGCTGTGCTTTTCGTGGGGTTAATGTCGATGCGCCACTTCCGGAACCACTGTCCCATGGTGGTAGCTGCGGTCTGAAGTCGTCGATGAAGCAACGCCTTCTTCCTACACGAGTAGTAGATGGCGGTGTCATCGGCGAAGAGCGCCAGATGGGTCTCCGGAGACCGGGGTATATCGTTGATATACAAACTGAATAGTAACGGGGAGAGGGCGGAGCCTTGCGGGACTCCGGCTGTGACGTGAAAAACTACAATTAACAACTATTTGCACTAACTTTAAACATTTCACCTATGCAGCACAACGCCCGTGAAATCTCCTGTTAACAACGCGTAGTGATTTTAAATGGAATACAGTTTTATATGAATTTACGGATGAGCGATCCTTTATGTCGATGCTAGTTAAGTTCACGTGCTGGCGTGAAAATAACGGTGGTGATAAATAATGGTTTTTGTTGTTTCCGATAGTTAGTAACATGCGTTCGGGGGTAAACACAATAGTGAATAACGGAATTCTGTTTTTTTTTATTGCTTAGATGGGTGGATGAGTTCTCAGCCCACCTGGTGTTAAGTGGTTACTGGAGCCCATAGACATCTACAACGTAAATGCGCCACCCACCTTGAGATGTAAGTTCTAAGGTCTCAGTCTATAGTTACAACGGCTGCCCCACCCTTCAAGCCGAAACGCATTACTGCTTCACGGTAGAAATATGCGGCGTGGTGGTACTTACCCGTGCGGACTCACAAGAGGTCCTACCACCAGTAACAGATTTATAGATTCTGTGTTAATTTTAGTTGTTTGAAAATGAATAGAGAATCTAAATGTCCATTTGAATAATTAAAAGAAACGAATGTGTAATAATACGAGCCGACCTTCACGCTTTAGCATCTCTTCATGTCAATTATTCCCAAGTCCTATTCATACCTTAAAAAAAAGTAAAGTATGAGCCCGCAGGGGTTACCGTTATAATTAGTTTTAAAATTTTACTGCAACTGTTAAAAAACAGCAGTGGATACTTAATTTTATGTCCAAATGTAACAAGCTAAAATCCTAAAATATCTGACATAACAAAAGTCGTAGCAAGCGGACAACATATGCCGTGGGGACTGGTGGTAGGACCACTTGTGAGTACGCGCGGGCAGATACCACCATTCTACCTATTTCTGCCGTGAAGAAGTAATGCGTTTCGGTTTGAAGGGTGGGGCAGCCGTTGTAACTATACTGAGATCTTAGAACTTATATCTCAAGGGTGGTGGCGCATTTACGTTGTAGATGTCTATGGAGTAGATGTAGAGGAGTGGAGTAGATGTCTCCAGTAACCACTTAACACCAGGTGGGCTTTGAGCTCGTCCACCCATATAAGCAATAAAAAAAACTCTATACGTGAAATAACTGGACATAGAAACGTAGACGGCAACAAATGAGATGAACAAATGACTAAAAGACAACAAAATGTCTGTAAAAACCTTACACTCAGCATTGGGTGGTATATATGTGGAAGATTTTTCCTAAGTGTAGGCCGAAATTATCATTTAGTTATTGGTAGGTAATTTCGTATTCAATATTTTTAGCACACTCATCGTGTCGAGATTATTAATAAAAAATACCCATGAATCACACTATTATTTATTAGATCATTTCTTTCCACCACAAGGCCAAACATATGTGCATACATATGTAGGTATGTGCAGAAACAGTCAATCTTTAAAAGTACTCTGAATTATTAATAGCTGATGAAATTGAGCTGCTTGCCAACGTCCTGTAATCATATTATTAATACAAACATACAACAACCTTTAAAGAAATTAACATTCGATATTTCCTCTATAAAATATTTAAATGTTACCAAACAAGATTGCCTTCAATAATATCGTAATGGATTTCGAATTTTTGCAAAATTATTTAATTTCCAATTTAATTCTGAAGCAAAACACGTAATGTAAAATTTAAATATTTTTAAATATTATTGCATTTGAATAAATTAACTTTTGGCGTTGGTTATATTTTAAAACACGAATACAGGTTTCAACTCAATACTACTAAAATTTATCTAACTTTAACGTGAACTATATTACATATGTATATTATAAAAGCGGTAGGCAGCGGCTTGGCTCTGCCCCTGGCATTGCTGAAGTCCATGGGCGACGGTAACCACTCACCATCAGGGCCGTATGCTCGTATGCCTACAAGGGCAATAAAAAAAAAAAAAATGAAATAAATATTTGCCTATTTCTGCCGTGAAGCAGAATGCGTTTCGATTTGAAGGGCACGGCAGCCGTTGTACTGTTAAAAGTGGGACCTTACAACTCATGTCTCAAGGTGGGTGGCGGCAGTTCGTTGTAGATGTCTATGGGCTCCGGTAACCACTTAACACCAGGTGGGCCGTGAGCTAGTCCAACCATCTAAGCAATAAAATATAAAAAATAGTTTAAAAAAACTAGTATTTATTTAACTTTTTTACAATAAAATAATTTTTTCATACACTATTTTTAATTCAAATTTATTAAAAAAAAAATTCTATTTTTTAGTTGTATTTTCTTAAAAGCGTATTTTGTTAGTTTTTTTGAATTGTCATTGGTCCTTAATGAGTATACCAAATTTCGAGTTAATCCGACGTTTTGAAGGGGTCCAAATCAAAGATTCCGTTACATACTAACATACATACGTCTGAAGCTAATAAAAGCGTATTAAAAATAACAGAATAATACTAAAGGCACTATCACTGTTTCTCTACAGAAGGCCGAGTCGAAGTGTCGAGGGAGAACAAATACCTGAGCACGATGGCGCCAGGCAAGGTCTTCGGGGAACTGGCAATCCTGTACAACTGCAAGCGTACAGCTACCATCAAAGCCGCTACGGACTGCAGGCTTTGGGCCATCGAACGACAATGCTTCCAAACGATTATGATGAGAACTGGCCTTATCAGACAGGCTGAATACACAGACTTCTTGAAGAGGTAAGTCACACTCAAGCTGTTTTCGAAAATAAGAAAGTTAAAATTTTTTAAGAGTCATCGTCATAGGGAATGTTCAATTTGAAAACGTTTCTCGAAGTTTCTATTTGCGAAGTAAAAATCGAAACTGGATTTGAACTTGAAACTTGATATAAATTGGAAGAGTTAAAATTTTACTATGTAATAAAACTAATTTTAATTTCCAATAGTTTTAATTTAAAATTAGTAATAGAGAGAGAGAATGGTGTTTTTATAAGATTGACCTAAGTTTTGTAAATGCTGTTATATTTTTTTGTCTTTTGGGTTTTCTTTAATCAATCAAAAACATATTTGCTTTAAAAAAGTTACTAAAATAACATTAATAAAACAAATACGTGACATTACTGAACTCATATTATGATTAATAAAAAACAAAAATACTCCAAATAAAGAAACTTTCTTCAGAAGTGGTACTGATTAATTAGTTAATTAGAAAAGAAATCTACAAAAATCAGGGTTAATAGAGAGGATCCTTTCTTAAAATATCAATGAATTTATATGTTAAGATAACATTAATGTCTATCCGCTGTGGCGACTCATAGCCGTATTGTAGGTAGGTACTAGATTCGATTTTGAAACGACTACATTTTGCAAATCATTGAACTTCATTCTGGCACGAAATCCAAATATATTTTCGTCGGACTCTTTTCATGAATTTATTTGAAAAAGTTATTTTAATACATCCTTCCGAACTCGTTGCTTATATTAATCAGGACAATGACCTCGATAGGGTGTATATTAATGTCGATCTTGTTTTCGATGCCGCATTTTAAGAACCATGCATATGGATGTATTGAAACACATGGCTCGGTTAAATCTATTTCAATTTTGACACGACCTACATCCAAAAGCATTACGTATTTTGGATCAACTATTCAATATTTCGATAAAACAGTGGCATCATTGTGAAAATTTATGAAAGATCTGAAACCAATAATTTAATCATTGGAAATTCTACAAATTGATCTGTTTTAATAACATAATGTAACATTTGATTTTATAATATTTAACTGACTGACGACATAATAGTAATAGGGTTTACGTCAAGAATTAAAGTATTTGCGTCTATTTGCGTATGTAGTTTATGGAAATTGCGATAAGGAAGATCTATCAACTTACGACGTAAGAACAAACGCTTCATGTATGTGATTACGGAAGGTACAGATAGGGAAGTTAAATTACCTTTTATATTGTGCACAACTTTTTGTCGTCCATTAATACTGTACAACTCCATATTCAGTAAAAACAAACACTAAAACAACTGACTTATGTAATCATTTGGATCACATCCCTAATTATCACTGGATAATAATTATATTGTCTATTTTATCTAACAAGTATCTGTGACGATAAGTTTTTTGGACACGATATAGATGAAAAATAATCCGTAGGTCATTCGAATAAAATCATGTTACTGTATGTGTATCAGGAAAACGATCACAATAGTGTTCTTAAAGGAATCTTTTGTGTACCAATTGAGCTCACGCATCAGTGTATTATCCATATCAAGGGACGTTGACCTCAAAGACACTTATGCAAATGCAATAGGCGTGTAAGGGCCCATTCTTCTGCTTTCATCAAGTCGTGCCTGCATTTCAATCGAATACTTATTATATCTTTGAGTACATTTCATAGAATATCGCTCTTTATCATAATCGAATTAAAAACTAAATTCGCTTAACCTACGTTTTATATTGACGGAACATCGAAAACAATAAAACAATGAACGCGTTTTGAAGATTCGCGATTACGCTACGCTTCAAACAATTACATGGTGAATGACGTAAGCATTGTTTACGAATTTCAATATAAACTACACAGATACGTTAACAAAGATTCAAATTCTTAAATTTCAATGCCATTATTATGGAAATACACGTATACTGGTTTAGTCAATATTACTTAGAACGGCGCATGAAGATTATTTTAAAGTCAAACGAAAATTTTTATTTCGACCAAAATGTTCTACATATTTGTTTGTGTTCGTGTATGTGTCTGTTTGTAAAAATTCCGTAATGGCGTATGCTATTTCCCACTGCAATTATCGCTGGATTCTATTATAATATCCATTATACGACATTACGTATTAAATAAATAAAAAAACTCGTTTATAAAACTCCAAATTTTTTATCCGTGAGAGTTGACCAATAAATATTTGGTAAGACAACAAAAAGTCTTCATTCAAAATAAGTCTGAAAAAAATAATTTATAAAGATTCACTCTTGTATCGTCTTAGATTCCTACCGAATCTAGGAATAGACATGACCCCAAGGACTGGACTGATATTGACGAACAGCTAAGAATGACTAAGAACCATCTCAATCAGCTAAGCCTGACATTTAAACTGGATGACAAAGATATTAAATTCGTTCCGTCCGCTTGGGATGCCACAGATTGATATTAAAACATACAGATAGATAGAAAAACACACAGACAAACAGAAACAGACTTAGTTTGGCATCGAGGATTAAAAAAAAACATTACGTAATGTGTAAATAGCCATTGAAAAACTGTTATTGTATTTTGCGTGTAATATCTATTGATCTAATTAAACAATAGGCGAATATAATAATAACAGCATTATGTTCGAACCAATACTCCATTTGTATTTATGTTTAAATAATGAATAGAAAATATCATTTATTGTACAACTTATGATTAAGTCATTTTGCACTTCTGTGATCCAATTACTTCGGGTTAACTAAATATATTTATATTATACTAGCTGACCCGGCAGACTTCGTAGTGCCTTAATCGATAAATAAAAGACCTAAACTTTTATAAAAAATAAACTTAAAACAAACAAAAGGAATCCATCCGACGGGGGACACATCAAAGGGAAAACATATTTATTTTTATTTAATTCCGAGCATTTTCATATTTATCTACCTTTTAAACCTTCTCTGGACTTCCACAAATAATTCAAGAGCAAAATTAGCCAAATCGGTCCAGCCGTTCTCGAGTTTTAGCGAGACTAACGAACAGCAATTCATTTTTATATATATAGATTTATACCTGGAAGAGAAATGATGAGATTGCTTTTCTTTTTCGTATACATGTTGCACAGAGGTAAATTTAAAAAGCTATTCACTTCGCAATACTGCGACTTATATCCCTCATTAATGTGGCGTACGTGTGTGCATGATTTTGGAACATAAATCGCTGTATGGTCAATTTATTTTGTATTATGCTAGGGCTAAAATAAACTTTACGCCATTAAATATTCATTTAAAGTTACATAACCATTCAAAGTAAACGTTTTACAAGATGTAAACTTGCAAATAACCTAAACCTTGGAATAATAAAACACAAATTGAGATTGTCATCAACTTTACAATTTGCAAAAGTGATGTCAAAAACGCTGAACTAATAATCTGAATTTAGATGTGATTGTAACCAGTTCTCGGGATTTCTTTATAGAGAGTCTTGCAACTCCGGGCTCTTGTGGTTCCCGATAATATAAATAAGGTAACCTACATTACGAATTTGGTTTTGTAAATCGGTCGTGCGCACTTTCTGGCTCGGTAAACGTACTGAACTATATCGCATTGTATTTGTTTTCGAATGCGTTATTTATGCCTTTGATGTTTTATTTATTTCTCTTGGCACTTTCAATTTTTCAAGTCGTTTTAAGATCGACAATGCCTTTGGTTTCTTTCTGATTAATGTTTTGATCGGAAAACGTTTGTAAATATTTGATTTTCATTTTTAACACGAACGAATTTTATTCCAGCAATGGACGTCTGTGGGTTTATAGAATAGAATAGAATAGAATTGTAATTTGTGTGTCATGAATTTTAAATCATTTTTTACCGTCTACTGCAATTAACTTAAAATATATAAAATCTATACAAATGCATAGAGCTTAAACTATAAAGAAAAAAATACCCGTGAACGCATAGAATAGGAGTCAGTTTTTATAGGAGGATAAGACCAAAAATTTTTATTTCACTAGATGGGTGCTATTGGAGCTCATAGACATCACAACGTCAATGTTTCCACTCACCTTGAGAATGAGACCTCTTCTCGGCCTCTTTATTTTATTGTACTAGCGACCCGCCCTCGCTTCGCTTCGGAAACTGTAATTTATTATTGATTTCTCTACTATTTAATGGATGTTATTATACATATAAACATTCCTCTTCAATCACTCTATCTATTAAAAAAAACCGCATCAAAATGCGTTGCGTTGTTTTAAAGATTTAAGCATACATAGGGATATTGGGACAGAGAAAGCGTCTTTGTTTTATACTATGTAGTAATTGATATTTTACACTTGAAACCGGAATGAATAAATGTTTTGCTATAGAAATAAGCAGAAAGTTGGTACCTACCCTAATGGGCTTAAAATACCTCCAATACATATAAAAATTACCATCTCTTGGTTCATCATTAACGATTCTAGTCTTTCTCATGTCCTTGTTTTTTTTTTCTGACTCATTCCGTTCAAAGAAGCGATGCACCGAATATTTTATTTAAACTATACTTTATTTAGAGCTTGATGTTCTTGTTTTGTTATCTGTACTGGTATCGAGTACAAAAACAATTTTCGTAACCGGTGTCGCATTGCTCAAACACTCGTGCGCACATTTACGAAACTAACTTGTCACGTTTGCAATTCTCTAGACGTTCAGCGATTACAATCCTTTCACTGGACCACAGGCCAGTCTTATCCTGTTCCAAGAAAAGGACTAAGGAAACGCGACTTGTAATGAACTTCACAACGGTGCGAGACTTCACTGTCTATGTTAATTGTTGCCTTTGTTTGAATACCCAAGTCAATGAACTTTTAACATGCGCTTCTTTGAACTTTCTACATGCCGAATACAGATATGGTTTTTATATAAGTAAACATAAGAAATTGACTTTCTTTGTAACGCTAGCGATACTCAGCTTAATTCGTGTTTAAATGCTTAAAAAGAAAAACATGTTCTAGATTTATGTAGGGAATTAGGCGCCGCGATTTATTTTATCGCGTTTTTATTTACACAATCCGTGATTACAATTTAAATGTTTGTCTACGGCTTTCTGACTGTATAACGTCACAGTATTTATTGTTTGATTACAAATGTGTCGAAGTCTGATTTTAATTTCTTACCGATTTTCTGGCAGTCTGGCAGACCATAATATGAAATTCCTCTGGTAGATTCAGCAAGGATAGTTACCCTTGCTAGGGCTAGTGTTAGGAAGTCCTCCTAGCTCTAGACTAAGCCTCTAGACCTCTTCTACCAGTTCACCCAGTAGGTTGAAACAATCATTACACAATCTAATTGAAATTTCAACAACACGCCCTAAAACGTTTGGTATTCACGCTGTGACGTCTATCAATTTACAACCTTTCATCTGCCCATTAAATTTTTTTTTAAAGCAGGGTAATGTCACCTGGTACTTACCCATGCGGGTTTATTATACGTCCTACTACCAGGAAAAGCCGGTTTTACGACACCCACTGAAACAAATTAAATATGGAAGCTATTGTGGACGTAGTAGAAGTTACTCGAGATAGTTGAGGTCCGTTAAAAGAGCTATTACTCATCTCAGCCTGTCCACTGTCCACTGCTAAACATAGGCCTCTCCAACTGATGTCCAGTCGGAGAGGCCTATGGCACCTGCATCCAATGTGACCCAGCGATTCTCACTAGGTCGTCGGTCCATCTGGTAGGTGGCCGACCCAAACTGCGCTTGCTAGTACGTGGTCTCCAATTGAGGATCTTTCTGCCTCATCGGCCGTCCGATCTTCGCGCTTGTGGCTTTCACACTGCTAATTCAGTTTGCTAATCCTACGGGGTATGTCAGCAACTTTGGTTCGTCATCTACGAATCTCCCCATTTCTGGTTCGGTCTCATAGAGAAATATCACGCATAGCCCTCTCAGTCTCAATAGCTAGCTGCGCGACACTAAGCCTCGTAAAAAGATCTTTTGTGAAGCATCACATTCCGGAACCGTAAGTCATCACTGGTAACACGCATTGGTTTTACACTTTTGTCATAAGGCACTGAGGGATTTTGGAGAAGAAGGAGAACACATTTTTTAATTTACCAAAATTACTATTAGGCTATTATATCAAAATAGTAAATCCTGAATTCCAAACTATCCAATTCGAATTCCAACATTACATGGAGAACTGGAATCTTTTATATTACATTAATAATTAACTACAAATGTAACCACTCATTAAGAATTACAATCAACTAGTATTAGAATTATTAAGTACAAATTTATAGCTCGACATACTTTAAATATCAATTATAGGTACTTATAGGTACTATAAGTAACTTATAATCGTGTAACAAGAGTTTTCGTAACAATGCGTACGAATTTGGTCTTGCTGCTTTGTTGGACTTTGGCTTATCAAGGATTTCATTAAGACCTCACGTCGGTCCGCTCGTATTGCATCACTAAAACGATAAGTGTCATATGGCTAATTTTTCTAGAACCGAGGTAGGGAAAACATAAACATCGGAGCGTCTAAAGATCTGGTGTTTACGCTTAGGTCTACTACGGTACTGGCTAATTATGCTGTATAGTCAACATTTTGTTTTAATTATATTTCTAAATGATTAATTGTTTTTGGCATCAACAAAATTCACTGCATTGTTAATTGATTTTGTATTAGTCATTCTTTCATGCGTTTGAAAAAAATTAAAGTTAATCGTATCATAAGCGGGGCAATTTCAAATCGCACGTCGGTGAGAATAAGCAAGGTCCTTGGATTTCATTAAGTGATTTCTTACTCAATAGTTACTGGCGTATATAAATAAGTGTGTAATGATTCAGTAAATATAAATTATGGAAATAAACCAAATGAAATCGAGTAGCAAAGATTAATAGTGTATAGTTGTATCATTAACGTTTATTGCTAGAGTATTGCTTCAGAAAGATAACAAACATACAAAGAAACATTATTCTCTTTATGAATCACGCAAAAGTAGTTACTTTTGAAAATTAATGCTAAAAAGCTCCGAGAGTCGATGGGATTTGTACAGTTTTTGGGTTAAGCCAGTAATTTTTTTTCATAAAAGTCGTGGATCATAGCCGCTAACCTATCACTCGTCCGTAGTAATGAAGAAGATCATGTTTATCTATAGCACTGAGGTTGTGTCGGCATAGGCCCCCGTTTTAGATTTTACTTCGCGAAATATTCATTGATTGTTTGTTGCTTGAGATACAGGTTTTATTACCTAGTTCAAGCACAAATGCAAATCAGGATTGTGTTTCTACTTCTATGTTAACAATAAATAAATAACTAAATAAATAAATAAAATATGATTTACAACTTGAAGGGTTAGCGATTGTGACGTAAAATAATGAATAAACCTGCTAAATCAAATCAACCTGTTTGCTAAATCAAAATCACATAAATAATGATTATTCAAGACTAACACAAAATTATAAAGTTCACCCAAAATTGACAAAATTATTTATTTCTCAATGTATCATCATTTATCAGTAGGGTATTTAAATAGTATTTTTTTTATTAAAATCTCAATTTCCCGCCCCAGAGCAAGATCGCCTGCTCAACCATAGCCCGCCAGGAACGCATTCTTTCAGTGGTCGGATAATAGTCATATTTTCCTAGAAATGTGTCGCTGACCTCGCTGCAAAGTACAAAGTATAATTAAATTGATAGCTCTATTTCATGTCGCAAGGTAGTTGGTGGTGATCACGCTACTGTATCTCTCGTAAAACCACGAGTACCCCCCACTCTTTGGTGGTGATCACGCTACTGTATCTCTTGTAAAACCACGAGTACCCCCCACTCTTTACTAGGTTTGTGTGTGTTAAATTTGGAAATTTAAAAAATGTAACATGACAGTATTTTAGGGCAAAAAGTAGGTTAAGTCACTCCACCGAACAAACTATCTCTTCGTAAAAATTCGCTTGTCGATCCGTTGGTCTATTGCCGGGGGAAAAAAAGAAGTTCTAGCAAGTATGCAAATAGCACGCTGTACCGCTTTTGTAATATTTAAAAGCACACTGTACCGATTTTGTAATATTTAAAAATCAAAATTACATTACAAAAAAGATACGTCCAAAATTTAATGCATTATGTAAAACCAATTCGGTACCGGCATGCGGCATCACAAATCGAAGTATCCAAAAGTATTTGGTAACAAAGCAAAATCCGCTCTATACGGATTTAGTTTTACAATTCAAACTCCAGATTGTTCACTTTCTATAGCAACGTAACATTATGGCGGGTTTATTGATGTAATTACGTCATTGAATAACGAAATTAACGATCTTTTATTTTTTTACAGTGTACCAATCTTCAAGAACTTCCCTGAAGATACGTTGATTAAAATCTCCGATGTGTTGGAAGAGACTCATTACCAGAATGGAGACTATATTATTAGACAGGGTGCGAGAGGTGACACGTTCTTCATCATATCCAAAGGACAGGTAACTACTGTTTTTATTCGTCATCTTTGTCATCTTCGATTTGCCTTTTTTATCGGGTGATCAACTACATAACTCAATAGAGTGGACTTAAATCTATCAGCATAAAATTGATAAGTAATTAATCAATGCGTCCAACCATTCCCAGTGCCCAAAAAGAGAAAATAGCCAATGTTCACCTCACTACAAAGATTTTTGTAACTAAAATCATTGCTATTGATATGCTAAATTTAAATAATTTATTTATTTTATTATATTATAGTTTATGGTAATTTTTAGACATGAAAGTCTACAATTAATGTATTTTATTAGCAATAAAATGAACCTCTTAAACACACGAAAAAAAATTGAAATCGGTATTTAGCAAAGAATTAGCAAGTTGAAGTGGCAGTGGATAGGATACAGCGCACATCAGATGGACGATAAGGATCTAAAGCTAAATGATGGATACCTATAGACAAGAGGCAGAGATTATCTCCCAATTCGAGTGCTTAAAATTTGCTTAAATGAATGAGGAATGCCTATATTTAGCAATTGACATCGAAAGGAAAGATAGGGAAGAGAGCATATTATTATGAACATAAACATAATTTTATTTCATCATTTAAAGTATAATATCAATCAATATAGAGTTCAATAAAGAAAATCAAATTTACCTTGAAGTACAACTTAGTTTCATTGTTATCGGCTAATTGATAAGCTAATACCCCATTTATGGGCGGTATGTCATTTTATATTATTTTCTTGTGGTACATTACAATGAAACCCTAATAAACATAATACAACAATATTTTCTCATTCACATACACGAACGTTTCGATTAAAAATACAATTAAAATGTAGCCACAACCGCATGCCGACTTTCTAATTTTGTGGTTTAAACATCACTTTTTAAGCGTTCAAGACTTGTTGTGCTAATAATGACGTTTGTCATCAGCTTAAGCGTTCCAAGTACGACATTTACTTATTTGTTTCAATGACGTCGCATTCACTAGAAATTATTCCGTTTCATACGAAGATGTTCTCTCTAATCAGTTTAGAGTTTCACTTTCGTTGGGTTCAACTTTCGAGACATCACGCTAGTCGAAGGAACGTGTCTTCTGTACCCTTGACCACACCTCAGTGAGATGTTTTGTAAATATAATTCGTGGATGGTTTATAATTTGAAATTTTCTTTATCTGTCTTCATCGCATTTCGGCTTTCCAACCATTTAATACATAACAAATTAAATCGTCTCTTTTTTATAATATTTGCAGCTCTTATACTCATTGTTATGATCTAGCTATTGACGTGTTTGAGAATTTTCACAAACCGCATTATAATTATCTACACGATATTTTGTATAGACGCGGTGACTGTACAAGAGGTTCACCTTGGCATTTAATGTCTGCAAGCTGTGATTGTTGCTTTTGACCAATGTAAATTGTATGCGTTTGTTAACTCAACACATTTCGATGTAACTAAATTACCGAAATACAGTTCTAATGGAAAAATGCGTAGAATAAAATACGCGAGTTTTGAAAGACACGTTGTTTTGGTGGGTCTTAATAAAAAAAATATTCCTTCGGTGCGTTGCATCACTGGTACTGGTAACACAACATTCTAATTTGGTAATGTCATAATTAAAATGTGACTTTAGAATACATAATATGGAAGTTAGAGGCCAGAAACGCAGGCTATTGTGACTACAAGGTCAGCGCACTGACTGCGGGCGAAAGGGTTATGCGCACGGTATTTTGAGGCCGGATTTTTATATTACACTGTGGGAAATTATGTTTTATCTCTTACTGAAAGATGTTTTAATGTTTGAACTATTTTGTTTGGACATTCCTTTGCCAAAGAGCTTATTTAGAACATTTTATGATAAAGTTTGGCGTAACGATATTTAGTAAAGATTTTTTTCTGTGTATAAGCAAGGAATTTAAACTTGATCGATATTTTTCTACCTTCACTGATATTTTTGGTGATTTTATTTAAATCTAGAATATTTGAGCATACAAGTTTTATATTTTTGTCTTTTGAAATGCAAATTTTTCGTTCATCGCAAAAACAATACTGCTTAGTTACTAATCTATGGATACGTGGCTCATTGATTACATTTAGTTGAAACTCTGTAAATTGTAGGCACTTGATGCAAGACCACCAATATGGTGCGACAAAAAATTTATGAAAAAAAAAAGTGTATTTTTAAGCGATAAACGCAGCATATCAGCCCGCTGAGTTTCTCACCGGATCTTCTCAGCAGGTCGCGATTCCGATCCGGTAGTAGATTCATTTGCGAAGCAGCTACTCTAGAGTTGTTAGGTCTCCTTTGGAGGCGCTCGGGTAGCTGTTAGCAAATTCCACCCCTCTAGGCTGAGCCCTTGCTCGCCCACCTGCCCTGGTAAAACTGGAAAGGCCTCCGGGCCACCAGTAATCTCTCAAACATAAAAAAGTATCACGGTTTGCCTAGTAATAATTACTTAACATTAATTACTCAATTAAAGCAAATTTGACATTTAAAACTACATACTATTTATAGAAATAACATGACATCATGCCGATCAAAAGTGTACGTGACCAAATCGATTCATTTTGCTCAAATATGAAGGAAAACAACATTGTATTGTAAAATACATTTAAATGTTTTTTCGTCACTTTGTCTTATTGTTCAGAGAAATATAAACTTCAAACGTCTCCTTGCCATGAAGTAATCGCACTGTTCATTCAAACTCTGCGGTAATGACACAATCGTTACGAAAACTATTATTTCTCTATGCCGTGAGTAATCATTTTGAAACCCGTATATATAAATGATTTAACGACTTCGTCTTACTTCTTGTTGTTTCTCTAGCCCGGTGACGCTGACATGGTCTCTCTAGGTCTAGACCATCAGCTTAGGTTGGGGAAAAAAAATTGTTTTTGTTTCCCATCTAGATTATTGTTTTTGTCCTTAGGACTTTTTTGATCGCCAATTTGGTCGAGAAGCGTAGGGCCTTACTGTGAGAACACTATGAAGACAATGCTTAGTGTGAGAGGAAATATTTGCCTTGGAAAAAATGGCCGAACTTGCTGATACTTTAATCGGGAACGAGCGTTAGCCTCGGATTAGATGGTGTATGAAATTTCGTTATAGACAGACACATTCCAAATTTTAAGCTTCAGAGAATCTTAAGAGAGAATTTTAAGAGAGCCAAAGACAATATCAAAACCTAGCCCATAGAAATAAATCTCAATTGCTTTGAAATAGCTGATGTCATGTCTTTAAAACGTGAAGTATGACTTTTTTTAAGAAGAAATAAGCTAAAGAAAGCGAGATTTTTGTGGAGGTAATTTTCGATTATTTTCCCATCTGTTGCACTTGGTACTTCCAGGGAATACTAATATGTATGTTCACAATTAATTTGAAATAAGGAGAAAAATGACTAAACCTTTTGTAATGGAAACGAATTTATTTATGGAAAGCACATAATTTATCCTTTTTACACGCTTTATATTAGCTTCACTTGTATGTATGTTTGTATGTTTGTAACTGACTCCTTTAGACGCAATTTTGACCCACATTGAACGGCCAGATTTCATTCAAACCTTGTAGACTATCGAGGACCGATGACAATACACTAATTTGATAAAATTATTCCATTATTCAATTTGCAAAATAAGATTTTTGCCAATTTATATAATTTTTATCTATAGTCGATAAAGCAGGAATTGATGTTAAAGTACTTAATAGTTTTAAAAACACACTTTATAAAAAAATCAACAAAAAAATAGAAAATAAATTTTAATAAATTTAAATTTTGAATATAATATAAAATAGTTGATTTTTTTACAAAGCGTGTTTTTTTATTTTAGTTTTTTATACTATTATCTATTTTAATACCACAGGCCACTAATTTCATGATCTATTATTTGTATCGAATAAATTAGTCACATTTAGTTTTCCAAGAAAACAAATCCACCATTTGAAACGTCGACCAACTGTAACAAAGTTACCGTTTAGTAGTTTTTGTGAAATTATGTAGATCACTTCGCCTCTAGCTTCTACGTTTTCAAGGTGTATTATTATCTCATTCATTTCCGTCGTTATATCAGAGAAGTTTTTTTTTTTATCCGTTTTTGATTTACATTCGTTAAGCCGGTTTTTGTTTAGGACCGTTTTGATGAGAATAAGAATGGATTCAGTGATGTGATAAATTTTTTGTAAGCTAAGAGTAAATGGTGGTAGGGCGTATTAGGCCCGAGTGGATATCTATACAGATAATGTCGTTATACTACTATAACTATTTTGCCGCGAAATTAATTGCATTGTTCCCATTTTAAGGGTGGCATTGCCGTTGAATGTTGTTGATTTGTCAGTTCGTTCATTTGTACTTTGTGGAACCGGTGGCTTACCAGTGACCCGGAGACCTCTTTAGCTTCATACGAGCTTGGAAACATATTTGATAATAAATCATGTAACATAATCATACTGTGATACAGAAAAAGCAATAACGCCGTCTACTGAGTTCTGCTGTGTATTATTATTTAAACTATGCATATTGTGATAAGGAAACTTAAATGGAAGTGAACGGGACATACTATAAAAGGACAGGAGAAATGGTGTATAACTTTAATGTACTGGTTTCCGATAGATAGAAAAAGAAACCGAGGTAGATAATTTAGAAGATGGGTGGACGACATTAAAGCAGTTGCGGCAACACATTAACGAGAACAGTTGAAAATAGGAGCTTATGGAGACAGTTGGACAGGCCTATGTCTATAATAGACAAACAAACAAAAAATGATAATAATTTAAGTACAAAAAAATGCATTCTGTCTGAATAAAGGCTTTATTATTTATTGTTATTATTATATTGTAATAAATTTTAAGGATCAAGTATCTAAGAAGTAAAAATTAGAAAAAAAGGTCGAATTATATTCGGTACTTTTTGTGCACAACGGCACACATCTAACATTTTATTTATACAGTTGTGAAATTTCGACTACGTATCTCGAAGTGAGTCGAAACATCTCGTTGCGATGTCCATGTCTGTGATCGGCGCTGGATTTGCAATTCAGATAAGATATTAGGTAGGGATGAGTAACTCGGAAAACATAGTCAAGTTCCGTTAACGGGGAAGATACGAAAGAATCTTATTGAGATATGGGGCTAATTAACATTGTTGCGTTGTCTTCGAGATATTTATTAGTCCTTATGTGACAAATTAAAGATTGAATTTAACAGAAATATGAAATCGCGATGCGTCGCCCTTGGCGGCTGGAATTGAAAGGAAAAAAGTGTCATGGCGGACGTCGCTCGACAATTTTGACGTTCCGAAATCAAACATCTTCTAATGATTATTTGAACAGATTGTTATCATTTGAAATAAACGGACCTCGTTGTTATTGTTGTGTGTTCTATATTTCAATACTAAGTGCAGATCTATTAATAATTTAACGAACAGACTTTGTTCCCTGCTAATAGGTATTGTAATAAGACGCTTCGTATTAAATACATTGAAGAATACCGTGCATTGTCATCAAAATGTTAAAGAATTGTCTATTCGGTATATATTTATAATATTAATACTTGAGTTAAAAAAATTACAAGCGAAATAATGTTCAGAATTATTAAATCACGTTCACATTTCAAATTTTACTCAGTTCTTAACCTTTCTGCTGTCATTATTATTAACTCATTATCTTTTTTTTTATTGCTTAGGTGGGTGGACGAGCTCACAGCCCACCTGGTGCTAAGTGGTTACTAGAGCCCATAGACATCTACGACGTAAATCCGCCACCCACCTTGAAATATAAGTTCTAAAGTCTCAAGTATAGTTACTAGTTATAAGTATAGTTCTAGTCTTTTTAAATATGAATGCTTAGAGTCTGTCTTCCCGCCATTACTGGCTGTAAGGTCTGTTTTGATTACGAACTGGCGATATTCATGCTCTGATTTCTGTGGGCTCCAGTAACCAGTTAACACCAGATTAGCTGTGAGCTTGTACAACATATGAACAATAAAAAATACGTCATAATTATTTTCCTGCGATTCAAGTCGACTGACATTAAAATGATTTTTTCCCAGATGAGTAAGCTCTACTTGCTATGTGATATATTAACTCGGAGGCTGTTAATTTAATACACGTCGATAAACCATTTTTTTTATTGCTTTGATGGGTGGACGAGCTCACAGCCCAACTGGTGTTAAGTGGTTACTGGAGCCCATAGACATCAACAATGTAAATGCGCCACCCACCTTGAAATATAAGCTCTATGATCTCAGTATACATAGTTACAACGGCTGTCCCACCCTTCAAACCGAAACGCATTACTGCTTCACGGCAGAAATAGGCAGGATGGTGGTACCTACCCGCGCAGACTCACAAGAGGTCCTACCACCAGTAAAAAAGTATTATCGTACAGAAATAAGATCTATACCTGTATATCTAAATAAAGACGCATTTCTTCATTTTATTTCAATTCGGACACCTGTATTTGTCAAATCTAATATCGTGTTATTAAGTTCATTCGATTATGATTTATTATAATAGTTATTCGTCAATCCATATATTATGACAATTTAATGTGGCAGTAAGGCGTTTCTTAAAACGCCCAGTGGCAGTGTTGGAGATAATCGCCGCTTATTATCTACGGTTTTTTGTGAAGTACCACTTTTTGTTTTCAGGTTAAAGTTACACAAAAACTACCGAATAGTAACGACGAGAAATTCATCAGAACCCTCACGAAAGGAGACTTCTTCGGAGAGAAGGCCTTACAAGGGTAAGTACATTCAGTGATAATTTTTCATGGCGTTGATCATTTTACATTTAACTTCTAGATTAAGAATTCTTGGTAATTAATGCGGTTGTTACTACCAGCGTACTAATTATTATTTTTGGCACTAAAGGTGTACTGACATAATATCGTGAAGATTATCGTTCACTGATACATAAGGGTGTCTAACCCGAATTATATTGTTGAACATCCGTCCGGTTTTGGTTGGAAGAGCGTCAAACCGGAACACGTGATTGCTTCGCGAAAAAAATAAGCAGGATTCTGCTGTCGGCCTTTCCGGTAACATCTTCCACAAAACCGTTTCTCAAGAGGATAAGAACAGGACAAACTATATTTGAATACAAATAAAATTGTAATTATATGCCTTAAGATGAACGAGCGTATTTACGTTTAGATGTCAATCGTCTCCGGTAACAATTCGATTTCAGATAAATCACTAGCTCGTTTGCCATTCTACACGGTTTGTCTATGCGCACAAAACTACCAAAAAAAAAAAGAAATCGGTCACCGAGCACTACTGCAACCGCACTGACACTTCTCTGTGTGTACCTGTATATTGTCACGGCCGTTATTTCAAATATAATTTGGAAGGAAAAGTAAAACAATCATTTCTTTCGCACACCACTTGCTTGCCTCCTCTTCCTCGCTAACACGGTTAAATCTTTGTGTAGCGATAACTAACATATTATAATAGATGGAATCGGTCCAAAACTTGAATCCCGTTAACGATAATTTCAAAATAACCATGCATATATACTCGTATGAGTTTCGGAAACTTTCATGCTTTCGGCACTTTAGTGACTTTGGCCTTAGAAGTCTTTTGTCGTTACCAATAAACGCAAATAACAACTTTAAGTACTTTGCATTGTTACTGTATAAGGAGTAATAGTCATTCGATGTATGAAAATTAAAATGTGATAGTGATTTTCGATTCGATAGCAGACTTTAACAAGGTTAGTTTAACTGGTTCAGTGTAATTTTATAGAGTACTAGCGGCCCGCTCCGGCTCCGCTCGGATCTTTAACAAAAATTTCAACGACATTTGACGTTTTTTTTAAAATAAAAGAGCACTTATTGCGGCATAACTATAATAGTTAGACATATGCTGTAGCGACACTTTTTGTAAATAATAATGTATTCTACAAAGTCGTAGTACATTCTTTTATTCTATCATCAATAGTTTTCGCGGCGCACGCGATGTAAAGAATATTTTAGGTAATTTTTTTACCCCTTGGGTTACATTATTGGAGTTTTAGTAAGGATACCTATTTTTTTTTCAAAAGAGATTATAGCCTATGTCACTCGGGGATAGTGTAGCTTCCAAACATTGAAAGAATTTTTCAAATCGGTTCAGTAGTATCGTAACCTATTCAATACAAACAAACAAATCTTTCCTCTTTATAATATTAGTATAGATTTCTTGTGATTGCTTTCCACAATTTCATACTAAAGTTAAGAATCAATGGAGCTGTGTTAAAATTATATTTAATGTTAATGGCATTAGAAACGGAGAACGAATACAATAATTATTTGGTAAATGAGTTAAATTATTATTAACACATTTGACTTGTACTGACTCGCTAGTTCACTCCGAATCCTGTTTATCGTCTTGTTCAAATTGTTTGTGCGACAAAAAAATACTTTAATTAGAAGCCTTCAACGTCAGAGTTTGATGTTTAGTGACATTACAATGGTCACTTATAAATCAAGTTCGTGATCGTGTAAGAACTAATTGGAAATAATTTCTTTCAACACAATTATTGCTTAAGAACTTTTTGGGTTTTGATAAATTATTTAATAAGTGTGTGTGTAAGTGTTAATAAGACTAAATGAGGGTACTTACTTTGTTGTATGTACCCTTATTGAAATTCATAAGCATTTATGTTTTATTTCTGTGAAGGGTGAGACGTTATTAGTTAAAGTGCTTAGCATTTCCCATAGACGTCACAATGAGAATGTTGCCACTACCTTGAGACATGAGGTCGTAGTCTCAATTGTATACACACTTATATATAAAAATGTGATAAGTTTCTGTGACAATTTAGTAATCATATTTGAAATAATTTGGGCCGATTTCTATATTAATAAAACTCTTATATATTTTAGTCATAGATACACAGATATGTCACAGTATTCAAGTTACAGACCAAACTAATGACTCTGAAAGGTTATGTAAATCAAGGGAGCTATTTCGGGTACATCATTATTAGTGGCTCTGCTCTGCGTATTAAATTCAATTGTCTATACTAATATATAAATCTACAGTGTTTTTTACGGATGTTCCGTTATAACTGCTGAATCATGCATCCGATTAACTTGAAACTTGGTATCCATGTAGAAAATACACGTACTTAATGGATAGGCTATATATTTATATGAGTGTTGAACTCCCTACATCAGTTGCGGGTGATGAGGATCTTTGTGGGGGTGAGAAATAATAATGTTAATTTTAAATGCCCAGCGAAGCGGACGGGTACAGCTAGTTTATTTATAAAACTAAACTAAACTCGTTTGTTTATCGTTTGGCGTTACAGGGACGACCTCCGAACGGCGAATATCGTCTGTGACTCACCAGACGGCACGACTTGTCTCGTTATAGACAGGGAAACATTCAATCAGCTGATATCCACACTGGACGAGATCCGAACCAAGTACAAGGATCTGGGCGACGACAGACAACGGTAAGCGTTAAAGCGTTTATTTATTTATTTAATATAAATTTTGTACACACAGCTGTTAGAAAAAACACGACAATAGGAATAAAGAATACAATGGCACTACTTATTTCATGTTGAAATCTCTTCCGGTAGGCTCGCAGAAGGAAAGAAGAATTAGGTACACAAACCTAGTGCATACAGTAAACATTACATATAATAATATATACGTATTACAAGATACAAAACAATATGTAATATATAAATACAAATAAACACACATACATGTGGGATTTATGAATGGTAGGGTGCAGATTACCGCAGAAATTCACACAAAATAATTAAAACAATCTTAACGTTGTACGATCCTTTACTTCTTCTTTTGACAACCCTTTTCTCATCTCATTTTACTTGACAGTGACATCTATCAATATTATAAATTGACATAAAAAAAATAAGAACAATCAGAATCCCACATACATATACTTACTTTATATTATAATACATTATACAAATATATATATACTTTTGTTTAATAGCGTTTATTTCTATCTACAGTTAGTATGTTGCATAATCATTCAACGTTTTCGTATCTATAATAGCCATCCTTTCGTTCTGGTTTTGCATTTATTGAAGGGTGTAGCGAAGTCAGTGTTTTTCCATGTTCGATCGATTTGCCTTCATTAAAAAGGTTTTCTATGCGAGTTAATATTGGGAAGAGCTAATATTGATTAATGCTACTATTCATAATACTATATAAACTGTTATATAGTATTATGAATAGTACATATTTAAGTGCTAAATTAATTATGTATTTTTCGACGATTTGTTGCAATAACCTGGGATAGTGCAGCCGCATATGTTGCGCTTTGAATACAACTTAATCTTATAGTGAATTACGCAATCATGTCGTAATGTCGTTTAATTTACTAACTTATTATTGGGTGGGACGAAAGTTAGTCTGCCCTTTTACGGGAAAAAACGACCAACTAGTACAGTTTATTGAACAAAATATTTGGCTATTAAGAAAAGAAGTTTAACTTAAGCTAAGAAGAGTCAAAATATTGCAAAAGTTCATATTCGATTGATTCTGTTTTGAGTAACCTCGATTCGATATCTTATATCTGCTATATATTACTTACCTTCTTTGACTATTTCACTAAATTGATAAGGTACACTAAATTGGATCATAATATTTTTAAATGTCAGTAAAGTGCCGTGTAGATTTTGTTATTTATAAATGTTCTTTGTTAATGCTTCTGAACTTGGAACTTTGATGGTAAGTATACGATTAGAATTTTTTGTTGTATTCATGCAAAAACCTATGGACGTTATTTTTTTTTGCAATTATGTATACTGAATTTTATGGTATAAAATACTGTAATCGTATCGAACTATGCGACAAAGCCTTCCGGTTTAGAAGGTGATCAAACTGTATGTATATCATACAAATTTGGTATCTTCGATCTAAAAAGTGTAATAATGCTTGTCAGTTTACAAACATTAAATTATCTGCATAGGACAAATAAATATAACTAGATGATGAGCTTTGCTCGGCTTTTTTTTTTATAACGCCATCTTGTTGTGTCTTTAAAGCAGAAAAAATAGTATTATTATTCGCCAATAGATGTCTGAAAGAGTCATAAAGTTGATTATGTTATTGAAATCACGAATAAAACAACATTTTCTGAAAATAAATCAGAGCTAGATCGATTTATCGCCTCCGAAATCCCCTGTATACTACATTTTATGAAAATCGTTGAAGCTGTTTCCGAGATTCAGGTTATATATATACAAGAATTGCTCGTTTAAAGGTATAAGATAAGCTATCCGCGGCATTGTAAAAATATTTAAAAATACCACCACATAATTTCAAATTGATGTAAAATAATTTACTCGAGCTTTCTATAAAATCAATGTCAAATTTTATTGTTAAGTGCAAGTTTGTAGATATTACCTGTAATTAATTTTTCTTGTGAACGAAGAAAATTCTTCAACAACCACACGACGATAACAATTAGCGTGTTTCCCGCGGTTTTGTTACGTGTATCGTGAAGGTTGAATAGCACAATGGATCCGTAATACAAAGATCAATTAATAAAGCAGCGACACGGCTCACGAGCTGATTGGGCATATCGTTATTTTTTTGTTAGACCATTGCAGGACTTACAATCCGGTACTTGTTTTAGACAAATTTTAAAGCAAATTTACGGGGGAATTTTAAAAACGGAATTGTATATATTTTTGTTTGCTGTTTTGCGATGGAATATTTTTGTTTTCACACAAAATATTTAGATTTGTGAGTTAAATGAGAAATTAATTTATGATCATAAATACTATAGTTTCTCCGATTATTTTACGAGGTTCTGCGGGTAGTTCTAATTGTATGTGATTTTTTTTTTTAATTTACAGATTGAACGAAGAATTCGCCAACCTGCGTCTCTCGGATCTCCGCATTATCGCTACATTGGGTATCGGAGGCTTTGGTCGAGTGGAATTAGTGCAAATCCAAGGCGATTCGAGTCGGTCCTTCGCCTTAAAGCAGATGAAGAAGGCCCAGATCGTTGAGACGAGACAACAACAACACATAATGTCTGAAAAGGAGATAATGTCCGAAATGAACTGCGAATTCATAGTGAAGCTATACAAGACTTTCAAAGATCGCAAGTACTTGTACATGTTGATGGAGACTTGCCTCGGTGGAGAGCTATGGACCATTTTAAGAGATCGAGGTCAGTGCAAAAAAATTTCAATGCCATTCTTATCTACTTTTTTTTTATTGCTTAGATGGGTGGACGACCTCACAGCCCACCTAGTGTTAAGTGGTTACTGGAGCCCATAGACATCCACGACGTAAATGCGCCACCCATCTTGAGATATAAAATAATTCTAAGGTCTCAAGTATAGTTATAACGGCTGCCCCACCCTTCAAACCGAAACGCATTACTGCTTCACAACAGAAATAGGTAGGGTGGTGGTACCAACCCGCGCGGACTCACAAGAGGTCCAACCACCAGTAATTACGCAAATTATAATTTTGCAGATTTGATTTTTATTACACGATGTTATTTCCTCACCGTGGAAGTCAATCGTGAACATTTGTTGAGAACGTATTTCATTAGAAAAATTGGTAGCCGCCTGACCTAACGTAGTAACGTAGTTTAAACAATTGACTGAGCAGGGCAGTAGTTAGCGCACCCGACTGGCTTGACCAAGGATCGTGGGTTCGATTCCCACATAGGTAAATGTTCGTGTGATGAACAAACTTGTCTGCTTTTTGCCTGGGTGTTTCATATACATATATTTATTTAAACGTATATAAGTATGTATGCCACTGGTTTCCATAGTATCTTCTTAGTTTGAAGCCAAATGACCGTATGCTAGACTTGAACTTAATTATTATAATTATTTTAATAACTGTCATTAAGGCTTTACAATATCATTACGTATGTTCTTAGGACAATTTGACGATGCAACGACAAGATTCTACACGGCCTGTGTAGTTGAAGCCTTCCACTATCTACATTCTAGAAATATAATTTACAGGTAACAACAGTTCGTTTGATAACTATTTAAAACTATACTATTAAAATTTGTGAAAAGAGTCTTAGGTTGTTGACAGCTCTTGCTAGCTAGTAGCTAGTATTTTTTTTATTGCTTAGATGGGTGGATGAGCTCACAGCCCCCTTATTGTTAAGTGGTTACTGGAGCTCATAAGCCTTGAGATATGAGTTCTAAAGTCTCAGTATAGTTACAACGGCTGCCCCACCCTCCAAATCGAAACGCATTACTGCTTAACGGCAATAATAGGCCGAGTGTTGGTACCTATCCATACGCCACACGGACCACAAAAGGTCCTACCACCAGTAATTACGCAAATTAAAATTAGTATTATCGACTTATTTCCGGTGGAAACCGTGAACTCACCTACCCATCCAGGCGTAGCTTAAATAGCTTCTTAGACTACCAGCGAATAGGCAGAAGAAAAAACGCGCCTTACCACTGTCACTGACCTTGTTAATGTTCGTGAACGCCGTGAACGTGATCTCACTACGCGCGTTGTACGAAGTCCGTGTAGCGGGCGTGACGCGTTCTACGCGTTAATCCGCTACAACGCGAGTTCAGATAACGCGATATCATGACCCAACACCGCGTTGTCTTCACGTACCTTTTAATAGCTTCTAAATAATTGAATATGCAATTTCGAAAAGGGCACATCTTTGAAAATGTAAAATGTTCAGGAAATGAAAAAAAATGATTATTTTCTAAAGCAGTGTAAATTTTAAAATATTAACTTTTGAGATATATTTTAGTGTTAATTAGCAATTGAAAATTACTGGAATTATTATAAAATGGGTTTAGGTAAGCCTCAAAAATACATGTATATTAAAAAAACGTATTTGACAAAATATGCGACATGTGCCCTTTTCGAAATTGCATTTTTTTTAATTGCCCTTGTAGGCAGACGAGCATACGACTCACCTGATAGTGTGTGGTTACCGTCGCCCATGGACTTCAGCAATGCCAGGGACAGAGCCAAGCCGCTGCCGACCTACTATTCAATTAGAATGTTATATTTTTTGTTTTTAGGGATCTCAAACCAGAGAATCTACTGCTAGACTCTAAGGGTTACGTGAAACTGGTCGACTTCGGTTTCTCAAAGAAGCTGCAGGCGAGCCGAAAGACCTGGACGTTCTGCGGCACGCCAGAGTACGTCGCGCCCGAGGTCATCATGAACCGGGGCCACGATATCAGTGCGGACTATTGGTCTTTAGGTAAGACTAGCTGACCCGGCAGACTTCGTAGTGCCTCAATCGATAAATAAAAAAACCTAAACTTTTGTATAAAATAAACTTAAAACAAACAAAAGGAATCCGTCCGACGGGGGACACATCAAAGGAAAAACAAAATTGTTATTTTTATTTAATTCCGAGCATTTTCATATTTATCTACCTTTTAAACCTCTGGACTTCCACAAATAATTCAAGACCAAAATTAGCCAAATCGGTCCAGCCGTTCTCGAGTTTTAGCGAGACTAACGAACAGCAATTCATTTTTATATATATATATAAATGAATTGCTGTGAATATATATATATATATATATATATATTACGGAATATATATATATATATATATATATATATAGGTATATATATAGATTTCTAATCTACCATTTTTTTTATTGCTTAGATGGGTGAACGAGCTCACAGCCCACCTAGTGTTAAGTACTTACTAAAGCCCATAGACATCTACAACATAAATGCGCCACCCACCTTTAGTTCTAAGGTCTCAGTATAGTTACAACGGCTGCCCCGCCCTTCAAACCGAAACGCATTACTGCTTCACGGCAGAAATAGGTGGGGTGGTGGTACCTACCCATTCGGACTCACAAGAGGTCCTACCACCAGTAAAAACCCTCTTCCAAAATTTAGTTATATCTGGTCTTTGGAATTTTATCAAAACATTTTTTTTTTCAAATGAACTCAAATTTTTATGATCTGGTTTTTACGTCGTAACAATTCTGAGTTGACAACCTTTTCAAACTTTATATTCGTTTAATTGTTTACTGATGCAAATGAAGAGATACGCTTAAGTACTTTTAGATATTTGATGGGTCCAATAACCTACAGACATCAATTTTCTGACACTAACGATAACATTTACAATTAACATTATTATTTATTGTCATTATTATTAGTGTCCAACACTCATATAAATATTAGCCTATCCATTAAGTACCTGTATTTTCTACACGGATACCAAGTTTACTATTCTTTTTTTTTATTACTTAGATGGGTGGACGAGCTCACAGCCCACCTGGTGTTAAGTGGTTACTGGAGCCCATAGACATCCACAACGTAAATGCGCCACCCACCTTGAGAATAAGTTCTAAGGTCTCAAGTATAGTTACAACGGCTGCCCCACCCTTCCAACAGACACGCATTACTGCTTACATTACTAGTGGTTAGCTTACATTACTATTACCCGCGCGGACTCACAAGAGGTCCTACCACCAGTAAAAGCCAAAATGTTTTCATAGTAACCACGTTTTACCAGGTGTTCTCATGTTTGAACTGCTGACCGGGTCGCCGCCCTTCACGGGCTCGGATCCTATGAAGACGTACAACAAAATCCTGAAGGGCATCGATGCGGTCGAGTTCCCGCGCTGCATCACGCGCAACGCCGCTAATCTGATCAAGAAACTCTGCCGCGACAACCCTGCGGAGCGGCTCGGCTATCAACGAGGCGGCATAACTGAGATACAGAAGCACAAGTAAGATGAAATACTCAAACTGTCGTAGGGGTAGCTCGTTTTGAAAATCGTAGCTATTTATAGTTGTAGTAGAGAATCGTTTTTTTTAGAACGTAGTTTGAATTGACACACCGAGAAGATTTGTTGGTTTGTCGTGTATATCTTTTACACGATTTTTATTTAGCTTACATTACTAAGTTTCTCGTCCGATCTTCTCAGATTCTAGATTCAGTATTGCTCTTGCTAGGGTCAGTGTTAATAAATTTTCTCAGGTTGAGCCCGTGAACTCACCTACCCAACCGAGCGTGATAGACAGTAATAGACAGGGTGATGATACTTATCCGTATGTGCTTACAACACGCCTCACGCGTGCCGTCTTTTTCTCATCTCATTTCATTCTAGATTCACCGAGCTAGTAGGTGAGCTAACGGGGCTCAAACCGGGAGTCTCGCTAACACTGGCCCTATCAAGAGCTGTGTTTCGCAGAATATACCACCGAATCGGAAACGCGACCCACTGAGAAGATCCGGCGAGAAACTCAGTGGGCTCGCATGCCAAGATTCTGGACAAACTGTATATATTTATCAGTATTTTGTTAATATTTGGATTTCCTATTTTCAGATGGTTCGATGGCTTTAACTGGGAAGGCCTAGCGCAACGTTCTCTAGAGCCACCTATTGTACCGACCGTCAATTCGGCCATAGACACGCACAACTTCGACCAATACCCGGCAGATGCAGACGAACCTCCCCCCGACGATCTCTCTGGTTGGGATGCAAACTTTTAATTCGGCCGTACTATATGTGTGCAAAGGTGACAAATATTGACACGGCTGTATTGCTGTATGACCGCGTTCGAAATATGCTGCGTCCCTTTCTGTTCTCAAAGACATGATAGAGATGCAATGTAGATTTTTACATAACGCGAGCCTAGTACGACTTGTTAACGTTATACGTTTATTTTATTTTATTTAAAATCGATTAATTTGACAATATCTCACTTGTGTAGTTAGAAATCATTAAAATATGCCATTAGTTAATCTCTTGCCGGTTGTTATTCAACTGATATAATGGAATAGTATTGTTTATCGGTGTGATTCGATGACATCGGCCATTTCTATTACACATTTAATGAATATAGTTATTGTTTTTTTTAGTAATCGTTTATTTTTTAATGTTGATCAATTTTTTGAAAATTTTCACTCTCTTAATGTGAAAATTGCAAATTATAGAATTTATATGTAAAATGTGTTTGTTATTACTAAACGTATTTAGTTTTATATTGTATCGTTTTTTTTCATGGTTCGACAATATTGCCCAAAGCTATCTAGAAAATAAAAAAAAATATTTTATAATATTTCTTTTAAAAATAATTACGACATACATATTATAATGACTGAAATAAAAATATTGAACTAATCAAACAAAAAATTATGGAATAGCGCTCAAAATATTTGACTAACAAAATGTAAATGTTTGGAAATACATGGAGATATGATTTAATTTTATTTTTACTTCCCTTTATTTACTACAATATTTTATTGGACCTTATTACTTATATTAATTATGTAAAAAATATAATAGTACAGAAATGTAAAATATTTCTTACGTTTTCAAGTTGTTTTGCGAAACTCCTTTTTAGCTAACTAAAAATTTTTATATCAGTACTTATAGTTCTAATTAGATATAAAACTACAAACTTTACTCCATTAGCTTTGTTTTGTATAGTCCAAATATTTACACTATCAAAAAACGAGTACAGATAACACACAACTTTTTGGCGGGAAGGCGTGGAGCATAGTTGTGTGAATTGTTTTTAAATGTGTAAATTAATAACGGTAGCTTATTAACTGTTTAGCATCTGTGAAAGTTCATAAAGTATGGGAAAATGAAACGAAACCGCCAGACGTAGCTTCTTGAGTTCTTCGAAAAAAATCATTGAAAAAGGCTATATATACCCATCATTTTACTAAGGCTTTGTTTTATCCCATCTCATGTCGTTTCATTTAAGTTCGTCCCGTTTGATTAAAGTCTCAAATTAATCAACATCTTATTTCGCTTCATATCATTTTTCAAATGGATATAAGAAGAAAATGTAAGACTTGGCTTAAAGGTACTGTTACCGGGCTTTAAAAAAATAATATGGATTTCACATAATTAAAAAAACATATTTAGAGCGCTATTCTTACAGATTAGAGAATCATTAAAATCAATTAAATTTAGAGAATAATTTTGCTGGTACTTTAGAATTTTTAGATAAAACACTTTTTGTTAAAGCGAGTAAGTAAAAATGTAAAACTGTAGACATGTTCTAATTACCTTTTTTTTTTTTTTTTTTTAACGCTCGGTAATCCATTTACGGATACCCGGTCGAGGGGGATGTTCTAATTACCTACCTATGCAAGTTTAGTTCGTCATGATCTAAAGTTCAATGTTTCAAAAGTTTTGAAAAAACATGACGTAAAATTTAAGACTTTCCATTTCGAATTGTTACAGTCAATTTTAATTGTAAGTCTCTCGTATAGGTACTAGCATTGTAAATATCTTCGTTGTTATATTATATGAAATGAATGTTACGTAGATTCATTTGGGTAATGCAATGTAATAATTTACGACGTGTATGCAATTAATTTGTGTTTTTTAAAATAAATATATTAATAATTATTATATTAATTATATAAGAGACGTTATTTTTGTAACCGTTTAGTGTTAAATATTAATATTTTAATGAATTTGTGAAATATAAAAAAAAAGAATATACATACATTATTTCAATTGTAGTAAGTTATTTTACATCTATTTTATCCTTATTAACAAAGTAAGTACAAGAAGTAATTTGACATGTCGCAAATGTAAACTTGGCTTGACCATTTCAATAACGCTTGTCTTATCAGCCAACTTTCTGCTGTGGTTTTTGGAGGAATGTCCTGGGAAACCTCAATCCAACATAATTGGGGGTCTAGTAATATTTGAATTGGAACTATCTGCATCCAGTGCAAGTACGTTTTTATTGCTTAAACAGTTAAACCCTGGTAAATCAATTACACAAATACCCACAAAATCCACCTTAAGACATGAGTTCTAAGACCCAGTTTTATTGTACAACGGCTACCTACCCTTCAAATCGAAATGCTTTATTGATTCACGGCAGAAATAGGGCTCAAAAGACGCATTACCATAAGTACCACCAGTATTGCATATATTGCACCTATCGACAACAAAATGTCGTGACCTTTGCTGAAATCACCAATATAGTTTCCTCGTTAACTTGTTCTGCTCAATGCTAAGGTCGTGACCCCCATCAAACACTTTTCTTGATTTTAAGCTTGAGCCTTGGCAGCGTGGAAAGCTTCTTAGACTGAAAATTCAACATTGGCCCTGACCTCGTGATGAGGTTCTCTTCTGCATCTTTTGCATTTATGTACTATTATATTAGCAGCCACAATATTTTTTCCTAATATGAAGGTTACGAGAATCCACTCTATGCTGGCTGGGCAAGATCTTGATGGAAGTGTATTTTCAGAAGTGTATGTAGATGTGATGATTAACCTGATAATGGGTACAATATTTTTTTGAAAATTATTAACTTCATTCTTTGTAACGTGTTCAAAGTATTCAGAAGTCCTGTTGAGACAGATGCCCCTAAACACGTCATTACGGATCCTCCCGATCCATTAACCTCCTTGGTCCTCGCCGAACCCGTCGCTTGCGACGAAGGGCTTAACGAGTAAATTAATCCATAGACACAGCGCACTGAGTATGTCGCCGGATCTTCTCAGTGGGTCGCGTTTCCGATCCGGTGGTAGATTCTGCGAAGCACTGCTCTTTCTAAGGCCAGTGTTAGCAAGGTCCGGTTTGAGCCCCGTGAGCTCACCTACACGTCAAGGAGAAGCTGAAATAGCCTCTCAAGGCTATCAGCATAAGTCATATCTCACATACATAAGCTGTCAACCTTCTTGTGAGTCGATGTCTGTGAGTCATACAAGAATATCGAGAAAATGGGGGACATTACCAATCTATACCGTACGTCGTGAGGAAAATGTTCCTATCCCGCCAAAAGGGTTCTAAATTGCAGACAACGCCAAAAGCAGCGTGAGATATCAACAAAAACATTTTATTGTAAAATTAGCAGAAACCTCCTCCTTTGTAACTCTTACTGTTTACCTATTTATGAAAAGGTGAATCTTCAAACGTGAAACTAAAACAATTATACTGCAACACTATACTGCAATGACTTTGTATTTATCGGTGCGTTAACTTGGCAATAATATTAGTTAAACTGAGAATTAAGGAACTTCATTTCAAATTTCATTCAACGTAGCAAAGTTCAGTTCCCGTAACCGCTTGATGTTTGGTTCAAAGTAGAAACTTATGAGCAATCCATACCAATTGCACGCCGTACTCGTCGAACTCGACAAAGAGTTCTCCGTGCAACCTAACCCATGAATCAGCTCACTGAGTTTCTCGCCGGATCTTCTCAGCGGGTCGCGATTCCGATCCGGTAGTAGATTCATTCGCGAAGCAGCTACTCTTGAGCTGTTATGTCTCCTTCGTAGGCGCTCGGGTAGCTGTTAGCAAATCCCACCCCTCCTGGCTGAGCCTTTGCTCGCCCACCTGTCCTGGTGAAATTGGAAAGGCCTCCGGGCCACCAGTAATCCTTCAATCATAAAAAATAAAATAAAACCAATTGCACTATAAAATTGAGACTTAAAACTCATGTCTGCTGGGTGTAAAATTGCGTAAAGACATTTACGTTGTTTATATTTATTATTTTAGCCATTTAATATTAGACAAGCCGTGTGCTCATCCACCCATCTGTGTAATAAAAAAAACAGAAGCTTGCAGCGACACAATTATGTCCTTGGGCAACAATTTTAGCATTTGTGTATGCATTTTGCATATACAAGATCGCATCGTTTTGTCTGCTTAGATTCAGTTTCAATTTTGATAATTATGGTTTAATTCAACCTTTAACATTTAATCGATTGACAAAAGAACTTTCATGGTTCTCCCTCGGTTTCGGTGCACAATGCGCAAGCGAGATGGGAATTGCGGTACCGCTTCGAGTTGAGTGAGTCATTGGATAGACGTAAATTAGTCTGCTATTGTATTATAATGAAATACAATAATGACTGCATATGTTTATTAAATACGCGTACACAAATATAGTTTCTTTATCAAGAGCAGAGAGTTTGAAAACTTATTAGTTAATCTGGGTAGAAGAGTATAACGATACATCTACTTAAAATAAGGTGTAATGAGGGACGCAATTTCGATTTTGTATGCTGACTTTTTTACAAGCCCAAGCGTGCTAAATTTCTCGCCAGATCTCCTCTAGTAAGCTTATGGTTTGTACCAAAGGTCAACTACATCCTTAGCCCGGAATTCCGCGCGGGAGTCGCTATCGCCAACTTGTCCTGCTCAACTCGCTCGTACAATAAAGCTGTGACACAGTTATTGCAAATATGGAGCATTTTACAAACTATTGTACAGCAGACGTTTATTAGTTCTTTATGGAGAATGAATTCCTCAATAAATAAATACATAACGTAGGCGAAATTCATGTTTTAAGATAGAATGAATATGAAATAGCTTTTGCAAATGTTCGTTTGAATCCATTACCATAAGTATTGCATTTTCAATCGCAGCTTACTTTATCATTTATCGTGATGCTACTCAAAATGTTTGTAAGTTTATAGGCGTGGGTACTAATAATAATATCGAGAGTACAACTTGAGCGAATATTTTGCGATAAGCGAACTAAAATATAAACTGAAAAATGTTTAACAATGTATTTAAACTATTTTCGTTAATAATAAATAATAATAATCCATAAATCAGAGCCATAGAATGTCAATAGTCGAGGGTCGGACCCCTTCGTAACCGCACCGAATTATTCTATTATGAACAGGAATTTAGTAATCGGCGCGCGAAAACGCTTAGCTTCCTCCACTCACGGTAAATGCAACAGTGAGATGAGAAGCGTATGTCTTCATAAGAGTATTTACTAAGTATCTAACCATCCATTTCAACTTAACGTAAGTTTTGATATTACTATATTTCCTCTATATATACATTTTTCTAAGATTATTGAGACATTGAAATAGTTGGTAACATTTTCGATGATGTAGCTCCGGTATACAAGTTTAGCTCAGCGTTCTTCTACATACCACTGCTAATAAAAATTATCCATAACGTATCAGTTCTGTTTACACATAAAGTCCAGAAATAATAGGTTTTTTTTTTAAAAAAAAGGCCTTGTAGGCAGACAGACAAGCATACGGTCCAACTGATGCTGAGTGGTTACTGTCGTTCTTGAACGTCAGGAGTGCCAGGGGCAGAACTAAACCGTTGCCCATGGAAATAACATTTAAATAGGCAGAGACAAAATGGTTCAGTACAGTATCCTTTCTGTTAGTTTAGTTATTTTTAGTGCACATTAATTGTAAACATAAGTGGCTTAAAAACAAAGAAAATCACGCTTTTAAGTATTAAAAAAAAACAAATTAACAACTCATTTTATCTATTTTCGATCCTGTTGATACCAGTCAATAATTTAGACCGAAGTTATCAATTTATTCTATGTATTATCATTGGACCTTGAGGCCTTAGAACTTGTATCTCGGGGTGGGTGGCACATTTGCGTCGTGGATGTCTATGGGCTCCAGTAACCACTTAACGCCAGGTGGGCTGTGAGCTCGTCCACCCATAATAGCAATTAAAAAAAACCTTGATATTCAAGTAAATCGGACATCTTTAAGTTGATTGGAAAATGATGTAAAATGGCCAGGCTCTGTTAAATACGAATACTAGTAAAATTAATATTGCTTAATAAACACTAAATTACAACTAGATGAGAGCAGTAAAAAGGTTAGGTAAGAATAATAAAAAGTCATTCTGTCTGAAAGACCAATTTGATTTCGATCATCTTCCGTTTGAGTTACGTCTTTGAGTTTTATTCATAAAGTATTCGATTGGACATGAATTCAACATTCAAAGAAATTTCAGCAGTTATATATCTATACAAAAATTATTATGGTTCCAATATTATCAGACATTTTAATCTCAAAAGAATTTTCAAAATTTCTTCGTATTAACAATTTATTATATTATATTATTATTTTATTAAATATAGTTATTTATTCAGCAATTTATAAGGTAATTGTCAAAACAATAAACTTTTAAAATACTGCGTCATCGGTGTACTCATTATATAACTTTTTTTAATTCTTCTGACCTTTTTTTGTTCAAGGCTGTTCGTAATAAAATTATCCTCTGGGATCTGAGAGCAATTGAATTTGACAGTGCCCTCTTTAATTTCCCAGATAATTCCCAGGTTAACAATTCAATTTAAAGAAGAGCTGAATTATGTTATTGAATTTTTATTAAAAAACCATCATCACACGCAATCTTCATCAATCAAGTGCTTTTCTTAATATTTCATGGAAGTGACTGAATAAGACAAAAAAAAACATACATAATTTTGAAACTCAACAGCGCTTTCTCTCTACAATATCAACAGTGACACCAGTATATTGACTGTTTCTTTGATAAAATCTTCAAGATAATTGTTATTGGGTAACCCAAGACATAGACGCAGCCCACTGAGTTTCTCGCCGGATCTTCTCAGTGAATCGCGATTGCGACCCAATGGTAGATTTTGAGAAGCACTGCTCTTGCTAGGGCCGGTGCTAGAAAACTTCTCAAGGTGAGCCCGTGATCCCACATAGCCATCCGCATAAGCTGGAGTAGCTCCATAGCGAGTAGGCAGGGAATAAAAATACCCAATCCACCACGAATACCCCAGTAGGTAGCGAAATCAATAATTATCACATAAAGCATCAATTCTACTGTCTTTAAACTAGTCGTTGTATTTAAATTTATTGTTGTCTGTAGGTAATTTTACCTAAAAATAATGTACACAGTCATGGATAAGTAATACCCTATTCTCATACCAGTCACATTGTAAAAGTTGGTTAAACACACAGGTCTCTTGCAAGTCACATTAACCGCTCTACATGGTCTAACCGCGAACCACCGTAAATAATTCGTGACGAGAGTAGAGTCGTGCGCTTTACCTTTCATCAAAATCTACAAAAGGGTTTCTCGTCAGAAACAGGAAAGTTTATAAAAGGACTCTTTCTTTTTTTCTTTGCCGAATAAATTGATAATTTAGTTACGAAGTTATCAGGTTTTTTTATCAAAGCAAAAGTTTCGGGATCGTCAAATAACGAGTCACTTTGAACATGAAAAGTAATCGAAGATTGCTCGGAATGTTTTTGTCTTAACTGAATTTTTTTACTTGATGCTCTAAAACCAAATGCAGTATTAAATTTATAAAGCAACATTAAAAAATATTTGATTGTTTTTTTCTATTATTGCACGCAAATATAACGGAATTTACCGAAAGACAAAATGTTAAACATCGATAAATCTAAGGATTAATACCATTATTAAATTAAACCTACTTTTGCGGTTTCATCTCGGGATTGTTTTTTACATAAATCGTAGGTAATTTGACGGCAGTAACCACTATATTCATATGTCGACAGTCATATACAGAATAACACCACACTGGTCAATGACCACGAAAAATCACACAAATACTATTCGAAACGTCTCAAATAATGAAATAAAAATAATAAACGCGAAATGAAACCGTGAACATAGCTTAAAATATGATTTAATCGAAGAACATACTAACTTCGTTAAATATACAACAATATAACAACAATCTTTCTCAACTCTCGATAATATTTGTTGTTATTTAAAGTTCGAAGTACCATTTTTAATTACGACAATTGTAAAGTAATTGCTCTGTCCGAATATCAAATAAAACAGAACCTCGAATAAATCCAGGAACGCTAATATATTGTAAGCCGTTAATTATATTTATTATATTTCACACGAATACCCCATCGGTACGCTCTCACACGTCTGGGTGACAGGCTATTTAAATTTCACAGAGAGCCGTGGATGTTTTGGTAATTAATTATTAACAATGTACACACGACTGTCCGTATTCGTATTTCGCAGGGCTGTCGCGCACTAGTTCTGTAAATAAATTTTATAGATTTGTGATGTTTTTAAATTGAAACGAATTATCATTTTTTTTTTTATTGCTTAGATGTGTGGATGAGCTCACAACCCACAAGGTGCTAGGTGGTTACTGGAGCCCATAGACATCTATAACGTAAATGCGCCACCCACATTGAGATATAAGTTCTAAGGTCTCAGTATAGTTATAACGGTTACCCCACCCTTCAAACCGAAACGCATTACTGCTTCACGGCAGAAATAGGCGGAGTGGTGGTACTTACCCGTGCGGACTCACAAGAGGTCCCACCACAAATAATAAAGAGTTTGAAAAGAACTGCTAATAACGTGAGGGTATATTTCAAGCGAGTTCTCAGCAGTAGGCAGAGGCTTTAGAGTCAAACGCTTTAGCTAAAGCCAAGGTAAACATATTAAGATGACTATAATACTAAATATGTAACATAGTGAAATTTAAAATGGTATTACGAATCCAGTTTATACAAGGTAAGCCGGGCCGCATTCATCCATTTTCGAATAAATAAAAAAATATGTACATAATGAATCCAAGAATGTAGTTACCGTATGAAGTGACGTTAGCATTGTCACGGTGAGTACCATCGCTACACACCGTAACATAATCGGTAGCGAAATTAACTTACGTGATGTTGTTCTCTAAAGCCCTCTCTATTACGATTTAAATTGAGTTATATGTGGATTATGTTATATAAATATATTTTATACATTTAAGCAAAATAACACTCACTAATCACGAGGTCTCCATAAATATCCTTAAGTTAGACTCAAAATTTTACGTAGACACTCCTTTTATGTTGTAAGCGTTGATGAATTTTCCGTAAATCATATCCAGATTGGATGCTTCCACTATCATTGTATGCCTAATAGTGGCGTATACGCAAAGCAACAGGAGTTGCCATGGTAACCGTTTGCAATAGGACTCCTGTATACATGGACTGGAATGAAACAAGCAACTTTAAAAACTTGACAGGGGTGAAAGGACAGAGCACGGCTAGTAATGATATTAAAAATCACGATTTTTTTCGGTATCGGTAGCATACGTACGAGACGATCTTGGTAGCGTAGGGGTAGAAATTTGGATTCCGTAATGTATGAGCATTTCCCAAAAAATTTACCGTAATTTTAAAAATCATCTTAAAATATAATATGTATATTTAGGGCATATTATGTTAAATACAGCAAGCTAAATCTAGACAGATTCTGAATATCCGATTGGTTTTTTGTTTTAATAGAGTTTTTGTATACTACCTACGTGTTTATTTACGTAATGAAGTCGGCCGACAATATAACAGTTTTGAAGGGTGACAGATCCGTTATGCAAAAAAAAAATTAAGGCTTCGTTCTATTTCTATAGCTTTCGAAGTAATTGGACAAACGACGCACGAATGCGTGAAACAAAATCTCAAATGCTGATTTATTACGTCAAGAGTTTTAAGACAATAAAGAATTTTAAAAACTAATGTTTTTTTAAAGAGCATATATAGTTACATATGTCGCTTCTTTTCATTCAAGTTCTTGTTTGTGAAAATCTAATATCTTCAATTCAATCCAAAACCGAAACTTCTTTTAACAAGTTTATTTAACAAACGCCTTGTATGCTTAGGATCTATTTCGAATTATCGATTATATTTGAGTATCTCGGCTAGAAAATCTCTAAATTGAATGTAAGCACCATTTCTATAAGTTTAAAAGTGAAACGAATTCAAAGTACTCAGTAAAATATTTGATGTAATTTAGAAACTTAGCAGTCTCGCCTTCCAAATCGAATGAAAAGAGGATGATGTAAATATTTGTAGCATATTATACATTTCTTTCTCGAACCACGTCATCTCGCATTAAAGCCGCTAAGAGATACCGCTACTCTACGAGACAATCTAATTTATTACACTCATTTTTAATTATTTATTTTGGCAGACGCGCTCAATCCTGATAGTAAGTGAGAGAAGATTCTGCGGACAATAGTTGACAATAGAGAAATCGTTGCCTCTAGTATAGTTCTTTCTGGTACGTATGAGCTTAATACATAATCAACCTAACATACGATAGGTTAATATGGATAAAACAGAATATAATAAATTAGTTCGACAACCCTATTTGTTAAATGTCAGCGATGAACCCTAGACTGCAAAGTGAGGGTACTAAAACCAATTTTCTACTTTCTCCGATGCACCTAAAGTTGAAATTTCTCTAAAACCGCAATATAGTCATGCATCAAAGAGTTTAAGGACGAAGGTGTTAAATATATATGAAAACCTATTTAAATCTATTTTTAGCAATATGATCATTTTAAATAATAAGCTACTTGACTAAAACTAATTGTAGTTTGCTGATGTTGTGTTTGTAAATGGGACTAGTGCTTTTGTTTTATGAAATAAACTTAATCATAATACATGTTTCGAAGAATTTATTGATCCAAAATTTTTTGTCCAAATAAAAGCAATCAAGGTTGTCTGACCTCCGCAGCGCCGTACGGTAAAGTGGTCGGACCTGGAGCGATGTTAAGGATCAAGCGCAAGACATGATGAAGTGGAGACAACTTGTGAGGTCTTTATGTACCAGCGGGGTACCCTAGTACTACAACAATAACAACGTTCAATGAATTACAAATTTCAATGAATTCTCTCTCTCTCTCTCTGTTTTCAATGAATTACAAATTTCAATAAATTCTATCACCCCAACTCCTTTTCTTTTTGGGTCGGAGTCCAACAATCTTACGATTTCTACAATAAAAGGTTGTAGATGAGACTGCCCTCCGCCTAAGCCAAAAAGGAGTCGCCGAAGATGGCTTATGCGACACTTAACGACTGTCCTGGACTCTTCGTTCGTGTCTTAGTTTTGGGGCAGTTTTTACTATAAACTCTATATATCACGCTGTAATGAGCTGCCCGTTTCTGTTCTCAACGGTCGTGTCGCATTGCAAAGAGAGAGGCCACTTTCGAAAAGGTTGGCCGTAAGCACTCCTCCTGCCCCCAGCCCGGCTATTGGGGATTGGTGTGCAGAAAGAGCTCTCTTGATCTCTTACCTCTGCGAGATTATTGACATGCAGAGATTCAGCATCGGATACTAGGACTCGTTGCTGCCAAACTAAATTGCAGTCACGACAATTAGCAGCTTTTAACCCGGTCCCAGAATGACGAAAATAGGATGCTTCTTCTAAGCGCAAGATGATGTGAGCGTATGCTCCGCCGTCTTGAGGAATTTTGCTCCAATAAAAATACAATGCTTATTTAGCTTATTAAACGATTTATTGCTGTTGACGTAGCGATAGTAGTTTGTATCGGTTCCGGGAATAGTCCCCTTACACCCGAGACAATCACGCGCTGCCCTCATGTCATTCGATTCATTAAATTGCAACTGCTTCTGATGAATTGTATTTTTCCAACGTACGGAAACCTCATTCGGGGTCAGTACGCGAACGGATGACAGCACTCTCATTATTATAAAGATTTGCTTCAATTGATTATGTTACGAAGTATGTCCGTCGGTTTTGCCTTAATTTGGATGGTTTTCATCTTTTATAAATAGGTACTGCAGATATTAATCGATCGAGAATCGATGACCACTCGTTATCAAGTGGGCCATATCCTCGTCTGCCTATGGACTAATTAGAATTGCTTTGAGTACATTTATTTTGGTAACTCTAAATTAATAGTAACATCGGAAGTGACTTTTTAATATTGTGTCTCAAAATAAGTGCACCACCCGTATGATGGTGAAGGTACACTGGTATCCGTACGCAATTAAAGCAATTCTAGAGGTTTACAGAATTGTTGTTATAGAGTTGAAGATTTGTTGTTAATTTACTGACTCAGTGGTGCAGTACTTAGCAGACCCTGATTGTTGCGACGAGGGTCGTGGGTTCGATTCCCACATCTAGCCAACATTATGTGACGAACAGATTTGTTTGCTCTTTGTCTGGATGTTTATTATCTACACATGTATGTATATTATCTATATTATAAGTCTCTGGTACCTATAGCACAGGGAATCCTTAGTTGGAGCCGGATGTCCGTGCGTGATTTGTTCCTAGTTATTTATTTATTTTATTTAGTCCAAGTAGTAGTCACCGAAGATTTAGTGCCAGCGATTAAAAAAATATAAAGACGTGATTTTTTTTTAACTAAACACAATGCGTGTTTGTTGTTAATATAGCATCCTACTTAAAAACAAGTCATTCGTTTTCCGGTAAACATTTACCGACATTTAATAGCATAAATAAATTTAAAACTGCGTTTATTGTGTTATTATTTTTTTATAGTCGTCTAGGATAATAAAAAAGTGTAAACTGTAGATGTATAATACTATATTCTCAGTATTCTCTACTTTTATTTCAAGAATGTTTTGCCACATAATTGAAATACTTGTCGTGGTACATCACTATTTAGAGATAAATAATTTCAGATGTTGTAAAATAACGTATAACACAATGAGGAGTAACGTTGTTTTAAAATGGTTTTGTAAAATCTTGCTATTTTAATAGGAATACGTTTTTATTCAATATCTCAAACTTTTTGTACCTAACTGAGATTTGGTTTGACAGAGTAACTAACCTAAGCAGCATATTTTAATGAATTGCAGTTTCATTATTTATTTATTTTCCACCTATGCTGATAGCCTTGAGAGGCTATTTCAGCTTCGCCCTAACGTTTGTAGGTGAGCTCGCGGGGCTCAACCGGAGAGTTGCTAACACTGACCCTAGCAAGAGCAGTGCTTCGCAGAATCTACTACAAACGCGACCCACTGAGAAGATCCGGCGAGAAACTCAGTGGGCTGCAGTTTCAAAAATGTTATGGGACATTTAAAGATTTTCCGCAACGTGGCAATGGGTTTGCCGAAAAAAAATATACTCCAGTACATTTTTATTACTTGCTAAATTACGAAAAGTATTATTTCACGACAACGTATCTGGTAACAAAAATGTAACTTTACGAGACCTTTACCTGGTCCGTCGCATTTCCCACGATTCGGTAGCTATCTGTAGCTACGATTTTCATCGCTCAGTCAACAGCTAAAAGTAATACGCGATTTCCCAGTCGGGTCTCCGCAGTCGGTCCGTAGCACGCGAGGAGGATACTCGTTTGCACTCCGAACTCGCTACCACGCGATACACGTAAATAAACGCCGCGAACTAAAATTGTTTTTCATAATATATGTAATCCTTTTTTTGTGTCGAAAAGTGAAATTGTGGTTTTTTTTTGGATTCTCGTTCCTGCTCTGCTGCCTTTGGCCTAAACTTTTCAGGTACATCTATACTATTAATATTATAAAGCCGAAGAGTTTGTTTGTTTGAACGCGCTACTCTCAGGAAGTAGTGGTCCAATTTGAAAAATTATTTCAGTGTTAGATAGCCCAGTTATTAAGGAAGGCTATAGGGTATATAACATCACGCTAAGACCAATTTAAGGGAGCACTAATAAAAGATGTAAAAAAAAGTCCGCGACAGCATGTCTATATGTTAAGGTTGACTCACTATAACGTTTTTTATGCTAACCAAATTTGTTCTAAAATAAAGCATTATTTGTGAACTATTCCACGGGGACGAAGTCGCGGGCAAAAGCTAGTCATTAATAACAATTATAATTTATTGCTTACAATAATTTACCGGTTGTAGTTTCACCGGTTTTAAGTGCAATTAACTTGTTGATTCGATAGCAATTGTTAATTTATTAGATTGATTACGCAATAAATTGTTGACATGAAAATAAGCAGCAAAAACTGTATAGCTGAACCTAATAATTGCTTAAACATTAGTATCATGTTTTTATACAGATTTTTTAATTTAATGGTATTTTAAAACACATAATGTATCTTAAGTTATTTAATACGCCAAAATACTATTGAATGTTTGTAAATTATCTCTCTATAGTAGATGGACAGTGTAAGCGTGTAAGAAGAAGTCAACCGTATTCGGATAAGCTGAATCTTAAAGAGTGGTAAAATTAAAAGTATCAATTAGGAACAAAGTGATGGTACGGATACGTTCTATCAAAGCAATCATGTATTTCACAACCGTTTTTTTTTATTGGTCGGTGTTAAGTGGTTACAGGAGCCCATAGACATCCACAACGTAAACTCTGCCACCCACCTTGAGATATAAGTTCTAAGGTCTCAAGTATAGTTACAACGGCTGCCCCACCCTTCAAACCGAAACGCATTACGGCTTCACGACAGAAATAGGCAGGGTGTTGGTACCTACCCGCGCGGACTCACAAGAGATCCTACCACCAGTAAACACTTTATCATTGTCTTCTTATGTAAGGAAAACTATGATAAACTTATCAAGATCGCAGATAGCAGATACTTGTAGATGTGTAAAAGAAACCATTACCCAGCAAATAAACAGTATGAACAGCATCAAAATTTTCAGTTGTTTTTCAACTCAAAATTTTCAAATGTTCACTGGTGGTAGGACCACTTGTGAGTCCGCGCGGATAGGTACCACCGCCCTGCTTATTTCTGCCGTGAAGCAGTAATGCGTTTCGGTTTGAAGGGTGGGGTAGCCGTTGTAACTATACTGAGACTTTAGAACTTGTATCTCAAGGTGGGTGGCGCGTCTACGTTGTAGATGTCTATGGGCTCCAGTAACCACTTAACATCAGGTGGGCTGTGAGCTCGTCCACCCATCTAAGCAATAAATAAAAAAAAAGTTGTATTACATAGGTTATTAATAACGAATTTTGGGATCTAACCGTGCGAAACAACAGTGTGCTTTCATATTTGTATGGAATGGGATCGTTTGCCTACGTTTGCCGTCAGGGACGCTGTTCCAACTGCATACAAAATTGGCCTAACTTTTACGCTATCGAGAACGTTAAAAAACTCTCACTAAGCACACTGATAAGCTTTAGTATCCGTAGAAAATGTTTGTCTGATGGCTGCTTTGCAACAGGCTGACCGTTAGATAACACGGGTCAACACCAAATTTGACTTTGAATGCAAAGTATAATATTTCGATATTTTAGATCGTAATTAGACTAAAAAAAAAATACATGGCATGAAGCAGTTTGCTTTTGAACTTTAATTAATTGACCACATATGGAACAAAATGCATCAGCATCGTATTTACACTTTCGTGACATTTTAAGTTTTTCTGGGCTTGTACAAAACGCCTGATCGTTGTTTATGACTCGAGCGCCATCTAGAGTAGCACTGTGTAAACGTAAACATACCACTCTGATAGCGCGGTTTTTTTAAGAGTATTAAAATTAATAAAAAATTATAAGATAATTGAGTCGACTATTATCAAAGGCGGCAATCTGACTTTTGGACAATGATTGGTAAATCAGAAAAACGAATTATTGACTTTGTATTCCATTGGCAGTCACAAAACTCTTCGGAACGACATCTTAGTTAGATAACAGGTTAACTATTAACCTTTATTTAATGCAGGTTTTGAACCGTATTCTTTGAAGGAGACGATTATATTCAAATAAATCTGTATTGACATATCAATAAATTTTTTTTGTCCAAATGCACAGATTGCCACCTTTGATAATAGACGACTCAATTGAAAAATGAGTATCCTTACTATAACTATCACAAAAGCAAACTTTATACCCAAAAAAGGTATTTTTTTTTTGTTTTTGCGAATAATTAACCGGAAAAACCTAATATAAACGTTAGGACATAGAACGATTTTTTTTTGTAGAGTTGTGTAATCTCTTCTCGAAACTGTCGTCATATATGTACAGTTTCATTCAAAATCATTTAAGTTCGATTCATCGTTGCAACGGAAATTGACCTATCTGAATCCAAAAGGAAATGTTTCAGTGTAATCGGCGATTTGATCACAAACCTGTGTAGATTCTGTAAATAAACATAACATGAAATGTGTAAATAAGCCTCGCTCTTAGAAGCAGCTTATAAAGAGAACGATTTTTTTATATAATATTGTTAATGCCAATTTAAAATATCTATAAGTATATATATAAAAATGAATTGCTGTTAGTCTCGCTAAAACTCGAGAACGGCTGGATCGATTTGGATAATTTTGGTCTTGAATTATTTGTCGAAGTCCAGAAAAGGTTTAAAACCTTTTTTTTTTAATGTGTTTTCCCTTTAATGTGTCCCGTCAGACGGATTCCTTTTGTTTGTTTTAAGTTTATTTTATACAAAAGTTTAGGTCTTTTATTTATCGATTGAGGCACTATGAAGTCTGCCGGGTCAGCTAGTATATTAATAAATTCTAAATTAATGGAGCCCATAATCCATAAAAGAATTATATATTTTTTTAGATTCAGATTTAAAACGCTTTTATTAGCTTGACATGTACCTACATAATATGTACTCGTCGTAATATATCTTGGTATGTAACGGAATCATTCAAAGTAATTTAAACCAAATTCAAGACGTCTGATTAAAGTTGAAAATTTTCTCACGTACCAAGGATCGACGGCAAAATAATAATTGTCTGTCTTTTGATATTACTTTGAACTAAATCCTGACCAGAATAACCAGTATGAAAAATCCTCTTTAGTTCAGCTATTGAAGCTATTAAAGGATGCTACTTCAATTGTTAAACAATATATGTATATATATATTTTTGTTATTTTTTATTTATTTACTGTACATTCATAATGTTGTCTACCCCGTAGCTAACTGAGCTCACGTGCCAAGAACTATTTATTACTTGTTTAATACAAAATATATCGACTATATGTACTTTGTTAGAACGCGAAAATGGTTTATAAATAATTTATATAAACGATTTATAATTAATTTCGTCCAAAGAAATCAAATTAAAAGGAACGATGTTATGTTTTCTAATATTAATTTCAGATCTTCCACCGGGTGATCGACAGTCCAAATATCGTTCGGAACTTATTGTGGCAATAAAACTAATGAAAACAATATGAGGTTTAGAAATTAATGCGTGTGAGAGAAATAGGGAGGGCACAAAAAATGTATTAAAGTGTGCAATATTTCCATTGTCCTGTACCTACTACCACCTAGTAATACTACCTAGTAATAGTAAAAAAGATTAATGAAGTAAGTTATATGACAGAGTAGAGAGTTTGTTATAACATACACAAATCTTATAACTCAAAGCGATGTCTTCCGGACAACCATCAGGTGGACAAGGATAATTTAAGGATATCAAATGCGTGTCCTTTTAAAAATAATATTAATATATTGATAACATTTCTAATAATACACATAACAATAAATATTTACGTATACTTCACTTTACTGGTGGTAGGACCTCTTGTGAGTCCGCGCGGGTAGGTACCACCACCCTTCCTATTTCTGCCGTGAAGCAGTAATGCGTTTCGGCTAGAAGGGTGGGGCAGCCGTTGTAACTACATATACTGAGACCTTACAACTTATATCTCAAGGTGGGTAGCGCATTTACGTTGTAAATGTGTATGGGCTCCAGTAACCACTTAACACCAGGTGAGCTGTAAGCTCGTCCACGCATCCAAGCAATAAAAAAAAAGGGAAAAATTATAATTTATTTCCATCAATCTGATTATTGTTACGAAATCACTCCATTATTGAAGTGGCGTTGATTTATTTTCATTAAAATCATCAATAAATATGCTTCGATTTAAATGCATACAATTTTTCGCCAGGAAATTATTTCTAACGTCTAAATAGTTAAAAATAGGTACTCAGTATACGATGCTGTGCTGTACATCTTTACATTGTATATGCTACGACCAAACCCCGTCTTGTTCTTTAAAAGGAGTTATTCTGAAAGTCTTCGATGGAATTCGAATTTGCTAGTTCTACTATTTAAATGAATGATTAAGCAATGACAGTTTTAAATAAATTATCTTTTGTTTGATGTTTGAAAAACACTCCTGTAACGGCCAGCTTAGAACTTTGTTTGTTGTTTATATAAAAACCTATAAGCTAATAAGCTCAGAGTTCTGGTAATAAATTCTACTTTAAAGTTAACAATAATACTCAAAGATTTTTTTTTCTATGACTCGAATTCGTTAAAACATAAATTTTCGTTCTGTTATGATGCCCTCTGGTTCCTAGCTTTCCTTTCATCATCACCTTTCCCGAATAGCATCAGCAGTTATGATCCTTTATTAGAGAACAATCCCCTCCCTATCCAGTCAGTCCTATTCCTAATTCCACACGGCACGGTTGCCGTCATTAATCGTCGTGAAATCTTTATATTATATTCATTTCGTCAATAAAATCTTTTTTAAAAAGATATTTTTTCAATTCCGTATAACAGTTCGATTTCCATAATTAAACAAGCTAGACAAAGTTTGGCTTTATCTATAAAACATAATTTCTCGGCATATTGTATATGTACAATTTGACATCCTCCCTACGTCGATAATCCTCAATGCTGAGGGTCGTGGCCTCCTCTAATAACTTTCTCCTGGTTTATCCTGCGTCATTCCTACCCACCCTCGGCTGTGTGGATAGCAACGTGGACTGAAGTGTTGAGAGTGAAGCGTATCTGGCCCGACCAGCGCATTGGACTTCTGCCTATGGACCTTCTTCCGCATACCTTGTCTATTACCAGAAGCTTCTCTAAATTGTCATAAATCATCATTAATCTTTGAGTCGTTATGGACTAAAGGATAAGACGTCCGGTGCATTCGTGTTGAGCGATGCAACGCTGTTCGAATCCCAGGCCGGTACCTACCAATTTTTCTAATGAAATACGTACTCGACAAATGTTCACGATTGAATTCCACAGTGAAGGAATAACATCGTGTAATAAAAATCAAACCCGTCAAATTATAATTTGCGTAATTATTGGTGGTAGGACCCTTTGTGAGTTCGCACGGGTAGGTACCACCGCCCTGCCTATTTCTGCCGTGAAGCCGTAATGCGTTTCGGTTTGAAGGGTGGGGCAGCCGTTGTAACTATACTTGAGATCTTAGAACTTGTCTGTTAAAGTGGGTGGCGCGTCTACTTTGTAGATATCTATGAGCTCCAGTAACCACGTAACGCCAGGTCACCACGTGGGCTGTGAGCTCGTCCACCGATCTAAGCAATAAAAAAAAAGACTCCAAGAAGAATTTTCGAGATACTTTTTTGGTTTTACATGTTCGAAATCTACAGGTTCTATGTAGTCATATATTAAAATTACATAAATTTATTTAAATTACATATCGTTGCGAGTGGAACATTAAATTATAAACACTATCCCCTGACATTAAAACTCAAAAACTTTCTGAGCCCCGCATCACCATCCCATCAACTTTTAACGTTCCAGAAATGGAAGAAACCAGTCGTTTCTCCACTCTCGAACGTATTCAAGTGAAACAACAATTTGGTTGGGTTTTATGTCGGTACTAAAATTTATGGGTTATATACTTGAGCATTGAATTTAGACGTCGGAGTCCGAATGGGAATAGGAAATTTCGGGTGTCTGCGGGATATTCCTTATGAAAGAAGTCGTAATAAGTATGTATTACGATGTAATTTTAAACTTTATGACTTGAACTTTACAACAGTAAACGAAAATTATATCTATTATAAACAAAATTGAAGGGAGCCTAAGTTTATGTTTATTTGTATTATTACGTAGGCTAAAACGCTAAGGAAATATTTTTCTTGTACGTTATTTGAAAATTAATTTAGACACAAAGAAATAAGTTTCTTGATATTAAATTGTCATATTTTAAAGTCTTATTTTAGGTAAACCAAAATAAAAAAACACAACTTGAAGCTCACGTTTTCATGTGAGCCGATAAATGTAAATTTAAAAAATAAACCTTCGCTATTAAGTTAGTTTTAATTTTACAACTGCTATAGCTCGAGTCCAAAATGGTCCCGCGAATATATATTTTTATAAATTATACTCTGCCCAAAAATCGAATTTTTGTTGATGCAAAATTAGACTCAACGAGTTTACTTTATATTTAATGTAGGTATGTTGCGTCGATCACTTTACACTTTTCAATTTTGATACTAATACTAAGAATAATTGGCGAGTATTCGTATAGAGAAATAAAATTATTATCAAAACTACTTTTCGGCTTAATGTTGCGTGTTTTTTTTATTATATTAATTGCGAAATTTCAGGTTTTCGTGATAACGATTGAATGACAATTTTGGGTAGAATATTTTAATTCCCTGGAGGCAACTATTTGTTGTAGAGATTTTCTCGAACCTCAGGATGACACCACGTTTTTCTGTATTTAAAAATATATAAAAAACAAAGATATCAATCGTTTAGGTGGTTTTTTAAATTAAATCACAAAAAATACATAGTTTTAATCATATTTTGGACCCGAGAAATCCGGGGAAAATACCAAATTGTAATCGAGTTTCACAAGTTGTACTTACCTGTTGCAAATAGACCGGTCGCTACCTTATTTGAATTGAAAGAAAATCATTAACTATTCAAACGGATACGTTACTTGCCACGAACACGAAATAAAATATCGGACCTTTGTATCTTCGACCGCGGACGCAATTGACTTATTCAGAAGCGCGACGTGATTCTTTTAATTGTCCTGAAGAATAGATCGGAGCACTGACGCGTGTATTAATCTTCCACATAAAAATGACAATGTAAGCAAATTAATTAAAATAAATTAACAAAAAATGTTGATACATTTAAATGAAATTATTTATAGCCTCTAAAAGTTTAATAACACTTAAATATAATTTAATGCACTGTGTTTTACATTTCTATTTACACTTTTACAAAACATTATATTAACCATTTACAATTACATGACATCTTAGTTGCTTTCATTTACATATAAAGTTATATATTATATTTATATATTGTCTAAACCCCCTTATCATATATTATTTTACCTCTCATTATAATAATTATATTCAAATATTTAAATACCTATGCATCATTTAAATTTCGAAGTAGTCAATAGCGTCGAAATGTAATAAAAGTATCTATTAGATTTAAAAAAAAAAAAAATTTAAGCAAAAACAGACGAAAATGCGCTCCAAATTAAAGGAGTCGAATTTGGAAGAAGCTTCTTGAAAAACGGTTTAACTTCAACAAATGCCAAAAAAATTTGCATGCATTCTTGATTTGGTAGAATCGTTAACGGTCTTCATACCATTTAAGTGTAAATGAAAACTGACTCATTGAAATGTGTGAAACCGCTTGTTGGAAGGTGATTGACCAATTTTTTTAACGTCTCACCATATCCAAAGCAATGGTAACCTTAAATAATCTTATCCAAGATTCGACAACCCGTTATGGTCCTTTGTCTGGTTGGGTGAAATCATCCTATCGTCTATTTACATATTAAATTATCGTTGTAAACAGTACAGTTGCATACAACGTTTCTAAGGAGTAATACATTTATCGACGTCTTGATAAGCCGCGTTTATACTTACGATAATCCTATCCATTATTATGTATAAGAACATTTTTATCCGAATGCTTTGACCAATTGTGAGTTTTGGAATCCAATGACAGTCTTTAACTACATAGGTTTATATAGGTTTATAACAACATATGTAAGGAAGGTATTGATATAAAACTATTGGAAACTATAACCCAAAGAAACAAACAAATATCGACTGAAATAGAGTCTACCTATCAATGTCTATCGATGTCTCTCAATAGAGTCTACACATTGTATATTTATTGTAATATTGTATATCTACACTATCAATGTACAAATACAATTTTTTAACAGTTTTGATTTACATAAGATAAAAGAATTCATACGCCTATTCTCATATGTTTTATAAGTGACATCCTACGACATAGCAGAACACGTCCGAAAGTTTATGCAAAGTGTGCGTTCTGAATACCACATATTATGTGAAGTTGTTTGAACGAATTTATGTTGGGTGTATACAGGGTGCTGGCGAACTATTCCTGAAACGGCAATAATTTGCTACCCTAACATTATATTCATTAACCAAAACTAAAGAAATTAATGAAGTTTTTCTTTATTGTTTTGACCAGTGTTTCCCAACCTTTTTCTGCCTTGCCCCACTGTAATATTTCTAAAATGTTTATGCCCCCTATACATAATTATTAACATTAAAAATTTATTTGTTCACTTAAGAAACATCAATTATAGGTAATCACTATGAAATTGTTATCAAAACACAGTAAGTAATATTTCAAAACATATAATAAAAACTGAAATTCAATTTCAAAATAATTTTAATACACATTTTCTATAGTAGTTTAGTGCGATTGCCCCCCTTAATTATCAAATTGCCCCCTTGTGGTGGGTGGGCCGCATGTTGAGAAACACTGGCTTAGACGAATGAACGAGCTTACGGCCAACCGGTGTTAGATTAGATAAGGTTATCAGAGCCGATAATCAAAAATGTCGCTACTCACTTTGAGACATGGGTTCTAAATCTCAGTTCGATAGTACAACAGCTAATCCATCCTTCATACCAAACATAACATAAAACTGAATGAATTAAGATTAAGTGTATGAGAGATTTAAAAAAAAACGGAAATTTTAATTAACTATTATTAAACGAACTGACTAAAATAGTATGCTTAACAAGATACCTCCCGAAAAGGCTTACAAACTGACGAACTAAGTAAACCGACTTTCGCACCCTTGATTAAACATTGTGGGTGCCATCAACGAGTAGATAAACCACAGAGCCTCAAAGTTTAAAATTTCATCGCTTTAATATACTAGGGGTGGAAATAGGCGTTAGTGGGGTCGCTCCCCCTATACTAATGTTAGCTGAGTGCGAATAAATCGATTTAATATTTCATTAAGCTTCTGTTGTGTTGGCATCGTTGCTTCAATTTATGGTTTTGTTTAATAGAATAAATCAGTTCTAGATTTTCTAAATGCAATTAACTTAAAGTGTTGTTCAGTCGTGATATAACATAAATTGAAAAATAGCAAAATTTAATGGTGCACCTCAGGTTACTGAGTTATCAATAGGCTACCCCAGATAGGTGTGACAGTACATCAGAAAAAAATATTAAAATAATTTTAAGCGATATACGTATGTATGTATATCTCGTTACAATACAAATATTTATGAAGAAAATATTTGTCAATAATCTATTGGTGTAATTATTTTGAAATTGAATTATTCTCCGGTGGTAGATTCTGCAAAGCACTGCTCTTGCTAGAGCCAGTTTTAGCAACACTCCCGGTTTGAGCCCCGTGAACTCACCTACACGTCAAGGAGAAGCTGAAATAGTCTCTCAAAGCTATTAGCTAGGTAGGAAAAAAAATCCGTAATATGATAAGTAATTCTGATTTGTTTTGAAGTTTGCAAAATACAAAGATGTTTCCCGCACGAGCAGTACTACTGTCCTGTCTAGTTCTGTAAGAAAGCAATAACGTGCTCATGTGTGAAGAGTATAAGATGTTCTATTAGTGTACATTTAAGACTTTGATCTGAGGTGTAGTAGATATAGCAAGTCCTGTTATTTTTTTAAAAAATAAAAAAGAACAGCGGTCACTGTGAATGCTGTTAAATTTATTAATTAGTTTTAATTGATCAAACGAAACACTTATGGTTACGTTATAAAGTAGGTTCGTTAGTTTACACGTTTTGTTCAGCTAGCACGGGCAGTAGAAATTGGAAAAAAAAACAACTGCTACGAAAACGGGTTCCAAATTAATCTGTTTCTGTTAACTAGTTCAGCGTTACTCAGTTAAAATAATACGGCACTAATTGCACGCACGAAAATTTACAATTGATTTCATCTTTTTTTCATCAATTCAATTCAAAATGATTTATTTGTCAGAGACATGGTACATAAATACACCCTGGTACAGAAGGGTAAGAAGCGTGCCGCGGAGTCTCGAGCTCCCGCGGCCGCTAAAATTAGCAAAGCCGTGAACGCGTCGCGCCCCCGCCCTCAGACTCCCGTTGCGCCCCCAGCCCGTGCCACTCCGTCGCCGCGTCCGGTGGCACAAAATAAAACCCAGACCCCTCCCCCGGTTATCCTTCAGGAGAAGGCAGCTTGGGATCGAGTTTGCCTGGCCCTTAAGGCCAAAAATATAAATTTCACGAATGCCCGTAACCTCGCGAACGGCATTCAAATTAAGGTTCAAACACCCGACGACCATAGGGCCCTCTCTTCTTACCTCCGTAAGGAGCGTATAAGTTTCCATACGTATACGCTCCAGGAGGAGCGCGAACTCCGCGTTGTAATACGCGGAATCCCTAAAGAGTTAGATGTAGAGCTCGTAAAAGCCGACCTGTTAGAACAAGGCCTACCAGTGAATTCTGTGCACCGTATGCACACCGGTCGCGGTAGGGAGCCATATAATATGGTTCTAGTCGCTCTCCAGCCTACCCCCGAGGGTAAGAAAATCTTTAACACACAGACCGTCTGTAGGCTCTCTGGTATCGCTGTCGAAGCCCCCCATAAAAAAGGCACTCCTAGCCAGTGCCATAACTGTCAATTGTACGGGCACTCTTCCCGTAACTGTCACGCGCGGCCCCGATGTGTTAAGTGTTTGGGCGATCACGCCACGGCCCTCTGCGCTCGCGACCAAAAAACCGCGACGGAACCGCCTAGCTGCGTCCTGTGTCGAACACAGGGTCACCCCGCGAATTACCGTGGTTGCCCCCGAGCCCCTAAAATAAATCGCCGCGTCGCCCGCCAAAACCGCCTCCGAGCTTCCGGCCCAGACATCAAAGCCTCGGCACCCTCTGCGTCGCAGGCTAAGCCAGCGTTCGTTCCGGCGCCGGTGCCCAGTGTCTCGGCCTGGGCAAAACCGCTGCCGTACACGAACACGGCTACAACTCCCTCCTCCGCGATTCGTCCCGCCCCCGCGACTCGTCCCTCTCCCGCGACTTGCCCTCCGACCGCGTCCGACAATCTCGCTTTAGCGATCGACTTCTTTCAGTCGATCAACTTTGAGCGCGTTAACGCTTTGGGCGACGCCATTCGCGCTGCCTCCACTGCACAACACTTTATCGCCGTTGTGCAGGAATACGCCGACGTATACGCGTCATTAAATACGTACGTCCTCCCCTCACTCCGCCGGTAATCAATGGCGTATATAAGTAGAATAAAGCCCCTATCCGTAACGATAGGATTTTTTAACGCTTACGGTCTCGCAAATCAACGTGATCAGGTTTCTGACTTTTTGCGTGACCACCAAATTGATATCTTTTTAGTGCAGGAGACCCTACTTAAGCCCGCGCGCCGTGACCCTAAAATCGCGAACTATAACATGGTCAGGAACGACAGGCTCTCTGCCCGTGGTGGTGGTACCGTCATTTACTATAGAAGAGCCCTGCATTGCGTCCCGCTCGATCCTCCCGCGCTCGCTAATATCGAAGCATCAGTGTGCCGAATCTCACTGACGGGACACGCGCCGATCGTTATCGCGTCCGTTTATCTTCCACCGGATAAGATCGTTCTAAGCAGTGATATCGAGGCGCTGCTCGGTATGGGGAGCTCTGTCATTCTGGCGGGCGACCTAAATTGTAAACACATCAGGTGGAACTCACACACCACAACCCCGAATGGCAGGCGGCTTGACGCGTTAGTCGATGATCTCGCCTTCGATATCGTCGCTCCGCTAACCCCGACTCACTACCCGCTAAATATCGCGCATCGCCCGGATATACTCGACATAGCGTTATTAAAAAACGTAACTCTGCGCTTACACTCGATCGAAGTAGTTTCAGAGTTAGATTCAGACCACCGTCCCGTCGTTATGAAGCTCGGTCGCGCTCCCGATTCCGTTCCCGTCACGAGGACTGTGGTGGATTGGCACACGCTGGGCATCAGCCTGGCTGAATCTGATCCACCATCGCTCCCGTTTAACCCGGACTCTATCCCGTCTCCTCAGGATACCGCTGAAGCCATAGACATCTTAACGTCACACATCACCTCGACATTAGATAGGTCATCGAAACAAGTTGTAGCGGAGGACTTCCTTCACCGCTTCAAATTGTCCGACGATATTAGGGAACTCCTTAGAGCTAAGAACGCCTCGATACGCGCCTACGACAGGTATCCTACCGCGGAAAATCGTATTCGAATGCGTGCCCTACAACGCGACGTAAAGTCTCGCATCGCCGAAGTCCGAGATGCCAGATGGTCTGATTTCTTAGAAGGACTCGCGCCCTCCCAAAGGTCTTACTACCGCTTAGCTCGTACTCTCAAATCGGATACGGTAGTAACTATGCCCCCCTCGTAGGCCCCTCAGGCCGACTCGCGGCGTTCGATGATGACGAAAAAGCAGAGCTGCTGGCCGATACATTGCAAACCCAGTGCACGCCCAGCACTCAATCCGTGGACCCTGTTCATGTAGAATTAGTAGACAGTGAGGTAGAACGCAGAGCCTCCTTGCCACCCTCTGATGCGTTACCACCCGTCACCCCGATGGAAGTTAAAGACTTGATCAAAGACCTACGTCCTCGCAAGGCTCCCGGTTCCGACGGTATATCCAACCGCGTTATTAAACTTCTACCCGTCCAACTCATCGTGATGTTGGCATCTATTTTCAATGCCGCTCTGGCGAACTGTATCTTTCCCGCGGTGTGGAAAGAAGCGGACGTTATCGGCATACATAAACCCGGTAAACCAAAAAATCATCCGACGAGCTACCGCCCGATTAGCCTCCTCATGTCTCTAGGCAAACTGTATGAGCGTCTGCTCTACAAACGCCTCAGAGACTTCGTCTCATCCAAGGGCATTCTTATCGATGAACAATTCGGATTCCGTACAAATCACTCATGCGTTCAACAGGTGCACCGCCTCACGGAGCACATTCTTGTGGGGCTTAATCGACCAAAACCGTTATACACGGGAGCTCTCTTCTTCGACGTCGCAAAAGCGTTCGACAAAGTCTGGCACAATGGTTTGATTTTCAAACTATTCAACATGGGCGTGCCGGATAGTCTCGTGCTCATCATACGGGACTTCTTGTCGAACCGCTCTTTTCGATATCGAGTCGAGGGAACCCGCTCCTCCCCACGACCTCTCACAGCTGGAGTCCCGCAAGGCTCTGTCCTCTCACCCCTCCTATTTAGCTTATTCGTCAACGATATTCCCCGGTCGCCGCCGACCCATTTAGCTTTATTCGCCGACGACACGACTGTTTACTATTCTAGTAGAAATAAGTCCCTAATCGCGAAGAAGCTTCAGAGCGCAGCCCTAGCCCTAGGACAGTGGTTCCGAAAATGGCGCATAGACATCAACCCAGCGAAAAGTACTGCGGTGCTATTTCAGAGGGGAAGCTCCACACGGATTTCCTCCCGGATTAGGAGGAGGAATCTCACACCCCCGATTACTCTCTTTAGACAACCCATACCCTGGGCCAGGAAGGTCAAGTACCTGGGCGTTACCCTGGATGCATCGATGACATTCCGCCCGCATATAAAATCAGTCCGTGACCGTGCCGCGTTTATTCTCGGTAGACTCTACCCCATGATCTGTAAGCGGAGTAAAATGTCCCTTCGGAACAAGGTGACACTTTACAAAACTTGCATAAGGCCCGTCATGACTTACGCGAGTGTGGTGTTCGCTCACGCGGCCCGCACACACATAGACACCCTCCAATCCCTACAATCCCGCTTTTGCAGGTTAGCTGTCGGGGCTCCGTGGTTCGTGAGGAACGTTGACCTACACGACGATCTGGGCCTCGAATCAATTCGGAAATACATGAAGTCAGCGTCGGAACGATACTTCGATAAGGCTATGCGTCATGATAATCGCCTTATCGTTGCCGCCGCTGACTACTCCCCGAATCCTGATCATGCAGGAGCCAGTCACCGTCGACGCCCTAGACACGTCCTTACGGATCCATCAGATCCAATAACCTTTGCATTAGATGCCTTCAGCTCTAATACTAGGGGCAGGCTTAGGGACCCCGGTAACCGTACTCGTCGAACTCGACAAAGAGGTCGACGTGCAACCTAACCCATGCATCAGCCCGCTGAGTTTCTCGCCGGATCTTCTCAGCGGGTCGCGATTCCGATCCGGTAGTAGATTCATTCGCGAAACAATTGCTCTTGAGTTGTTAGGTCTCCTTCGGAGGCGCTCGGGCAGTTGTTAGCAAATCCCACCCCTCTTGGCTGAGCCTTTGCTCGCCCACCTGTCCTGGTGAAACTGGAAAGGCCTTCGGGCCACCAGTAAACATTCAATCATAAAAAAAAAAAAAAAGGTACATAAATAATGGTATTATAATTTTTGCCCACTGAGTTTCTCGCCGGATCTTCTCAGTGGGTCGCATTTCCGATCCGGTGGTAGATTCTGCGAAGCACTGCTCTTGCTAGGGTCAGTGTTAGCAACTCTCCGCCCTGTGAGCTCACCTACAAACGTTAAGGTGAAGCTGAAATAGCCTCTCAAGGCTATCAGCATAGTAAGTAAAATTTTTTTTTTACATTCCGGCATATTCTTACTTACTTGAATAAAAAGTGTGCGAATATAAAATAAATATAGAATTAATTGAAGATTACTAACATATCAATTTATGATATGAAATTTATGAAAATTCATAAATTATAGTCATAATGAATTTAATTACATTCATAATCCATTAAAATCATAAAATAACAGATCTAATCAATTACATATTATTATCATTTAAAAATTCACCGATATCATAATAGCATTTCCAAAAAATCTTTACATCGTTTTTAAATTGTCGTTTATTTATTTATTTTTGTCCTTGAAACGGTTATAAATACCGATACTGGATATTAGAGCCAAGTTATAAAAGTATTTAATTGTCATCGGTTCTTGACGCATGTGTAAATTTTCAAGTTAAACAGACGTCTTATAATCCGTGAATATGATACGTAACGATACGATAGATATTTAAAGATAGATAAAGATAAGATATTTTATGCTGGTGGTAGGACCTCTTGTGAGTATACTGGTGGTAGGACCTCTTGTGAGTCCGCACGGGTAGGTACCACCGCCCTGCCTATTTCTGCCGTGAAGCAGTAATGCGTTTCGGTTTGAAGGGTGGGGCAGCCGTTGTAAAACCGTAGTATATAGATACGTAAACATAGGTACAGGTACAACATAGGTTTTATTTTGTTCCAACATATATTCGGAGCCCTTCAAATTAAAAATCGATTTCAATGCTTCTTGACCCTTCGCATCAATCATTGTTAGTCTGTTTTCTGTCTTGCGTTTTATTCAATCAATCATTAGCTAATTTCAAACAAACTAGGGTCAATCTCGAAAATCACTTTGCTAAATATCGTCTCATCAATCTACATTACAGTCTAAATCTATTCTATACTTTAAATAAAATTATACACAGACTATTGGCCTTTGTGTGTGTGTAATAATTAACTGCTATGGAAGAACAAATTATGTATTTTTCTGAGATTTTGTAGGTTTGAATCGGCTGAAAAATATAATTTTTTTTTTTGCATAGTGGGTGGACGAGTTCACAGACCACCTGGTGTTAAGTGGTTAAGGTCTCAGTACAGTTACAACGGCTGCCCCACCTTCAAACCGAAACGCATTACCGCTTCACGGCATAAATAGGCAGGGCGGTGGTCCCTAACCGTGCGGACTCACAAGAGGTCCTACCGCCAGAAATTACGCAAATTATAATTTTGCGAGTGATGTGTCACTTTGAAATTTCTTTCTTCTAGTCGTACACTCCTGATAGAGCGGTCGCGGTCATGCATCAGTCGAATATTGCTATACCGATGCTCTCGCGATGCGACGCCATGTGGCACAATGTTTCGCAGAGTGAGAGCAATCATTTATGTTGGAGTGAGTCACAGAATTTATAAGGTCAATCCATCGTGTTGGAGATCGTCCGCGAGATCTTTTGCCCTCGACTTTTCCTTGCACCACCAACCGCTCAATGGAGTCCTCATTACGAGCGATGTGCCCGAAGAACTTGAGGATTCGTATTTGGACTGTTGACGATAGATAGTCTCTCCTTGATGTTGAGCTCTTTCTGGATCGAAACGTTGGTACGGTGCGTGGTCCACGGAATTCTGAGGAGACGTCTCAGTTTGAAATTACGATTACCCATATAAATAAATACTTCAATAAATGTGAAGGTTTAGTTAAACAAACATAGTGTTTCGTGCATTCATATTTCGAAATATGACTAAAGACCTGCTTACATATGCAAAAATCGTGAACTTTATTTTTTGTATCGGTAAATAATTATATAATAATATTATTATTATTATAATTAAATAATAATATATCCTTATTTCGCAAGTCGCAAAATATGTAGTATTGAAAACATATTCGCAATTTCCGCTAGTAATTAGAGTTGTGAATTTAGAATTGTGTTGCGATAATTGTGCCCCCAATGACTTATGCTCAAGTGAAAACAAACATAGTGAATGCAATTGACGTGAAGAAAAAGTTAAAAGAATTAATAACAAAACTGAATTCTAATAATTTAAAAGCAATTGATAAGTTTTCAGATGGCATAAAGTAGTAATTAAATTAACACACCACACCTCATTCTTTGTGATGTTCCCACGGGCGGTGCGCAATAAGAATTTCCAAAGTGAAATTAATTCGATATTTCCATTATTTGTCCCTAATAATTAGGCCTTGAAACCAGTGTAGACATTACGTCAAGCTTAAAAATGTATTAACACAGCGTCGTGACATTTTAACAGAATTATCCAAATAGATAAATCACAAAAGTATGTATAAAAGATGAGTATTTTTTTTTGTCTCCCTATTCGCTAGTAGTCTAAGGGGCTATTTCAGCTATTGGTAGGTGAGCTCACGGGCTCAACCTGAGAGAATTTACTAACACTAGCCCTAGCAAGAGCAGTGCTTCGCAGAATCTACTACCGGATCGTAATCGCGACCAACTGAGAAAATCCGACGAGAAACTTAGTGGGCAAATGAGTATCACAAATACCGTTATATTGAAAAAACATCTCCTTCACGTGTTTTACAATACAAAGTAAATAAACGATATAAAATTAAAGATATATATATGTTCCTCGAATGTGGGTCGAAGTTATTTAATCTCTCGTCAGTTCCAATGAAGATGACGTGATGAATCATCTCCAAGAAAATATTCTGTATATTAACTTAAATACTTCATTTCATTTAAGTTTGAAGGTTAAATTCATAGAGTGAAAGCTCATTTTCAAATAATTTACTTTAATGATGTGTTTTAAATGAATTTTAGTTTAGCATCAACGCTTTAGAGTTTAGTTTCGAGTGTCGTATTATCTCTGCCGTTGTACAGCTTTTGCAAAGCAGATGTTTCATACTACAATTACATTTCCTCCTTTTTGCAATACTACAGTCTGCATTTGCAATTAAAATTTATTGTTTCTAATTTTAACAATAAACGCCATTAGCGCTACAGGAACTGGTTCGTCTGGTGGTCGAGATAGTCGGTTGAAAATTTAAAGTACATCAACTATTTTACTAGTGGTTTGTAGGACCTCTTGTGAGTCCGCGCGGGTAGGTACTACCACCCTGCCTATTTCTGCCGTGAAGCAGTAATGCGTTTCGGTTTGAAGGGTGGGATAGCCGTTGTAACTGTACTTGAGACCTCAGAACTTATATCTCAAGGTGGGTGGCGCATTTACGCATTACGTTGTAGATGTCTATGGGCTCCAGTGACGACTTAACACCAGGTGGGCTGTGAGCTCGTCCTCCCATATAAGAATATAAAAAAAAACTAACTTTTTATATTTTTTTGCAGAACACCGGTTTAATACAAAAAATTTCCCAATTTTTTAAAACCCCACCATATCTCAAATCAAGCCGCCAAGTATCAATGTATCTAAGGCAATATATTGTATTTCACAATTAACTCGCACTGTTTAATAATAATTTAAGCAGGGAGATATAGAAGCTACTTATATGCTGAGTTATCGGTCATACCACTTACATATTGTGAATCGTGAATGTACATATGTATGTACATACTTTGCGGTACAGACAAATTACAACCTTTAGTTTTTCCTCGTCTTGGACTTTAGCGTAAAGGGCCCGAAGCACTTTTAGCCCCTCAAGGAAGCTGCGATTGCGGAATTTTGGAAAACCCAAGGGCTTAACTGACGTGCTGAATTAAGGACGTTGTTAACAATCGGTCGAGGAAGCCGTAAGGGTACTTGTAATTTAGAACCCTGAATATCGAAAACGTGCCTTATCGCTTGTTTGATGAGGCGATTACTTGGTGAAAAATAGTTGGTTTAATCCGCCGATTGTAGTTTTTTTCATCGACAATTTATTTTTTTATACCAAGAAAATAAATAATAGTTTAAAAACTAACAAAATACGCTTTTATAGAAAATCCAACTAAGAAATAGAAAATATAAAAATTTAAATATTTTTTTTTTTATTAATATTGAATTGTCGTCGGTCCTTAATAAGTATACCAAATTTCGAGTTAATCCGACGAATTTGAAGGGGGTCAAAATCATGTTCAAAGCTTCCGTTACAAACATACATACGTCTGAAGCTAATAAAAGCGTATCAAAAAGCACCGTGGTACAATTTGTATTATAAGACACATTATAATTTATTAAATTGAGTAATTGTTTAATATTTATTTCGAAACTCTTTAACACGACTATTTAAATCACAAGATTTCTCAATCAAAACAAAGTACTGTTTTCGTGTTTTCTTCATGGTTTCATGATGACATTAATACCGTTTAGTCATGAAATTACTGATTTAATTAAGGATGCTAATCCGTTCGTTTCTTTTGAAAAAATAAATCTGAGATACAAATTTAGTGATATGTATTTTTTTTATTGCCCTTGCAGGCAGATGAGCGTACGGCCCACATGATAATGAGTGGATACCATCGCCCATGGACTTCAGCAATGCCAGAGGCTAAGCTAAGCCGCTGCCTAACAAGCCTAGGCCAATCCGCCTATGTGTAATTTACTGTCTGTAATTTACTAATACAGCCTAAGTCATTGGAACTAAATGCTATTTTATTCGTAAATTAAATATTCCTAGAGCATTCCAAAGACACAATTAAACGTGATTTTTTGAAGTTAAATTCCAAGAGCTGGATGATCTTGTCTAAAAAATATGACATTGCCAGTTTGTTAATTTTAAAATAAGAAAATCAGTCTTTTACTATTATTAGATTACAATTTTTCAGCAAGCGAAATACTAATATGGCACGCTACGATAAAATGATAAGCTTGTACACTTAAGGCACTGAGGTCTAAGGCTCCGAATATAACCAAAAATTAAAGTGAATGGTTATTAAAAAAATAAACTTTATCATAGAAAAATCACATAACCAACGTCGGGTGCGATACGCAAATGAAACCGCGGGACATGTAGCATTCACGAAAGCACTAAGCTTCATACAGAAATGAATTGAAATCATACAGAAATGGCGGGGATTTTTCTCATAAACAGGTATTAAAGAAATGCCCGTGTAGAATCTATGACGTCATTTCTAACTATAAAGCGGCTCTCACTCTTTGTTTACTATGAGATTTGAATTCTCATTTAAATCTTTTATCTTCGTATATTTTAATCTTACTTGTTTTGATCGGTCGTGTTTATGATTAGTTAATGCTACTGTTTATCACTAATATGAAAGCAACCTCAATCGCAATGAACACAGGAGAAGATATACTTTATATTTTTTATATACACACGTTTTTACAGAGTTATAGTACGTTATAAAAAAATAATTCTAAATTTTTAAACTAGTCACGATTAATATTGTTCGTAGAGTTTGAAACTACTAAACCAAGTTAATTACAATGCAATAGAGGACAAACCAAAAACGGTCCCCGGATCGAATACGTTTCCCCAGGGAAGCAGATTGATGATGATATTTATATAAATTTAAATGTAAAACAAATACACCAACTAGTCTCAAAGTAAACAAACATGTTCGTCGCATTTGTGTTTGACCGATACGGGAATTGAACTCACGACCCTCGACGTAACAGTCAATTGCGCTAATTACTGTACCACCGATTCAGTCATAAAGTGTCATGATAATTATTTAAACATTAATTTCATAGCATGTGTACGTGATTCGTTTCTTAAGAACGATTACAAATGATTATCATAAACACAGACATTCCTATTCACAAGCGTGCAGTGCCATAATCAAATTTCGTGCATTAATAAATTTTTATATGAATGTTGAAAATATTACGTTTTTGGTAACATTAACATTCTTCACACGGTTACGGGTTCAACTATTAGCTAAGACAAGCAAACAATCCAGCTATATATACATATACGTAATTATATCATTTGCGTAATTACTCGTGGTAGGACCTCTCGTGAGTCCGCACGGGTAGGTACCACCACCCCGCCTATTGCTGCCGTGAAGCAGTAATGCGTTTCGATTTGAAGAGTGGGGCAGCCGTTGTAACTATACTGAGACCTTACAACTTATATCGCATTTACGTTGTAGATGTCCATGGGCTCCAGTAACCACTTAACACCAGTTGGGCTGTGAGATCGTCCACCCTTCTAAGCAATAAAAAAAATACATACACAGTATGAAATCGGCGACCCCGACCACATTGATCCACACGAAATTCTTACTCATCTTCAGCAGAACTGCTGAATAATGGTTCTGGTGCTACCCAAATATCCGAATTTCCAACACGCGACTGTACAGCTGTTGTATGTAAATCTTATAAATTTTTTCGAGATATTTGGTCGTTTGTTAGTTTCTCTTTCACGCAAAACAGTATTGGACGGATTTTGATGAAATTTCATAAAGTATCATTCTTAAACATCAGATACACATACAGTATTCTCTTTCTTGCGTCGTATTCCTCAATGCTGAGGGTCGTGACCACTCTTCTGTATCACTTTCTCTCGCACGATCTTTGTCCATCTGTTTCTGTGGAATCTATGGAATCAAGAGTGATAAGGATCTGGTCGGACCAACGTATTGGGCTGCATCTTCGAAGCCTTTTCCCATACACTTTACCGGTCACGATAAGCCTCTCGATCAGTCTCACGTCTTTGCAATGTGACTGAAGTATTGGACACTCAAATGACAGCCACGAGGAGATGTTGATTTCTCGAATTGAGACGTTGGTCTGAAATGTTGTCCACGGTATACGGAGCATATAGTATAAACATACAATAGTAAGATTAACGTAGGACTTTTACTATTAGCTTTTAGAAATAAAAATTTGTTATCAATACTGAAAATAGTGCATTTAAACTTAATACTTATTTAAATACAAATATGAAAGTTAATCAACATCTTCAAATATTTCTGCAACGAACTCTACTAGTTTAAAATTTAGAACATATCTTAATAGCATATGTTGCTATTCTTTCAAAGTAATTCGTAACGGTTAAAGAGTTCTTCTTTTTAAATAGTTACTGAACTCTGACAGAATTACTAAATTGCGTCTTCAGAGAAACTGCTAAAAGAATCGATTATTCTCCTAGTACATTCCTCACTCGAATGTGACAACTGTGATTAAGCTTTTCAAAATAATGGTAAAGGCATATAGCCTATAGCACTGACGTGTCGCAGCATTTTTAATAAAACGTTTTAATTTATAAAACAGCGCTACATTATCAGTGTACTGTTAAAACTTTCCATGATGACCTGGAGCTTGACTCAGTCTTGACTGAGGTATGACTTGAGAACCCTCTTGTCGTGGCCGCTAGAAACTACATACCCGATCCTGAGGACCGAATGGTAAACAGTCGACGTCGCTCAAAACACGTCATTACGGATCCTCCCGATCCGTTAACGGTGCTTTTAGGTACCACAAGCACCGGTCACCGTCCTCGTCGAAACACGTCGCTTGCAATGAAGGGCTCGACGAGCGAATTAACCCACAGACACAGCCCACTGATTTTCTCGCCGGATCTTCTCAGTGGGTTGCGTTTCTGATCCGGTGGTAGATTCTGCGAAGCACTACGAAGCACACTATTCTTGCTAGGGGCGGTGTTAGCAACACTCCGGTTTGAGCCCCGTGAGCTCACCTACATGTTAAGGTGGTGTGAAATAGCCTCTCAAGGCCTAAGCATAGGTAAGAAAAAAGAAAAAAAAAAGTTAAATCTTTAGAAGCACCCTAAGACTGAAGGGCGTCTGTAATTGTACGAGCTCTTATGAAGCTGCCGAAACAAAGAGTTTGCAAGGGTGCGAAACCGTTCTTCTGTATTGTTATTTATTCCGTGCAATATTTTTATTGTTTTGTCGCGGCGAACAACCAGTGGAACGCGGTGCTGGTAAACAAGCCCGTACTGTAGAAACTCGAAAGCTGGAAACAAAATTCGTAAAATATAATCATATATAAATTTTCGATGATATGAAAAAATCTCACAATGAACAGCAATCATATTTATTTCAATTAGCCTGAATGAAATATGATGAGTATAGAAAAATTATTACTAAGGATTCAATATAAACATATTTTATATTTTGGCACACCGATGTGGTTAAATACGACTTTCCATTCCACATAAAATTTCCGTTATCTCTAAATTAATTTTTTTTATTGCTAATTATTAATTGTTCAAGTTATTTGCCTTGAAAATCAAAGAAAATAATATAAATAATTTATTTTCTAAGCATTGGAGCAAATTTAACATAATGCGTGAATTTATTAACAAGTCATTCGGTAAAATCTATTCTTTATCGTCTCAAAATATATATTTGCAAATAAATGCCCTGAGCCAAATTACGAATGGCAAAGTTTTTACTAACTTCAGCTTCAGCTTGCAAGTTCGTTCTAATTATTTTTCCGTATTGTTTCTAGTTGGTTTTCAGCACGACACCTACCACCGAAGTCAGGACAAAGTTTCCGCGATTTACGACTATTATTCTAATGGTAGTTGATTGTCTAAATCAAGACAGATGATTACTGAACTTAAATTGAGATGCTTTTTGGCTAAATTATCAAAATTATAATTAAAAAGAAATATGTGTTTTTACTGGTGATAGGTACCACCACCCTGTCTATTTCTGCCGTGAAGTAGGGTGGCGCATTTACGTTGTAGATGTCTATGGGCTCCAGTAACCACTTAACACCAGGTGGGCTGTGAGCCCGTCCACCCATCTAGGAAATAAAAAATAAATGTGCTACTTCCAGATTATAGTAGGGAAATGTTAGCGCGACTGAGATCTGATTTTTTTGTAGGCGAAAATCTCTAGACGTGTACATACGAGTATATTTGTTTCTCTTAGTCGTTTATTCATTCCATCAAGTTTCAAATCAAAATGGTGCTTATGAAATTTTCACTTGAAAAACTGTAACCACGAGTTACATTTATAACCTGTGTGAAGTATACACGCATGCTTTTTTCAATTGGCTTGGATAAACAGATGATCGCGATCGTTATTTGTTAATCACTCACTGGAGCCCATCGATGCCATCAAATAAATACCGCCGCTCAGTTTGGGACACGAGGTCTAAGTCTTTATTGTATATGTCTCAATTGGCCCGTCTCCAATATCAAACCGTAACGCATTTCTTACTGCTTCTCGGCTTTAGATTACTAATAAAATTAATTCAATACTTAATGCAATTAATATAATCGATTATAAAAAAAATATAGACTATTTTCACTATCCCGAAAGCTGTTTTGTTTTCAAGCGACTTTGTTTCGAAATATTTGTGAGTTCCCGTAGTTGAAGGCTTTGAATAAAGACGTGCTCGCCTGAATTCCCGGTCACGTGTCGAACCCGAAATTGTTTCAGCATTTTTTTTCTCTCTTATTTATCACGTAATGTTTAACAAGAAGAAAGCCAAGGAAGGCATAGAATACTAATGTCGAGGAAATCACATGTTACTGATTAGGCTATAATATGTTCCCAACCTTTGTGACACGTTTAGCGCTGTCAGTATTTTTTTGTTCACAGGATTATCTATGTAGTGTTTAGTGGTTGGTTAGTAGAGTACCCAGTGTTAGATCATCATCATCATCTGCTGGACATAGGTCTCTCCCAATCCACACCACTCAGCCCGGTCTGCGGCTCTCCTCATCCACTTCTTGCCGGCCGCCGTGCGGAGGTCGTCGCACCATCTAGCCAGATCACCACTAATTTATCATAAATCGAACCTGCTAATTTTATTAATTTGTGGATTTTATTTAATTAGTCTTTTAAATTACACAGTACCAATCGTTGTGGAAGTTTTTCGTGATGTATTAGGTACGTTATTATAAGAAACAATGGTAGCTAAAAAATGTATCCCCACATGGTCTCTTCATGTACTATGAGCACACATAGTCTTACCCATTGTTCTACGAAGAATTAGCAAGAATGACTACATCTAAATGATAACATTATATCCGGCTAATTTATTAGAAGCTCTGAAGGTTGTCGTTAAGATCGTCATCATTGCTACCACTATTCCTGTTGAAAAGTACCAGTGGTAGGACGTAGGTATCATGAGCACGGAAAGATACTACCACTCTATCTATTCCTGCCACAATGCAGTCATACATTCCCGCTATAAAACTAGAAAACTGGGATCTGTTATACAATTGAAACTTCCAGTTCACCTCTAAAGTAGTAGGTTTCTGTAACCACTTAAAACCAGGGGGGCTGTGAGGTCATTGAAATATAAAATAAAAAAAGCCATTTCGTAGTGCTCTTTGTGGTGTCAGTACACGTTATTTTAATGAAATTGAGTCTTCAACCTCGCGACTAAAGGCAAACAGTGGCTTTAATGTTTCGGATTCCGAGGGTTGCGATTGAGAAGAAGGTCTTCCGTCTATCAACGCCAAGCAGAAACTATCGAAGAAGCTAGTACACTAAATATAAGTATAGAAGTAGATGGTGTTTGAATTATGTAGTACGTAGCAGTACTTTTGTTTCTACGACTCTCAAAATTTGCAAAGCGTATTGTATTTGAATTGTATTTCCACCCGATTTTGTCTGTAATTCCGGTGCTTGATGCTTTTAATAAATGTGTAATTAGCCTGTTGAAATTTGTTCTAAAACTATTCAACCAAATCCGAGGTCGACATAATCATGCATTCCCTTTTGAATATTAAGCTTATGCTTGATGTTCAAGCTTATGATTGATGTTCAAACAGCTTAATCTCATCCCTAATGTGTGACTGTATTTATCTCGGTACCTGCCTAACACTAATTGAATCATACATACTCCACTCAATTAAATATATTTTCTTCTGTGGTTACTTAATATCCATGAAATATATTTTCTTAAATAAACATGAGAATTATTAATTACTAGCGACCCGCCCTCGTTTCGGTTCGGAAACATTAAATTTTATTATTGAATAGTTGAGTCCCTCGATGCTACCCGCTGCTATTGTATCGCGGTTGACGCCGCGGGGCAAAGCTAGTCTAAAAGAAGTAGCCTAAGTTACTCCTTATATCATCAGCTACCTGTCAGTGAAAGTCCCGTCAAATTCGGTCCAGCCGTTCCAGAGATTAGCCGGAACAAACAGACAGTCAGACAGACAGACAGACAAAAATTGTAAAAAAAAATATTTTGGTGTATGTACCGTATATATATTCATATGCATGTAGTAAAAAGAGACTATTTCAATATTACAAACAGACACTCCAGTTTTATTTATATGTAGAGATTATATAATAACAAAATAAATTTCATTGCTCTACTTCCAGAAACCGGCTTATACAACCCTTCAATTTAAATAAGATACAAAAGGAATTTATTCAGCTAAAGGTCATCAAGTTTTTTTTTCTCGTGAAGGGGCGGGATGTACTACAATGCTTTACTATAAACAAACAAAAATATACGGATTCCTCTGTGACAATTTTTATGTTGGAGACATGACCCGAATTCACATGAGGACACTCAAATATAGCTTGTGCCAAAGAAATTATTCGACTAGATATGACATGCAATATTGTTAGATGATTCTTTTTTTGTTAATTAAGCTACAAAAAAAGGAAACTTTATATGTGTATTAATTCAAAGAGTTTTACTTAATGAAGAGAAATATCTTGTAATAGACCTCAACTACTGCTCAATAGATCTTACCAATGGGAAGGATTTTATAAAATGCTAGTGGTCTGCGGGATAAGACGAACGATGAATTCGTATCATATCGCAGACAGGTACCAAATTTTGTAATGAAATACGTACTTAACAAATATTCACGAATAACTTTCACGGTGAAGGAATAACATTGTGTAATAAATATCATACAAGCAACAAAATTTATTTGTGTAATTTCTGGTGGCAGGACGTCTTCGTGTATAGGTACCACTATCCTGCTTGTTTCTATCATGAAGCAGTAATACGTTTCGGTTTGAAGATTGGAGCAACCGTTGTACTAAAAAACGAAACTTAGAACTCATGTCTCAAGGTAGGCAGCGGCATTTTCGTTACAATGACATCTGAAAACAATCACATTTACTTAAATATTGTATATTATGCATCTTTCTCACTCTTTCTCATATTACTAATGTATTTTTTTTGGCCATTCCTATTCCTTACTAAGTAAGCGACATGTAATTAATTATTATTATTTAAATTAGAAGTCAATGTGTATTATATATGTCGGAGACGGTCATTAGTTTAGTAGCTAAACTTTTCTAGAATTCCTTCCGGATTAGGAGGAGAAATCTCACACCCCCGTTTACTCTCTTCAGCCAACCCATACCCTGGGCAAAGAAGGTCAAATACCTGGGCGTCACCCTGGATGCATCCATGACATTCCGCCCCCATATAAATCAGTCCGACATGAAGTCAGCGTCGGAACGGTACTTCGATAAGGCTATGCGTCATGATAATCGCCTTATCGTTGCCGCCGTTGACTACTCCCCGAATCCTGATCATGCAGGAGCCAATCACCGTCGACGCCCTAGAGACGTCCTTACGGATCCATCAAATCCAATATCCTTTAGCTCAGACACTAGGAGTAAGGACGTAAGAGGAAGGAGTAAGGACTCGTCAAACGTATTAGACGTTCGACGTGCAACCTAACCTAAACATCAGCCCGCTGAGTTTCTCGCCGGATCTTCTCAGCGAGTCACGGTTCTGATCCGGTAGTAGATTCATTCGCGAAACAGCTACTTTTGATTCATTAGGTCTGCTTTATAGGCCTCGGGTACCTGTGAGCAAATCCCATCCCGTCCTGGCTGAGCCTTTGCCACCTGGCCCACCTGCCCTGGTAAAACTGGAAAGGCCTCCAGGCCACCAGTACCTTCTCAAACATAAAAAAAAAAAAAGCTCTGCACGCATTTGAGCGGATGCGTCTTGTACGGACCACTATCTTTCGACAGTCAGTACTGCACAGTATCGAATGTGGAATGTTGTCTTTGACGATTAGTACTGTCCCTATTGCGGTAGGTGCACGGAATTCTGTCCGTGACAGATAGTACAGCCCTATGTAACCGTTATCATTCACGGTTGTCATTTAATTAGTTCAGTTTCCATTTTTATAGTTCATTTAAATTACTGGGTTATGATCAGTGATTATTAATTTTTTTTTTTTTTTTTATTGCCCTACCTATGCTGATAGCCTTGAGAGGCTATTTCAGCTTCGCCCTAACGTTTGTAGGTGAGCTCACGGGGCTCAAACCGGAGAGTTGCTAACACTGACCCTAGCAAGAGCAGTGCTTCGCAGAATCTACCACCGGATCGGAAACGCGACCCACTGAGAAGATCCGGCGAGAAACTCAGTGGGCTGTGTCTATGGGTTAGTTCGCTCGTCGAGTCCTTCGTCGCAAGCGACGGGTTTGACGAGGACGGTGACCGGATAATTAGTAATAGATTGTATGTGCTATACCTCGGTTACATTCCTGATGTTTTAACCCAACATATATTATATATATGTTATATTATATTATATTCTAGTGAAAATATAATTTATCTTTTACATAGCTATTCCAGGGCTTCAGGAGATATTAATTCAATGTCGCAACAAGCAGCGAGTCTGGGCTAATCGAATGAACTACGTGTTTTGGGTAAATTTCGAGAGTTTGCGGTCAACTGTCGACAATGTTCAGTATACGAATTGTTGAGTTTAATAAAATCATGAAATCTATGTAAATTTATTCAAAAGTCAGGGAATCGTTTAATTGGTTTTGAATATCATTTCTGATCAATAGAAATAAAAAATAAGAAAACTGATAGTACCTAAAGATGTAGAAATGTAATTGACATGAACTCTATACTTATGTCATATTGAGTCAATTCAAAATCGTACACTTTTAAGACTAGCACTTATCCCACATTATGTGGGATCGGCGCAGAAAATCTTCTTATCTCTATTACAATAGATTTAACTAAAATAACTAAATGCAATTCTGCATTGCCCTGGCTATTTCTGCTGTGAAACAGTGATGCGTTTCGGTTTGAAGGGTGGGGCAGCCGTTGTGACCATACTGAGATCCTAGAACTTATATCTAAAGGTGGGTGGCGCATTTACGTTGTAGATGTGTATGGGCTCCAGCAATGATGTTATAGTAATCTTTTTACTATAACATCATTGGGCTCCAGTAACCACTTAACAGCAGGTGGGCTGTGAGCTCGTCCACCCATCTAAGCAATAAAAAAAATGCAAGTTACTCTTTGTAGTAACCATACAATTTTCATCAATTTCCGTGACCTGTTTCTCGCATTATAACTATTTGGTCTGCATTTATTTTATCAGAAAAAAAAACAAACGAACATTCTCCTTTCACAATAGAACACCGGTAAGTTATAGTACTCGTATGCGGAACACGATCCAACTTGTTTATAACATTTCTGGTGTCTTTTAATAATGACAATTAGCGAATTATTCTTTCTTTTATTTTTCGTTTTGTTACGACTGCTGCTTACTGCACATTACGTATTTCTCCAAGATATATTCGTTGTTTTTATTGCTCTAGAAACTCTATATAAGCTGACGAGCTAAAAACCCACCCGGTAATAACTAGTATACCAGGTGCTTCGTGAGCTCGTTCAAAGAACTGCGCAATAAAAAAGTGGTTAGGAGCCTGTGAATATCGCCACGTACCTAAAGACAGTGCGAGTTAAGAATTTTACTGTCTAAGCAAACTAAATAAAATGCCGGTTTAATTTTTAATACACTTCTCGATTAACTTAACGATAACTTAACACTTATTTTTCAACTTTCACTAACTTCCCATTTGGATAATAAAATAATCACTTATTTATAAGTATTTAGCCATTTACATATTATAAATACATTAACATTGAATCTCCTATTAAATGGTTTAAAAAAAAAAACCAAAAGGGATAGGTTAAAGTAATTAGAATTTCAAGTAAACCCGAGAAACCAATTAAAATCTAACCTTGAATATAATATAAACAATAATTCAACGTAATTAAATCAAAACATATTAGTAATTCATTAGTTAAGAAATAAAAAAGCCGTTAAACTCGCACTCGTTATAAAATCTTAAGCAATTGAGAGACTGTTACAATGCTAATTACGTTTGTGATACGCAATGAGTGGTGAGTTTAATTATAAAATTATTGCGCGTATACTATGTAGGTACATATAGCTGCGATGTTCACAGAATAAAATTGACGGCGTAGTAAGAAATTTAGAAATATTCATTGTCTCCTGTTTACTAAATTAATTACAATATTGCATTAGATCTGTCGATGTTGTGAATTCCATGAATTGCACACCGGACGGACTTTTCCATTCTGAAAAAGCTCGGTATTTTTTTTATTTTTTTTTATTGCTTAGATTCGTGGACGAGCTCACAGCCCACCTGGTGTTAAGTGGTTACTGGAGCCCATAGACATCTACAATGTAAATGCGCCACCCAACTCGAGATATAAGTTCTAAGGTCTCAGTATAGTCAGAGGCCGCCGCTCAGCCCTCGTAGGGACTATCGAGTGCCGGGTGCGGGGGCGCCCGGCACTCGACTGTCGGTCCGGTGGTGAAGCGGTGCAAGGTGGCTCCTGTGCGCCGCTCACGGTGTGTCTCCCGAGACGAGGTTCTACGGGATTTTCCCGGGGATGAAATCCCGTCTTAACATCAGTACGGGTACCGCCTAAGGCGAGACTTTCGGCGCGCATCGCGGTACCGTAAGTTTCGTGTAGTCGGTGTGGTGGAGCTCGATGGGGTTTAGTCGGTAGTCGTTCTGCGGGGCAAGTGCTTCGCGCGCCTTTTTCAAGGCGTAGTCTCCTGTGAGAAATTGGGGGAGGTGAAGGACCTCGGTCCTTCTCTTCTCCCCTTCTTCCTCTCAGGAGGCGCCGGAGTCCGACATAACCCGGTCCGTTACCCCCCTCGACCGGGTATCCGTAAATGGATTCCCCAGCGTTAAAAAAAAAAAAAAAAAACGTCTCAGTATAGTTATAACGGACGTTCACCTACCCGCTGGTCAGATTTGGTAAAGATGCTCACTGGTCTGCCAATAACTGAGGCTGTAAAGACCGCAAAAGACAAGAAAATGCGGAGAAGCATAGTGCATTGAGTGATCAACACTTCAAGCTAGACACGACTTTCAGCAATAAAGAGACCGACTAAGAAGATCTACAAAAAAATTATAAACAACTTTGCGAAAATATGCATTCTTATTTCGTTACGTAATCTCAATACGTAATTTCAATCTGTGACATGTGTGCGGAATTACAAAATACTTCCTGAGAATAAATGTATTAATATTAATTATTTATGACGGAACCGGTCACAATTGGAAACCAAAATCGTGCTAATAATTATTTTAAATAATCTTTACGATACAGTACCAGTATGGAGCAATCAACGAAAAGGAATCTTAGCGGTTGTAAATCAGAATAAACCTAAACGTTGGCCGCGTGTTACAAAATACATTATCAAAAAAAAAATCCTTTCCTTATTTTTTCCCATTTAATTTTCCATCTGGCTAACCAAATTATTAAAGTTGAAAGAGTGAATTTTCTTTATGAATTCGCCACAAACAGAAGTCGACGCCGTAACAAAACGTAGAACTTAAGCGAGTAGGTACGTAAGTACAAACGGAATGGCAGCACCATGAACAAATGTTAATTTGCACCAGCAAACCGCAACCCATTGCAGCCGATGACCGCGAAATGAACGTACATGTGTTGTTAAATGGAACGATGTTGCAGAATTTGTTGCGATGTTGCAGAAGTTGGACTGTACGTAAAACGATGAGAAACACAGTCGTTTACTGCTGCTTGTAACCGAAATCCTGCCTATTTCTAGCGTGAAGAACTAAGCGTAGTGGTTGAAAGACGGGACCAGCGTTCGAAGTTTTAACGCTGTCTATCTTTCTGCGATAAAAAATGAACTTAACATAAAATGACGTAGGTATTATTAACAACGAAACAACACACCAATCAAATTAAACAAGAAAAAAACCTTTAATTAACATTTAACAGTTAAATTCCATGATGCAATTGATTTTAAAGAATATATTGTGCAATACATAACAAGTGACTAAGAAATGTAGAGGAATAATATTCGATTTGATAAAAACAATTCAAATCAAACATAATGGAATTAACAAATAATGTTTGTTTGTAGTTTTTTAGTGTTGTTTTGTAGTTATACTTTTTATAAACTATATGTATCTATTTCAGCTATGAAAATAAAAAATCTGTTCTAGAATTGCACGACCCGCTCAAATGGTTGCTTCAAAGAACATGTGATACATAGCTGCCGCAATGCTCTCGCATGCCTTTGCTTTCGATATCGATAAAACCAATAAGGTTCCAACGTGCTTAATCGCTGCCACGAGTCTACGTTTGGATACAATGTTAGTTAATGTTCAAACGAATGAGCATCACGTACTGGTAGTAGGGTTGCTTCGTGTGTGAACAAGTAATTGGGTCAAATTTATCGGTAGAGAACTATGGTTGACTAGTGACATACAGGGTGTGTTGGAAACGATCCAGAATAGAAGATGAATGAGCGTGATAACGGACACGATTTAATAAATAAAATGAGATCTTTAGCTGATTAATGGTTTAGGTTTATATCTACCGAGAATGAGCCGTGGAATAGCGTAATGCAATAAAATTGAGGTGTGTCTTAGTGTATGGATCTTGTATGGGTTTTTTTTTTTTTTTTTTTTTTTTTTTTTTTTTTTTTTTTTTTTTTTTTTTTTTTTTTTTTTTTTTTTTTTTTTTTTTTTTCTCGAGTAACTACTCCAACTACTCCAAGTTGTAGCCAAAAGTGGGCCCAAGGGTTGGCCCAAGGCTTGCTCGCCTAAAGAATTAAAATCATTATCAGTTCGTATTAGAAGACGACAAGATGCAATATTGGATATTGATATAGACGAATCTATAAATAGAGACATTGTTACTGTCATTGAAAATCGGAAATACTATAAATAATCTATACTAATATATAAATCTACAGTGGTTTTTACGGATGTTCTGTAAATAAATAGAAATGGTAGGTTTTTATTGCTAAGATGGATGGACCAGCTCACGGTCGACTTGGTGTCATCAAGTGGTCACTGGAGTCTATAGCCATCAACTACGTTAATGCCGTCGCCCATCTTAAGACATGATTTCTAACTCTCCGTTTTTACAGTACGACTGACCCAACCTTCAAACCGAGACGCATTACTGCTTCACGACAGAAATAGGCCAGGCCGGGTACTACCTACCCGTGCCGGCTGACAAGGCGTTCTATCACCAGTAAACAATGTATTTTTAATTATAAAAAATGACAAACAAATATACACTAAAGTAATAAATAGAAAATGAAAGAGGAGACCGAATTATGAGAGCAATCAGACCGGAGATTGTGCGTGTATTAATTATAATAAATTTATAACGTAATACGAATGAGTCAGATTCAGTATCTTAATTAAATTAAAAAAGGTTTTAATTCAAATCGAAACTTTTGTTAGTTAATCTATATACACCCGTTAATTATTATCCATCTATAATAACCAGGCTTCGCTTGAATTAATGAGGTAAAAATTACGTAACAGTATTACTTTCTGAATGAAATGTGTATCCTTGTCCATATACCCGACATCGTCTATGAAAAATTTCATGATGATATATTAAGTAGTTAACAATACACTTTCAAACATATATAGTACAACTATGGAGGTTATGGTCATTGGTAAGGCTAATTAATGGTATCTGATAACAAATACTGGCTATTTTCCTTGCATGCCATAAAAGACTTCCTACTTATACGAGAAGCACAAATACCCTCAATATAACCCGGAGGCACATCCAGTCGCAGTTCACACTCGAACATGTTTACCCTAGTGTAGTATCGATCAGCAGATATTAGAGCGAAAATGGCTAATTGATTGGTTTCAGTATCTTATGTTTTCACACTCATACATTATTAGCTTTGTTTTATATAACTTTTACAGTCAAAGGAATTTCACCTATCAACTATCCTACACCTACTGGGTACTGTTCTGATTTTAATATTCAGATAGCTCTTGTTTTTAATTGAGTCAAATAAAAATAAAAATGTTCTGTCATCGTTTATACCAAATTATGATTGAATGTATTATTTTTGGTAGAGAAAAATTTGGCTTTGAAAAGGAAATTGTGTTTGTTTCGGTGGAGCCCTTTTTCAAGGCAACACATTAGAGACAAGGTCTTCCATCTTCCTTCACTAACATGAATTGTTTGTTACACCGAACATTACAGGCTAAAGCCATTCGAGTACTTTCCATGAAACCTTTTTTCTCCTAAAAGGTTTTAAGACATTCCTAAGAACTGGGTATATAAATACCGTCCAAATTGAAGTATTCTGATCTAAACAATCGTAAATAAAAAAAGACTACCGACTTTTACCCGGGCTTTGGCTGCCAGCCAGTGTTTAGTGCTGTGTCTCATATTCGACTAAAAGGAAAAACAGAACTAATAGTTTCCTAGCTGACTGCTCGTAAGTCACCTTAACTTATCCTTATATTGTTTATTATGTTATATCTTCGATAAAATTTATATGTGTGTTTGGTTGTTGGCGATTTCCGAGAGTGAGACATGGTTATCTGGGAAAAGGATTTATAAGGATTATAGGATTCAGTATCCTAAAAATGTAAGGAGTCAAATTCCAAAGCGCACAATACGAAGTAAAATTGACAAGCATAAATTTAGCCTTTCATCGGAAATAACATGTTATTCTTAAAGGGAGGAGAGATCTTCTGGGATATGGTATCGTGACGCGCCGCTCTTTCGAAGTCGCGCTCTGACGCTGCCATGTCACTGAGAACATTCCGCTGTTTCTCTCGCTCGTCTGCTTCGTTCTCCAGCGATATATATATATACCACAAAATTGAGTAAATACGGCAATCTATTCCCAAATGAACTCAATAACAATCACTCACAATCAAGTTTGAAATATACTCGTAATACATTTCGTTGAATTGTATTGATAGCAAGAAGTTCCACAGTCTTCTTTTCTTATAAATCTGTCTGTTTAGTCTAAATTACAATCCTAATCTTTATTTAGCTAACTAATTTATTTTCCAAGACATTCGCTGAATGCTAGACATTCGTTAGCATATTTGCATGACAGAAGCATTTAGATTTGTTATCGTTAAATTTATTGGTGTTAAATCGTAGTTCTAGACATTTAAAGAGGGGCGTTTTTACGAAAACAAATTCCTACGAAATAGTAACGAAAAAAATAACTAACTATTTTAAAAAATTCAACTCATAGATATGCTGTTCATTTTCATTAAGCACGCAAGTGTTAGTAATGATATTCTTACCAATAACAGACTACCAACCTTGACCAATTGTAGTCAGCCTACCTCATCGGAGCCATTTTTAATTACATTTGATGCCCAGCTATGTTTTTTTTTATTGCTTAGGTTGGTGAACGAGCTCACAGCCCACCTGGTGTTAAATGGTTACTGAAGTCCATAGACATCTACAACGTAAATGCGCCACCCACCTTGAGATATAAGTTCTAAGGTTTCAAGTATAGTCACAACGGCTGCCCCACCCTTCAAACCGAAACGCATTACTGCTTCACGGCAGAAATAGGCAGGGTGATGGTACCTACCCGTACGGACTCACAAGAGGTCCTATCACCAGTAACTATGTTCACTGCACTTCTGGGTTTTGTTAACGTATAGAGATCTCAAAGTGTAAGCAGTATTGAAATAGGTTATTAAGTCGTCAAGGCCTAAAGGATAAGACGTCCGGTGCATTCGTATCGAGCGATACACCGGTGTTCGAATCCCGCAGGCGGGTACTAAATATTCTAATGAAATACGTTCTTAACAAATGTTCACGATTGACTTCTGAAGGACTGGTGAAGGAATAACACCATGTAATAGAAATCAAACCCGCAAAATTGTAATTTGCGTAATTACTGGTTATAGGACCTCTTGTGAGTCCGCACGGGTATCACCCTGCCTGTATCTACCGTGAAGCAGTAATGCTGTTTGAAGGGTGGGGCAGCCGTTGTAACTATACTTGAGACCTTAGAACTTATATCTCAAGGTGGGTTGCGCATTTACGTTGTAGTTGTCTATGGGTTCCAGTAACCACTTAACACCAGGTGGGCTGTGAGCTCGTCCACCTATCTAAGCAATAAAAAAGTAGGCAAGATAGATTTTTCAAATTCTATTTTAATTCGATTTATTATAAAATATACTATGTAAAATCACTTATTTATTTTATTTAGCACTCTTGTAGATATTGCATTCATTATTTTGCGTTGCGTCAACAAGATGACAGCACACTTAGGTGTCGTCGGAGCGTGGTCGGAGCCAATAGACATCACGTGAATGCTGTCACCCACCTTTCGACATTGGGTCGCAGTCTCATTTTTATTCTAAAACTGTCGTATTAACCTTCAAACCCTCACGGAAACACTATTGTAATACCTGCCCGTAGGGTTCACAATGCAGCTAGGAAAACGCACTAACTTCCCAAATATATTTCTTCAAGGACGTTACAAATAAGAAAAAATTATTGACAATAAAAAGTATTTAAAGGAATCTGTACATGAACAAAATCGGCATACTATGCGTTTGTTTGTAAGCCATTACAATGTACCGAAACATTCCAACGTATAATATAAGACATAAGTCACCAAGGAGATATTAAAGTCGAGACGTCGCTCGATAATACTCAGAGTATTACCTCAAGCTACGCCGATATTACCCGTGTTATTATATGGAATACGATCAGTCGTGCCTATCGTTAAGTCGCAGAGGAATGAAGGTCTGCGCCATTTACGTCTGCATCTTACTATACAATAAAATATAAATATACGAAGTAGTTTAAATACTAGAAAACATTCTTCAATAGTTAAATGTGGCATAACTATATATATTTTTAAAACCCGGTTATCCTGCTCAGGGTATTAGACCAGAGTAATAAAATAACTGAAGTTCTATCGGTCCTTGATACGTATGCAAATCTTCAAGTTACTCTGATGCCTTGATATTGCTGAAAATTACTTTTTATAAATTTCGTTGGATAGAACTATAGATAGGTCAATAGATGCAAGACAATAATTTTAATAACAAAACGGGGTATATAATCGATACATTTTTACATCAACAAACTGAGCTTCTATTAAAAAGATTCCTTTATTTTTAAATAGGACTAGTCAATATTCCGAAAGGCAATGAAGTCTGAACCGTTCTACGGTACTCAGCCACTTAAAATACTTTTTGGGATATTAACGACAACAAATGCAAGGAAACATTTGTTTATTGACTTATGACGTCACAATACTGAACTGTCGCGTTCACAAATAAATAATTACAAAAGCAAAAAAAAAGGAAAATCAAATCGATTTCTATTTAAACATCGTCATAGCATAAAAAGGACAGTCCGAAGAGAAGCTGGGAAAATGAATTAAATTAACGAATAATATTATGTAGTAATAGTTTGAAAACGGAACAACATTAAAACAATTGTAACAATGGATTTTCGCAGAATTACTTGGTCATGCACTAGTGCTATTTTTGTACGCACTAAAGTATGAGGAACAATACTAAAACACGAACAGTTCGTTATTAAGTTGTCGATGATTTATTCGTATTTGAAATAATAGCGCCGATTGTTTTTCTATGCTTCAATAAAATGGCATATCGTAATTAATCAGGCGTCGAGTTACGGTCAGGATGCACGCAATTAAAGACTTCACTGTGCAGTAAGTAGTTCATGATGCAGCAGTTAAAAATAAGAGTGAATCATGAAAGTAATATTAAGCATTAAGAAATGCAAGTTCAAAAAACATACAGAAGTCACTTTTTTGACAGAAGGAAAACGAGTGAATAATTGGAGACAATGGGATCGTATGTGCAGTAGTTCATGATGCAGCAGTTAAAAATAAGAGTGAATCATTAAAGTAAAATTAAGCATTAAGAAATGCAAGTTCAAAAAACATACAGAAATCACTTTTTTGACAGAAGGAAAACGAGTGAATAATTGGAGACAATGGGATCGTATGTGCAGTAGTTCATGATGCAGCAGTTAAAAATAAGAGTGAATCATTAAAGTAATATTAAGCATTAGGAAACGCAAGTTCAGAAACCATACAGAAATTTCTTTTTTGACAGAAGGAAGACGAGTGAATAATTGGAGACAATTGGATCGTAATGAATTCTACACAAATTACTCCTATTTTATTATACCTAAACAAAGCTGGACGAGTTCCTAGAGAAGCTTGACAAATTAAAGAAATCATTAACGTTTTTTCTTTTCTTCTATATCGGATTTATTTCTCAAAATTATTTGTTAACAAATTTCATTTAAAAAGTGTACCATGGTATCAATAAAGTATCTGTAGGAAGTCGCTTGCTTACTGGATGTCTTTTTGACCATATGAAATAATAATAAGAAAAATATATCACGGAATCACGGACCACACAAACTTATTTTCTCGGCTTTTTTTTTTTTTTTTTTTTTTTTTTTTCCTACCTATGCTGATAGCCTTGAGAGGCTATTTCAGCTTCGCCCTAACGTTAGTAGGTGAGCTCGCGGGGCTCAACCGGAGAGTTGCTAACACTGACCCTAGCAAGAGCAGTGCTTCGCAGAATCTACCACCGGATCGGAAACGCGACCCACTGAGAAGATCCGGCGAGAAACTCAGTGGGCTGTGTCTATGGGTTAGTTCACTCGTCGAACCCTTCGTCGCAAGCGACGGGTTCGACGAGGACGGTGACCGGTGCTTGTGGTGCCTAAAAGCACCGTTAATGGATCAGGAGGATCCGTAATGACGTGCTTTGGGCGACGTCGACGGTTTACCATTCGGTCTACTGGGTCGGGTATGTAATTTCCAGCGGCTACGATGAGAGGGTTCTCATGTCGTGCCGCCTTCTCAAAATGGCGCAGCGATGCCGACTGTAGATACTTACTAAGGGAGTCGAGCTCCAGGTCGTCGTGGAGATCCACATTCCTAAGGAACCAAGGCGCTCCGACGGCTATCCTGCAGAATCGTGATTGAATAACTTGAAGGGATTTCAAGTTGGTGCGGGCTGCGTGAGCGAACACTACGCTTGCATACGTCATGACGGGGCGTATACAAGTTTTGTAGAGAGTTACCTTATTACGGAGGGACAGTTTGCTTCGACTACAAAGCATTGGATAGAGTCGTCCTAGAATAAACGCGGCGCGGTCGCGTACCGTTTTTATATGGGGACGGAATGTCATCCCTCTGTCGAGGGTGACGCCTAGATATTTGACCTTCGAGACCCACGGAATGGGCTGGCCAAAGAGAGTGATGGGACTAACGGCGGAGGTGTTTGCGCGCCTACTACGGAGTGGGATGCTCGAAGTGATGTTCGGAGGGCGACCCCTTTTGAAGAGCACCGCTGCGCTTTTCGTGGGGTTGATGTCTATTCGCCACTTCCGGAACCACTGTCCCAGGGTGGCTACTGCGATCTGGAGTCGCCGATGAAGCAGCGACATCTTCCTACACGAGTAGTAGATAGCCGTGTCATCGGCGAAGAGCGCTAGATGGGTCTCCGGAGACCGGGGTATATCATTGATATACAAACTAAATAATAACGGGGAGAGCGCGGAGCCTTGCGGGACTCCGGCGGTCAGTTGACGGGGACGAGAACGAGTTCCCTCTACTCGATATCGAAACGAACGGTTCGACAAGAAGTCTCGTATGATGAGCACGAGTCTGTCTGGCACTCCCATGTTGTACAGTTTATAAATTAAACCGTTGTGCCAGACTTTGTCGAACGCCTTCGCGATGTCGAAGAAGAGGGCGCCGGTCGGGATTTGTTTACGCCTATTTAGTCCTATCAGAATGTGCTCCGTGAGGCGGTGCACTTGTTGTACGCACGAGTGTTTTGAGCGGAATCCGAACTGTTCGTCAATGAGAATTTTGTTCGCGGTAACAAAATCCCAGAGGCGTTTCCTAAGGAGCCGTTCGTAAATTTTTCCTATCGTCGAGAGGAGACTAATCGGACGGTAACTAGAAGTTTCGTTTGTCGGTTTGCCCGGCTTATGTATACCGATAACGTCCGCTTCTTTCCACACCGCGGGAAAGATGCAGTGCGTCATAGCGGCATTTAAAATTGTAGCCAACATTGCTATCAGTTGGACTGGCAAAAATTTTAGCGCGCGGTTGTGGATGCCGTCGGAGCCGGGTGCCTTCCTAGGTTGTAGGTTGTGGATCGCGTCTCTAACTTCGTCAGTGGTAATGGGGGGTAACGCGTCCGAGGGCGGCAGGGAAGCTCTGCGCTCGACCTCCCTGTCGACTAACTCGGTGTGTTCGGGGTCCGCGTGTTGAGTGCTGGTGGTGCACTGCTCTTGCAGTGCATCGGCCAGCAGCTCAGCCTTGTCATCGTCATCGAATGCCGGTGGTTGGCCTGAAGGGCGTACGAGGGGAGGCATAGTAGCGGTAGTTTCGGATTTGAGAGTCCTAGCTAGTCGCCAGTATGCTTGGTGGGAGGGCGCGAGTTGTTCTAAATAACTATGCCAATTATCGTTACGCGCGTCGCTTAAGCGGGAGTGGACTTCGCGCTGTAGACGACGCATCCGAATCCGGTTTGAATGCGTGGGAAGACGATCGTAGGCCCGGATTGCCGCGTTCCTAACTCTTAAGAGATTCCTAAGATCGGGGGACAGTCTGATGCGGTGGAAGCTGTCCTCCACATCGACTTCTTTAGAAGATCTAATAATCGCGGAAGATATGTGATCGGTAATGATGTTTATGGATTCGACGGTGTCCTCGGGGGATAGATTCGAATCCGGGCCGTAAGGGAGGATTGGCGGAGCGGTGTCGGCTAGGCACGTGCCCAGCTTATTCCAATCCACCATGGTCCTCGTAACAGTGACTGGGTTGTGGGGGCGACCGAGCTGCATAACGACAGGTCGGTGGTCTGAGTCGAGCTCTGACATTGCTTCGATGGAACGCAAGCGCAGAGTTACGTTCCTAAGCAATGCCAGGTCTATAGTGCTCGGACGGAGCGCGATGTTATACGGATAACATGTTGGAGTTGGGGGACCGACTATTTCAAAGGTGAGGTCGTCTATAAACGCGTCGAGACGCCTACCGTTAACGTTAGTACGATGGCAGTTCCACCTAGTGTGGTGGCAATTTAAATCGCCTGCCAGGATGACGGAGTCTCCCATGCCGAACAGTGACTCGATGTCGCTGCTCAGAAGGGGCTTGTCCGGGGGGAGATAAACGGATGCGATGACGATCGGCTGGTGTCCCGTCAGCGAGATACGGCACACTGACGCCTCGATATGTGAGAGCGAGGGAGTATCGAGAGGGACAACGTGCAGGGCCCGCCTATAGTAAATGGCAGTCCCGCCTTTGGAGGCGGTGAGTCTGTCATTCCTAACCATGACGTAATTCGCGACTTTCGGGTCGCGACGCGAGGGCTTCAGACAGGTTTCCTGCACTAGTAGAATATCTACAAGATTATCGCGGAGGAATTCGAAAATTTGATCGCGTTGCCGCGCGAGTCCGTTAGCATTGTAGAATGCTAACGTAAGGGAATACGGTTTTTCTCTACCTTTTTGCGCCATTGATTACCGGTAAAGATTTTTATAAAGTGCGGGACACGGACTCGTATACGTCCATGTGATCGAACGCGGCCGCGAGTCTCTGTTCGGGGGTTACCGACCTACGTATCGCGTCTGCGAACGATCGCAGACGGTCGAAGTTAACAGCGGTGACGAAGTCGCGCACGAGCGCGAAGTCGTTGACGGCAGAGGGTTGCGGGGGGCGGAACGCGGGCGCGGGGCGAGGTGCGAGCAGGGGCTGGGGCGCGGGGCGTGTCGCGAGCGGGGGCGGGGGTGCGGTTTGCGTTCCCGCCTTCGTATACGGCAGCGGCTTTTTCCACGCTGAAACCGTGGGAACTGCAGCCGGCACGAAGGCAGGTTTCGGCACTGAGGGTGCCGAAGTCTTTGGGCCGACGGTTCGCGGAGCTGGGAGGGTTGAACGCTTGCGCGGAGCCCTAGGACATCCACGGTAGTTCGCGGGGTGCCCTTGCTTAAGGCATAGGACACAGCTTGGAGGTTCGGTCGCGGTTTCCCTAACACGCGAGCAATCTAGTGTGGCGTGGTCGCCGAGGCACTTTACGCAGCGGGGGCGCGCGTGGCAATTACGAGCCGAGTGGCCGTAAAGCTGACATCGGTAGCACTGCCCGGGAGTGCCACGCTTATGGGGGGCTTCGATCGAGATCCCGGATAGGCCGCAAATTGTCGTGAGACATGCGATCTTCTTTTTGGCCTCCGGGGTGGGTTCTAACGCCACGAGTATCATATTATAGGGCTGTTTGCCCCGCCCGCTGTGCATCCGGTGCACACTAACTATCGGGAGGGCCTGAGCGGTCAGATCCTCCTTAACATAGTCTATGTCCAACTCCTTGGGGACTCCGCGTACTACTACGCGGAGCTCGCGGTCCTCCTGAAGAGCATAGGTGTGGAAACCTATGTTCTCCTTTCGGAGGTATGCTGAGAGGGCCCTATGGTCGCCCGGCGTTGCGACCTTAATCTGAATCCCATGCGCGACGTTACGCGCATGGGTGTAGTTAATTTTATTTGCCTGAAGGGCCTGGGACACGCGATTCCACGCTGTCTTCTCTTGAAGTATCAGCGGGGGCGGGGCAGCTACTTTGGGAGCGGGCGCGGGCTTGGGACGCGGCGGCGGGGTTACGCGGCGAGCGGAGTCCGACTCCGGTGTCACGACTACCTGCGGGCGGGAGGCGGTCGCGGATTTAGTTTGCTTCGTCGTGGAGCTCCGGGACTCCACGGCGCGAGTACGCTTTTTTCCGCGCGTTACGGTTTGGAACCCATCCGAAGTTCCAGGCTGAGGGCTTGACGCGGATTCGAAATCCATCTCCGATTCGGTATCGGAGCCTGAACTCGAAACGATCGAGGTCGCGACGGATGAAGCGCGCGATGACGTAAACGACGCGGGCGCGGGGGTGGGGGTAGCGTTAGGCGCTACGTGAGCCGCATCGTGGGAACGTGCGCTCGAACTTGACGCGGCGGCGGGGGGCGCGCGGCGTGCCTCCGAGGCACGTTTGAGATACGCGGCGACGGACGCGGGGGGGGAGGGATTGCCACGGGCGGCCCTAAACTCTAGGTACTCGGCCCTAATTGACGGGTACCTATCCCGGAGGAACCCGACAATATCACTAGCGTCTTCTTTCTCCATTCTTCGGTCTTCTTGCCCGGGGGGGGCGGCCCCGGGACTTTTGTTGAACTCGCCGAAAGGCGAGGCCCCGGATAGGATTTGTAACCCCCCTGTGCTGCAGGACAGCAAGGAGCAGGGGGGGGGGAATGCCTATGCCGTGAAAACGGCAATCGGCGGGGAAAAGGAAAGGAACCCGCTCGGGCTGTATAGTGCTACAGCAGGCAGAATCGCGAGCGGGGGTCTAGTCTTGAAAAAGACTGTTGTTTTTGGGAAGGGTTAGGAAATCGCTAGCCTGTGAGTGCCACAGGAAGCTGAACGTAGCGATTGGTTTTGCCTTGAAAAAGGCAGTTGGTAAGGGTGGGTTCGCGGTTACAAAACTTTAGCGCACAAAAATGGACCTCGATACGCAGATCGCAAGCGACCAACGGATCGGCACGTCCGCACTACTGAATTGTACGCACGATGTATTCACGGTCACTACACTGTCGAGCACAACTGTGAGTTCAGAGACGCAGCTCGCAAGCGGGCCACGGATCGGAAAGCACGTCCGCGCACGACCGAGTCGTGAGCGAGAATGTTTTCTCGGCAACATTCTTGATTGAATTTATAGTGGGTCACTGTTACGGAAAAATTGGTCTAAGCAGAAAATTTGCGGGATATTTTCTTATATGAGCTTGGATTGTCTTGAGAAATTGTGATAAATATTTTTGAAATAGGATTTTAGTTTCAGCGTCCTACTAAGCATGGCAAATCAACGGATTTCTTCACATTAGTTAATTTTTTGAAATTGTGAAACCTATAGAAATTCACAAGAATAAAAATTTAAATTGGATGTTTAAGATTTAAACTCTACCTAGAAATCACCTGCAGCTAAAGCACGACTTTTTAATCCTCTTATTCTTGTTACACTGAAATATCCAAATATATCTAAACTAAAATCAATCTGTACATATTTTCTCTTTCATTGTTTATCTATTTTATCATCTGTCGAATATATCCGACATATCTTTAATGAAAACATATTTTGTCAACACCTTCAACTTGGCTTTGCTACATAAAATACATAGAACAGTGTTTCAGTGTAATATGTAGTATGCCTATTGTAGAACATGTATCTCAAGCTAACTGCGATTTTCAATTATCTTATTTAAGTTGCATTTTAATAGTTCAGTAGGTTCTAGTACGAAGTTCAGTAATCTCTGTCTTGCGATTTCTGGGTCACAGAATCCTTACCCAGCTTAAACCACTAAGCCTGATTTAGGATTGTAATACTTGAAATATTATCCAGACCAGTTATATTGTTTCACTGTGAACCTGTTCAGTTATACAAGCATTTAATTAACAGTTTTGTTATTATACTGATCAAAGGAATAATCACAGTAATTTAAATTTGTGGCAAGAACTAATTTTAGACGTAATATTATCTTAGGATCCGGTATTCCATTGATTTTCCTTAAAACCTAATATATATAGGTAACTTCATGAAATACATTATTAGAAAAACTACTTAACTAACTAACGACTAAACTACTTACTAATAAACTCAACAAGCATGATGACAATAAGTAAGCACAGAAAGTTACAGATTGAAAATGAGACAATATTAAAAATTGTATGTGAATAATAAACGAGTCACGAAAAACACATCCTCACAAAAAGTACTCAGTATCTGCAAATTTGTATTAAATACAAAAGTAAATGTGTAAATTCAATTTAAACCAGAAGAAAGAAATAAAAAGTGAAATTTTTAAAAAGATTTTAGGGCGCCTAAGGTTCGTACATAAACATAATAAAAGAGATAAAATAGTCTTCAAAAGAGATATTTTTTTTTTGTATTATATTTACTGAGGTTAGGTTATGTGACTGAAAAAAATATATACCGGAAAAATTCACATTCAACAGAGTACTCTTTTTTCTTCGTACTTCATTCTCAAAGATCTTTATTGTGTTTATTTTGATTGCCATCATGATACTATGTATCCGTCGGCATACATAATTGCATTTCCTTAAATGTTACTCATTGTTCCTGTCTATTCAACAGTCAACATTTGGATCAGGGCCGGTAATTAAACCTATTGTTTAGCATCGTGATTTATTAGTGCAGTTATTATAACACGAGAAATCAACAATTCAGAACATTGCGTTTAGTTTGTAGTACCTAGCATATTAATTTGAAGATTCAAATCTATCCTTAGCCATAATTCTAATATGATTTATTTATTTATCGTATGGCATTCGTTAACACTGTGTGGTTATAATTTAAATTTACAGTTTGTGAAATAATCGAAAGCTTCTTCTGTTCTGTTACATTTTTGAGATCTTCCACTTGGCCTGCGAATTTCGTTAGTGGGCATTCCATGACAATGTGGCGTATAGTTTGCTCTGGGCATCAGCATTCACAGCTTTCGTTTTCCGTCTAGCTCCATCTCTTCCGCAGTTGGTTACAGTGACCAACTCCCGTTCTCAGGTGGTTAAGCATGCACCAGATTGTGCGTTTTTCTTTGAAACCAGGTGGGCGGGAGTGTGGATTCAGCTCGAACAGTTCAGATGGGATACATCTGGTTGACCATTCTTTAACCCAGACCTCGTTTGTGTTCCAATTGGAGTGTGGTTGATATGCCTGTAATGCCGGTGGGTTTCGTGACTTCAATCTCGTCGGTTTGAAGTTGGCTAGGTCCTTGATGCGATGTCAACATTCTCATAGAATTCTCTGTAACGATAATAACTACAGTAATGAATGAGGGAAATTCTTTTAAAAAAAAAGCAAAAAAATTTTAAGCCGATTTTTTTGGTTGATTTTTATTGCATTGCATTTATTGTATTAGTATTCGAAATTTACTATATTACTAGGGGATTACCAACAACTACAGTACTGATGGTTTTACTAACATTAAGACTTATTTCATCATCATCATCATCATCACACATCAGACTTATTTGAAAATTCATTATTACTGACCTAAAACCAAATAGGTACTGAGCAGAATTGTAATGGAAAGTTGTGGGAAAGTTTCCAAATAGGTGGAATTAAACCTTTCGATATCTGTCTTTATGTAATTTTTATTTGTTTAAATTTAATTCAAAGTCTTGTATTGGGACGACATTTATTTTGCAACCTATATTTTTAATATTAACTTAATTTGTAAATCATGTACAATTATTGTTTAATACAAAGCGTAATGATCAGTGATCCTAACTGAATCAACGCTAGTGAGTAAGAAATAAATCCGACTAAATATTCTAAGGACATCTAGTAGAAACATTATTTTATCACTTTATTTTATCTTCGTCGTTGCTGGAAAATGAAATACGTATTATAGTCTACTGCAATCTATTTTGTGACAATATAAATCAGGTACAGTATAAGGTGACCAATTTCAGCAGTGCTTTATTTGAGTAAGACTTAGCTTAAATATGTTTAACTATTTACCTTATTTCGGTCATTAACAATTTTAATACAAAGTAGTATTCGTTAAGGAAGACGAAAAAAGAATTAAAATTTTATTTCATTGCATCATTTAAATTTAGTTATTTCGTAATTTTATCAAATTTCCTACGGCAATTAGCTTTCGTGGTTGCTATCCAGTTTCACTAGTGGGATTTACTAACAACTGCCCGAGCGCCTCCAAAAGAGACCTAACAACTCAAGAGCAGCTGCTTCGCGATTGAATCTACTAAAGGATCGGAATCGCGACCCGCTGAGAAGATCCGGCGAGAAACTCAGCGGGCTGATGTATAATAGAGTACGTTTACCAGGTTCCCTAGGCCCGCTCCTAGTGTTAGAGTTGAGGGCGTCTAGTGCTGAGGTTAATGGACGTAACGACGTGTCTAGGGTGTCGACGGTGACTGGCTTTTGCGTGAGCAGGAATTGGGGGTGAACAGGAATTAGACCACTGCTGTATTATGCTGGATGAGTAGTAAGTTTCAGGACTCACCCGGGTAAGCCCCCGAATTCTACAGACGCCATACGTAAGCAACGTACATATTTAGAGTCTAAGCTACGTTACAAAGGCAGCCATCTCGCGCTAAAAATTTAGAATTATTTTCTTTTCGCAAACTCATAGCTATCCCACTCTAATGATTTGCAACAAATCAAATACATAGAGCACAAAGCTCTGGAAAGGTTACAGGTTAGCTGCTGACTCATTCGATTGTAGTGTATCAGGGTATAAGTGACTTTCATTAGGACCAGTCGGTTCTCGTCATCCATTTCTATTAGGTCGCTCTTATGAATATCATTGCTTCCCCACTATTATGGAGGATGTGTGACTTAGACTTGGATTATAAGGATCGCTTTTACTTTCATTTACATTTGGGCAGAGGCTCTTATTATAATGGGCTCCGTTGATATTCCAGAAGATGCAAGTATGCTATCTCGTTTTCCCGACCCTACGGCTAAGATTGAGTCATTTGTATGTATTTCTTTAATCTTAGGCATTTTTTTAATTGTCTTTATGTTGGCTGATAAAATCACTGAATCTAATTGCTGATCAAAATATTTCTGCCGCGAAGCAATAATTTTTTCAGTTGTGGTTTCATGGGCGTAGTTTTCAGTTTTTGATTTCTTATCATATCATATCTTATGGTCGGTAGGGATTTGATTATTTTAGCGTCCTTAGGATACGATAATTACTTAATACCTTGTTGGACCATGATTTCTACTACCATGACAAGATGTTAATTTTATAATAAATTTCCAAATCACTTTTATTCGTATTGTCGAGTAAATTACACATAAAGCAGTAGACGTCATGGAGTTTTCGATCTTAATTGACGTCACAAACGATGCAGTTTCGCATGCACTCCCAACAAAAGGGTATGGTTCTTCGACAGTGACGTAGGTCATTACTGCTTCCGCTCCTAAATTAATTAGCGACCGTTCCATTACTTTATTGCGGACAACGAAAGCGAATGGTATGGCTCGCGAGTAATCAGAACGAAATAGGTCGCCATTTAAATTTATATCGCGTCGGGCTGCCTTTGTATTCGACTGGTACTTTAATTAATTTTCAAATTAATACATATTTTGTGTGCATCGTAAAATGCGCTTTCTGGGTCATCGTTTCAGGAGATATTTTTCAATATGTATTCACCGGTAAACCAGGGGTGCTGAACTTGTATTCGAAAACAAGAGTCTCGTAATCTGTCTATAGTAATATGTAGAAGCGGTTTGGTAAATATTAATAATTTCAAAATCGTCTTCTATAATTTAATTAATATTTAATTTTGCTGCAAGATCTAACTCGTTAAAGAAAATAAGCATAAAATGATGCGTCAATTTAGATTTTAAAGCTCATTTAATTTAAAATTATTTAATTAATGGTCTTACAGACAATTTAATATGAAGTGCGTTAATTAAAAGTAAACATTGAAGATGTTGAATTCATTTTTCGTTAATTAAATCTACATGTATTCCTAAAAGGGTTTGTTCTAAATCTCATTTTTCTATGTAAATGATAATTAATGCTTTTAATATTTTAGTTTAGAAAGCTTGTTCACAACCATACTAATATGTATGAGTGAGCAGAGGTCGAGTAAAATGCAACATTTAGTTCTTGAAGCATCAGTTCGAAGTCTCTATTACATTGAAACAACCGATATCAACCACGAATTATAACAATTTATAAATTTGTCATTTTTGTTTTCAGTTTCATATTAAATCTTATTCAATATAAAATCTATACATATAAATATAATTGGAGTGTCTATTTGTAATATTAAAATAACTGCTTTTTACTACATGCATATAAACGGTACATACACGAAAAAATATTTTTTTACAATTTTTGTTTGTCTGTCTATCTGTTTGTTCCGGCTAATCTCTGGAAGAGCTAGACCGATTTTGACGGGACTTTCACTGGTAGGTAGCTGATGATATAAGGAGTAACTTAGGCTACTTTTTTTAGACTAGCTTTGCCCCGCGGCGTCACCCGCGATACGACAATAACCGCGGGTAACATCGCGGGACTCAGCTATCAATAAAAAAAATTAATGTTTCCGAAGCGAAGCGAGGTCGGGTCGCTAGTTACTTATAATGTATTACGTAGTTTTTTTTTATTGCTTAGATGGGTGGACGAGCTCACAGCCCCCCTAGTGTTAAGTGGTTACTGAAGCGCATAGACATCTACAACGTAAATGCGCCACCCACCTTGAGATATAAGTTCTAAGGTCTCAAGTATAGTTACAGCGGCTGCCCCACCCTTCAAACCGAAACGCATTACTGCTTCACGGCATAAATAAGCAGGGTAGTGGTACCTACCCGCGCGGACTCACAAGAGGTCTTACCACCAGTAAGTTGGTTTGTACGAGATTGTCTAAGTAATAAATTTACAGAGCAGCGCCGAAAACTCAAATCAGTTTCGTCTTGCTCGTGTCATTGTTCAAATCCAAATTACAGCCTTAATTTTAGTAGTTTTTCTTTAAATAATTTTCGAAAGTGAGATTTAACAGTATACCTAATTCTATTCCATTGGAGCTTGAAGATCGCGTAATGAAAAAACGGCACATGTGACGATGTCGTTCGATGCTAATTTAGTACCTATTATCGGCGCATTTTCCATTTCAATACACGAAATTCAGGAGTCGCACACGAGAAAAATCTCACCGAGCATTTATTCTACTTGTGCTGTTGTTCCCGCGGGAAATCAACTGGAAAAGGTATTTTCATACGTAGTTTAACATGGCTGTCAGCGTGAATTCTTAAAAAATAATTTGCTTTGCGCACTGGATGCCCTAAATACTGAATACTTGAGATTCATTTTCGGTGGTTCTGAGAGAAGGTGACCAAACAATGTTTATGAACTTTACGGTGAAGAAAAAGCAAGCGAGTTCACGGTCATTCTTAATTGGTTAATCTATGGACATCTGAATATGAATACAGTCGCATACGTACGTATGAAGTCGAAGCCTCTATTTTATTGTATACTGAGTCAAAACAGAATGCACGGCTACTTCTGTAGTAATCAGCAGAACCGACATATAATACTTACCAGTGTGTTTTCACATTACGCCCTAACGCCATTCGATGTGAGTAAATTTATAAATTTTGCAAATTTCATTTTACTGCTTACACGAGATCATTTTTTTAAGAGATGGACTGTGAGTTCGTCCGTTCAAACAGAACAATAAAAGAAAACATAAAACTATAAGGTCCAACTTCGATGATAAAGCAATTATTTTTATTATTACAATTATTATTAAAGCAATAAAAGGTAAAAATCGAAATACATTCTTTTGTTTTTTTTTTTTTATATTGCTTAAATCGATGGACGAGCTCACAGCCCACCTGGTGTTAAGTGATTACTGGAGCCCATAGACATCTACAACGTAAAAAAAAAAAAAATTACTTATAGTTAAATAATTTTTTGGTTAGGTTAGGAATAATATGTTCTTTTTTTTACATATAAATAAAATTGGAGTGTTAGATAATACAATGACTGTAGACAAAGAGACGGATTTTTATCAGTCAGTATTTATGAAACAGTGAAAGTCAAAAGTCTCTGTTGACCTAGGATCCATCGTAAATGAGATATTTGTGTTGACTTAGGACTTATCGGCATATTGAACAATAGATCTACGCGTCGGACTTATAGTTGTAGCAAGAAATTTTCGTATCCAACGAAAGTTCTCACAGCTTTTGTCGTTTTCAACCTTATTGGGATATGCCCTAAACACGTCATTATGGATCCTACCGACCATTAGCGGTGCTTTTAGGTACCTCAAGCACCGGTCACCGTCCTCGCCGAACCCGTCGCTTGTGACGAAGGGCTCGACGAGCGAATTAACCCATAGACACAGCCCACTGAGTTTCTCGCCGGATCTTCTTAGTGGGTCGCGTTTTCGATCCGGTGGTTGATTCTGCGAAGCACTGCTCTTGCTAGGGCCAGTGTTAGCAACACACCCGGTTTGAGCCCCGTGAGCTCACCTACTAGCTCGGTGAATGTAGAATAACCGCTTGAGGTTACTAGAACAGGCAGAACAAAAAAAAAAATTGAATTTTTGACACTGCACGATATAATGCACTCAGAAATTAGGTGTTGTTCGGGACAACGACCTCATGTGAGATTTGCCTATTTTTAATATCGGTTTAACGACAACCCCAAAAATCGTTTACGAATTAAATAAACACACTTTGGCTTAAGCCTAACAAATATCAACAATGTTGATCGATATTGTTGAAAAACACTTCACTCCTAACTCAGTGAGTTTACGAATTGTTTTCATTCACCATCAAAGCTAAATCCGCTTATCTTAGACTTGCTGATCTTAAATCCATCCATAGCACTCAAAGAGATTTATTTTGTGTTTCTCTTAACTTTTTTATTTACTGTATAAAGGTCATGCCGAAATATGATTTACACGAATAAATTCAAACAAAGCTTAGTTCTTTGCAGTTGATGCAGATGGGTTGATCAGCTGACAGCTCATCTGAATATGTCTGACGGTAAATTTAAGCAAAATAAATACAGAAGAGCACGTAGCTTTATAGCGCCATTTGCCGATGTTGGGAGTTACACGCCATTACAAATTTATATCCGTTCGGTTCAATTATTTGCTTTGCATAGAGCAGAAAAAGATTATAAGTTATATTCATATATAAGTGCGCAGTGAATTGTACTTAAAAGGACTTGTACATTGACCCGAAGCTAAATTCTAAACTTATTTCTTTCATATCATATTACATAATAATATCCTATTGGTGTACAGTACTGCGGATCAACGGGTAAGTACCATCCCTCCACCTATTTCTGCCGCGAAGCAGCAATACGCCCCGGTTTCAGGGTTGGGCATCCGCCCGCACTATTAAGACTTAGGTCTCATGTCTCAAAGTCACCAGTCGAATCTGATAACCACTTATTAAAAATTAGGTCATGATCTTGATCAGCCAAATACGCATTAAAAAAAATGGTCAGTAGTCTCTGGTGCAGACCTTTTTCTAGTTCTAATCATCCTTATTAAATTATTTAAAATGTTTTGTAAATATTATTTAAAAAAAGTAAACCATAAGTTTCTCTCCGATTCTTCTTATTGGTGAAACTACTCAAACAATGGTAAAATCATGTCGATTTAAAAGCCTCTGAGACGACTTACTTTAATATAAAAAAAGAAACATTTCGAATCGATCAATATTATGTAAACTTTGTTCACAAGTTAGCGATTTTTCATTTGAAGACTTTAACATTAATTATACCGATTCCATGTACATTTATACATATTAATATGTATAAAGCACGGAGCCTTAACGAAGCAAGAATTATATCCCTATCTTGTATCAAACTATTACTGATACCATATGGCTGCATGGTCATAAGGCATGCGCATTCCTGAAACGCGTGTCACATTCGGTCATCCACTTATGGTTCATGCAACAATCACCCGCGTAGACATGTTAAAAGAGGTCGACGAACCCCTCGAGTTAGATACCACGACGACGAAGCCAGCTTCTGAAGCACTGCACTCTTTCGACACAGCGGCGACGATTAGTGATGTACACATTTTATCGATATCACTAAATTTAAAATAATATCATGAATCATGTTTAGTGGGTTTGATATTTACGTGTCAAATCTAGACAAAACAGTGGTTTCGATTATATTTCTAAAACCAATTGTAACTTTTATTTTAGCACGTTATTGAATTACTGTCAGTTCACTAGCAAAAGACCAAAGCGATCGAAAATTTATTAGCGTTTCAAAATCAGATTTTTTTTCACACTATAATTATAGTAACTTCACAGTGTCATGTTCGTAACGTAAGCACATCACTAAAAGCCCGTTGTTTCATCTCTCGTCATAAATGACCAGATAGTGGCTGAATGACCGCTTTGTAAGGGATATTGCCTATTTTATGGATAACGCAGGACGCAGTAAAACCACTTTACGATAGCGCGTAAATTAATGAGCACTCTTGATTATAAATTATTAAAAGAATTAAAGGATTGCAATTTATTAGTCCACTTACTTATTTGTATTTGAGAATTCGCAATTTATCTTTTAATTTTTATTACTTTAGAACATACCAATGTGTGGTTTAATTCTGCTAATATTAAAATTTAATAATAATTTAATTTCTCTTAAAATATAATATTAGGTCTTTAAATTTCTATTCATCACGGTATATTGGTCGTATTTAAATAATAACAAATATACTAAAAATAAAACTTCACTAAGTATAGAAATAAATTATTCCAGACTAAACTTTTCTGCTCTGATGTCGCGATATATCTAGTTCCGGAAACATGCCCAAGGTTGCACTATTTCCATACAATATTTTGTATCAAAAGGGTGCATCTGGTGTCTTAATCCCTACAACCCGAGCTCAAACAATCAATTCCCCTCCTGGCTGAAACTTTGCTCACCCACCTGTCCTGGTTAAATTGGAAAGGCCCCAGATCCACAAGTAGTCTTTCATTAAAAAAAAAAACAATTAACTACCGTTCTGATTTCATAAAATCTGTCGTACCTTTTATTGCCTGAAAAAATGTTATTGTCGAATGTTACCTACTTCCTGTTCATGGTTATTAACTAAACCAGAGGCATAGATGAGCCGCTGTCTCTCCTTAAAAATTGCTTGAAGAATGACACGTCACAGAGTTCCAGAAATACTGTAAGGAGAGTTCAGCCCAAAGTCTTATAGTACATCGGACAAAGATCTTTGTTAACGGACGGTGAATGAGCACCATGTTTTCGAGTAGTATAAACGAATTATAGCTCCAGTGGTGGGCGGTGTGATGGTAAAACTGAGATGACGGGATCAGTTCAAACAATAACTTCTAGCTCGGTACAAATCGATGTATTTCTGCAAGCCGAGAGGCTTCAAATGATTCATAAGGGCCATATTATCTATAGAATCAAGTGGGAGTAGCTAGTATTTGGGAGCCCTGGCTGACAATACTTTCCGCGGAGCCGGATGTCTCTGATCAAGGTAAAAAGTGACACTAACATTTTTGTACCTTAGTGTTTAAAATATATCATATACCTATATTACATCCGAGTTTGTTCTTTCTAATTCTCTGCGGTTCACGGAACATTTATCCGATTTAATTAAAAGTTTTTACATTTATGTTGGCAATTTAAGGGAAGCTTTCGGGTGCATTAGCATCTTTCATATGTTTATGTAATAGCCAAAGCAAATTAAATATTTATAAATCAATAGGCAAAAGTAAAACAATTAGTTGCCGGTTCGTCTTCAGTTGTTTAATTGATTTTCATTTTTTTTGTTTTGTAAATGGCTATGGGTAAGCTCTTAAAAAAATCCTACCTTTTTTTTAAACAGTAATTGTATTTTTCAATTTTAAAAAACTAAAATTTTCAGAATCTGTCTAGATGCTTTGAATGAAAATTTTGATCATGATTTTTATGATTTGAGATGATTTTTTTTGTTTTTGCTATGCATTATTTTAATTAATTTAAAGAACATGTTAATATTATTTGGATACAAATTAAAATAGCTACTACTACTCCATTCATTATAAAAAAATCCTTTAATATACCGTCGAAGTAGACGATCATAATCCATGCTGAATTGATTAATATTTACATAGCTTAAACATAGAATGTCAGCTAAAGGTTACACAATCAAATTCCGAAGAGATTTGCTGTCCAACTCTTGGGATTTGTGTATACCGATTCAATCTGCCTTTGGTTTGCTTACATTATCCGATGACGTGACTTGCCTAGAGTAAGGATAAAGCGCTATTTATCGAAATCGATACGCGAGGCCGTTAGCACATCCCTACGGATTATGAAGTCCATATGAAATATTGCCGAGGGAATAGCTGAGATTGATATATGGAATCGGTGAGAAGTCGCCTCAGTATCAATATGGGTTCTGTGGAAATTGATGATCAGCTAATCGACTTATGTTCATAATTTCTACTACTGGCTAGGATACTAATTTACCCAAGAACAATGTTTAATGTTACCGAAAATGGATCATAATATGTGAACATCATGATTATAATTATGAAAGTACTAGGTAGCTTTTGTTTCTTAAAAAATAAAAACATTTCAAATAACCATTTAGAAAAATTATCATGGATCTATGAAGATTATACGGCATGAAAAACTGGTACTTTAACGAAAATATATAGTGATTCGGTTCTTCAAGCACCGGTCACCATCCTCACCGAACTCATCGATTACAACGAAGAGTTCGACGTTCGAACTAGCTCATAGACACAACCCACAGAGTTTCACGCCGGATCTCAGTGGGTCGCGATTCCGGTCCGGTGGTAGATTCTGCGAAGCACTGCTTTTCCTAGGGCCGGTGTTAGCAAACTCTCTAAGGTTAAGCCCGTGAGCTTACCTACCAGCTAGAGCGTTGCTGGAATAGCCCTATAGGCTACCAGTGAATCGTTAGGAAAGAAGTAAATGAATAAAACTGGAGAGAAAATGAGTTCTTATTCACAGGGAAAGTCGGTACTCATAAAATTAACGCTAAAAATACACAGTGTGATTTTCAATAATTATTAAAAAGTAGCTGACCCGGCAGTCGTCGCAGTGCCTTAATCGATAAATAAAAGACCTAAGCTTTTGGTATAAAATAAACTTAAAACTAATCAAAGGAAAAACAAATATTTTTGTTTAATTCCGAGCATTTTCATATTTATTTATCTTTCAAACATTTTCTGGACTTCCACAAATAATTCAACACCAAAATTAGCCAAATCGGTCCAGCCGTTCTCGAGTTTTAGCGAGACTAACGAACAGCAATTCATTTTTGTCAATAATAAATCAGAACATGCTGGTTTGTGCACCTTGAGATACTCAGTACTGCTATCTCCATCTTCCATCTCTACACTCTAAACTTAGCTTTCTTCTTGAACCTTCCACTGAATTTGATTCGAACGGGTGATAAAAATTTAAGTGAAATCCTAGATCCTAATTAGCAAGACAAGAGCTAGCTTTCACTTTTTGGTACGTGATACTTACATAAAGTGCACATTACGGTGTCCTAGATATGGATTACGTGATTTTAATCACAGATTTTACACTTACCTTCTTGTAAAGGTGCCTTCCTACTGCTGGAATTAATTAGGTCGTCAGTACAGAAAATTCACATTGTTTGTTTCTGGCCTTAGCTTAACGACTGTTGGTTAATCACGACTATTTGTATACTCCAGCGTATCTCCTGGCATCAACTTCGCCTATCATGATCTATCGAAACCTTTGATTTTATGCCGAGGCACGCGTTCGAGATATCAAACAATTTGCTTTTTGTTGACCTTATAGTTGTAAACTTTGCGGTTCTCGTAATGTTCTGCAAGTCATCGTGGGATTAAAGATAAAACCTCCGATGCATTTATTTCGATATATGGCACTACGCCCGTTTTCATGTCGCCCAGATAGGTACCATTTTTAAGGAAATTTGTGTTTAGCACGTGCTCACGAACGACTACTTACTTGTGGTAGGACCTCTTGTAATTCCGCGCGAGTAAGTGCCAACACCCTGCCTATTTCCGCCGTGAAGCAGTAATGCGTTTCGGTTTGAAGGGTGGGGCAGCCGTTGTAACTATACTTGAGACCTTAAAAGTTATATCTCAAGAAGGATGGCGCATTTTACATTGTAGATGTCTATGGGTTCCGGGTAACCACTTAACACCAGGTGGGCTGTGAGCTCGTCCACCCATCTAAGCAATAAATAAAAAAAACTTTCACGAAGGATTAACGTCGTATAATAAATATCAAACCAGCAAAATTTGTAAATCTGCGTAACTAATGATGGTAGGACGTATTGTAAATCCACATAGATAGTTACCATATTTCTAACTACATATTATTGCCCCGAAGCCGTCAGGTTTTCCAATTTGAAGGGTATGACAATCGCATATGGGCTTCGCTATCCTTTTATCCAGGTGGGCCGTAACTATTTCACCGGTCTTTTTTATTAACGCTGGGGAATCCATTTACGGATACCCGGTCGAGGGGAACCTGTCTATGCCCTAAATAAATAAAGAAATCTGTTGACAAACTAAGATGCCCTTGTTTAATAATTCTCACTTTAAAAAGAGCAAGGAGGTAGTAATTTACAAAAACATAGTGACTGAAGTTTAACGATGCTTACTTTAGCCCCTGAATTGATTGAGACCGGTATTTGCAGAGTGGTGACCTTATTCTAAAATCTAATTTCAATCGCATGAGATTTACGTCTCGAACTAAAATCAATTTCGAATATTTCAGCATTAATTTACTTCGTTTCTGTGTTTTTTTTTTGGAACCGCCCGCCCGCACGGCCTCTTACAAGAGACTCGCTTAATTTAAAAGTCGGGAAAAGGTCTATCTATTCAAAGCCGTTTGTATTGTTACGCCGGTAAGAGTAACGCCATCTATCGCCGAATAGTTGAACGAACATCGAGGGATCTAGTAGCATCTAGAACGCTCCAGAAGTACAACGCCATCTATTGTCAGATAGCGGAAACATACAATGCTCAACTTTCGACTGGAATATTCTGGAATATTCTCGACGATTCGAAGGATTTCGTCGGATAAAAGCATTGCAGAGATAGCACGCAGGTAGTCAGTAATCGGAACTACTCGAAGCGAAACAGCGAGCGGATCACCTGAAGCGAAGCGGAAGAAGCGAATTGAGAATTTTAAAGTGTTTATTGAGTGTTTTAAGTGTTCTAAGTGCTCATACAGTTATAATTTGTACTTCTGTATATTTTTTTATTTATCCCGAACCTTCTTCAATAGGTATTATAAAAATTTTGCACATTGACGTTATAATTTCTCAACACGATGATTAAGATCGACAGCTCTCGAGTCAAACCCAAGGATAGATGAATGAACGTCCCTTTGTAGTATGGAAAACTCACAACGTCATCTCATTAAATAAGTTAGCCTGACGTTTGTTCACATAAAATATTAAATATCAATTGAAGGCCTTATCTAGCCAATTCTTCTTCTCTTCTTATCGTGAAGATGAATGAATAGTGGACAAACTGCAAGCCCTCCAGAAATTGTTATATACTTCTGGGCTATTTAATTACAAATTTATTATTCTTTCACTTTTATTCCAAACATCTTTACAATATGACTAGCGACCCGCCCTCGCTTCGCTTCGGAAGCTGTAATTTATTATTGATTTCTCCACTGTTTAATGTTATTATATGTTATTATATGATTGATCCTATTATACATATAAACCTTCCTCTTCAATCATTCTATCTATTAAAAAAAACCGCATCAAAATCCGTTGCGTAGCTTTAAAGATTTAAGCAAACATAGGGATAGACAGATATAGGGTCAGAGAAAGCGACTTTGTTTTATACTATGTAGTGATTACAATTTAAAAATTAAAGAAAGTAAAGGTACATTCCTTTTGAATTTTAACTAGCATTACAAATGTTAGACTGCAACAAAAGACACGGAATATCTGCTTCATGATCTCAGAATAGCTACCCGGCGGTTCTGACTACGATTCAAGGGCTCTTATAGGCCGTGATTGCTAGTTAGTTTGTCGAAGATCGTGACCCCGAGCATTGGACGAAATGGAATTGCCATGTTGCCAATCTGTGTACATACGACCCATCCAAATTTAGGTTAGATTATCAACGCTTGATGAAACTAACACAACTTTGCGGTTTGTTGATTCATGTTTAGACCTATGAAAGATCTATTCAAGAGTAGACCAATGATTTCAAATTTTATAAACATTATAATAATGCAATAAATACAAAGCTACAAACACGAAAATCTATTGTAAGGTTGCTTGTGCCATTGATTCTAAACACTAATGGTTAGGTCTCTAAATACTTTCTACTTTCTTCGGATAAATTAACGGCTAGCAAAACAAAAAATTCCGTATTATTGCTTGTAATAAATTTAGATGTATTAAGTTCAGGAATTGCAAATTTCACATACAGATTTCCTGTTATTGCCGAGAATACTATTATTAATCCGCTGCTTATAATCAACTATCATCTCTGTATTTGCACGCTAACGGGAACCACTCTACTGATTAATCTTCCTGGCTAATTTACGTATGCAAAGCCTACTGGTTGTCGGGTGCGTAACTTAATAAAATATGCATCTCCATGATTAAGAATATGTAACTGGAATTTGTATAATACAATAAACATATATCATACTATTATCATATATAAATACTGTTTTTTTCCCGTGGGATATGAGACGGAACATTTAAACAAACCGACAAGTGAAATCGTTAGTACTAAACTAAACAACAAATCGTAGTCAATCGATTTCTGGGACAAAAAAGAGGTAATTTGTCTTAAGTTAAAGTAGAGACGGTTGCTCCTGGCTAGCTTAATCTTAAATAACAATCAAAGGCCCGGAACCAACTCTCGATTGAAGCCGTAGTCTTCAATATCGAATATGAGGATCTAATATCTCTGTCATTCGATTCAGAACCAACGGTACTGAAAGCATTAACGTCAATCGACAAAAATCGAATTGTTTATTGTTTACAGAAGCATCTATCTTACTTAATCCACACAAATAGATTAAGACAAGAATTTTATATTTTGATATTATAATTAATAGTATAAACATTATTGTTTAACGGATGTTCAACACGATTTTTCACGGCTATTGCAGTGACCATGATCATATTATGTAACAAAGATTATACCTAGTCAGGTCATAAATTCTGTCACATGTTTAATGTAAAATAATTGAAACAAGTTTATTCATTATGTAACCATTCATATACCAAAATGAACTTAACAAAACATAGATTCTTATGACACTAAAGTTTATTCAAAATGACCTCCGTGATTTTGAATACAGGCCTTCAATCTGCGCGGCCAGTCGTCTATCGCAGCACGAACGAGGTCCATGTCAATATCGGCGGCTGCCTTAATCAAGGATGTCTTGAGTGACTCCAAATTGGGATGACGCTTTAGCACGCCTTTTCCTCCAAGTGTTGCCATATCTTGTAATCTAACGGATTCAAATCTGGACTGAAGGAGGGCCAGTCTTCGTGCCGGATGAAGTCGATTTCACGCGCCGCCAGCCAGTCTTGTGTGCTCTTCGCTCTCTGAGCTGGCGCCGAATCTTGTTGGAATACCCAGTGCCTGTTATTGAACATGGTATGAGAAACAGGTTCCACAAGGTTCGTCAGAACTGTATTTTGATACACAACTGCATTCGTTTTTACACCTTTCTCACAAAAATGTACCTCTGTTAAGCCCCAATAAGAAACTCCCAACCATACCATGAGCGAGGATGGAAAATGGCCTCGTTGGACACGCGGAATACGGTTGCTCGCTTCTTCACTACTGTGTGCGTACACCTTATCATTTTGTTTGTTGTAGCTCTCTTCTACGGTAAAAATTTTTTCATCCGAAAAAAGAATTTCCCGATATTTTTTTCCCGCGTACCGCTTCAACAAAGCGCGGCATCTCTTCAGTCTCAGGTCCATTAGACGAGCATTCAAACGATATCCTGTTTTTCTTCGATATGCCCGAAGCCCTAAGTCTTCATTTAACACCCTTTTCACCGTGGTTTTCTGCTTAACCCCATCTGAAGGGCCAACAGTTTCTGCTTACGTTTGGGATTTCTTTGAATTCGCGCCTTCACAGCTTTTATCACTGCTGGAGTCCTAACAGACCGAGGGCGACCACTTCTTGACCTGTCATCTACACTACAGTCTTCATTGTATCGTTTGATGGTACGATAAACGAATCTTTTGGTTATATTAAAATTTTTCAGTGTGTTAAAAATTTGAATTGGCGCGTAACCGCAACGATGCAACGCAATAACTGCAACACGGTCTTTTTTAAGCGTCCACTCCATATTTAAAAATGAGTAAAATTCTAAAAGTATACATTTTTATTTTCATGAACAATTCGAAATTCGAATTCAATAAACTTTTTTGTGGCCAGCATTCTAAAAGAAAAGTTTTTACTGTGTGACAATACTTAAGACCTGACTAGTTATATAGATTATGTAGAAGATAATACGTATTTTGCAGCTAAAATTATCCCGATGTACGACTTCACGAAAGAAGTTGACTTGGTTACTCATAAAAGAAATGAAAAAGCAAAAAACTTACATGACCAAAGCAATTTATAGGAATATATTAAATTTGTCGGTCTACAACAATTTTAAGGGTTTTTGGAAATGATTTTCACCCTGCGGTTGAATTTATGTAATGTTTGTTTATTTTAAGACAGCTCGTAACACGCGTGTCGCAGTTTGAAAACGAATTAAAAGGCGTCGTAATTTGTGTTTCCCTTATCACACGGAAAGTTGCGTGTGCAAATTGTCAAAATTATAGGGTTAGCTGAACTCTATTAGGGGAAAGTGGGCTCTTATTATTCGTTTTTTTTATAGCTTAGGTACGTGGACGGGCTCACGGCCCACCTGGTGTTACTTGGTTACCGGAGCCCATAGACATCTATAACGTAAATGCTACCATCCACCTCAATAAATGAGTTATAAGGTCTCAGTTTTAACAGGATAACGACTGCCCCACCCTTCAAACCGAAACGCATTACTGCTTCACGGCAGAAATAGACAGGGCGGTGCTATCTACCCGTGCGTACCAAGATTTCCTACCACCAAAAAACGCCATACCACCAATAAGATCTCATATCTAGGGCCATTCACTTTGTCCTATCTAAGGGTTCTACTTAAAACCTGGGCTGTAAGCACATTCATTCATCTATTAAAAACATAGTTATAAATCAATGATATTAAATCAACTCTGAATAAATAAGGACAGGTATGACGGAGATTCCCTAATACGATTCTAAATTAGGTCCTAAGAACGCAGGTGCTCAATTACAAATAAATATCACGTGTAGCTTTTACTTTATATAGAGCGCTATACAATAATTATTTCTTACAGTACCCGGCAATAAATATTTCACGTCCACCTTCGGGAGTGACAATCGCACACTGTGTGACGTTTGTCAGTTGTTTTTCTAGCGCGGTCGTGTGCGGTCTTAGAATAAATTTCGGACTGTTCATGTTTCGTGCGACAGAGATAAAGCTATACGAAGCCGCAATTAGCCGATTGTCTCTTTTCAAAGGTCGATGTGCAATATTTATTGCCGGGGACTGTAGTTTACAAGTTTAGATTTAAATACTAATTTAGTATGAAATCGTTGTACACTATTTTGCTTGTTGCATATCGACGTTACCGTAATTTAAGAGTTTCGAACTCCTGTACTTTTTTTTTCCTACCTATGCTGATAGCCTTGAGAGGCTATATCAGCTTCTCCTTGACGTGTAGGTGAGCTCACGGGGCTCAAACCGGGTGTGTTGCTAGCACTGACCCTAGCAAGAGTAGTGCTTCGCAGAATCTACCACCGCAAATGTACATATTGACACGTTTGACATTTTAGTATTTTTTTCGATCCCAAAGGAAGTACTGTATTCTGGATGTGTCTCGATCCACTTATTGTTAAATGGTTACCCGAGCCCATAAATACAACGTGAATGCCACTATCGACCTTTATAACTAGTCAGGTCATAAGTATTGTCACACAGTAAAAACTTTTCTTTTAGAATGCTGGCCACAAAAAAGTTTATAGAATTCGAATATCGAATTGTTCATGAAAATAAAAATGTATACTTTTAGAGTTTTACTCATTTTTAAATATGGAGTGGACGCTTAAAGAAGACCGTGTTGCAGTTATTGCGTTGCATCGTTGCGGTTACGCGCCAATTCAAATTTTTTACATAGTGAAAAATTTTAATATAACCAAAAGATTCGTTTTATCGTACCATCAAACGATACAATGAAGACTCTAGTGTAGATGACAGGTCAAGAAGTGGTCGCCCTCGGTCTGTTAGGCCTCCAGCAGTGATAAAAGCTGTGAAGGCGCGAATTCAAAGAAATCCCAAACGTAAGCAGAAACTGTTGGCCCTTCAGATGGGGTTAAGCAGAACCACGGTGAAAATGGTGTTAAATGAAGACTTAGGGCTTCGGGCATATCGAAGAAAAACAGGACATCGTTTGAATGCTCGTCTAATGGACTTGAGACTGAAGAGATGCCGCGCTTTGTTGAAGCGGTACGCGGGAAAAAAATATCGGGAAATTCTTTTTTCGGATGAAAAAATTTTTACCGTAGAAGAGAGCTACAACAAACAAAATGATAAGGTGTACGTACACAGTAGTGAAGAAGCGAGCAACCGTATTCCGCGTGTCCAACGAGGTCATTTTCCATCCTCGCTCATGGTATGGTTGGGAGTTTCTTATTGGGGCTTAACAGAGGTACATTTTTGTGAGAAAGGTGTAAAAACGAATGCAGTTGTGTATCAAAATACAGCCCTGACGAACCTTGTGGAACCTGTTTCTCATACCATGTTCAATAACAGGCACTGGGTATTCCAACAAGATTCGGCGCCAGCTCATAGAGCGAAGAGCACACAAGACTGGCTGGCGGCGCGTGAAATCGACTTCATCCGGCACGAAGACTGGCCCTCCTCCAGTCCAGATTTGAATCCGTTAGATTACAAGATATGGCAACACTTGGAGGAAAAGGCGTGCTCAAAGCGTCATCCCAATTTGGAGTCACTCAAGACATCCTTGATTAAGGCAGCCGCCGATATTGACATGGACCTCGTTCGTGCTGCGATAGACGACTCGCCGCGCAGATTGAAGGCCTGTATTCAAAATCACGGAGGTCATTTTGAATAAACTTTAGTGTCATAAGAATCTATGTTTTGTTAAGTTCATTTTGGTATATGAATGGTTACATAATGAATAAACTTGTTTCAATTATTTTACATTAAGCATTTGACAGAATTTATGACCTGACTAGGTACATGACATTAAAGTCTCAATTGCCTAATATAGCGGATGAGCAGCCCTTTAAATACCTTTGAATACACGACACACCAAAGAGCTACATGCTGTAGAAATAGGCGGTAACGTCTCAAGCCGCTCAACCATCAGGGGCAATATTTTTTTACCAAACGCGTTTTAAGTTTCACTTCAGTTGTTTTTGATTATAAATCCTCAAGCATTAATCCTAGTATAGAACAACAGTCTAATCCAAAATATGATTTCACAATAATTTTGTTGATGTTAATAAATGTCACTACGTTTTCACAACGTAATATAGATAGATATAAATGGATTGTCTTGAAAAGGAAATATTTATATTAGATTTTTACCTCAACATTTTTGTTTATGACGTATATAGGTGATAAATTGTTTATTTAATAAATTCAATCTCAGTTCAGGCTCAGGAGTAATTTAAGTAGTCCCTCAGACGCAACGTTACATGCAATTTGTTCGGAAGACGTCTCCATAATATTTTCCGAAAAGGTTCGTTCAAACAAACACAAACCAATTATTAAAAATTTTATTATATTTAAATATTTTATATATTAATTTAATTATATTAATTTTTTATTTTATTTCTATTCGTCTCAGTTTCATTATGTAATTTGTAGCTGTGAATTTTTTTTTCTTTTCTTATGATGGGACTATGAACAACAGCTACAAGGAACTTTAAGCCTGTAATCTATATCCGTACCTTTAAATTGCCTGAAGATGCCTTTTAAATAAAATCAGTGGTACTTTATAGATAGGTTTACTATCATCCTCTGTGCGTTGCATCATCGAAACGATGCATTCACGTTTGAAGTCCAGAACATTCTTATTTACAGTTTTTTTTTTCCCTACCTAAGCTGATAGCCTTAGGGGCTATTTCAGCGTAACCGTGGCTAGTAGGTGAGCTCACGGGGCTCAAACCTGATGACGTTGCTAACACGAACCCTAGCAAGAGCCGTGCTTCGCAGAATCTACCACCGGATAGGAAACGAGACCCACTGAGAAGATCCGGCGAGAAACTCAGTGGGCTGTGTCTGAGAGTTAATTTACTCGTCGAGCCCTTCGTCGCAAGCGACGGGTTCGACGAGAACAGTGACCGGTGCTTGAAGTACCTAAAAGCACCGTTAGTGGATCGGGAGGATCCGAGATGACGTGTTTTGGGCGACGTCGACTGCTTTCCATTCTGTCCGCAGGATCGGGAATGTAGTTACCGGCGGCCACGATGAGAGGGTTCTCGTGTCGTGCCGCTTTATCGAAGTGTATTTACAGTAACTCAGCATTACGCTCACCTTCTTGACGACTTAACACCAGGCTCGCTGCACTCTTGCTTATTTATTTACAGTAACAAGTATAAATAACGCAACAAGACTGCAATTAGCCTTTTCTAAGCATTTTGTAGTGTTCTGATATTTGTGTCGGCAGAAATAATTTGTTGTCCGACAGGGTGGTATCTTTTCATTTCTTCGACCTCAAAAAGCCAAGTTTGATTTTCGAACCACATTCAAGTTCTTTATACCTGGACATAAAACTGGACTTAAAAGAGAGTAGTACCACAGTATGAAAACAACGCAGTTTTATTACTTTCTTTTGCAACACTATACAGTAAAAAATGTTGTTCTTTAAAAAAATAATCATGTGAAGTATGAACGCACTTTTCTCTAGGTTTATTAAATTTTGGCACGATCTACCCAGCGACACAGTAAGCCTTCTTCGAACGAAAGCGGCTACACAATTTACATTTGCCACTGTAATACGAATGAATAATACGATTCGAAGAATATCTACACGGCCTATATGTATTATTTGTTTGTTTAGAACGTAGAAATTTGAGTATCTGGTTTGATATTTACTAGAAAAAGCTTCTTTATGACTCCATATAAACTCCATAAGACTCCATATAAGTATAAACATGGCTGTTGTTGATTCGAGAGCCCACTGAGTTTCTCGCCGGATCCTCTCAGTAAGTCGCGTTTCCGATCCGGTGGTAGGTTCTGCGAAGCACGGCTCTTGCTAGGGTTCGTGTTAGAAACGTCATCAGATTTGAGCCCCGTGAGCTCACCTACTAGTTAAGGCGACGCTGATATAAACTCTCAAGGCTATCAGCTTAGTTGATTCGAGATCTCTTCCGCACGTGAATCCATAGAGGGTATTAAACTTCAAGAATACACAGTTTGCCGTGTTGCTTTTCGACTATTTTAATTATACAGACACTTAAATTACTGAGACAATCAAGGATTAAAATGATAATTCGCGGTTTAGTGCTAACGGGTGAATGACCGCCACATGCAACCGCTGTCAACCTCTGTCAACTGTGACGTTCGTCCGCCATGACGAACACAACTCCATTCGGTGTTACCAGCTCTTAATTAAAATTACCATTTTACCGAATACAAAACGATTAATCGTTATCAAAATAACATGATAATTAAATACGATTAATTAATCATAAAATAAATTATAACACCCAGAATTAATTGAGTTTCCTAGGTGCCTGTCCCATCCTTTAAAATGCGATGCTTCACTGTTTCGCGGCAGTAATAGGTACAATGATGGTATCTAACTGTGTGTGTGGATGTGGTGCTCACATACAAACTCCCTTCTTGGCGCAAATGGAATAGTCTCATAGGCTACCAGCGAATATGTGGGGAAAAATACAAACAAATTCAATTGACTTGAATTTATTCACACACTTTACAAAGCAAAAATATTTTAAGTATAAACTACTCACAAAGTAATGTACAAAAAATGTTTCATGAATATTTGAATGGAAATATAGTTTCCATTTAAGGTGATGTACATAAAAATTTTGCTGCAGTAATATTGAATGCGAAATGTTAATAGTATGTATGCTACATCAAAATGTTGAATGAAGACTACACTAGCTTCAATGAGATAGCCTTATTCTGAACACGTGCTCGTAAACTAGGCCGGAGAATTTGCAGTTACCAACGAAATTTTACATTCAGCTTGAACGTTGCTTCGTCTGTATATTTCGGAATATTTTTCGCTCCCGGTAATTAAATGAAATTTATTTCAATAGTTTTCTTCTTGATTTCCTAGCGTATTGAAGGGCGGCAATGCCGTTATACAAAATAATTGAGGCTACGACCTCATGTCTCAAGATGGGTGGCGGGATTCGTGTTAATTTTATGGGCTCTCATAATTTTTTTGCAAATCAATAAACGGACTCTCAGAATCAAAATAAAATCAATTCCTTTCTAAAAACTAGCTTAAAAACAATAATAGCTTCGTTTATTTTATTAAAGATTTTATTAAAGATACTTTTATTATACCGTAGCTAACTATTCGCCGACAAATTAATTTTGGAATGCACCCATATCTGCTTCTGACATATGAAGCTATTATTTACCCACAAATTCAAGCAAGCAAATACATTTGGCGCGATATTCGGGAATCCTTACTCTAGTATTTAGTTTTGTTATTCAATTTGGGACGGTCCATTAACAATGTATCCATTAGTTTGATGTATAGTACTTAATTATTACAGGATTTCGTAGTTCCTCGCTGGCTTTTTGACAATTCCGTTAAAGGAAGTCGGGATGGAAATGGGTTCGTGTATTGTGTGATTTAATTAATGAATTGTGTATTGTTTCGGTTCCCTATTTATAGTTTAGGTTCTGACTAGGTATAAGTTAGGTTCTGACTAAGCTATACCTGGATGGATTGTGTGAAAGAGGTTATGCGAAAGAAGAATTAGTGCAGATGTTGACGTATAATAGGTCTAAATAGCAGAAGTGGATATGTTACGCCGACCACATATAGTAAAAAAAATAAAGGCAAGAAACGGCACAGTTTCTAATTTGATTCATCATTTTAATTTCGCAATGCATGTTGTAACAAAAACCCAAAAGAAATTTTAACTTCTTTTTTTCCCTACCTATTCACTGGTAGCATTTCTTTTTATATTTTTTTTATGAATGATGGATTACTCGTAGCCCATAGGCCTTTCCAGTTTCACAAGGACTGGTGGGCGAGTAAGGGCTCAGCAAGGAGGGGTGGCATTTGCTAACGGATACCCGAGCGCCTCCAAGGGAAACCTAATAACTCAAGAGTAGCTGCTTCGCGAATGAATCTACTACCGGATCGGAATCGCGACCCGCTGAGAAGACCCGGCGAGAAACTCAGCGGGCTGATGTTTAGGTTAGGTTGCACGTCGAACTATTTGCAGACTTCGACGAATACGGTTACTGGAGTCCCTATGCCTACTCCTAGTATTGGAGCTGAAGGCGTCTAAAGCAGTGGTTATTGGATCTGATGGATCCGTAAGGATGTTTCTAGGGCGTCGACGTTGGCTCTTACGTTATCAGGATTCGGGGAGTAGTCAGTGACAGCAACGATAAGGTGATTATCATGTCACATTGCCTTATCGAAGTAACGTTCCGACGCTGACTTCATGTGTTTTCGGATCAATTCGAGGCCCAGGTCGTCGTGTAAGTCGACGTTCCTCACGTACAATTCAGTAGTAGCCTAAGGGGCTATTCCAGCTACTCGCGGATGGGAAATGTTAACGTTCTATGGTCAACGAGACAAAGCTGCAATTTTTATAAATATAATAAACTAGCGACCCGCCCTCGCTTCTATTCGGAAACATTAAAACACACATGAAACAAAAAAAGTAAAAATAAAAAAATAAATAAAAAAAGTAGCCTATGTTCATCAGGGACAATGTCGGCTTCTAATGGAAAAAGAATTTTTCAAATCGGTCCAGTAGTTTCGGAGCCTATTCGAAACAAACAAACAAACAAATCTTTCCTCTTTATAATACTAGTATAGATATAGAAGTATAGAGTATAGATATGATAATAAACACCAATCGTTTCAGCGTTTTTTTATTGTCCTTGTAGGCAGACAAGCATACGGCCCACCTGATGGTGCGTGGTTACTATTGCCCATAGACGTCAGCAATGGCAGGGGCAGAGTCCAGCCGCTGCCAAAAATCTTCCTTAAAGGAACATCTCAGTATTATAGAATACACATAATGTTAAATATAGGTAGGTACTTATATAGATTGCATATGACTTTGTATGCATAAATAAACATACTCCAATTTAATATACCTATGTATAAAATACATACATACACATAATTACACACAATATAATATACATCTAAAGTAATAATATATAAATACACATGAAAATACATTATTTAGTATTATAGTTAGGAATGGCTAAAAGAAAAAAAAAAACAATAATAATAGTAATTGAAAAATAAAATAAATTAGTTTGGAGATGATTCTTCCAGTTCTTTGTGGATGTATTCGCGAACTTTGAGTTTAAAAGTAAAGCGATCTTACTCTGGCTATCAACATTAAATTAATTAACGCTTGCAAATAGAAACTGTTACGAGCTGGTGTTGTGTGTGACCAAAATACATAACCTAAACCTAACTCCCAAATGTATACAAACAAATTCCCTCTAATCAATACTTTACAACACTATGCCCTCATACGTAGCACAACCACAGTTACTTCATAAATAAAGTTACATTTGGAATTACGTTCGTTGTATTACATTACCCGAAAACGTGACGTCACGCGTTCCGTTCCCAATGTTAATTAAAACCAACAATAGGATAAAGGAGCAGCATTCGTAATTACACGAAACTGAACTACTATCAGTTCGTATTTGAGAAATGAACATACTTGGATTATTAATTTAATTTTTTTATATTTAGTATATATTATAAATAATATGTGTGCATATATTATATTTATTGGAGAATTCCTAATCTCGAGTGGAGGTTTTGTAGTCACAGACGACTAAGTTTTTTTTTTGCTTAGACGGGCAGACGCGCTCACAGCCCACCTGGTGTTAAGTAGTTACTGGACTAGACATCTACAAAGCGCCACCCACCTTGAGATATAAGTTCTAAGATCTCTCAGAATAGTTACAACGGCTACCCCACCCTTAGAACCGAAACGCATTACTGCTTCACGGCGGAAATAGGCGGGGTGGTGGTACCTAACCGTGCGGACTCACATGAGGTCCCACTACCAGTAACAAATTAATATATTGTTCAATTTCACGAATACATTATTCGAATTTTTTTTTTCTTGTTTTCGAAACATTGCGTCTTGGCACGATCTTGCAATGATATCAAATTTTATTTCGGCTACCTGTGATCGGATTTTGCCTTTGCGTCAAAACTAGGTAAATATTTCTAGTTTTAATATTGTTCGTCTTATCTGAAATTCACAGAATGTCCTGGGATTTATAAAGAACTATATAATAGTAAAAAGATTTTCAATGAGTAAATATTTGTAATAAACTTTAAAGGTCTACCGAAATTGGATTTTCTTTGTACTGTAAGAGACGATGTTACAAATAGTCCTGTCTTATTATGTATTACATTCAGCTCAAAGTAAAGCCTATTTGATAATACAAACGTCTGTCAATGACGACAACAGAACAAAAGAGAAAAGACAATGCTGGGAGCAGATAAAGGAAATACTCGAATAATAAGCCCCTCAATAGTTTTAGTACTGTACGCTGGAGAAATTGGGATTTCTATTCATTTTGTCTTGAGTTTGTGTGTTTGTGTGGAGTGACTAAAAATCTGCTGGTATTTTGTTCCGCGTCGTAGAATTAACTTAAATAATTTTTACGCTTTAAGCTTCCGTTTATCTATACTAATATTATAAAGATGAAGAGTTTGTTTGTTTGAACGCGCTAATCTCGGGAACTACTGGTCCGATTTGAAAAATTCTTTCAGCGTTAGATAGCCCGTTTATCGAGGAAGGCTATAACTATACAACATCACGCTAAGACCAATGCAAGCGGAGCACCAATAAAGAATGTTTCAAAATCGGGGTTTTAATCCCTTTTAGGGCTTCCACTGCGTAAATGAAGAGGCGGGTAAAATTTAGCGTTATGCCAAAGTAACTATTCCACGCGGACGGAGTCGCGGGCAAAAGCAAGTTCTTTTCATAATTTACTAAACGAAACATTTTCAATATATTATTATGTGTTTTATAGAAAATTAGTTTTTTTTTTTTATTGCCTTTGTAGGCAGACGAGCATACGGCCCACCTGATGGTGAGTGGTTACCGTCGTCCATGGACTTCAGTAATGCCAGGGGCAGAGCCAAGCCGCTGCCTACCGTTTAATACTCTCCACAAGCCATAGTCATCAATGTCATAGCGCTCGGGAAACACCGTGGAGGGGAGCTCATTCCATAGCCGGAAGGTACGTGGCAAAAAAGACCTCTGGAAACGCACTGTGTTTTACAGAAAATTAGTAGGTAGATAATGATAATTCAGTAAGTAGTTATTTGGAAGATAGGTAGATAGCGGTAGTTACCGCAATGTTGAAAAGTCAATGAACAATTTACTGGTGGTAGGACCTCATGTGAGTCCGCACGGGTAGGTACCACCACCCTGCTTATTTCTGCCGTGAAGCAGTAATGCGTTTCGGTTTGTAGGGTAGGACAGCCGTTGTAATTATACTGAAACCTTAGAACTCATATCTCAAGGAGGGTGACGGCATTTACGTTGTAGATGTCAATGGGCTCCAGTAACCACTTAACACCAGGTGGGCTGTGAGCTCGTCCACCCATCTAATATATAAATCCAATCCAAAATATAAGTCCATCCAATAAAAATAAAACCATGAAATTAAACTTATCGATTTTTTTCACTAAATGTAAACCGAAATTTAATTACACATTCGTGATATTAGTTGAATTTAAAATTTACAGTCTTAAATCAGAGCTGTTTGATTCCCATGCGCTTCTTAATATCTAGTTAGACGCCTTAACCAAACAATCAGAATATTATTTTCCATAGCTGTCACTTTAATACCACAATATGGAAAAGTATAAAAATGTATCAACGACAATAGGTTTTAAATCTTCTGGAACGTGAGATCTATCACTTCAATTGACTTTTGTAAGAACAATAGGGTTGTGAAAAAAAAACAAACGACCGGTGTTTTGTTAACGGAATGTTAAACTTTATTGTATCAGTTGAGTAAGTTTCCAGTTATTGTCTTGAGTAAGATCGACGTTGTCAAAATATTATTTTGTAATTACAAGTATTCAACTCGGCGATTCATGCTAAGCATATTTTCAAGATTTTGTGTAGTTTAATTAATAGCAAAGATAAAATTTTAAACAAATTCCGCTCCTTGTTGTCAAAATGATTTCAAAGTTAAACAATAAATTTGTTTGATCTTCCACGATGTCATCTATAAATTTAAAGTTTCTCACAATCAACTGTCCAAGCGTCATTAAAGAAAATTCAATCAGTCCGTGCCACGAATCACTAACTGATTTTGGACTTACTTTTAACAAATAATGTGTTCTTTACGGCGCTATCACTGTCTGTCTATAAATGGACAAGTCCTTGAAGACTTTCTATCCAAATATTTAACACGAAGCGCGCATGCACAGAATATTATTACAGAAAAAACAATGGCGACGCGATCTCGCCTTTAATTTTAGGTTGTGTACGTGCATTTGTTTTGTTCAACACA